>NC_081311.1:185255000-186505000 GCF_026419965.1 Kogia breviceps | reverse complement strand
CCTGGCTTTCTGAAACTCAGGCTCTTGATAGTTATAATGATTTAATCCTTTTCGTGTTAAAGACACACCCTTTTGATAGCCCTGTAGGGGAAATACTCTAGCATTCTTTGTAGATTAGTAGACTTTTTTTTTTTTTAAAGCATGAAACCCAGTCTTATACCTTTGAAAAGCTTTCTACAGTACAAATTCAGGTTTAAACTTCTGAATCCAGCCCCCAGTGGGTTAAAGCCTCAAAGAACACTCAGCTTGTTTGGAATGCTTACCCAAGTGAACGAGCCCCCTGATCTTTTTTTTTTTTTTTTTTTTTTTTAATGAATTCTCATAAAACAGCCCCATTGTGGTCTTTGTTGGCTAAAGAAAATCGGAGAGTGGTTCAATCCATCGCCCTGTATCCATTCTTTCTGGCTAAATATTTTCCCCAATTATGTAGACAAATGCTGAAAACTGCTCAACTTTTATTTCACATAACCCAGGTGTAAGAAGCCCTCGTGGGCGCATGGTCAGGCTGGGAGGGACTCCTGGCCAGTGGCAGGCCCTGTACAGGTGTGCCATGGATCGTAGAGTTAGTATTAAATCCAGAGTTTCATTTTCTCCTTTGACTAAACCTTCTATTATGGCCTAATAAAGAAATCAGCTCTCTTATTTCACTCATTTAGCCTTTATTTGCTGATCAGTGTTAGTTTAAAAGGAAGCCAGCTTACTGCTTGCTCAATTGCTAATTTCCAAGTTCGAGTTTCTGGAAAAACCGTGTCCCAACCCCTAGAGTCGAATTGCTACGTATTTGAAAAACATTTTCAAATCGAAACATTTTTTTCCCTTCTGATTTCAGTGCCTGTGAATGCCAGAAGAAATTTAATTTTAAGAGGAACAAAAACATAACATCTTTTTCTAGTTAAATTGGAGCATATGCAATGCAAACAATGGATTTTTATGTGTACACACACGTTACCGAGTCCAAGCCCGCTCTGCTCGCCGCACGACAGGCCAATGAATCGGAGACGAGGTGTTGAGACAGGGAAGACGACTTTATTCGGGAAGCCTGCAGACCGAGAAGACGGCAGACTAAAGTCTCAAAATAACCATCTTCCCAGGCTTTGGATGCCAGTTTCTTTTTATAGCACAGAGAGGGGGAGGAGATGAGGAAGTGAAGTAAAAAGGCCATGAGTTTTGCAAATATCCCCTGGAATGGCCAGCCTCGGGGAGGGGGTGTGTTGATTTCTTCTTTCTTGCAACCTTCCACAGATGGACAGGGTCCGGATGTTTCCCAGAACAAAGGTACTTTGGTTTAACGTTCAGGCAAAGGGGCAGGGTTCCCCGAGGCAGGCCATTATGTATAGACAGTATCCTCTTAGTGAACAAAAGCACGGGGAAGCAAAGGTTAAAGTAAAAGAAACAGATCCGATATGTAGTCAGATTTGGCTCTTCCCTGTTACATGCACGCACGCGTGGAAGCTCAGAACAAGACTGTGTGCGTAATGTTTGCCGTTGCTTTGTGTCCGGACTAGGACAGCCCTTAACCCTCACCAAACCCTCCCTCCCTTGGTGTGCATTTGCAGGGCCAAGGGATTTCTAGCGATTCAGATCTGGTGGGCCCAACGAAGGGTCTCAGGACTTTTTTCAGAGAATCACTAACTACTGTTCCTCATGGGGACCCCAAGAAAACTGCTAGGAGCCAACCCAAGGTGTGTGGAGGTCACGTGGGGAAAACTGTATAGGGCCAGATGCATTGTTGAAGCCGGAGCATATGATTAAAAAGACAGAATATCTTAAACACATCCCCATCAATATTTATATAATCGTAAAACTTTCAAAATAAGAGAGGTCATTTTGTTCAACTCCACATTTCAGAGATGGTCAAACTGAGGCCAGAGATTAAAAAAAATAAATAAACGAAGTGACATTTATTTTTTTTTTTAATTAATTCTTTTTGGCTGCATTGAGACTTTGTTGCTGCTTGTGGGCTTTCTCTAGTTGCGGTGAGGGGGGGGCTACTCTTCTTTGCAGTGCGTGGGCTTCTCATTGTGGTGGCTTCTCTTGTTGCGGAGCATGGGCTCTAGGCGCGTGGGCTTCAGCAGTTGTGGCACGCGGGCTCAGTAGCTGTGGTGCACGAGCTTAGTTGCTCTGTGGCGCACGAGCTTAGTTGCTCTGTGGCATGTGGAATCTTCCCAGACCAGGGATCGAACCCGTGTCCCCTGCATTGGCAGGCAGATTCTTAACCACTGCGCCACCAGGGAAGTCCCACTTGGCTAATTATTAAGAAACTCTGGACTGATTACCCACCTGTAACAGCCAGCAGTTATGAGCCCATCCCAGCCTGGCCATCCCCCCCACTCCAAGGCATCTCCCTCTATTTCACTAAAACATGTACTATGTTAAATAGAGGTGGAACAATTCTCACTTGGATTAGAATCCCAGTCTTCTAATTCATAAGGTAACGAAACTATCCTTTGATTCAATGATTTCTTTTAGGTTAAAAGATTCGTGAGTCACCCCCATTTCAGTCCCCTCTTTTCCTTAGGTATGCACCATGAACCCCAAGTCATGTTTAATGTTCTGGCAAACCATTTATCACAAAGTATCATATAAACTGCGTCCTGTGATCAAACAGTGCATAGACAGACAGGCAGGCAAATTTATGGAAAAGGGAAATCACCCTCAAATCAATAAATGTGGTAGGATTTAGGGAACTTTTTCTTTCCTCAATTTTTTTTATTAACACAGTTCACTACTTGTAAAATGAAAAATAAAATTAATTGGGCATGTTTAATATACCCAATCCAATTATTATTTTGAATAACTGGGTTGGGGGAAAAAACAATGTAGCCATTTGAGGCAAGATGGTGCACTGGAAAGGAATGGATGGGGTTGGGATATAGGTGTACCTATTCTGCTTACTAGATGTGTCCCTTTGGGTAAATCACTTAACTACTCTTTGGGTTTTCGTCTTCTCACCTGTGAAATGGGGTTCTTGTATGTAAAGCATCTGGCAGGTAGAGAAGGCTCAGAAGGCTGCTGCTGTGAGAATCATACCCATTCAAGAATGCAGCTTTGGGACTTACCTGGTGGCGCAGTGGTTAGGAATCCACCTGCCAATGCAGGGGACATGGGTTTGAGCCCTGGTCTGGGAAGATCCCACATGCCGCGGAGCAACTAAGCCCGTGCACCACAACTACTGGGCCTGTTCTCTAGAGCCCAAGAGACACAACTACTGAGCCCATGTGCCACAACTCCTGAAGTCCGCACTTCTAGAGCCCATGCTATACAGGAGAAGCCACTGCAATGAGAAGCCTGTGCACCGCAATGAAGGGTAGCCCCTGCTCACTCAACTAGAGAAAGCCTGCCTGCACACAGCAACAAAGACCCAACACAGCCAAAAATAAATTAATTAATTTTTTAAAAACCACAAGAATGCAGCTTTGCACATGGAATTGATTGGTTAAAAAAATAGAGCATTGTTAAGATTTTATTTGAAAATTTCCTGTGAAACAAAGGCCTCTGTGGCCTATTGATTAGCTCATTTTTCCTTCCCTTTGTTTTACAAATGAATGGGAGAGAATCTGGGACAAGGTCCAGTCCAGAAGGGTGCTTTGTAAAGACCCCTTAGGGACTGATTCACCTGCAAGCAGTTGGGGAGGGCAGCCTCAGGCCTGGTCCTAGACTCCAGCTGAATTCAGAAAGTGAACTGAGGCTCTGCCCTGCCAGACGTGCCTTGGTTTCTGGTCTGGATATAACTTGGCAAAGGCTATTTGTTTTTCTTGATAAGACATTAAAAGCTACATGAAACCAAAGGGAGGGGAGAAAGACCAACTGCATATCCAAACTCTGTATGAAATGATTAATTCTTTTATTTTTTGCATTGTCTTAGCAGATCCAAACTAATTTCATCCTTAAAGATATCCTGCCTCCAGGCTCCTGGTGTCTCAAACAATCTCATACCTAGCTAAGCTTGAAAGTAATCACATATCCCGAGATAAATTAAGTGAAGCGTTTAGAAGTGATGCTCAGGGGTGGGTCAGGGGTGCTGGTCTCTATGTGGGAGGATTACAGTTCTGCTCAATCAAAACCAAACCAAACCCAAAACCAGCATTGAAAGTCTTAGGGGGTTGAAAATCGGGACAGTAGAGAAGGTCGGGTGGCTGAAGAGTTAGGGAAGAATGTGGGGACATTCTCCAGTCATCATCAAAATCGGCGGGAGGGGCAGATCATTTTTCAGGTAATGATGGTGATAATCAGAGAGATCCAAACCTGTTGAGTCCAGTTTTCAAGGTTTGTTTTTGTTTTTTTCAAAGATACACTAAAACCAAAACATTTCCTTGTTGTGTTTTAAAACCGAACCAATACAGTTTGCATAACAAACACCCTAGAGACATTTACTTAATATTTAACTAAGGCTAAATGACAAGGTTCTACTTCAGAGGAACTGGGCAGAATCTCTGACACCTAATTCCATTTCATTCAATGCAAGTTAGTGAGGGTTACAATCTGGCCATTGTTGAATACTTCTCAAGACTCATTAATCTCAAGCAAGAACCAACTTAACAAGCAGGGCAATCTTTTGAAGTGAATGGTGGTAGTGGTTTAAACAGAGGATTAGGAGATAATCACATTAAAAGTCATCTTTTGGCACTAAAATTGACCCCTGTCTAAGGGTTGTGAATTCCAGGGATGGGGCAGGCTGTTTTGCACTCGTCTCTTACCAAGTCTCAGAGACTCCCCTGTAACACAGCCAGATGGCAGCCTGCCCACATCCAAAGAGACACCACTGCATTTAGACATGTTATCATAAAGCTACCTCTTAACCAATTTATGGAACTGTTTATAAAATAATACCCTAGACTCTGCTGCAGTTAGACACTAGATCATAGGCACAATTTAAATATAAATTTTAGTTCTACTTTATAATGTAGGTATCAGCTAGCTAGCTTTCAATAATCAGAATGTGAGAGATGTAAAATCCATCATTTAAACTCAAGCTCCCCCCAAAATAATAATAATAATAAAAATAAACTCAAGCTCCCCAACATAATTTGACTTGCAAGAGTAGGAATGGAAGGACCTGCCAAGAGGAATCTTCTGCTGTTATGACTTCCTTATCGCCGGGATTTTGAGTGTGCATAAAAATGGAATCTATAGTCACCAAGCAATTCAGCATTTCCTTTTAAAGCGTTCCTTTGATCGTGTTGAACACAAAACAGCAGACTACCTAACAAATATTTAGCAGTGGATTTGATATGCATTTCTAATGAACTCTCTGATACTGAGGGGTTCCCAGCACAAAATATGTAAAACTGCATTAGCATTTGGTCTGCAAAAGAGATGACAGGCCTTTTTTTTTTTTTTTTTTTTTTTTTAAAATGTTATCCTGCCCAGCATTTACTCTGTGCCTTTTTACTCCATGCCATGGATGGATCTCTTAAGTGTCACATAGCGAACATATAAAGAAGAGTCATGACCATGTTATATGCCTCCAAAGATTCTCTAGCTGGGTCCTTTCATTTTGAAGCTAGGGATGCCACAGGCCAGAATCATGAAGTGCCTTGAGCAAGGTTTCACTGCTACGATTACAGTCCAAGTCTCTTGATGTTTCAACCTGGCCCATGGCTCTGTGCCCCAGTTAATTGTCTATCGCCGCCCCCAACACAGCTGCTTGGACGAAATACAGTCAACATATGCACTGACCCCGAGATGGGTGGAGTTGTGCTACACAGTGAGCTGGGTCAGACTGTCTTGGAACTCTGAACTAAAAGACAGGAAGTTACCAGCTGGCAACAGGAGGTAAAGAAGCAGATCCTGGAGCAACTGCCTAATTGTAGCAGAAACCAAGCTGTTCGCTGGCATCAGCTCCTGTGAAGTTCTGGCTCCTGTGGGATTCCTCGTAACCTTACAACAAATCCCCCCTTTCCTGAGTGGAAACCAAAACACACCCTATAAACATCAGCCTCATGTTCCTTTCATGGTATTTCAGGATCAGGAACCTCTGACCAAACCTCAAAGCTGCTGATAGAGGTAGAAGCAGCCCCCCTCCCCTGACACGAACACTCCTTGCTTCCATTCAAGGAGATCATCAAAAGCCATAAATTAAAATGGATTGAGGGGATTTAAAAAAAAAAAAAACCCACGAATTATTAGAAGAGAGATTAACCCTGCCCAGAAACTCTCAGAAGCAACCAGATCTTCAACATTCAAGAACAGTTTGGGGCTTCCCTGGTGGCGCAGTGGTTGAGAATCCGCCTGCCGATGCAGGGGACACGGGTTCGTGCCCCGGTCCGGGAAGATCCCACGTGCAGCGGAGCGGCTGGGCCCGTGAGCCGTGGCCGCTGAGCCTGTGCGTCCGGAGCCTGTGCTCCGCGGCGGGAGAGGCCACGACAGTGAGAGGCCCGCGTACCGCAAAAAAAAAAAAAAAACAACAGTTTGGATAGGATGACAATTACTTAAAAATAACCACACATGGGTTAGAATGGTGGCGACTGTATCCTTTAGTGTTAGGTTAAAGAAGTGTTTACAAATGGGGAAAAAAAGGCAAGGAAAAACTCCAAGACAAATTTAAACCTTCCTGGAGTTCAGGCAGCAAGAATCAGGTTTTCTAAGCGCTGGTTGCCCCTGAGTCAGCTATTTTGTGGCCAGAGAAACTGCAGGCCAGAAAGATAAGTGCCTGAAGATGGGAGTCCCAAATTCAAATTAAAGGGGCCAGGGGGCTTCCCTGGTGGCGCAGTGGTTGAGAGTCCGCCTGCCGATGCAGGGGACACAGGTTCGCGCCCCGGTCAGGGAAGATCCCACGTGCCGCGGAGCGGCTGGGCCCGTGAGCCATGGCCGCTGAGCCTGCGCGTCCGGAGCCTGTGCTCCGCAATGGGAGAGGCCACAACAGTGAGAGGCCGGCGTACCGCAAAAAAAAAAAAAAAAAAAAAAAAAAAAATTAAAGGGGCCAGGGAGGTCACAAAAGGTAGGGCAACAAGGAGTGGCGAGGTCTGTGCCTAAAACTAAAGTGAACACCCAGCATAAAAGCATTGAAATTCAATTTTAAGGGATTTTCTTAGGTCACTATTGCTGATACCATAAACTTACATACCATTTCTCAAAATCTTAAATTTCTAAAAATCTTATATATAAAGGCACATTGCCTCTGAGGCATGGAAAATCAACAGTTGGATACATTTTATGTTAACAACTGCTGAAAAGCAATTAAAAACTTAAAGCCCTTTAAAAATATACTCAAAAGACAGACTGCCAATTCACAAGAGTTAACACAAACGGCTGATCAAGTCCGAAAAATATTTTCATTTTCACTAAAAATACATGAAAATGAATGGAGGTACCACTTTTCATCGGTTTAATCAGCAATGATGGAAAAAATGAGAACACACAAAGGTTATGAGGAAGGGTCAAAATGAGTACCGTCACACAGCTGATCGGGGTGCTGATAGCAAACGACATTCCTAGGAATACAATTTAGCAACACGCATCACTAGCCTTAATGATTCTATCAATCCTATGTGTCAGGAGGTCTCCTCTCTCGGGAATAAGCCTATTCTTCCCTGGCGAATAATGTCACTTCCTTTTGAATTGGTCAAGACAAAGTTGAAAGACAAATTCATGGCTCAACTTTAGGCATTCATCTCCTATTCTATCTGTATTCCCCCTCATTTTGATTTTACCTACATTTCCCATTTTTTTCTTGCATCTCATCCTGAATGCCATGCAAGATCTGTGAAAAGAGGCGGGATATAAGTATCCTAAGAAGAGAGAAGATGAGCCTTCCACGGATCAGTGGTGGTATCGATATTTGCATTATTTTACAAAATGGGGAATAACTTTATTTAGCAAAAAGTGAGATTCTGCCTTATGTTACAAAGCTGAACACGATGCAGTTTCAATGAAATTGCCTCTAACCTTTTTAAGACACAAGCAGTACAATTTTCTGTTTTGGTGGGGCCGTCACCGCACCACAGGGGAAGCCAAGAGATCAGATGATCACACAGCTGGCTAGTGACTCCTTGTGAAGCACCATCTATAACATCTCTTTATGAGCATCTACTGAATAACCCATTCATGGCCTTTTCTGTCCCGAGGTCGAAGATTCTACTGAATACAATGACAGGTTAAAAACCTTCATAAGTGACAAAAGAAGAAAATACCTCACTGATGTTTTTCAGCTAATTAAAAAAAAGCTTATCTAACCTTTCTGGGAGAAGATACCTTTGACTTGTCAAGAAGGGCCTAGAGAAGACACTTAAGTAGTAGATAGAGATAATAAATGCCATACAGGCAAAACTGAAATACAATCATAGCAAATATGCAATGGAAGAGATCCTTGGGCAAGTCATTTTAATGCTTGAAGCTGAGTGGCGGCCCTCTCTAGCACAAGAGGCCTTGGGGGACAGGATCAAATCCACTTAATCCAAAGTGATCCTTTCTACATGTCAGTTTCCTAATCTGTAAAACTGGCAATAATCACTTCTCAGGATTGCCCGCAGGATTAAATTAGGTAAATTATGTAAAGAATTATTACACTGAGTGGCGTGTATAGTAAGGCCTCAACGCACAATATGGCTTATTATTATTTGAAGTATTACTATCCCAATCTAGAAAACGATACCAACCCATTGTTATGAAGATCAAATAGTGAACACAGATGCCAGCAAAAGCAATGAGAGGTGCAACAGACGAGAGGAACAATTATGATTGTGATGAGAAAACAGTTGCTATAACCATAAATTCTGCTAAGCTACTTCAGACCGTATGAGTCACCCCTAATATAAAAAATTATTTTTAAAAGCAATAAAACCTGTTGAGACTTCATCCAATGACAATTGTCGAATTAATATGAAGTGTGTCAAGAGGTTTGGCACTCCTGGACACAGCCGCCTTCCAAAGGATTTGGGGTGAGAAAAGATGTTTAAAGTTAGGGGACTTCAAATTCTGCCCCTTATGTAATTAACATTTCTTCACCCTCACCCCTTAAAGAGGCAGCCATTAATTTAGGGATATCCCTTACAGGAGACAGGCTGCCTCAGCAGGAAGCTGATTGCCCAAAAGAATCTCACCCGTCTCCACCCCTCCTTCCCTCCCAACTGCCAACACCATCAGGAATTTTCCTTCCCTCCACCCACTTTCAACACTGGAGCCAAACCAAGCCTCTCTCTTTATTATCTATCTCTGCAGCTGAGCACAGAGCAAACACCATCCCACTTCTGAACCCTCCATCCCCCACTTGGACCGGCCACCGGAACTTCCAGGAATACACACACTGCTTCACTGATACGAATTACATACCTCTGCATGGGGGCCTTTGGGACCTGGCCATGCACCCATTTTTCAAAGCAAATAGCACATCGCCAAAGCTCGGGACAAACTGCATACTCAAAGGTTGCTCTTTCCTCTCTCAGGTAAAGACTTTATTTGCCCACTCTCTGACAAAAGACTGGTAATTCTACCTCAAACGGGAAATCTTTTGAGCCCTTTGAAATGAGGGCTCCAAAGTGAAAAATAACAACCCATAATGACAATCTGAGTCCCCTAACCACTGCCTCCCATCAGGTCTAAAGATCTGCCCAGCCCCTCAGGAAAAGTTTTCCACCCTCAAGTGGGCAAGATAATTGGCCTTGAGCTGACTGTACACAGTATAAGATATTCCCAGGTTACTAGAAGTCTTTTGCATCATTCGCCCCACTTGACAGCCATAAAGGTTGGAATTTTTTTTTTTTTTTTTGGTATCTCAGAAAATAAATGACAGGAAAAGAAACTCAAGCACCACGGGTCTTGGGTGCATTTTCATGTCCTAAGAACAGAAGGATTGCACCCCGCTCCCTGTCTCTCCTCCCCCAGCTCCTCCAGTGGACATCACCACTCTGCAGGAACGGAAGCCGCTTCCCAAAGGAGAGGAACAAGGGCGCTATAAAGCTCATCTTTTGCAAGATGCCTATGCTTTGGCAGGTTCTCGTTGGATCGTACTTTTAGACAGAAGCTAGATTTCAGAAGAGAGCTGGAAGGGAGGGATGGAGAAAGGAAAAAGTGGCTTGTACTTTGAGAGAGAAAAGGAGCCAATAGGAAGAATTCGGGGCCAACTAATCTTAACCATAAGCCCGAGGGACCTTAGCTGTTCTTCAAGGCCAGAGGCTTCCAACCAAGCCTCGGAAGTTTAGACTTCAAGGATTCTTTGTTCAATTGGCATATAGAGCTTGTAAAAATGTAAGCCCTACATTTAAAGATTTCACATGAAAAAGAGATCTGACCACACCAGCCTGTCTTTCCTCTCTCAGGCACAGGTGGAGGTGAGGGGTAGCCCCTCCCAATGCCCCAGGTGCCCCACCCACCAGCCCTCCCCACCCAGCACTTCACTGCTTTATTCCTCTGCCCTGCCTTTTAGGATATCTGCACTTACGCCTCCTGACCAAGGCCCCTCTCACTTGTTCTACAAATGAGAAAAATAAAAGCACCAGGGGTGCAGCCACTGCTTCTCAGAGCAGAGCCACCCGAGAAACCCAGCTTCTTTTAGATACGACAGGCCCTTTTTTTTTTTTTTTTTTTTTTTAACTGAAATAGAGTTGATTTACAATGTTGTGTTAGAATTTCTACTGTACAGCAAAGTGATTCAGTTACACATATATATATTCTTTTTCATATTCTTTTCCATTATGGTTTCTCACAGGATGTTGAATACAGTTCCCTGTGCTATACGGTAGGACCTTGTTGTTTATCCATCCTATATATACTAGTTTATATCTGTTAATTCCAAACTCCCAGTCCTCCCCTCCGCTCCGGCAATCACAAGTCTGTTCTCTATGTCTGCCAGTCTGTTTCTGTTTCGTAGAGAGGTTCATGCATAAAGAAGATGTGGTACATATATACAATGGAATACTACTCAGCCATAAAATGAATGCAATAACGCCACTTGCAGCAACATGGATGCAGCTAGAGAATATCATACTAAGTGAAGTCAGGCAGAATGAGAAAGACAAATATCATATGATATGACTTATATGTTGAATCTAAAATATTTCTTGACCAGGCACTTCTGAAAGCTGTTTTCAGAGCAGAATCTTGAATCAGTGAAACAGCCGTGCTGGCAACCTTGTCCCTGAAGCCCCCCTCTCCCAGCTAAACCATCTTTGACCTAAGAATTGGTTGATCTTTAAGACTCTTTCGCCTTCTTGGACTCATCACCGTGTGTTACCACGCTTACGGCGACTTGCAGAGTCCTCGCACGCAGCAGGCCATACCCTATATGTCTTCGTGATGATTCCGGGACATGTGCATTATTAACACCATTTTACAGGCTCAGGACAAGGGCACACGGACAAGCGCAGTGGCTGAGCTGCACTTGAACCCAGGCCTACCTGATCCCAGGGTCCACATGCTGGCAGCATGCCTTGCTGTCTTGCACGTAACCACTATCTCCCCCAGTTTAAAAAAAAAAAAAAAATCAGGGACTTCTCTGGTGGTCCAGTGGTAAAGAATCCACCTTACAATGCAGGGGATGAGGGTTCGATCCCCGGTCGGGGAACTAAGATCCCACATGCCATTGGGCAACTAAGCCCGCACGCCACAACTACTGAGCTCTCACGCCTCAACTAGAGAGTCTGCATGCCACAAAGTACAGAGCTCACCTGCCCTGGAGCCTGCGCACCACAACCAGAGAAGAGAAAATCTGCACGCCACAACTAGAGGGAAGCCTGCATGCCTCAACAAAGACCCCGCGTGCCGCAATTAAGACCCGATACGGCCCCCAAAATAAAGAAAATAAATAAATAAAAATCAGAACTTATTTGATCCTGAACAAAGTTCAATGATAGGGTCCCAAACAAAACATCAGAAGGGGCTCCACCTCTCCACCCAGAATTATCATTGGGTTTTCGTGTATACGCCAGCTGCCCCCATAATACTACAAGCTTCCTCAGAGAGGTTGCCCTGCCTTACATGCTTTTGTGTATCCAATAGACATGGCGTAGTTACACTTAATACCACTCTGAATTATTAGTCAACAGCTCCTATTTTCAGTTTTTGATCAAATTTTACTGAAAGGGGTTTCTTGGGAGGAAGCATTTTATGTCCCTTCATGGATTCTAAGAAAGGTCCTTTTCCTGCATGTCATCTCTCCCCTCTCATAGTCTTATTCACCCACAGCTTTTAAATCTTTCCTTCCATTTTCCCAAAGTAAACCAGGTAAAAATTCAACTCGAAGTGATTTTTTTTTAAAAGAGCATATATGCAGAGTACTTGAATACCAAAGCAGGTAGCTGTTGTAGAAGTAATACTGGTTCATAAGTAATAATAATACTTACAACCCATATGATGGTCAATCTTCTGGACAAATAAGGATCAATATTCCAGTGAGTGAATGGAAGGAATGTGATGTAGAACACTTCTTGTCCCAAAGTGGCTGAAAATCTGAATAGGTAATAGTAGAAATAATTCTTCACAATGTACTTCTGTACGTAAGCCTAAAAGACAAAAGTTAGAAGACTCTGAGTTCATTGAACAGGTCACTACAAGGCAAGTTTTAAAAACCTCTATCTAAGGACTTCCCTGGTGGTCCAGTGGTTAAGACTCCACGCTCTCAATGCAGGGGGACCTGGGGTTGATCCCTGGTCAGGGAACTAGATCCCGCATACATGCTGCAACCGAAAGAGTCCCCCATGCCGCAACTAAGACCCAGCGCAGCCAAATAAATAAATAAATATTAAAATAAATTTTAAAAATAAGAACCTCTACCTAGGGACTTCCTTGGCCGTCCAAAGACTCCTTGCTTCTACTGCAGGGGGTGTTGGTTCCATCTCTAGTCACGGGAACTAAGATCCCACATGCCCCTAGATGTGGCCCCAGAAATCCCCAAACAAACAAAAACAAAACAAAATTTAAAAAACCCTCTATCTACGATTCACAGGGTTTCTACTGCCAAGGTGCTACCTCCTCTCCCCTTGTGTAATCACAGTATCAATACTAGCAACCTACAGTGTTACTGAACATCTATGAACCCCCAGGTGTCTACACAAACACAGATGATGTTAATTCTTCATAAAACTAAATTAGTAACATCCAAGACAGAAATATCAGGGAAAGACACACCAAAAAACCCCAAACCTTTCTCCTGTGTCCACAGAGGGCTAGAAACTCAAGGGAGGTGAACTCTGTTAGCACACTGTGTGGGTCTGTGACTGTGGTAGGCAGGGGAATGTCCCCAAAGATGTCTACCTCCTAATCCTTAGAACCTGCGAAGATGTTACCTTACACGGCAAAAGGGGCTTTGCAGATGTAATTAATGATTTCGAGACTGAGGGGTTACCCTGGATTATGTAGGTGGCTTCAATGGAATCACAAAGATCTTTAAAAAGTAGAAGGAGGCGGAAGAGTCAAGAGTGAGAAAGTGATTTGAAGATGGAGGAAGGAGCCAAGAGTCGAGGGATGCCGGCAGCCTCTAGAAGCTGGAAAACGTGAGGAAAAGGATCCTCTCCTTGTGGCTCCGGAAGGAACACAGCTCTGCTGATACCTTGATTTCAGCCAGATAAGAACCATTTTGGACTTCTGACCTCCATATATTTTGTATCCACAGAATAAGTGTGTTGTTTTAAGCCACTAAATTCGTGGTAATTTGTTGCAGCAACAAGAGATTAACTAACATGAAGACTTTAGAAAAATCACTTGAAGATGACTGTTTGTAATTTACCTTTTAAATGGGATTTGTCAAGTCAGCCCACTACAGTGATGGTGTGGGAAACACAGCAAGTACACATGGGGCCTGCTAAAATGCACTCCCATTTTCTATCCTCCTTCTCCACCCTGTTACCCTGGTAGTAGGCAGGAAGGAAAATAAACAGATTTAAGGGAAAAAAAAAAAAAAAAAAAAGACTTATGTTGACACTGCCCTCGGCTCCAGAGGCATATCTGGATTCATGTAAACCAGTCACGGTTAAGTTCAAGAATTCAACCTCAAGCCAAGCAGGGCATGGCGCTACCTGGGAAGAAATCTGTAGTCAGGAGTGAGCATACAACGTAAGCCAGAAGTTCATCTCTCTTCTGGGATGAACTTTACTTCTAAGTGAATTCAAAGGAGAAAGAATGGATCCATCCTAAAGTGGAAAGACAGTAATACACAGAATGAATTAAATAAGGAAGTGTATAGTTCTACCTCTCTGCCAAGAGACTATGGTTAGATGTGCAAAACAAGGTCAAGGGACTGAGATGAATAAATGACAAACTCCTCCCTCCCTCCATCTCCCTGTGTCTCATTATCTGATGTGAGGACTAATCTCTGCAGATTCTGTTTTATAAACATACATCCAACAGGCTTGACCTTGGGGCAAATCCTGTGAAGTGACCTTTTTTACGTAAAAATTAGTTATTTTAAGGCACCAGCTGTCAGGTACACTTGGTAATCTGTCCTGCTTTGAAGCTTTATGAGGAAAACTTTTGCCAAACTTTGACTAGGGTCAAACCCCTCCCTCGTGTCATTTCATGGTACCCAAGCGTTATATGACATTATAAATATTCAGCAACAACCATTCTCTACCCTAGAGACATAACTGAGACCAAGTTCAATATTTTCATCCTAGTAAATAATTGAAAAGACTGCCATGGATGACAGCAAACTGCTTTAGTGCTACATATTACTAATTAATATCTTTAGGCATGCCTTTTACATTCTCTTAGGAACTCTTTATTTTTTTAGGAACGCTTTTTTTTTTTTTTTGAGTGGAGAGCTAAATATTCCCTAAATCTTTTTAGAAACAAAAAGCAAAGGTGAAGTTAAAAATATCAACATGCGTATAGGGCAGCCAAAGGAGCTTTTAGATAACATCTCTGTATATGTAATTAAATAGCTTGAGAGCCAATACTTGCTTCCAAATTCTTGAGAATTATATGTACTGTAAAATAGAGTAGTTAAGTAGTTGTCTTTTCAGAACAATAATCTAAGTTTCCCTTATAGGAAATCTCAGTGCGTATCATATCAATATATCTGTAAATAAGAATTTCAGTTCCAAGGTATGTGTTGGTCGCATCGGGAACAATTAGAGGGAAAAGAAACCGGGGTTAGAAATAGAAATGGTAGGTAAAGTGAATGGCAGAGAGAAGAGGAGATAAAACTGAGAGACAGGAAACCAAATCCCGGAACAAAAACATCCATCAATACATTCTGTAGAACTGGTCGTGCCCAAGGAGCTGACGTCCCTGGCAGCGGGGCCGTGTTTCTGCAGCACAGACTCAGGAGTCAGTGATTAGCAGCTAATTTTTAGACAAAAGATCAGGAAAAGCACTGAACATTCAGATGAGTGGAGGAGCTATTTTTAGAAATAAAATACCTCTTAGTGGGGCCATGTTTCTGCAGCACAGACTCAGGAGTCAGTGATTAGCAGCTAATTTTTAGACAAAAGATCAGGAAAAGCACTGAACATCCAGGTGAGTGGAGGAGTTATTTTTAGAAATAAAAAACCTCTTAGTATGCCCGTCATCTGCCTCAAAGCCAAAGAAGTTTCCGGTAAACAAGGAATGATAAGATGGAAATTACCCAGATAGCCATTATTACTAACTGCAAAATGTCACGGATATTCTCATTTGTCTATTTGATTTCCTGGTTTATTTTCTTGAAAGTGAAAAAGGCAAATGTTTTTGCAGGTGGGGATAAAAAACATGATCTCAGCCTCCCAAATGCCATCTTTCCCTTCTGGTCACAAATTTCTCAAATGCACATTCTCCTAAAATGGGGTTTTTGGTAACTTAAGGTTTGGGTGGGAGAACAGCTGCTCATTTTGCAGATACCAGAGTATTCCCTGTTCTCTGCAAGGCTGCCTTCAATGCATAGCTAAGTCATGACCGAAAGGGAGCCCTACAGATTTAGCGCAAGATGAAGACAAAGAACGCTGAAAACATAGGACCCCTTGACTTAGGTCCGCCCCGAAACACCTGAACAGTGTTTAGTTTTCCAAATGCACACAGAAGAGTCCTAAATGCAAAGGAAATATGGCCAGGTCAGCACCACTGGCTGGAATAAGGGCAGGACCCAGACAGAAAAGAAGCGAATGCCCAGCACACTTGGTAGCTGGCCCAGCTTTTGAGCTGTCAAAGGAGGAATACAAGAAATAGCTTTTAGGACTTCCCTGGTGGCACAGTGGTTAAGAAGCCACCTGCCAATGCAGGGGACACAGGTGTGAGCCCTGGCTTGGGAAGATCCCACATGCCGCGGAGCAACTAAGCCCGTGCGCCACAACTACTGAGCCTGCGCTCTAGAGCCCACGAGCCACAACTGCTGAAGCCTGTGTGCCTAGATCTCCTGCTCCGCGACAAGAGAAGCCACCACAATGAGAAGCATGTACACCTCAACAAAGTGTAACGCTCGCTCACCACAACTAGAGAAAGCCCACGCACAGCAACGAAGACCCAACGCAGTCGAAAAAATAAATAAATTTATTAAAAGAACAAAAAGAAACAGCTTTTAGCCAAAATAATGTGTGACCTTGGGAAAGTCAATTCGCCTTTTCTGAAACTCAACGGCCTCAGCTGCAAAGGATGGAGTAGGATTAGCTCAATTGGCTTTTAACATACAAAAAGAAAATTTAAGTAGGGAAAGGCCCATTTAACAGAATGTTACCCCAGGATCTATTATATTAAAAGGTTGAAACCGATTGGTTGAAAGTGAGGAGGGGCCCAGGGAACCCCTATTTCAGGCCAGGCATCCCCCCCATCCCAACCCCCAAGTTTTTCTCTGGAATATCCCCTCAGAGCAGTTCCGTAAACAGTTTGGAAACCACTGACCTTAATCTCTGCTCGACCTCACATACCACCTTTCTGTAACTAACCCTTGGCCTTGAGTACACAGGCTATAGGCATTCTGACCTTGAGGTCTTTAAAGGACTTGATAAACTCTGGACCAATGTCATTGCAAGGTCAAATTACTTATCTCCATTTTCTTTAGATTAGAACTGTAAATGCAAGTATTCTTCCAAAGGTCAAGTTTGACTACTCTATCTCAACACAGCCGGAAGGAATTCTCATCCAGGAGGGTAGTATCTAAGGCTCCCAGCAGCCCATGTTAATTGGAAGCAGTAGAAGGAGCTCATTCTCTTTGGCTGAGAGAGATCAAATCTATACAGGGTACAGCACAGTCTTACTTAAAAATAATTTTAGGGGGCTTCCCTGGTGGCGCAGTGGTTGAGAATCCGCCTGCCGATGCAGGGGACACGGGTTCGTGCCCCGGTCCGGGAAGACCCCACATGCCGCGGAGCGGCTGGGCCCGTGAGCCATGGCCGCTGAGCCTGCGCGTCCGGAGCCTGTGCTCCGCAACGGGAGAGGCCACAGCAGTGAGAGGCCCGCGTACCGCAAAAAACAAACAAACAAAAAATAATTTTAGGACTCAAAGCTTTTATAGACCACACCAAACAGCAGCATTTCCTTCACCGTGGCTTTGCTTTAGAGAAGTTTTACAGACCGATGAGAAAGAGGCAAGTGAGTCCAGAGTAAAGCGGCCTGGAGAAAAGAGCCCAGGAAAAGGGGAGGGTGCAGAGCTGGTGGACAAACTTTGCGTCCACAAACTCTGGACACAAAGTGTCTCGGATTAAATCCAGGCTGTTCCAACACCCACTACCTGAGTAATCTCACACCAATGACTTGATCTCCTGGGGCTTCAGATTCCCCTTCTACAAACGGGAATAATAACAGTACATACCACACGAGGACACTGGGAAGATTAAATCAGAGGTTGTTGCTGGTGTGTGCAAAGCGTTCAGGTCAAAGCCTGGCAGAGAAACGTCTCGCAAAGAGCTAGTTCTTAGCTGTGAATGACGACGGTGGCAGTGAAGATTTCCCACAAGGCACTTCTCTATTATAACACACATGCAACTCACCCGGATCTTGTTAAACATGCAGATTTTGATGCAGTTCACCTGCGACAGGGTTGTAAGTTCTAATGGGCTCCCAGGTGATGCATATGCTGCCAGATTGCCCCCACACGGACCACAATTTGAGTAGCAAGGAACAAGGACACCCCAGTGAGGGGTTTTTAAACCCAAAAGGAAGGCTCTCAGGTTTAATTCTCAGTGTTAGAGGAAGCCTCAATGGGAGTTTAAGAGAGTAAAATAATGTGATCAAAGCGACAGGTAAAAATGCTGGTGACAAACCAGAAGGGAACAGTTAGTGAATTCTACGGAGGATCCCACAGTGGTCCGAATGCAGGAACTGAGCCCAGACACACCCCTCAACCACAGAAGGTACTAACAGGAAGAGCAGGAGGAAGAGGCATCCGTCCCGATGAAATAGCAGCGGATCAAACAACAAACTGACTGACGCAGAAAGAAAGAAGCCATCCCAGGCTCCCTGCCTTCATCCGAGTAGGGTCTGCATAAATTCCTGGATGACAAATCAAAAATTAGTTAAGGAGTCACGAAGCTTGAGAAACATTTCTAACCCCTCAGACCATCACGGCACAGAAAAAGAAACCTCATTTCCCTAAAAAGGGCTCTTGCACCACCGTCAGAATCCTGGCTTGGAAACAAGGTTCTCTGGCTTTGCAGGCAGGAGCATCTGCCATTATGTTCTTTGCTAAGTAAGATAGAGGCAGCAATTTGCTTTATTTTTAAGATTAAAAACTCACAGGAGAGCATTCCATTAAAATCAATGGTTTTTGGAATTCTAAACTGTTTTTTTAATATAAAGTTATTTTATGTATTTATTTTTGGCTGCGTTGGGTCTTCGTTGCTGCACACAGGCTTTCTCTCGTGGCGAGTAGGGGCTACTCTTCGTTGTGGTGCATGGGCTTCGCATTGCTGTGGCTTCTCTTGTTGCGGAGCACGGGCTCTAGGCACGCAGGCTTCAGGAGTTGTGGCACGTGGGCTCAGTAGTTGTGTCTTGCAGATTCTAGAACGCAGGCTCAGTAGCTGTGGCTCACAGGCTTAGTTGCTCCGTGGCATGTGGGATCTTCCTGGACCAGGGATCGAACCCATGTCCCCTGCACTGGCAGGCGGATTCCTAAACACTGTGCCACTTGGGAAGTCCCTAAACTTTTTTTTTTTTTAACCCAACTTGGGAAAGCCTTTGTGATGTCTAGTTACATCTGCTATACATTGAGCCCCTACACACTGATTCTTCTCATCAGCTCCCAAGGGTGGTCACCTTGGCATTATTCTTCAAAGTGGGAATTGCTTCATGGGCTTGGGGTTGTGGGAGAAAAGGGGCATCAGCCTAGGTCTCCAGACTGACAGCCATTTACAGAGACGGGGGCCTGCCCAGAAATGCCTTCCATGGCTGGGGCAATGTCCTAAAAGGCAGTCGATTTGGGACTAAAACTCTGCAAGCCTTGCTATCTGATTCTCACGCTCAGCATATATTCATCCAGAATTTCTAATCTAGAGCCTAAAGATTAGGAAGAGCAAATCTAAGGAACTCGATGCCACTTCCATTAGCGCCTACACTTCACGAGGTTTTGGTCCTGCTACCTCTCTCTGAAAGACTAGGCTTTGGTGAGCATGCCATTACACGCTGCAGAGGTGGAATTATTTGCAAAATAAACACTCGACGTTATTATAAGACACCGACTAGCATGCTAACACGCCAAGTACAAACCAAGCAATGCCCAACATTTTTTTTTTTTTTAATGTACCAACATTTTTTAAAACATTGAAAGTGGCAAACCTTTTCTGGAGAGAGGCCATGCCTACGCAGACCATTCATTCACTGCTTACACTTTAGTGATGGAAGATTGACAATAAGCAAGAGTATTTCATTTAGCAATAAGCACGAGGATGAAATTAAAGCAGGATCAAGTGATACCAAATGATATGTATGTGTTGGGAAGGTGCTCTCCAAGGAGGAGCCGTTTGAGCTGAGCCCTGGATGGGGAGATAAGCTGGTTCCTTTGGGGCCTGGGGTTAGAGAGACCACTGAGCAAAGAGACCCCAAAGTAGGAAACAGGCTGGTGTGCTGGGACACACAGGTGGAAAAGAGAGAGAGATAGGAGATGAAGTTAAGAGCAGCAGCTGGGTCGAGCTAAGGTCTGGGATCTAGGCTGGGAACCATAGTAAGTCCCTGGAAGGTTTCAAATAAGAGTATGATTATTTGAACTCTGGCAAGACTGAAACAAATTTTGTCTCAGAACACATGGGAAGAAGCCCTGCTTTAATTCTTTTGTTTTTTAGTTTCTGAAATGTAGTGGAGAAATATCATTAACTAGCAGTGCTAAACTTAAAAGCTGGGGCTTCCCGGCCTCATAGCACAGGGAGATCAGCTCGGTGCTTTGTGACCACCTAGAGGGGTGGGATAGGGAGGGTGGGAGGGAGGAGATATGGGGATACATGTATGTGTATAGCTGATTCACTTTGGTATAAAGCAGAAACTAACAGACTATTGTAAAGCAATCCAATAAAGATGTTAAAAAAAAAGCGCCAGGCTTCCCTGGTGGCCCAGTGGTTAAGAATCCACCTGCCACAGCAGGGGACACAGGTTCGAGCCCTGGTCCAGGAAGATCCCACATGCCACGGAGCAACTAAGCCTGTGTGCCACAACTACTGAGCCGGTGCTCCATAGCCCACGCGCCACAACTACTGAAGCCCGCATGCCATAACTACTCAAGTTTTTTTTGTTGTTGTTGTTTTTTTCATGTAACGAGACCATGTTTAATGAACACCAAAGTACAGGTGAGGGCTGTGGGGGCTCGAGGACAGGGGGCAGCGAGGGCTCCATGGTCTGGTGGGAGGGGTAAGCTGTGACACCACCTCCCAACACCTCTCCCTTCTACAGGGATTCACACTGGCCCCTCAGAGCCGTGAGCCTAGAGCCCGTACTCGGCAACAAGAGAAGCCACTGCAATGAGAAGCCCGCACACTGCAATGAAGAGTAGCCCCTACTCGCCGCAACTAGAGAAAGCTCGCGTGTAGCAATGAAGACCCAATGCAGCCAAAAATAAATAAATTTTTTTTAAAAATTAAAAAAAAAAAAAAAAGAGTAAACTTAAAAGTCACTGGGGGTAGAGTCCCA
Organism: Kogia breviceps; assembly: GCF_026419965.1. Lineage (NCBI taxonomy): Eukaryota > Metazoa > Chordata > Mammalia > Artiodactyla > Physeteridae > Kogia > Kogia breviceps. The sequence continues at coordinate 186,484,045 of NC_081311.1, read as the reverse complement.
TTGTTTGCCCATTGAGGTAGACACGCATTTTTCTTGAATTTACGTCTCTTTACTAATATGCTCCCATCACTTTTAATTACTCTTTTTTTTAAATTAGGAAATCAAGACTTTCCAACCTATAAAGAAAATTAAATGACGATCACTTAGGAAGCCTAAGGATGATTGACAGTGTCCCTTGAAGGGGAAAGCAGAAGGAACAAGAACGTACGAGGGTATCCCCTTTCATCTTACAATTCAGATAGAATTACGAGTTGGGTGATCTGAGATGCCTGCTCAGTGCTCGGGTGATTAAAATTTCAGGATGGCGAGACAGAAAGTCAATAAAATGGAAGGACAACTTCTTCGAATAAAAGAGCTTGAAAGGGAACTGCACACTAATTACTTTCATCTGCTTCACTGGCATTTGCTGGGATCACTCAGTCTGTGTCCAAGAACAAGAGGGAGGCTGGAGAGGACTGAACCGAACGTGGCTTTTATTTACGGCAGAGGTTTTCGTTGTAGCCTTTTCCACAGTCTGAGCTTTGTTTCCCTCCTGAGCATCCATCGGATTTTAGCTCCTCCTCTGAACGTCTGATAATTTTTTTTCTTTTCCCAGGGACCAGCTCTCATATTGGCACCATTGGGAAGGGTGAACCGGGACAAGGATCGTGAAATTCTGTGATCCAGGGTGACAACAACGGTCCACGTGAACCAAGAAATGGATGTCACAACTCGACAAAGCACTGCCTCGTCATCACTGTTAGAACTCTGTGCCTGAAACACAGAGAGAGAGACAGAGAGACAGAGACAGAGGGGGGGAGGGGGAGGGGGGAGGGGGAAGAGAGAGAGAGAGAGGGCAGAACAGCAGTTTGCAGAGACCAGAGACAGGGCCTCTGCTAGGAGAACTGCCCCCACAGGCGGTAAGAGCAACAGGAGTCAACACAAAGAACAGAAATTACCGCTCCCACTTTTAGAGGAGGTGGGAGAACCAGCTGCCCTTTAAATTCACAAAATGTCTTAAGAACTTAACTGTTTTTCAAAATATTTGGATCCGCTAAAACCTGAACCACATTGTGTCAAACATTCTTCCATTTAATTGTTAAGCCCTTGTGTGTTCAGCGGGATTTTTGGTGCAGATGTTTCTGATTCATTTATATTAACTTATCAAAATGACATTTGGAAGAGCCATAGGATGTTCAAGAAGGAGTCTCATAAACTTGGGTGCATTCGTTTTAATCCAGGAATTCCACCCCCTGCCCCAATGCACATACTCAGAATTCAGAATTTGGAAGGGTTGACTCAGTTCTGCTCTAAACTGGCAGCATGAACTCACCCATTCCTAATTCCCTTCCAAAAACATTTGCTAAAGATTTAAAAGACACCACCAAAAAATGGATAAAGGGGGTCAAAAGGTATAAAATTCTAGTTATAAAATAAATAAGTCATGGGGATGTAATGTACAGCGTGGTGACTACAGTTAATAATACCATAATTGCATATTTGAAAGTTTGCCAAGAGTAAATTGTGAAAGTCCTCAACACAAGAAAAAAAATTCTGTAACTATGTATGGTGATGGATGTTAACTAGCCTATGTGATCATTTTGCAATATATACAAATATCAAATCACTATGTTGTACACCTGAAATTAATATAATGTTATATGTCAGTTATACCTCAATTTTAAAAAAATTTTATTTATTTTATTTTTTGCAGTACGAGGGCCTCTCAGTGTTGTGGCCTCTCCCGTTGCGGAGCACAGGCTCTGGACGCGCAGGCTCAGCGGCCATGGCTCACGGGCCCAGCTGCTCCGCAGCATGTGGGATCTTTCCGGACCGGGGCATGAACCTGTGTCCCCTGCATCGGCAGGCGGACTCTCAACCACTGTGCCACCAGGGAAGCCCTTTTTTTATTTTTAAAAAGGCACCACCAAAATGTAAGAAAGCTATTCAAGTACATGTAAGTTTTCTCCTTGGTGATCTTTTACGGACAAAGATTTAAAAACAAACATTTAGGGCTTCCCTGGTGGCACAGAGGTTAAGAATCTGCCTGCCAATGCAGGGGACACGGGTTCGAGCCCTGATCCCAGAAGATCCCACATGCCGCAGACCAACTAAGCCCATGTGCCACAACTACTGAGGCTGTGAACCACAACTACTGAGCCCGTGTGCCACAACTGCTGAAGCCCACGTGCCTAGAGCCCGTGCTCCGCAACAAGAGAAGCCACCGCAATGAGAAGCCCGCGCGCCACAACAAAGAGTAGCCCCCGCTCACCGCAACTAGAGAAAGCCCGTGTGCAGCAACAAAGACCCAACACAGCCAAAAATAAATACATAAATTTTTAAAAATAAATAAAAACATTTAAATCAGACAAAGCCAAAACTGAAGTCTGACTAGTTTGCCACTGAAGTCAAAGACTTTCTCCAAACGCTTTCCTGCTTCCATCCTTCTTGTTTATCTGTGCTAAACGGACACAGAATGTTTAGTTTGGAGTTTTCTTTACCCAAGGCTACCACGTTAGTAGGTGTGCGTGTACACGGAGAAGAAAGAGGAAGCAGAAAGCTATCTTTGTGCTACCCCATCCGCATTTCTTAAATCCAGCCTCCATTTTTCAGAGTTCTCAAGGAATCCAAGATGGTAAAGATACTTTGGAAAGATTTTCCTTTCTTGACCCCTCCCTGCCCCTCCCTGGGGCACTGTCCTTATGGGAAGATGGCCCTCAGAGGTAAAGCAGGGACGGCACAGATCAAGGAGGGACAGATGGAAGGGGGAGGATATTCTGCTCAGAGGGTCTCCCTCATCCACACTTCTAAGCCTTGTCTACACCAAAAATTCTTGGGAGGTTCCATCAATTTCCGTCACATTTTCAAACCACAGTTCCCTCTGAAAGGCTATCTCTTAGCAAGTTTAAAGCCACTGGTCACAAAAATAAACTTAGGAAAAGCTTTGAAATTTTGTGTACACACATAAAAGAACATTAAGAAGAAAGCTATGCTGGGTCAGAACAATGGTCCTTCCCACCCAGCCTGTCTCTGGCACACCGATTTCCTTGTGTCCTACGAATGTTTAGGTTTTGTTTTGTTTTGACTTTTAATTTTTTGAGTTAAAGCTTTGGGGTTTTGTATTTCATTTGTTTTCTTCCTGATTATCTGATTACCACTTATTTTTCTGATGAACACATTTCACTCCAGAACAGGTGGGAGTTCAAAAACCATATAAAGACAAAGTAAAAATTACCCACCACCCCAACCCTCGGACTCAGCCCCTTTGAGCGTCTCCGATTGGTCTCTCTCCTCTCCTATGCCTAAATGTGGTGGCTTGAGTTTTCACAAAATTGAGATTCCACTGAATCTTAACATTTTAGGTATTATTTATTGTATTGTGAGCATTTCCCTAGGCCCTTAAATACTATTTCAGATCATGATTTCGGTCAAGCTTGACTGTTTCACTTTTTTGTCCCACCTTTACTGTGCTTTCCCCTTCTCACTCACACATTCTCATGGAGGATCCCAGGGCAGACCAAGACCAGAAACACGTCCATATGTCAGGTGACCAGGAAACTTACCACCCATGAACCTCTTTACAGGAGCTCCCTGCCCACTTCCGTTGGAGCCCCTGGAGGTACCGTCCCATGGACGCTATCTCACCTTTCTCATTCCTCAACCTGGCCAAATAACCATCCACACCAACAGCATTCCCTGGGACCACCTGTTTGCATTTTTTTGGTCTTACTGCTGTTTGCTTGTTTTGTTTCCCAGGAACCTCAAGTTTCTTTGCCAGATTTTGCAAAAGCAACAGGGATACCGTTTAAGGCTGCCTGAGGGCCACAGCTCAAATCACACTGCTAAAGAAATAAAGGATGACCTGGAGATGGAGCATGACCTGGGACAGTCATTGTGCTGAGGCAGAGAAACTGTCCCATAATCCATCTCTCAACAGGTAAAACCAGGTCCTCTGTGGGCTTGGAAGTCTAGGGCTTTGTACATGAGCCAGAGCCCTCTCTCTTCGGTTCTGACAAGCTTTGGGTGAGATAAATAGATATCAGTGGAACAAGACAAGGGTCTGGGTGTCGGCTCCAGCCTTAGTCCAATGACATAGTGCTGGGCAACTCTGGGGAAGTTTGAATTTTCCACCTGTGCAGTGGGTGTAACATCACCTCCCTTGCAGAGACTCTTGGAAGATGTAATGAAGGCACTTATGTAAACCACACCAAACCACGCCAGACACACAGTATGAGCTCAATAAATAGTAGTCATATTTGCTCGGTTTTGATTAAAAGTATAAACAATGGGACTTCCCTGGTAGTCCAGTGGGTAATACTCTGCGTTCCCAATGCAGGGGGCCCGGGTTCGACCCCTGGTCTGGGAACTAGATCCCTCATGCCTGTCGCAACTGAAGATCTCGCATGCCACAACGAAGAGTCCACGTGCTGCAACTAAAAGATCCTGCATGCTGCAACTAAGACCCGATGCAGCCCAAACAACAAATAAATAAATATTTTTAAAAAAATAAAAACGTAGATAATGAGAAAGTGTCTGAAGTATCTAGTTATAGTAGAGCCCAGAGGAGGGAAAGAAGGTGATAAGATTTTAAAAACAAAGAGAAGGAGGAGGAGGAAAGCAAGCTGTCCTGGTAGGAGGCTGGAACTGTGACAGAAAGAGAAAGGGAAGAGGGACATTCCAGCTGAAGGGAACAGCATGAGGGGAGGTATGGAAGCAGCAAGGCGCAGTGTTCCTGGAAGAGAACCGGGGCCAGCATAGCTAGAGTGTAAGGTATTTATAGGGGGGATTGTAGGTAGCAGGCTACAAGGGGTGACCAGAGCTGGAGAGAGGAGTCCTGAAGGCAGTAATAAGGAGGTTGGGTTTATCGTGTGGGTGACGGGGAGCCGCTGAGAGTGTCTGAGCCGGGAAGTGACCTGATAAGAGGCGTGCTCTGAACGGCGGGCTCTGTGCTCACATTCTTGTCCTTTCTCTGGGATTTCCCATTTTTGCAGATTGCAATGCATCTGAGCAGAGGTCACAGAAACCACTTCTCAAGCTGCGCTCTCAGAGGGTCTCACGCACAATCTGCCCCTGCCACCCACTGTCGGGCAGCGCAGGATGAGCCTCCAGGACGCTGTGCTCCGTTTCACATCTGCAATAAGAGCCGACGCTTCCAGAGCCTCTGTGGGCCATCATGGGAGATGAAGAAAGCTTGGTTTCTGATTCGGGCCTTGGCTCTGCCATCTGGGATCTGGTGATACAGTTATTTAGCAAGAAACCACAGGAACAAAAACAATTTAATGAAACCCAGAGAAAGCGAGTTTCTCCACGGAAGGCGAGTGAATGCCACAGGCTGTGCAGAGGCCCACCGCGAGCAAACCCTTGGGCTCTGAGCTTCAGCTCAGTTCTGTCACCGAGTGACGCATGCTTCGGATGCCTCGCCCGCAAACGGGGACCGCGGCTCCTATATACCTAAGGACACAGAACTCACTGAAAATACCAAAGTACGGAAAATGTGGTTCTCATCTCTTTCCCTAGAACACAATTTCCGGAAAGCGCTGTGTGACCAGAACTGATGACCCTGGTGCATCAGAGGTGGTCAGAGGACACGGGTTTGCAGCGCTGATAAGGAACCAGACCAAGTTAAACAATGGGGTGTCAATGACTGCTTCTATGAGGATGCTGATGAAGCAGGGGGAGCACAGGTTGGAAGAAAAGAGGAGAGATAAAGGATGCTTGGGGTCCTCACAGCCCTCATTTCAGAATGGTAGACAGAGGTCCATGTATGCAAAGCCCTGCCCACTACCCCCCGCCCCCTCCCCACACACGTTTCCTTCCCCCCACTTTCTATGCTGGGATGGAAACCTGCCATCCTAAAGCCAGTTGAAATCACAAGTTGTTGACCCGTTGTCTGAAGTGGAGGCTACTCCGGTTAAAATAATGACTTCAGCATCTTCCATGTCTTTATCCTTTGAAGTGTGGTCCCCGTACCCAAAGCATAGGCATCACTTGTTAGGAATTCAGAATCTCAAGCCCACCCCAGACCTGGGGAATCACTGGGCATTTTAACCAGATTCCCCGGGTGATTTGCATGCCCACTAAAGTTGAAGAAGCACTAATCCACATCTCATGAGGAAAATAAAACGGCTGGATGTAACTAAGATTTTACTATGGTCTCTGGGCCTATGGACACATGAAAGGGGAAACTACTTTAAAAGTGCCAAGTCACTCCGTAAAGACGAGGCAAATCCAGAGAGACAAACAGAAAGCAGACAGGCGATTGCTCAGGGTTGGAGTTAAGGTGGGGAGGAAGTGGGGGTGATGGAGGCGGGGGCACTGCTAGTGGGTACAGGTTTCCTTTTAGGACGATGAAAATGCTCTAAAATTGATTACGGTGACGGCTGCACAGCTCTGAATATACTGAAAACCATTTAAATAGGTGAATTGCGGGCTTCCCTGGTGGCGCAGTGGTTGAGAATCCGCCTGCCGATGCAGGAGACACGGGTTCGTGCCCCGGTCCGGAAAGATCCCACGTGCCGCGGAGCAACTGAGCCCGTGAACCATGGCCGCTGCGCCTGCGCGTCCGGAGCCTGTGCTCCACAACGGGAGAGGCCACAACAGTGAGAGGCCCGCGTACCGAAAAAAAAAAAAAAAAAAAAATAGGTGAATTGCATGGTTTGTGAATTATATCTCAAGAAAGCTTAAAAATAGAAATAAAAGCCCTCAAGAGCCTCAAAAACACCAAACTGAACATTTCTGGTTCCCGACTGCAAGACACCACCTGTAGAACCAGATCTTGAAGGGCACCTCCAAGAAGAGACCGTTCTGTGGTCCTAACGTGGTGAGATTTAAGGGGCATATTAGGGGACAGAGTTTCTTCCAACAGAGGGGCACTGAAATGGTCACCGGCTCTTAAAACATCATAGACTCCACGCTGCCCTCAGACCCAGGCCACCGGCTCTGTGCCCTGGACTTTTGTGATTTAGACGCTTCATTCTGATCCTCCTCCAGCTCTGTCCTTCCTCCTCAAGCAAGGGGAGATGCCCAGTCTTCTAGATCTTTCTCTAGGCACCTGGTACCCCAGCATTCCCTGCCCAAATGCCCGAGCTTGCATGCGGGGCCTGTGCAGGTCTCTCCCCCAGGGCTGTCTTTCCCAGTGTAGACAAGACACCAGTGTGCACTTCCGCAGCCCCGAGGGCTGGCTGCTCGTGAGGAAGGAGCCCGGGCACCTGGGGGTCCATTATACAGCCCCGCGCAGATGAGAGGCGGGCTCCCTGACCTCGCCGCGTGCCAGCACGGAACTCCGGGGGACTGAGAAGAATTCTAACCACGAACCTAGCTTTCCAGGTCACGTGAAGATTGATACGTCAAGGTAGGAGGGCAAAATGTATCATATGGAATGCTTTGTTAGCTTGATAGATATCTTTAAAATACTTGGACCTACGGAATCTCTGTCTCCACTTGTGCACTTGCCCTAAAACCCTACCATTGTAGAGGTCGATTACTTTTTCTTCTAAGTTTGTCAAGCAGTCAGTGCATATTTTCGGTTTTCTCCCGAGCATGTTGTACTTTATAGGTAAATATTAATTATTCATTAAAGGCCAGCCCATCTTTTCATGACTTCATACACAATAAAGGCCAAAGATTTATTTTTGCTCTAAGAGTATTGGAAGTTTTTGGACAAAAAGCATCTTCAGGGCTTCCCTGGTGGCGCAGTGGTTGAGAGTCCGCCTGACGATGCAGGGGACACGGGTTCGTGCCCCGGTCCGGGAAGATCCCACATGCCGCGGAGCGGCTGGGCCCGTGAGCCATGGCCGCTGGGCCTGCGCGTCCGGAGCCTGTGGTCTGCAAGGGGAGAGGCCGTAACAGTGAAAGGCCCGTGTACCGCAAAAAAAAAAAAAAAAAAAAAAAAAAAAAGCATCTTCAGTGTGTTTGCCTTCATGCATGCCTCATATTTGCAAAACACGATAATTAGAAAAAAGGAAAACAGGATATAAAGAACGATGAAAAAATGAAAAAAGACACCGAATATTTTACAACATTAATAAAGCTGAAAGATCCTCTTGGGCTACTTTTCTTCTTCTAAAGGATGGAAAAGCGAATCCTTGAGAAAAAAATGCAAGCTGCTGAAGACCTTTTTTTAAATAACAGAAACAACTTACATGGAACTTTAGGGAGGGGAGGAATTTAATGAGTTGAACTGTAAGAGTTTCAAGAATCTTTCATGGCTCTTTGATTCTTCTTAACTGATAGGTTGGTGACAGATTCCTAGAAGGGGTGATTTTGTTCTTGTGTCACATGCGACCCACAATTGGAGCAGGAGAAGAAATCTTAGTCTCACGTCCTCTCCAAATATTCTGCTTTTGGAATTATTTTTATTCCTTGTGAGCCGTGAAGCCGAGGCCAAACTCATGACTCTCCTTTGCCCTCCTATGATTACACAGCTGTCACCCATGCCTGTTGCCAACCAAGTTGACTCCTGCCCAGATATATTTCCAGAACAGGCTCCTCCCTCCCTTATGTCATCCCCACCGCCTGTCATCTGGATTCCTTGTGGGAAGGCTGCAGTTTTTTCTTTGTAGTGAGGATTAAGTTTAAATACAACAATTTGTATAGCATATGCTTCAAAATTTCAATCATTCTGGAAGCTGGAGCGGTAGGGGAGATGGGGAGAATGATCTCAGATAAGACCATAAATTTGTAAGTTGCCATACAACTGCACTGGCCAATATGGTAGCCATATGTGGCTATTTAAATGTAAATGTAATTAGATAAAAATTCCAGTTACTCAGTTGTACTAGTCACATTTCAAGTGCTCAACAGCCACATGCGACTTAATGGCTCCCAATTTGGACAAAGCACAGATACAGAACCTTCCCATCTTTGTAGAAAGATCTATCGGATGTGCTGAATTGGGAGAGCTTCCGTGTTTTCTCTGTAGTCTCACCAAGCCTTCCTTTACTCACTCTGTTCTTGGGACTATTATTTCTTATATAGCCGCATGTTTGTAACTTAAAGCAATTTATTCTTAAATCCTAAAAGTAGATAGTACTGATGTACAATCTAAACAGCTTCATGGCTTTGTGAATATACTAAAAACCACTGAACTCGGGACTTCCCTGGTGGCCCAGTGGTTGAGAGTCCGCCTGCCAATGCAGGGGACACGGGTTCGAGCCCTGGTCTGGGAAAATCCCACATGCCGCGGAGCAACTAAGCCCGCGCGCCACAACTACTGAGCCTGGACTCTAGAGCCTGAGAGCCACAACTACTGAGCCCACGCACCACAACTACTGAAGCCCACGTGCCTAGAGCCCGTGCTCTGCAACGAGAAGCCACCGCCATGAGAAGCCCGCGCACCGCAACGACGAGTAGCCCCAGCCCGCCACAACTAGAGAAAGCCCACGCGCAGCAACGAAAGACCCAACGCAGCCAGAAATAAATTAAAAATGTATATTAAAAACAAAACACTGAACTGTACATTTTAAAAGTGTGAGAAAGAGCAAGGCTAACTGATCAAATATCAAGTAATAATTTCATAAATCCACCTTGCCAAGTATCACAGAGCAGCCAAAACGAACTTATTCAAATATCAATCCAAGAGAATCAATTTACGTCTAAAACAAGAAGAGTGATCAACCTCCACCATACAATGGCTCCTTGTGGCGCCTGGAATGAAGTCCAAATGCCCCTCCCCCTTTACTACATCTCTGCCCACCTCCTTTTCCTGCAGCAGTCACCCTAGCCTTCGTTTACTACCTGTTCCTCCAGCGTGTGGAGCAGGTTCCATCCTGTTTACTGAGCCTATCTCTGCCTGGCTGGCTCCTTCTCATCTCTGAGAAGCCAGCCCCTCAGAATCCCCCCACCCCCTGCCGCCCGGAGATGCCTTCTCTGGCCACCTTCTCTGCGACTGCACTGCACGATCCTGTGCTATCTTCTGCATGGCTTGTACCCCACTTGAGAGTTTCTTGGACTTGTTTGCTTGTCTGCAGTGGACTGCAAGCTCCTTGAAGGTGGGAAGCTTGACCACTGCCTTCCTGTAGAATCCCTGGCATCCAGCACAGTGGCCGCGTTCTGCCCACGACATAGCAAGCATCCAATAGACTCTTGTTGAATAAACAGACAGAGAAACAAAGAGTGAGCTGCCATCAACAAATAATCTGGAAGGAAGGGACCTTAGAACCATCCAGAAGTTCATAATGACTACCCAGGGAGCTATGCAAAATATACACGTCTGGACTCCACTCTTTTTTTTTTTTTTTTTTTTGTGATACGCAGGCCTCTCACTGTTGTGGCCTCTCCCATTGCGGAGCAAAGGCTCCGGACGCGCAGGCCCAGCGGCCATGGCTCACGGGCTTAGTTGCTTCGCGGCATGTGGGATCTTCCCGGACCGGGGCACGAACCTGTGTCCCCTGCATCGGCAGGCGGATTCTCAACCACTGCACCACCAGGGAAGCCCTGGACTCCACTCTTACAATATGATTTACTAGGTCTGGAGGGAAGCTCAAATTTGTCTCTTTTTTTTTTTTTTTTCTTTTTTGGCGTGCGGGCTCAGCAGTTGTGGCTCATGAACTTAGTTGCACCGCGGCATGTGGAATCTTCCCGGACCAGGGCTTGAACCCGTGTCCCCTGCACTGGCAGGCGGATTCTTAACCACTGAGCCACCAGGGAAGTCCTGGTCTCTTTTTTAAAAGCTCCACTGCTTTGTGCAATTACCTCACTTTCAGAGGAGGTAACTGAGGCTCAGACTCGCCTGAGTTTCTAACTAGTCAAGCAAAAAGTCTCTCTGTCCAGTCTAAGAGGTTCAACTAACCAGGAACAAATCCACATGCGCTTTGGATCTCCCACTACACTGTGAATCCTCTGTGGTTCACACCAAGGAGAAATCTATTCTGAATCGTGGATCGGGAGGACCTTCACAACAGGCCACTTCAAAGTTTACCACAAAATAGTTGTGTCAGCCCTGAGCTCCCTCCTTCCTCTCCCAGGTTCTCCTAGTGTCAAGGTTTCCGTCTGGGCAGAGAGCTGCAGCCCATTTCACCTTGGCAGCTTTTCTCCAGAGTCTAACCCCAATAGAAAGATGTAAAACACAATAGCAGCATCGGGAACAGTATCCATCCAGGGTTACCTGGGGTGTATCTTCCCTTATCTCTGTTAGATAGAAATCGCTCTGTTCTTCTGTCTTTATCTTTAGACTATTGGCAGGTTAGAGAGAAAATTTCCTGATTTGCATTGGCAAAAAAAGACATGAAGTACAACAGGTCTGCTTTCTGGAGGTTCCAAAGGGACCTCCTGATTACAGAGGAAAATTAAGTGGTAGCGTTAAAAGAAAATGATCACGAAACACATGCGCTCTTTTGGATATAACCAAATGGTCTCTGGCACCCTCATCAAAAGGGGCAAGACAGAACGATGGTTAAGAACTTGGGTTTCGGGCTTCCCTGGTGGCGCAGTGGTTGAGAGTCCGCCTGCCGATGCAGGGGATACAGGTTCGTGCCTCGGTCCGGGAAGATCCCACATGCCGTGGAGCGGCTGGGCCCGTGAGCCATGGCCGCTGAGCCTGCGCGTCTGGAGCCTGTGCCCCGCAACGGGAGAGGCCACGACAGTGAGAGGCCCGCGTACCGCAAAAAAAAAAAAAAAAACAACCAAGAACTTGGGTTTCAATCCTAGCTCTGTTGTCCCCTAGCTGTATGGTACTGGCTCTATGCCTATTTCCTCAACTACAGAAAAATGAAACGTCTGCCTTACAGAGTTGTGAAAATTAAATGCATTTAGAACAGTGCCTGGCACATCAAGAGTGCTGAGCGAAAGTAGGTTGTTAATGATTAAGAATGAGGCCTGTTGTAGCCCATCAGGCACTAGATAACCACCACTAGGCAGTATGTTTCCACGCATCCCTGCTCGGTGAACATGAGAACATATTTTTAAATCAGTGTATATTATTCTTTTCCTTCTTTGAGTGCCTTTGCAATGCCATCAGTCTAAAACCTGAGGCACAAAGCTGCTAAGAGAGCAGTCAATGGAAAGCAAAGCAGCACTGGATTCCTTTCCCTTTTGATAAGAGAAGGAAGCCTTTGGGGTGGCTGTGCTTCAGAGGACAGCCCAGGGCTCAGCCCTCAGATGACTCTTCTGCAATTTTCGAGCCAGCCGCAGATAACGCAGAGGGTTTAGGCTCTTTGGACACATCAAAATAAGTTTTTACATACTTATTAGAGTAGATAAAGAGGCAGCTGGATAATGCCATGCACGGTCACATGTGTTTCCTAAATATTAATATGACTTTCAAACTGTTCACCATCAATAGAGTGAGGAATAGATTATACTTTTTTCAAAGCCACATGAAGAAAATACATGAATCATTTTATGTCGTTTCCTCCTTCAAAACAGCCCCCAGATGATTGATTTCATAGGTATTCTGAAAATAGTTTCTGGAATATTGCTTCAGTGGGGAGTTTTGTTAAGTCTCTGATTCCAGCTTTCTTTTCCTCCCTCTCTTGAGTATGGTTTTTATTCATTTGCTACTTTTTACTAAAAGTGAAGAAATTGGGGCAGGGGTGGAATTCCAATTAATTAAGAGAACGAGAATACATTATGCAATTTGGTCAAAACGCATGATCCACGTTACGAAGAAAATATGCAAAAAGGCTGGGAACTATACATCAATAGAGAGTAAACCTTAAATGGTTAAAAAAAAAAAAAAATGCATCCCCCTGTTTACCCAGAGAGCTCTCAGAACTGACTGGGGAAATCCTTCCATTGGAGTTTGAGTTCTAGGACACACTGGGAGGCCAGAGCAGAAAGCAAGGTTCTTCTCGTGTCTTTCTCCTCTGACATGACCAAGGCTTGACGCCTCACCCTCTAGCTTCCCAGGAGTCAGACTGCAGGCGGCAAGGGACGTGGCATCAGAGGTAGAATCTCCTCTTCTGGTTCCTATGAGGCGGTCTGCCAGCCACGACTCCCCCACCACACCTTTTGTTTAAGAAAATGGAAGCATCAGTAAGCAATTTGATTTCCACCAGAAGCATTATGGACCCTGGCTGAAATGGAACTCTTCCTACTTTGGGAATCTGTCCATCTGTCTATGAATAACAACTGTTTTATCCTCAGCTATGCCCGGTTGATTTCAAACTAATGGTATACGCAAAAAAAAAAAAAAAAAGAAAAAAATTCAGGGGCTTCCCTGGTGGCGCAGTGGTTGAGAGTCCGCCTGCCAGTGCAGGGGACATGGGTTCGTGCTCCGGTCCGGGAAGATCCCACATGCTGTGGAGTGGCTGGGCCCGTGAGCCATGGCTGCTGAGCCTGCGCGTCCGGAGCCTGGGCTCCGCAACGGGAGAGCCCACAACAGTGAGAGGCATGTGTACTGCAAAAAAAAAAAAAAAAAAAAAAAAAAGCAAACTAATGGTATTTGCAGAAAATGGCAGCCTATAACTACATGGAAGACAGAAAGAGAAAAGAAGGATGAGTGAGAGGAGGCAGCAATTTTTTTTTTTTTTACCGATTCACTTTGCACAGCAAAGTTTTGTGTGTTTTTTAAATATTTATTTTCCTTATTTATGTATTTATTTTTTAGCTGCGTCAGGTCTTAGTTGCTGCACACGGGATCTTTGTTGAGTCCTGCGGGATCTTTTTCATTATGGCACACAGTCTGCTTGGGCTTCTCTAGTTGTGGCACACAGGTTTTCTCTAGTTGTGGCACGTGGACTCCTGAGCACGTGGGCTCTGTAGTTTGCAGCACATGAGCTCAATAGTTGTGGCGGGGCTTCCCTGGTGGCGCAGTGGTTGAGAGTCTGCCTGCCAATGCAGGGGACACGGGTTCGTGCCCCGGTCCGGGGGGATCCCACATGCCGTGGAGCGGCTGGGCCCATGAGCCATGGCCACTGAGCCTGCGCGTCCGGAGCCTGTGCTCCGCAACGGGAGAGGCCACAACAGTGAGAGGCCCGCGTACCACAAAAAGAAAAAAAAAAAAAAGAAAAAAGTTGTGGCGTGTGGGTTTAGTTGCCCCACGGCATGTGGGATCTTAGTTCCGCAACCAGGGATCGAACCCCCGTCCCCTGCGTTGGAAGGCGGATTCTTTACCACTGGACCACGAGGGGAGTCCCGAGGTGGCAATTTTTGATGCTACAGGAGAGAACACGGTTTACATTTAATATTCTTCTTCTTGAGTGGTGAATGAGTACTTTAGATTGAAGCATATGAAACTGACAATATTTGATAATTTTTGATCTACAAAAGAGCAATTTCTTACGGTTCACCCCATGAATACAGAGGTTCTCACTTCAAGAGAGGAATTCTGCCTCAAGTCCATGTTTGAACTTGGAGAGATGCTCAGTCTTCTTACTGATAGGGCCAACAGTGCCAAAGTCACAGAAGAGTGCCCTGCCCTTTGAATTACGACCCACAGAGGTACACTCACTTTGGCCCACATGTAACTGGCTTTTTAAAAGTTAGTCATCACATACATAGAGAATGGACTTGAGGACATGGGGAGGGGGAAGGGTAAGCTGGGACGAAGTGAGAGAGTGGCATGGACGTATACACACTACCAAACGTAAAATAGCTAGCTAGTGGGAAGCAGCCGCATAGCACAGGGAGATCAGCTCGGTGCTTTGTGACCACCTAGAGGGGTGGGATAGGAGGGTGGGAGGGAGACGCAAGAGGGAGGGGATATGGGGATATATGTACACGTATAGCTGATTTACTCTGTTACACAGCAGAAACTAACACACCACTGTAAAGCAATTATACTCCAATAAAGATGTTAAAAAAAAAAAAAGTCAGAATTTTTCAACTCCCTAAAATTCATACTCCTTTCGGAAATCAAAGTCTGGCAACTGTGTGAGCTCCCACCAACCCTGTGATGAGAATCAGCTGATTCTCCTAAAGGGCTGCCTTCTTCAGGGCCAGCCTGTGTCCTCTACGTTCATCCAAGTCCTAAGTCTGACCATCTTTGCATCTCACCTGGCCCAGGTGGGCTTTTTCAGTTCAAGGCTGTTGGTATTCAAGCTTCGTTACCCAGAATGACAAAGACAGGTTAACCAGCAGCACTCTTCCCTTCTCCGCAGACCAGCCTCCTCCCCCTTCCTCTTTCAGAGAAAGTTCATTTGGTTACAAGCACCACAGGGGTAGAAAGAGAGAGAGAGAGACAAGACAAGAGAGCATAGCTGGAAGGCAGCCATGTAATAATCGCACAAATGAGTATGTTTGCAAAATCTCCGCAGACTGGAATTCTACAAACTCTCTCTCTAATCCAGCCCTAATGTTCAGCAACCTTCACTGTCAGGAAATTCTGCCATAAATAACCCAAATCCTTCACGCCGCTTAAACCCATTTCCTCTTACTCTCTGCTCACTGGAGATGCGGAACAGCTGGTCACCGTTCTCTGTACCAAGTTCTTTGTCAACTAGATGATTGGATTCTGGCTCTGGACCACTGTCATAATTAGGAGTCTGACCAGTTCCATATTGTGCCGTCTGCAAAAGCGTGTCGAATCGGAAGATAAAATTTTGAGCAGGCTATGCTTCAGAAATGTGCCATCAGGGGAACACGATCCCTCATCATGCCACTAGGTTGCTCACAGTTTATAAATGTGTGAATGTGAGGTTTCTGCATGGAAAAAAAAATTATGTTTTTCTGAGGCCAGCTCTGCAATGTGAACACATCAAAGGATGCAAAGATTCTCTAAAACCCACCAAAAGAAGCACTACACAGAGTGAGCATTTATTAAGTACTTCTCATCCTCCCCTTACCTGCTTTTTCTCAGATGCTCTTCACAACTAGGCACTAAGGCAGACATCAGGATTAGTCCTGCTTCGCAGGTGAGGACACTCGGCCGCACAGAGGCTAACTTGCCCAAGTTTATAGCCAATGAGTGAGAGAATAAGCCTTCAAACCCAAGCCGCTGGAGTCCAGAGCCTGCGAGCCCTCCTCGACCACCTCTCCATCCTACCCATAAACCTGGTGCTGGTGAGTCCAGGCAGCTCATGGCATGGAATATAGTCCCTGCGTTTCCATGACCAGTGCCGAGTGGAGACCAGGAAGTCAGGTGGCTGGTCCCTGATACAGTGCACAGGCAAATTTAAAGGAGCTTGATGCCATCCAGGCTGAATTCTTCTCATATGCGGAGTCCTACATGAGATGCTTGGTCTCCACTTAGATGCAGACACAAAGTGGTCCCCCAGTTCCCAGCTGGATGACTTCCCAATTACGTGCTCCAGGGCTCGACCTGGATCAGAGGCCAGGTTCTGACGAACACCACCTGTGGCTTTGGATCCCAGCCTGCCTGCCTCAGTGTCCCTGGCAGGAAAGTGGTGATGATGAAGCAGCTTCTTGGTGATGCTGGAGACTCGTCTCTCCCCATCCCTCTCCATCCACTTGTCCATCTGTATGTTTCCTCAATGCACATATTTTTCTCCGACATTTTCTGTTTCTCTGGGTATTATTTTGCCTCCTTCAATAGGCTATAAGCTCAATAGTGAAGGGGCTTGTTTGCTTTACTCACCATTGTACGTACACCAGTGCCTAGCTCAGCACATGGTCAACACTGGTTAATATCTGGAGAATGACTAAGTTACGCTTAGAAAGATTAAATGAAAACAACTACATAAAATTAATAAATATTAGTTCTTCCCCCGTCTCATAGCTTTCTCCTTCAAACTCAATAATGTGTTGTTAAACGTTGTCTTAAGTGTCTGATTTACCATCCTTGGTTCCCTCTATGGTTATGCAAAGATCATTCTGATCTTCTCTTCTATTATGCAGCCTTGGCCTGGATACCAGGGTTCCTTGCTGCCCAGAGAAATACCTCCTGAATGCCCCAGGAACTCAGTTTTTCAAAGCATAGTATCTAAGACATCATGAATTGCTTACCACCCACAAGATGGGTGGTATCTAGTAAGCAATTTTTGGCTTGTTAGCAAAACCCTAACTCAGATTGGACTTTGGGCAATGGGGCAACTCAATCTGGACAATTCTACTTTTTCCTTTACCAGCCTCATTTGCAGTTACGGGTGGGCATGTGACACAGTCTAGCCAGTGAGAAGTAAGGAGGTGAGGAGGAGCTGCTAGATAAACTTGTCTTCTTTGTAAAAAGGATAGAGGTAGCTGTCATTACTGCCACCTTCTTTCTTAACTTGAACATGGCCATGATGCCAGGAGTAACAGCAGCCATCTTAGCATCATGAGACAATAAGCCAACAAGCTAAGGATGGAGGAGCAGAAAGACAGAAGCAGCATGAGTCCTTTATGATATTGTGAAGCAGCTGAACAAAATGTCAGCATTCACCAACTCTAGACCTCTTGTTACATGAGAAAAAAAGATTGCAAGCAACTATTAACAGGGTTTAGTTACCTATAGCAAAAAATTTTAAACTGATCTATAGTGCCTTCCTTCAAAATTATAGTTCTTCCTTTTCCCATATTTTCTCATTTATGTCAGTAACATAATCATCATGCCCCAAATTCTTTAGAGTCAAAATGCTGAGTTATGGATACAATGAGCAAAGAAGGCATCCATCTTCAAGTCTTGACAATCCTTTCAAAATGTCTCAGAACCTTCAACAAGGATATGCACAGATATTCATTACAGTGTTTACATTAGCAGAAAAAAATGGGAATGACCTCACCTGACTGGCAAAAATAAATCATGGCAAATAATGAATAGAAAATAGAATATTAGGTAGTCATTAAAATATGGAAAACAAACGTTTGTTGATGTGGAACAAAGATCAAGGTATGTTAAGCTAGAAAATCAGATTGGAAACCAGTATTTTTGTAAAAGATATATATATATATATATATAAAACATATGCATAGAAAAGGTGTCCAGAAATCTATACCCCAAAATAGTAAGAGGGAATATCTCTGGGTAGTCTGGGTACTGAGGTTAACTGTTTCACTTTAAACTTTTGATTATTTATATAGCTTCTATAGTAAACATATAGTGCTCATGTAATAAGAAAAAAAAAGTTTTGTCAGTTGGCTTTTGGTGTTTCTGACTCACCACTTTCTCTTTATTCTCCTGTCATGACCAGAATCCAGGGGGAAAGACTTCAGCCACCATTTGCAACGGTTCCCCGACTTCTCTCTTATCTCTCACCATTGCAACCTACTCTGTACCCAGCCCCCAAATTAACCTTTCTCGTCGTTCTTCAGGTCATTCCCCTGTTTAAAAGGAACAATGACTAGCTCTCTAGAAGGAAGCCCCCCATGTTTTCAGCCTAGCATTCAAGAACTGATTGAGCAGCCAACTAACCAACTTTATTTTCACTTTTTTCCTCTGCTTTTGTCCATATGGTTTCCTAAGTGGTCCTCCCACAGGGCACATTCATTCCCACCACCAGTCCTTCACTTAGTGGTTCCTTCCTTCTGGAATGTTCTCTCCATCTCCTCCATCAATGCAAATCCACTTCATTCTTCGAAACCCACCATATCCTTTCTCTCAAGCCTAGTCCAAGGATGAAGCTCCTGGGCTAGTGTGTGGAGGGGGCAGGTGGTAGGTCCAACTAAGCCTGGGAGGATTCAGAAAGGGCAACGTTCAAGGCTTCTTCTAATCAGCAGTCATCAGCCTAGCCTTTTCCACGCACACTCCCACCAACAACAGTGGCTTTGGATGGCCTAATCACGCCAGAGTGATTCTGCGTCTCTCCCCTGGGGACCCCTGCCTACATCAAATAGTATCAGGCAGGACATCCCGGTCCCCAGGGCAGCACTAAAGAGAAGCTGCTCCTACCATTTCTGAGAGTGTCCTGAGAGCTTCTACCCTGGCCATTCTCCTTTACTCTGGAATTTTCTAGACCAGGAGCAGCAAATTCGAATGTCTACATGGATTAAGCAAGTGATGTAAATCAGCAAAGCAATTGCAGGTGTGGGATAAAATGGGGTGGGAGTCTGTTCTATTTCAGGGAGGCAACTGCAACCGGGGGCCAACCTCTCATGGCTGTGCAGGAAGGCAAGCAGGTGCTACTCCATCTCCCAGTTTCTTAAAAAACAGAAGCAGGGGATTCCCTGGTAGCGCGGTGGTTGAGAGTCCACCTGCCGATGCGGGGGACACGGGTTCGTGCCCCGGTCCGGGAAGATCGCACATGCCGCGGAGCGGCTGGGCCCGTGAGCCGTGGCCGCTGAGCCTGCGCGTCCGGAGCCTGTGCTCCACAACGGGAGAGGCCACAGCAGTGAGAGGCCCGCGTACCGCAAAAAAAAACCAAAAAAAAAAAACAGACGCCAGAAAATCTAGAAAGATGTTGCTAGTAAAACCATGTGTGAACAAAGCTTGTGTGTAGCCCAACACTTGGTCTGCGGGTTTTGTGACCGCTGCTTTGTGGTTAAAGGAGAGCCACCACCCCAGGCAAGGCCAGGTGCCAACAGTGAAGATTAATTACCATCTTCACCACACATGGGGTGACCATGACTCACTGAGGCCCTATAAGGGTGGGTGGCCTTATTCGCAAAACTCCGCACATAGTCAGTGGAAAAGAAGATCGTGAGGGGCCCCCCTTTTTCTGGTCACTGAATGGTTAACACTCTCCTGCGCTGGGGTTTGGCCAGGGATGAAACCCACATGTTCGAAGCTTTATCTCATTACTCATGCGCACTTCTTTCCCCATTTTTAACTTCTCTTAATTTAGAAAATTCTAGTCTTAAGCATGAAACCTACATGTCACATGCTGTCATAAAATAGTCTCCAAGGATTTTTTCCCATATGATGTCCACATTTATTGTTTTCTAAAACCTGAAAATGTCAGCTGTCCTACTTCTATATTTGGTACATTTCAAATCCTCTTAAATGGTTCCATCAGAAATCTTAGAAGCATCTTCTATTGCAGTGTTCTCGTAGAGTTTTCCTATGGGGGACGAGGGAATCTCAGAAAGGAAGACCTGGTTCAATTGAACCCTGATGATCTTTGAGAACCTGTCCTGTCCCCTCTGGGCTACGTTCATCTGCTTCCTGTTTCCCCTGACAGCCTGAGAGCTCTTCCAGAGCAGGAGCTGCAGGCACTTCCTCGTTGAGACTTCAGAGGGTTGACCCCGGGTCTGGCACATCATTAGGTGCTTCGTATGTATTGGCTGAACATTAACAGTGTTATCTCAGAGCAAGAAACACTCTAAAATACACTTTCCATAACTCAGCAAGTTCAGATGAGGGCAAGCGGGGCCTGGGAAAGCATTTTTATGGCCGATGATTAGGTGCCACAAACTGTCAGAAGGAAGGAATGCAAAATTCAGTACATTTCAATGCAACAACTGAAAGCATACGACTGACCCACGTTGTAGGGGAGAAGCCATTCCGAAGCGGCATAGAAGGATTTGCACTGCTTGTATCAACGCTCCTCCTCCCCCACCCCACCACCCATGCCCTGGCATCAGAGGTGAGATTCATTCCAGAAAAGGCCCTTTGGATAAAAATAGCAGTAGGGACATTAGCAGTATCAGGAGCTGGAGCAGCTACGTTGGTGTCGGTGGGACGGCAGAAACCATGGTGAAAATGGTTCGCATTTGAGGGCTTACTTGATGCCAGACACACTGTGTCCGAGCACTGATGATCTTATTTACATCCCAGGACTCTAGGAGGTACCTGGGATTATTCTCCCCACTCCTCAGTGTTTCACAGATAAGGGAACCAAGGTGGTACGGCTTATGTGATCTGTCGAAGGTCACAGGGTTTGGACGCGTTAAGAAGCCAAGCGCCATCTTAGCCCATTCCTTCCACTGCCTGCCCGCAAAGCACAGCACAGACGTGGAACACACTGCTTTCTGCTGGCGCGTGGGCAGCCACGAAGGGCTCACCACGACCAAACATCCTTGTAGCCCACGACGCCAGTGAACAAAACCAAAACCCATGGCGGAAAAGATAAAAACGGGAGAAACAACTATGGCGATACCTGCTCCTAGCGTAACACAGATCACCCAAGAAACTACCAGGAAGTCCATGCTGGCCCCTCCTAAATCCCTTTCCTCAGTAATAAAAGAAGGTCACATTTAAAAAAAATGATTTACCGGATAAAGCTAGATCTTTCATTTCATGGTGCACTACTGCATAAGACAGCTGCCGTCTTGTCTGGTGATATATTTTCCATTTGAATACGTGACCATTTTTAGGGGAGAAACTAGTAAAAATGTCATTTTCCTTTTAAGTGTGGGTGTCTTATACAGGTCACTACATGCACATATGCCGACTCCTTCCGCGGCGTTGCTTGGTACAATCCTGTGATTCAGTACTTGGTCACTCTGATTTCTGGTTTCTGCACTCAGGCCCCACGCTCACTGATCTGCAGATTCTTGTTCTGCTTTTGGTCAGAACCTTCAGAATATTGAGCTATAAAGCAGTCCCTGTTCTGAGGAAGGAGGAAGTTAGAGGCCCCCTGAGTCAAATCTTTCCAATGTGACTCCGTTATACTGTAGTGGATTCATAAATATGCGTCCAGAAACACACTGCAAAAAGGAACTATTTTTTTTTTAAACAGTTTGGATTTTTAGCCAAGAGAAGAGCATTTAGTTAACACCTTAGGAACTGGATATTTCATATGCTCAAGAATAGTTACATAACTAAGCAAATTTTATGATATGTATCTAATATTCATAGACACATGAAGATGAACAACACTATTAAGTTGTCCAGTGTTTTTTCTGTGCTTATGAAAAACATCACCCAACAAAGCCAGAAAGGGTGGGAGAAGGGGCTAGAGGAAGATACTTTAAAAATACACTGGTACAGGGACTTCTCTGGTGGCGCAGTGGTTGAGAATCTGCCTGCCAATGCAGGGGACACAGGTTCAAGCCCTGGTCCGGGAAGATCCTACATGCTGTGGAGCAACTAAGCCTGTGCACCACAACTACTGAGCCTGTGCTCTAGAGCCCGCAAGCCACAACTGAGCCCATGTGCCACAACTACTGAAGCCTGCATGCCTAGAGCCCGTGCTCCACAACAAGAGAAGCCACTGCAATGAGAAGCCCGCGCACCGCAACGAAGAGTAGCCCCCACTTGCCGCAACTAGAGAAAGCCTGAGCGCAACAATGAAGACCCAATGCAGCCAAAAATAAATAAATAAATTTTCAAAAAAAATTAAAAATAAAAAAAAATAAAAATAAAAACACACTGGTACAAAAAGTCTGTTAGATATTATTTTTAAAATATCTGCTATAAGTAGTGAATACTGCTATTGATTACATCATGCCAAAGACTGAGTATATATTCCATAAATGGAAGGTTGGGTCAACAAAGAAAATCTCTTTTAACTCACCCTTTTATAAGATTAAAGGAGATTAAAAAAAAAAAAAAACCCATGTATGATCCTCTGATTATAGATACAGAAAAAGAATTCAACACAATTTAGCCAAAATTCATGAGAACACTTCCTGGCAAACAAGCTCTGAGGGAAGGCGAAAACTCCATCAAGTACAATACTCCATGGTGAAATCATTCCCTTAAAATCAAGAACAAGACAAGAATATGTGCTATCACTACTTCTGCTTAACATAATACTGTAATACTGGAGGTCCTTGTCCGTGCAGTAAGGCAGAAAAAAAAATAAACAAAGGAAAGGTATAGGAATCAAAAAGGAAGAAATAAAATCAATTTTTGATTGTTTTCATAGCAAGCACAAAGAAATGAGAGACATTTTGTTGGAATTAATAAAAGTTTGGCAAGGTTGCCAAATCAATATACCAGATTCAATTGCACTCCAACACATCAGCAGAAAACCAATTTCAAAACACTGCCTTAATACTAACAAAAATATAAGGTAGCTAGGAATAAATCTAGCAAAAGGGGTGCAAGATTTTATGGAGAAAGTTATAAAACTCTACTGAAAAATACAAAAACAGTTAAGTAAATGGAAAGATATAACAGTTTAGGGATAAGATGACTTTATGTCAAAAAGATGTCACTTATCCCAAAATTAACCCATAGATTTAATACAACTCCAAATAAAATTATGTTAAAATTAATATCATCTACAAATTATTTTATATGTTTTAGGAAAGTGAAAAATATTACTTTAAAAAAACTATCGCTCATTTAATTTTTGAAATTAGTAATTATGTTTTATTTTAAAATAAAAATGGATAAATTCTTACATTATTCACTTAAGAACGACATCGAACATTTGGCAGTGGCAGCTGCGATGCACTCAATCAAATCCTACTTCAGGATCACTTTACTTTGAATCACTGTCATCAGGTTAAGAGGAACCAAGATCCAACACAAAACATGCCCAAGATATTGCTATCAGGTAGCCAACGAGCCTGCGAAACCACTTACAATTGTTTGGATCTACAACAATAAAAAGAGATCTTTCAAAATAGCTTGTAAAGAAACACCAGAAAAAACTTGCCAAAAACTGAATGAAGGGTGGGGTGGTAACACACAGCATCTACTCTTCTTAAGACTTTCCTGAGCTCTCTAATAATACATTTTTGGCCAGGAAAAGAAGAAATCTTTTTGAGGCCAAAATCTTTCACTGCATTAAGAAATTCCCAATAATGCAGAAGAACATTATATATTTTAAGCCCTTGGCATTTCACGTGGTTTTGGAAAGAGCAGGAAAAGGTGTCCTGTAATTTCACAGGGGGTCCTTATACAGACATGGAGGGAGCTATATTGTTACATTTAAGAAGGCTTCAGGGTACTTCACAGGATTTAATAAATATTCCCTAAGTTAAGAATTATGACCAAAACAGCTGATATTTGAGATTTTGTTACAAAGATGTCAATGGTAATTTTTTAAAACTTCTTATATGGAACAATGTTAGTAATCTTAGTAGCTAATATTCCTCAAAAGTATAAAATATCCTCATAGGAGAATTTTTTCTATAAAATGACAATCCTTTAATTTTCTCTAAATATAAAACTACTACCTTCTATTGTAAACAAAACAAAACCATGCAGAAAATACAGAAAAGAATGAATCAGATAAAATTTTCAAGTATCCAGAGAGAACCACTGGTAAGATTTGGTTCACCCCTCCAGATCCTTTAAAAAAAAAAATTGTTCAAATACCTGCTTATACAGCTTAAAAAATTTGGTCATATTATAAATATTTTTTATATTTGATTTTTTTTGTTTGAACAATATATCATACATGTGTTTCCATGTCTAGAAATATATGGAATTTTAATAACTTTGGGGATATGCTTTGGATATTGTGATTAAGTTTTCCCATTGTAGAACGTAGTTGAAAAAATCTTTTACAATTAAATATTTGATAAACACTTCCTGGTGATGAAAGCTACATGTGGGAGAAAAACATAAATCTAACAAACAGGGGCCGAGAGGTCTACCATGTGGGGAGTAGATATTGTTGACCTTGAGACCAGAAAAAGTAGCCATTAAAATATGAGTTTGTGAGCGTCTATTCAGCTTCCCTTGCCATTGCCTTGGCCTCTGCCATTTGGAGTACAATTGAAATAAAGAGAAATCTCCTTTGCTTTTTATGTATATCAGAGAGAATGCTCTCTTTTATAATTTTTAATTTGAAATTGGTCAGCTATCCTCAATGAAATTACACACAGGCAAAGTAAACCTCAAAAATCATATTTTTGGGCTTCCCTGGTGGCACAGTGGTTGAGAATCCGCCTGCCGATGCAAGGGACACGGGTTCGTGCTCCCGCCCGGGAAGATCCCACATGCCGTGGAGCGGCTGGGTCCGTGAGCCATGGCCGCTGAGCCTGCGCGTCCGGAGCCTGTGCTCCACAACGGGAGAGGCCACAACAGTGAGAGGCCCGCGTACCACAAAAAAAAGAGAAAAAAAAAATCATATTTTATACTAAATAATGTCCTCATTTAGCATGCCGCCAGGTAAAAAAAAATAGGTGATATAGTAGAAATGGAGTGTTGATCTCAGGTGACCCTTATTTTAAGATGTCTCTTGGTTCAAGAAAGATAAGAATGTCAGACTCTAGGGATGCTAGGGCTGAATGCAGATGTTCTGCGATGGGTAAGGAGGGGGTTGAAGATTTTAAGCATGTTTGTAGACAGAAAAAATGACAACTGAGGGGAGAGTGAAGACTTGATGTGCGAATTTGACCTACTTGCAACACCAATTTGAAGTGACAATGAAACAGAAAACAACAATTTTTCTTTTTTTTTGGTGGTACGCGGGCCTCTCACTGTTGTGGCCTCTCCCGTTGCGGAGCACAGGCTCCGGACGCGCAGGCTCAGCGGCCATGGCTCACGGGCCCAGCCGCTCGGCGGCACGTGGGATCTTCCCGGACCGGGGCACGAACCCGTGTCCCCCGCATCGGCAGGCGGACTCTCAACCACTGCGCCACCAGGGAAGCCCCAAAATATTTTTTAATGCAAAAGTCCTGCAGTTATAGAACAAGTGAGTCGAATGAAAGTTAAGGGCAAATGTGCTTTTTTGACCTTCAAACATTTCTCTGCGCTTTCCCCGGGCAGGTAGCTGAGGCCAGTGAGCAGGAGGTTTACAGTCAGCTCTGGAGGTTTCCGGCAGCTCTGGAAATCCACACGGCAGCATGGCCGGCTCCAGAGGGGCCTCAGAGGAAACCACCCCCCAGTGCTGCACTCTGCAGGCTGGGTTTCCTGCAGTGCACAGAGTGCCTGCAGTAAAAGCTGTGAGGACCAATTTTTATAAGGCAGTATTGATTTTTAAACGTAGATTCACAAGGATCAGCAAAGGTAGTAAGAGAGATACTGTATAGCCTTCACCCACTTCCTCCCAATGGTTACATCTCACATAATTATACCTCACATAATTACTTATCAAAACCAGGAATCTGACACTGGTACAGTGTGTGTGTGTGTATAGCGTTAGGACAACTTACCACATGTGTAGACTCACTAGCGACTACTGTCATTAAATAACAAAACTATTCCATCGCCCCAAAGATATCCCTTGTTACACCCTTTTATAGTCATGCCCCCATTTTTAATCCCTGGCAACCACTAATCTGTTTTCCATCTTTATAACTGTGTCATTTCAGGAATGTTAGATAAATGGAATTATATGTGATCTTTTCAGATTGGCTTTTTCATTCAGCTTAATGCCCTTGGGATCCATCCAAGCTGTTGGGTGTATCAATCGTTCCTTCCTTTTTATTGCTGAATAGTGTTCCATGGTATGGATATACCACAGTTTGCAGAGACATTCATCTACTGAGGGCCATTTTGATTGTTTCCAGTTTTGGGGCTTATTACAAATAAAGCTGCTGTGAACAATCACATACGAGTTTTTGTGTGAAGATCTCGAATCTCTGTGATAAATGCCCAGGATTGCAATTGTGGGTTGCATGGTAAATGTACATTTAGTACTAACTTTTAAAGATCAAGTAAGTTTCTCTTTTCAAAAGTAACATTTTACCATCATAGATTATTTATCTGGTGAGTCATGGGGAGAGGAGGGGAAGTATTGATCACCAAATAAATCATTCTCTAAACCTAAGAGAGGATATCGTTTTTATGGGCTTCATTATGATACATGGGCTCCATAATCTATGCAGGTATACCTGTCTATACTGGGAAGTCCCATTTCTATCCCTGCAATGGCACTGAGGTAGTAAGCATGAAAATACCAGGGTTAGACCATTTATAACTCAACATGTTGGGAAATTTCACATAAGGCCTTCAGGGTCAAAATTTTTGGACAATAAAATATGACTGTGGCTTCAGATGGGCTGAGATGGAGGCAAAATTAAAGGATCAATGGACGTTGGAACCTCTCCAAAAGTAACGCTTATGCCAGTACGTGGGCCTCTCACTGTTGGGGCCTCTCCCGCTGCGGAGCACAGGCTCCAGACGCACAGGCTCAGCGGCCATAGCTCACGGGCCCAGCCGCTCCGCGGCACGTGGTTTCCTCCCAGACCGGGGCACGAACCCGCGTCCCCTGCCTCGGCAGGCGGACTCTCAACCACTGCGCCACCAGGGAAGCCCCATTTCATTCCTTCTATGTGAGGACGTGCGTATTGTAATGACCATGCAGAAGTGGGATACCCACGGCAGGCAGGACCCGGGGAGGACTCCAGAATTGTGTGCCACCCTCTGCAAATGCACAAGAGAACTAATTCATTTTTCTATTTCACAGTCATAATGTCATAAAGTGAGGGTAACATCCTCTAAGCATATATTGCCTTCTTGGCTCAGAGGTGCTAGGGAATATATGCTTTCCTGAACTCTTACAGAATCTCCAGCCCCTGCCTGAGGCTACTGAAGTATCACAAACATTTCACAGCCTGCAAATGATGGGCCTGACCTGGAAGGAGCAGGCAGGACAGGGGACCAGGCATGACGTATCTAAACCCACAGATGCTTTGAAGGGAGCTATCACTCTCCCTCATCATCCTTCTCTCCCTCAGGCTCCAAATATTTTCTCTTTACAAGGAAAAACTAGAAATCCATTAGTTGTGAGCTTATGTTAACTGATGTACAATGGAAGATTTTGGTGCACAATGGATAAACTGAGAAGACCATCAAAAGTCAGTAAGAAAAACATCCCCCATTAAAGTCACAGTGGAAAAGTCGATACAGTATATGACCAGACCATTCGCGAAAAGAATAATACAAGTATCTGCTAAACGAAAGAAAAACACTCATCCTCATTAGAGATAAAAGAAATACAAAATTAAAATAAGATGTTTTCATTTTGCTATTAATTTGGAAGATTTTTTTTTAATGGATGACAAAATTAGAGGATGAAAATATACAGATAAACAAGATATTTATAATGCCTCAGAATACCAGCCTATAAGATACATATTAATTACAAAGAGGAAAACATTTACCTGGAAGACACCACTTAAACACCTTTAAAGGTATATAAAGTTAAAATTACTGGGGATGGAGCAAATGAACAATGTGTGTCTCCTGGTATGATGCACTAAGAAAGATACGATATTTTTCTTGTGGTATTCCAGCTAAAAATACAGAACCTGAATATCATGAGAAAACATCAAACAAACCCAGACTGAGGAATATTATACAAAATAACTGGCCTGGACCCTTCAAGAGTCAAGGTCAAGAAAGACTGAAGAACTTCCAGGTTGGACTAAAGAGATAATACCAACTAAATGCAATTTATGGTTCGACATTAGATCCTAGAATGGCAAAAGATTAGTAGATCAATTCATAAAAACTGAATAAGGCCCATAGATTACATACTGTGTCTACATTTTGATAATTATACCATGGTTATATATGATGTTAACATTAGGAGAAAATTGGTCAAGAGTACATAGGAATTTTTTGTACTACTTTTGCAAACTTTTAAAAGTTTTATTTCAAAATGAAAGTTAAAAATAAAAATGTTTTAAAGAAAATACTTGATGCTGTCCTTTATTCATAAAAACCTAAGTGTCCATAAACAGTAGAATTGATAAATAAATTATATGTTTGTGCAATGGATGCTGCAGGGCATGAAAAATGTACATCCTATATGATTCATTTATGTGAAGTTCAAGAAGAGGTGAAACTATGCTATGGTGATGGAGGGAAAACAGCAGTTACTGGGGGTTAGAGTGGTATGGACCTGCAGGGGCCTGAGGGAGCTTTTTGAGTTTCTGGAACTGCACTATATCTTTATCTGGGCAATAGTTACTGGGATCTAGACATACAGTCAAATTTATCAGGTTGTACATTTAATATCTCTGCACTTATTATACTGAAGTTATAATAAAGAAAAAGAAAATGGACAAGAAGATAAAAAATGCTGACAATGGGCTAGCGGTCTTGGATTGCTGTTCAGAACAATAATTGAGATACATTTTCCAAAAAGCAATTTGGTAGTTAGTGTGAAGAGCTCTGATATATGCTTCTCTTCCAGTTCTCAGGAAGCAATTAAATATTTAAACTCCAGTTGAAGTACAAAGATAAACAATGAAACAACTAAATACATACTTTAGGAAATGCTTTAAAAAAATTAAGTTACAATCATATGATAAACTATAATACAACTATTAAATCATATAATTAAAGAATGTTCGGTTATGTGGGGAAATGCTCATGATATGAGTGACAAAAGTTGATCCCAGTATTATACGTGCATAGGATGTTGAAAACTTAATATTCTATGTTTTCATAGAGATAAAAGGAAACAATACTCTAAAACTTTAATATTTTTCTCTGGGTTGCAAAATTATGACAGGATTTTGTTTTCTTCTTTATACTTTTCGGTGTCTTCCACTATTTCTAACATAAACATGCATTCCTTTAATAGTAGAAAAGCATAAAAATTAATTCCAAAGTATTGGACACTTTCCTAGTTGAAAAACAAAAATCAAACAATCAAAATTCAGAAAGGAGAAGAAAACCAACCAATTTCTAACAGAGCCTCCTTTAACTTGTCACGCTTTTAACAAAATCTTTGATGTTCTATTTCATGGCTACCTTTTAAGCCACCTGTCAAGAGGGGATGATTTTTTTTTTTTAACTGCAAAAAAAAAAAAAAGTTCACCTATGCCCTTTCCCCACCAATTAAGCCCTGGCCTCTCAGCTGCCAACATTTTACCCCCAGGAGCCCTCTTTTCAACATCATCAACTCTTCCTCCTACCCAGAGGAGTTCCTGCTTTGATGAGCTGTTTCCCATAAAATTCTATGAGAACAAAGTTTTTGCCACTTAGAAAAATCAAAACGCACTGGGAGATGACAGAGGACATTTATTTCTCCTGGAGGCATGATTACAAATACATGGCATTAACAAAAGCCAAGTATGAACCCAGTGTTTTGTTTTGGATCGTTTCATTTTGTTTTATTAAACAAAGGTATAAAACTGCCATAAGCATTTGGAGGACTAGAGGTAATATTTCAAAATAGTTTGAGGAAACCATTACTCCCCTTCCCAAGATTCCTAACCACGCCCTCAAGATCTCAGGTGGTTCACTCCTCTCCCTCCAATCCACCCTGGCCCATGCCTAAGGATTTTGTCTTTGTTTTCAAAACAGTTTGCTAATAAGCCCACACGGTTTGAAGCAAGACTGAGAGGGAAAAAATGTGAATCAGTCTTGACCGGATTTTTCAGTATCTCGTTTTCTTAATATGCAGAAAGTATCTCACCAGGCAAGCAGAATTATAAAGACCAGTGGATGCCCCAATTTTAGCATTTCCATAGTTTTCTAACACAGATAGGAGGCTTCTAAATGTGTGGCCAGGAAACATTGACAGTATTTTCTCCCAGGAAAATTGTATGCCAAATAAAATGTAAGAAGAATGCCTTTGGGCTTCCCTGGTGGCGCAGTGCTTGAGAGTCCATCCACCTGCCGACGCAGGGGACACGGGTTCATGCCCCGGTCTGGGAAGATCCCACATGCCGCGGAGCGGCTGGGCCCGTGAGCCGTGGCCGCTGCGCCTGCGCGTCCGTAGCCTGTGCCCCGCAACGGGAGAGGCCACAACAGTGAGAGGCCCGCGTACCGCAAAAACAAACAAACAAACAAGAACGCCTTTGCTGGAGACATAATTCTTATCAGGACAACAGAGGATTTAATCATTAACATAGCCAAAGAAGTGAAAGTGCTTTTAAAATTGGAAAATTTCAACATCTTAATTATAAGAAAGGTAAAATTATATTAGGCTTGCTGTCAACAGCCTTCCTAAAAAAACTTAGTTATCTAATCACATTTTAAAAGTTGAAAGGTGTTTCACCATCACCAATTTTTAGCAATACCTGAACTCCCTTCACTGCGACCAACAGAAGAAAGCAAACCAATAAAAAAAGTTATTCATTAATCAAAACCTTCATCAGTTTCCTGGTAAAACGGAAGGAGCTAACACTGAAAAGACAACTATTAAGCTAAAGGAAGAC
Organism: Kogia breviceps; assembly: GCF_026419965.1. Lineage (NCBI taxonomy): Eukaryota > Metazoa > Chordata > Mammalia > Artiodactyla > Physeteridae > Kogia > Kogia breviceps. The sequence goes on along the minus strand of NC_081311.1, from coordinate 186,453,352 downwards.
ACAACCAGGTAAAGTGGTCCGGGGTAAAATAACCCCAGTTCTGACAGGAGAGGGCAGGTGACCACATTTCTGCCAAGAAAGAAAATGTTGAGTTTAGCACACCCTTACATGCTTCATTCAACAGGGATTGTTAAGTACCTGTTAACAGGTTAATATGTTGTGGGCGTAGGTTAGACTGGGGACGCACAGGTCAGTAAGAGGACCCTGGTCCCTCCCTCACAGCTCCCCGCCCCCATTCCCAGCTTCACAAAAATGCTAGGACTAATGATTTAATTGCAGTTATGTGCAAGTCTTCAGAGCACTAGAGGCCAGCATGTTCTGGTTGCAAGTGGAGAGCCGCTCAGGTCCCCTCCAGTGAGAGGAGTTGTAAAGTAACCCTCAGAAGTAAGGAAATACGCCTGCAGCCATACAGCCTGCATGAGCCTCACCCAGAGCCATTCTACCTCAAAGTCAGCAGTCCTCTAGCACCTCCCCCCTCAGAAGGGGAGTCTACCACTCAAGACTTGGCTTCTTTCTCCACCTGGAGTTTTTCCTGCTGCCTTGACCACCCACTGGTGCAGCCTTTCTGCCCTCCTCTCTACTGTGGACATCTACCTTGCTACTGCTTTCCCTGTCTCAAGGCTTCTGTTTATGACCTCCTTTTTCTCTCTGCAGTCCATCACGACTCTACCATTTATGTCTCTACGTCTGGGGTCTTCCATTCAGAGTCCCTAAGGGAGCAATCTGATTGGCTCCATTAGTCACTCTCCGTTACGCAGTATCCCAATGAGGTGAAGTTCCCACGCAGGGCCATTTCATAAGATGCTGACCAGCCCAAAGAGGCTGCTTTTGACTCAAGGGCTGGCCCCTGATCCAATCAGCTTGTAGCCATAATGATGGGGTCCCCTGATTCGAAACACGGCAACCTACGTCTTAAGAAACCATTTCTGGGGCTTCCCTGGTGGCGCAGTGGTTGAGAATCCGCCTGCCAATGCAGGGGACACGGGTTCGTGCCCCGGTCCGGGAAGATCCCACATGCCGCGGAGCGGCTGGGCCCATGAGCCATGGCCACTGAGCCTGTGCTTCCAGAGCCTGTGCTCCGCAACGGGAGAGGCCACAAAAGTGAGAGGCCCGCGTCCTGCAAAAAAAGAAACCATTTGTGGTCTCTTTCCTCCTAAGGCATTTACAGGCGCAGGAGACACTCAGAGTATCACCAAGAACCCAAAACAGATACTAAGCCTCGATTTAACGTTAATCCCATATCTGCTGTTGTTTGAATATAACATCGCCATTTCGTAAATGCTTCAGCACCAGGTTCCTCAGTGTCCCACAGAGGCATTGCCATTCAGTCCCACACTCTTTCCGATTAAGCACAGTGACACCCGAGAACCTTTCTCATCACCATGCCTGAGTTGATAATTCTGATTTGGCACATGGGATGAAATCGATTTGCCATCCCCCTGTCTATAGGATGAAGTCCAAATCCTGCAGGAAGCCACACTCGGGCTTTAGCCTGAAACTCTGGCTCTAGCTCAACACTCTATCCAATATAACCTCACCAGTTTCCTTACACAACGTGTGCTGGATATTCTCCATTTGTCCTTCCAGATCCACCCTCCATGCTTCTCCAGGGAGGCCGACCTTCTCGGATTGCATCAGCCCAAGCTCCCTGGCTTCTGATTGAATTTGGATGAGGAGAGGCATTGGCAGGATATGAGAGGGCATATAGAGGAAGAGTTTGAGATATATTTCCCCCTTCTCCTCCTGCCTGGCTGTGGCTCTTTCTCTACTAAAGGCCTCAGCTCCAGTCAGGGGGCTCTCTCTGACAGCTAAGCTCTCCTTGGATCTGGGGTTACCTGACGCTATCCTCTCCCCTCGCCTTTCTAGGCTGAAGTTGCCTGCTCCAGGATACTTCATCCTCCCATGCTGATTTTTTTCCAGCCCTGCCTACACCTTTGTAAATGATCCCATCTTTGAACTTCCTTCAATTACCCACCCCCTTTGAAAAAATTTTAAATAGACTCTATTTTATTTAGAACAGTTTTCAATATACAGAAAAATTTATCTTCTTCTATTTATTTATTGAATTATTTTTGGCCATGCTGCATGGCTTGTGGGATCTGAGTTGCCCCAACTGGGAATTGAACCTGTGCCCCTTGCAGTGGAAGGGAGGAGTCCTAACCACCGACTAACCTTGAGTCTTAACCCTGGACTGCCAGGGAATTCCCAATTTAGAGAAAAATTTAGAACACAGTATAGAGAGTTCCCATGTATTCCACATTCTTCCCATATACTCTGCATCCTGTTTCCTGATCTTTAACGTCTTATTAGTATGATTCACTGGTTACAATACTAACGGGTTATTTTTAACCAAGGTCCATATTTTATTCAGACTTCCTTAGTTTTTACTGAATGTCCTTTTTTTTCTGTTCTAGGGTCCCATCCAGGACTCCACGATTACACTTAGTAGTCATATCTCCTTAGGTTCCTCTTGGCTGTGACAGTTTCTCAGACTTTCCTCGTGACTGATAACCTTGACAGAGTTGAAGAGTACAGGTTTTTGTAGAATGCCCCCCTCAAATGGGATTTGTCTGATTTCTTTCTCATGATTAGAATAAGGGTTTGGGTTTGGGGCAAGAAGACCACAGAGGTGAAGTGACATTTTCAACATGTATCAAGAGTATATCGTTTCAATACAAACCAAGAACACATCCATCACCATGACTTATCACTGTTGACGTCAGCCTTGATCATCTGGCTGAGGTAGTGTCCATCAGGTGCCTACATTGTAAAATCACTGTTCTATCTCCCTCCCTCTTTCCATATTGTACTCTTTAGAAGGAAGTCACTATGTGCAGCTCACGCTTAAGGAGAAGGAAGTTACGCTTCCTCTCCCTGAAGCAGAGTAGAGCCTATGTTATATCATTTTCTTTTTTCTCTTTTTTTTGGCAAATTGAGGTAAAATATGCATAACATAAAATTTGCCACTTTAACCATTTTTAAGGGTTTCAATGACCCCTTATCAGTAGGCCATCTGTCTCCTGCTGGGACTCTTTTTATGCCCAAGTTGAACTTGTCACTATTCATCAAAAATAATAATGTGTCTTTACGTTTTATTACATGAGGTTTCCATGTAAAGAAAAGAGATTCTCACATTTTCATCTATTTGAGTCCTACGGCTCTTTAAGCCTTGACTCAAGATGTCATGGGCTCCCCTAGGGATCACCATTACTCCTGCTATTGTCTCCCTGACCATGTATTTCTCCTTCTATACTCTAGCACTGGTTGCATTGCACCATTTTCTTGGTGGCTTTCCCAGGGCAGGAACTAAATCTTATTTACCTTTGTATCTTTAAGGCTGAGGACTGTCCCAGAAACACAGTAGCTGATCAATAAATGTTAGCTGGAAATAAAGGAAGCAAAGATGAGGTAGAAGCAAAAGTGGCCTATTTTCTCCAAACATTAAAGAGAATGTTAATACCTAAGATTGGTGAGGGTATAGGAAAACCTGCACTCCTAGTTACGTATCCCTCGACCTTTTCTGCAGGACAAGTTGGTAATACCTATTAAAAGCCAAAATATATGCATATTTCTACCCAACAATTACAAGTCTGGAAATTTAAATTAAGAAAGCAATCAAAGACTGACATCAGTCTTGGCAATGATTTTTGGATTTTTTTTTTTTTTTTTTTTTGCGGTATGCGGGCCTCTCACTGTTGTGGCCTCTCCCGTTGCGGAGCACAGGCTCTGGACACGCAGGCTCAGCGGCCATGGCTCACGGGCTTAGCTGCTCCGCGGCATGTGGGATCTTCCCGGACCAGGGCACGAACCCGTGTCCCCTGCATCGGCAGGCGGATTCTCAACCACTGCGCCACCAGGGAAGCCCCTGATTTTTGGATTTGACAGCCAAAGTAGAGGCAGCGAAAGCAAAAGTAAACAAGCTGGACTACATCAAACCAAAAGGCTTCTGCACAGCAAAGGAAATCATCAATAAAATGAAAAGGCAACCTAACTAAACGAGAGAAAATAACTGCAAATCACATATCTGATAAGAGAAGTTAATTTCAAAAATATATTAAGAACTAATACAACTCAAGAGCGAAAAACCAAACAACCCAATTTAAAAATAGGCAGAGGAACTGAACAGACATTTTTCCAAAGAAAACATACAGAAGAAGAGCCAACAGGTACATTAAAAGGCGCTCGGGGCTTCCTTGGTGGCGCAGCGGTTGAGAGTCCGCCTGCCGATGCAGGGGACGCGGGTTCGTGCCCCGGTCCGGGAAGATCCCACGTGCCGCGGAGCGGCTGGGCCCGTGAGCCATGGCCGCTGAGCCTGCGCGTCCGGAGCCTGTGCTCCACAATGGGAAAGGCCACAACAGTGAGAGGCCTGCGTACCGCGCAAAAAAATGATTTTTAAAAAATAAATAAATAAAAGGTGCTCAACACCATTCATCGTCAGGAAAATGCAAATCAAAGCCAGAATGAGATATCACCTCACATCTGTCAGAATGGCTATTATCAAAAAAACAAGAAATAACAAGCATTGGCGAGGATGTGGAGAAAAAGGAACCCTTGTGCACTGTTGATGGGAATGTAAATTGGTGCAGCCACTATGGAAAACATCATGGCGGTTCCTCAAAAAATTAAAAATAGAACTACCATGTGACCCAGCAATTCCACTCATGGATATTTATCTATAGAAAATGAAAATACTAACTCAAAAAGATATATGCACCTCCATGTTCATTGCAGCATTACTTACAACAGCTAAAACATGAAAGCAACCTATATTTTTATATATATATATATATAATATTCCATTGTGTATATACACAAACGATAGAATATTATTAAATCGTAAAAAAGAAGGAAATCTTGTCATTTGTAACAACATGGAGGGAACTTGAGGGCATTATGGTAAGTAAAATAAGTCAAACAGAGAAAAATAATGGGGGCTTCCCTGGTGGCTCAGCGGTTAAGAATCCTCCTGCCAGTGCAGGGGACACGGGTTCGATCCCTGATCCAGGAAGATCCCACGTGCCACGGAGCAACGAAGCCCGTGCACCACAACTACTGAGCCTGTGCTCTAGAGCCCGTGCGCCACAACTACTGAGCCCACGTGCCACAACTACTGAAGCCCGCGCACTGCAATGAAGAGTGGCCCATGCTCGCTGCAACTAGAGAAAGCCCACGCACAGCAATGAAGACCCAAAGCAGCCAAAAATAAATAAATTAATTAATTTTAAAAAAGAAAGATAAATAATGTATGATCTCACTTATATGTGGAATCTAAACAACAAAACTTAATTCACAGATACAGAGAACAGATTGGTGGTTGCCGGAGGTAGGAGTGGGGAAGGGCAATGAGCAAAATGGGTGAAGATGGTCAAAAGGTACAAACGTCCAGTTATAAAATAAATAAGTCATAGTGATGTAATGAACAGCATGATAACTATAGTTAACACTATATTGTATATTTGAAAGTTGCCAAAAGAGTAGATCTTAAACTGGTCACAAGAAAAATAATTGTAACTATGTGTGGTGATGGATGTTACCTAGACTTATTGTGGTGACCTTTTCACAATATATGCAAATATCGAGTCATGTTGTACACTTGAAATTAATATAATGTTACATGTCAATTATATCTCAAAAAAAAAAAAGACTATCAAGTACTGTGGAAAGATACTTGTACAAAGATTTTTTTTTTTTTTTTTGACTATGCTGCATGGCATATGGAATCTTACTTCCCCGACCAGGGATCAAACCCGTGTCCCGCACTGGAAGCGTGGAGTCGTACCCACTGGACCACCAGGGAAGTCCCCAAAGATGTTATTTTTAATGCAAAAACTGGAAAGAACCTAAAGGTCCATCAGGAGGCCAACTAAATTATAGTACATCCATGCTGTGTAGTAATATATAGCCATTAAAAATCAGGTTGGGGCTTCCCTGGTGGCGCAGCGGTTGAGAATCCTCCTGCCGATGCAGGAGACACGGGTTCGTGCCCCGGTCCGGGAAGATCCCACATGCCGCGGAGCAGCTGGGCCCGTGAGCCATGGCCGCTGGGCCTGTGCGTCCGGAGCCTGTGCTCCGCAGCGGGAGAGGCCACAACAGTGAGAGGCCCGCATACCGCAAAAAAAAAAAAAAAAAAAAAAAAAAAAAATCAGGTTGAACATTTACCGAGTGATTAACTTTGGGCAGTGGTATAATGGGCATGGATTTAACTTTGTCTTTATATTTTTTCCAAGTTTTCTCATCTGAACAATATCTGCAACTAGCAAAAGGAAAAGATCAAATGTACCTTTTCAAAGTGGCTTATTTTGTCATTTCCTACCTGAGCCTCCATCTAAAGAGCATCAAAATTTGAAGATGGATCTGTTGGCCAGTTTAGATATAATCAAGCCAAAGCATCAACAGCCACCAGGACCTCTGCTCCCAGCCATCACCATCCTTGTCCTGAACACACTAAGGGTGGTGGATCCCAGGGGAAGAGAATTTAGAGCTTCCCCCTTCTCTTTGCCAGCTTCTCTGGGGCCCCACTTCTGACCTGGATCCTGGACATTGGGTTTTTTGTTTGTTTTGTTTTGAGAGTCCCTCTAACTGACTATAATGTATAGCCACAGTTGGAAACCCATGGTTCTACTGTACTCTGCTCACTTTGCAGGTGGGACAACAGAGGCCCAGAGAAGTTCAGGATGATCCCAGGGCAGAGCTAAGGTCCTGGTCTTTTGATTCCTGGTCCTTTGCACTTAAGCAAACCAATAAAATCAAGGGTGGGGTTTTGTAGATGGACAGACTTGGAGCACCCCAAATGTTTCAAGAGGAAAACGAGGAGTGCAAAGACTTCTAAAAATAACCTAATTTCGGATCCCTTCCCCAATCCAAGTTTAGAACCACGTCTGAGCAAACAGCTATCAAAAAGTATTTATTGAGCACAGTACAATTTGGAAAGATTAACCGCGGTCTAACATAACAATGGGAAAGGCACTACAAAATCTAACTTAATGCAACTGTGTTGAGTGAGTGAAGATGATAGAAATCAAAATACCATTGTATTCAACGTTGGCTTTACCCCAGAACAAATAAACTTAATTCCCTCCAGGCCTTTGCCCTCCTAGCTGGGTCCTAGGACCCCTGTCACTTGCTCCTGGTGACTGCCAAGAACATCCTCCTCTGGTTACCCTTGCAAAGCAGTTACACTTGCAAACCAAAAGCAATAGTTTCTCTTCCCATCCAGTCTCTACCCTGCCCCCAGCCAGTCCTAACACCTCACACCTTCCCAAGGAGACGGATAGAATGAAGCCTCGGATTGTTTCCCTGGAAGGTGTGCACAGTAGAAAGAAGTTTAGCCTTAAGTCACGGATCTGACCGTGTGATATCTGGAAAGCCCTCAACAAAGCATTCAACTCTTTGGGACGCAAACCTTTTCTGTCTGTGACATGAAATGTACAAGGGCCAGTCTGATTTATTCAATGACAACTGCAAGACCAGCCCAGACCTGGTTTGTGAATGTGTAGTTAATCTTGAAGCTAGTGGCGTGTGGTGTTACAAGAATGTGTAAAGGAAGCCCTCACTTAATCATTTCCCTACTTGTCCCTGCTTTTTTTTGTGTGTGTGGTACGCGGGCCTCTCTCACTGTTGTGGCCTCTTCCGTTGCGGAGCACAGGCTCCGGACGCGCAGGCTCAGCGGCCACGGCTCACGGGCCCAGCCGCTCCGCCGCATGTGGGATCTTCCCGGACCGGGTCACGAACCCGTGTCCCCTGCATCGGCAGGCGGACTCTTAACCACTGCGCCACCAGGGAAGCCCTGTCCCTGCTTTAAGCAGTACAAGAAATACAGAAAACATGGGAGGTGAGAAAGATTCGATTTGTTGCAATCTAAAGTCCCTCACGGGAAGAAAACAACTTCACTATTGTTTGAAGTGTCTTAAATCAATACCCTGGTGCTGCCTGACTTCTAAGTTATGTGGAAAAATTTGATTTTCAATATTTACACTTCAGTTTTAAAACAGCCTCAATTTCTTACCTTGAATTTTTAGCTCCCTTCTTTTTCACGATATAGTGAGTGAAGTGTGTTAGATGGGAAGGGGAAACCCCTACTATTTGCCTCATTGAATGCCCAGGCTGTTGCAGCAGCAAGACACTTCTCTGCAAGAAAATCTGCTTTTTTCGATTTGAAAGGGCAATTTTATATTGCACTCTGCACTCGTTTGTTTACAAAATTCACTGAGCTCCCACATGCCAGGCCATGAGGAGAAAATACTAAGCAAGCTAGGCAAGTTGCCTGCATTCTTAGAGCTTATCATTCACTGGAAGAGGCGGGCAATAATCAGATATCCGCACAAAGGTGTGCTTACACAATGTTATAACTGCTGTGAAGAAACACAAGGAGCAAAGAGAACCTATAAAAGGAGGAGGGAGATGGAAGGTGAGTGCAAGTGTCTCCTGAGGAATTGACCTTTGAAACGGAAGGATGAATGGGAGTTTATTTCGAGAAAGAAGGACAGGGAGCTCAGGCAGGCCACAGGCCACAGGCCAGGCAAAAGCCAGAGGCCAAAGGTAAGAGTAGCTGTTGGAGAGTTTTGTCAGCTGTCCCCTTAAGGTCTTATCAATTATATGGGACAGGTATGCAATTGTTTTCTTTTGGCAACTCCACCTGTACTTGCAAAGTATTAATCTTCCCGAGTCACTTGACACCAACCCACCTTTAAAAACATTAACCCGGGCTTCCCTGGTGGTGCAGTGGTGGAGAGTCTGCCTGCCGACGCAGGCGACACGGGTTCGTGTCCCGGTCCGGGAAGATCCCACATGACGCGGAGCGGCTGGGCCCGTGAGCCAGGGCCGCTGAGCCTGCGTCTCCGGAGCCTGTGCTCCGCAACGGGAGAGGCCCGCGTACCGCAAAAAACGAAACAAACAAACAAAAAACATTAACCTGTTATTTAGCAAGTGCTCTCATTTTTCTCCCATCACACACCAATGTGGTGATTTCTTATCGTGAATTTTTAGCTCTCTTACTTTTACGTGATCGATAGTGAGTGAGGTCGTGTGTAGGATGGAAAGGGGGCGACCCTTCCGTTTGGTTCACTGAATGATCACGGTCTTCAAGTAGCAAGATAACACCTCTCTACAAGAAAATCTGCTCATCTCGCTTTTAAAGGGCAAGATGGTCCTTTTCCAGAATTGAAAGTTACATGACTAAGAGTAATGTTTAAAACAGTTTGAGAGGGCTTCCCTGGTGGCGCAGTGGTTGAGAATCCGCCTGCCGATGCAGGAGACACGGGTTCGTGCCCTGGTCCGGGAAGATCCCACATGCCGCGGAGCAACTAAGCCCGTGAGCCATGGCCGCTGAGCCTGTGCGTCCGGAGCCTGTGCTCCGCAACGGGAGAGGCCACAACAGTGAGAGGCCCGCATACCGCAAAAAAAAAAAAAAAAAAAAAAAAAAAAAACAGTTTGAGAAACACTAGGGGGAAAATGCGCTCTTCGTCAGCTTCCTGAATTAGGGAGCCAGAGTAGACCCTTGAGGAGAGCAACAGAGAGCGGCCCGTGCATCTGCCTGTGGGCATCAAGTGTGTGTGCACAGAAAATGCCAAGCATTTCAGGATTGAGACCGGTTCTTATTCCTTCTCTCTGCCCCATTTTAAAGACAAAGCAAGAGGAAAGGGGAAGGGGAAAGGGGGCTCTCAAACTCCTCTAAAAGTTACTGGGTGTCATGGGGACAGAGAATGAACGACAAGAGATGAAAAAAAATAGTACGCAGGAAGATTTCTCTGGAGTGGAACCCACCCACCCCCCAGCCTCTAAATAAATCCTACAATTGAATGCCCATAATATTCCATTGCACATGGAAGCCAGGTCTTCATTCCTCAGTTACTAGCTCTAGAAATCTACACATTAAAGGCCACCCTCTTGTCACCAAAACTTTTAGTTAGAAAAAATACACGGTTTCCTCCACCACCCCCGCAAAGAGTTGTAATTAATACATTGTTTCCGTTTTCATTTGCCACTCTTTCTACCTCCCCTCCCCAGAAGGGCAGCTTCTGCGGCGGCCCAGGGCATCTCACAGCTGCAGGGAGCCCTCCCTCCCAGAGGGCAGCCCGGCGCCCCTGCAGACAGCAGCCCTGGCACGTTAGCATCTGCAGCCTGTCTGGTCCCTCCCCTCTGGAGTCCCTGTGCACTGCGACGACGCGCTGGCTTCCCAAAGCCGCAGTGGATTGTGTAACCACACTGTGAACGCCTAGAGGAGAGCGTGGTTAGCTTCACTCCTGACAGCATCTGTTAAAAGTCACTGGTGCCAGTTAATAAGAGACCCACCAGGCAGGAGGGGCCCTAAGATTCTGGGGGAGGGAGAGAGCGAAGCGCTCTGGACAACATCACTGGAGGTAGGGGGTGGGCTTTAGAAATCTCTCCAGCAGCAATATTTAAAGCCGAAATTCTGTCCTTAGAGCTGGCGTTGCAGGACGATGAAGAGCACGCCGAGCCCCCGCTACACGCCGTTAGTGCGGATCAAAGAAAGGGGGATGGGCGGAAACTCAGAATCCTGGGGGGGGGCGAGTAGTCAGAATTTCTTCTCAGGGAAGCCTCTTGTGAAAATGCCAAGGACGTCTCCGCTCCTCTTTTCAATTACGTAACTCTTACACATTTGCGAGAATATGCATGAACATAAATTTAATTACTTATGAAAGTAGACAGTCTCCAAATAGGCTGCATTTAAAGCTCTGGGGGCATCTGAAGTCTTACTAGCCCTGGTTGCCACCCGGCAGCGTTAGAGGATGTCATCCTAGGGACTGGACTCCTACCCACCCCTCCCTGGTACCCACAGCACGGGCAGCCCGGTCGCCGCTCGGGTATGGGGCCCTCTCGGCTCGGCAGGATCGGCGCGCACCCATCGCCGCGTCGCGGAGTCGCCTGGACCAGCAACTCCGCAGGCGGCGGGGCGAGCTGTCCCCTCCCCCCACCACTGCGAACACCTGGCCCGCGGTTACCTGCGGGACAGCGACTCTCCGCAGCCCATTGGCCAGCTCCCCGGCGCCCCTGCCCTTGCCTGCGGGGAGATGCCCGAGCCCGGGCGTCCGCGCCGCGCCCTCCGCGGGGCCAGCACAGTGCTCTCCGGGGCCTTCATCCGGCGCGGGGAAGAGCCCGCAGCGGCGCTGGAAGCGGGCGACGAGCTGGGAATCCTGCAGGCTCCAGAGCAGCTCGGCCATGGTGATCCCGGGGCCGCCGCCGCCACCCGGTGCCCCCCGCTCGCACTGTCCCTCCTGCCTTCGACCTCGCCGGGCCGGGCGCTCGGGGTGGCGGGCGGGGCCCGGGGCGCCAGCCAACAGGTGCGCCGCTCGGGTCCTAGCGCCCGCCCCGCGCACGCGGACGTCCAGGTGTTCGCCTTCACCTTGAGCCAGGCACGTCCGCCCTCCTTTCCTTCCCGGCGGGCCCGGGCGGGCTCGGGCGATCCCTGGCGTCCGGCCCGCTCGGAACTGGGCGAAAGGGTACAGGTGTCTACACCGCGCCTCTCTGCGCCCGACCGCGCCTCCTCCACCCCTCCTGGCTGGTGCAGAAGTGCCACCTCATGGGAGCGGCCGAGCACGTGTGGACCTGCGTGAGTCCATCCTGGCGTGCGCCGGCTTTTCGCTTACTGACCTTCCTTTCACTTTTGAGCTCAAGGGGAGGCTGACTTCCCCTCCAGCTCCCGCCTGTGGTCCTGCCTTTGCCCACTTCCGGCAGGTAGAGGAAGCCCCGCTAGGGAAGATTCCCAAGTTCTTACCAAACTCTGCGTGATGCAACGTCTCCCCACAGGCCCAAACTTCGTTGACCTTGCTCAAGAACCCAGTAGGTTCTAAGTGGATCTTGAGTCATCCTCCGCGTCCCTACCCTTGCCCTTGTGATCTGACAACTGGGGAACACTTTTAGACAGGTGGAGAGGAAAATTGATTCTTTCTTGGTTTTCCGCATTAAGAAAGATGGTGGTTGCCCCTCTCCTACTTCTTTTTTCCGCTCTGCCTCTAGACCTTTAGATCCGAAGAGAACAAGGTGTTGAAGGACCGCGAGGAGGTTGACTTCTCCCCACACCTGCGCCTGCTTTAGGGATCTCAGCAGAACAGCAAAGAAAATATCCTGCTGGTCGACCTTGGTTTTCCCTCCTCCCTCCTGAATCTTCTAGCGGCACTGCACTTCCTCACAGGGAGTGAAAGGCAACAAATTAGGCCCAGATGACCTGCTTGCAATGAAAGTGCAATTCAATCCTTCTGTCTCCAGTTTGCAGCTGACTGGTAGCCCAGTGTCTAAGTCCTGCTAAGTAGTTGCACAAATGACTATGGAGGAACACCTGCCACGACCTTGTTTATCCAGATGTCAATTCAGGTCTTTGGGATGTAGCTTTCAAGTCTGACGTGGTGGTCTCCCTCATGCCTGAGTTTCCTCTCTCCTTCCCAGTCCTGTCTGGTGAGCAAGATCAAGGTGGCTGAGAGAGCAATGAAACTACTGGGAAGTACCATTTCCCACTTAACTTACGGAAGAGGCACAGAGCTGCCGTCACAATCCAGCTGCGTCACACACACAGATGTTCAATCCTAGAAGCAGAAGGCTTCTCTCCTCAGTGTTGCTGTCATTTACAGTCACTGGGACCAAACCACGTGGTTTAGTTTTTTGTTGTTGTTTTGGGGTGGTTTTTTTTTTGTGTGGTTTAGGGTTTTTTTTAACATCTTTATTGGAGTATAATTGCTTTACAATGGTGTGTTAGTTTCTGCTTTACAACAAAGAGAATCAGTTATACATATACATATGTTCCCATATCTCTTCCCTCTTGTGTCTCCCTCCCTCCCACCCTTCCTATCCCACCCCTCTAGGTGGTCACAAAGCACCAAACTGATCTCCCTGTGCCATTGTGGTTTAGTTTTTTGTGTGTGTGGTTTTTTTTGCAGTACGCAGGCCTCTCACTGCTGTGGCCTCTCCTGTTGCGGAGCACAGGCTCCGGACGCGCAGGCTCAGTGGCCATGGCTCACGGGCCCAGCCGCTCCGCGGCATGTGGGATCTTCCCAGACAGGGGCACGAACCCGTGTCCCCTGCATCAGCAGGTGGACTCTCAACCACTGCGCCACCAGGGAAGCCCTGTGGTTTAGTTTTAACAGCTGGAATTGTCGTGGTTTCGGACCTGTTTTTTGTTTTTTAAATATTTTATTATTTATTTATTTTTTGGCTGTGTTGGGTCTTCTCTGCTGCGCAGGGGCTTTTCTCTAGCTGTGGCGAGAGGGGTCTACTTTTCCTTGTGGTGCACGGCCTTCTCATTGCAGTGGCTTCTCTTGTTGCAGAGCAGGGGCTCTAGGCACATGGGCTTCCGTAACTGTGGCTTGAGGGCTCTAGAGCGTAGGCTCAGTAGTTGTGGCGCACGGGCTTAGTTGCTCCACGGCATGTGGGATCTTCCTGGACCAGTGATCAAACCCGTGTCCCCTGCACTGGCAGGCAGATTCTTAACCACTGCGCCACCAGGGAAGTCCCAGACCTGCTCTTTGTATGTGTTAAAAGAAATATGTTCCCCATGAAGACACTTGAGTGATGTTATCTCCCAAATTTGATGCTTCGATTTTCCTTTCTCCCAATTAGGAAAAAGAAGCAAAGCCAAACATGGCACATGGAGCATAAGGCCCCAAAATTGCATATTCAGACAATGCATTATATCCCCTTGGGCACCAGGTACTGACTCCAGCCTCCAGTGGCTTGTGATGTCACAATGTGCCTCACTTTCTGTGACGAAATGATAATCCTCACCTCTTGTCTTTCTTATATGGCTGCGGTGGCAGTGCTTGGCTTGTGGCAGTATCACTCCAATCTCCTTCTCTATTGTCACAGGGCATTCTCCCTGAATGACTCTCTGTGCCCAGATTTCCCTCTTCTTATAGGGACACTAGTCATTGGATGAGGGTCCACTCGAAACCAGTCTGGCCTCATCTTAACATGATTACATCTGCAAAAAGGCCACATTCAGGGCTTCCCTGGTGGCGCAGTGGTTGAGAGTCCGCCTGCCGATTCAGGGGACACGGGTTCGTGCTCCGGCCCGGGAAGATCCCACATGACGCGGAGCGGCTGGGCCCGTGAGCCATGGCCGCTGAGCCTGAGCGTCCGGAGCCTGTGCTCCGCAACGGGAGAGGCCACAACAGTGAGAGGCCCGAGTACCGCAAAAAAAAAAAAAGGCCACATTCACAGGTTCTGGGTGCACGTGAATTTGGAGGGAATGCTACTCAACCCAGTAAAGTACTTACTCAGTGCCAGGCATGTGTTCAGTACTTTCATACCATAACTAATTTAATCACACTTTATCCTCCCAGTAGTCACTCATCCTTCATGTATTTGACAATTGTGCACTTACTAGTGTCAGACACTCTTCTAGGCCTGGGGATACGTCAGTTAAAACACCAGAGGCCCTAGATCGTGGAACTTATATTTTAGTGGGGGGACAGCTAATTTAAAAAATCAAATAAATCTGTACTTTTAGGAAGCGACAAATGCTATGGAGAGGAGCAAGGTGGGTGGGGTAGGGGGAAGACATGTAGGTAAGTTGGTTACCCCAAGAGGAGGATATTTGTGCAGAGACCTGAAAAAAAATGAAGGAGCGCCCCCCCCTCCAACCCCAATCCAGATCAGGAGAAACAGCATTGCAGACAAAGGAAGCTGCAGTTGTAAAGGCAGCCCAAGCTCAGCAGTGTTGAAGGAACCACCAGGCGGCCAGCCTGGCAGGAGAGGCTTGAGTGCAGGGATTGACTTGCGAGAGGTGGGGCCAAGTAGGGCCATTTAGGGTGTAATAAGGAGTAATACTCCCAGCTCAGAGGTAGGAAACTTGCCCACAGCCACACAACTTAGTGGCAAAAGGAGGATTCAACTCAGGTCTTTGTGACTCTAAAACGTATTCTTTCCATTACTAAATCACATCCCATCCCTGGAATTTATCTTTACTCTTTACTCTTGTATTGAAAAGTATTCCCAGTGTGTAATGAGTGCTCAATAAACACTTAGTGAATATTGTTCTAGACTAAGATTACCCCTCACAGTTTTTAGAGCTTTGGGAGTTTAGGACTCATTTGCAAATTTTTGCATGTCAATTCTACAACCCTCAGAGGCAAGTAGATTTATCTCTTTTTTTAGAGGAGAAAACTGAGACTCTGAGATGTGAAGTAATTTTTCCCAAAGTTACAAAATGGATTACATACTCTTTTCGGGGTCTGCCATCTCACACTGCTCTTATGGGAGGATTTCCTTCCTCCTTCACCCACTCTCTTCTCAGGGGATGGGAAAGGAATGGGAGAGGAGATTGGCGGCCATCGTTTGAGCCATATGACCTGGCCCCCTGGCCAGAGCTAATTGGCCCTGGGCTGGACACCACTTGACCAAATTTGGGATCATCAAATGCTTTCTCCTTGGGCATTTGGATTCATAGACCCCAGCTGGTATCTGTTGAACTAGGGAGAAGAACATTCACAAACTGGAGACCACGCCGTGGGGCAGGCAGGTGGTCTTACTGCTGAGTGCTCACGGGGGAGAAATAAAGCAGACACACAGAGGAGTTTGGCAAGGCAAGCAATCGATCCTGAGAAACAGCTCCGCGGTGCCTCCTTCCAGCCGTTGTGAAGGTCCTCCTAGCCTGGGCTCCCAAACTACCCCCGAATCCTTGGTAAAAGCTCCCCCATTTCTGTTACTTACGGCCTATAGAGTCCTAACTCAGCCAGCCAGGAATTGGCAGAACACAGAAATGAAGCAGCAACTCCCCACCTTTAACTCACCATCAAGGGGTTAGCAAAGCCCTGCCCACCTCTTGCTGCTGGAGGCTTCTTCTTGCTGCCATGGAAACCGATTCTGACCCCCTCACCCCAGCCCATCAGGGTGTTGAAAAGGGCTGCAGAGTCCTGGCTTCCTAAGAGATTCTGGAACACTGTGAATCTATTGATATTTCACCTCATGGTGAATCAGACTGCTTTCTAGGCTTTGCTGGAAATCTAGTCACTTTATGTGGGGAAGGCATTCTGAGATCCAAGCTAACTTTTGGCACATAACCCTTTCAAAATTTGCAGACTACTGTATATGTGCATTTGGTTACTGGCAGTCTTTTTTAAAAGGGTAAATTATATCTTTGCATATGTGTTACGTAAAGTAACCAAGGATTAATAACCTTAGCAGATTAGAGATATATCATTTGTTGACAAATTGATCAAAACCCTAGGCTCCAAGGACTGTTCACATCACTGAAATTTTAAAATGTAAAGCATTAAACGCATCTTTTTTTTCTGGGGTGCAACCCCTTTCTTCTCCTTAACTAATGAAAAACAATTTTTCTATTTAGACAGTTTCAAGAAATCATCAAACATAAATTCTTTTCTTGGGGTAGGGGGGAGACTTTCAGGCTGGGAGGAATTTCAGGTTAAAACCTCCCTGCTTAACTGAGCTTGGCTTTGCAACATTTCATCCTACAAATGGTTTAAAAGAAAACAGTTACAGGTGATGTTTCTGTAAACAGGGGGACAGAAAGAGGGAAAGCAGTAAGAAGAAAGACTTGGGAGCCTTGAATTTCTCCTGCAGCAAACAGTCAAGGAACGGTGCAGTTTGCGTGCTCTCACAAGCATGAATATTGGTTAAGAGTTTGATTTCAGCCAGGACTTCTTGGTTTGAATCCAATTGAATCAAACCATATGAGACAAAATAGTTTTCCAATGAGTTTTGATGGATTTTGACCACTTTATGAGGAACATTGTAGGGTTTAGCCTGCTCTACCCAACTAAAGAACTTGAAGGAAGGGGGATATCTCATGCCAACCAATTTAAAAAGTCAGTCCTCTTTGTTTGGCTTATGCTTTGATAAAACATCAAACATCTAACAGAGAAAAGGGAACCATTTCTTCCAGTTCCATCAGGCATGCACTGGGGTTGGTCAAGCTCATATACAGAGAGCCCCAATTTAAGACAAAGAAAATACATGTGACTGTTCACAAGTGGTCTATTAGGAGAGTCATTTTTATTCCTAAAGAATATTCCCTATTAGTATCACTCCTTGTTGAGTCCTTTCCAATAATCAGTTTCCTGGATACTTTTATAATATGATTCAATTTACAGTTTCAGTTCACATAACACTTTCCAAGACTAGGTTTATTACATAGAACTGTGCCACTGAGTTAACAAAAATTTAAAACCTCCTTTACTTCGGAGTAAGCTTCCAAATCTAATTGAAGCATTTTTGGTTATATTTCATGGGTATATTCAAATTCATGAATCATCTGTAAGCTAAAGGTGGATTGGAAGACTTCACAGGTATTCATCTCCAATATGCATTGTCTAATAAACAAAGCAAGTCCCAGAATAATATGGAACACCAGGTATAATATGTTGCTATTTATGTTTAAGATGTTAAAATACACGTGTGTGTGTGTGCAGGTACATATATGTGCACACATGCAAAAGATTTGAAAAAGGTCTGGCGTAAAATCACTCATTAACAGTAGCTACCTCCTGGCATGGGATAGGAGACAAGGGGGACTTTCAGTTTTTACTCCATGTGCTGGGATTTGTCTGAATTTTTCACAGATCTGTATTCCTTTCATAATTTAAATAGATTTGTTGTTCCTTTAAAACTCTTCTAACTGGTCAGGCTTGGTTAGTGAGAGATGCAGGGTGTTTTTTTAATGTTTTAATTTTTTTTTAATTTTTTTTTTTTTTTTTGCGGTACGCGGGCCTCTCACTGTCGTGGCCTCTCCCGCTGCGGAGCACAGGCTCCGGGCGCGCAGGCTCAGCGGCCGTGGCTCACGGGCCCAGCCGCTCCGCGGCACGTGGGATCCTCCCGGACCGGGGCACGAACCCGTGTCCCCTGCACCGGCAGGCGGACTCCCAACCACTGCGCCACCAGGGAAGACCAGATGCAGGTTTTTGAGATGCTTATATAAAAGAGATTACTGTAATTATACCAAGAGACTATAATTATCGAAAGTTGGCTATGAGCCACCAGATATTACTAGCATGTCTTTCTCGCAAAGTTAACAATACCCCTGTCAAACTCACCTGATAGACAATAAAAATATATTTTCAGCACGTGGTCTAGGGACTTCTGAGTTTCTGATTCGGTGACTTAATAAGTCATCTTGTGGTGAGAGGTCAGCGGGCAGCAAGGGGTACTGTGGGGAGGATGCTGGACAAGTGCCCTGGAACCCCATGGGGTCTCCATGTTCTTCATTATTGAGGGCAGGTTAATAGAGGTCATTTCAGCTGAAGCATCTGTAGCTCTGACTGGTGTCTACAACGGGCAGATGCCCAATCTGTAACTGGCCCGAGCGTGTAGGACTCCAAAGCTCACTCTATATCAGCAGTCCCCAACCTTTTTTGGCACCAGGGACCAGTTTCGTGGAAGACACTTTTTCCACGCCAGGGAGCGGGGTGGGTGGGGAGGGATGCTTCAGGCGGAAATGCGACCAATGCGGGGGATGGTTCAGGAGGTAATGCGAGCGATAGGGAGCAAAGGGCAACGGCAGATGAAGCTTTGCTCGCTCTCCCACCGTTCACCTCCTGCTGTGCAGCCCGGTTCCTAATAGGCCAGGGACCCGGTACCGGACCTCGGCCTGGGGCCTGGGGACCCCTGCTCTATATGAAAGCCCTGTCCATCAGGCCTGCCAATATAGATTCTCAGAATCAGTGCTACCCTACGGCTTCAGCTGAGCCATCAGCATCCCTTCAGTAGAGGGGCCCCCTGAGCACAGTCTACAGACATAAGTCAGAGCCGTAAGTACATAGGAACTGATATCTAGAGCGGAGGCTTCACCGTCTGGCCCACACTCTGATCTTAAAAATGGAATTAATTGCCAACCTTTAAACATCAGATAATTTCATGTAAAATGTAGATTTCGAAGTTCTCTTTAAAAACTGGCACTCTGGGCTTCCCTGGTGGCGCACTGGTTGTGAGTCCGCCTGCCGATGCAGGGGACGCGGGTTCGTGCCCCGGTCTGGGAGGATCCCACATGCCACGGAGCAGATAAGCCCGTGAGCCATGGCTGCTGGGCCTGCGCGTCTGGAGCCTGTGCCCCGCAAAGGGAGAGGCCACAATGGTGAGAGGTCCGCGTATCACCAAAAAAAAAAAAAAAAAATGCTAAAAACTGGCACTCTGATATCAGTGGGTCAAGATTCATTGTAGCCACACTTGCCTGAGCTGAATATCTGGGCTCTCTCTAGATGGAGCACCATTCTAGGGTTTTCCACAGTTCTCCCCACTCCGTATTATTTCACATCCTCCTCCAGAGGAGACAGGATAGGCATCTGTATCAGTAAATCTAGTCGCAAGTTTGGCCCCTAAATCTTCTTGCCTTCCTTAGCATAGTTGGTGACTGTCCATAAATGATCCTGTATTTCAGATTTTTTTGAATATGTTTAAATTTCAACCATCCTGACACTTGCAGCACTTCTCTCAACAGTATGTTTATGCATTGGCAATTTTAATAGGGATATGTTTTCTTGCTTAAATAACAAATACTCATCTCCCCAGAAGAATAATGAACAAAGTGTTAATTTATAATTTTGCTCACGGTGCTTTCTCATTGCTAATTGCCTCCTTTGTTGCTGGTAATACCCTTTTCTGTTACCAGTAATTCTGGAGGCAGAATAATCTGGTAGTGTGGGCTGCAGAGTCGGGAACACCCAGGTTCAAATCCAGGTCTCTTAGTCCTTGGGCAATTCTCTTTTCTTCTCTGAGCCCAAGTTTAACCATCTGTAAAACTGGGATATCATTCCATACCCTATTTTTCTTTTTAATTTTTATTTATTTTATTTTTGTCTGTGTTGGGTCTTTGTTTCTGTGGGAGGGCTTTCTCTAGTTGCGGCAAGCGGGGGCCACTCTTCATCGCGGTGCACGGGCCTCTCACTGTAGTGGCCTCTCTTGTTGTGGAGCAGAGGCTCCAGACGTGCAGGCTCCGTAGTTGTGGCGCACGGGCCCAGCTGCTCCACGGCATGTGGGATCTTCCCAGACCAGGGCTCAAACCCGTGTCCCCTGCATTGGCAGACAGATTCTCAACCACTGCGCCACCAGGGAAGCCCCCCTACCCTATTTTTCTTGAAGGATCATTTCATGAAGTTACTGTGATGCTTGTTTCTTCCTTAGTTTAACTGTAACAGAATTTTCTCCAGACCCCTTATTTATTTATTTGTTTATTTTTGTATCTGTATCATCATTGACATAGCTTAACCTACATCATTTGGCTAATCCACTCTGTGAAGTGAGATAAAAATCTTGGTTGAAATACCGTAAGACTGCTTAATGCTAACATTTGTGGTCAGTGTGCAGTGGGAAGCCGCTTTCTTGATGATCAGCCGAAGTGATAACAGGAAGAAAACAGGATAATCAAACATGCTTTGATTTCTGAACTGCCTATATTAACTCTAAGTTCTAGAGTCTTAAATGTTACAGCCTTTACAATGTTTTCTATTATTGATGTCATGCCCCATTAAAATACCACTGTATTACTTGGTTAATAAATACTTGTGAAGCCTTATAAATCCACATTCTAGTCATGAACTGAGTTTATTAACCGTGGTAAATACCATTTGTATAAGGGAGGTAACTGGTATCTGTGGATTTGTTGAACACTAGAAAGAAGGCTAGAGAGTTCTTCTGGTTGATTCACAGTTTGCTTCCACACAAGTGAGCTTTTAATTCATAAGAGCCAGGAGCTTGTTCCTTTTTTCAGTGAATGCAAAATCTTCTAGCCTGGCCTAAAATTTCAGCTTCTTTTTTCTATACTTGGTTAACCTTTCACCTTGGTGGTCAGTACCAGGGAATAGCATAGCTGAATCTGTTCCAATGTCACAGACCTATGAACAATAAACATCACCTACATCTCGTGGACTTCCAGAAGAAAGTGGCTTGGCCACTGAATCAGAGCGCTGGGCTCCTGGAGTCATGGCCACTTCAGAGCATCAACAGGTAGGAGCCCCACACCACCTGCTAGTGCCGGCACAGCTAATACTGTGGGCCTGGGCTTCCCTGGTGGCGCAGTGGTTAAGAATCTGCCTGCCAATGCAAGGGACATGGGTTCGAGCCCTGGCCCAGGAAGATCCCACATGCTGTGGAACAAGTAAGCCCGTGCGCCACAACTACTGAGCCTGAGCTCTAGAGCCTGCAAGCCACAACTACTGAGCCCACGTGCCACAACTACTGAAGCCTGCATGCCTAGAGCCCGTGCTCTGCAACAAGAGAAGCCACGACAATGAGAAGCCTCCACTTGCCACAACTAGAGAAAGCCCGCGCTCAGCAACGAAGACCCGACACAGCTATAAATAAATAAATAAATAAATACATTTATTTAAAAAAACCCCCAAAACTCTGGGCCTTTGCTGTGCGAAAGGAAGGAGGACAATTTTAGGGGTTGTTATTCAAGTCAACCAAATTTTACCTTATAAATTCATTTCTTTTCTCTGTTTGATTTTTTTTTTTTTTAATACTTCTAAGCTCTCTCTTTGTCACCAGCTGGAGGCCTAAAACTTACATTTCCCAAACTCACTCTTGCTGGTAGAGTTCCAGTTTGGATTCCTCACATGCAGGAGGCTGGTGTGATATTTGAAAGTGCGAGGCAAGCAGAAGCCCTTTTGCCCCACAGTCCTGACAGTCTACTGTGGAGGCTTCTGGACCACAGACACAGGGCTGGAAGCAGCTTCTCGGGGTCTTGCTGTGAGTCACCCACTCCCTGTGACTCACCGCAGGATCCCGTGATTCCTTTATTTCCTGATTACCTAAATGCCACTGGCAAATTCCCTATGTCCCCCATTCTGTTTTTCAATGGCTAATGAGCTTCTAAGTTCTCTTTCTTTCTACTTCAGATCATACTGAGAGTGGTGTATTAGTTCTCCAAGGAAACAGAGCCAATAGGAGATTATCTATCTATCTATCATTATCTATCTCTATCTCTATATCTATATGTCTATATACAGAGAGGTGTATATATATATATTCCAGTGTTGTCCAAGGCCATTTGGTCATTTATATTATTTATATATCTATATCTGGCCATTTATAAGTGTATCTATATATTTATATTATATTATACATATTATATGTAAAATTTAAATATATAGATATATAAATATGTCTATATGATTTTTGTATCTATATCTATTTACATCACAAGATTTATCATAAGGAATTGGCTCATATGATTATGGAGGCTGGAAGTCTCCAGATCTGTGGGGCGAGTCGGCAAGCTGGAGACCCAGGACAGCCAGTGGTGTCGTTCCAGTCTGAGTCCAAAGGCCTAAGAACCAGGGGAGGAGATGTAAGTTGGCACTTTACAAGCATTACCTTTAATCATCACAGCAACCAAAAAGTTTGGGGACAGTTACCTTTACCCTATTGGACAGATGAGAAAACTGAGATTTGGAAAGGTCAAATCCCTTGCTATGAACTATAGCTTTAATCCATTATTCACTAGCATGATCAACTCACTAGTGGCCTGACCACTGGAGAGCAATCATGTATCTTAGGACATAAAACAGCTTTTCTTCCACTCACCTGCTGTTGGGGAGAAGTCCCACTTCACCTCTTTACCCAGCAGTCCCCTGTGAAATTATTAGGAAGGCCAACATTATGTGCTGGACTGGTAAATAACTTGTAGCACAGAGTGAGGAAGGCAGCATCGAAGTAGTCCGTTCTGAAGGGATGTCCGGTTGGATGGTCTGCCCTCCTCCCCAGCTTGCTTCCAACTCCCTCCAGGAGGGAGTTGCACATTTGGTGATCCTGCTCCTGGGCTGTTAGCACATTCTCCCAGCATTCTTCAAAAGCCATCGTAACTCCGAGATCTGCAACAACCACGTGAAGGAATTCTGAATCCTTGTTGGTCAGAGTAGATAAAGAAAACAAAAACAACAACAAAACAGGATGTGGTTCAATGCTGAATTGTTCAGCACCAAGTAAATGAAGGGCTGTTTCAATGTTTTAAGGATAGAAAATGGAGAAGAGAAATCAACATAGGCCTTGTCCTCCATGAATAAACAGTGTGGGGGAGGATATAGGCAGATATGGTAATGACTGTTAATAGCCAAGCTGGGATCTAGGATGAAGCAATGGGGAAATAAGGGAGGTAGAAATTAATGACAACTGGAGGATCAAAGAAAGCACTAGAGAGGAGGTAGGGTTTGAAAAGACCTATCTGTAGTGGGAAAGACCATGACAATCAGAGACCATGGAAGGTTATAACAGACAGAAGACAAAAAACATAGCACAAAGAAAAGTAGAAACACAGAACAGTGTGGGTTGAAGTCCGGGAGGGATGTGAAAGGGAAGAATTATGTCAGAGATTGGGGGTGGATGTGATAACAATATGGCCAGACCAGGATCTGCAAAGGGCGCCATCGACAGGCTGTATGTGGATGAAACTGAAATAACAAATTACTTTACTCTAGCCAATTGTCCAAATATTTTTCGGATTAGTAAATTCAATTATGAAGTTAGATTGATAAAATTTTGCTAAATATTAATTTACACAAAAAGATATAGTTATTCAGCCTAGCACAGTTACTAAACTATATGTATTAGGTTAAAAATCATGAAAGTAAGTTATCATTTTAAGTTATCATTTTATGGGCTAGGGTAGGTTTCCAATGTACTGATTAAATATTTAAAAAAAGAAGAATTCCATTGGATGTGGGTCACATAAAGGGGTATTTTTATTTTAATACAAAAAATTAAGTGCTTGGTTCATATGACACCATTAAAATGGATTAGGACCCATTTTTTTCTCAGATGAGTTTGATCTACGTTCATTTTAAAATACAAACAAAGGGAAAAGCTTCATTTTAATTAGCTCCATTTTTAAAAGCTTCAACTTTAATTAGGCTCACAAAGATTATATAAGTAAATTATCTACCTCAGGTATATAGTAAAACTTGTGTTGCTTCAGGAGAGGATGGCACCTCCAAAAATGATCATAAGGGAGAAAAACATGTTTGATAATAGGAACAAAGCTCATATGGCAACTGGTCAACTAATGGATCCTGTAACTGGCAAAGAGATCAGCTTCTGCAGCTTAAGGAAGAAGCATAATTATGTTGCTAAAAATACACATCAGTGTTTAGTTCTTAGATAACAAATTGGCTGACACAGTACCAAACACATGAAGCTAAGAACACCTTGCAAAATATCTGTGACAAGGTACCCTGGGCCACAGTCATAGTAATACACCACTTTGTCTTAGCTGTCAGACCAAATGTTCCCACATTTGAAGAATGTACACAAAATTATCAGTGTGGCAGTGGAAGAAAAAAACTCATGGAAATGTGAGATAATTACTCTGATAATCAAGTAAAGCAGAAGATATTATACATAGATCACCAATTTCTATCCTCAAAATAGCTCCTTGTCACAGGGACCATTTGTTTTAATATGGTACGACCAGATTCACCTTATTGCTTCTATAATTCAGGATAAGGAACACTAGATTTTAAGTCAACACATCTTAGTAGCTGTATTACCTAAGGCATGAATCCACTTCAATATTCTGACACTTAGCCTTCTCATCTATAAAATGGGGTTAATACAACCACAGGATGCTATGGAAATAGAATAAGAATAACAATAAGATAACAAAACAGAGGCTGGCAGAAATTATGCTCATCCTGTTTGTCTTGAATCCAAATTGAGTTGAAAATAAAATGAGGAACTCAACCTAATTGGTTGACTAGATTCTAGGGACTGATTCACAGTAAGCAGTTGTCACCCAACATCTCTTCCCTCTATTTTTTCCTTTAGTAATCGAACCCTATTTTGTTCAGTGTGGCAATGAGCTTACTTGAAAGATTACCTTTCTTGGTCTTTCTTTCAGATAAATGTCATCATTGTCAAAGTTCTGGCCAATGGGAAGTATTACATTCTTCTTTCTTCCTGCTCCTTGGAATGCAGAGGTGATAGCTGGAGTTCTAACAGCAATTTTGAACCAAGAGGTGACAAAGTAGATAGAAGTTATTCACTGGGGAGGACAGGGCAGACAAATATTGCCCAGGTCTCTGTGGACGCTGTAGATCCAGCATACCACAGTCCCAGTCTATGTGTGGATTT
Source organism: Kogia breviceps (assembly GCF_026419965.1). Taxonomy (NCBI): domain Eukaryota; kingdom Metazoa; phylum Chordata; class Mammalia; order Artiodactyla; family Physeteridae; genus Kogia; species Kogia breviceps. The sequence goes on along the minus strand of NC_081311.1, from coordinate 186,428,323 downwards.
CTTTTGCAAGTGAGCATAAACTCTGTGCTTATAAGACACTTTTATATTGGGTTCTCTATTAAATACAGCTAAATGTAACTCTAACTCTTATGCCAAAATACCAATGTATATAAAAAAGAACTGCACATTATTCATTTACAGTGAAAAAATAATTATAAGTCTTATGGGTCCAGGTAATTGAATACTTAGTATACTCTGTCCTTGAGAAATCTGTCTGGGGAGTAGAGAAAGAAAGTCATGGGGAACTTGCCATACAGTTTTCGTAGCTAGCTACATCAAGTCAGAGATTTTTTTTTTGGCTGCATTGGGTCTTCGTTGTGGTGCGTGGGCTTCTCATTGTGGTGGCTTCTCTTGTTGTGGAGCACAGGCTCTAGGCACACAGGCTTCAGTAGTTGCAGCACATAGGCTCAGTAGTTGTAGCTCACAGGCTCTAGAGCACAGGCTCAGCATGCGGGATCTTCCCGGACCATGGCTCGAACCCATGTCCCCTGCGTTGGCAGGCGGATTCTCAGCCACTGCGCCACCAGGGAAGCCCCCAAGTCAGAGATTTTTGAGGACCCAGAATCTACATGGGGACTGACCTGCACTGGAGACCGCATCTCAAGCCCTCTGATCAGAGGATCTTCCCCGAGACAATACTGGGTGAACATGGCCCAATCTCCCTGCTCCCACCACTGGCAGGTATTCTCCCTTCTGAAGATATAGTCTTTCTTTAAATGAGTCATCAACATCAATAAGACTCTTGTGGGACCTGCTGCTACTGTTTTTACGGACTGGAGAGTGACCTTTTCAATATTTTTATTATTGTGAATTTAGAACCCCCACAAAAGCAGACAGAATAGTGTAGAGAATCTCCTATGTGCCTGTCATTCCACCCCTATGTCATTGCCCCATGGCCAGTGCTGCCCCATCATACCCCCATCTGCTTCCCTCCATCCTGCATTATTTTAAAGCATGTCCCAGATATCATATAATTTCACCTGTGAATATTTCAGAATATCTTTAAAAGATATACGTGTTAGAAGCAACTGCAATCCCACCATGACAAATAATGATAATTCCTGAGGGTCAGATTAAGGTAATTTATTGGGAGGCATTATATGCAGGAAAACATAACCTTAACTCTTATACCAAATACCAATATATATTTTAAAAAATAACAAAGTATTCATTTACAGTGAAAAAAATGATAAATCCCATGTGGCCAGAAACTCAAGAGCTACTTCGAGACCCTCTTTCCGTACCTGCCTTCTGCCAAAGATCTTAGTTTCCCAGCTTCCCATGCAGCTGTGGGACCCATATGTTTCAATCCTGAGCAATGAGATATAAAAGGAAGCCTGCCAAGGTTCTCCTGGAAATGCTTTTGCTCCCTGATAAAAGGAGAGTTGCTGAGGGGGCCTGCTACTTCTTGGCTGCACTGAATGCAGGTTTGTGAGAATGTGATGCCAGGAGCTTGTTTATGCACCTGCTACCAAGAGGGGAAGGTCAAGGGAATCACAGACATGCATAAACCACATGTGGTATTTCCATAAATGAAATATTGTTTAGCAATAAAAAGGAATGAAGAACGGATTCATGTACAATATGGATGAACCTTGAAAACCTTATGCAAAGTGAAAAGAGCCAGACCAAAAACCTCACATATTATATGATTCCACTTATATGAAATGTCCAGAACAGGCAAAGTTATAGAGACAGAAAGTAGGTCGGCGGTTGCCTAGGACTGAGGGAGGAGAGGAGACGCAAGGAAATGACTGCTAATGGGCTTCCTTGGGGGGATGATGAAAATGTTCCAAAATTAGATTATGATGATGGTTGTAGGACTATGTGAATATATTTTAACTAATGAGCGGTACACTTTAAACAGGTGAATTTTATGGTATGTAAATTATATTTCAATAGAGCTGTTTTTTAAAAAGTCTTTAAAAAAGGAGGGGAATCACAGAGACACCAGTCTAGGGCTCTGACATCATTTGGCTGCTGAATCCATGTCAGCAACAGTCTACCTACAAACAGCTTATTTGTGGGGATAAAATAATCCTGGCTTTTAAAAACCACTATTTGTCAGATTTTCTGGCTTACAGTTGAATGTATTCTTAACTAACAGACTTTAATTTTTCATTCAACTAATATTTATTAAATGCATATTATATTAGATATTAGATACTAGAGAAACAAAAGGACCAACATTCATTAAATTCCCACTAGATACCAGGAGATTTATATACTTTGTGTCATCAATGCCTCACAGCAGCCCTGGAAAGAATGGCCTCTCCCTTCAAGGCACATACAACACAGGGACTTGTTTTTCTGCAGTGGACCACCCACCTCAGAATCCTCAAGTGGTACTATTTAAAAATGCAAATTCCTGACTTCATCTAGACTTGCTAAATCAGAACCACGGGAAATAAATCATTGGTTAATACTCTACAAAGGTGGTCATACACATACCTGTGCCTCCTGAAACTTTCAATGTAAATCAGAAATCACTGAAATACACAAATATGAATGAAACTTCTGACAGCAGAGCAAAACCATCACAAGGACCTTGTGTTAAGAAAATCAGGGTGTTGGGCTTCCCGGGTTGGCGCAGTGGTTAAGAATCTGTCTGCTAATACAGGGGACCACAGGTTCAAGCCCTGGTCCGGGAAAATCCCACATGCCGCGGGGCAACTAAGCCCGTGCACCACAAATACTCAGCCTGCACTCTAGAGCCTGCGAGCCACAACTACTGAGCCCGTGTGCTGCAACTACTGAAGCTTGTGCGCACAGAGCCTGTGCTCTGCAACAAGAGAAGCCACCGCCATGAGAAGCCCGCACACTGCAATGAAGAGTAGCCCCTGATCGCCACAACTAGAGAAAGCCCATGCACAGCAACGAAGACCCAACGCAGCCAAAAATTAAAAATAAATAAATAAATAAATTCATTTAAAAAAAAAAAAGAAAATCAGGTTGTTAAAAAACATGTGTAAAGCTTAGTCTCTGCACTCATGATGGTGTGGTAGGCAGAATTCTTGGATTGCCCCCAGAATCCCCAGCCACGCCCACCCCCATTGTGTACACACACCTCCAAATTTTTCAATCAAATGCTGGGCTAGGTGCTGTGAAGGGATTTTGCAGATGTAATTACATTTGCAAATCAGTTCACCTTAAGCTAGGGAGATTAACCTGGTAGGCCTGACCAAATCACACGAACCCTTTAAATCAGGGTCTAGAGGAGAGAGACAGAGGAAGTAAGAGATTTGAAGCAGGAGAGGGATTTGATGTGTGAGAAGTTCTTGGCTGCTGGTTTGAAGATGAAGGAGGCAAGCCATGTGAGTGGCCTCTGGGAGCTGGAAGTAGGTTCTAGCTTATAACCAACAAGTAAATGGGGACCTCGGTCCTACAACTGCAAGGAACTGAATTCTGCTACAAGCGTGTGAGCTTGAAAAAGGACTCTGAGGTCCAGAAAGGAATGCAGTCCAGAGAACATCTTGCTCTCCACCCTAAGCAGAGAATTTAGCTCAGCCTCACCCAGACTTCTGACCCATGGGAACTGTGAGATAACAAAATTAATATTGCTTTGAACTGCTAAGTTTGTGGTAATTTTTATGCAGCAATAAGAAAACTAATAGAGAAGGGAACTTGGGTAAGATATATTACAGAGGGAAAGTTGGCAAAGTAAGCAACTAATGGAATAGAGAGAGAAAGAGTAGGAAGAGCCGGAAATAGTCTTCCTTACAGCAAAGTACTTATTTTCTTTAATTATATACATTTAAGGGGAGTATTAGTAAGGCATACATTTGGCTGCAAATAGTGGAATACGAAACTACTAGTACTGAGTACCAAGTAGTACAAGCAATTTGCCTCTCAGAGCTACTGTGATTACTCAGTTATGCTGGCATAAATCCTTTCTATCTTTCTGAATCCCTGCTATTTTAATTTGTCTGCTCTTTGTCCGTTTGTGTCACGAGATCGTAAGATGGGTGCTGCACCTCCAGGCATTACATACTTTCTGGTCAGGAAGAAAGGGATAAGCAAAGGATTTTGCCAGCTGAGTCTGATCTTTTGCATTTGAGAAGGCAAAATATTTTCTGAAAGCCCTACTCAGAAGATTCACTTACACTTCAATGGCCACGACTAGATTACATGGCCACCTTAGAGCAATACTGGCCAAGGGGAATGAGATTAGTATCACTGGTTTAGACCAATCACAATCCATCCCCTTTCATTGGGGTGGAGATCCCTGTCACCACCTGAGCACATCAAGGTTTTCTTCACAGTAGGGCCAGAGGCGAGAATGGATAGTCGGAAGCAACACATGGTGTCTCCCACAGTTGGAAAGAGCATTTCATCATTAACTCAACAAACATTTATTGATCACCTATTAGGGCATGGCCCAGGGTTTACAAAGACGGTGTGTGTGTGTGCGCGTGTGAGCATGTTATATGTGGGGGTTGTTTGGTGGGGAGGAGGACACAGGCATGAAAACAATAATTACAGTGAGAAGTGCTGTATTTGCAAAACGAGAATCTCTAGTTTTGTTTTTGAACATAATGTACTCATCATAGATACATTAGCTGAATCCCTAAAACAGTAATAACAGGCCCCAAGAAAGCATATATTTATCTGTGCTTTTATTTATTTATTTATTTTATTTTTGCTGTACGCGGGCCTCTCATTGCTGCGGCCTCTCCCGTTGCGGAGAACAGGCTCCGGACGCGCAGGCTCGGCGGCCACAGCTCACGGGCCCAGCCGCTCCGCGGCACGCGGGATCTTCCCGGATCGGGGCACGAACCCGTGTCCCCTGCATCGGCAGGCGGACTCTCAACCACTGCGCCACCAGGGAAGCCCTATCTGTGCTTTTAAAGAGGAGAAAATGTTTTAATTGGTAGAAAATATATTCACAGTAAACTTCTAAGAGCTATTAAACTAAGTATAGATCAATACGTTGAACTAAATCTGGATGAGAGACATAGCTCTCATTTAAAATGCAGAAGTGTGATGAGCCCACAGACGTGCTGTCCTTTCCAAATGAGGTGTTAAAATCCGTCTCTATTTTATGGGAAATGTAACACTGAGTTTTAATATAGTTTACATGAGAGTCTCAGGTGTTCCACCCATTTTAATAAGCTCCACTTATTTTAAAATACTTGGGTTACATGCATATCTTTTCCAGATATTTAGCCCTTGGTTCACCAACTTCATTCTTGTGAAATGCCTTTACGGAAACAACTTTATTTTCCCAACTATAATTTGATGATAGGGACTAGGACACTTGAGTTTTTTCATATTAGAGAAATTAATTCAGTAATTAGTTATAGACTTTATGCCTGGAAACCAGTTTTGCACCACGTAATTAACCAGATGGACTTCGCTCTCGCTTTCCAAGCCCCTATGCTTTCTAACGTTGTAGTATAAGAGCACTGCTAGTGGACCTGCCTATTCTATGATGCTTTTTAAAGAGTTTTGGAAAAATAGAACCTTTTATTAAAATAGCTAAGCATAAGCATTGGGTGACACTCTGAAGGTCTTACTGATTTTCCACCCCAGCTCCTGCTAACTGCATTATTTTGCCTTCTTTCCACTGTGCTAAGCCTTGCCTTACTCTCTAGGTCAAGTCCTGGCCGCAAAGAGAGGAACCAGCAGCAAGACTGACTCAGTTCTGCTGTTGGTTCATGTATACCTTTAAAGACTACTTCTCATTAATCACTCATTTGGTTCTGGTGGCCCCATCTCCCAGGGACTGGTCTTTCAAATCTTCCTGTTCCTACAGCCTATCCCTTTCTGCAGCTTCTGGCCTTACCAGATGCAGATTCTCCCGAGCATTTGAACTTTCTCTTTTGTAAAAGTAATAACCTGTTTTTTAAGGCTAGGTTTTTGTCCTTAGTAATTCACGCACAGAAAAAAAAAATCCCTTAATTTATGCGACTAGCCCACAACTGCTGGACACTTAGGGTTGTTTCCAGTGTTTACTTTTAGAAACAAGCCTGCAGTGAGCATTCTACTGATTCATCGTCGTGCAGAGCTTCTCTTAAGGTCTCCGGGAAAAGTTCCCGGGAGTGGACTTGCTGGGTCAAAGGGTTGTGAGTTTTTAGTTTCAAAAGATATTCCAAAATTATCCTGCAGAGAGATGTCTTCAATTTCAAAGCCACCTAAAAGGATATGAAACTCGTTTCCTACTTGATCAGTGATATTAAGCATTATTATTATTTAAAATATTTATCTATTTGATAGGTGAAAAAGGCATCTTGTTACTTTAATTTGCTTCTTTATAATCATAAAGGTTTATTGTCCTATTGTAGTTCTTTTGCTATGAACTGCCAAATTATTTTCTTTTGCTCATTTTTCTATTTTTTTCCATGTATATGGAAATGAGAAAAAATCTTATTTGCTTATGGAGTCTTTGCATAGTCACAAAAATGGCTTTGTCCATAATATGTATGGCAATTTTTTTCCAGTTTTCATTTATCTTTTTACTTTGATGACATCACTTTTGCCATGCAGAGTTTTAAAATTTGATATAGTTGTCTTTAGCAATTTTTTCTTTGTGGAATTAATTTGGATTTTGCAATATGCTTCAAAAGGTCCCCTATACTCCCATGTTATTTTAAAAATATCCATGCACATTTTCTTCCAATACTTTATTTCAGTTTTTAAATTTAATATTGATCCATCTGGAATTTATTTTGATGTAGGGAATGAAATAGGGATTTAATTCTCCCTTCCCAATTCGGACTTACCTACCACCTTTCTCTATTTCTTGTTATCTGTCAAGAGTGGGGTTTCTATAAACTACTAAAGGCAGAAGCTGAGACCACTAGGTTTCAATTAAATGAATGTGTTCAATTTCTCCTTTATCTCTGTCTATTCCCTTCCCCTCCTCCTCCCTTTTCTTCTCTAATCATTTCCCTCTCTGCCCCCTCTTTCCCTTCCCACCCCATTCCTCCACTTCCTCCTCTTATCCATCTCACTAGTCATTGTCTGTAAGTAAAAACTGATTTTTGCCTTTATGCTGCAAGTCAATGATTTTCAAGCTGGAGTGGGATTGGAGAAAGCACTTCACCCCTGAGAGACTGTTTATTAGATCTGGGAGATGGATGGGCATATGTAGATTTTAAATGAGGTAAACAAACAACTATATGCCAGTAAAATGGACAACCTAGAAGAAATGGACAAATTCCCAGAAATGTACAATCTCCCAAGACTGAACCAGGAAGAAATAGAAAATATGAACAGACAAATTACCAGTAATGAAATTGAATCAGTTAAAAAAAAAAAAAAAAGAACCCAACAAAGTCCAGATCCAGATGGCTTCACAGGTGAATTCTACCAAACATTTACAAAAGAGTTAACATCTATCCTTCTCAAACTATTCCAAAACATTACAGAGGAAGGAATGCTTCCGAATCACTCCATGAGGCCAGCATCATCTTGATAGTAAAACCAGACAAAGATATCACAAAAAAAGAAAATTATAGTCGAATATCACTAACGAATATGATGAAAAAATCCTCAAAAAAATATTAGCAAGCCAAATCCAACAATACATTAAAAGGATCATACACCATGATCAAGTGGAATTATCCCAGGGATGCAAGGATTTTTTCAATATCCACAAATCGATCAATGTGACACACCACATTAACTTATTGAAGAATAAAAACCATATGATCATCTCAATAGATGATCTCAAAAAGCTTTTGACAAAATTCAACACCCATTTATGATAAAAACTCTCCAGAAAGTGGGCATAGAGGGAACATACTTCAACAGAATAAAGGCCATGTATGACAGACCCACAGCTAACATCATACTCAATGGTGAAAAGCTAAAACATTTCCTCTAAGATCAAGAACAAGATCAGGATGTCCACTCTCACCACTTTTATTCAACATAGCATTGGAAGTCCTAGCCACAGCAATCAGACAAGGAAAAGAAAGAAAAGAAATCCAAATTGGAAAGGAAGAAATAAAACTGTCACTGTTTGCAGATAACATGATACTCTACATAGAAAACCCTAAAGATGCCACTAAAAAACTACTAGAGCTCATCAATGAATTTGGTAAAGTTGCAGGATACAAAATTAATATACAGAAATCAGTTGCATTTCTATACACTAAAACCAAACTATCAGAAAAAAGAAACAAGGAAACAATCCCATTTACCATCACATCAAAAAGAATAAAATACCTAGGAATAAACCTACCTAAGGAGGTAAAAGACCTGTACTCAGAGAACTATACGATACTGATGAAAGAAATTGAAGATGACACAAACAAATGGGAAGATATACCATGTTTTTGGATTGGAAGAATTAATATTGTGAAAATGACCATACTTGGCCATACCCAAGGAAATCTACAGATTCAGTGCAATCCCTATCAAAATACCAATGGTGTTTTTCACAGAACAAGAACAAATTATTTTAAAATTTGTATGGAAACACAAAGGACCCTGAATAGCCAAAACAATCTTAAGAAAGAAGAATAAAACTAGAGGTATCATGCTCCCTGACTTCAGACTATACTACAAAGCTACAGTAATCAAAGTAGTATGGTACTGGCACAAAAACAGATCATAGATCAATGGAACAAAAGAGAGAGTCCAGAAATAAACCCACACACTTATGGTCAGTTAATCAGTGATGAACAAAGTAAGAATATACAATGGAGAAAAACAGTCTCTTCAATAAGTGGTGCTGGGAAAACTGGACAGCTACATGTAAAAGAATAAAAGTAGAACATTCTCTAACACCACATACAAAAATAAACTCAAAATGGATTAAAGACCTAAATGTAAGACTGGAAACTGTAAAATTCCTAGAAGAAAACATAGATGGGATGTTCTTTGACATAAATTGCAGCAATACATTTTTTTAGATCTGTCTTCTAAAGCAAAGAAAATAGAAGCAAAAATAAACAAATGGGACCTAATTAAATGTAAAAGCTTTTGCACAGCAAAGGAAACCATCAACAAAATGAAAAACAACCTACTGAATTGGAGAACATATTTGCAAATGATATGACTGATGAGGGATTAATATCCAACATATATAAGCAGCTCCTATAACTCAACATCAAAAAAAACACCCCAATTAAAGAAAGGTCTATAAAGAAAAATGTCTATAACTGAATAGACATTTTTCCAAAGAAGACATACAGATGGCCAACAGGCACATGAAAAGATGCTCAACATCATTAATCATCAGAGAAATGCAAATTAAAAGCACAATGATGTATCACTTCACACCTGTCAGAATGGCTATCATCAAAAACACCACAAATATCTAATGTTGGCAAGGATGTGGAGAAAAAGGAACTCTCCTACACTGTTGGTAGGAATTAAATTGATGCAGTCACTGTGGAAAATAGTATGGAGGTTTCTCAAAAAACTAAAAATAGAACTACCATATGACCCAGCAGCTCCACTCCTGCGTATATATCCAAAACACCCAACAAACACCAAAGAACTAATTTGAAAAGATACACACACCTCAATGTTCATAGCAGCATTATTTATAATTGCCAAGATGTGGAAGCAACTAAGTGTCCATCAACAGATGAATGGATAAAGAAGATGTGGTATATATACAATAGAATACTACTCAGCTGTAAAACAAGAATGAAATTTTTGCCATTTGCAACAACATGGATGGACTTGGAGGGTATTATTCTAAGTGAAATAAGTCAGACAGAGAAAGATAAATATTGTATGATATCAGGTATATGTGGAATCTAAAAAATACAACAAACTAGTGAATGTAACAAAAAGGAAACAGACTCATAGATACAGAGAATGAACTAATGGTTACCAGTGGGGTGAGGTAAGGGGGGGAGGGACAATACAGGAGTAGGGAATTAAGAGGTATAAACTACTATGTATAAAATAAGCTACAAGGATATATTGTACAACATAGGAAATATTGCCAATATTTCATAATAACTATACATGGAATATAACCTTTAAAAATTGTGAATCACTATGTTGTAGAACTACATCAACTATACCTCAACTTAAAAAGAAAAACAAAATGATAAAACTCTGATCCATTGATTTAATTTGTCTCAGTTATAAAGGAAGGAGCGGAAAAGCTTTATGTTTACAAAAGGTGGATGAGTTTTAGAAGAATCATTGTTTTCTATAATACCTACATCACAATATTTAACTACTTGCTTAATCACATTTCAACTGCAATCACATTGTCTGATTAAACATGGTTTTTACGTTTATTCCATTTTAGCAATATCCTTAGTCTCCCCTTTTCCTAGCACTTTTTTTTTTTTCCTGCTTTTAAGGTTTCAAAGTTCTCTATTATCTTAAAAAAACAAGGCAAAACAAAAATAAGACTTCTGGGGCTTCCCTGGTGGTGCAGTGGTTAAGAATCCACCTGCCAATGCAGGTGACATGGATTCAAGCCCTGGTCCAGGAAGATCCCACATGCTGCAGAACAACTAAGCCCATGTGCCACAACTACTGAGCCTGCACTCTAGAGCACATGAGCCACAACTACTGAAGCCTGCGCACCTAGAGCCCATGCTTCACAACAAGAGAAGCCACCACAAAGAGAATATCATACACCACAACAGAGTAGCCCCCACTCGCCACAACTAGAGAAAGCCTGAGCACAGCAATGAAGACCCAATGCAGCCAAAACTAAATTAATTAATTAAAAAAAAAAAAAGACTTTCTCTGACTCCACTGCCTCTCTGGATATCTTTCCAATTTCTTCTATTGTCTAATTTCTCAAATCAATGTCCAACTTGATTGCTGCCTTTTGAGTCAAACCACTGTATTCTTAACCATCCTGCAATCTGACTTTGGTATCCACAGCCATATCAAAAGTGTTTTCTTTTTTCTTAAACGATCTTTACCCCTCTCTCATTTCTGAAATTGTGTTTCATTCCTTCTTTTTTAAGATTTTTTTTTTTTTTTTTGCTATCTCATACCCAATTGGTTCTCAACAGGGAGGAGGAGAGGGAGGTGATATTTTTGCCCCCAGGGGATATTTGGCAATGTCTGGAGATATCTGTGCTCATCACAACTGTGAGGGAGTGTCCTGACCTTGACCAGTTAGAGGCCAAGGATGCTGCTGAACATCCTGCAATGCACAGGATGGGCCCTCACAACAAGGTATCCTATAGTCCAAAAGGTGAGCATTGCCAAGGTTGAGAAACCCTGCCATACCCAGTGGTAAAGTGCCTTCAGGGGCATTTGAAAATGTGAGGAACAACAGGCATCATTTTGGTGGTTACAATGACTGAATGACTGAGGAGAGCCATTGGCATTTATCCTGGGAGCTAAGGATGCAAAATATCCTGCAGGGCACTACAGTCTCTCACAAAACACTGCAATCCAGTTGTACCTCTACTTGCCTTCTCTATTTCCTTTATTGTTTTTCCCCTCTTACCAAATTATTGTGTTATTCAAGCCCTTAGTTTCTCTCTCTACCTCTGAGAGCTCCTCCTACCTCTTGATTTCCCCCTCCTCTAATCACCTAGCAATGATATTGGTAAGCCTGGATGTCTGTGACAACAACAATATTTTGGCAATCAAGTTAAAAACTTGGAGCTATCTTTCCACACCTGAAAGATGCCATTTTATTATTTTCTGGCCTTCATTGTTTCTAATGATGTCATCCATTATTTGTAATTGTGTCCACTGAATATAATGTCTTTTTTCTCTGGATGCCTTTAAGATTTGCTTTCATCTTTGGTTTAACTATGATGTGCCTAGGTGTGGATTTCTTTGTATTTATCCTGCTTTATGTTAGTTGAGTTTAGGATCTGTGAATTGGTATCATTCATCATTTTGGAATGTTCTTGACATTATCTCTTTGCATGTTTTTTTTGCCCCATTCTGTCTGTCCACTGTTTCTGGGAATCACATTTTATATATATTAAACTATATTATGATATTGTCACAGAGATCTCAGATGCTCTGTTCTTTCACATCCTCCCACTCCCTTTGTGTTTCAAATGCTAATTTCTTCCAAAAACATCCTCACAGACACATCCAGAAATTGTGTTGTGCTAGCTATCTGGGCATCCCTTACCCCAGTCAAGCTGCCACATAAACCATCACACCACCACTAGACCCTGAACCATGCATCTTGTGTCTCCAAGACCATCAAATCTGATACTTGATACTGCCTTTTGAAACTCTGTATGGTTGTCCCTGGTGCCTCCCTTTGCCAGAGTGGACTCAGCATAGTACTCATTTATTCATGCAACAAATATTTACTGAGCATCTACCATATGCCAGGCCCTCTTCTAGGGGCTGTAGAAACACCAATAAGCAACAAAGATGCCTGTCTTTGGAAACATATATCCCAACTGGGTAACCAAGTTGTCCAGTTTTCCTGGACTCCCTCAGTTTTAGTACTAAAAGTCCCACATCCCAGAAAACCCTTCAGTTCAATGGACATCTAGAGGAAGAGCATTTTAGGCAAAGGGAAGAGCAATGACCTTGAGGTAAGTGAGGTCCTCGCCTCATGTTATTAGAGGGACAGCAAGGACCACTGTGTGGCTACAATGGATTGAGAGAGATTTAGGCCAGTTATTAACATCTCCAAATTTAAGTTTCTTCATTAGTAATTTGGTAAAAAGAGACAATGTTTTTCTAGTGCCTGAGAAGGATCAAAAGATCAGTGTATTCAATCACACAGATGGCTCTTTTTTTTTTTTTTTTTTTTTTTTTTGCTGTACGCTGGCCTCTCACTGCTGTGGCCTCTCCCATTGCGGAGCACAGGCTCCGGATGCACAGGCTCAGCGGCCATGGCTCACGGGCCCAGCCGCTCCGCGGCACGTGGGATCTTCCCGGACCAGGGCACGAACCCGTATCGCCTGCATTGGCAGGCGGACTCTCAACCACTGCGCCACCAGGGAAGCCTGACAGATGGCTCTTTGAAGTGATTAGACATATAACTCAGGGATCCCCTTGGCCACCTCACCAGAAGCCAGGAACAGATTTGGAATTATCCAGGAAGGATCTGTGGAGAAACTTCTTATCTAATCGAGTGCATCTCTGTGAAAGAAGAGACCCACAATGTTGTTGAGAATGTTATACCATCAGAAACACTGCCAACCTGGAATGAAAGGGGAGGAGAAAGGACAAAATGAAAGAAGGTTGTCACTTCTCCAATTCTACAGTCAGGAAACTGGCTGATAAAACTTCTATCCTAAAAGTATGCGTTACCTTCATGAAAAAGGAAGGATGACCCTAGTGCAGAGCAGTGAGCCCAGAGGGTAGAGTTATTTTTCAGAATGCTGAGGAAATACCCAAGTTGTAACAGTGTTTTAAAAAATGAAAACAAGATATAGATACAGCTTTAAGGTAGAGAAACACTTTCAGCTTTAACTAGAAAAGATAAATTATATTTTATATCATAAAATCTGCAAACCAAAGTTCTCAAATTCAATGATATAGTAATAAATTTTATTAAAAACACTTTTATTTCTTCCTTTATAGTTCAATGTGTAAAATATTTTTTATCTTAAGCATAAAAAGCTGTCTAGTTAATATTCTACTTTTATTTAATAAATAAAATATTTATTCATTCATTTATTTAATTAAAAGAACACATACTTTTCAGGTTTCAATGGAGTACTGGTAACTAGTCATCTTTAGTTTAACTGGGTAGGATATAAACTTTGTCTTGTAGGAATGAATACTTCCTGAAACTATGAAGCTGACCCTAGGACCAAGAGAACTAACAAGAAGTCTTGTCCACTTTGCGTTATAACCTTAGGCTGAATGATTTTAAAGTAGCTTTAAAATGATTCCTGAGAAATGTTCTGCAAAAGAAGATATCCCAAGCTCTTCCAGAGAAAAGCAGGTAAGAAAACTCTAGTTTTAAATATAATTTTTGGCAGCTGGATCTTATATCAGTTGGTTTTCTTTTAGTTATTATTAGGGACCTCAAAAGCAAACCTAAATAAAAGATGCTAAATTAATTTAAAGTGATTCATGTTTATAGTACAAGAAGATATAAAGAAACCTGATTGTCTAAGACTGGTATTAACTATGAGGCTGCTTCTCATCCTAGGGAAAATAAAACTAACATCCTCACAAAGAAACTTTTGGAATATACTACGTAACTCCTCTATAACAGGAGAACTTCTCGATCATTGATAACCTTTGAAAAACCTGAAACAATGTGTTATTCCAACTCACAATATTACCAGCCAAAGGGAAGAGGCTTAGGCCTTATGCTATACAACATATGTTAACAAGGAAGAGAAGTACAATGAAAATAAAGAAATCCAAGTACACTTTCCAAGGACTAAAATATAACCTCTCCAAAAGATGGAAAGGATTTCTCCATCTCATGGAAAGGCAGTGGTCCGTGACATTGCCTACTTTGTGGGGTTGAGGAAATAACTCTATGTTTATTTTAATGTACCGTGTAATCTGGCTCATTTCCCATATTGTTCTGTGATCTTAACTGTGCAATTCAAAGGAAAAGTTGGGCCAGTGTTTCAAATGTCATCTTGATACAACCTTTCCCATTTCCAAGCTCAGTTCAGTAATTTGCTTTTCTTTTTTCCCCCTTATTGCTTTTATAAAGTTGAGCCAATGATAATAAAATCAGTAGAAAAGAATGACAATATAAGAAACAAGTTACCACAGTACACAAAGAGTCCCTTAGAGTTGGAAAGCAGATGCCTGGTCTTTAAAATCGTGCTTTCCAGTATGCTTGCATGAATGGTGTTTTACTTGGATTATTTTTTGTTGGTAAATGTTTCACTTTCGATTACTTCCGCTTTTATTCTGTTTCACCCTAAATTGCCCAGACATTTTGCACACCTCTAGTATTTGGTTGGGGTTCATTCTGTCTCCCTGCCTCTCCTAGCCCGCATAGTGGCTTCGATTGTAAAGTCTGGTATCAAGGTTACAGTTGACACTGTTCTGGCTTTAACAGAAGGTCATTTTCAACAAAGGAATTCTGGCTTGTTTGTGTACAATACAGCTTTGCTTAGCTACATGACAGGTTGACAAGAGTAACGTGACGCCTCCTAGCTGCATTATGCTCTGTTCAGTACTATATAAGTCTTAGCAGAAGGATACCCCACAACTAAAAGTGACTTCTAGGCATGACGTTTATCTCCAACAAGGAGTGACCTTAGCTAGGAAGAACTAAGGTGATTTCTAATATCCTCTACTGGGTGTTTCTATCTGTTCTAGACATAAAGAGATACCCTCGTAGGTAAATGCCCTTCTTCAGACATAAAGTATGGTATGAAGATAATGTCTGTACCTAGGCCCCCCAAATCTTTCTATGAATACTCACTATGCTTAAGTCAAAGACTATTCAGCATCAATGATTTGTCTGTCCTTGACATCAGGTGACTTGACAGAATGTCCCACCTTACTTCTAGTGGTCTAGAAAATAATTCAATTATAAGTTCTAAACCAAAGAAGCATAGGAGGTAGTCTCTTAGACAGTAATACAAAAGTGGATGTTTCCTATATGTTTTAACTGCAAAAATGTATTATTAAAAGACCATTTTTGTCATTGTGTGGCCATAAGAGCTGCTATACTGAGACTGAAAAATTTGATATGTATTTGAATCAAATGCCAAAGAACCTTCATTTTAAAGAAAGAGCCTGTATCACATACTGTTTCTTTATCAATATAAACTTCAGCCACAAATCATTTCCCATATTCAATTATGAGTCAGGACTTGGTCCAGCTCTAATTGACTCCAGGAATATTTTCATTTAAAAGATAATTTAATTCACTGCCATATGTTTGCTGGAGTGGTTCTCTGATCTTGGCCCTGATGATTCCTCTGTCCTCACTACCAGGTGTGGTTTCCAAGGACCTCCAGGACTCACTCTGCTCTCTTCACTGTTGGCACTGGCTTCATCTTCTTTTCTGACCGGAATTTATTCTTCTGTGGTTTTTTCCCTCCAGTGCCTTTCTCTTTTTTTAATCACAGAAGTATTCACACTTGAATTGAAATAGTGAAGTCAGCTTATAATGCTAGATCAAAAATATCAGAGAGGAGATACCAATTTCATGGTTCACAAGCTAATGGTATCAATCTGTACCACTTAAGAGATACCAGAGTCTTCTGACCCAAATGCAAACTCCATTGGCCTTGAAATAATTTTACTCATATCTGATGACTGAGGAGTCATATTAAGGTTTTGCTTAAAATTTTCCAGGTCAATGACTGTCATCTCTGACTTTCATCCTTAAAGGGGTAGAATTTGGGGTTTTAAGAGAATACTCACTTGAATGTCAGAAGATTCAGAATTGTATTTTCTGGAAAAAGAAAATGGCCTCATCCAATTTATAAGTTCATGAAGCTCACTTTTGTGCAGAAATAGGATGGCTCTCTATTAATTTAGGTGTGAGATTTATCTTCCCCACCGTATCAGTCAACTGTTGCTTGTGTAATAAACTATGAAAAAACTTAAAAGCTTGAAACAATAACTATTTACTGCTTATGAGTTGGTGGGTCAGCTGGGTGGTTCTGCTGATCTGGGCTAGGCTTGCTTGTGCATCTGTGGTCAACTGGCTGGTTGTGTTGTTAAACCTACATTCAAGTACCCAACATCAGGTGAGGCCAAACAAACCAAAATGTTGGAGTTTGGTGTAGAGAAAGATTTATTGCAAAGGCCAAACAAGGAGAACAGGAGGCTTGTATTCAAAAGACCCAAACTCCCCAATGGTTTTCAGGGAAGAGTTTCAAAGGCAAAATGTGGGGTGAGGGCTGCCTGCTGTGTGACTTTCTTCTGATTGGTTGGTGGGTGAAGTAACAGGGTGGTGTTCCAGGATTCTTGTGCTCAGCCTGAAGTTACCACCCTCCACCTGGGTGGGGGCCTTAATTCCTGTAGAAAAACTCAAAGATACATTGTTATGTATACCCCTTGAGGAGGAACTAGGGTTCCTCCCTACCACTGCACTACTGTTTCTTGACCACTTTTCCTTTGTTTCTGCATTCCTTCACTTCCCTAATGACTAACTGTTTGAATCTGCTCTCTGGAACTCAGGGTAGGTCTAGGAGGCTGAAACCTTTGTCCTAGAAACAAGAAACAGGGAACAGGCTTTTGTACCTGGGAGGGCCCCATAGGGT
Source organism: Kogia breviceps (assembly GCF_026419965.1). NCBI lineage: Eukaryota > Metazoa > Chordata > Mammalia > Artiodactyla > Physeteridae > Kogia > Kogia breviceps. The sequence continues at coordinate 186,411,257 of NC_081311.1, read as the reverse complement.
CCTGCTTGATTTCAGTTGGCTAAAGGGCTGGCTGGTCTATAATGGCCTCAGCTGATGATAGTTCTATGCACATGTCACACTCACCTTCCTAGAGCAGGCTAGCTCAGGCATGTTCTCAAAGTGGTGGCCCAAGTCTGAGAAAGAGGGCCCAGTTGTGCAAGAGGGCAAGCAGGAACATGTACAACTTTTAAGCCTCTGCTTTGTCAAGTTAGCTCTTAACCCTTAGGCCGAAGAAAGTCACATGGCCAAGCCTAGAGGTAGGGTGGGAGGGGTGCCTACAGGGAGGCAGGAAGAGTTGGGCTATTAATCAGGCTACCACCCATACCCAGATATAACCAGAGCATAGCAGTCCAAGAGGCTGGAAAGAAAGGTCACTTTCTTATGCTGCTGATATATGGGGACACAGGGAGGGGGGCAGTGGAAGTAGAGTCTAAAGTTGTGAAACTGAGTCTCCCTAAAACTGAGTTCCTCTTATGATTAACCTCTCTATCTAAAACTATTCTCTTTCTGTTCCAATCAGGATTGAGGAGTGTCAAAGAAAAGGGGGGATTGAAACTGAGCAGGACCCTCTGGGACCCTCCAAGGTACAAAACTGCTTCCATATCCCCTGTTCCTTGTTTGTAAAAAAAAGGGTTTTAGTCTCCCAGCCCTTCCCTGAGTTCCAAAGAGCAGATTCAAGCAGTTACTACTTGGGGGAAGTGAGGGAATGCAGAAACAAAGGAAAGACTGTCAAGAAACAACAGTTCAGTGATCAAACAGAGTCCAAGTTCCTCCTCAAGGGATATACATAACAATCTGATGGATATCTTTGAATTGTTCTGCAGAAACCAAGATCCAGCCCAGGTGGAGTGGTGACTATATGCTGACCACAATCATGTAGACCCCAGACTGGTTGAAACCAGAAGGTAGATGATTGAAATTCTTGAAACACCACACCACTACCTTACTACCAACCAATCAGAGGAAAGTCATGTTCCTTACAGCCGTCACTCCAACTGTTGCCTTTAAAAACTCTTCCCTGAAAGCCACAGGGAGTTCAAGTCTTTTGAGCATGAGCTGCTTGTACTCCTTGCTGGGCCCTGCAATAAACACTGTACTTTCCTTCACCACAACCTGGTGTCAGTAAATTGAGTTTGCTCTGCCGTGGGTGAGCAGACCCAAGTTCAGTTTGGTAACAGTAGCCAAAATAAAAAACCTGGAAGTCCAAGTCCAAATCGGTTGGCCAAATAAGAGATCAAAGACAAAACTGAGGTGTGCCTCTATAAAGAGGGGTCAAAGAAGAAGAAAGGCCTAGAATGGGGACTTGGAGAATAGACAAGACTGAGACATTTTACCCTGCCCCAGGGAGCATGTTTGGAAGAAACATGACATAAAATCTTTGCATATTTAAGGGCATAAAGGACATAAACTATATAAAACTGTCATTAAAAGATTCCAGCACCTATAGACAGTGAAAGTTCTAAAATTTCTATGCAAGGGAGTTATGTTTCTTGCTTTGCTTTGAAGAAGTAGCTGCTACTATCCCATTCTTATATATCCTTAATACATTTCATCTCCAGTACAAATTTCCTTCAGAACTAAGGGCTGGGAAAACCACTTGCTTCTAAATGAATTAAGAAACTTTCTGTTGTTAGCCTAGCCACAAAATTTCTGTAACCCAGTGGTGTTATTCTTTGCCTTGATTGCTAGGATGTTCAGAGTTAAGTTTTATAGTCGACTGATGGGAATTTTTAAGCCAGGATTTTTGGATATAACTTTTCTACTCCTCTTATTTTCTTCTTTGTCTCCTGTCTTATATTTTGTAATATGTTCAGTCTTATTGTATCTCTGATGTTTACAGAGAGGGCTTTGAGGAACTTGCAGGTGGATCCCAGCCCACATTTTCATTACAGAATCTCTTGTGATTCTGGCTTCTGTGACTCCTGTTTCTCAGAGAGAAAACAATATCTCATTGTACTCTGCTTTGGCAGGTCCTGCACAGAATCTCAGCTTAGGGAGTTTATGCACAGAAATAAGAAGCCAGGCTTCCTGAGCAACCAGCTGGAGAGTATCAGAGACTTGTGGCTGTTCCCACATTTCAGAAGTGGGGTCAAGAGGCTGACAGTGTCCTCATATGGTACTCTTCTCCAGTATTACAGCTCCTCCTTGGGTCTTCCCCACCGCATTGTAGTAGAGAGTTTTTCCACAGATTGTCAGATTTAGCAAATAGAAATGCAGATGCCCAGTTAAATATGAATTTCAGATAAACCATAAATAATATTTAGCATAAGTATGTCCTAAATATTGAATGGGATATACTTATGCTTAAAAACCTTATTGTTTTTTACCTGAGATTTAAATTTAGCTGGGCACCCTATGTTTTTTCTGGCAATCTAAACACATCAAATAAATAGAAATAGAGTCAATGCATCCATATTCTCACATTTCAAAGATGGTTTTTCTTTGCTGACTTCCCTAGAGTCAGTTTTCAATTCATACAATGGTATTCATTTACAAGACACACAGTAGAGAATTTTTTTCTTAATTACATTCCTTAAGGCACTATTTCAAATGTTCTTCAAAAAGCCAAATTCTCTATAAATTTAATTTCTTTTTTATCACACACATTTGAAAAAGGGAAATTTAGTATATCCATTTAGTGTACTGTTCATTAAATCAATCTCTTCCCAAATCCTATGGATTTTTGCTTATAGCTATCATTGAAGGGGGTTTTATGTTTTGGAGATGTTTAGGCAGGCTAATGTTATAGAATCACAACTGTAATGCCTTTTATTTTTAAAATATGTATTCAGCCAAATTCACAATGTGGGCCATTCTACAGGACATTTGACCAGGTTTCTTTAAGTAGTCAATGGCCCAGAACAAACAAATAGAAGTGGGAAGGAAACCTGGGGGGTCTGGCAATGGGAAGAGGAATTCCTAGAGAATCAGACTTTGAAGGCTAGCAGGATTTGATTACAGGACTTTGACAGGATTGGGGAAAAAAAGACTCCAATCTTGGAGGTCACACACAAAGTAGCGTGCACATTGGGACCCAGGGGAAGGAACAGTGACCCCATAGGAGACTGAATCAGACCTATCTGCTAGTGTTGGAGGGTCTCCTGCAGAGGTGGGGGTGGCTGTGTCTCACCATGATGACAAGGACACTGGCAGCAGAAGTTCTGGGAAGTATTTCCTGGTGTGAGCCCTCCCAGAGTCTACCATTAGCCCCACCAAAGAGCCCGGGTAGACTCAAGTGTTGGGTCGCCTCAGGCCAAACAACCAACAGGGAGGTAACCCAGCCCCACCCATCAGCAGACATGCGGATTAAAGTTTTACTGAGCTCTGCACACCAGAGCAACACCAAGCAATACCCACCACCAGTCCCTCCTATCAGGAAACTTGCACAAGCCCCTTAGAGAGCCGCATCCACCAGAAGGCAGACAGCAGAAGCATAGAGAACTACAGTCCTGCAGCCTGTGGAACAACAACCATATTCACAGATAGACAAGATGAAAAGGCAGAGGGCTATGTACCAGATGAAGGAACAAGATAAAACCCCAGAAAAACAACTAAATGAAGTGGAGATAGGCAACCTTCCAGAAAAAGAATTCAGAATAATGATAATGAAGATAATCCAGGACCTCGGAAAAAGAATGGAGGCAAAGATTGAGAAGATGCAAGAAATGTTTAACAAAGATCTAGAAGAATTAAAGAACAAACACCTAGAAGAATTAAAGAGCAAACAGAGATGAACAATACAATAACTGAAATGAAAAATACACTAGAAGGAATCAATAGCAGAATAATTATGGCAGAAGAATGGATAAGTGACCTGGAAGACAGAATGGTGGAATTCACTGCTGTGGAACAGAATAAAGAAAAAAGAATGAAAAGAAATGAAGACAGCCTAAGAGACCTCTGGGACAACATTAAACGCAACAACATTCATATTATAGGGGTCCCAGAAGGAGAAGAGAGAGAGAAAGGACCCAAGAAAATATCTGAAGAGATTATAGTTGAAAACTTGGGAAAGGAAATAGCCACCCAAGTCCAGGAAGTGCAGAGAGTCCCAGACAGGATAAACCCAGGGAGAAACACTCTGAGACACACAGTAATCCAACTGGCAAAAATTAAAGACATAGAAAAATTATTGAAAGCAGCAAGTGAAAAATGACAAATAACATACAAGGGAACTCCCATAAGGTTAACAGCTGATTTCTCATCAGAAACTCTACAAGCCAGAAGGGAGGGGCATGACATATTTAAAGTGATGAAAGGGAAGAACCTACAACCAAGATTACTCTACCTGGCAAAGATCTCATACAGATTCGATGGAGAAATCAAAAGCTTTACAGACAAGCAAAAGCTAAGAGAATTCAGCACCACAAAACCAGCTCAACAACAAATGCTAAAGGAACTTCTCTAAGTGGGAAACGCAAGAGAAGAAAAGGACATACAAAAACAAACCCAAAACATTTCAGAAAATGGTCATAAGAACATACATAACGATAATTACCTTAAATGTGAATGGATTAAATGTTCCAACCAAAAATCAAAGGCTCACTGAATGGATACAAAAACAAGACCCATATATATGCTGTCTACAAGAAACCCACGTCAGATCTAGGGACACATACAGACTGAAAGTGAGGGGATGGAAAAAGATATTCCATGCAAATGGAAATCAAAAGAAAGCTGGAGTAGCAATACTCATGTCAGATAAAATAGACTTTAAAAGAAAGAATGTTACAAGAGACAAGGAAGGACACTACATAATGATCAAGGGATCAATCCAAGTAGAAGATATAACAATTATAAATATATATGCACCCAACATAGGAGCACCTCAATACATAAGGCAACTGCTAACAAATATAAGAGAGGAAATGGACAGTAACACAATAATAGTGGGGGACTTTAACACCTCACTTACACCAATGGACCGATCATCCAAAATGAAAATAAATAAGGAAACAGAAGCTTTAAAGGACACAATAGACCAGATAGATTTAACTGATATTTATAGGACATTCCATCCAAAAACAGCACATTACACTTTCTTCTCAAGTGTGCATGAACATTCTCCAGGATTGATCACATCTTGGGTCACAAATCAAGCCTCAGTAAATTTAAGAAAATTGAAATCATATCAAGCATCTTTTCTGACCACAACACTATGAGATTAGAAATCAATTACAGGGAAAAAGACGTAAAAAATACAAACACATGGAGGCTAAACAATTCATTACTAAATAACCAAGAGATCACTGAAGAAATCAGAGGAAATAAAAAAATACCTAGTGATAGATGACAATGAAAACATGACAATCCAAAACCTATGGGATGCAGCAAAAGCAGTTCTAAGAGGGAAATTTACAGCAATACAATCCTACCTCAAGAAACAAAAAACATCTCAAATAAACAATCTAACCTTACACCTAAAAGAACTAGAGAAAGAAGAACAAACAAAACACAAAGTTAGTAGAAGGAAAGAAATCATAAAGATCAGAGCAGAAATAAATGAAATAGAAACAAAGAAAAAAATAGCAAAGATCAATAAAACTAAAAGCTGGTTCTTTGAGAAGATAAACAAAATTTATAAACCATTAACCAGACTCATCAAGAAAAAGAGGGAGAGGACTCAAATCATTAAAATTAGAAAAGAAAAAGAAGTTACAACAGACACTGCAGAAATACAAAGCATCCTAAGAAATACAAAGTATCCTAAGAAATACAAAGCATCCAAAGACTCAAATCATTAAAAATAGAAACGAAAAAGGAGAAGTTACAACAGACTCCGCAGAAATACAAAGCATCCTAAGAGACTACTACAAGCAACTCTATGCCAATAAAATGGACAACCTGGAAGAAATGGACAAATTCTTAGAAAGGTATAACCTCCCAAGACTGAACCAGGAAGAAATAGAAAATATGAGCAGACCAATCAAAAGTAATGACATTGAAACTGTGATTAAAAATGTTCCAACAAACAGGGCTTCCCTGGTGGCGCAGTGGTTGAGAGTCCGCCTGCCAATGCAGGGGACAAGGGATCGTGCCCTGGTCCAGGAAGATCCCACGTGCCACGGAGCGGCTGGGCCCGTGAGCCATGGCCACTGAGCCTGCGCGTCCAGAGCCTGTGCTCCACAACAGGAGAGGCCACAACAACAGTGACCGCAAAAAAAAAAAAAAAAGTTCCAACAAACAAAAGCCCAGGACCAGATGCCTTCACAGGCGAATTCTATCAAACATTTAGAGAAGAGCTAACACCTATCCTTCTCAAACTCTTCCAAAAGATAGCAGAGGGGGGAACACTCCCAAACTCATTCTATGAGGCCACCATCACCCCGATACCAAAACCAGACAAAGATGTCACAAAGAAAGAAAACTACAGGCCAACATCACTGATGAACATAGATGCAAAAATCCTCAACAAAATATTAACAAACAGAATCCAACAGCACATTAAAAGGATCATACACCATGATCAAGTGGGGTTTATTCCAGGAATGCAAGGATTCTTCAATATATGCAAATCAATCAATGTGATACACCATATCAACAAACTGAAGGAGAAAAACCATATGATCATCTCAATAGATGCAGAGAAAGCTTTTGACAAAATTCAACACTCATTTATGATAAAAACTCTCCAGAAAGTGAGCATAGAGGGAAACTAACTCAACATAATAAAGGCCATATATGACAAACCCACAGCAAACATCATCCTCAATGGTGAAAAACTGAAAGCATTTCCTCTAAGATCAGGAACAAGACAAGGATGTCCACTCTCACCACTATTATTCAACATAGTTTTGGAAGTCCTAGCCATGACAATCAGAGAAGAAAAAGAAATAAAAGGAATACAAGCTGGAAAAGAAGAAGTAAAACTGTCACTGTTTGCAGATGACATGATACTATACATAGAGAATCCTAAAGATGCCACCAGAAAACTACTAGAGCTAATAAATGAATTTGGTAGAGTAGAAGGATACAAAATTAATGCACAGAAATCTCTTGCATTCCTATACAGTAATGATGAATAACCTGAAAGAGAAATTAAGGAAACACTCCCATTTACCACTGCAACAAAAAGCATAAAATACGTAGGAATAAACCTACCTAGGGAGACAAAAGACCTGTATGCAGAAAACTATAAGACACTGATGAAAGAAATTAAAGATGATACAAACAGAGGGAGAGATATACCATGTTCTTGGACTGGAAGAATCAATATTGTGAAAATGACTATACCACCGAAAGCAATCTACAGATTCAATGCAATCCCTATCAAATTACCAATGTCATTTTTTACAGAAGTAGAACAAAAATTCTTAAAATTTATATGGAGACACAAAGGACCCCAAATAGCCAAAGCAGTCTTGAGGGAAGAAAACGGAGCTGGAGGAATCAGGCTCCCAGAGTTCAGACTATACTACAAAACTACAGTAATCAAGACAATATGGTACTGGCACAAAAACAGAAATATAGATCAATGGAACAGGATAGAAAGCTCAGAGAGAAAACCACACACCTATGGTCAACTAATCTATGACAAAGGAGGCAAGAACATACAACGGAGAAAAGACAGCCTCTTCAATAAGTGGTGCTGCTAAAACTAGACAGCTACATGTAAAAGAATGAAATTAGAGCACTCCTTAACACCATTTACAAAGATAAACTCAAAATGGATTAGAGACCTAAATGTAACACTGGACACTATAAAACTTTTAGAGGAAAACATAGGAAATACACTCTTTGACATAAATCACAGCAAGACCTTTTTTGATCCACCTCCTGGAGTAATGGAAATAAAAACAAAAATAAACAAATGGAACCTAATGAAACTTAAAAGTTTTTGCACAGCAAAGGAAACTACAAACAAGACGAAAAGACACCCCTCAGAATGGGAGAAAATATTTGCACATGAATCAATGGACAAAGGATTAATCTCCAAAATATATAAACAGCTTATGCAGCTCAATATTAAAAAAACAAACAACCCAATCCAAAAATGGACAGAAGACCTAAATAGACATTTCTCCAAAGAAGACATACAGATGGCCAGGAAGCACATGAAAAGCTGCTCAACATCACTAATTATTAGAGAAATGCAAATCAAAACTACAATGAGGTATCACCTCACACCAGTTAGAATGGGCATCATCAGAAAATCTACAAACAACAAATTCTGGAGAGAGTGTGGAGAAAAGGGAACCCTCCTGCACTGTTGGTGGGAATGTAAATGGATACAGCCACTATGGAGAGCAGTATGGAGATTCCTTAAAACTCTAAAAATAGAATTACCATATGACCCAGCAATCCCACTCCTGGGCATATACCCAGAGAAAACCATAATTCAGAAAGACACATGCACCCCAATGTTTATTGCAACACTATTTACAATAGCCAGGACATGGAAGCAAGCTAAATGCCCATTGACAGATGAATGGATAAAGAAGATGTGGTACATATATACAATAGAATATTACTCAGCCATAAAAAGGAACGAAATTGGGTCATTTGTAGAGACAGGGATGGATCTAGAGATCGTCATACAGAGTGAAGTAAGTCATAAAAAAAAAAACAAATATTGTATATTAACGCATATATGTGGAACCCAGAAAAATGGTACAGATGAACCAGTTTGTAAGGCAGAGATTGAGACACAAATGCAGAGAACAAAAGTATGGACACCAAGGGGGGAAAGTGGTGGGAACAGGGATGGTGGTGGGATGAATTGGGAGATTGGGATTGACATGTATATACTGATGTGTATAAAATGGATGACTAATAAGAATCTGCTGTATAAAAAAATAAATTTAAAAAAAAGAAGTGATTTTATATGGCACATACAGCAAAGGGTAGGAAACTTGGTGCCATCTTGAAATTTTGTCTACCACAACACCTTAAACTGTTCTGTTTACCTTCAATTAATTATATTACGTAAACTCTAGAGCAAGAACCTTGCACCAGTATCTTATTTGTATTATTGTATCATTGGTGTATGCATTTCAGTATTGCATATATTATAAAGCCCACTGTGCACTGTATTACTGTTGCTCAAAACTGTCGATTATATTTTAAAGATATTTAAACAAAAAGAACAATAATTGGTTTATATGTTTCCACACACACAAAAAAACAACTACATTCAGGGGACAAGATAATTTACAGCACCTCCATGCTCTGGAATGCGATGCAGCTATGGAGGAGAGTGAAGCAGAGCTAAATAAACACACAGGGAGATGTGTAGGATGTATAACTCAATGAGAGAAACCATTTGGAAAGCAGAGTATGTACACACACACATGCATGCATGCACACACCATGCACACACACACACCATGCGCATCTAGCGTGCGTAGAAAAAAGTCGGGAAGAACACACCCCAGATTGTTAACAGTGAACACATTTTAAGAGTCAGATTTTGGGGTACGGATAGCAAACTCTCATTTTTTATTTTACATACTTCTATATTTTTTAAATGACCATATTATTACTTGTATAAATTTGTATTTTTAAAATGTAAACAAATTTTACATTATATACTTGTATTTGTGATCATGGAATTGTGGCTATGTAAAGCAATAGTCTGGGGTGGGGTTTTTTTGGTGGATGAGATACAGACTGAATTATTATAGAGGCAAACAGCCAAGGTGTCTGGGACTGGCTTTAAAATAATTCAGCAAACAGAAAAGGATAGATGAAGTAAGAGAGGCAAGATAGTGATCACTGTTGAATCTGAGTGGGTGGCATATGGGGGTTCATTACATCATTCTCTCTACTTTTGTGGATGTTTGAAAGTTTTGATAATAAAAATTTCTAAACATGGGGGAAAAAAAGAAAAAAAAAGAAGTGGGAAGAGACTGTTCCAGATTAGGAGTTAAGACAGATATAGGATTATGAACAGCCAAATATAATGAATGGACCTTATTTGGAGCTTGATATGTAGAAACCAAGTTTTAAGATGTTTTTTAGCAAATGGGGGAAATTTGATTATGGCCTGAGTATTAGATGGCATTAGGAATTATTGTTAGTTTTACTACGTATGTGGCCATGCAATACAGTTAGGTAAGAAAATGTGCCCTTCCTTTTTTGAGATTCATGATATAGTATTAAGGGCTAAAATAGCATGAAGTCTGGAATTCGCTTTAAAAAGTTTAAACAGAGAGAGAGAGAACAGAAGAAATCAGTGTGGCAGATTAATAATGGTTGGTGATGGGCTTCCCTGGTGGCGCAGTGGTTGAGAGTCCGCCTGCCGATGCAGCGGACAAGGGTTCGTGCCCTGGTCTGGGAAGATCCCACATGCCGCAGAGCGGCTGGGCCTGTGAGCCATGGCCACTGAGCCTGCGCGTCCGGAGCCTGTGCTCCGCAACTGGAGAGGCCACAACAGTGAGAGGCCTGTGTACCACAAAAAAATAAATAAATAAATAAAATAATGGCTGGTGAACTCCTCTGATGAATTCATAAAGGTTGGTTATATTCTCTATTTTTGTGCACTTTTTGGAAGTTTATATGATACAAGATGAAATTAGATCTAATTTTGAAATATTACATAGAAGACATAAAAAAAGTTTTTAAGGACACCATATTTTTTTCAACTTCTAAATGTTATTATCTTCATTCACTATGTTGTTTCTAATTATAAAAGTAGTATATACTCAAAATTAAAATAAATATAAACACAACAAAGAGCAAAAGAAGATGAAAGTACATGAAATCATATATAGATAATCTGAGAAGGAACGAAAGAGGCCATCTGAAGAAATAACTATAAAATTTTTTTTGCTCTTTTAAATTATTATATATACTTGCTTAAAGGAATAGTTTGGGGCCACTATTTGTCCAACAAATTTTCTTTTACTCCAGTGCGGGTTCTGTTCAATGACAAACAAATGGTTGGAGTTTGTTAGAAATCCCAGATGTTGGATTATTCAAGTAGTGTTGTCCCTCCACTGTAGCAAATGGGAAAGTTTCCAACAAGGGACCCATAACTAATAAAAATGCTTTCTTTTTACTTTTTCCTCTGTTTTCTTTCTTAACTTTTTGTATTCAATGTTAGCTTCTGAGCAAAACAGTACCATAATTTAGTAAATTTTTTTGCCTTTCTGGTAGTACTGAGTGGAAGCTCTCCTTTTATTCTTGTATTAGATAGCTACTTGTTCATTTTAAATATGCAAGAATGGAATAGTTACCCACTTGGTTATCTTAAGGAAGATATTAGCATGATTCTGTCTAATAGAAGGGTACCTATATAACTCCAAAATTAGGTGGAACAAAGTCCTTAGAAATATACTCATCAGCATTACTTTAGAACAATGTCACATGTGGCTATAAACTGGTGAGATAATTTCCTCCCCGAGACAAATGCTGGTGCTACCCTTGGGCATTGGTCAATCTGAACATGGGAGAAGGGCATCACCATTTGTCACCATTAGTGCCCTACAAACCCTAATAACTGAAGGGTGACCTGATACTAAAATCCAGGGGAGGGAGAGGAGATCAAGATGGTGTAATAGAAGGACATGGAACCTACCTCCTCCCACAGATACATCAAACATACATCTACATGTTGAAAAATTCTCACAGAATACCTACTGAAAGCTGGCAGAAGACCTCATACAACCAAAACTGCAAGAAAGATAATCACATAACTGGGTAGGATGAAAGAAAAAAAGAGGAATCAGGATGGGGCCTGTGCCCCTGGGAGGGAGCTCTGATACAGGAAAGATTCTGTCTCCCTGGGAACACCCTTCACCACTGAGAGATCAGCTGGGACAGAAAGGGAGCTTCAGAGGAGAGTGCAGCAGCCAGATTGCAGCAGGCAGAACAGAGAAAGACCAGCACAGAGGGTCCTGGCCACCTCCCTGCACTCCCCAACCTGAGATACATGTCTGCTGGTTCTCTCAGGGTTTGGGTGCTGAAACTTGGGCTTCAGCAGATAGACCTGGGGAAAGGACATGGAGACAGCCTGAAGGACATGGAGTGAGGTCCAAGCAATGGGGGTGGGACTCAGGACCTAGCCTGGGTCTGCCACAGGAGCCTCATTGTTTACTTGTGTGCAAAGGGAAGGGTGGGGCTCCACCACAGCAGCCTCGTCTTCAGTGTGCTCACAGTGGGTGCAGCTCTACCTCTATGAGCTCTGGGAGTGCTCCAGCACCAGTGGGTTGCCCGCACGAGGAGGTGGGGCTGAAATCTGAGCTGATCCCCAGGGGCCTCACAACCTCAGAAGCAGGGCTGAGATCCAAGTTATCTCCCAGTGGCTGTGCTACCTACAGATTTAGGTGCTGCCCATGGCTTTGTAAGCTCAGTGCCTGTGGGACATCTGAGTGATTACTGGTGCTCCTCTGGCTGGAGCGGGCCCAGCATTAGTGGCGGCAGGCTTTGCTGGCAAGTGCACGTGGAGGTGGGACCAGAGTCCAGGCTGATGCTGTAGCTCCCACAGCATGTCCGAGTGCCTGACTACAGTGATTGTGATGCCTGATTTCAGCAGATCTGTACCAATGAATCTGTGCTGGGGCTTTGTGAGTGTAGCACCTGAGGGACACTAGGGCTGACTGCCTGCATTCCCATGGTTAAGGCGGGGCTAGGGGCAATACCAACAACAGTGTGCTTTGTGAGTCTGCACAACAGGTGGCAGGCGACACCACAGTGTGCACCTCCTGGTGGACAGCTCCTGCAGAGGAATACTCAGTGGCTCCTCTCTCAGTGGAGAGAGGAGGTGCATACCCACCTACCTCACACTGCAGCTCAGGAACGGATCTGGGGGCTTCTGCTCCAACTGAGGAGAAGACCCTGTTCCAGACAGGGCTGTGATAACCACACAGCAAAGAGGAGGCCCTGCTCAACATCCAGTGCAGTGCAGTGTGGTATCACCACAACACCAGTCACACCCACTATCAAGGGGATAATGGCCAGCACACACTGAGGAAAGAAGTGGCTGGCATTCATACTAAAAACAGAACTCATACCAAAAATATTAGACTTATGCAGGCAACACGGGGATGCTCCCACATAAAAACAGCCCTTCATGACTGCAATAGGTAACTGTTTCTCCTAAACTCATAGAGTCAGAGAAATATAAGTAAAATGAAGAAGCAAAAGAACCAGCCCCAACTAAAAGATCAAAAGAATTCCCCTGAAAGAACAATGAAATAGACCTCTCCCATCTATCAGAGCCTAAGTTCAAAAAGGAGGTAATAAAAATACTGAAAGAATTAAGAAAGGCTATTGACAGAAATGCAGATTACTGTAAAAAGGAACTAGAATCTATAAAGAAGAGCCAATTAAAATTAGAAAACTCATTTGCTGAGCTGAAAGCTGAGCTAAAGGCAACAAATAGAAAACTGAATAATGCAGAATGAATAGGTGATCTGGAAGATAGAATAATGGAAATCATCCAATGAGAACAGCAGACAGAATGACAAATGAAAAAAAAAAGAACGCAATATGTAAAACCTGTGGGATAACATAAAGCATGCCAATCTATGCATACATGGGATACCAGAGGAGAAGAAAGAGAAAAGGGGATCAAAAATGTATTTGAAGAAATTATGGCTGAAAAATTCCCAAACCTAAAGAAGGAAACAGATATCCAGGTAAAGGAAGAACAGAGGGTCCCAAACAAGATGAACCCAAACAGACCTACACCAAGACATATTATAATCGAAATGGCAAAAGTTAAAGAGAGGCTGCTAAAGGCAGCAAGAGAAAAACAGAGTTAGTTACAAGGGAACCCCTATGTAGCTATCAGCAGGTTTCTCTACAGAAATGTTGCAGGCCAGAAGGGAGTGGCATGGTATATCCAAAATCCTGAAATGGAAGAACCTGCAACGTAGGATACTCTACCCAGCAAGATTATCATTTAGAATAGAAGGAGAGAAAGAATTTCTCAGACAAACAAAAACTAAAGGAATACAGCAATACTAAAGCTATCAGAAAAGAATCATTGAAAGGTTTTCTCTAAATAGAAAAGAAGCAAGAATCTATAGGAAAGAGAACATCACGATTGGAAAGTAAATCACTTAGATAAGCCATTACACAGATTTAAAAAGTACTTGTGAAAGCAACGATAACTACAATGAACAGCAAAAGGATAAACATGAATATGTAAAAGAGGACATCAAAATCACAAAATGTGAGGGAGTGGAGTAAGAAAATGTAGATTTTTTTTTAGAATGTGTTTGAGCCTATATGACTACCAGTCTAAAGCAAGTATAATAGATATACTAATGGGTTAACATACTTGAAAAACAGGGTAACCATAAACCAAAAACATACAATAGATTCCCAAAAACCAAATGAAAGAGAACAAAAGCACAATACAACAGGAAATCATCAAATCATAAAAGGAAAAACAAAAAGAAAAAGAAAGTAACAGACAAGAAATACAAAATCAACTGGAAAACAAAGTTTAAAGTGAAAAATACATACCTATCAATAATTACCTTAAATGTCAATGGACTAAATGCTCCCATCAAAAGACAGAGTAGCAGACTGGATAATAAAACAAGAGTCTACAATATTCTGCCTACAAGAGACCCACTTTAGGGCAAGGAACACACATAGATTGAAAGTGAGGGAATGGAAAAAGATATTTCATGAAAATGGAAATGACAAGAAAGCAGGGGTAGCAATACTCATATCAGACAAAATAGACTTTAAAACACAGGACATAAAGAAAGATAAAGGACACTATATAATGATAAAAGGATCAATACAAGATGAGGATATTATTAATATATATGTACCCAATATAGGGGCATCTAAATACATAAAACTAATTCCTTCCAAAAAATACTAGCAGACATAAAGGGAGATATTAATAGGAATACAATAATAACTAGGAGACTTTAACACTCCACTGACATCAATGGATAGATCTTCCAGAGAGAAAATCAATAAGGCAACAGAGATCCTAAATGATGCAATAGCACAGTTAGAATTAATTGATATTTTCAGGACATTGCATCCAAAAAAAAAAATCACATTCTTTCCAAGTGCACATGGAACATTCTCTAGGATAGACCACATACCAGGGCACAAAACAAGCACCAACCAATTTAAGAGGATAGAA
This sequence comes from Kogia breviceps, assembly GCF_026419965.1. NCBI lineage: Eukaryota > Metazoa > Chordata > Mammalia > Artiodactyla > Physeteridae > Kogia > Kogia breviceps. The sequence continues at coordinate 186,396,199 of NC_081311.1, read as the reverse complement.
ATTATTTCAAGCATCTTTTCTGACCACAATGGCATGAAACTAGAACTCAATCACAGAAAGAGAAATTAGGAAAAAAACAGTTACATGAAGACTAAACAACTTTCTACTAAAAAACCAAAGGGTCAATGATGAAGTCAAAGAAGAAATTAAAAAATACCTCAAGACAAATGACAATGAAAACACAAACATACTAAATCTATGGGATGCAACAAAAGCAGTCCTTAGAGGGAAGTTCATAGTGATACAGGTCTTCCTCAAGAAACAAGAAAAATCTCAAATAAACAGCCTAACCTGCTACCTAAAAGAGTTAGAAAAAGAAGAACAAACAGAAGCTAAAGTCAGCAGAAGGAAGGAAATAATAAAGATTAGACAGGAAATAAATAAAATAGAGATTTAAAGATAATAGAAAAAAAAAAACAAAAACCCAAGAGCTCATTTCTTGAAAATGTAAACAAAATTGACAGACCTTTGGCCACGCTCACCAAGAAGAAAAGAGAGAGGACCCAAATAAACAAAATAAGAAATGAAAGAGGAGAAATAAAAACTAACACTGCAGAAATACAAAAACGGTAAGGGAATACTATAAACAATTATAAGACAACAAATTGGACAACCTAGACAAATGGACAAGTTTCAAGAAACATAGAGCTCACCAAAACTGAATCAAGAAGAAACAGATAATTTGACCAGAGTGTTCACTAAAAGTGAAATATAATCTGTCAAAACAAAAAACAAAATAAAACAAAACAAAAAAACCTCCCTTCAAACAAAAGTCTGGGACCTGATAGTTTCACTGGGGAATTATACCAAACATATAAAGAAGAACTTAAACTAATCCTTCTCAAACTCTTCTAAAAGATTGAAGAGGAGCAAACACTCTCAAAGTTATTCTATGAAACCACCATCACCACGATATCAAAACCAGACAAAAACACTACCAAAAAAGAAAATTACTGTCCAAATTCTTTTTTATGTGTGTGTGTTTATAACATTAAGCTTTAATGAAAATGACACATCTCCAATACATGTGTGCCACCTCCCCTATGGCATGTCTATGACAGTCATAACAAACTGGCAAAGACATTATTTCCCCTGGTTAAAATATTAACTCAGAATCCTTCTCAACACAAAGTTCAGATGGCCACTGCTTCATTCATTCATTCACATTCATTCATTTATTCATGCAACAAATATTTATTCTGTGCCTCTTCTGAGGTCCATTGTAAAACAAGATATACACAGCTCCCATCCTCAGAGAGTTTACACATTTTAGGAAAGACAGACATTGAAACAAATAATTACAGCATAATGAAATGTGGCGTAAGAGATGAAACCTTTTTTTTTTTTTTTTTTTTTGTGGTACACGGGCCTCTCACTGTTGTGGCCTCTCCCGTTGCGGGGCACAGGCTCCAGACGCGCAGGCTCAGCAGCCATGGCTCACGGGCCCAGCTGCTCCGCGGCATGTGGGATCTTCCCGGACCGGGGCACGAACCCATATCCCCTGCATCGGCAGGCGGATTCTCAACCACTGCGCCACCAGGGAAGCCGAAACCTTTTTGTGTTCTACCTGGTTTAGAATTTAGATTCTTCTTAAGATAGAAGCTTAACAAAACAGGTCACAGAATTTACATAGTTTCCCACAGAAGGACTTCCATTCACATTAGGTATTTCTGTGACAGGGAGTTTTGAAATGTTCATTATAGCTGAGCACATTGCTACTTCAATGATATTGAGGTTCTATCATTAATAGAAGAGAAGAAGGAATATCAAGAGCAGTCACTACCTTTGTGTTTAAAAATACCTTTGTTCTGTGAATGAATGAAATCAATTAGAGTCATTCCATTGCTTCCATTTCCTCAACTAATAACATTCATTTTCTAATTCTCACTTGGCAATATTCTTTGTTTGTTTGTTTGGGGGTTTTTTTGTTTGTTTGTTACATCTTTATTGGAGTATAACTACTTTACAATGTTGTGTTAGTTTTCGCTGTATGACAAAGTGAATCAGCTATATGTATACATATATCCCCATATCCCCTTCCTCTTGTGTCTCCCTCCCACCCTCCCTATCCCACCCCTCTAGGTGGTCACAAAGCACTGAGCTGATCTCCCCGTGAGATGCAGCTGCTTCCCATTAGCCATCCATTTTACATTTGGTAGTGTATATATGTCAATGCTACTCTCTCACTTCGTCCCAGCTTCCCCTTTCCCCCCATGTCTTCAAGTCCATTCTCTACATCTGCATCTTTATTCCTGCCTTGCCTCTACGTTCATCAGTACCATTTTTTAGATTCCATATATATGCGTTAGCATATGGTATTTGTTCTTCTTTTTCTGACTTACTTCACTCTGTATGACAGACGCTAGGTCCATCTGCCTCATTACAAATAACTTAATTTCATTCTCTTTTATGGCTGAGTAATATTCCATTGTGTATATGTGCCACATCTTCTCTATCCATTCATCTGTCGATGGACATTTAGATTGCTTCCATTTCCTGGTTATTGTAAATAGTGCTGCAATGAACATTTTGGTACATGTATGTATCTTTTTTTCTTTTTTACATCTTTATTGGAGTATAATTGCTCAATGTTGTGTTAGTTTCTGCTGTATAACAAAGTGATCAACTATATGTATACATATATCCCCATATCCCCTCCCTCTTGAGCCTCCCTCCTACTCTCCCTATCACATCCCTCTAGGTGGTCACAAAGCACCGAGCTGATCTCCCTGTGCTATGCAGCTGCTTCCCACTAGTTATCTATTTTACATTTGGTAGCGTATATATGTGGTACATGTATCTTTTTGAATTATGGTTTTCCCAGGGTATATGTCCAGTAGTTGGACTGCTGGGTCTTATGGTAGTTCTATTTTTAGTTTTCTAAGGAACCTCCATACTGTTCTCCATAGAAGGCCAATATCTTTGATGAATATCGCTGCAAAAATTCTCAAGGAAATATTAGCAAACTGAATCCAGCAACATATGAGAAAGATCATACACCATGACCAAGCTGGATTCATCCCATGGTCATAAAGATGGTTTATCAGATGCAAATCAATTAATGTGATACACCACATCAACAAAAGAAAAGACAAAAACCACATGATCATCTCAATAGATGCAGAGAAACATTTGATAAAATTCAACATTCATTCATGATAAAAACTCTTACCAAAGTGGGTAGAGAGGGCCTAATAAAAGCTATTTATGACAAACTCACAATCAACATAATACTCAACAATGAAAAGCTGAAAGTCTTCCCACTGAAATCTGGAACAAGACAAGGCTGCCCACTCTCACCACTTCTATTCAACATAGTATTGGAAGTTGTAGCCACAGCAATCAGATAAGAAAAAGAAATAAAAGACATCCAAATAAGGGAAGGGAAGAGGTAAAATTGTCATTATATGCAGATGACATGATACTATATATAGAAAATCCTAAAGGCTCCACACAAAAACTACTAGAATTGATAAATAAATTCAAGCTAGGTAGCAGGATACAAGGTTAACATATAGAAATCAGTTGCATTTCTTTACACTAACAATGAAATGTCCAAAAGGGAAACCGAAAAAAACAATCCCTTTTAAAACCTCATCAAAAATTAAATAAAACACTTAGGAATAAACCTGCCCAAGGAGGTGAAAGATTTATATGCTGAGAACTATAAACATTGATAAAGGAAACTGAAGGTGATACAAAGAAATAGAAGGATATTCCATGCTCTTGGATTGGAAGAATTAATATTGTTAAAATGGCCACACTATCCAAAGCAATCTACAGATTTAACATGATCTCTATCAAATTACCCATGAAATTTTTCACAGAACTAGAACAAATATTCTTAAAATTTATATGGAACCATAAAAGGTCCAGAATTGCCAAGGCAATCCTGAGGAAAAAGAACAAAGCAGGAGGCATAACCCTCACAGACTTCAGGCAATACTACAAAGCTACAGCTATAAAAGATGAAAACGATGTAAAAACCGAATTCAAACATGAACCTTATTGGAACATTATTCAGGAAAATAAAAACAGCCATTAAAAATTCTTTGGAAGATTGAGGAAAATCAAATATGGATTAAATACACAGAATATTTTAAATTTCTTAAATGTGATAATGGCATCAAGGTTATGTAAGAAAACATCCTTATTCTCAAGAGATGCAAGGTGACATTTAGGAGTGAGATGTCAATGCCTATAATATAGTTTCAAGTGTATCATCAAATCAATACATCTATATGTTTATATATGATAGGAAGGAAGGAAGAAGGAAAGGAAGTGAGAAAGCAAGCAAGAACACATGATGTTACAGGCTGAATCGTGTTCCCCCCATTCATATGCTGAAGTTCTTACCCCAGTCCCTAAGAACGTGACTGTATTTAGAAATAGGCCTTGAAGGGTGCTTAAGTTAAAATAAGGCTCTTGGGGTGGGCCCTAATCCAATCTGACTGGTGTCCTTATAAGAAAAGATTAGGACACAGACAACACAGAGGGAAGACAGTGTGAACACACAGGGGAAAGATACAAGTCAAGGAAGGAGGCCTCAGAAGAACCCATCCCTGCCCACACCTTGATCTTGTTCTTCCAGCCTCCAGAACTGTGAGAAAATAAATTTCTGTTTGAGCCATCCAGTCTATGCTACTTTGTTATGGCAGCCCTAGCAAACTAACATACGTGGCAAAATGCTGTTAATTGTTAAAACGAAGTGGGGGATATACAGGTGCTCATTGTGCTATTTTTGTCAACTTTTCTGCACGTTTGAAAATTCATGTAAGAAAAAGTTGGAAGGACAAAACCTTTTAGGACACCTTCTTTAGTGAACTGGCTCTTAAGAAAATATTTTCAATCAATTATAATTGAATTCTGCAATATAGAGATTTGGCTGCAACTTTGCCAAGAGAATAGATGAGTAGTTGGAATTTTGACACATTAAATGACGAAGCCATTTTTCACTACACCAGCAGTTCCATTGTTTCAGATTTCAGGCCATTACCTCTAGAGAGACACTTAGTGACATGACTGATTTGGAAAATTATTTTGTGCAACAGAATGAAAGGACAGCACAGCAATTGCCTTGAGTTCCAGCTCCAAGTTATTTCAAAACAGCAGCGATGACAGTTGGCAAACTTTGGGACATGGTGACATGGGTAAGGGACATCAATGCTGGAATTCTCCAAACAGTGCATTAACTCTGTCAGTCTGCCAATACCTCAAACATATACTTCCTGATAAAGTTTTATTGCTTCTTTAGTAAACAATTTAGAGACCTTGATCACTGGATTTGATCCAAGCAAAAAGCAAGTTCATTTTGTATATTTTACTTGTGCTTTTCTTTTTCTGCTCTTTTCAACAACTGCTCAGACACCCAATGTCCTATTTCTCTTCTCCCTGGCATCCAAGAAATATAAAAAGAAGTGATCACACATTTAGATGTTGCTATTGTCAGTGGGTGTTCACAATTCTAATGGCATCAAGATCCTAAGAGAGTGGTTCTCAACCCTAGTAACTAACTCATTAATCACCTGGGAAGAGTTAAACAAAACCAAATAACAAAGATAACGATGCTGGGACATACCCCCCAAAATTCTGATTTAATATGTTCTGAGGTAGGACCTTGGTATGGGTTGGGTTTTTTTGGGTTTTTTTTTTTTTTTTTTTTTTTTGTTTGTTTGTTTGTTTGTTTAAATTTACTGATGAATTTTTATTTTTTATAAATAGAATAGTCCGTGAAACATACATATGAACTGAGCCATGAAACATTTTCCAAGGATAAATATTTTACATAAATACTTAAATATTTTAAAGATATTTATTCCCAAAGATAAACAGTTTTGAAATAAATGTATTTTCTTTTTTTTTTTTTTTATTTTTTTTTTTTTTTTATTTTTAACATCTTTATTGTAGTATAATTGTTTTACAATAGTGTGTTAGTTTTCCCTCTACAACAAACTAAATCAGTTATACATACACACATGCTCCCACATCTCCTCCCTCTTGCATCACCCTCTCTCCCACCCTCCCTATCCCACCCCCCCAGGCGGTCACACAGCACAGAGGTGATCTCCCTGTGCTATGCAGCAGCTTCCCACCAGCTATCTAATTTACAATTGATAGTGTATATATGTCCCTGCCACTCCCCCACTTCGTCACAGCCCACCCCTCCCCCTCCCCATATCCTCAAGTCCATGCTCGAGTAAGTCTGTGTTTTATTCCCGTCCTACCACTAACCTCTTCATGACATTTTTTTCCCTTAGAGTCCATATATATGTGTTAGCATACGGTATTTGTTTTTCTCCTTCTGACTTACTTCACTCTGTATGACAGACTCCAGGTCCATCCACCTCATTATAAATAACTCAGTTTCATTTCTTTTTATGGCTGAGTAATATTCCATTGTATATATGTGCCACATCTTCTTTATCCATTCATCTGTTGATGGACACTTAGGTTGCTTCCATGTCCTGGCTATTGTAGATAGAGCTGCAATGAACATTTTGGTACATGAGTCTTTCTGAATTATAGTTTTCTCAGGGTATATTCCCAGTAGTGGGATTGCGGGGTCGTATGGTAGTTCTATTTGTAGTTTTTTAAGGAACCTCCATACTGTTCTCCATAGCGGCTGTATCAATTTACATTCCCACCAGCAGTGCAAGAGGGTTCCCTTTTCTCCACACCCTCTCCAGCATTTATTGTTTCTAGAGTTTTTGATGATGGCCAATCTGACCGGTGTGAGATGATATCTCATTGTAGTTTTGATTTGCATTTCTCTAATGATTAATGAGGTTGAGCATTCTTTCATGTGTTTGTTAGCAATCTGTATATCTTCTTTGGAGAAATGTCTATTTAGTTCTTCTGCCCATTTTTGGATTGGGTTGTTTGTTTTTTTGTTATTGAGCTGCATGAGTTGCTTATAAATTTTGGAAATTAATCCTTTGTCAGTTGCTTCATTTGCAAATATTTTCTCCCATTCTGAGGGTTGTCTTTTGGTCTTGTTTATGGTATCCTTTGCTGTGCAAAAGCTTTTAAGTTTCATTAGGTCCCATTTGTTTATTTGTGTTTTTATTTCCATTTCTCTAGGAGATGGGTCAAAAAGGATCTTGCTGTGATTTATGTCGTATAGTGTTCTGCCTATGTTTTCCTCTAAGAGTTTGATAGTGTCTGGCCTTACATTTAGGTCTTTAACCCATTTTGAGTTTATTTTTGTGTGTGGTGTTAGGGAGTGTTCTAATTTCATACTTTTACATGTAGCTGTCCAGTTTTCCCAGCACCACTTATTGAAGAGGCTGTCTTTTCTCCACTGTATATCCTTCCCTCCTTTATCAAAGATAAGGTGACCATATGTGTGTGGGTTTATCTCTGGGCTCTCTATCCTGTTCCATTGATCTATATTTCTGTTTTTGTGCCAGTACCATATTGTCTTGATTACTGTAGCCTTGTAGTAGAGTCTGAAGTCAGGGAGCCTAATTCCTCCAGCTCCATTTCTCGTTCTCAAGATTGCTTTGGCTATTCGGGGTCTTTTGTGTTTCCATACAAATTGTGAAATTTTTTGTTCTAGTTCTGTAAAAAATGCCAGTGGTAATTTGATAGGGATTGCATTGAATCGGTAGATTGCTTTGGGTAGTATAGTCATTTTCACAATGTTGATTCTTCCAATCCAAGAACATGGTATATTTCTCCACCTATTTGCATCATCTTTAATTTCTTTCATCAGTGTCTTATAGTTTTCTGCATACAAGTCTTTTGTCTCCTTAGGTAGGTTTATTCCTAGATATTTTATTCTTTTTGTTGCAATGGTAAATGGGAGCGTTTTCTTAATTTCACTCTCAGATTTTTCATCATTAGTGTATAAGAATGCCAGAGATTTCTGTGCATTAATTTTGTATCCTGCAACTTTACTAAATTCATTGATTAGCTCTAGTAGTTTTCTGGTAGCATCCTTAGGATTCTCTATGTATAGTATCATGTCATCTGCAAACAGTGACAGCTTTACTTCTTCTTTTCCTATTTGGATTCCTTTTATTTCTTTTTCTTCTCTGATTGCTGTGGCTAGAACTTCCAAAACTATGTTGAATAAGAGTGGTGAGAGTGGGCAACCTTGTCTTGTTCCTGATCTTAGTGGAAATGGTTTCAGTTTTTCACCATTGAGAACGATGCTAGCTGTGGGTTTGTCATATATGGCCTTTATTATATTGAGGAAAGTTCCCTCTATGCCCACTTTCTGCAAGGTTTTTATCATAAATGAGTGTTGAATTTTGTCAAAAGCTTTCTCTGCATCTATTGAGATGATCATATGGTTTTTCTCCTTCAGTTTGTTGATATGGTGTATCACATTGATTGATTTGCGTATATTGAAGAATCCTTGCATTCCTGGGATAAACCCCACTTGATCATGGTGTATGATCCTTTTAATGTGCTGTTGGATTCTGTTTGCTAATATTTTGTTGAGGATTTTTGCATCTATGTTCATCAGTGATATTGGCCTGTAGTTTTCTTTCTTTGTGACGTCTTTGTCTGGTTTTGGTATCAGGGTGATGTTGGCCTCATAGAATGAGTTTGGGAGTGTTCCTCCCTCTGCTATCTGTTGGAAGAGTTTGAGAAGGATAGGTGTTAGCTCTTCTCTAAATGTTTGATAGAATTCGCCTGTGAAGCCATCTGGTCCTGGACTTTTGTTTGCTGGAAGATTTTTAATCACAGTTTCAATTTCAGTGCTTGTGATTGGTCTGTTCATATTTTCTATTTCTTCCTGGTTCAGTCTCGGCAGGTTGTGCATTTCTAAGAATTTGTCCATTTCTTCCAGGTTGTCCATTTTATTGGCATACAGTTGCTTGTAGTAATCTCTAATAATCTTTTGTATTTCTGCAGTGTCAGTTGTTATATCTCCTTTTTCATTTCTAATTCTATTGATTTGAGTCTTCTCCCTTTTATTCTTGATGAGTCTGGCTAACGGTTTATCAATTTTATTTATCTTCTCAAAGAACCAGCTTTTACTTTTATTGATCTTTGCTATTGTTTCCTTCACTTCTTTTTCATTTATTTCTGATCTGATCTTTATGATTTCTTTCCTTCTGCTAAATTTGGGGGTTTTTTGTTCTTCTTTCTCTAATTGCTTTAAGTGCAAAGTTAGGTTGTTTATTCGAGATGTTTCCTGTTTCTTAAGGTATGATTGTATTGCTATAAACTTGCCTCTTAGAACTGCTTTTGCTGTATCCCATAGGTTTTGGGTTGTTGTGTCTCCATTGTCATTTGTTTCTAAGTATTTTTTGATTTCCTCTTTGATTTCTTCAGTGATCACTTCGTTATTAAGTAGTGTATTGTTTAGCCTCCATGTGTTTGTATTTTTTACAGATCTTTTCCTATAATTGATATTTAGTCTCATAGCGTTGTGGTCGGAAAAGATACTTGATACGATTTCAATTTTCTTAAATTTGCCAAGGCTAGATTTGTGACCCAATATATGATCAATCCTGGAGAATGTTCCATGAGCACTTGAGAAAAATGTGTATTCTGTTGTTTTTGGATGGAATGTCCTATAAATATCAATTAAGTCCATCTTGTGTAATGTATCATTTAAAGCTTGTGTTTCCTTATTTATTTTCATTTTGGATGATCTGTCCATTGGTGAAAGTGGGGTGTTAAAGTCCCCCATTATAATTGTGTTGCTGTCGATTTCCCCTTTTAAGGCTGTTAGTATTTGCCTTATGTATTGAGGTGCTCCTATGTTGGGTGCATAAATATTTACAATTGTTATATCTTCTTCATGGATCGATCCCTTGATCATTATGTAGTGTCCTTCTTTGTCTCTTGTAATAGTCTTTATTTTAAAGTCTATTTTGTCTGATATGAGAATTGCTACTCCAGCTTTCTTCTGATTTCCATTTGCATGGAATATCTTTTTCCATCCCCTTACTTTCAGTCTGTATGTGTCCCTAGGTGTGAAGTGGGTCTCTTGTAGACAGCATATATATGGGTCTTGTTTTTGTATCCATTCAGCCAGTCTGTGTCTTTTGGTGGGAGCATTTAATCCATTTACATTTAAGGTAATTATCGATATGTATGTTCCTATTACCATTTACTTGTTTCGGGTTGTTCTTGTAGGTCTTTTCCTTCTCTTGTGTTTCTTGCCTAGAGAAGTTCCTTTAGGATTTGTTGTAGAGCTGGTTTGGTGGTGCTGAACTCTCTCAGTTTTTGCTTGTCTGTAAAGGTTTTAATTTCTCCATCAAATCTGAATGAGATCCTTGCTGGGTAGAGTAATCTTGGTTGTAGGTTTTTTTCCTTCATCACTTTAAATATGTCCTGCCACTCCCTTCTGGCTTGTAGAGTTTCTGCTGAAAGATCAGATGTTAGCCTTATGGGGATTCCCTTGTGTGTTATTTGTTGTTTTTCCCTTGCTGCTTTTAATATGTTTTCTTTGTATTTAATTTTTGACAGTTTGATTATTATGTGTCTCGGCGTGTTTATCCTTGGGTTTATCCTGTATGGGACTCTCTGTGCTTCCTGGACTTGATTGACTATTTCCTTTCCTATATTAGGGAAGTTTTCAACTATAATCTCTTCAAATATTTTCTCAGTCCCTTTCTTTTTCTCTTCTTCTTCTGGGACCCCTATGATTCGAATGTTGGTGCGTTTAATGTTGTCCCAGAGATCTCTGAGACTGTCCTCAGTTCTTTTCATTCTTTTTTCTTTCTTCTGCTCTGCAGCAGTTATTTCCACTATTTTATCTTCCAGGTCACTTATCCGTCCTTCTGCCTCAGTTATTCTGCTATTGATCCCATCTAGAGTATTTTTAATTTCATTTATTGTGTTGCTCATCGTTGCTTGCTTCCTCTTTATTTCTTCTAGGTCCCTGTTAACTGTTTCTTGCAAATTGTCTATTCTATTTCCAAGATTTTGCATCATCTTCACCATCATTATTCTAAATTCTCTTTCAGGTAGATTGGCTATTACCTCTTCATCTGTTAGGTCTGGTGTGTTTTTATCTTGCTCCTTCATCTGTTGTGTGTTTTTCTGTCTTCTCATTTCGCTTATCTTACTGTGTTTGAGGTCTCCTTTTTGCACGCTGCAGGTTCGTAGTTCCTGTTGTTTTTGGTGGCTGTCCCCAGTGGCTAAGGTTGGTTCAGTGGGTTGAGTAGATTCCCTGGTTGGGGGGACTAGTGCCTCTGTTCTGGTGGATGAGGCTGGATCTTGTCCTTCTGGTGGGCAGGTCCTCGTCTGGTGGTGTGCTTGGGGATGTTGGTAACCTTATTATGATTTTAGGCAGTCTCTCTGCTAATGGATGGGGCTGTAGACCTGTCTTGCTCTTTGTTGGGGATAGGGTGTCCAGCACTGTTCTTTGCTGGTCCTTGAGTGAAGCTGGGTCTTGGTGTTGAGATGGAGGTCTCTGGGAGATTTTCGCCGTCTGATATTACGTGGAGCTCGGAGGTCTCTTGTGGACTAGTGTCTTGAGGTTGGTTCTCCCACCTCAGGGACACCGCCCTGGTGCCTGGCTGGGGCGCCAAGAACCTTTAATCCACACGGCTCAAAATAAAAGGTAGAATAAATAGAGAGGAAAGAAAAGGAAGGAAGGAGGGAGGGAGGGAAGGAAGGAAGAAAGGAAGGAAGAAATGAAGGAAGGAAGCAAGAAAGCAAGGACGGAAGGTGCAGAGGAAGAAAGGGAGGAAGGAAGAGAGGAAGGGAGGAAAGAAGGGGGAAGGAAGGAAGAAAGGAGGGAAGGAGGGAAGAAAGGAAGAAAGAAAGGGAGAAGACAGAGTAGTATAAAGTATAGTTATTAAAATAAAAAATAATTATTAAGAAGAAAAATTTCCTTTTAAAAAACAAAAAACAAAACAAACAAACAAAAAAAAACCAAAACAAACAAACAAACAAAAAAAAAACAGAAAAATGGGTCGGTCTAACCCTAGGACAAATGGTGCAAGCAAAGCTATACAGACAAAATCTCACACAGCAGCACACACATACACACCCACAAAAGGAAAAAAAAGGGGAAAATAATAGTATATCTTGCTCCCAAAGTCCACCTCCTCAACTTGGGATGATTCGTTGTCTATTCAGGTTTATCAACAGATGCAGGGCACTTCAAGTTGATTGTGGAGCTTTAATCCGCCGCTTCTGAGGCTGTTGGGAGAGACCTCCCCCTCTCCTCTCTGTTCGCACAGCTCCTGGGGTTCAGCTTTGGACTTGGTCCCGCCTCTGCGTGTAGGTTGTCCGAGGGCGACTGCCCTTCGCTCAGACAGGACGATGTTAAAGGAGCAGTTGATTCGGGGGCTCCAGCTCACTCAGGCTGGGGGGAGGGAGTGGCACGGGGGCGGGGCGAGTCCGCGACGTCAGAGGCCGACGTGACGCTGCACAGGCCCAAGGCGCGCCGTGCGTTCTCCCGGGGAAGCTGTCCCTGGATCCCGGGACCCCGGCAGTGACGGGCCGCACGGGCTCCCGGGAGGGCCGGTGTGGAGAGTGACCTGCGCTCGCACACAGGCCTCTTGGTGGTGGCAGCAGCAACCTTAGCGTCTGACACCCGTCTCTACTGTCCGTGCCGACAGACGCGGCTCGCGCCCGTTTCTGGAGCTCCTCTACGCGGTGCTCTTAATCCCCTCACCTCACACCCGAGGAAGCAAAGAGGCAAGAAAAAGTCTCTTGTCTCTTCGGCAGCTCCGCGCCCGGTTCTAGGGCTCCTTTAAGCGGCGCACTTAATCCCCTCTCCTCGCGCCCAGGCAGCAAAGAGGGAGGAAAAGCTCTCTTGCCTCTTCGGCAACTCCAGACTTCTCCCGAACTCCCTCCCGGCCAGCCGTGGCGCACTAGCCCCCTTCAAGCTGTCTTCACTCTGCCAACTCCAGCCCTTTCCCCGGGATCCGACTGAAGCCCGAGCCTCAGCTCCCGGCCCCGCCCGCCCCGGCGGGCGAGCAGACAAGCCTCTCGGGCTGGTGAGCGCCGATCGGCACCGATCCTCTGCGGGATTCTCTCCGCTTTGCCCTCCGCACCCCTGTGGCTGAGCTGTCCTCCGCGGCTCCGGAGCTTCCCCCTCCGGCGCCCGCAGCCTCCGCCCGCGAAGGGGCCTCTAGTGTGTAGGAGTCTTTCCTCCTTCTCGGCTCCCTCCCACTGGCGTAGGTCCCGTCCCTATTCTTTTGTCCCTGTTTATTCTTTTTTCTTTTGCCCTACCCAGATATGTGGGGAGTTTCTTGCCTTTTTGGAGGTCCGAGGTCCTCTGCCAGCGTTCGGTGGGTGCTCTACAGGAGAAGCTCCACGTGTAGATGTCTGGGGTTTTTTTTTGTGGTACGCGGGCCTCTCACTGTTGTGGCCTCTCCCGTTGCGGAGCACAGGCTCCGGATGCACAGGCTCAGCGGCCATGGCTCACGGGCCCAGCCGCTCCACGGCATGTGGGATCTTCCCAGACCGGGGCACGAACCGGTGTCCCCTGCATCGGCAGGCGGACTCTCAACCACTGCGCCACCAGGGAAGCCCGGTATGGGTATTTTTTTAAAAGCTTCCCAGGTGATATCATTGTGCAGCCAGATAAGAACAATTACCCTCACATAAAGTCAATTCCTAACCACAAGTCCAGGCACTTCTAGGGAGTCTCTGAAGAGCCTTTAAAGGGTTCTTTATTTTATTTTAATTTTTAATATTTATTTATTTATTTAGGCTGCACCGGGTCTTAGTTGCAGCACACAGGATCTTCATTGCAGCATGCAGGACCTTTAGTTGCAGCATGCACACTCTTAGTTGAGGCATGTGGACTTCTTAGTTGCAGCATGTGGGATCTATTTTCCCAACCATGGATTGAACCTGGGCCCCCTGCATTGGAAGCGTGGAGTCTTACCCACTGGACCACCAGGGAAGTCCCCTTAAAGGGTTCTTTAAATCATCTCCAAAACGATCCTTCTCTTTGATTTTAAAATCATTTTGAAAAACAATTATGTCTAAGTATACTATTAAAGTATCATTTCACCCAAAAAATGTTAAAAGTGTTTACCAGGAAGGTATGCTATTGTGCAAAAAGGGTAAAGAATAATTATTGTAGTTGCCAGGTTGTTAAATCTAAAATATTTTCCCCCATTGACAACCCCATAACATGAGTTTCCACTAGAGTACAGATCTTAATTTCTAAATAATATTTCCTACTAAAGGAAACCAGCACTTCGGTGAGCAATTTCAGCTCTGAAGCATGGAAAGTACATGGTGAGGCTAAGACATCTGTTTGCCTTAAAGCAAGAAAGTGCTCAAAGTCTAATGGGGATGTTTCAAAAGTGCTCTGAAGCCAGAATGAAGGAGCTCCTATTGGCTAAATTTGGGCATCAGAAGAAATAATAACTATAAAGTGACTGCAATACAATAAATAAATAAAAATCCCCAGTCCATAATGATATGCAAAATTAAACAAAATGAAGAAAAAGAACAGGAAAAAAATGAGGAAATTCATTTGCCAATATAGAGGTGACTATTAATAACTCTTTATTCTGAATGAAGAGGGTTAGACAGTAATTCTAGCCTAATAGAAGGAACCAAGACTCATCTCCAGGTGATGGAGGAAAGCTCTTCTTTTGATGGATGCTAGCTAATAAAGAAAAAAATGGAAGATTTTTAAAAAATCACCAGACTCCAATGAAATAACTGATTAACGCAGCAGTCATTAATAAATATAACTATTGGATAAAATGTTAACAGGACTTCTGCTTTTGTTACAGATGGAGTAACAAGGATAAGATACGCCCTAAAACACCAGACAAAATATGTGAAACTATAACACTCAAGACATTGGACATCAGCCAGTGAAGGACAGTGATCCCTGAGAGATTGAAAACAAGTGAAGTGAGTACTCTGAATGTCCCAGCTTACTGCCTGCACTTTCCAGGCTGCAGTGTGAGGAAGGGGAATTTAGGCAGTGACTAGTGATTTCCTTGAGTTGAGTTGAGTTGAGTTGATGGAGCTCTCATTCCATGGAAGATAAGATGCCTAGAGTTTGCAGGGGTGAAAAGAAGTGAGCTGAACAAAGAAAACTCTGGAGATCTAAAGGGAATATCCCTCAAATATTAAACTGACTGTTGTTTAGCACATGCATGTGAGGAAAACACCTGAGAGCAGGGAAAGAGCCACCTGAAAAGATTAGAAGGGACAGTGCCAGGAGTTTGCCCAGGGTCAGAAATAGTGCCTGTGTCCACCAGCCAGGGTGGAAAACCTCACAATTCACAGAGAACCAGATACAGTACTTCAAAGGATCTTGCTTCAGTAGCGGGAAAAATTCACCCCAGAATTAATGTAGCTTTAGTCCCACCTAACAAAGCTTAAATGTAAGCTCCAAAAAGATCAAATTATAAGCAACTTAATCATGTTCTAGAACAAAGCTGAAGTATTTATTCATAGGGGGACAAAAAGACTATATGGTATAATTCACAATATCTGGCATCCAATCAAATATGCATACAATTAAACAGAAAAATACAACGCATAGGGCTTCCCTGGTGGCGCAGTGGTTGAGAATCCACCTGCCGATGCAGGGGACACGGGTTCGTGCCCTGGTCCGGGAAGATCCCACATGCCGTGGAGCGGCTGGGCCCGTGAGCCATGGCCGCTGAGCCTGTGCGTCCGGAGCCTGTGCTCCGCAACAGGAGAGGCCACAACAGTGAGAGGCCGGCGTACCGCAAAAAAAAAAAAAAAAAAAAAAAGGAAAAGAAAAGAAAAATACAACACATAATGAGAAGAAAAATGTATCAACTGAAAGTGACTCATATATGATACAGGTGATAGAAAAAGAACATTAAAACCTTTATCATAACTGCATTGCATATGTTCAAGAAACCAGAGCAAAGATTTAACATGTTAAGAAATTGAGTTTGTATTTAAAAATTTTTAATAAAGAAAACTCTAGGCTCAGATGGCTTCACTGGTGAAATAACATCAATTTTATACAAAATCTCCCAGAAAATTGAAGGAGGGACTACTTTCCAACGCTTTATGAGGTCAGCATTACTCTGATACCAAAATCAGACACAGACTTCATAAAAAAGAAAAAACCCTACAGACCAGTATCTTTTATGAATATAGATGTAAAAATTCTAAACAAAAATTAATGAACTGAATCCAACAGTATATGAAAAGGATAATATGTCATTTGCATTCCCAGGAATGCAAAGTTGGTTTAGCATTTGAAACTCAATTAATGTTTCTAAAAAGGAAAACACAGCAGATTAGTAGTAGAAGAGAACCTTCTCAATCTGATAAAAAGCAACTATGAAAAATCTACAGCTGACATCATATTTAATGGTAAAAGACAGGATCCTCTACCCCAAGAACAAGTTTTCACTGCTTTTAACCAATATTGTACTGGAAGTTGTAGCTAGTGCAATAAGGCAAAAAAAAAAAAAAAAAAAAAAAGAAAAGTTATACAGATTAGAAAGGAAGATACAGAAGTTTATTCTCAGATAACATGATCATTTGCATAGAAAATGCTAGAGAATTTATATAAAAATAATTAGAAATAAGTGAGTTAAGCAAGCTTGTAGGATGCCAGTTCAATATATAAAAGTCAGCTGACTTTCTTATCAGAAATTAAAATTTAAAAATAGTACCATTTGGGCTTCCCTGGTGGTACAGTAGTTGAGAGTCTGCCTGCTGATGCAGGGGATGCGGGTTTGTGCCCTGGTCCAGGAGGATCCCACACGCTGTGGAGTGGCTGGGCCCGTGAGCCATGGCCGCTGGGCCTGCGCGTCCGGAGCCTGTGCGCCACAACGGGAGAGGCCACAACAGTGAGAGGCCCGCGTACCGCAAAAAAAAAAAAAAAAAAATAGTACCATTTACAAGAGCATCAAAATATTAAATACTTAGGGATACACATGACAAAAATGTATACTGTAAACTATGAAACATTGCTGAAATTAAAGAAGACCTAAATAAATGGAGAGCTATTGTGTTCATGGATCAGAAGACACAATATTGTTAAAATGTCACTTCTCTCCAGTTGACCTATAGATTCAATGCTATCTCAATTAAAATCTCAGAAGACTTTGTTTTGTAGAAATTGACAAGTTGATTAGAAAATTCATATGGAAAAAGCAAAGGACCTTGTAGAGCAAAAGCCATTTTGAAAAAGAATGAAGTTGGAGGACTTACACTATCTAATTTTAGCACTTATAAGCTGCAGTAATCAAGAGTGTGGTATTGCTATAACATAGACAAATAGATCAATAGAACAGAACGAGAAGTCAAGAAATAGACTTATGCACATTATGTCAACTGACTTTCAGCAAAGATGCAAAGGCAATTTAGTTTCAATAGATGCTGGAACAATTTGATATGCATATCCATACCTCACACCATATACAAATATTAACTCCAAATGATCACATATCAAAATGTAAAAACCTAAAACCACACAATTTCTAGAAGAAAAAAGAGAAAAGCTTCATGACAGGTGATAGATTAGGCAAAGATTTATGAGGTATAAAAACAAAAATATGATTTATAAAATTAAAAATAGACAAATTGCATATAATCAAAACTAAGAACTTTTGCTTATTGAAAGACACTGTTAAGAAAATTTAAAAGACAAGCCACATACTAGGAGAAAACATTTGCAATTCACATATGTGATAAAGGTCTTGTACCCAGAATATATAAAGAACTCTCAAAACTCTACAATAAGAAAAAAAAAATTTTTTAATGGGCTAAATATTTGAAAAGAAACTTTACAAAAGAATATATACAGATGGCAGATAAGTACATGAAAAGATGCTCAACATCATTATTCATCCAGGCAAATGCAAATTAAAACTGTAAGAGGATACAACTACGTACCCATTGAAATGGCAAAAACCTAAAAAGATTGACCACACCAAGTGCTGATAAGAATGTGGAAGAACTGGAACTCTCATCACTGCTGGTGAGAATGTAAAATGGTACAGCCACTTTGGACAACAGTTTGGTAATTTCTTATAAAGTTAATCAGATTCCTATCAGTTAGGTATTTACCGTAGAGATACAAAAGCACATGTCCATACAAAAACCGGTTTGTAAATATTTATAACAGCTTTATTTGTAAAGGCCTACACTGGAAAATATCCCAAATATTCCTCAACATGTGAATGGATAAATAAATGGTGCAATAAGCCATACCATGGAATCTATTCAACAATAAAAAGGAACGAACTATTGATACACACACAATAGGGATGCATCTCAGAATAATTATACTCAGTGAAAGAATCCAGACAAAAAGAGTACCTACTGTGGGATTCTATTTATATATAAAGTTTTAGAAAATGCAAATTAATCTGTAGTGGTAGAAAGCAGATCTGTGGTTGTCTTAATGATGGGGGAGGGGAGGAGAGGATAAGGGGAAACTTTGGGGAGAGGTAATGGATATGTTCATTACCTTTATTGTATTATGATTTCATGATGTATACACATTTCAAAACTTACCAAATTGTACACCTTAAAACACATGCAGTTTAACATATGGCAATTATATGTCAATAGGGATGTTTTTAAAAGTTGATACAATGTTTGTGTGCTACCAAAGTATTACCCCACAGATTAACTGGTAATTAATAAGGGGGAAACAAATCTACAAAACATATCTGGCAGCTGCCATGGTAACCAATTAATAAAATTTAACATCTCTAATGGTGACCGGGACAAACTGGCAATAAGTGCCTCCTAATGTAATTTAGTAAGTTCACAGAAACCTATTTTTACACAAAAGGTTTAACCTGAATCTTATCAAATTGTCAAGTTTAGAGAAAATACCAGGGATAGACGAAGAAGCTAAATAAGACCTCATGAAACAGACAAATCCAGAATGTGGGACATTCTACAAGAAAATTTTCGTAGTCTCTCCAAAAAGTCAACATGTGGGGGAAAAATTGATAAGGAACGACAAATGCCATGTGTGAACCTTTATTGAATTCTACTTAAAAAAAACCAGAAAACATTTTGGAGAAGATTGATGATAATTCAATAAGGATTAAAAATCTATCAAAATGTATACCTGTTCCCACAAAATCTTTTCTTTTCAAGGTTGTTCATCATACCCCTAAGTGAAAAGAAAATTGCCCACATAAAATTGCAGAGGTCTTGTGAAGCCATATACCTTGTAAACGGTGAAGTAGGCTGTGGTTTGAAGCAGAGGAAGAAAACTGAAGTGGTTCCTTAATAAAATGACACTGTCTACTCCAGAATTAGTGCCATTTCTTCCAATACCTTGAAAAAAACTGTACAGGGATTGTCAGCTATACCTTTAGTATGACCTACCAGTGGAATCACTTTTTGGTTTTCCTCCCTTGTGTTGCATTGACACCATCAAAGAATCCTGTTTATAATCCCTTTTTAGACATACAAAGACCATCATTAATGTTAGAGTAAAATTTGCAAAGTAAAACTTCCACTAGAAGAACAATCTTTAACATTCTCTGTAGAGATGGAGACATGTGATGCTTGATAGAACACCTAACCTTGCAGCTTTGAAAAAGACATAGATAATGCTTTATGCAAACACTGATGGCAAAGGAAGCTGCCCATCTTCCCACAATAAGTCTGGTGGTCAATTTTCATGAAAGACATCAGCTTCATCAGACTCAGGACCTCGAATCACCACTTTTCAAGGTCTTTGTTTCAAACAAGAAAGAGCAGTAGATAGTAACGCACTTTCCTATAGACAGAAATTTGCTTGCTTTCTAGAAGACAGGTCTTGTTCACTTGAATGACCTTCAGGAAAAAAAAGAGGGGGGGACAAGGAATGTTGAGAGTAAAGGAACAATTACTTAGGACAATTAGGCATGGATGAGTTTATTCATGGCTTGACTTATTGGTGGATACTTTTGATCAAATCAACGAGGTCACTCTTTCCATTCAAACCCTTAGGCACTATTAGGAAAGCTACCAAGACTCCCTCCTATCCAAACTGCTGCTCTGGAAAAGGAGATGGGAGAAGGCAATTGTGCTAGGAAAAAAAAAATGTTTTTTTAGGCTGAAGTAGAGACTACAATTTTCCCCCCATGTTTCTGCAGGCAAAAATCTGTAAACACCTGGAATCCTGCAGAATTCTTTTGATGGTTATTTCTGCTCCAGTGATCTTGAAATGAATTGTGAGTTCATGATCCTCAACTTGCTGACATCAAGCATGCAGATTCTGCCAAAAATGACCTCACAAAGGAATGGATGCTGCGTGGATTAACCCAGAAGAGTCCCGGAAAAGTCTGGTGTTTCTTGCCTCAAGTCTGCCCTTCGTCTTGCAAGCATTCAATGAGAGTTCTGATTCCATTACTATATTTGTGAACTATGTTTGTGAACAAGAGATTTTCATCACTTGTCAGCCAAATCAAAAGACGGAATACATTGGATGTCAAAAATGACATCTGCATTTTATCAAATAGCACTTCACAATTTCATCCTCTCATTCAAGCTAAATAGCAGCAGCTTTGCTGTTAAATTCACTTTTGAGCAAACTAAAGTGAACCTTTTCTTTGTATGGAAAATTTCACATCTTTGCAAAAATTTTGCATATTTCCCAAGAAATGGCTATTAATTTGTGCCTGAAAAAATGAGAATGAAGCTTAAGCATAAAGATTGTTTAGGGGAAGGAGGTGGAGGGAGAGGGGAAAAAAAAAAAAAAGATTGTTTATACATTCTGTGTAAGTGTGAAAAAGGAATTTCCTTTGTTGCAAATGGTGCAAAACACTGTGGGTCTGTGTTTACGTGCTTTTTTCTGGGATGTAATATCATTGCTTCTCTTGGTTTCTCAAAGTAGTACCGTAACCTATAAAGGTAAGAAGCCCTGCTAAAAGAATGAAACTCTAACAGTGGAATTTCAGGCATTGCTCAGTAGCTGGGGCAGGATTCATAAAGCATCCAGCTTTTCCAGTGCCCTAAAACTTTACAACTAAGGTGATCTCCTCCATCATCTATGCCTAAGTTCATTCTTCTAGAGTCTACTTCAAGAGGTGATAAGTCAAATGTTACCTAATGTTTTACAAATTTGTCTTTTTCAACCAATTGTTTCACCACTTTTTTACGTACCCTGGCCTTACTCAGCTGTCATGCTCCTCTGAGTTTATCAACAGAGATTTCATCCTATGTATAAGAAGCAGTAGCAGGGAAGTCAATCTTCATCATATTTTTTATATTTGAGGTTAATAATATCTCAGATTATATGCTGTATTTTGAACATAATTTCCTGTATTTTTTTTTCTGTTAGAATTGGAAAATAAGTCTGCTACTGAAAATATTTCTGCAGGTACAGGGTTGACCCATAATATTGCTCTAGAAATAGAGACAGTAAAGTACAAGTAGAGGATAGGATCATTGATTATGTCACTGGTGTTGTATTACCACAACAATATCATATCTGTCTTTCTTTGCTATATGAACCAATGATATATGAACCAAAATTAATGTGATGGAGAGGCGCAAATTTTTGAGACTTTATTAAATATTTATTAATTAACAAAGTAGCTCAAAAGCAATGATGAAATAAGAAAATCTAAAACTGACAGCAAATATAATTTTGTGTGATTTTTTTCAAATAGAAGTCACAATATTCTCATTCAACCTCATTTGTAGATGTCACACTATTGTGGTGACTACAATCTACTCCTCTTTACCATGTGTTTAATTAAAAAGCTCCCTCATGGATACACTTAATCTCTTTTGAACAAATTAATAAATTCCATGGCACTAGCCTAAGTGCAATTGAAGCACTTCTCAAGCACGAAACATAATATGAATTTTTTCTGCTAGATATAGAATTCAAATAGTAGAGAAGACCAAAATCTGTCCAAACAATTTATTTTTTAATTGTGCTACTTTCTGAGCTCTTTCCTCTACATGGCTTTCCATAAGATGGGATTTCAGGAGTTATGTAACATTTCTAAAGTGTTACAAAGGTGTTTAAAAAAATTTTCTCCATCGACTTATCTAACATCTGGGAATTGGGAGAATAAGGATACCATAAATAAGACCAAAAGACAACCCTCAGAATGGGAGAAAATATTTGCAAATGAAGCAACTGACAAAGGATTAATATCCAAAATTTATAAGCAACTCATGCAGCTCAATAACAAAAAAACAAACAACCCAATCCAAAAATGGGCAGAAGAACTAAATAGACATTTCTCCAAAGAAGATATACAGATTGCCAACAAACACATGAAAGAATGCTCAACATCATTAATCATTAGAGAAATGCAAATCAAAACTACAATGAGATATCATCTCACACCAGTCAGAATGGCCATCATCACAAACTCTAGAAACAATAAATGTTGGAGAGGGTGTGGAGAAAAGGGAACACTCTTGCGCTGCTGGTGGGAATGTAAACTGATACAGCCACTATGGAGAACAGTATGGAGGCTCCTTAAAAAACTACAAATAGAACTACCATACGACCCCACAATCCCACTACTGGGCATATACCCTGAGAAAATCATAATTCAAAAAGAGTCATGTACCAAAATGTTTATTGCAGCTCTATTTACAATAGCCAGGACATGGAAGCAACCTAAGTGTCCATCAACAGATGAATGGATAAAGATGATGTGGCACATATATACAATGGAATTACTCAGCCATAAAAAGAAATGAAACTGAGTTATTTGTAATGAGGTGGATAGACCTGGAGTCTGTCATACAGAGTGAAGTAAGTCAGAAGGAGAAAAACAAATACCATATGCTAACACATATATATGGAATCTAAGAAAAAAAAATGTCATGAAGAGATTAGTGGTAGGATGGGAATAAAACACAGACCTACTAGAGCATGGACCTGAGGATATGGGGAGGGGGAAGGGTAAGCTGTGACAAAGTGAGAGAGTGGCATGGACATATATACACTACCAAATGTAAAATAGATAGCTAGAGGGAAGCAGCCGCATAGCACAGGGAGATCAGCTCTGTGCTTTGTGACCACCTAGAGGGGTGGGATAGGGAGGGTCGGAGGGAGGGAGATGCAAGAGGGAAGAGACATGGGAACATATGTATATGTATAACTGATTCACTTTGTTGTAAAGCAGAAACTAACACACCATTGTAAAATAGTTATACTCCAATAAAGATGTTAAAATAAATAAATAAATAAAAGTTATATTAAAAATGTTCATTGTAATGAAAACTATGATTTCTAAAAGTTTAAAGTTCCTATAATTGTTTAAAAGACTGAAAATAATTTAAGTGTTTGAAATAAGAAACATGAAAAATAATAAAGACTAATGAAAATACAGCAGGAGATGGGAAATAATCTAAAATCTCTGAAATTAATGAAATAAAAGAAAGAATACAGAAAACCAAAAGCTGATTCATTAAAAGAACAAATGTAACTCCTTGTAAAAGTGATTAAGAAAAACTATGTTTAACATTAGGAATGAGAAATAACAAACACATAAAATTATTTTTTAAATTATAATGTGTAAATTTATGACAATAAATTTTAAACTATATGAAAAACAAATCATGTACTAAAAAGAGAAAACTTGAATAAGTAAGTAATTTAGGAAAAATCAGAATTATAACTTAAGATATATGATTCTTAAAAGCACCAGACGCAGAGAGATTTATATTGATAGCTGAATAATAGCTAACGTTTGAAGAACAAATAATTCCTATGTTATTTAAACTCTAGCAAACCATAGAAAAATATGGAAATTCCCCCCATTAATTTTATGAAGCTAGCACAACTTTATATCACATCTTAATAAAGATGGAACAAAAAAGATAACTATAGAGCAAATCCATCTACAAATGATCTAAATGACCTATCAGTAAATTGCATCTCCGTGTGCCCTGATAATAAGAGCTAACACAGCAGCTTCTCTCTGCCAGACCCTATTCTAAGCTTTCTATACATATTAATTCATTTAATACTCAAAAAAATCCCATAAGGTAAGTACTTTTTTTTTTTTTTTAATTTTTGTTTTTGCAGTACGTGGGCCTCTCACCGCTGTGGCCCCTCCCATTGCGGAGCACAGGCTCCAGACGCCCAGGCTCAGCGGCCATGGCTTACGGGCCCAGCCGCTGTGCGGCATGTGGGATCTTCCCGGACCGGGGCACGAACCCATGTCCCCTGCATCGGCAGGCGGGCTCTCAACCACTGCGCCACCAGGGAAGCCCGGTAAGTACTTTTATTACCTCCATTCTACAGATAAGGAACTGAAAGCAGACAAAGTTACTCTCCTAGGATCACACAGTAAGACTTGGAGTTGGGATTTGAGCGTAGGCAGTCTGGCTCAAGTCCAGGCTTTGTACCACTGAACAAAGCTGCTACAGCCAAGTGGAACTCATTCTGTAAATATCATTCAACTTCAAAATATCCATCAAATTAGTTCACCGAGCAACACACTAAAAGAGGAAAGACTGTATTATTATATCAATATCCAGTCATTTCCAACAAAAACTCCTGGTAGTATAGAATTGAAGGAAATACCTTAATATGGTACAGACCACTTATAAAAATCCCATGACAAACATATTAAGCAATAGCATATTAAAGTCATTTCCATTGAAATTAGGATCAAGAAGTGTGCCCACAATTATAATTTCCAGTTTTAGCTGAAATACTGAGATAAAAAATAATCATTATAAATATTGAAAAAGAAGAGACAAAATTATCTTGTTTTTTCTTAACACTACTGTATGTTCAGAAAAGCCAAGAGTCTAATGTATTTTTTTTTTTTTTGGAAATAATAAGAGAAATTGGTAATGTGATTAGGTACAAGATAAATATTTTAAAACCCAGAATAATTTTATTTATAATTGCCATAACCACTTAGTAGAAATGGAAAAAAATATTCCATTGATATTAGCCAAACCAAAAGCAAACAAACAAAAACCCACAACCTAAGATGGGCACAGGACCTATATTTGGAAAACTATAATTTTTGTTGAGGGATATAAAACAAAACCTGAATAGAACATTTCCTGATCCTGCATGGAAGTCTTAATATTAAAAATGTCAATCATTTCCAAATAGGTACAACAATTTAATGCAAATGCAATCAGAATACCCATTTTTAAAACTAGGCAAAATGAATATAAAGTTTATATAAAGGGATAAAAATCTGAGAAGAACCAATCATTTTAGAGGAAGATGTGTGTGTGTGGAGGGCATAGGTACCATCGTGCCTCGCCAAATATTAAAACTTACTACAAATCTACTATAATAAAATGGTATTCCTATACAATTACCTAAAACATTTTGGGACAATACTAAAAGAATTTAAGAACACTATATTCATAGTCAACAAGCTAACATAATTATTTAAATTAATTTTTTATTTACTCCAATATAGAACACTACCCTGATATATCACAGTAGAGATGGTAATAGAGCATTGCGGTAAAATAGAGATGACAGGAAAAAATTCAAAGATATATGGTAGCTTCATATATAATCAGATTGGCGTTTCACTACAGGAGGATTCATCATTAATTGGATAAATGGTGTTGGCTCAATTTTCCACTTGAAATACATCCTTAAACATTAAAATTCCATACTTATATTTTTAATTATGAGGGGAAAAATATAATAAATTGAAAAGCAAATGGTAGGATGGAGCAAAATAATTGCATCATATGTGACGAAGTAAGTGTTATTTTCTCCAATATACAAATTCCTCATAAGAAAAAGACAAAAAAAAAAAAAGATGAGCAAAGATATAACAGGGAATTCACAGACAAGAAAATGCAATCATAACAAACATTTGAAAATATGCATAACCCTGCATTTTTCACAGAACTAAAACAAATAATTTTAAAATTTTTATGGAAACACAAAGACCCCAAATAGCCAAAACCATCTTGAAAGAGAAGAACAAATCTGGAGGAATCATGCACCCTGACTTCAGACTACACTACAAAGCTACAGGAATCAACAGTATGGTATTGGCAGAAAAAACAGACACCTAGATCAGTGGAGCAAAATAGCACAGAAACAAATCCACACACTTAATTAATCAATTAATCTATGACAAAGGAGGCAAGAATATACAATGGAGAAAAGACAGTCTCTTCAATAAGTGGAGCTGGGAAAACTGGATAGCTACATGTAAAAGAATGAAATTAGAACATTCTCTAACACCACATACACAAATAAACTCAAAATGAATTAAAGACCTAAATGTAAGTCCAGAAACCATAAAACTAGAAGAAAACATAGGCAGAACACTCTTTGACATAAATTGTAGCAATATTTTCTTGGATCAGCCTCCTAAGGCAAAACAAGTAAAAGCAAAAATAAAAAATGTGACCTAGGGCTTCCCTGGTGGCACAGTGGTTGAGAGTCTGCCTGCTGATGCAGGGGACACAGGTTCGTGCCCCGGTCCGGGAAGATACCACATGCCGTGGAGCAGCTAGGCCCGTGAGCCATGGCTGCTGAGCCTGCGTGTCCGGAGCCTGTGCTCTGCAACAGGAGAGGCCACAACAGTGAGAGGCCCACGTACCGCAAAAAAAAAAAAGTGACCTAATTAAACTTAAAAGTTTTTGCACAGCCAAGGAAACCATCAATCTTTTTTTTAAGAGGGAACAGTATAATTTATTATATATTCATTCACCATAATACCTGATCAATACTTGTTTACAACATATTATGACATGTATTTTCCCAAGAAGCAAGGATTTGAAATTGAATACATAGGTATTAACTCAGAAGCTTTATCTTTATTTCAAAATTGTCACATATATTATTTTTTTCATGTTAAATGTGGTTTTCTTGGGAAGTGAGTATTTTTATTGAATGAAAGATTTTAAAAATTCTATAGTGCTTTACAATTTTAAATAAAAAGGCAACCTATTAAATGGGAGAAAATATTTGCAAATGCTATGACTGATAGTGGTTAATATCCAAAATATATAAACAGCTCAGACAACTCAACATCAAAAAACAAACAACTGAATTTAAAAATGGGCAGAACACCTGAATAGACATTTTTCCAAAGTAGACATACAGATGGCCAACAGGCACATGAAAAGATGCTCACATCATTAATTATCAGAGAAATGCAAATTAAAAGCACAATGAGGTATCACCTCACACGTGTCAGAATGGCTATCATCAAAAAGAACACAGATATCAAATACTGGCAAGGATGTGGAGAAAAGGGAACTGTCCTACACTGTTGGTAGGAATGTAAATTGGTGCAGCCACTGTGGAAAACAGTATGAAGATCTCTCAAAAAACTAAAAAACTACCATATGACCCAGAAATTCCACTCCTGGGTATATATCCCCAAAAAACAAAAACACTAATTCAAAAAGATGCATGCATCCCAATGTTCACAGCAGCATTATTTACAATTGCCAAGATGTGGAAGCAACCTAAGTATTCATCAACAGATGAATGGATAAAGAAGCTGTGGTATATATATGTGTATATATATATATACACACACATATATATGTGTGTGTGTATATATATATACACATATATATGTGTGTATATATATATATACACACACATATATATACACAATGGAATACTACTCAGCTATAAAAAAAGAATGAAATTTTGCCATTTACAACTACATGGATGGACTTGGAGGGCATTATGCTAAGTGAAGTAAGTTGGACAGAGAAAGAAAAATACTGTATGATGTCACTTATATGTGGAATCTAAAAAATACAACGAAGTAGTGAATATAAGGTAAAAGAAACAGACTCACAATATAGAGAACAAACTAGTGGTTACCAGTGGGGCAAGGGAAGGGGGAGGGACAAGATAGGAGTAGGGGATTAACAGGTACAAACTACTATGTGTAAAATAAGTAAGCTACATGGATATATTGTACAACACAGGGAATATGGGCAAATTTTATAATAACTATAAATAACATTTAAAAATTGTGAATCACTCTGTTGTACACCTGAAACATATAATATTGAACATCAACTATACTGCAATAAAAAAAGAAATATGGGGCTTCCCTGGTGGAGCAGTGATTGAGAATCCGCCTGCCAATGCAGGGGACACGGGTTCGTGCCCTGGTCTGGGAAGATCCCACATGCCGCAGAGCGGCTGGGCCCATCAGCCATGGCCACTGAGCCTGCACGTCCGGAGCCTCTGCTCTGCAATGGGAGAGGCCACAACAGTGAGAGGCCCGCATACCACAAAAAAAAAAAAAAAAAAAAAGAAATATGCCTAACTCCATCAGTAGTACGGAACTACAAGTTAAGCAAGACACTTTTTCAACTTCAGATTGCCAGTTATTAAGAGCAACAGATTCTAGTGTTGTTGAAGGTAGAGTTGAAACTGGCAATCTCATATAACTGATAAGAATGTCAATTACTACAAAATTTTATGAAATTAATCTGGTGAGATCTACTGAAAAGTAAAATGTCCATATGCTTTAAGGATTCCACTTAGAAGAATGTAGCCTATAGAAATAAAAAGCAATACCTAAGAATATATGTTTAAAATTTTTCATTATGTCATTACTTATAAAAAAAACCTCCAAATAACCTGAATGTCCCTTGTAAGAAACAGTCGAAAAAATTATGATATAGTCACACTGTGTACTATTATGCATCTTTTATAAAGGATGTTTCATGTACCTTATTGCTCTGGAGATATCCATGGTATATTACTAAATGAAGAAAGACATTGTAGAATAATGTGGGTGTGGTTTAAGACTATTTTTAAAAACAAAAGAAAACAAACTCTCCCTATATACAAATGAACTTATTTACAAGACAGAAATAGGGTCACAGATGCAGAAAACAAACTTATGGTTACCAAGGGGGAAGAGGGGGAGGGATAAATTGGGAGATTGGGATTGACATATACACACTACTATATATAAAGTAGATAACTAATAAGGACCTACTGCATAGCACAGGGAACTCTACTCAATACTCTGTAATGGCCTATATGGGAAAAGAATCTAAAAAAGAGTGAAAATATGTATATGTATAAGTGATTCACTTTGCTGTAGAGCAGAACCTAACACAACATTGTAAATCAACTATACTCCAATTAAAATTTTAAAAAAATAAAAATGGTTTCTTGAAAAAAAAATTTTCTGTATTTTCCAAATAGTCTGAAATAATTGATATTATATAGCATGGTGTTCTTACAAGTGTTTTAGAGTTTTATTTAAGTATATTTAGAGATATTATTACTAAAGGATGAATGCAGTGCTACACTATTATTCATAATAGTAAAATATATTATATGTAAACAATGACTTTATACATTACCATGTGTAGCATATTTTATATCTAAATGATAGTAATTATTATTTAGTAAATGATCACTAATTGCTAGTACTACTAGTACAAAATACTACTATTACTAAATACTGGTAATTATATAAGGATAAAATATTATATATTGTAATGCAGTGAATAGCACACATATGAAATTTGGACAGTTAATATTTGAATTGTCATATAACACTAAAGTTCTATATGATATATATATATAAATAATGACTTATAGTTGTTTTTACATATAGTATTTTAACCCTTAATAATACTAATAGTTACTTAGTAAATAATCATAATTTTTGAGGGATAAAGAGCTGAATATTGTAAGGCAAAAAATAATATTTAGACAGTTACTCTTACCTTGAATTGTATAAATATTTCCTAGAGCTCAATGTTGAAACCTTATAGATAATTTGCTTCAACTCTTACAGATAATGCTTCATTAGCAGTGTGGAATTTCAGCCTCCACTAACTAACCCCTATAGTTCTGTGCTGACATTCCTGTGCATTAGCTTAAAACAGTTGTTTACAATGTCCAGGACTTTTGAAAAAGTCATATTAATAGTCAGTAAAGAAGCATGATTGTGTAAATCCAGCCTAGCAAACTCTGCCATGGCATATCATAGCAGAGAGGCTAGATAACTACCATATAACTGATTCAGTACAGAAAGAAAGTTGGGGAAAAACCAAGAACATTATCTCATACAATCTTACTGGACCATCACTTGGCATCTCAGAGCCTCTGTCCTCCCCAAACTGTAACCAGATATCATGTCTCTAAATAATCACGTTATTTAGAGAAATAATGACATATAAGTAAAGAATATGTCTACTTCTAATTCCTCCCCTTTGTACCTAATTGAATGTTTGTGCCGTCCTCATCATATCCTCTTGCCAACCAGCAAACTCAATGGCGATAAAGAGATGGGTGAACTAATGATGCCAAGCAAGGATCAAAAGCCTTATGAGTACCAAAAAAAAGTGTCCCTCCCTTTTTTTAATCCTCTAACTCACTAGAATAAAGATCTTGATATTAGTATGATGTCTTGACTCCCACCAGCCTCCAAGAAAGAGTTTTCACCTGAGTCAACAGGGAACCCAACAAAATCATCAGATCCAAAGGAAACTTTTTTTTCAGCATCCACTATGCACCAGGCTCTTTGAGTTTTAAGGCACAGAAACTCATTCAAACTAAGGTAGGTAAAATGGGGAGGGAAATGGCAATAATTTGGGGCATCAGGGAAATCTCTCAGAGCCTAAAGGTCATCATGGTACATGAGTCTAGGAACAGAAAGAATCCTGAGCTAAGGCCTTGTCCCCATCTGTCAGGACTTGTTCACTGTCTCTGCTTGTGTTTCAGTCTGTTTTCACTCATATTGGTTTCCATTCTTGCCCCCTCTCCCAACTTCTGCTTCCTCATCTCCTACTTGGCTGGCTCAATTTCCCTGAAGGTCTCTTAGTATACAAATTCTAGGCAAAGGGAATACGATTTTTGAATCCATGAATGAATATATGCATGAATGAATGGATCAATAAATGAATAAATCAGCATTACTCTCCTTTGA
Organism: Kogia breviceps; assembly: GCF_026419965.1. Lineage (NCBI taxonomy): Eukaryota > Metazoa > Chordata > Mammalia > Artiodactyla > Physeteridae > Kogia > Kogia breviceps. The sequence continues at coordinate 186,365,459 of NC_081311.1, read as the reverse complement.
ATTGGAACATTTATTGAAGATAAACAATCCACTGAACTCACTTATTTGCCCCAAATATCCACAGGTAGAATTTTGCAAAGATGACTTTGCATAAGCATATTGAGCCATCTATTTCATCATGATGTAATATTTGGAGGGTTCTATTTGAAGTCCCTTACCGTTATGTTCCCAAAAAATATCTACAAAAATAGTGGCTTGTTGAAATAAACTCCATTAAAATGTAAGAAAAAAACAAAATCTTTTAAGTCAGGCACTTGTTAAGTAATTTAGTATTTCATTTAAGCCTTACAATACTAAGGAATAGGTACTATTATTAGACCACTGAATGAAGAAATTTAGGCACACAGGGTTTAGAAGTCATTTTCACAATGTCACAGTGGACACAAGATTCCCACAGGGTTTCTCTGACTATAGCTCAAGTGCTTAGCCATTGCCCTATATAGCCTACTTTGTACTCTCCGTGAAATTAGACTTTTAAGCCCTGTGTTATATAATTCTAGATAATAACAATACAAATGTTTTGCTAAAATTTAGCAGTTAAACATTGTGACTACTTAGTAGTTAACCTGGAAGTACAGTAGAGTTGGCAAAATGAGGAGATATGTGTAATCTTTAGTTTCTTTTAAGCACTTTAGTTTTTGTTTTTTATTTTTTATGTATTTATTTATTCATTTATTTAATTTTTGGCTGCATTGGGTCTTCTCTGGTGCACGCGGGCTTTTCTCTAGTTGCAGTGAGCAGGGGCTACTCTTTGTTGTGGGGCACAGGCTTCTCATTGTGGTGGCTTCTCTTGTTGCAGAGCACAGGCTCTAGGCACACGGGCTTCAGTAGTTGTGGCTCGTGGGCTTTAGAGTGCAGGCTCAGTAGTTGTGGCTCATGGGCTCTAGAGATCAGGCTCAGTAGTTGTGGCGCATGGGCTTAGTTGCTCCACCGCATGTGGGATCTTCCCGGACCAGGGCTTGAACCCATGTTCCCTGCATTGGCAGGCGGATTCTTAACCACTGTGCCACCAGGGAAGCCCAGTTTTTGTTTTTTAAATATTTGCAATTAATTCAGAACTCTGCAAGGATTTTGCAAGATGTTCAAATCTGCCCCAATACGCTTATCAGTTACAGTGTTAATAGGACAGAGTTGAAGTTATAATCTCCTTTATTTATTGTGAGTGTAACCTGTGGAATTATTCTTGACTTTCAAAGCTTAAAATAGCATTTCTAAATTCCAACTCTAATTTCCATATCATTTAAAAATTATTAGCCACTACTTTAAAACACACATAAATTTACATAATTTAAAAAGCAGAGTACAATATATAATTTTTAATGTGTACTTTCCTTTGGACTGTTGGCGATTATTACACATTTTGATGTTGTAGTATATTTCTCTGCTATAATCATGAGTGAACTACTATATCACTGCATATTCACTTCTATTTTACTATAAAATATGACTCCCTTGGCCTTTTACATGCGATCATAGTAGCTGTCCTTTAGTGTATCCTCTTGTCTCCATACAGCACTTTTACCCATCCCAGGCTAAAGTGTTGTCTTTCCAGTCTTCTAAATCTCCAATAAAGAAATACATGTCTTCATTATCTACATAATGGCCTCAATTCTCCATTTCCCTTTGGGTATGAACACTGGTCTGAAACTGCATTACATCATCTGTGATTCCAAGTTCATTTTTAACCTCAGCACAGAGGCAACTGGCAGGTTCTGTTAAACCAGAGTTTAGTTCTATTTTATTTTTTATAGATTTTACTTACTTACTTACTTATTTATTTATTGGCTGCGTTGGGTCTTCCGTTGCTGTGTGCGGGCTTTCTCTAGTTGCAGCAAGTGCGGGCTACTCTTCGTTGCAGTGTGAGGACTTCTCAGTGCGGTGGCTTCTCTTGTTGCGGAGCACAGGCTCTGGGCGCACAGGCTTCAGCAGTTGTGGCACATGGGCTTCAGTTGTTGTGGCTCATGGGCTTAGTTCTCCACTGCATGTGGGATCTTCCCAGACCAGGGCTCGAACCCATGTCTCCTGCATTGGCAGGCGGATTCTTAACTACTGCACCACCAGAGAAGCCCTAGTTCTATTTCAGTTCTATTTTTTCCTACTCTGCTAGGATCTTAACTCCAAGGATCATAGTTCAGGTACAGCATCTCATATCATCCTGCTATCTTACATCACTAAGGTTTTCTTCTCTCTCATAAAGACAATTTCATTGGCCAATATTACCCGGCGTGGATCTGGCTCTAATATCTTCCCCAGGCTTACAGGTTCTTTTACTGACCTTGCTTAAATTTAACTATACCTTGAGTTTGTAGAGCTATTCAGAGAGCAGTAAAAGGTAAATGTGGCTTTAATAATTGAATGTAGGGCAGAAATTTTTGCAAAATTATTACTGGTTTTTCTTTCAAAAATATCTGACAGAACGTAGGTAGAATTTATCCAAATTCATCATTCAAGTCTTTCTGTCCTAATCAACTGTAACAAAATTTTTATTTTGCCAGGAATTTTCCTTTTTTTCTTTGAATAGCACAGGCAAAATACCAATTCTCAATCTAAGAAATGCAAAAAGAGAACACTTCTTAAAGATTTACTGGCTTAATGGAAAAGGATACACTGAGGAAAGAAGTATTAGCTGATAAAAATTTTCCCTGGGCTGTGTGTTTCTATCAATCTGCAGAGAAGACAAAATTAGATCTGTAGGACTGTTTTTCTGAGCTCTTGGTAAGGTCTCTGTTATCTCCTTACTGTCATGCCTATATTGATGTTTCAAGACAGCAATTTCACTTCTAGCAAGTAATTAAAACAATAATTAAAATAACAAGACAAGATGTATCCCTTGTTCCTCACTCCCTTGCAAATTGTACTATAAGAAGCAGAGGTTCAGGCTTCCCTGGTGGTGCAGTGGTTAAGAATCCTCCTGCCAAGGCAGGGGACACAGGTTCGAGCCCTGATCTGGGAATATCCCACATGCTGTGGAGCAACTAAGCCCGTGCACCACAACTACTGAGCCTGCGAGTCACAAATACTGAGCCCGTGTGGCACAACTACTGAAGCCCATGTGCCATGACTACTGAAGCCCGCGTGCCTAGAGCCTGTGCCCTGCAACACGAGAAACCACCGCAATGAGAAGCCTATGCACCACAACAGAGTAGCCCCCGCTCACCACAACTAGAGAAAGTCTGCGCGCAGCAACAAAGACCCAACGCAGCCAAAAACAAATAAATAAAATAAATTTTTTTAAAAAGAAGCAGAGGCTCTCTGATTCTACCTAAACGTGCTCTCACTCCTCCACATACACCAGTTGTCTTGCAAATTAGAAGCCAGTCATAACCATTAAGAACTACCTTGTTATCCCTTATTTTGATTAATTCTCTTCCTCCAGAGCACACATTTAGACGATGACATTTGTTCTACAAAGCTTCCATCTGGAAAGCCACAGTTCTCATTTTTTTTCCCATCTGCATATATAAGATTCATTGTCATGAAATAGGTTTTAAAAATAGTAATAAATATTTGATTTAATAAACCCACAGAAAATGTCAGTCTTTTAAAACTTCAAATTGAGGAAAGGAAGCAGGACATTTGTGTAAGTAAATCAGTTCCACCTTTTTAAAAAAAATTACATGACTAATATTATTTGTCAGTATGCCTTGGATTTGTAACAATAATTGATTAATAAATCGTCTATTTACTGATGTTCCCATAGTAGAATCCTACATGCGCTATGGGTGTTCAATGATTTACATTTTAATTAATGATTTCTTTTCTCTGAAACTGAAGTACAAATATGATTATAATGCATCTGCTGAGGGCAGAGTTCAGCAGAGCCTCTCAAGAGTAGAACTAACATAGAAGACAACAGCCGTTTTACCACAGGAAAGTCAATTAAACCAGCTCCCTCGAGATGTTCAGTCTCAGAGGAGTGAACTCTAAAGTCCCTTCTCGCAAATAACTTCCTGGGACATCCCTGGCGGTCCAGTGGTTGGGACTTAGCTCCATTTGAGAGGTGGCGGGGGGTTGATCCCTGGTTGGGGAGCTGGGGTCCAACCTGCCTCATGGCCAAAAAGCCAAAAGACAGAACAGAGGCAATGTTGTTACAAACTCAATGAAGACTTTAAAAGGGTCCATATTGGGCTTCCTTGGTGGCGCGGTGGTTGAGGGTCCGCCTGCCGATGCAGGGGACACGGGTTCGTGCCCCGGTCCGGGAAGATCCCACATGCCGCGGAGTGGCTGGGCCCGTGAGCCATGGCCGCTGAGCCTGCGCGTCCGGAGCCTGTGCTCCGCAATGGGAGAGACCGCAGCAGTGAGAGGCCCGCGTACCGCAAATAAATAAATAAATAAATAAAGGGTCCATATCGGAAAAATTTAAAAAAAAAAAAATATATATATATATATATATATACAGAACAACACTTAAAAAGCCAAAAAAAACCCAAATAATTTCCTGATCACCTCTGCTGTACACATGGGCCACTGAACTAGATATTTAGGTCTTTATTTTATGCTCAGAAATTGCCTCTGTTGTCATAATTCATACTTTGTACCAGCTTTTGGCCCCTCACGGTAAAGATGCATGGTGTAGGAATCTGATGGAACAAGGTTTTGAAACAGAATTGCCATTTACTAGCTGTGATCTTGTGGTAAATCTTTTGACTGTCTCCATTTCTTCATCTGAAAATAGTATTCAATGAGGCAAGTTCTGTCAAGTATCAGGCACAAAGAAGCACTGAATAAATGAGAACTCTTCTCTGCTCTATGGCCATCCAGATCCAACTGGGTTTGGTATCTTCGTTGTTTTATATTTCAGTGATATAGAAGTTTATCCTTGTATGGTCCTTTGGGAGAAATGTGTCATAAACTTGCTAGATTTTCTACAATGAATGTGGTTTAAGTTTTTAAATCAAGGACAGGATGGAAAACCCTTACTTTTCTGGCTTCAAAGAGGCATCCACATGCTAAGCAAACATTCTTTTTTTAACTGAAGTATAGTTGATATACAATATTGTGTTAGTTTCAGGTGTACAGCAAAGTGATTCAGATATATACATATTTTTTTCATTTTCTTTTCCATTATAGGTTATTATAAGATATTGAATATAGTTCTCTCTGCTATACAGTAAACCTTCGTTGTTTATCTATTTTATACATAGCGGTGTGTATCTGTTGATCCCAAATTCGTAATTTATCCCTCCCCCATCCCTTTCTGGTAACCTAAGTTTGTTTTCTATATCTGTGAGTCTGTTTCTGTTTTGTAAATAAGGTCATTTGTATTATTTTTTAGATTCCACATATAAGTGATATCATAGGATATTTGTCTTTGTCTGACTTACTTCACTTAGTATGATATTCTCTAGGTCCATCCACATTGTTGCAAATGCCAATATGTCTTTCTTTTTTGTGACTGAGTAATATTCCATTGTATACATGTACCACATATTCTTTACCCATTCTTTTCTCCTGATATATGCCCAGGAGTGGGATTGCTGGATCATATGGCACCTCTATTTTTAGTTTTGAAAGGAACCTCCATACTGTTTTCCATAGAGGCTGCACCAGTTTACATTCCCAACAACAATGTAGGAGGGTTCCCTTTTCTCCACAGCCTCTCCAGCATTTATTATTTGTAGACTTTTGTTTGTTTATGTTTTTGTTTTTTTGCAGTACGCATGCCTCTCACTATTGTGGTCTCTCCCGTTGCGGAGCACAGGCTCTGGACGCGCAGGCCCAGCGGCCGTGGCTCACAGGCCCAGCCGCTCAGCGGCATGTGGGATCTTCCCGGACCAGGGCACAAACCTGTGTCCCCTGCATCGGCAGGTGGACTCTCAACCACGGCGCCACCAGGGAAGCCCTGTAGACTTTTTAATGATGGCCATTCTGACCGGTGAGAGGTGATAGCTCATTGTAGTTTTGATCTGCATTTCTCTAATTATTAGCAATTTTGAACATATTTTTATGTGCCTGTTGGCCATTTGTATGTCTTCTTTGGAGAAATGTTTATTTAGGTCTCCTGCCCAATTTTGATTGGATTTTTTTTTTGATATTGAGTTATATGAGCTATTTGTATATTTTGGAAATTAACCCCTTGTCAGTCACAGTTTTTGCAAATATTTTCTCCCAGTCTGTAGCTACCTTTTCCTTTTGTTTATGGTTTCCTTTTAAGTGCACATACTTTACTCCCTTCTCTCTGGAAATCTCATTAAATAATAGTACAGAAATTTAAAAGGGAATAAAAGCAAAACTATTTAGAGAGTGACCTTCACAGATGAGAGATATAAACAAATTTCTGGAAGACAGGAGCAGATAGAAGCTGACATATTTTTTTAAATGGCTAAGGAGGCTGTGGTCTAGAGCACTCTAGGAGGTGGCTGCAGTGAAGAAGGGAACCCATCTTTGCAACAGGGTTCCAGTACAGTTCTCTGTGGTGTGATAGATAGGATAGAGGGCTGGGAGGAGCTGGAAATATAAGGATAAACTGAAAGCTGAGTACAAGGTAGGTAACTCCTCACACACCTCTCTGATTCCCACTTACAGTAGACATTGCCATTTGGCATTGATGCCCAGGGGAAAAACTCAAGGTTTCTCCTCTAAAGAAATATAGTGAACTATCAGCTGAGAACCAGGAGACAAACAGAGATTTTCCATATTTTGTCATTTGGTGGGTCTCCAGGGAAAAGTCACCTCCTAGACTACATCCCTCCAGTCTACAAGTTTCACGCACATACACACATCTCCTATTCAGCCTTTCTATTAAATTGGATGGTTGATCTTGGAGAAAATAAAAATAATTCAGGGATTTCCCTGGTGGCACAGTGGTTAAGAATTCGCCTGCTAATGCAAGGGACACAGGCTTCAGCCCTGGTCCGGGAAGATCCCACATGCCATGGAGTACCTAAGCCCGTGCGCCACAGCTACTGAGCCCGTGTGCCACAACTACTGAAACCTGCATGCCTAGAGCCTGTGCTCTTCAACAAGAGAAGCCACCGCAATGAGAAGCCCGTGCACTGCAAAGTAGAGTAGCCCCCGCTTGCAGCAACTAGAGAAAGCCTGCACACAGCAACGAAGATGCAACACAGCCATAAATAAATAAATAAGTAAATTTATTTAAAAAAAAATACAGGTAATATAAGAGCCCTTTCAAAAAAATCTCTATTAGTATCTTCAGAGAGTCTATAACACATGGCACTCATAAATAGTATGTATATAAAGGGGCCCTCACAAAACAAGAACTAAACTTCCAGTTATAAGATAAATAAGTCATGAAGATGTAATGTACAGCATGGTGACCATAGTTAATAATACTTTATTGCATATTTGAAAGCTGCTAAGAGTTCTCATAACAAGAAAAAGAATTATAACCGTGTAGTATAGATGTTACCTAAACTTACGGTGGTAATCATTTTGCAATCAAATCATTATCATTATAATACCATAATTATCAAATCATTATGTTGTACACCTTAAACAAATGCCATATTATACGTCAATTGTATCGCAATTAGAAAAAAAAAAAAAGCAAGAACAAGCTCCTTGAAATAAGAAAATTTGGCAATAAAAATTATAAAATCAATGTAATAGTGGAAAATAAAATCAAGGAATTTGCCCCAGAAAAGAATAACAATAATAAAAACAAAATCCCAAAGAAATAGACAATAGGAGGGGGAAAAAAAGAGATACAGAGGATTAATCCATTCAATTAGTAAACATTCTAATAAAGGCACTTAAGAAACCAAGTGAAACAAAGAAGATATTGGTCCGGTGTTTTATTTCCATTGTATTATTCTTTATGCCCCCTCATATGTCTTAAATATTTCCTAGTAAAATAATTTAAAGACCCAGATTCAAATATATCATTGTGAGATCTCAGAGCACAAAGAATGTAAAAATATTCTAAATCTTCCAGAGAGAAACAACAGCTAACCCACAAGAAATGAAAGTCAACTGCATTAGCCTTCTCAGCAGCAAATTTCTGAGGAAAAATAACTTTGAACAAAGAGTACCATGCAAAAGCTATGGACTTCGAATAAGAAATGGTCATTTTCCTTTTTTTCAACATGTAAGACCTTGCAGAGTTTACTTTGTACTATTTCTGAAGAATTTACTTGAAGATGAACACCAAGAAAGAGGATGATACAGGATACAAGAAACCGTGTCACTAAAAAGGAATCTAATGAAAGCAAATTTCAAGGTGACAGTTGAGCAGCTATTCTGAAAAAAAATCAGTGCAAATTAGAATGTGAAATCATAGGACTCCAAGGAGACACTCCCCAATAAGTAGAAGGAAGAGAAGAAAAAAAATCAAATCAACAGAATAAATAAGATATGCAGAATACAGTGAATAAGGCATGTTATTTTTCATTCACTAGCAATATAACAATAGAAAAAGCAATCAGAAACCAGGGAAAAATCAATAAAACTTGTAATTCAAATATGCAGCAGCTAAACTGGAGTCTGGTTTTGAATAACTGATAGAATATAAGAAGGAGAAGACATTTGATGTTGATGTCTAGAACAGTCCCTTTGAGAGATTCAAGGGTCATGACAGTGGAACCACAGAGAGAGGTGTGTTTATTGCCATTATATTGGCTCTGTAATAAACCAGAGTCATCACTCATAAAAGAGTAAACACTGTTTTGTTGTGTTTTTTTTTTTACCTCAACACACAGAATCAACCCATAGACAAAGCACAAGAGGCTTAATTATGATTATAAAACAGATTATAAATTAATCAACATTGACAATATAAAGGTTGAAGAACAACTAACAGAGGTCAGGAAATAAGGGAGGGAAGGGAGGTAGAAGGAAGGGTAGGGGTGTTAACATCCTCAGCATAAAAGATGAGCAATCGGGCTTCCCCGGTGGCGCAGTGGTGGAGAGTCCGCCTGCCGATGCAGGGGACACAGGTTCGTGCCACGGTCCGGGAGGATCCCACATGCCGCGGAGCGGCTGGACCCATGAGCCATGGCCGCTGAGCCTGTGCTCGGCAACGGGAGAGGGGCTTGTGAAACCCAAAGGAATAAGAAACTTTAAGTATACTATTTACAGTTATAAAAAACTAAAAATAGTAATATGAAAATACAAATTGGAACAATGGGGGAGCTAAATCCTCCCCCATGATAGCAGAAAATCAATATTTACTATCCCAAGTCGACAGATCAAGAAGGGGTAATGTAAATATGTAATTTAGAGATGCATTAGGTAACCACTAACAGAACTTACAACATAAATGATTAACCATGGCTGCTTCTGCAGAGACAGGCCGGAAATAAGGAGCGATAATGTGGGGGCTGGTCCTTTCTCATTATAAGCTTTTCTGAACTGTTTGAATTTTTTACCTACGTGCTTTATTGCTTGGATTTTTTTTTTTTTTTTTTTGCGGTATGCGGGCCTCTCACTGTTGTGGCCTCTCCCGTTGCGGAGCACAGGCTCCGGACACGCAGGCCTAGCGGCCATGGCTCACGGGCTTAGTTGCTCCGCGGCATGTGGGATCTTCCCGGACCGGGGCACGAACCTGTGTCTCCTGCATCGGCAGGCGGATTCTCAACCACTGCGCCACCAGGGAAGCCCCTGGATTTTTTTAAAATCAAAAATTTTAAGGTCTGTTATGATGTTGTACCCCATTTACGGGAAGTAACTTCACAGAGTTCTAAAAGGTACAGGCCTCTGCTAACGGGCTACTCTCCACAGCTGTACTGAAATAAAAGTGAGGTTCAAAATCATCATGCAGAAGTTTTTTGAGATACTAATATGCCTTTATTGATGAAAAATTATACTGTGCTTCAGAAAGTTGAGGTTTTGAGTTTAATCTTATTTTAACTTAAAAATGTTAGTTGAAAACATATGATGAAGACAGTGATCCTTACTACTCTAACATTTGACTAAACTAGATCTTTTTCTCTGCACAACTTCTTTTTGTTGGTCCTCAAGTTTTGGCAAAATCCAAGAAAATGTTCTACTTTGATTCTTAAGAGAAGCTGATAAAAAGAACTGAGGGGGGGGGGGAAATCTGCATATAAGAACCACCAACTTAGGATCAACCACTTTATGCTATATTTTATTACTGTGCATATAAACAGTTTAGGTTTTTAAATGTGATATCCTTAATTTATTTTTTTTTAAGGAAAAGAGAAGGAATGCAAAAATGGCTTGTGTCTTTTTTTACTATTTAAAAAATAGTTTGCCTGTTTAATGTTTCCTCCTACTTTTCTTAGGCCAGTTATAATGTAACCTAATGATACTTATCACAGGTTGGGTTTTCCAGAAGCAGATGCTGAAACAAAGTTTGGGGTGTGAGATCTTTATAGATATCAATACCTGTGAAAGCATGTGGGAAGAAGTGGCAGAGGAAGAAGATGAACTGTAATGCCTGATAAAACCCCTGGACCAGTGGGGAGCTCTAGAGCAAATACTGTCTAATCAAGTTGTCCCCCTTCGGACTGAAATGGCTGGTCCTTTATACCCCATCTCTAGAAGCGGGCCGCCCCAGGACGGGCATGGTCTCAGACCCAGCTGCTGTTTGCAACCCAGGCAGACCCTGAAGGAGCCATCAGCTGATCACACTTCCCACAGCTGAGCAGTGAACCTGCCTTGAGGGGACTCTGGGTTGCACATCTCTGTATCTACATCACCCCTTACCTGTGATAGTTAAATGCAAAAAGCACCTATCTCGTTAGGGAGAAACATGTCTGGTACGCTGAGCCTGTGGTTAGCTGTGCTGTGTCCCACAGCGGCTATGGGAAATGGCTTTGTAGGTTACTTCAGCCATCCTTACTTTTGCTCAAAAATTATTTTAGGATCCACAGCTCCAAGCACTTGGAAACGTCCTCTTTTCATCTTCTGCTGACTCTGCCTTCCGTGGCTTTGGATCTTGACTCTACCTCCGTACTGAGCCTCATCTGATTCACAGCCTGACTTTGTTACAACACTGCCTGTGGGAACCTCACCCAGAGGGTAGGTAGAAACCTGCAGATCACCAGACAGGTTCCATAGCACCCCACCCTAGCTGTCAGGAGCCGGGTGTCAGACATGCATGACACCAGACTCTGGGCAGGTCAGAGAATGCAGCAAAGACAAAGCAAGTCTGCCCCCAGTTGGAAGTGGTTTGAGAGGTCGTTGAGCCCACCACCCATTCATCAGTTGTTTCTGCCTGCAACCCTGATTTTCCTTAGGGGAACACCACTCCCTTGCTCAGGTCACATGGGTTGAGGCTGACCCAACCGCTGTATGCTTGAGGAAGTCCTGTGGCCCCGGTCTGGCTAATCAGCCAATCTGGATAGAGCGACTGTGTCAGAAATGGACACTCGGCCCAACCATGGCAATAAAACTCTACTCCGGGACTTCAGACATATTATTGACAGGGTGCTTTCTCTCCATGGCAAGTGCTCTGCGTAAGGCTATTTTAAACCTCAATTCAGCCACGCCTGAAATGGGCCTGTCAGCCACAGGGGCCGATAAGTTCCTTTCTATGTCTAAACTCATTTGCAATAGGTTTTTCCATTTGCCCCCCCGGCAAAAAAGCCTGGGCTAATACAAATTCTCTCATAACCTCCTTACTAAGTGCTGGTCCAGTTGATTTGATGGGGAACTCACCACTCCTGCTTACATCAAATCAAAAGCCTCTTTGTAAGTGTACCCTTTATTTGGGCCCATGGAGCTTCGTGGGCATAGGCATTCATCCAAATATTTTGTCTACATCAGTGGTTCTCACACTTGGCAGCACATCAGAATCAACGGGGAGACTTGAAAATTGGAGATTCCTGGGCCTCATCCTAGGTCTACAGAATCAGAATTTCTGGGTTTGTGGTCAAGGAAAGTGTGTATTTTACAAAGCTATGCGGACAGTTTTAATCTAGTGCCAGGTTTAAAAGTCACTGATCCACATAATGCCAAGTAATTGTTCTATTAAAAGCAATAAACTGGTCAGCTGGAAAACAGTCATATACATGTCTCCTGTTTGCTTGCATTATATTTTTTACACATCTGGTCCTTAAGTTCAAGAAGCAAACACACATCCTTCCTAAAGAAACAGCAGCAGCTCTGGTGGAAGAAAATTGAGAGGTGGATTTACCATGAAACTCATAAAGCTTAAGTTTCAGGGCTCCACACTTGGACTTGTAAGTGCTTCCATGGCCATACGTTCTTGTAAAATTTAAGGAGTACAATATTTTAACTACACATGGTTGAGAGCACTGTCTCTTTCCACTTCAACTTCTCCTCAGTCGCATTTCCCCTTGTGTTGGGTGGCATGGAAAGGAGCCACGGGTATTTTTGGACCCTGACGAAGGAAGCTGATGAGGGTACATATAGTTTGGGTTTAGTGTAATATTTACGTGGTCCACAGCCTCTTCCATGTATAGTTCAGTTTCTGCTAGCTGCCCGAGTGTAAGAACAAATTTTAGGAATGATCCTACCACTCACTATGCCAGCCTATTCTACCTTGTAAAATCAAAGTTCAGGGTCCAACATGACCCTCATAATATGGTACAACATCAGGGACACCAAAGACATCTGAGTGAACTTTTCCTAAAATTGACAACAATCCTAAAAATGTACATGCCAATACCAGTAATAAGTGGTGAAGACAAAAGAAAGCTTTCCACATTATCAATCATAAAAAAACATCATTCAATCCATCATGCTACAGGGAAGTCTGATTCCTCCTGTTCTCTTAGTAGAAAGGATGACAAAATCATTGGTGCAAGAAGAGGTAATCAAACACATGCAGACAATAATTTTATTTGGTGTATCAGATAGCTAATTATCAAAAAACGTTATTTTCTAAATTTTGAGATCTTCCCAGAATTTGTCAGCTTTAAACATTTTGCTGTTATGGTGTTGGTTTATACTATAATTCTAAATAAATATTTAATTTCTTATCTGATAATTTGAATTACTTTTCTTAAAAAGGGCCTCCAGTGCTCGCTTCGGCAGCACATATACTAAAATTGGAACGGGGCTTCCCTGGTGGCGCAGTGGTTGAGAGTCTGCCTGCCGATGCAGGGGAGGCGGGTTCGTGCCCCGGTCCGGGAAGATCCCACATGTTGCGGAGCGGCTGGGCCCGTGAGCCGTGGCCGCTGAGCCTGCGCGTCCGGAGCCTGTGCTCCGCAACGGGAGAGGCCACAACAGTGAGAGGCCCGCGTACCACCAAAAATAAATAAATAAATAAATAAAATAAAATAAAATTGGAACGATACAGAGAAGATTAGCATGGCCCCTGCGCAAGGATGACATGCAAATTCGTGAAGTGTTCCATATTTTTTGAGAACATATGTATATGTAAACTGATTCACTTTGTTGTAAAGGAGAAACTAACACACTATTGTAAAACAGTTATACTCAAATAAAGATGTTAAAAAAAAAAAAAAGGCCCCCAAAACTGTATGAGCTTCAGGCCCTAGACTTGCCCCTGGGTTGAAGTGAGCACCTTGCCCCTGTATGCTGGTAGTGAACGTGATAAAACCTAATGGATTTGTCCTTTAAGCTGCCTCAGTCTCCTACATGCCAAATCTGCTTCTTATTAAGTCAGTGAATGCGCTATTGATGGATTTAATGACTCCTTAGCAATGAGTCAATAATGACTCTGAAGGAATGAAGCTGTGTGGCCAGACAGCTAAATAATACATCATTTAAAGGTTTTTGAACTCTTACCATGTTTTGGAAGAAGCTATTCTTCAAAGAAATTAGGAGGAAGGATGTATCATGGACACAGAGAAAAATATACAAACAACCAATTATGATTAACCAAGCTAGAAGAAGGGTGATTTATCTCTTATTTCCCTTTATAGGAAATACTACAAAATCATCCTCATGGCAAAGATGTGATTAAGCAGATCTTGCCAATAGTGCAGGTCTGGCTTGGCTCAATATAACCTCAGAATCCATTTTTTCTTTTTCAGCAAGGGCATTGCTGCAAATAGGATGGTACATGGTTTCATGTAGATGATATAAATAGCATATGGAAGTTATTACAAACACACCCAGGTCTCTGTGTATGCTGAATCTCACTCCCAGCTTTAGCTCGTTATAGGCATTAGGGAGAAATCAGTTCCTATGATGACAGATATGCTCCCTTGCCCTATGCATCCTATTTCCTGCACCACTTTGAATAATCTCGGTATTTACAAAGCAGCATTTAAAAACTGTTCATTAGGGCTTCCCTGGTGGTGCAGTGGTTGAGGGTCTGCCTGTCAATGCAGGGGACACGTGTTCGTGCCCCGGTCCAGGAAGATCCCACATGCCACAGAGCGGCTAGGCCCGTGAGCCATGGCCTCTGAGCCTGCACGTCCGGAGCCTGTGCTCCGCAACGGGAGAGGCCACAACAGTGAGAGGCCCGTGTACCACAAAAAAAAACAACAAAAAACAAACAAACAAAAAAACTGTTCATTTAAATTCTCTGCTCCAAGTATTTTTAGTCATACCTTAGATTCATGGGATATTAATAGGTTTACTAAGAAGAAAACTGCAGCCATAAAAGTTTGGTAAACACTGGTTTATACAACATTGAACTGATTTCTTTACTATTTGCAGCAGGACTTCTTGGAGCTTTTAATAATGAATCTCTCAGTGCAGAGTATAGAAGAATGTAGTTTGTAATGCTTCCCAAATTATATGATCACAAAACCTTTTTTTTTTTTTAAATGAGGAAAATGAGCTATAACATTGGGAAATGCTGCTTTGAACTAAAATAAAGGGAGATAATGGAAAGTAAATGCTTTATACAACATAAAAGCTAAAAAAATTATATGATACTTTTATAATCTCTATTATTATTATTATTATTATTATTATTATGACCACTATGCTCAAAGGAATCAATTGATTCTCTCATTTCTTTCTATGGGACCATTTAAGCTATCTATTTAGATGTAAGGAACAGACAAACTAAGACAAATGTATTTACTTGCATAATCTTCCACTGTGACAGTTTTATTTTACAAAGAGGCTGAGAAAAATTATACAAGCTTCTAGTTATCAAGCTTCTGTCTGCTGCTTCAGTAGCTTTCACTACTTTTTTGATATTTTCCATTACATTTATTAAAGAAGAATGACTGTCAATGCAATCCCTATCAAAATCCCAATGGCATTTTTCAAGAAATAAATTCACTCTAAAATTTATATGGGATCTAAAAGCACCCTGAATAACCAAAACAATTTTGAAAAATAAGAGCAAAGTTGGAGGTCCACATGTCTTGATTTCAAAATATATTACAAAGCTACAGTATTAAAAGCAGTGTGGTATTGGCATAAAGACAGACAAGTAGACCAATGGAAATAGAATAAAGAGCCCAGGAATAAATCCCCTCTTATATGGCCAAATAATCTTTGACAAAGGTGCCAAGACCAGCCAGTGGGGAGAGGACAGTCCCTTCAACAAATTGTGTTAGGAGAACTGGATATGCACGTACAAAAGATAGAAATTGGACCCTTATCTTGCACCATATACAAAATTAAATCAAAATGGATTAAAGCCCTAAATATAAGACCTAAAACTGTAAAAATCCTAGAAGAAGAAAGGGGAAAGCTCCATGACATTGGATGCAGCAATGATTTCTTGGTTATGACACCACAGCACAGGCAACAAAAGCATAATAGGCAAATGAAACTACATCAAACTTAAACTACGTCAAGCTATTGTGTATCAAATGACACAATCATAGCATGAAAAGGCAACCTATAATGAGAGTAAATACTTGCAAGTCATATATCTGAAAAGGGATTAACATCCAGAATATATAAAGAACTTCTACAACTTAACAATAAAAATCAAATAACCCAGTTTAAAAATGGACAAATGACTTGAATAGACATTTCTGCAAAGATGATATACAAAATGGGGAACAAATATATGAAAAGATGCTTAACATCACTAATTATCAGTGAAATGCAAATCAAAACCACAATAATATATCACCTCATACCCATTAGAATGGCTACCATAAAACAACAAAAAAGAAAAAGCAAAAACAGAAATTTCTACCATTAAAAAAAAGCAATACCAAGTATTGGTTATTATGTGGACGTGGAGAAATTGGAATTTTTGTGCACTGTTGGTGGGATTGTAAAGTGGAACAACTACGGAACACAAATTGTTTCCTCAAAAAATTAAAAATAAAACTACCATATAAGCCAGCAATCCTACTTCTGGGTATATATCTAAAGAATTGAAAGCAGAATCTTGAAGAGATGTTGCATCCCGATGTTCTTAGAAGCACTATTCACAATGGCCAAGATGTAGAAGCAGCCCAAATGTCTAATGACAGATGAATAGATATACAAAATGTGGTTCATACATATAACAGAATATTATACAACCTTAAAACGGAAGGAAATCCTGACACATGCTACAATATGGATGAATCCTGAGGACATTATGCTAAGTGAAATAGGTCAGTCACAAAAAGACATATACTATATGATTCCACTTGTATGACGTATCTAAAGTTGTTAAATTCATAGAAGTTAAAAGTACAATAGGGACTTCCCTGGTGATCCAATGGTTAAGACTCCACACTCCCAATGCAGGAGGCCCTGGTTTGATCCCTGGTCAGAGAACTAGATACCGCATGCCATAACTAAAAGATCCCACACACCACAACGAAGATCTCGAGTGCTGCAACTAAGACCCAGTGCAGCAAAATAAATAAATAAATATTTAAAAAAAAAAAAAGTACAATAGAATGGTGGTTGCAAATGAAAATCAAAAGAAAGCCAGGGTAGCAATACTTATATTAGACAAAATAGACTTTTAAATAAAGACTGTTACAAGAGACAAAGAAGGACACTAAATAATGATCAAGGGATCAATCCAAGAAGAAGATATAACAATTATAAATATATATGCACCCAACACAGAAGCATCTAAATACATAAAGCAAATATTAACGGACATAAAGGGAGAAATAGACAGTAACACAATAATAGCAGGAGATTTTAACATCTCACTTACATCAATGGACAGATTATCCAGACAGAGAAATCAATAAGGAAACACTAGCCTTAAATGACACATTAGACCAAGTGAACTTAACTGATATATAGAGAGCATTCCATCCGAAAGCAACAGAATACACATTCTTTTCAAATGCACATGGAATATTTTCCAGGATAGATCACATGCTAGGCCACAAAACAAACTCAGTAAGTTTAAGATAACTGAAATCATATCAAGCGTCTATTCCAACCACAATGCTGTAAGACTAGAAATCAACTACAAGGTAAAAACGTGCAAAAAAACCAACATGTGGAGGCTAAACAATATGCTACTAAGCAACTGATGGATCACTGAAGAAATCAAAGAGGAAACAAAAAAATACTTAGAGACAAATGAAAATGAAAACACAACAAGCCAAAACCTATGGGATGCAGCAAAAGCCGTTCTAGGAGGGAAGTTTATAGTGATACAAGCTTACCTTGGGAAACAAGGAAAGTCTCAAATAAGTGACCTAAACTTATACCTGAAGGAACTAGAGAAAGAAGAACAAACAAAACCCAAAGTTAGTAGAAGGAAAGAAATCATAAAGATCAGAGCAAAAATAAATAAAATAGAGACTAAAAAAAAAAAAAGAAAGAAAAAGAAAAGCTCAATGAAACTAAAAGCTGGTTCCTTGAAAAAATAAATAAAATTGATAAACCTTTAGCCACACTTACCAAGAAAAATAAGGAGAGGGCCAAAATCAATAAAATCAGAAATGAAAAAGGGGAAGTTACAGCCAACATGACAGAAATACAAAAGATCATAAGAAACTACTATGAACAACTGTATGCCAATAATATGGACAACCTAGAAGAAGTGGAAAAATTCTTAGAAATGTATAATCTAAAACTGGACTAAATAAAAAATATAAACAGACAAACTACCAGTAATGGAACTGAATCTGTAATTTAAAAACTCCCCTCCCAACAAACAAAAGTCCAGGACCAGATGGCTTCACAGATGAATTCTACCAAACATTTAGAAAAAAGTAAATACCTATTCTTCTCAAACTATTCCAAAAATTGCAGAAGAAGGAATGCTTCTGAACTCATTCTACTCATTCCAGGGTGACACCAGCACCACCCTGATACCCAAACCAGACAAAGATATCACAAAAAAGAAAATTACAGCCCAATATTACAGATGAATAGAGATGTAAAAATCCTCAACAAAATATTAGCAAACCAAATCCAACAATACATTAAAAGGATCATACATCATGATCAAGTGGGATTTATCCCAGGGATGCAAGGATTTTCCAATATCTGCAAATCAATCAGTGTGATACATCATATTAACAAACTGAAGAATAAAAACCATATGATCATCTCAATAGATGCAGAAAAAGCTTTAGACAATATTCAATATCCATTTATGATAAAAACTCTCCAGAAACTGGGCATAGAGGGAACATGCCTCAACATAATAAAGACCATATATATAACAAGCCCACAGCTAACATCATACTCAATGGTGAAAAGCTGAAAGCATATCCTCTAAGATCAGGAACAAGACAATGACACCCACTCTCACCACTTTTATTCAACATAGTGTTGGAAGTCCTAGACACAACCATCAGAGAAGAGAAAGAAACAAAAGGAATCCAAATTGGAAAGGAAGAAGTAAAACTGTCACTGTTTGCAGATGACATGATACCTACTACACATAGAAAATCCTAAAGACACCACCAGAAAACTACTAGAGCTCATCAATGAAATCAGTAAAGTTGCAGGACACAAAATTAATATACAGAAATTGGCTATATTTCTATACACTAAAAATGAACTATCAACAGAGAAACTAAGGACACAATTCCATTTACTATCACATCAAAAATAATAAGATACCTAGGAATAAACCTACCTAAGGACATAAAAGACCTGTATATGAAAAACCATAAGACACTGATGAAAGAAATTGAAGATGACACAAACAGCTAGAAAGATATACCATGTTCTTGGATTGGAAAAATTATTATTGTTAAAATGGCCATACTACCCAAGGCAATCTACAGACTTAGTGCAATTCCTATCAAAATACCAATGGAGTTTTTCATAGAACTAGAACAAATCATCTTAAAATTTGTATGGAAACATAAAAGACCCCAAATAGTCAAAACAACCTTGAGAAAGAAGAAGAGAGCTGGAGGAATCATGCTCCCTGACTTCAGACTATAGTACAAAGCTACAGCTATCAAAACAGTATGGTACTGGCACACAAACAGACACATAGATTAATGGAACAAAAGAGAGAGCCCACAAATAAACCACGCACTTATGGTCAATTAATCAATAACAAAGGTGGCAAGACTATACAATGGAGAAAAGACAGTCTCTTCAATAAGTGGTGCTGGAAAAAAAAACCCAGATAGCTATATGTAAAAGAATGAAATTAGAACATTCTCTAACACCAAATACAAAAATAAACTCAAAATGGATTAAAGACCTAAATGAAAGACTGGAAACCATAAAACTCCTAGAAGAAAACATAGGCAGAACACTCTTTGATATAAATCATAGTAATATTCTTTTGGATCTGTCTCCTAAAACAGTGAAAACAAAAGTGAAAAGAAACAAATGGGATCTAATTAAATTTAAAAGCTTTTGTACAGCAAAGGAAACCACTGATGAAACAAAAAGGCAACCTATTGAATGGGAGAAAATATTTGCAAATGATAAGACCAATAAGGGTTTAATATCCAAAATATGTCAACAGCTCATACAACTCAACATAAAAAAAAAAAAAACAATTAAAAATGGGCAGAAGACCTGAATAGACATTTCTCCAAAGAGGACATGCAGATGTCAACAGGCACATGAAAAGATGCTCAACATTGCTAATCATCAGGGAAATGCAAATCAAAACCACAAAGAGAAATCACCTCACACCTGTCAGAATGGCTATCATCAACAAGAAGACAAATAAGAAACGTTGGCGAGGATGTGAAGAAAAGGGAACCCTTGTACACTGTTGGTGGGAATGTAAACTGGTACAGTTAATGTGGAAAACAGTATGAAGTTTCTCAAAAAACTAAAAATAGAACTACCATATGACTCAGTTTTCCACTCCTGGGTATGTATCTCCCCCCCAAAAAATACACTAATTCAAAAAGATACATGCACCCTCATGTCCATAGCAGCATTATTTACAATTGCCAAGATATGGAAACAACGTAAGTGTCCATCAACAGCTGAACAGGTAAAGAAAGTATGGTAGGGCTTCCCTGGTGGCACAGTGGTTGAGAGTCCGCCTGCCGATGCGGGTGACGCGGGTTTGTGCCCTGGTCCGGGAGGATCCCGCATGCCGCGGAGCGGCTGGGCTCGTGGGCCATGGCCGCTGGGCCTGCGCGTCCGGAGCCTGTGCTCCGCAGCGGGAGGGGCCCCAGCAGTGAGAGGCCCGCGTACAGCAAAAAAAAAAAAAAAAAAGAAAAGGAAGAAAGTATGGTATATATACACAATGGACTACTACTCAGCTATAAAAAGAACAAAAATTTGCTATTTGGAACAACATGGATGGACTTGGAGGGTATTATTCTAAGTGAAATAAGTCAGACAGAGAAAGACAAATACTGTATGATATCACTTATACTATGTGGAATCTAAAAAATACAACAAACTAATGAATACTAAAAAAGGAATAGACTTGCAGATACAGAGAACAAACTAGTGGTTACCAGTGGGGAGATGAAAGGGAGAGAGGAGCAATAGGGGTAGAGGATTAAGAGGTACAATGTACAAAATAAACTATAAGGATGGGGCTTCCCTGTTGGTGCAGTGGTTAAGAATCCCGCTGCCAATGCAGGGGACACGGGTTCGAGCCCTGGTCCAGGAAGATCCCACATGCCGTGGAGCAACTAAGCCCATGCACCCCAACTACTGAGCCTGCACTCTAGAGCCCGCAAGCCACAGCTACTGAGCCCATGTGCCACAACTACTGAAGCCCGCGTGCCTAGAGCCCATGCTCCGCAACAAGAGAAGCCACCACAATGAGAAGCCTGCGCACCACAACAAAGAGTAGCCCCGGCTCGCCGCAACTAGAGAAAGCCTGCACGCCGCAATGAAGACCCAACAAGCCAAAACTAACTAAATAAATAGATAAATAAATAAAATAAATTTTAAATAAATAAATAAATAAACTATAAGGATATATTGTACAAATGTGGAATATAGCCAGTGTTTCATAATAACTATTAATGGAGTGTACCTTTAAAAATTGTGAATCACTATATTGTGCACCTGTAACATATAATTTTGTATGTCAACTATACTTCAGAAAAAAAAGTAAAATCGTGGTTACCAGGGGTGGGAGGGTGCGGAAGAGGAGTTGTTTATGGGTGTAGAGTTTCAGTTTTGCAAGATGAAAAAGTTCTGGAGATCTGTTTCACAACAATACTTAAAACTACTGAACTATATGCTTAAAAATGGTTAAGATGCTAAATTTTATATTATGTATTTTTTATAATAAATAAAAACAGTGACTGTCCTGGAGCTACTCAAAGATGAGTTGAAGTCATTTACATCTAGACCTTCTAGTACTACTTCTGTTCACCTTTGTTCTGATCAAATGTAGTTCTTTTAAAAAACTCCCCTTGGAGCCAGAATACTTAAGAGATTATAAAACAAGAGAGTTAGAGAGTGAGAATTTCATGAGGTCTGAAATGTTCTTCTTTGAAATTCCTTTCAAATTTCACAATTGGTGATTAAACATATCAAGGACTTGCTTGGCCCATATAGGTCTGGGAAGCCTTTCATTACAAAGATCTTTGCAGAGTATCCAAAAGAGTTTCAGGGGCTGGGCCATCTCCTCACGCCCCACAGTCCATGGGCACCTGTAATACCTCTCCTTTCAGTCAAAGGGGTGGTTATTGTGTGTATAGACTTATACCATCTTTGGCATTTATTCTCCCTGGGGGTTAAGACAGTCCTGCTGTTAGGTTGGGAACTCAAATGCCTTTAATATTTCACAACATTCAGGCAGTCTTTAGAGTTTTGGGATTCATTGCTGTGTTAGAAGCATCAGAACAAACCATAGTAAGAAATGCAACATGATTGCAGTTTCATTTACTCCTATTTGTGGCATCCAAGCAGCTGCGTTTCTTTTTATTTAAAATACTGTACCTTACTTTTGCTCTTCAAAGAGAAGATTCATAGCTCAAAGAGCTTTTGTTTAACACATTTTCTACCTAAGTATTTTTTTATAACATCTAATCAAAGGGCAGACTTGTCAGAGGAGAAAATTTTTTTTCTCTATCAACAGTACAGACTTGATTAAAAGGGTCCCAGGCTGCAAAGACATTTTGGAGAAAAGTACATTGCATGCACGTCCAGTTTACCTTGCCTTTGTCATACAAAGGTTGCCAAATGATAGGAGGGGGAAAAAGCTGTTTTAGAAGTGAGCCTGCAGCGGGTTGCTTGGAAGGCACAATCTCTCTTTTTTTTTTTTTTTTTTTTTGCAGTACACCGGCCTCTCACTGCTGTGGCCTCTCCCGTTGCGGAGCACAGGCTCCGGACGCGCAGGCTCAGCGGCCATGGCTCACGGGCCCAGCCACTCCGCGGCATGTGGGATCTTCCCGGACCAGGGCACGAACCCATGTCCCCTGCATCGGCAGGCGGACTCTCAACCACTGCGCCACCAGGAAAGCCCAAGGCACAATCTCTTAAATGGCTTCCACTGGGGGCAATTTTAGCCTCATCGACTTCCCCAGGTGAGGAGAGGCCCCCATCTCCAAGACCTGCATCTCTTTGAAAAGATCTGAGTCACAAAAAGCTTCGCAGACCATGTATGTGTATGGAGGAGAAGCAGGTCTTTAAATCCACTGCAAAGGATGCTCCTGTTTTCCCATTTTGCTCATAGAGCATTAATTGATAATCTCCTACCTCTCCTCTTCATCTCCCTTGATCCACTCATTCCGGGTTTTGGAGCAATAACTCACAGATGTCTGGAATGATAAGGACAGGTCTCTGGGCTGACTTCTGAGCAGCTCCTGGACAGAAAGACAGGAAAGAAGGACTCCTAGGACTCAAACTGAAAGCCTTGGGACTTCCCTGGTGGCTCAGTGGTTAAGAATCCGCCTGCCAGTGCAGGGGACACGGGTTCGAGCCCTGGTCCGGGAAGATTCCACATGCCGCGGTGCAACTAAGTTCATGAGCCACAACTGCTGAGCCCGCGTGCCAAAAAAGAAAAAAAAAAAAAAAAAAAAACTGAAAGCCTTTTCCTCCCTGTTTCCGAAGGAACCCCCTGGGCTCCCGCCCCCCCCCCCAGCTGTTCCTTGATTTTTAAAAGAAGTCTGAGAAGAAGAAAAGAGTAAAGAAAAAATAATGAATAAAAAAGCCGCATTCAAGATCATTTTATCCAATCCCTCAAAACTAAAGCGCTTAATAAGACCTTCAAAAATATAAGCAGTATTAGTGCTATTTTTATAAAAATGATGCCAATTTGGAGTCTGTCTCTAGATTAACAACTGAAATGAACATTTTCAAAGATCACAAAGGAAAGCAGCATAACAAACAGCTGAATTCCTATCATTGAGCTTCGACAATTTTCATATATGTGACAATCTTATTTCTTCTCTCCCCCACTTTTGAATGTATTTATATATTTATGTTTGCTTGAGTATATTAAAGCAAATTCAATGTATCACGCTCTTTTCCTATAATAATTCAGGATACATTTATAGCAGATAAGAACATTTTCCCTAACCCCACTGCTATTACTATAACAAACAAAATCAACAATAATTCCTTCATATTGCCTAATAAGTTCTGGAGCTCCATCTCACCTGCACAGGTTCATTGGCAGGTGAAGGAACGGAGGAAGCCAGGACACAACACACCTGTGTGACACCCTACTCTTCCGTACCCCTTCTCCCTTCAGACCCTTCCCAGGTAGGGCTAGTTTTACCTGCCCTCCTCATGAGTCCAACTCTTTTCCAGGGTGGTACTCACCCTCCCACTTCCTTAGAGCCATGAAAGCACAGCAGCTCAGGGGAACGTTTGCACGCACGCACACGAGCACACCTGCACACACACGTGTGAAAATTGGAAAATACATTGGTTTCGGTTTAACAGGTGTATGTTACTCCACATTATCCAATTAACCTATTGTTCCCTAGAACTATATTCATGGCTCCATGTGAATGAATGGTGGACCAGTTAAAACAAATAATGGGAAATAAAATACCTTCTCTAATGGTAGGTGCAATATTTTATGCTCCCGATTTATAAGCATCCTCCTCCCCATTTTTCTTGATTAACAGCAAAAGAACAAACTTAATTTTGCCAACAACTCAGGCACCTCTCTTGCACTTTAAAACTCACCTTTTGGGCTTCCCTGGTGGCGCAGTGGTTGAGAATCCGCCTGCCGCTGCAGGGGACACGGGTTCGTGCCCCGGTCTGGGAAGATCCCACGTGCCGCGGAGCGGCTGGGCCCGTGAGCCATGGCCGCTGCGCCTGCGCGTCCGGAGCCTGTGCTCCGCAATGGGAGAAGCCACAACGGTGAGAGGCCCGCGTACCGCAAAACAAAACAAAAAAACCCTCACCTTTTATGGGGGTAACTGCTCAGTCATGTCGGGATTGTGGTTCTCTTCCTCTTCCGCTCCCTTTCACCCTGAATGGCATCCGGGTTCAAGGAAGACAGAGGCAGGAGTTGGGGAAGAGCAAGCGGGTCCTTCCTGGCCCCCGCTCAGATGACTGTCATGCTTCCTTGCTCCCTGGTGCACATAATGCTGTGCTGCTGGGACTTCCGCTCTCAAGTCCACCTGCCCCCTCCCCCTCCCAACCAGGATCTGCCTCTGAACTCTCTCGGACACTTCCGCTCCCCCCTCAGGGCTTTGGAAGTTTCATGTGCTCTCCTGGAGCGCTTTGGAGCAACAAGGAACTGGGTGGTGCGATGAGCTGTGTGAGTCTCTCTGCCCCCATCTGCCCTTCCACCGTTGTTACTCCCTTCTCTGGGCCTTTAGGCTTTGCAATCTCCCCAGGATACACGCTGAAAATGAGACACAAACCTTCATGCCCTGGAATCCCCTAAAGTATATCTATGAGTTCCTATTACCTCCCCCTCCAGTTTGTACTTCAAGAGGGGTTCAACAAGAAAAGCTTTTGCAAATGTGTCTGAACATTCTTTTTCTGGTCTCCCTCCCTTTCAAAGCTTATCCCCACATCTTAACTTGGGTTCCCCCAGAAGCAGACCCTGAGGTAAGAGGTGATCCCAAGGAAACACCAGTAGGGGACTAGGAACAGGAAGCAGGGAAGGAAACACACCCACTAAGGGGTGCACTGTCAATCCAACCATCACTGAGAGCAAAGAGAGAACACATGCTGCAGAGCTGCTCCCTGGGTGGTGGTGGTGGGATGTGTGTGTGTGTGTGTGTGTGTGTGTGTGTGTGTGTGTGTGTGTGTGTGTGTGTGTGTGTAGAGCTGCTCCCTGGGTGGTGGTGGTGGTGTGTGTGTGTGTGTGTGTGTGTGTGTGTGTGTGTGTAGAGCTGCTCCCTGGGTGGTGGTGGTGGGATGTGTGTGTGTGTGTGTGTGTGTGTGTGTGTGAATTCCTCAGCACTCCAGGCAGCAAAGGAGACTTTTGGCTGCAGGAGAAAATTGTCAGGAAAATAAATGCAGGTGCTGGCAGTCCCTGTGACAAGAAATCTGCTTTTACATTATTTTACATTTTATGGTAAAGTTTCCTAACTGCTGTACTGCAGCCCACTGGAGGACCATAAAGGACCGGGAGATACTGAGCCTCTCAGCCATCTTGCAGCTAAGTGGGGCCTGGGACAGCTGCAATCTAAGGGCCAGTCACCAACTGCAAGCAGCCTTTTTGGGGCTGCAGAGCTGATGTGGTCAAGAGAATAATGGCCCCTAAAGATGTTCACATCCTCATCCCAAGATTAGTGTCCTTACAAGGGAGACAGGAGGGTCAGAGTCAGAGTGAAAGGGGACATGATCTGAGAGTGATGTGGCCACGAACCAAGGAATGCAGGCAGCATCTAGAAGCTGGAAAAGGCAAGGAAACACATTTCCCCCTAGAGGTTTCAGAAGGAACACAGCTTTCGATTTTAGCTAAATTTACCAGATGGTCCTGGGTAAGCAAGTTGGACCTTTGTGTTCTGTATTAGCACCTTCATCGTAAAATGGGAGTAGAAAAGCAAAGGCATTGCAGAATACTGCTGCAAAGATCTGCAAATTTATGGGCATAAAAGCCATTTTCAAATTTTGTATATAAGAAATGTTGACACAAGAGTTTGTGAGTTTCTTACCTATCTCCCATCTTGTTTAGACTTGATTCTGTTTAGCTCTGGTATGTAGACACTTGATCAGCCTTGTGACTGTCAGCTGACACAAAACCCAACCGTAGTACCAATCAATCTGCCAGGTGGTATAAGCTCTGGGGCATTAAACACTTCACAGGTCCGCATAAGTAATGACAAATACACAGGATTATGAACAACTGGAGCCTCCGGCTTTTCTCTTTTGGTGGTACCTCTAATAATCACACTTACAAAGAGCTAAAAATTTTAAAATGCAACTTCTAATAGTCCCTGGGAGGAGCAACAGACATGTATTTTCTTGCATAAACTACAGTTTAATCAGCAAAACACAAAGTAGTCACAAAGTATTGAAACATCAAAAGTCCAGTGAAACAAGAAAACCTTTGAGGAAATGCAATGAATTTATTATATGAAGTATAAAATTGACCTAATTATTCTTTTTTTAACTGATATCTCACTGAAACAAAATTAAAACAAGCAATGAATAATTTCTCTCTCCTCTTTATTCCCACCAGAGCCTTATCCCTGGACCACAGACTTGCTTCCCTCTGCCTCCAAGTTTTGCCCACATGATTAATATCCTCTACTAAATTCTTGGCTTCTGGAGGCCAGGTTACCTTATCACACAGCAATAATGCCTTCCAGAATAGGACCTCAATAAATGTCAGATTGAATCAACCCAGTTTCTATTTGAAAATGTCAGCTGCTTGACTGACTCATTTACTACCTGCTTCTGAGTGGCATTATCTGTCTGTACATCTATTCTTTCAACATCACCAATGAGATTTTACTTTATCCTCATATTTTATACAGAGCTTTATTACAGCTGACAGATCAATAATGTGTGGTGAGGTTCATAGGTCAGGCCTCCTGCTGGCCTTTCTGGGGAGATGCTACCTGTATCTCTATCTTTGAAATAATGGAAGAGTTTGACCACTCTGTCACTATCAGCTGTGTCACCTTGGGCTGGTTACAAGAACACTCTGGGCCTCTCTCACAGGGCGTTAGAGAGGATTATTGAGATCAGAAATAGAAAATCCTAACATAAACAGTAATGAGTGTTAACAGGGGCCGGGGACTCTCCTGTGTGTGTTATATGTATAGCATGTTCACTCTTCGCAACAGACTTATGAGGTAACTATTCTTATCCCCATTTTACAGTTTGGGTAACTGAGGCACAGAGCAGCTAACTAGCAATCCAATGCTACAGAGAGGGTAAGGAGCAGATCTCGAACTCAGACTCAGGGCAGTCAATCCCCACTCTCTGTGAACAGCTGTTCCCCACTAAGTCCTTTGTGAAACAGCTGTCCCCCAAATGTAAACATTCGTTTTATTTAGATGGTAGATGGTAGATGGAGGGAATGTATACAAGAGATTCCCTGAAACCTCTGCTGTCTCCCATTTACTCAGTTCCTCAAAAAGAAAACGATTCAGCAAATATTGAGTGTCTAATTAGTCAAGGTATGAGCAGGATTCTTGCAAAGCCAGTTCAAATCCTAATGTAAATACTGAGTTCCTTGTTACTGACTTAAGATCTCTTTCAACACACCCTTCACCACAGTAGAAACCTCATTCCTACTTGAATGACCAAACTTCACTACACACTGCTAAGCGCAAAACTATGAGGACCGGGCCTTACAGTCTGTTAAGGTCGATGCCTGCGTCACTCAAACTCCCAGTCTTCACGAACGGCCCCGCCTTCCACTGATGGAAACTCCACGTGACACCTTGTGAGTCCTAAAAGTGAGGGACTGGTCCTAGGATATAAAATAACTGGAGGGGCTTCCCTGGTGGTGCAGTGGTTGAGAGTCCGCCCGCCGATACAGGAGAAACGGGTTCGTGCCCCGGTCCGGGAAGATCCCACGTGCCGCGGAGCGGTGAGCCATGGCCACTGCGCCTGCGCGTCCGGAGCCTGTGCTCCGCAACGGGAGAGGCCACAACAGTGAGAGGCCCGCGTACCGCAAAAAAAAAAAAAAAAAAGAAAGAAACCAAACCTGGACCTCTCAAAGGGTCCATGGTATCTAAGTGACCGTGAGCCATGGAAGAAATGCCCGTAACTACTAAATAATTACTTTGACTGATAATGGTCACTTTGTGCCGTTAACAGTTGGGAGATGTTTCTGCTGTTGGTTTCATGTTAGCCAAACCAGTGCCTTTGGTGTAGATCCTCAAGCAGGGGTGATTGTGCCCCGAGGGGACATTTTTGGCTGTCACCGCTAGGGAGGGTTGCTACTAACATCAAGTTCGTGGAGGTAAGGGATGCTGCAAAACATCTGACAATGCACATGACAGCACCTCCAGCAAAGAATTCTCCAGCTCAAAAGGTCAACAGGGCTGAGGTTTTGAGAAACCCTGGTGTGGCCCGGTGCTCCATCTCTCAATTTTTCCATTCAATGGTGAGAATGCATACTAGAGTGAAATTTCAAAATCTTAAATGTTTTGCCCAAACGCACACCACATGCAAATACGTACACCTTCAGAACACTTTCAATCCTCTTTGGCATGGAGGTTGCACATGTCCTAGGAACTGGGTGGGTGGGACATAAATGCACACCAGCCCTTCCTGTCTCTGAACTTCTCTCCCCTCCATGCCCTGCTTACAATTGTTTCCTATATCAGCATTATCTCTCTTCTCAGCACAGTTACTCAGGACTTAAAGTAGAAGAACCAGTTTCAAATTTTGCCTAAAATGCAGTTCCAGGCTCTTCACAATCAAACAGCTAAAGGAGGGCAAGAGAAGGGAGGACAGGAAGAGAAGAACAGGAACCTAACTCCCTCCAGGTTAGTTTGTTTTGTTTTGTTTTTTTCTTTTTTGCGGTACGCGGGCCTCTCACAAGCACAGGCTCTGGACGCGCAGGCTCAGCGGCCATGGCTCACGGGCCTAGCCGCTCCGCAGCATGTGCGATCTTCCCGGACCGGGGCACGAACCTGTGGTCCCCTGCATCAGCAACCACTGCGCCACCAGGGAAGCCCTAGGGCCATCTTCTGATGTCCCATCAACCGGCCCGAAATGATATACTTTTTAAAAAGAAAGTATCGCCCTAAACCACATTTATAAAATGTGAAACAAGGAAATGGAAAGCTCCTGGTTTTTAATGAGCTTCACCTAAGGTCTCTCAAACTTAAGACATCAATCACATTCACTGTTCACATACAGTAAAAAGTACATTTATTTTCAAATGTCATAGAAACCTAATAGTTATTTGTGACAATTCCTCCTCCGGTCTGTACATTGGCGGTATACTGGTATCTTTCTTTCCTTCTTTCTCTTCCTTCAGCTTGATTCCCATTCATTCACCCTTTCCACAAATATCCCCTGGGTTATCTTGCTGTCTTCTGCAGAGAATCCAGATAGAAACTGGGAACATTCCCATCTCGTGGGAACCCAGACAGCCATCCTCTTTCTCTTCCTTTTTGGGTTTGGGGAGGCTCCCTCTCTTCATAGGGTGAGGACCAACCTGGAGAAACAGGGGAACAGAACTTTCTTACTAGGAATATCTAAACATCACCTCTCAGATAGTCGTCCCCAAACACACCACTCCTGTACCCTACTGAGTGTTCCTTCAAGAAGTGCTACTTCTTGCTAACCTGCTCAGATGGGCTTCTCTTGGTTTTAATAAAATCAGGAAGATCTGTCTCATGTTACTCATGGAACTTCCAGCTCTTTACATTTGTGTATTAAAAGTTTAAGTGGACCAAGGGGGTGAGTGATGCTAGGGACTAGGTTTAAGCTGGACTGAAATTCTGTGAACCTCTTTGACAGTAACATTTCCCCTCTCTGGCTCTGGAACCGCATGTGCACCCACAAAGTACTGATTGCTACCACCATCCCCTACAGTCAGCGTCAGGAAATCAGCAAGATCTGGCTATGAGTTTGCGTTTTCATGCCTCCTTAAAGCTCAGGAAGCAATATTTCGGGGGGTCGGGAGGAACACACTGTTCAGCTCGGAAATTTCCTCTAGATGTTGAAAGGAAAATGCCATCCTTCGGCTTCCACCCCGAGAAGCACGAGGCAGGGCTGCCTGGGCTTTGCTAATAAAAACGGAAAGTGTAAATGGCTTGGTGGTGACTGGCTTTCGCCCTTGGCCGGAGAAATGAGATCACGATTTTCACAAAGGACAAGAAACGCCGCTGCCGCCACTGCTGAGGCTGCTGCTTCCCCCCCACTGCGCGGGTCCCGCATTACATCACCGGTGAGCTCCTGCGGGTGGGGGGAGAGAAGGCTTTGCCAGGGACTCAGCCCCAGACCAAGGAGGATAAACACGGAATAACAAGGATATGGGGTGAGGGGGGGGGGGGAGGGAGAAGGAAAAAGCAGGACCAGGTTTCCTACCACGACCCTGAACGTGTGTATGGGGTGGGGTGTTGCACGGGCACCGAGTCCTTAAAGCAGCCGCACCCCAAATTCCGTTCCCGCATCGCACACCCAACCCTCCTTCAACTCCCAATTCCAAGTCCAACAAAAACCGACATCCAAATTGGCCTGGAAAGTCGCCTTGAGAGGCCCAAGGGGGACAGCCGAGAGGCTCCCGGGGACTGGGAGGGACCACGACGCCCGCGCCTCCTTGGGGGAGTGGGGGGAAGGCGGTCGCCGCTGCTCCCCCGCCCGGCCCAGCCAGCGGTGCCTCCCCCGCCAGGCAACAGCGGCCAGAGGGGGGAGGCAGAAGCGCCTCCTCCGTGCCAGGAGCCGAGACGGCGGCGGCAGGGGGAGGAAGGCGCCTCTCCTTACCCCCGATGAGGGGCGGGTCATGCCATGGCAGCGCGGGCGAGCCACAGCGGCGGCGGCGGCGAGCGGAGCCCAACCAGCAGCCCCCGGAGCTCGACAGGGGCCGGGGACGCCGCGGCGGGAGCGCGGGACGGCCGGGACGTGGGAGCCCGGAGCGCATCGGTGACGGTTCCCGGCCTCCCTCCGCTTGAGGACTACGAGTGCAAAATCTGCTACAACTACTTCGACGCAGACAGGCGCGCGCCCAAGCTGCTGGCGTGCCTGCACACCTTCTGCCAGGAGTGCCTGAGCCGGCTGCAGCTCCGCGCCGCCGCCGCCGCCACCGCCGCGCCCGAGCGCCCGCTGCGCCCGCCGCCCTGGCACGGGCCGCCCGGCGCCATCGCTTGCCCCGTGTGCCGCCACCGCACGCCGCTGCCCGACAGCCGCGTGTACGGCCTTCCCAATAACACCAAGCTCGCCGAGGCCTTCCCACTGGCCCTACGCGCCGCGCACGACCCGCTGCCCCAGGACGGCCTCCCGCCGCTGCCCGCGCGCCGCCCAGTGCCCGCCGCCGCCCCGGCCCCGCCGCCGCCGGCGTCCGCCGAGGACGCGGCCCGAGGACCAAGCGCCAGCGCCGGCCTGCGCGCCCCGGGCTCCTACGAGAGCTGCCAGAACTGCAAGCGCGCCGCGCTCACCGCGGGCTGCGTGTGCGTCGTCTTCTCCTTCCTCTCCATGGTGGTGCTGCTCTTCACCGGCCTCATCTTCGTCAACCACTACGGCGGCGGCGGGGCCCCCACGGGGCGCGGGACGTCCCCTGATGCGGCCCCAGCAGCCGGTGTGCCCTTGCCTTCGCCCGTGGGGCCCATCTGCCTGTCGGTGGCCAGTATCCTGGCGCTCTTCTCGGTCGTCGTCACTTGGGTTATCTGCTGGCTGAAGTACCGGCCCGAGAGCGCGGCCACGGGCTCGGCTGGGGGCGGCGGCGGCGGCCCGAGGGCGCGGGCGGCGGCGGTGGGCGGCGCTCGGAGGAGCGACACGTAGTGGGGCCGCACGCCTGGCCTCCCTCCCATACCTCTAGCGCGGTCCGAGAGGAGGGGGCCTCTGGCCCGCTGCGCTCGAGCTTCTCCGCCCTCTGCGGAGGGCGGCCCCCGGCCGCTCACCCCCTCACCGCCCGGTCACGGCAGAGCTTCGGTTTTCCGCGTCTCTGGCCTTTCAGGTCCACGCTTCCCCGCTGGGCCAGAGAGGGAAACCGAGGAGGCGGGGATGCTGGTGGCAGTCCCATCTCCCTGGACTGTGCAAGGTCAATTCCGCTTCATGCACCACCCTCATCCTCGCCGGAGTGCACTGCCATCCCTCCCTGGGGTCCGAGGATTTGCAAAAAGAGGAGGAAGGAGGAGGGGGATGCCCGCTGCCCCGCCTGGAAGCTGGTTTCCTGGCTGCTGTGACTTGAGAGTTTCTTTAAGGGTATAGGTGCTAGCTCACGTCTGCAGCAGTTGTGAATGGACCTGAATTGTCCAGAGGTAGCATGAATGTGATGTAAACGTGAAAGGTTTCCCCGCTTCCTGGAGGCCCTAGGGAGTGAGTGAGCCGGAGCTCTGAGAGTGACGTTCAACCCCCGGGGGCACGGCGCTGGCGTGAGTTGGGAGGCCGCACGGACCGACAGTCCGCATCAGTGCGCGATTGGGCAGGTGCTCAGCGCGCGTGCGCGCTCACATCTGCCGCTGGAGTCTTCGGAGCACAGCAGGGGTGGCGCGCACAGGGCGGTGGATCCGTCTGCTAGCGGCCCGACAGAGTCCAGAAGTTCCATCTCCTGGAAACTTGTGATTGTTGTATTCATGGGGTTGCTACCAGGAAGTCATTTCATCTTCTGTAACTGGGCTCAGGGAGCTTAACGAGCCCGTTCTCTCTTCTCTTTTCAAAGCTGACTTACTGTTGCCCCCACCTGGAAGATATTGAAAGCTATTCACGCGGAATAGAAACTGTAGGCTTCCTCTGCCTTTTTTCTTAATTTCATTTTAAAAATAATTTATTTCAGAATATATAAATCTGGAAATTTTGTGCATTAAGATTTCTGGAAAAGTTGTTTGATAAGCAGTAATATTTCTCCCGTACCTCGAGTCCAAATACATTTCAAAAGTAGGGGCGACAGTAAAGGCGTGTTGGTAATTGATTCAAGATTTTATACTGTGAAACAACTTTCAATTATCTGATCAAATAAAAAATACTGCTCAAAAAACGAAACTGACAAATCAACTGACAGGTCTTTCTTCCGTTGATTACAAATATATATTATACTTATCAGAAAAGTATTATTTTGAATTCAGCTGTTTGATATTATTAGAAATCACTGAAATGTTCACATCTGATCACATTAGATGAAAAAGAATACGTCCTATCCGATTTTGTAATTGAAAAGATGAATTGGGAGTGTATGTTGCAGGTGGATTAGATGTTTTTTAAAGAAAAAAAACCTGAATTGTTCCAAATGTATTTTATATGAAAACAATCTTTATTCCATCTTTTGAAATGTGGAATAAGACAGTTTTCATGCCTAAAAATCACAGAAGCTACTGAGGGTATGCTATTATTCCTCGTGTATTTATGCAAGCTGCATGATATCTTGACACTATTAACCGAACTTGAATGGAGCATTTGTATCCATCATAGAGTGAAGTAATTTATGGGCCATTGATAAGTGGTATGGCTGCAATTTAGGAATTGCAATATGGTATGTTTTGTGTATGCACTGTCAATAAAAACAAGAAGCATTTATAGAAAAAAACCTGTTTTCATGAAACTTATTTCATGGGGAAATTGCTCCGAGTTATTTTGGTGGCACTTCTTTTCCTGAAATACACATCCTCATCCAAATTCTATCAATAATTTCACATTTTGAATAGGGCTGAGAGAGAAATATCTCACATGTGGGAGTACACTGCAAAGGCATTTCATGGAATTATTTCTAGGGTTTAATGGAATTCCTGAAGGCCAAGTGAGATCTGTTGTATTTTAAAGACTTACCCAATCCACTACTATAACATTCCCCTAAAACTAAACTCTGTTGTCAGATTTTGTTCTCAGTTTCTGCAAAGTGTTTTCAGTTTCCTAATACTAAGACTCACACTTCAGAGATTGGTTTTAATTTACTTTTACCTCCAACAAATAACTTGTGTTATTTTTATTTCTGTATTTGTTTTCATCTTGTATCCTTTGTTTACCTCCAGTGCTGAGATTCTGCTAGTATTCACAACTGTTTAGTTGTACAAGTGCAATTACACATATATATGTGTGTAGTTACTAGAATGTACATGCTAGTAACAGAACTTGGCTTTGTGGATGTAACCATGTGCACACACATGTCTTTGTTATTTCATTCCCTTAAATTGGCAACCTAGAAGTTTGTCTAAAGTTACCTGGGACAAGCTTGCTTCTTATAGAGTTTATTTATATTCCACAGAGGAAGGTACAACAATGACATAAACTGAATTATTCCTCATAAACGAGAAAGAGATCTTTGAATTGCCTGAGTCACCACACAAGCCACATTTTGCTTCTTTCATAGGTTGCAGATGTAAATCCCTTGTAATGAGAAATTTGAATAATTTAAAATCAAATATATATAATTAGTAGCTCAGTACCCGAACATGGAGAGATTATTTTTTGTGGCTAACTTTGTTTTATTGCTAATTTATGACTTCTTTATCAGGAATTGAGTGGCAGGATGAGGCGGTGGAAGAAATTTTCCAATTTCTAGTGGTTTTCTGGCATTCAGCTGTTCCCCCATTTTGCAGATGTGATTTCACCGTTCCTGCATCACATGGAAAGTCCTGGTATACCAGCATCTTAGAGCATGAATTTAGCAGAAATTGTTTAAATGACCAGTGAATTGTCTGGAGGGCTCCTGTGACAGTGGAGTACTTTCCTCTCTTCTCATGGAAATTCTCATCTTCTGGGAAGAGCTTGACTCAACCCTGGGCACATCTCCAGCTCATGAGTATGAACTACTAGTAAAATCACTGCAAAAAGCCCGACCTTGTCTGGCCTGAACTGGCTCAAGAACTCTTGGTTTCCATGGCCCAGATTCTGCTTGGGTTCTGAGACTGCTGGTTAGAATTATCTTGAGGCTTTTATAGAATCTAAATTTCAAGTGAAAGAAACTCATCTTGTCGGTGATTGAGAGACGAAATACTTGGCCTCTAAATGTAATATGTTTTGGTGAACAGTGTCCACATCCATAAAGAACCTTGGTTTGGGTTCTAAAGAGCAGTAATCTCACCCAGGAGATATGAGAGCCATTAGGCTCTCTCCTTTCTTGGAAGGACCTTGGCAAGTTATTTAACCTCTTTGAGCCTCAGGCTCCTCACCTGCAAAATGGGAACAAAAAGAATGAGCCCTGCTTTCCTTTTGGGGTTGGCCTAAGGATTTGTATACATAGGAGGGTATATGGGTGAAAATGCTTTGGAAACAAGCCCTATGTGGATCTTTAGTTTTGTTTTCATTCAGGTTTGCAAGGGTCTAATATCACCTCCTCAGAGAGGTTTGCCCTCACCACTCTATCCCCAAGGGAATATCTATTGAAGTTTTATTTTCTTCTTAACACTACTATCTGCAGTGGTCTTATTTATTTTCTATATGCTTTATCTCAATCTCCTGCAACCAGAATGTAAAAACAAGGGCAGAAAACTTGTCTGGTCACCCACTCTATCCACAAAGCTGTAGCCAGTTCTTGGCATATGCTAAGTGGCAGATAACTAGTCTGTTGACTTGGCTTAATGGGAAACCCTGGACTGAATGTTAAGTGACTTGGCTCCCTTTTCTCACACTTCCTCTTAATAAATCCTGAGACCCTGGGGGACTTAGGTAAACAATTGCTTCCCCCCCCCCCACCGACTTCATAAGGAATTTTGAAAGGTGAAAATATATACCAAAAGGCACCTTGAGTTATGAGAAAAATTAATTCTATTACAGCAAAACTCTAACTGCAATATAGTCAGTGACAGGAGACAGTGGAGAGACTAAAAGACATTTGGCCTCCATTTCCGATCATTTTCTGCATTTTAAGATTTCAAGGCATGAATTCTTTTGGCTACCTTCTTTATAAGCACGTCTGCCCCATCCCCTCCAAAGCTAGCAGCACCTACGTAGTTGGTATAAGCTTACAATGCAGTGAAATTTCCCCACAACATTGAGAGCAACAGCTATTAAATTTCTCATTATGTGTTACTCCCCGTTTTACTAATTCTTCAATCTTTGCCACTTTAAATAAATTATCCTTCACAGACTTGCTAAATTTATCATCTCAGTAGCTGAGTAATCCCCTACTAATCTGTGATCCAACTCATCCTCTTTAATCATTTAATTCCCATTAGCTAATATTTGTATTTTAAATTTCTGTTATGATACAAAGATGATTACCTTCATGCCGTGGGCATTGAACTGCATCCCTGTTAAAGGTAAATAGCATACTTCTTCCTTTGAAACAGTACGTTTTTAGTGTATATGTTATAGCGTAAGTTTGTGGAATATCAAATATTTACTACAGTAAATATTTATGAAATGAGTATTAGAAATGACCGTAGCCGGATCTTGGTTCCAAGTTATGTGAATGAAGAAATTATGAGAGAGATTTTATCTATCTTTTGCTAGATCTCTTTTCATCGTGCATTTAAGAAAAGCTTTGAAATACATACCATTAGCATTGTTTCTATCCATTGATCAAACTTGCAGCTTCCCTTCTCTTAAACAAAACTAAAATATAGCAAAAAGAAGCAAGTTTGCTTCTGTGATAAATTCACCATCATGCTTGATTATAAAATACATTCATGGAAGTAAGAGTGTTCAATTTCCAAGAATAGTCCTAGGAGCTCAGGAGGAATGTGCACACTTCCTTTAGAAAAAATTGTCTTTGCATGTAAAATTGGATTATCTTTGGCTTAGAAATACCACATCTCCATGGGGTGGAAGAGGGGGTAGTGCTGAAGTAGGAAGAAAGAAGGTAGAGAAGATGTGCAAAAAAGTTCTCCTAGCCCATGGTATTGCAAACACACATTCCGAAATAAACGGGAGAGAAAGTGTTTAATCGCTGCAAGAAGAGAACACTTTTATTTCAGTAGTTATTATTTCAAGAACCACGGTAATAATTGAGTGGCTCAGCTATGTCTTACCATAATGACAGTACTCTCTATCATATGGAAATGATACTTTGATAGGATTTATATGTCTGTGTGTGCATTTAAAAATAGTTTCTAGTCAAACTTGGGAGGTGGAGAGCAATTGCACCTGACTTGCAACTTGGGGCGGGGGCGGTGGGTGGGGTGGGGAGGGGTAGGATTAACTTCAAGTTGTCAAGCAGACAGTTTTTGCTTGGAAGAAAATTTGGGACTGAACTCTGCAAGGAAAAGATTTGTCCCTAGAGTCAATTTCTTATTAAACACACACAGTAAACTTATTTCCTGATTGGAGCCTTAGCAGAGGTTCTCAACTCTGGCTGCAGTTTAGAATTACCTGGAGCGCTTAAGAAAAAGAAACAAAACAAAACGCGGAAGCACCCGTCCCGCCCCCGGAGACATTTATTTAATTGGTCTGGGGGTAGGGGTGGGGGTGGGGAGGGGAGACGCAGCAGTAGTTTTTAAAAGGCGCCCCAGGTGATTCTACTGAGCAGCAAGATTTGAAAGCCATTCTACTTCACAACGTTTTTTATTGAAATGCGACGTTCTCCCCAATCCCACTTTAATGAACTAAACGCCACCAGGTTTCTTAGAAAATGGGAGACGGTGGACTAATGCTTGGATTTTGGAAATGGCCATAATTTGGATAACTATTCGTTGCTCTGACTATTCCCTCTGTCTCTCCACACACACACACACACACACACGCACACACTCACACTGTTGACTTTGTATTCTCAGGAAAGTTAGCTAAATATTTGCCTCCTAATTGCGCGCGCTCGTGATCTTTCCTAATGTGGCGTGGATGACGGCTGCGCCTCCTCACATTACAGGGCTTTTCCGTGGGCTCCCCTTGGTCCCTCAAAATAGGGGTGTGCTTTCCAAGTCAAAATTCAGCGACAACGTGGGGATTTGAGGGTGGATTATATGGATAACCAGGAAAGTCTAGAGGTTAAATTAACAAAACCTCGCCAGTTGACAGCTGTGGGTGGCATCGCCCGTGACAGCTGAAGGAGAAGCTGCTGGTCACCAACAGGTGTGGACGTGCGAGCAGATCCAGAGCAGAGCGTAGTGTTTTAAGATATTCGCTAGGAGAGTTATTACATTCTTTCAAAAGACCCTTCCCAGTAGCCGTTCAGCGTACAAATTAATTCCACACTCTTGGATCCAGGTGTAAAGGGATTTGCGCTGAGACCCAGCGGCCAGAGGTGGGAGGAGGGGGATTACCTCGATTTCTGTGCGTTTGAACGCGGACGCCCGAGGTGGCTCGTAGCTGAACGCAAGGACCATCCGGGGAAAAGTGCGGGCGCGGAGGCCGCCGAGGGCAGCCACCGCGACAGGTCCTCGGGGAGGCTCCTGGGCGGGCGG
The DNA here is from genome assembly GCF_026419965.1 of Kogia breviceps. Taxonomy (NCBI): domain Eukaryota; kingdom Metazoa; phylum Chordata; class Mammalia; order Artiodactyla; family Physeteridae; genus Kogia; species Kogia breviceps. The sequence goes on along the minus strand of NC_081311.1, from coordinate 186,327,000 downwards.
GGTGGAATCCGCATCCTGGGGCCGGCCTGTGCCCGCCCCCGCGCGCAGCCTCCCGGGCTGGAGAGAACTCGAGGCCGCCCGGGGCGACAGCCTAGTCCCCGCACAACTGGGCCAACGCCAACGACTTAAGCGTGTCCCTTTCGCAGCCCCCGACCCCAAACCCCAGCCCAGCAACCCCCAAGCTTGCGATCCCGAAGGGCAGGCCGAGGAGAAGCCCAAGACACAAGGACGCTGTCACCAGCCCATTCGTCGCGCGCGGGGGAACCTTGCAAACCCAGCCACTCGACATCGCTGCTTCGCTTGTTTGTGTGTTTGTTTTGTCTTCGTATGGAAACTGGTCTTCAGCCCTAACTCTCCGGATTCCGTGACGCCCCGATTTCAGGGTCTGAAGGTCCATCTATGATCCAGTGGCGTCCTTACCATCTTTGCATGTCCACGGGCCCTTCCAGCGCCCGCCCCATAGCTCTCGGTTCGCATCTCCCTTCCCTCCCTTCCTCCCTCCCTCCCTTCCTCTGGGCCCCGCTGCGGGGCTTGCGGGATCTTAGCTCCCCCACTGGGGACCCCACCCGTCCCCGCAGTGAAAGCGCGCAGTCCTAACCGCTGCACCGCCTGGGACTTTCCCGCATCTATTCTTAAAAAGAGCGGAGATGGGCTTCCCTGGTGGCGCAGTGGTTGAGAGTCCGCCTGCGGATGCAGGAGACACGGGTTCGTGCCCTGGTCCGGGAGGATCCCACATGCCGCGGAGCGACTAAGCCCGTGAGCCATGGCCGCGGAGCCTGCGCGTCCGGAGCCTGTGCTCCGCAACGGGAGAGGCCACAACAGTGAGAGGCCCGCGTACCGCAAAAAAAAAAAAAAAAAAAAAAAAAAGAGCGGAGAAGCCCCAAATATGTAGGTCAAGAAGAAGGAGACTCCGAGTGCGGTGGCTGCGGAGCGCGGAGTCGCTTGTCTGTCCCGTCATTTCTCTGCTGCTTTTTGGTGCGCACCCCGACTTCTCCCAGAATCCCAGCCCCGCGAGGCTCCGAAACCCGCCTCCCCCGCCTTCCGCATTATCCCCACGGCTCTCAAAGACGCAGAAGGTGTCCTGACAAACCTTCCCGTTGTCCGCGGGGGTGGGGGGGCGGGTCAGCGGGACGTGGACGCGAAGGGCTGGGGGCTTGGAAGTACTTTGGGCATCTTCGGGTTTCCTCTTGGAAATTCCTCGCAGTTCCCCGCGGGGGCGGCGCTGGCTGCCGACCCCGGACCTTCCACCACCACGAGGCGGTCCGCAAGAAGGAGAGGTTCGCCACACGGCTAGGGGCCTAGGAGGACTTCGAGAAGCCCGGCCCACGCCACGTTCCAAATATAGCGCTGATCCGCAGGGAGCAGGAAGATTTGGATTCTTTCCGCCAATACACACCAGCTGCCTGCCACGTGTCCGGCACGAATTAGGGGCGGCTGGATGATGCTAAGTGTCTCAGGTTCTTCTCCGCCTGGAAATATAGGCGAATACGCTCTGGGAGTAAGACAGCGGGTTGTTGAAAATAAGCAAAAATTTTAAAGTGGGATTGTGTCATTGGAAGATTTTAAAAAGGGAACTGAAAGGGAGTAAATTTCCAAATTATTTTCAATCGAGATAAGATAGGTCAGTGCCTCCCAGAGGCATTAAAGGTAACTTTTGTTGACATTTATTTACAACCAGAACAGGGCAAACAATGAGAGGTAAAGTATTTAACCAGCTCCCAGATTCCATCCCTTTGGGGTTCGATGCCAATGTGAGAAACCTGTAAGGCTTTCTAACTGAACAGGAGTGGCAACGCCCCATTGCGGGGGTTTTAAATCTTTGTTTTGTTGCTTCCTAGCTGTGTGACCTAGAGCAAGTTAAGTCATGTCTCTGGTCCTTTCTTTTTTCTCATTTTAATTGGGTACGATCAAGGTTTTTTTAAGCAGTAAGTAAATGAATCTTTGTAAATAGCTGAGGATAATGCCAGTACCTATGAAGTGCTCAATACATATATGCTATTACTTACATAATGTTTTATTACTATTATATAATTATACAGTGATCATGTGCCAGTATGATTAAGTGCTGTTGTCGACACAATTTCCCCAGTTCTCCCAAGGGGAACCCAAGCCTCTAGACCAAGGAGTGCCAGGCTTTCTGAGCACTCCTGCCGCCAACCCCAGGACACCGGGCATGTTCTGAGAAGTCTCCTGGAAAGTGTGGTCTGATTCCTGGGAGGGAGCCGGGGACAGGTGATGGAGAGATGGCTTAGCAACCTGTAGTGGTGGGGAGAGGTTGGTGGCACCAGAAAAGCCTGACCTCCCTACGCCGGTACTTTGATAACTGGTACCTTAAAAGCGTTTGTTCCAAGTGTCGATTTTATCCATCCTTTCTGGAATCACCCTGCACGTCTGTAATGTGTGAGTGGGCAAAGTCCTATCTCTATTTCTTGTTTTTAACATAAATGAATTCTAAAACCTTGGGCGCAAACTACATGACTTATTCGTAAGTCAACTCTCTGTATCCTGGTAGCCCCTAGTATACGAGCATCTGCCCCATGACCACATATTCTGAAACAGTGAAATTGGAGATTCAGACCACTTTTCCCAGTGCAAAGGTGTCCTTCAAATTAGAAACAGTCATTCCTTGTTGTCTACAATGAACCCACCTTGACTAACATCAATTAGGAATTTTTTAATCGGCCATATCTTAGTCATAATGTTTCTTCAGTATTTTGTTATTCTCTCTCCCCCTCCCCTTTTCAGTCTTCAAGCAATCCTCTTTTCTTCCAGGACTTTTCATTTTCTTCTCTTTAGTCTGTCTCTGAAAACTTCTATTTTTAGGGTACTTTCCTGCTTTTTGAGCTCAGGAATCTCCTTTGATTTCTCCCTCCTGGAGTAACTAGCCAGTCTCTCCACAGAGTTCACAGTGCTCCAGGATCTAGCTCCTGCCTTCCCGGGTCATCCTGCCCAAATGAAACCACACCATTTGCTCCTTTCTGAAACTGGGGCTACCTCACCAATCAGAGGAGGAGAGTGCATGCCTCCTCCCCTACTTGGAAATGTGACCTTGTTTGGGGGGACCTTTGATTATCCTTTCTATTACAGGGGTGACTCTTATGATCTCATTGTAACAGGACAGCCTGAGCTTTCTGAGAACCTCTTCAGCCTGCTTTGGAGATAGAAAACGTAGGTCTGAGGTGCTACAGGGATTCCCTTTCCACGTGGGCCTTCTTACCTCTGCTGCAGGTACACACTGTTTCTCTTTTTCTCCCTAAGTAGCTCCAAGATCTAGTAAGACTTTATCAGTAGTTTTCTAACAAGCAGGAACTGCTCCCCTTGGCTGAGTAGTATTTCTGCTGCCATTCTGAGAAAGCCATGGCCTCCTTTCAAGCCCCCACTGCAGGGCTGCATGCTGTTGTCTCTACTTTATCTGCTGGTTCCCTCGATCCCAGCCTTTCACGGGGAAAAGTGTTTTTAAAGCCTTCCTATTAATAACGTGTGAAGCCTTGTGAAGACATTCTCTCCTGAATGGTCCTGCTTGTTTCTTGCGCGTTTACCTCACGAGGCCATTAGCTGGGGAGGGATGACTGGGTTCACTGGGGTCTAGGGCTCCTCTGGAGGAGTCCCTCCTTTCCCCTTCCCCGCGGAGTGGTGGCAGCTGCTGGCAATCATTCGGGAGGGACAGCACATCAGCCCCTCCCTGTGGAGCAGGGCATTTCTAGTCTGCCCAACTTTTCTCCTGCCTGGAAGGACTTTTCTCCAGTTTGGGGAATGGGAATGACAGGTCCTGGTGACTGGGGGGTCTGGATACCAAGAAGTTGGGCCTTCATTTTTCTTTCAAATAATGCAATTGTCAGACAATGGACACGGAGAGGAAGACTCCCAAGCTCCTGCTGGATTTTTGAGCCACAGACGTGGGAAGGGAGGTGACAGGGAAATCTTGATCTCCTGACCCTCAACGGTGACATCTGCCTTACTCCCAGAGGTGGGGTGAGGGATGGCTTCAAGGAAGCCTCCGTCTGTTGCTGGGAAGATTCAGTCCCCTGTCACCCCTTTAGGAGCCTGAAGGAAGTGTCTTCAGAAGGAGGACACCGGGAAACATCTGGAGAGACTTCAAGCCCCAAGAGGACCCGACAGCTGCCTCTTTCCAGGCTGAGCATCTCTGCGGGTTTGGGGTTTGGCTACCCAGGCCCGGCCCCCACGTATGCCAGGACTTCAGGATGCTCCACCCACTGGCAGTAATAACTCCTTAAGGTGTTTTCTATCTACACGTGTTTTTCACTTTCTCCCTTCACCCTTTTCCTTCCTTCAGCAATCACTCCTTCCTACCTCCCTTCTCTGCAGGAATCTACCTCTACTGAAGCTGCCCAGGCCTTTTCTGCTGAAATAGCAATGCCCCCGCCCCACTCCACCCCACTCCAAGGTTGAAAACCCCTTCTCCCACTAAGTCCTTCGAGCTTCGCCAGAGCTGAGCTGCGTCCTTACAATCAATCTCCTGACAAGTTACATTTATATTCTCTTTGCTTATTTTCTGGAACGTCGGCTCTGCCAGGCTGAGGACTGTGGCTCGTTTTCATCACGGGGTAGCCCCAGCCCTCGGAAAAGCACGTCGTAGACGCTCAAGAAGTATATGTGGAATAAATGCGAAGCTCTGAGACGGCTCTGGGAACACAGCCAGAAGACAGGTCGACCACGGTTGGAGGGGGGAGGCAGGGGGAGAGTAAGGTAATCAAAACGGCCCCAGGAAAAAGGCTTCAAAGGCCAGGCTTGCAAGTGTCTCAGGCCCTGGAGATGACCAGTGAGTAAAGAAGCCTGAACATTTAATGAAAAATTTCGGAGGGGAATGAATGATTGAGAGAGTGTCGGACACGGAGTATGCCCAGCGCCCGCACGGAGGAAGCCGCAGGAAAGAGGACGACGCTCCAGGCGCTGCTAAAGCCTGGAGGGTGGTGCTAGCCGGCCGCCGCCTCGCTCACCTCTGGGCTCCGCCAGCGCGGCCCAAAGCAGGGCAGCAGGCCCCGCTTCTCCTCAGGCCATCGGGTCCCCAGGGCGTGCGCCAAAGCAGGCTGCTCCGGGTACCGCGCTCATGAGAGAAGCTCAGATTGCGCGTTGAGACTTTCCGCCTCCTGGGAAGGCTACGAAAAGCCCGCCCGCCAAGGACGCGGAAGGATGCAAGGGCGGGCAGACCAGTCCTTTAGGGTACAGTAGGCTGAAGGCCCAACCTCCGACTCCAGGCTGGAGGTTGCAAAACCAAGAGAGGCACCTAGGAGCGCACCCTACGTCCTTCGGGGGCGGATCCTCGCTGTCCGATCTCAGGCCACGAAGAGGGCTTGCGCAGCACTCACCTCTTCCGCTATGGCCTCGGAAATAATTACCCTATTAGGTTTGTGTCCTGAATTGCCCCCCCCCCCTTTTAAAAAAAATCCGGCAGAATCTCTTTATGGGGCTCCAGTGGAAGCATCTCAGTTCCTCTCTTTATGGGGCTCCAGCGGAAGCATCTCAGCTCCAATGTTCCAGGTTTAAGGTGCAGAGAGGACGGGACCTGCTAGGATGGCGTAGGAGAGAGGTCGGGGGAGGGTGAGAAGGAGCTCAGGCCGAGGGAATAATGCTGGCCAGGTTGAGAGGGGTGGTCTTACAGACACCCTACCGCAGGACGCTTTCCGGAGTGAGCTCAAGGGTCCCTGCCCTCAGCGGACAGAGTGCGGTGGGGCTGCCTGGAAGGAAGCTGAATTCGGCGGCCCCCATCTCCAGCCAGCTTTCCCACACGGGACCTGGAGGCTGCGAGCTTTCCTGGGTTTCTCTGCCAAGAACTAGAGCCCCACCCCTCCCACGCGCTCCTGCCCAATACAGGCGTCCTCTTGCACCCTCCAGCGACTGGGAGGGTTTGGCCTCCTGGACAGCTTCTAAGGTCCGCCCCGCCCCGCAGGGCAGCGCTCAGGGGCGTCCTCGGGGCGACAGGACTGGCTTTTCTTCTCTCCACCCCTGTCTCCTCGCCCCAGGAGTAAATGACTCCCTCCCAGGAGCGCTGCTCAGCCCGGATTCGGGCTCCGCAGAATGGAGTTTTGTCCGGCTCCTCCCGCGAGCATCCGAGGGAAAAGGAGGGTGGGGAGCTGGGTGGGGAGCGGGGTGGGGGGGCCGAAGAAACCGGCCGGGGTGTGTGTTCGAACGCGTCTGCTTGTGAGTTGCTGTGTGAGTAAACGAGCGAGTGCCCAGATGCGGGAGGGACCTGAGTGGGGAACCTTCGGGCGCGCGCACAGCAGGCTCTGGGCTCGGGGAGAGGCCTGGCGTGGCCCGGAGGGCCGCGCCTCCCCCGGCCGCCACTGCAGCGCCAGCCGGGAAAGGTGGACACGATGCGGACACCGCCGGCTTCTCGGCTCCTTCCCCAAAGGCGCTCCGGGAAGGGATTAGGCGCCCGCTGTACTTTCGCTTTGGGCCTGATTGATGCGCCCCGCGCACTGAGGGCTGCGTAATTAATGAAGATTACGCCCGTTTTGTCGAAACGTCCCTCTTAATTAATGGAGAGGAGGACGCGAAGGGTGATTTATTTGCATTTGGAACACTCGCTCGGCGGTGCGGGCTTTGCCCTGTGGAGGCGGCCGCTGGGACCCAGGCCACCACCGGACTGAGGCGTTCTCTTTCCGGATCAAGGTGTCCCCCATCCTGTTCTCCTCGCCTCGCTGTCTCGGGGACCTACTCCCTGGCACTCAACACCCCCTCCCCCAGTCTGCCGTCACTCTAGCTCGGGGTGGCCCTCCCTTTCCTCAAAGGACGCTAGGGGACCGGGCGGGCACTCCCCTCTCTCCTCCCGGCTCGCTCCCGCTGCACCTCCTTACGGCTCCCCCTCCCGTCCAGAGGGGACTTCCAGGACCAGGGATCACTGATCCCTGGGCTCGGCCGGGGCTCCCGTCGGTGCTCTCAGGGAGGGGCCTGCGGGAAGAAAAGAGGCCATCTCCGCATCCCTAAGGGCAAAGGCGCGCAGGAAAGGCTGGAAAGCCACCCCCCGCGTGGGCATGTGCGTGTGTGAACCCATCTTGGGATGGATGTTTGTGTGTCTGTGTGGCTATGTATGCCTGTGCGTGGATTTCTATGTGCCTGTGCGTGTGCGAACACGTGACTGTGTATGTCCCCGTGTGGGTCTTCTGTGTCTGTTTCTAAGCATCTTAGCGGTGCGTTTTGCTAAAATACCACCCTCTCTCCCGCCTTACTGTCCACCTGCTACAGCCTAGGAAAAAAGGGCCGTCTCTCTCTTGAGCTTCGCTGCATTAAAACACTCCCGCTTTAGCCGGAAACATTTCCTCCGGGTGTGGGGACCGAGTGCTTCCCACCCAGCAGGGGCTGGGGACGGGTGGGGGACGCCGCGAGTGGCCGGCAGCTTGGAGGGCCCAGGAGCCGGGAAGCGGCTTCAAAGGTTTTCGTAACGACTCTTCGGCCTTTATTTATGCCCCTATTAATACAATATCCATCATGTAGATATTGATCTTTATCCTTTAAACTGATACACTGGGAATCAATTAGCCATGCAGATTACATTTCCTACATATCCAAATGTTAATCTTTCAGACTCTGGTCCAGTGACATATATTTTGCAGCCAGATAGTATTAGATTTCGTTTAGAAATGAAAAGAAGAAGAAAGGCTTTCTGAAGCTCATTCCTCTCGGGGCTACTTGTCTTAACTCTCGGCCGGGGCTGAGCGTTAGAGGTCTGGGGACCAGGATGCCTCTCGCGGGGTTTTCTGGGGGGGGGGGTTGAAGAAAGGCCACGAGGGTGACCTGCACCTGGGACCACCGAGGGGACCCGGGACAGCTTTCTGCGACGGGGCTCTGGGCAGCCGGTTAGGGCCGGGTCTGCACTGCTGTCCAACGCTCGCTCCAGCTCAGACGTCTCCTGGCCCCTCCTTCGCACCACTTTGAGCTCGAGATGGTCAGTTTTCATCTTTTCAGAGTTTTCCCTTAGGGTTCTCCTTACTCTAAACTTCTAAATCAGAAGTTTTCTTCCACTCCTCGTTCGCAAAACCAAGGTTAGATTAAGGGTTCATCCCCCCAAAGAGAACCTTTGTTTAGATGAGGAAAGAGGTGTTTTCCTGGGGGAAGGGAGATGGAGAAAAAGTTTAAGACCTAGGAAGGAACCTAGTGTAAGTCCTATCTAGAGACTGGAAGGGCTGAGGCAGCCTATTTTGGTTGTGGTGACTTCTTTCCTTTCTTTTTTCTTTCTTTTCTTTCTTTTCTTTCTTTTCTTTCTTTTCTTTCTTTCTTTCTTTCTTTCTTTCTTTCTTTCTTTCTTTCTTTCTTTCTTTCTTTCTTTATTTTTCTTTCTTTTTTCTTTCTCCCTCCCTCCCTCCCTCCTCCCCTCCACCTTTGACAGGGCGGAGGGGGTCAGGAAATGACGTATCCCAGGGCACGGGACCCCTCCTCTCCTCCGTACCAGGTGAGCTCCCAGGGGCCGCCCCGAAGTGGGTGGGCGTGCCCGGGAGGGAGACTGAGCACCACGCTTCCTAATCATCTTCTTCCGTCCCTGCTAGCCCTCCTCAGGCTTGAGCCAAATCGCGCCCGGACTCCGCTCACGGAAACCTGGTCGCTTCCGGCTCCCCGCACCTGTTGCGTTTACTCCTCCCAGTTGGCTGTGCAGTCCCCGCTCCCGACCCACTTTTCGAACCTGGGAACCGCAGGTCAGGGACTCACTCACAGCTCTGCTGCCTTAGGCTCCCGGGACCTCACTGTGGCTCAGCTAGATACCCTGAGTTTGAACAGCTTCCCAGATATTTCTTGCTCCTTGTGTCCCCCGCCTCCTGTTTCTCCCTCTAAAATCCACCTGGCAGAGAAACTTGCTGCGGGGGTTGAAGGGATTCAGGCCGAGAGGCGGTGGCGGCTCATGGCGCTGGCTCAGTCACCGGGGCCGCGGCGGAGTCCGAGACAGACCTGGCCTGATCAAAGCGAAAGGCCTGTCAGTGCCCCCCCTCCACTGCTTCCCCTCCCGCCCCCTCCACGTCTCTCCCGCCCCCTCCACGTCTCTCCCGCCCCCTCCACGTCTCTCCCGCCCCCTCCACGTCTCTCCCGCCCCCTCCACGTCTCTCCCGCCCCCTCCACGTCTCTCCCGCCCCACACCAGCGGAACACACAGTCCGGGCACGCCGTGTGCAGAAGCGGCCCCAGGCACCCTGGGGCAGGGGTTCCTGGCGTGGTCATTTGCCCTTCGTTCCGCTCCAGACGTCAAGGAAACCCAGAAGACCTCCCTCTTCCCCCAGTCCTCAGTCCACGTCCCCAGCTCTGCTGCCACCCCACTTCAGATCTGGCCTGTGCACTTCCTCTCCTCCTCAAGGCCCAGACCGCCCCCAACGCCAGCCAGTACCCTTTCCGAGACCCCTAAATCTTTACCTCCCCTCTCCCACCCCAGGATCCCTTCAAACGCGGCCCTGTGGGCTGGCATCTCACACGCACACCAGCAGAGCCGTTACCGAATTTCTCTTGTAAACTTCAACACCCACCCCCAACACACACGTACATACCCTTTCCGAGTTGGGCAAAACACTTTTTGAAGCTTAGAGAGTATGTATTCTATTTTTTATGAGACACCTCTCCCCCCTCTCCCAGACTCTGGCATCTTGTCTTCCTTATTTGCATAAAAATAATTTTTGCAGAACCAAATGAGCATCTTGTAGGAGACAAGCTGCTGTGAGATTCATTCTCTCCCTCCCTCACTGCCTTTCAAAAAATATTTTTTCACACCTCAGTTCTTCCTCTCCCTTCTGTTTTCCTTTCCTCTTTTTCCTTCTTCCTTCTTTTCTCACAAACCGTATGTTCTTTATTGAGAACCGCTCGCACGTTCTGGGGCCGCTTCCCTAGCTACAGGGCCACCTCGGGGACAAAACCACTGCGTTGGCCCACATCACATTTCAGTGCGATGCGCAGATCCCCATCCAGTCCCTAAATCCGACCCCATCCCGACTAATTTTCCAGTGCGGGAGAATAGCGGCGCCAAAGCTTTTGACAAACAACAGCTGGGGGCCTGATCACGGTCGCTAAGCCAGGCGCTGCGATGGGCCACGGGTTTAACCCGAGCAATCACCAATCTGGTACCCGGCCAAGAAGCGCGTGGTCACGATCTGGCGTTTTGATTTCCTCCCGGTGAATGCGGGAAAGCCTTTCTGCGGAATTGAGGGTTTCCCGTCGCGTTTGCTCAAACCTCGGACTGCATCCTGAGTGGTGCCTGCGACCCTGGGACGCGTCCCCGCGAGGCTACACCCTCCAGATAAGGCAAAAAAGGTCTGGGGGGCAGGTACCACCCCTCCAGTTCAGGGACATTATTGTACACAGTTCATAATTTCCTGCTAAGGCCTGTATCCGGCTAGAATGAAGTGGTATCTCTCCTCTCGGAGGCCCAAGAAGTCCGTGGGCCATGAAACGCTTGTGGCCTGGCGTCCACAAGTGCGGGGCTGTGGGCTGAAGGGTGTCACTCGGCCCAAAGCAGATTCCACTCAACCTGACTGGACTGCGGATGCACGCATCCAAGCTGGCGGGGAGGGAGGGCCTTCTAGTGAACCGGGTATCCTCCCTGTCACAGGCTTCGAGGGGCAGCCGCTATCTATTTCACCTGAAGTGCCTCTGAAACTGGGGGCAGAGGAAGCAGCTGCAAGTTATTTTCCTTTTGGGGTCCAATTATCCTACTATTGTCCTCAGGGCTCCAGTTTCATTTTGCACGTGCACGTGCGGGTGGACACCACCGTTCCTTCACAGAACTGTGCTGGAGGCTCTCGTGGCTGCTCTCTGGGTAATTTGTCAGTCTGAGGAAATGATACCGCTTCCCAAGCCTGGGCTCAGGGCTGCAGGGCCAGGCGCCCGCCTTCCAAACCCCACTGCAGGGTTACTCCTTTGCCCGCGAGTGGGATGGGGACTCGGGGGTCCCACAGGTTCCCGGCGGGGGGAGGTGCCCTGGTGGAGATCCCCTTCCTGCTCCGGGGGTGGGGGGTCAGGTGTGGGTGTAGCTTCAGCTTCCAGAGAGACTTTGGAAAGAAGGAAGGGGAGGCCCAAGCTTCCGAGATAGGGAAGGAGTGGCTGGAGTGTAGAATCGGGTGCTTTCTTTAGAAACCAGTCTGGGAAACCGGGAACTACCCCGCCCTCCGGTGACCTGTTGGTCACCCCGCCTCCCCCGCCCCGCCCCGCCTCCCCCTCCCCGCCCCGCCCGGTCTGGCCTGACTGCGAGTGGGCACCACCGGCCAGGGAGTCTCAGCCAGCATCGCTGTCCTGGCCCTCCCAAGTCAGACCTCGGGGATACCAGCCTCAGGGAATTTGGACTCTGGGGAATTCGGAAGTGACCCCGCAGCCCGACCGGCCCAGCTGCCAGGAGCCTGAGGATGCCCTCCCACCCGTCTCTGGGTCTCCAGGGTCCTCTGGCTGCTGCCAGGGTGAGGAAGAGCCGAGTTAATCTTCTGGCTACATATATACCTCGGAGCGGTCTGGCAGGGGAGAGGCCAGCAAAGAGACTCCTGGGCTGCAGGCCGCCAGCCCCCGCTCCCCACCCCGCCCCCGTCTCCATCTGTACATTTGTACAGCAAGTGGTGGTCGGTTTATGGATGCGCCTACTGGACGGGCACCTATGGGCCCTCGCAAGAAATCCATTTCAACCTGCAGCACCTCCATTCAGAGGTCCTCCCGGCTCTACGATTGGGAAGGACGCGAAACCCGGGAGAGCGAGTCTGCGGCAAGCGCATCCCTTCACGGATCCGCAGGCTCGCTCTCTCGCGAGAGAGAGAACGCCCCGCGGGAGAGCACCGGGTCCACGGGGAGGGCTTGAAGACGTAGCCCTCGGCTCCAAAACAAATGAGACTCAGTCCTGGACGTTCCTTAACCCCTCGTTGCCGCGGGTCCCAGGGTTCCTTTTAACTGTGAGTTGAGTCTGCATTTGCCCTCTTGAAACACACTTTGGGACTCTCCCTCCTCCGACAAGGACGGGTGACCCTAGAAAGTGCTCTGGCTGCTCTACTCAACCTTTGGAGACAGAAAACTTGGAAAAAGTCTAGCTCGAGAAGTAGCTTAGGAAACAGGACACAGGCTTTGGGGGCCCCCAAGTGTGTAAAAAGGAACTGCGAAAGTTGTCCCCTTGACAAATTGAATCATTTTATGTAAAACCAGGTTAAACAGGGCTGCGTTCTAAGCAGCGTCCCTCCTGTGTACTATGAATGCACGTGGGGCCCTCCCCACTTGGGTGGGTGAGGGCATGTCCAGACTTTTTCTGATGTCTCCAGAGGCTGGTCTCCCCTTGCTCAGAGGGTCAACCAAACCTTTTGACTCTGGGCAGAGCCGAAAGCTGCCTGCTTTTCCCACTTGCGAGTGGATTTTTGAAGAGCCAGCTCTCGGTCGGTTGAGCAGCTATACTCTCCCCTCCATCTTGCCTTCTTAGTTTGCTTTAATTAGGGGGTGGGGAGTTGGGTTTGGGGGCCCGAGTTCATGTAAAAACTGTCAAGTGAGTTAAGGGAAAGGGGAAGGAGAGAGAGGGTGAAGAAGTCCAGTGCAGAAAAAATTCAAAAATCGTAAAAGGAAAAGGGGGAACTTGAAGCCCAGAAGTCATTGTTTCCTTTATTTCAAAGGGAAAAACCTGCCTGATTCTCATCCTTTTGATTGATTAAGGCCCTGAATACCTCGCAGGCCCCGAGTGACAGTCCTTGAATAGACTCGAGCGAATAAAGCGCAGTGCTGAGCGCGGGGCTGGCACTCGGGGGTGTAAAGGAGGCGAGTTCGCTGGCACTTACCAAGTTATAAATAAAAGGCTATGCACAATAGCACCTTCTCTAAGGACAGACAGTCTTTACAACACTCCTGGCGTCATATCCTGCTGGGGACACTTCAGCTCCTAGCCAAGACTTTGCTCCTTTTATTTTTCCAGCAGTTTAGTCTCAATACCATAATAAATTCCTGAGAACAAATGCTGCAGCCGGGCAAAACTTTAACATATAGATGCATCTCTGCCAAAGCATTGGGGAATCTATACCTCCAGATTTAGAGCTGGGGCTTCCTAGAGAGGGTTTTTTAATCAAGAAGAGGAGACCTTTTTCTTTCTCCTCCCTTCCCCAGCCTTCAACTAACCAGTACTGGGGCCTCCAGCCACTACCTAAGCTTCACACTATCCCTGCCCCCAGACTGTGAAGACAAAAGAACTTATCAGCACACTCTGGACTCTTCCTGGGAGGAACCCCATAGGGGTGACCCTCATAATAAGCCTATGCCAAGGGGCATGGGCCAGAGGAAGGAAGACGAAAGATGTCTGGGGGCTCCAATGCCTTTTTATTGTAATTGCACCCCCTTCATTGGCAAGTAAGCCAAGAAAAATGGGCGCGAGGCAGAGCCGCAGGTAGAACAGAGACATAGACACACACAGAGAGATAGAATGAGAGGAAGAGTCCGAGACAGAGAAAGACACACAGAGATACACGCCGAGAGATAAGGAGACGGAGAAATAGAAAGTCAAGGAGAGAGAGACACACGTAGAGTGACAGACAGACGCGGACCCCTCTCCAGTCTCAGCAGCTGCCGTCTCCCTCGGACTGTCTCTCCCTGTTTCCGTGGGTGTACCCTTCTCTTCCCGGGGAAGAGGCGCAACGCAGGTTCCTCTCCGGGCCTGCCGAGGCTTCGGCGCCGCCGGGGATGGGAAGAGAAAGTGGCCGCTGTCGCCCAATCAGCGCGTGTCTCCGCCACCCGGGACGGTCTCCCCGTCGGCCAATCGCAGCTCAGGGCTCCTGACCAAGCTTTGGGTGAAAGAACTAATAAATGCTCCCGAGCCCGGATCCCCGCACTCGGTGTCACGACGGGAGGAGACTCAGGCCGGCCGCGCACCGCCCCCGGCCCCCCCCCCCCCTCGGCTCGTCGCGGCGCTCCGAGCCCCCTCCCCAGCGCTCCCAGCCGCGGGGCCGCTCGCCCAGCTTCGCACCAAACTTTTCCGCCCTGGGCTCGGGATCCTGGACTCTGGGCCCTCCCTGCCCGCCCCCTTCCCCGGTTCCACCTTGAGCCTCTCTCTGGACTGGGAGCGAGCAACCCCCTCCCCGTGTCCCTCTCGCTCCAGCCTTTTTGGGGAGGGGCTCTCCACGCTCGGGGGAGTTGCCGAGGGTCACCGGCGCCTCTCTCGTCTTTCTATTTCGCCTTCACCTGGATATAATTTCCACGCGGCGCTGTCCCCAGGATGACCACACTGGCCGGAGCTGTGCCCAGAATGATGCGGCCGGGCCCGGGGCAGAACTACCCGCGCAGCGGGTTCCCGCTGGAAGGTAAGAAAGGGCCTCAGCGCCGCGCAGATCCCGGGGCCGCGGCGGGGCTGCTCCACCCAGCCCCGGGTCTCCACAGGCTCCGCTGGCGCGTCCAGGAGCCCATTCCCGGGGTGTCCCCGCCCCAGGAGGGAACAGTCGGGCAAGATCCCGACTCGATTTTCTCTGGGCAAACGAAGCGCCCTTCTCTCCTTAACTCCTCGCGGAGCTTGGCCGTCAGGCCTGCTCCTGGGCCGTTCCTCTTTCCCCTGTTGTTTTGGAAATGCCGTGGTGGGGAGAGGATCCGGCGGCTTCCGAGCACCAGAAAGCAACTTCTCAGCGTTTTGTCCACCCGAAGGCATCTCACAACTGTCCCGGTTGCTCCCACGGTTGCTAAACTTTTGTTAATTCCGGAAGGAATTCCTTGCCGCGGCAAAGTTGTGGTGGTGTTTGGAAAATTTATTATTAATTGATTCATTAATTAGAGTTCCATTCATCTCCAGCGGCATCTCGAAGTTTCCACAACCCGTTTGGGGAACTGCCTTTCAGTTAGCCTGAAGGTTCTGGAATCCCAGGGAGGCAAGAGGATTTGCAAGCCCGAAACTTTCTAGGCAATTTGCGAGGTTGAGGCGCCCGAGCCGGTATGCTGACCGGGTGGCGTCTAGCCTTGGCCCTCAGTCCAGAGTAGCATGTAATATCCAGGGCACCAGCGGAGGCGAGGGGACCTGCGAGCAGACCCGACTGTCACCTCTGTCCCGAGATGTAACAGGTGACACGCACTGACACCTGCGGCTTGCTTTCAGGACCCTGTTTGACCTTCGGCTGCGGCCCTCTTAGCCAGAAACCCGAATGGCTGTCAGTTCCTCCAAGTGCCTTAGAAAGAAAGCTGCCCCAATTAGACAGGGTTTAGTGCGACTTCGAGAAACCCTGGGTGAACATCTTTCTGTCAGGAGGCTGTTCCAGCCTCAGAGTCTCCCCCCACAAGTTGTCCCCTTTCCTGGGCCCAGAGGGAAGAGAGTTTCACTGGAGCGAGTTATTTTGCCCTGGTTGTTCCCTTCACACAAGATTATGTGCCCCTGAATTCCTTAATAATTTGAACAAGTGTAGTTGAAACAGGGTCTGGGGCTGGGAGCCTGAATGGAGCAGTTTCAGTGTTGAGGCTGTAACATGGCGATTGGCCAGAGGAGTGAGAAATTAGGTGGGTTCATCTCTTGGGCTGCTCTCTGCTCTCCCGAAATGACGTTCTGTGCGTCTCTCTCTTCGCTTCTGCTCTCAGTGTCCACACCCCTCGGCCAGGGCCGGGTCAACCAACTTGGCGGTGTGTTTATCAACGGCAGGCCACTACCCAACCACATCCGTCACAAGATCGTGGAGATGGCCCACCACGGCATCCGGCCCTGTGTCATCTCCCGCCAGCTGCGTGTGTCCCACGGCTGCGTCTCTAAGATCCTGTGCAGATATCAGGAGACGGGCTCCATCCGTCCTGGCGCCATCGGTGGCAGCAAGCCCAAGGTGAGCGCATGGTCCTGGCCCTGGAGGCCTCCTGCCTGCAGTGTCCCGAGTTAGGGAAGAATGGGCAGGGGGCAAGGACTGCCATCGGGGGCCTTCTGAGGAGTTTTTCCAAATCTGAGAAGGTGTGTGTGTGAGTGTGTGTGTGTGTGTGTGTGTGTGTGTGTGTATTGGGGGTTGAAGGGAAGTGGCTAGAGTGCTGTCTTAGCTGGCGCTCCTTGATAAATGCTAAGGAAAAACTCCAGCCTTTTTGCAAAGGTGATAAAGCATTTGTTTTTCATGCCTCAGAGTCCTGGAATCCCCGTCAGATTATTTTAATAGGCAAACACCCAAAGTGTGCAAGCTGTGTGTGCCCACCTGTTGCTGGTTTCTTCCCCAAGTATCATCCCAGCTTTTCCAAAACTAATCCAAGGAGCCACTTCTGGTTTTTAATGGTTTCTCAATTCCCATCCGCAGTGGCCTCCAGTCCAAATTGTCTTCAAGGAGTCCAGAGCCAGGGTGATTTGTTTTCTTTGTAATGAGCCAATGACTTGGCTTTTAAAACGTACTTTGGTGCTATCCTCAAATTATTTTGGTTCTCCTTAAAAAAGGAAAGAGAATCACACTGGCTACAGCTGCGTGGGAGGCGATTGTATACGGTCTGCCTTTTCTTCTGGATGTGGAGAAAATCCAGTATGATTTTCTAGTTGCCACAGGGCAAAACCAAAAGAGTTCTGGTAAACTGAAGACTTCCAAACAACCGCCTCTCCTCCTGCCATGCCAGCCAGCCCCCTTTGCAACCTCTCTAAGAATCTCTGGAAACTCTTTTAATTGGGAAAAAAAAAAAAAAAAAGAGCCAGTCTCTAAAATTATCCATATTTGCTATCCTCTCTAATTTTTAAAAAACCTGGAGACTCACCTTTTGCATTTCATTTTGGTCTTCACCTTAGCTAAAATCTTGTGCTCCTTTGGAAAGACCCAGGTTGCAGATGCAAGTTGATTTTTCTGCTCCTCTTTCAAGCATTCCTTTTTTAGTTTCGTTTTCGTGTTGATTCCGTGTAAGGGGTTGCCTTTCTTTATTTCCATGGATCAGAAAGTCCACCCCTTCCAATGTGTCATACCTCTTCTTATTTTAAGCCGATTGAGGGGCTGATCTGGGGAGAAGAGTACCCAGGCTGCTTCCGGGTGAGATGGTTTCCTCTGCCCCTTTCTCAAGTACACTGCCCCAGAGAGCAGGGGTCCTTTTGCTAAGCAAAGGGATCTTCCCAGGGGGCGCAAGAAGGAGCGTCCCTCCAGGCCCGAGGCGGTGCGGCCGCCACATCTGGCCCAGAGGACTGGGTACCAACGCCTGCCTGCCTGTTCTCTTAAAGCAGGTGACAACGCCTGACGTGGAGAAGAAAATTGAGGAATACAAAAGAGAGAACCCGGGCATGTTCAGCTGGGAAATTCGAGACAAATTACTGAAGGACGCGGTCTGTGATCGAAACACCGTACCCTCAGGTACCAGGCTCATTAACGTCTTCCTGGGGCGAGGCGTCAGTCGCTATTATCCGGGCGGTCCATCTGAACCATCATCTGAACCAATGATCGATCTGGGCGATCGGAAGACGGCCCCTCCCAGGGCTCTGAAATATTTACGAGCTAGACGTTTTTGGCGTTTTATGGAGGGAGTGATGAGCTGCTTGTCCTGGGGTTGAGAGACCGCCGCTGAGGGCTCCCCAAAGAGGATTTCTGTCGAAGAGGCAGGGCAGGAAACGCGAGCCGGAGGCCAAGCGTTTATTAGTATTGATGTTCCCTTTTAAAGAGAAACAAATGTTTTGGTAATCCTAACCGAAGGGAGATGGGGCCGCGCCAACCGAGACTTCACCGTGCGCGCCAAGGAGGGGAGGCTTCGGCAACGGCCGGGATTTTTTCCCGAGAGTCCCGGGGCCCCATCCGGCGCCCCCGGCGGCCAGGGGGGAGGCGGAGGGAGAAGAGGGGCGAGCGCAGGCGAGGGCGAGGGCGCGCGGGTTTGTTTTTAATTAAAAGGAAACTCCCCTTTCCCCCCTGCGAGAACGAGATATTTCGGAGCATGGATTTGTTTACCAGACTGGAATCTGGAAAAAATAAATGGGGGAGAGTGCATTTTCTCTTGACTTTTACAATAGGAAACGATCCTGCAGTTGAAATTTAAACCCTTTATGGCCTCAAAAAAAAAAAAAAAAAAAAGAAAAAAGAGAAAAGTTGAATTGCAGGGGACGGGTCCGCTCTGGTTCTTCCTGCCTTACCGCGAACCGCGGCGCGCAATGCCTTCGGGTTGAGGCGGTGTGGTGTGGCTGGAGGGAGAAGTGTCTTAGCTTGGAGATCTAGAGACCCGTCTGTGGAGTCGAGGAGGGAAACTTCCTGCTGGAGAGAGCGGACCGAGACCGCGGTTCCCGGCACTAACCTGGAGGTGCGAGCTTTCCGGGCTCCCGGCTCGCTGGTCCTAGAGGCCGATTATGCGACGGGGGGTATGAGTAGGACGGTGAGGGGGGGTTGTAGAAGGACGAGGATGCCTAAAGACGCTGGAGGAGACCGAAGCAAGCTGTGCAGGGAAGGCCTTCTCGGCACCCCACCCGTACCCCGACTGGGGGCCGGGGGGGCCCCTTGCAGCGCGGCCTGCACGTCTCAGTCGTAAGCGCCCCCTTCCTCCTTCCGCCCCCAGTGAGTTCCATCAGCCGCATCCTGAGGAGTAAATTCGGGAAAGGCGAGGAGGAGGAGGCCGACCTGGAGAGGAAGGAGGCAGAGGAGAGTGAGAAGAAGACGAAACACAGCATCGACGGCATCCTGAGCGAACGAGGTAAGCGGCGGCGCGCTGGGGGGCTGCGCCTCCCCGAACTCCACGCTCTGACGTTGGGGTCCTGAGAGCGGCGCGGCCCCGCTCGTGTCAAGGTCCCTTCTCGCTCATATCCCCTGAAGCCGGGTAAGAGAGTTCAAGTGAAAGACCAGAGACCCTTACAGTGAACACAAAAATCTTTTCTTCTTCTTTTTTTTTTTTTCCTTTTTTTTTTCTTTCTATTTTTAAACCTTTCCTCCACACCACTCGCACGGAAGGCAGAACTGCAAATTACGGTCTGGGTGCGGGGCCACCCTGCTGCCCTCTGGGGTACGGGGCTGGGCGTCTCTGAGCGGTGGTGAGGCTGGGGGCAGTCCGTGAGCCTCCGGGGGTTAAAGGAACTTTTTCCGCCCTTAGGAAAGGCTAGGGTCTCCAAAGGGGTTTCCACATCAGAGGAGGGGGGCGCGGAGGGGGAGAGAGGGAGAGGGACGGGAACGAGGACAAGGGAGAGAGAGACTCAAAACTCTTTAAGGCAGTGGGGTCCCAAGGTTGCACCACATTGATTGCCTTATAAATGTATATCTGTAAGTTGGCTGTTTCTTGGTTTGTTTTAAATTGGTTTTCAAATGCGGTAGGGTTTGAGCTGTGCGTGTCTGGGAAGTAAAACAAGCCTTAGCTCTGGGTTACAAACCGAGGGGGTCTGGGTTCTTGGGCTCGCAGTGCCGCCACCCTTTCTCCGCCCAGGGGTGCGGGCCATTGTCTTCTTGTTGGCTGCGATCTGTCAGCCTCGAGAGGAAATCTCCCCCGCGGAGTCATAAGTGCAGCTTTCGGGCTGTCTTCAGACTCTAAAGGTACGCCCACTCCCACAGAAGAAAGCCAACCCCGTGGGAGTTGAACCTGGAAGGGTTCACGGCAGCAGGAGAGTCTCAGCCGTTTTGCGTCTCAGCACTTTTAGCCTTGGGGATGGTTGCATCTCCTCCAAAGCGCAAAGGGCCGGGAGTTGCCAGGTGCCCCCCACCCCCATGCGTGGCCTTCCCTCGCCCGGCACCGGGACTTCGTTGGGCTGAGTTGACTTTTGAGTTGCCCTAGAGGGGCAGGCAGCCCTCCAGGTGGGCTTGGAGCGGTCACCCACTTCGACCAGCTGGGTCTGAGCCCTCAGCCGGTGGCATCCAGGCTACGACTGTGGGTCGGGAAAGTGGGCGCTTCTTTTACCTTCATTGCTCAACTCCGGGGCGGACCGCTGGCCCTCCGGAGCGGCAGCTTTACAAATCAATGCAAACTCTGTACACAACCTCCAAGGGACCCAGATTTCAATGTTATAAATCTGAGCCACAGATTTCAGCGATAAACAGGTGCCTAGATGCCCGGCACACACAGGCAGTCAAGAAAAGACACCAAAACCCACAGCAGGTTGGGCAGGGGAGATACACGTGCTGTTGCTTCCCTCCTTCTAAAGCAGGGCCCTCACAAGGACTCAGTTTAAGCCCTTCCTTTTGGAGAGGTGCGTTTCTGCCCTGGTCTCTGAGAAGAGACCCCAGCTTTTCTTCTAGGTCTAGATGCATCATGGAGGTGCTGGGGAGGGAGGAAGGCAAGAAACCAGCCAACCCCAAACCTAACGGGCCCCTGCAGGCAGCGGGGCAATGAGCCCAGAGGGTAGGAGAGGCTTGGGAACGGGGGTGGGGTGGGGTGGGTGAAGGGTGGCAAGGCTTGGCTACTTGTTGCTGGAGGCGCCTGCTCCGCAGCTCGACAGCTCCCTCGCAGCACCGGCAACCGAGGCCCAGGAGACAAAACGCCCCAAATGAGCTGGTCAAACATTTGTACAACTTTTCCAGCTTTTACAAAGAAGGCCTTCTCTACACAATCTACACTTGGAGATGAACTTGGGAGACAAAGCCTGGAGAGTCCATTGAAACTCACACTTTAGCTCGGCCCAGACAAAGCTCCGGCTCGCAGCAGCTTGATGTGAACAAAGGAAGGCAACCTTTTTATAATTCAAGGAGAAAAGAAGAGAAAACAGCCCCACAAAGGGCCGAGAATAGACATTATGGGCTTGCAATGAGGGATGAATTATTCAATGAGCCCCAATAGCTGCTGCGCCAGGAAGTTTTATGGACTTTCCAGCGTGGAAAAAGTGGCCATTTCACCTACAAAATGTTTCTAGTCTTTTGGGCCGTCTAGCTGGGCCTGCTGCCATTCAAGGGCAATTGCTACCATTTTAAAAATCAGAGTATTCTCCCCAGAGGGGGCTGAACCGTTGAAAACACACACATACACACAACTCGGAGGCTGAAGTCTAATTTAATTTGGGGTTGTCAGGGAAGATGCAGCGTCAGTCTCTTCAGTGCCTCTAGCTCCCTTTCCAGATGAGCCCTGGAGGACAAGAGGGGCCCAGAGAAAGGACAGAGTGGAGTGTAGTTTGAAGGGAAGTTTAGAAACCTCAAAAAAAAAAAAAATTCCCCCTATCCTTTGGGCCGCAAAAGTCCCAGGCTGCCCCGCTTGGAAAATAGACTGAATGTTGATAAAGGGCTCTGAGCTCCCAGGCGGGGCAGGCGGAGCCTAGCTGAGGAGGGACGTTTAGGTGTCATGATCAGGGCGGCGCGCTCTCTCTGGAGGTTCCAGCTTCCTTTCCGGCCTGCCGGATGTTTCTGAGACTGGCTTTCCCGAGTACCTCTCTCTACTTGTCAGAGACTGGGACACAGGGAGAGAGGTATCCTGAAAGGGGTCAGAACGGCCCTCGTTTTCCTCTCCAGGGTCTTGTCCTTTCTTCTGGATGGCCTCTTTCACCTTCCCAACTTTGCCCTGTCCCTCGCCAAATGCAAGAGCAGTGCTTCGGGCCGACGCGGGGCGCTCAGGCCCGTGCGCCCTAGGCGCGCAATAGACGCTGTGCGCCCCTCCTGGATCTTTGCTTCCAGCTCTTTTGCCAGGGTGGAAGGAGAGGGTAGGGCAGCCAGGAACACCCCCCCAGCACCCTCCTCATCTCGCTCCCCCCCACCCGCCTCCCCCCACACAACCTTCCTCTCCCCAAGAGCCGAGCAGGCACGGCGGTAGGAACCTAGCCCCGGTCGCCGCAACTGGGGCTGTGGGCACGGCCCGCGCTGCGGCCACTCAATAGGCGTCTCTGTTCCTCCCCCGACGCTACGGAGCTGGCCCGCGGGCGCCGCCACAATGGGCCGGCCCCCACTCCTGCGCCCTGCGCCAAAGCGCCGCGCCGCCCCCTCCCCTGCGCTCCGGCCGGCTCGAAGCTTAGCTCGCCGGGCTGCAGCCGACTCAATTGCCTCCTTTATGTCCTTCTCACTTTCATCTAGACACAGCCCGCCTCCCCCGCCCTCTTCTTCTACTCTTTTTTCCCCCTTCCTTGCCTGAGGCTCACATTAGTGAAATTTCTGCAACCTCCCCCCATTTTTTTCTTATTTTAAAGAAAGCCCTTAACACAAAAGCAGTGACTAATCAATAGAAACTGCTCCTTCATCAACTCCTCCTCCTCCTCCTCCTCCTCCTTCTCCAGCGGCAGCAGCAGCAGGGTGACGCTTTTCCTGTTTGTGAGTTTTGGGAAACATTTTTGCTTTGTGCCGTAATGGAATTAGAGCACAGATGAGGACTGTAAATGGACACGCGACTGCAAGACTCTCGCTTAAATATTTAGATGCAAAGTTACAATTACTGACTTGTTGCTGCGGCTTTGAAGTGGCAGCTCGGGAGTGCAGGGGGAGAGAGGCCAGATTGCCAAATTGATGTTTTGATTGGGGCTGGAGATACACTTTCATAGGACTTTACCCCTTTTAAGAATCACCAGTGAGCGTGGGAGGTTTGCAACCATTTCAAAGATTGAGCCAAGAGACCCCAAGCATAGGTAGGTTGGAGCTTACCCTCCTTTTTTGAAACGCTCCCTTTCAATTTGATGTTTATGAAAAACAGTGCTTTTTTTAACTTGAGAATGTAAAGGTGACAAAAGTTTTGCTTGAGTTTGTAAACTTAGGAGCTTTTCTAAAATTAACGAGGACGACATCAACTTTTCAGCGGGACGTAAGATAAAGCAATTAGAAACGTACAGAAGTTGTAAAAGTCCTGGAACTATTTCGTTTCCAGTGGAATCATGAAAAGAACATTTTATCGTTAACGGGAGTGCTACTGACATCGAGGGGAGCGGAAGGCCGTTTCTTCCCTCAACCGCCCCCCCGGACCCCCCCAGCCTTCAAGTTAGCAGGGAAGGACATTTTGGCGCGAGGCAAAGGGCGGGGGGGTTGGGGCGGGGAACAGGCGGGGGCGGGGGAGGGAGGAACTTTCCCACAGATTAAAATCACGGGCTATAAGATCTTAGGTTTGTGGCATCGGAACCTTTATTAAAGTGGACGGCCCACTCTCCGAGTCCATTTGTCAGAATCACGAATTTGACCCCAATGTCGTCTCTGGTCTTTGGGGTAAATTTCATGTTTTCTGAAGCCCTTACAATACTCAACAAGGAAATATCATCCGTTTAAAAATGTATTGGAAATATCAAAACTTGAATTAAATTAAAACACCTCGCTGTGTTCTTTTCAAGGAGATAACGGTAACGATTTTCCTGTTGGACCGATTTGAAAGGAAACACCCGAGATCGGATCGTAGTTTTATTTTTCGAGGGTTTGTTTTGTTTGGTTGACTGCTGTAGGCTTACTTTCTAGCCTTATTGAAAACATGCAGATTTTCTAACTAATGCTTGAAATTGTATGTTTATTTTGAAGTTTGATTTGCTTGTTGATAGCACCGGAGCGGGGACGTAGGGGCTTCACGTGGGTAATAATTACTGGAGGGTCATTTAAGAGTCCTCAGGGCTGTGCAGTAAAACCCATCGGCGCGGTGAGGTGGAACCAGCAAGTGCGCGTCAGCTCAGGGAGCGGAATATGCGGAAATTAATCAGGTGAATACGAGCGTTGCCACGGAACTCAGGTTCAACATGCATGAATACATATATTTTAAGGGAAAAAAAATTCCTACCTAACTATGAGGTTAAGTGCTCACATTGTACGTAAATAAATAGCCAATGAATATTAAAAGCCTCAACGACAGACAGCAATAAACGGTGAGAGAGTTTGGCCAGAGCTGGGGCAGAGAAGGTTCGGTGGAGTCCTATGGCAGGTAACTTATTTATGTGGGTAAATAAAGATTAAAGAACCATTAAGAATGTACATATATAACTAACAAGACAGTAAAAGGCAATTAAGCAGTCAGTTTAATGCCTTATCTCACTGGCTGCTCTGGGGTTGTTTTACAACTAGGAATTAAAATCTGAAAAGGAAGTTTTCAGCAGCTCTGGCCAAATATTGATTAAGTAGCTGTTTGTTGATACCATTGTTACGCATTAAAAGGCCGGGATCCCGGCCTCTCAGTGGCCATCTTCCATTGTGAGGGATTCTTAACCACTGAGATCAAAGCGGGATCATTTCAACTTATCTGTCTTGGAAAATCCTCCTTTTCCTCTGAAACCTCTAAGGAGGATTGACTGAATTCTCTTTAAGAAACAGGAACCGAAACCAGTTATATGTCCTAGGTTTGCAGAGAAGAGATTCATGGGGTGTTTTTAATTATCCTATGGTGATTTCTTGTTTAGAACTTAGGCTAAGATGGTGAATTTATCATCAAATAACTTCTCTTTTGGGGGGAGGTGACGAGAGGCATGGAAGCTAAGATCCTGAATGTCACTAAATTTCTAAATATGGAAGTTTTACTGAAGTTACCTGCCAAGCTGGAATGATGTAAAGGCAAGATGCCAGAGTTTTGTGTAAAACTAGCTGGAGAACAATTAAATACACAGGAAACTGGGAGTTAGATTGACTGCATTTCTCTACATATGTTTTCACAATTTTTGTGTTTATGGATGGTTAGATGAGTCCCATGTATATTTTTAAACCTCCTACAATGTAGGAGCAGATATGTGTTTGTTTGTGTGTATAGTTCGTGTATTGTTAAAGTTTATTTATAAGTCGGTCACTATGAGTTATGTTGGCAGTAAACTATACCCAGTTGCACACACACACACACAAAAAGATTTATTTCTCCTGTAGGTTATACTTTCTAGAATCATCAGAATTTGAGGTAACAGCACAGCTTACCAATGTATATTCAGCACTGCTGTTGAATGCTAGGAAAAATATTTCCTTGAATAATTTTATGACTTTGTTGGCTGTTGATTTTTCGATGAACTGTTAGGCTTTTTTTGTTTTGTTTTAAGAGTTCAATATATTTGGATAGATTTTTCTTTTATTATGAGAGCTAAAATGCATGCGAAGGCTCTTTTGGAAATACCATCTCTGTGCTTAATTTGCAAATTCCAACAAGTCACTCTGAGGTTGTGAAATTTATGCCAGATTCAGTTTTGAATATTCAACTGAGCATCATAGATCTGCCTGTGTGCGGGATTTTCTTAATCCCTTTCTCTGTGTTCATTTCACTACTAAATAACTGTGCTTAGGGTTTTATTTTTATTTCATTTATTTTATTTTACTCTTATTCACTCTTTTTTAAAAAATAAATTTAGTTATTTTATTTATTTATTTTTGGCTGCATTGGGTCTTCTTTGCTGCACGCGGGCTTTCTCTAGTTGCGGAGAGCGGGGGCTACTCTTCGCTTCGGCGCGCGGGCTTCTCCCTGCGGTGGCTTCTCTTGTTGCGGAGCACGGGCTCTAGGCACGCGGGCTTCAGTAGTTGTGGCACGTGAGCTCAGTAGTTGTGGCTCGCGGGCTCTAGAGTGCAGGGTCAGTAGTTGTGGCGCACGGGCTTAGTTGCTCCGCGGCATGTGGGATCTTCCCGGACCAGGGCTGGAACTCGAGTCCCCTGCATTGGCAGGCGGATTCTTAACCCCTGCGCCACCAGGCAAGTCCCCTTATTCACTCTTGAACAAGATGAATCTTGACATACAGAGTCAGAAACATTAGTGGGTATTTTCTAACATTTTGTATTATAATCTCCCAATTAATTAATAATCTATCTGTGCTCAAATGTCCTTTGAAATAGTCCCAATCATTGCAGTGTGGGACAACTGCCTGAAACAGATTAAGCTGGAAGTGTGAGTCACTGCAGGTCTATTATGACTACCTTGTCCTGGGTCCAGATGCAGTGCTAGAGAGTTCTTTGCTGCATTTTCCATGTATACGTATATTTCATGTTTCATTTACATGTGGAGTTAAAGTGACTTTCCCCCCTTGGATATCAGGCTCTGTATTCATATACTGCCAGGGGGACAGCAGAGTCATACTCTGAGTGGGGCCTGATGTCAGTACCAAAGTAGAATTACTGGCTCAGTAACGGGCTATGTCAATTATATGTCAATAAGGCTGGAAAAAATAAACATTTGATACTATTGTTAAAAATAAAAAAGCACTGGCTGCCTCAGTGGGGAATCGTGATCAGAGAAAGTAAAAGGGAATTTCAGAAGTTGCCACTCTCTTGGAAGATGCACACCAAAGTGGGAACAGAGGACCATCCTCTGCTCTGTTGGGAAAGATTTTCTCGACCCGTTCATGCCAGTCTCGGCTGGAGGGTGGCACAGCTCAGTTTTCAGCTCTATCTTGCAGGGTTGGGCCAAACGCTGAGCTCCAACAGTGTTGACCTTTTGCTGGAATCGGGGTGTCTCTCCTTTTAGAAAGCTTCCCCCACATTCCTGTGATGGTCTCAAAGGAACAGAATATATGTCCTTTGCAGTTTGTAACTGGAAAATGAACAGTTATCAAAATGGCCGTTAACGTTATAAAACGATAGAAGCTTCACCATTGTCAAAGGGAGCTATGAAAACCATGGAAAATAGTTGTTGAAGACACTTGAGCAATAAAAGGCCTTATGAATTCATATCTTCAATGTCTGTTTTCCTTCCTTCCTGATAAAAACTGAGAAGAGACTAACAGATAATTTCTGCCCTGGAAATGGCCACTTTTCTTTAAAGAAGTAGTTGTACTTTAATAAAGAACAATGGTGTAACATTTCGAATTTGATTTGGTGCACATTTCTCCTGGAAAAAAAAAAAAAAATCCTGAGAAAGAATTTTACCTTGCACATTGCTTATAACAAAGTTCGTAGCATTTAAATTTTAGCTGCAGGATTTTAAGTTGAAAAAACCCCAAACAACAAAGAACCCCTTCTCTTTGCGGTGAAACAACTCAATCCAAGTAAGTAGTCTTGAGTTTTTATGTCCTCCTTCTTACTGCAGTGATTGAGAAATGAATCTTCCCCAGTAAAACAAACTAGAACTCATGACAGGCAGTAACAAACTAGCCATATATTTGTCTCCTTAAACCCATTTAGTGATTTGATTCTTATGTACTTTTATTATATGGCCAGCTTTACTGTATCTACAATAGCATATTAATATAAACTCTTGATTCGAGGAGCAATTTCCCACTCATTCTGGATCCGATTCCATTGGATTCTATTTTAAAATAGCTGATCACAATGCTTTGTGACAAGGATGGGAGACTCTTCTTGGCTGACTAACATAGGATTGAGGGAGAGGAAATACCACTGATTTTTCAGCATTAAAAATTTCCAGGATCATATTGAGAATTCAAATAGTATAGTTTTAAGGAGGCTTAAATGTAAATTTAAAAAAATTTTATAATCAGATGGTAGGCATATTTCTGGAAACAACTACAGAATTAAATGTACTTGGCTTTATGTCATTACATGCAAACAATAAGTAAGTTAGGGTAGAACAGCTAAGAAAGGAAAGTTAATGGCTGTGTGCAATTTATCTAGCAACATGGAATTGGTTTTTGTATACTTTCATAGTCAATGCTTGTATGGTCACATACAAATTTACATTTTTAACAGAAAGACTACATTTGTAGGCTTGTGGTTTTTATAGGTACACAGATAAACTAAGTACAGCCACCATACTCCTCATATCTTTTATCTTTTTTTTTTTTTTTTTTTTTGCAAACCCTAATATAGGCATTAACTTACTTCGGCATTGTCTGGGAGTATTAACATCATTTTTGTTTCCTTTATAGGGTCTATCTTCTTTTTGAAAAACATCTTGTTTTTAAACAATTATAGATTCATAGAGTCTGTCTTCAAACACATATTTTAAAATTCTTCCAGTATTCAAACATATTATCATGATTAAGAAAATCTTGGCCACAGGGTATGGGTGTGTGTGTGTGTGTGTGTGTGTGTGTGTGTGTGTGTCCCAATTACCATGGTTGAGCTTAACCTGAACTAAAGAAAATTAATTGGTCCAATTCATTTTATTATAAGAAAAGCAACAGGTTCCTTCTTTCTGAATCCCCCCTTGGCTGGTTTCCTGACTGAGGTTCACTAATACAAGTGAATATTTCTTGTCTGACTTAAACACACCCCAAAGTCCTTTTTCATGTCTTTGCTTGCCTTATAAGAGCATAGCACCCAAGGTAAAAGTAGTCTGTCTTGCATCACTGATTTTGCTCTAACATTGAGACCAACACATTTTGTGTGTGAACCCCTTGAGTTCTGATGTCTGTGGTAAGATGGGGGCACATTATACCAATTTCCCAGGGTGATATGAGAATAAAATGAGAAGATGCAAGTTAGGTGCAAGTTACACCTATCTCACAGGAAAACTCAAAATCTTGGGATAAAAAGCCTTCTGAACATGCAGAAAGTGACTAGCCTACTGGCAGATGGGCTCTGCCCAAGGGCAAATAGAAGCTTAATTCAGGCTTAGGAGCAACAATGAAGACCAACACACATACATGCACACAAGCACGCACACACTCACCAAAAAATTCACTTTCACTGATTCCAGAAAATTGAGTTTATAACAAACTCTTTAATATAATAGACTATATTGATTCTATAGTTTGAAAGATAAGAAAATTTGAAAACCACTTGCCCAGATGTCAAAAGATGTTTCTTAATTACTTTTTCTCCCGTTCTGTAGTTTACTCTTCTCTCTTAGACTAACTTGGCTGTTTAAAACTCTTCCGAATCAAACTTTGTTTTGTTTGTGTATTTGCACAAGTTCTTTTTCCTCCACTGGACTGACAAATAAGTTGCTTTTTGAAAGTGGATCTCACACGTACGTTCTTATTCCTGAAATCCTGGTGCAATGCTTCATTTTGTGGAATTGTGTTTGTATAATTTCTCATTGTGTCCCTTCTCCAGCCTGCTTCCTTGTTCTTAAATGTCTTTATGGCTCTGCATGTGAGATTGTGTGCATTCTTCTTTCTTTCTGCATGATTCTTCTTAATCCCTCTCCTTTAAAATTGGAGTTCAGAAATATTAAGGAAACTTTCCAAAACAGCGTTTGTTAAGCTGGAGAATACATTTCAATGACCTCTCTATTCAGTTTCCCTCTCTATCCAGCCCCCCAAAGCTTGGGACTTCTGTATGAGTAGGGTGCAACGCGAGGGTAAAAAGAAAGTAGCCTGGCTTGTAAGACTTGCGGGGGCCTGGAGAACTCCTGCCCTGTGGTTCTCCTGCTGGAGCAGCTTGCCAGTGCAGCCACTGGAGAGAAGGAAGGTTGTTTTCTTATCCCTGCATGCACTGGGCTGACCTGTCTCTGAAATAGGTCAGGCTGGGGCACCGCCAGTTTATGCAGCTGTCACGGCTTAGGCGTCTCAGCGGGCAGCCCGGCTCCTTGGCCGGTCGACCCCCAGTGAATTGATAAAAATTTGCTGGTGAGCCCTGGGCCTTCCTTCTGGACTGTGCTAGCCCCCTGAAGGCTTTTAGAGGCAAGGGGACTCCTGGATTATGGGGGCCAACTCTCAGCCTAAAAAACGAAAGCGTTCTTTTATTTTGAGGATTGCCCTCTTGTCCATCCCCTCAAGTGAAAAATACATGCGTTGTCAGATTGTATTTTTAAATCATATTTATTTTTGACCAGGTAAAACCTACACTCTGTACATAATTCAAAATACAGAAAAGGGCGCACAGTGACAAGTCTTCTTCCCACTCAGGACCCTCAGTATCTTGGCTGTCTTTCCAGAGAGTCTGCATAAACAAGCAATTGTATTTCTCTCTTAAAAGTATTCTCTCCTCTTTGTTTGCACAAACGGTAGCCCACTGTAGAGACTGTTCTGAGCTTTGCTATTTTTTTTTTTTCCACCTTAGAATATATCTCTGCAATCACTCCTCATCAGAGGCTGAGGGTCTCCTCAGCCTGTTTGTATAGCTGCATAGTATTCCATCCTATTGGCAAGAGATGATGTATTTAACAGCATTTAGAGTGTTTCCAATCCAACAGCACCATTTGGCACATGTGTGACTTTATTTGTAAAATAATTCCTCTGTGGTAGAGACAAAGGGAACAGCATTTGCGATTTTGAGAGCTTTGGTGGAATTTGGGTTCTGCATTGAGAACAAATGGTGAAGGAATGCTCACTAAACGTGGATTGTGTGCGTGTTTGCCTGTGGCCACTTGTACAAGAAAAAAGAGACACTTCCTTCTACCACTGTACGTAGGTAGGAGAATAGGTTTTGAAATTTCTGCTTAGGAAATTCTTCCAGTATTTTGGTATTTCTCCAAATGTAACATAATCTAAATCCAAGGAAAGCTTTTTGCTTTGACTTATTGGTTCCCCTTTTTATTCCTTTTTTCTTATCTACTGTTTATTTCACTTTGCCTCCATCAAAAAGGGTACACTTATGTTAAGCATTCTTATTTTTCTTTCTGCGCTGGAAAAATTATGGAGAGTTTTTAGAACAATTCAGAGACAACTTATTCTGATTGTTTAGTTACAAGAGAGAAATTGCCTCTCAGGGTTACCAAATTAGGTTTGAACTAGTAAGAAAGCAGATTATGTCTAATAAAACATGGTCTTGTATTTCTAATTTTTGAAGAGTGCTGGCCTGATTCTCTAGGGGTTTCTTGAGTTTGGTAAAGGTTAGTTTTAAATTTTATGAACTTTTAAGGGGTATGTATCCATTCCCTTCTAGGCACAGAAGACTTTTTATGTTTTTGCACATACCTTGCCTCCCTCAAATCATTTCAGCCCATTTTCCCTTAAATGTGATGCTCAGGAATTCAGTTGTTGATGCTGCTGAGTACCTGGCTTACCTAAGCTGGAAGTTCAAGTCTGCGGAATGAACCAGAAAGCACTGGGCTCCAACTATATGAGAAAACAACACTCTCCAAAGCCCCCTGAGAAAACTGGAGATGTGAACACCAGTACATATTTTAAAGTCAATATTTCAAGTCATTCCTTCTTAGGACTGGGCCTTTTGGAAACAGGAGAACAAGTTAGGGGCTAAAGATGTAGTATTTATTTATTTGCGGTACGCGGGCCTCTCACTGTCGTGGCCTCTCCCGTTGCAGAGCACAGCCTCCAGACGCGCAGGCTCAGCGGCCATGGCTCACGGGCCCAGCCGCTCCGCGGCATGTGGGATCTTCCCAGACCGGGGCACGAACCCGTGTCCCCTGCATTGGCAGGCGGACTCCCAACCACTGCGCCACCAGGGAAACCCCAGGATTTATTTTTAAAAATCAAAATCTTGATTCGTTTTTTTTCAAAATAACAGAAAAACAAAAAACAACTCTTCTTTCTTGACTGTACCTGCAGCCAGCCCCACAGCATGTAGCACTATTCAGCCAGACACAAGGCGGGAAGGTGTGTTTTCCGAATGCTAGAACTTTTGTCTGTGCTTCGATAGAAACAGCCAGCTGGGAACGCTGGTTCTCTTTCTGTTTCCCCTCTGACTGCCTTACGGAACTCCAGAGGAGTCAGTTGGGGATGTAAACAGGCCTGGCATTTAGAACATCTGCAAAGAGCTGAGAAGAATCAAAAGCAGCTTTTTTTCCCCCCTCTCCTGGCTCTGTGCATAATTTGGATTGAATCAGGCCCATAATTTGTGACATCTGATTACTACCTGCAAAAGTATGCAGCTCTCCATGTAGGAAGGAGGGTCTTGGGAGGATTAATCCCAACGAGGAAAATTGTGATTTGTTTGTCAGGTTGCTGTGAGGTTCTCAACAGAAATTTAGACCACGTAAAACCAGTGGTGTTCAGGTCCACATCAGCAGAATAACCACTCTTTAGATTCTCAACACGTCCTCACATTGTTCTCATCACACAGGTGAAGGAGGTAGCAGGCTGAGACATTCTCTGGGGAACTGGCTCCACATCAGGGAGCAGGGGTTCCGGTGGGAGAGCTGCCCCTTCTCTTCTGATTTGTAGATTTGTAACTTTTTAAAATAAAAAGAGACCCATGAATGCATCTGGGGAAACACTCCAACTTTCCGTTGCATGATTCCCAAGTGAATGGGATCTCAGTGTCTGAAATTATTGGTTATATTTTGGAAATTTTTAAGACATAAAACCCTCTCAGACCATTTCTGAAGGGGGCTGGGAGTCCATTTCAGGAGGTCGAGCGAATAAATTGGGTCCCCTCACAGTGCATCCAGGGAACCTGCAATATGCCAGTGCAGAATATGATTTGGGAAGCTATCCAGGGTGGAAACTTTCCAGGTGGTAGATTTGCTTGACTTTTGCGCAGATGGGACACATCCGGGACTTGTATGCATGCAACACACATTTATCAGAGAGCAGTAGAAAGGCAACTTCTATAGCTTCTTACCAGAAGCCAATGTCTGCTTGTGGTCACTGGCCCTGCCAGGCTCTGAATACTGCTGAATTTTTGTCTGAAAGAAGAAGGCAAATGGAGCACTGGGAATTTAGCATCAGGTCAGAAACTACAAAGAGCCTGGCTTGAGAGTGCAGGGGCAAGAGGGTTGCCTGGGTAGTGGAATGCCCCCCATTCTACAGGGAATCGGCTCCAGGTAGAAGGCCAGGGTGGAAACTCAAGGCCTGGCTTATTTTGAATTAGCTTCCAGGCTTTTGTCAGTGAACTTTTTGGACCTCAACTTCTGTCTGTCTTCTTCCTGCCTGTGGAAAGTGTCAGCTAGGGTTTCTTGGGGCATCCTGAGTGCAAAGCCAGTTGGGGGCTAGGAAGGCCACCTCATCTCATTTTCATCAGAGGCTCAAGAAGTGGGTGTGGAGACAAACAGATCTTGTGTAGGTCAAGTACTCATTCCCTGGCACAGCTTTGTGTCATGTGGTTTGTCCTTTTTAGACAAATTGAAACCAACGGCCACTCTACAGGCTTGCATTCCCGGTGGCGTACTGGGACATACCTGGGGCAGATAAGGAGAGGAACACTTTCCTTACTACAAAATACAAATGACATAGAGAGCCGAATTTGGTCTGAATCTTTGCTGGCTGGCGAGCTTTCATCGTTTTATTGAATTACTATAATTTAATGTTACTTGTTTCAAGCAATGATGTTTCCCCTGAAATGAATCCTTTTTACTTATTTATTTTTAAAATTGAAAGCTCAAATTAAATTCATTACGAAAGACAATGACTATCTTTCACATTGATATTTCTGGTGCTTGGAAAATCCTTTTGGAAAAACTTTAAGAGACGGTCACTCAGACTGTAGTTTACAGGAAATGATGTTACCGGAACAAGTTTGGGTTTTGTACGGGGATATTTGATAATCTCCCTGCCCCCAATCTTCCGTTCCCAAACCCTGTGAAAATGTTTCTCTTACTTTCTTTTCACAAAGGACTCGATGGGCTGACCTTGGGTGAGAAGAGGGCAGTCTCAGCTGCTGTTCCCTCTTCTTTCCTGTCTCCCCAACCCCTGTTCTGCTTCTACCTGGCTTCCACACACATACCATTGCTTCCACCGAGCTCTACCTCATTCACATTGACTCGACCAATTGCCCTTCCTAAGGATGCAGTTTCCAAAAGGCCCCTGGGAGCAGATTGCCTGGCATGGGGGAATGACTCCGCACCGGCAGAATTCCAGGTACCCGTGTAGGAAAGCTTTTTGGTTGGGGCAAGGCATAGGTTTCTGTTGCCCCTCCAACCACACTCCAGCAGATCCCAACTTCACTGTGGATGGGCAGGACGAGTTCTGCTATGAGGAAGCTCTTTGTTGGGGAGCATGGCCTTCCAGGGCGTGGTACTCCATTGAGCTATTCTGGGGGAGGCGGAGGCAGGTGGGGACCAAGAGCATTTCTCCTGTAGGTGGATTTTCCACACTTCCTGGATGCCAGGGAAAGGACTTGGCTTGTGTCCTTTGGGTTTCTTGGCAAAAAGCAGGGCCAGAGGAAGGACATACAGCATCTGTTCTGGCTTAGGGCCATAGACAGGCAGGGCACTTTGGGGCCCATCTGGCCTCTGAGCCTAAAACCTTCTAAGGAGCAGAATATTCATGCTTCTAGTGGTGCCTGGACGATTGTCAGAAGTCAGAAGAAGTGAGGTTCTCCTCTTCAGAAGGAGTAGGGCCCAAGGGGCATCCATGATGCATCTACTGGCTGGGAGAGCTTCTGGAAAGTGCTCTGAAGCACTTCCAGGCATCTTCTGGAAGGCCAGAGGCTCCTGGACTCTCAGTGCTGGGGTCCTGGAGAGCCTCAGGAACACATTGCTTTGGAGGATGTAAGCCACGAGGGTCCCAGAGGGACAGCTGGCATTTATTCCACCTGTGATATATGGGGTTCAGAAACAGCCTGCTGTGTTTGTGGACTCTGATGATCTTGGATTCCTGCTGAGCCCCGTAGTTGGCATTTAGACTTGATTGATGTTTTGTAAGTATTAGGTAATGACAGTAGATACAAGCATCTAGAAACAGCCCACATCTCCCCCAGGCCCTCGCAAGTGGAGGATGAAAGAGGAGTCCTGGTCAGAGGTGGGTTTACCATAGAGCTGAGGAACCTTCAGTTCCAGGGCCCCTCACCTGTGTGTATATCCCTTCCAGGGGACCCCTAAATGATAAAAACTTCAGGTCCCACAAAAATGCATCTACCATTGTCCTCATTCAGTTTAGGGTGGGAAAGGTCGAGGCTAAGACACATGGGCTCCCTGTGCATGGAGTATGGACCTGGCACAGCTGTGTGTGAGAGCATAAAGATAATAATAATAATAAATAATAATAATAATACTGATACTCAGTTACCCTCCACTTGTATCTTGGACTTTAGAGTTTCTAGGATACCTCCTCATTTCTTATGCATTATCTTGTTTACTTATGGAGCCAAAGTCTGGGTCTGGCAATCCAGAGCTGCTGAGAATTTACCCATGTGGCCCTTACGCTACACAGCATCCTCATTCCTTGCAAGGAGCCCCTTAGAGGGATCATGGACCAACTCCTCACAAGAAGCTGAGGAATCTCCATCCACTCACTGGTTACAGGCAGGTGGGTAAGACTCTAATTCTGGGGGGCCTTTGTCCTGGACCTCAGCTGTAAAAGTTGTATTAGGCAATTTTTAGATGTTTCTTGTAGGTCTCTGAAACTATCACTGTGACCAGGTCGCTTTCCAACTCCGGACCTCATTCTCTCTTCCTTTGAAAAATGGAAGCGTTGGCCAGGTGAAGGCAACAGTCTCTCCCAGCTCTGGCAGGTTGTGGCAGCTGCGGCCATGTCCAGCTCTTGGTAGACATTGGGAAGCCCCAGGCAGCTGTTTGAGGAAACAGTGGGGCCTCCAGGCAGTTGGGGAATCGGGGCAAGAATGGAGAGGCCCCTGGTGGCCCCTCGATGTCTTAGGAGGTGAGCAACTCCTACTTGTCTTACCTCTGGGGGGAAGGATGCCCTTAGGTGCCGGAATGGTGGGGGTGAGGACTTGCTGCGCCATTGACCAGGCAGACACCCTGGCTTTTCCCCATCCACACAGGGAAATGCATGGTTTTTGGACCTCCTGTCATAGCTGTGGCTTCCAGATGAGGCTGGAAAGGCCTGGGGGTGTTGGTTAGAGAACTTCTCCTTAAGTTAGAGTTGCTTAAACAGGACGGTAACATTCCTTCTTTCAAATCATCTGTGCCTAGACATTTTTTCCTGTGACCAGAGAGGAACACACGAGATTTCTGGCAACTGATGAAGTCAAAGCTAGGAACTGTCTGGGCTTGAGGAGAGAGAGAATCAGACAATGGTGCATTCACTTAATCGGGCTCTGCTGTCATATCTTAAACTTAAATTAGCTCTCTCACTAGTAGTTCTCAGAAACTCAATTGGATAAACAAGATTTGCTTTTTTTTTTTTGCCTCTGAGTTAAAATACATGCAACATACAATTACAAATTAAAAAAATCATATTTGAATCAATCAAAAATTTCCCCTCAAAACAGAGTTTGTGAGAAAACGTGTACAGATTAAATGGGAGATAATTTCAAATCTGAAAACTTTTATTGTTTCTTCAAGGACTTTGCAATGAAGCATTTTAGAAACTTGAGGAGAATGTAAGAAATATTTTTCGTTACATTGAAAACAGCTCAAAGCAAGATGTCGTAGCCTAACGAGGGAAGATTTTAATAAATTTTTCCCCTCTCTTATTTGTTTTTGTGGAGGAAAATTATTTCAGAAGTCAACATCTACTACATATCAAGTTTTTAATATATATTCTGAGAATAGAGAATGCTCAAATGCTACAGTCCTTAATTACAAAGACTAAATGATAAAATTAACAATGTAAAATGTATTGTGAAAAGTCAATTTTTGTTTGAGGAATTTTTAGAGCATATAAAAAATCCAATCTAATATATGCATGCATAATTTTTCTTATGTATCTGATATCTGTGGCTTAAATTTTCTTTTAGTTTTCTTTATCTTAAACAAACAGATTTTGTAAGCAAATACTGCTAAAAAATATCTACCAATCTTTAAAAATAGAAGCAGAACATTATAAAATGAGAACATCAGGAAGAGAAACTATACCCCTTTATACATTCAGAATAATAAATACTACTGTTTACCATATGAAAGAGTTTGTTTCTGTTTTTTTTTAGTGATTATCCTGTACTCAGATCAAATGTATTGCAATTTTGAACTTTGAATCGCAAATTAAAATTTTTATTTGATAAGAGAGAAAGTCACTACTTGACCTATAGATTAAGGAAGAAATCTGATCTCATCTACTTTTGGTCAACATTAGCATTTTTGTTGAGTAACTCCATACAAATCAAAACAATTTAAGTTATTGACTCCCTTTCCGTATCCATAAGCAGACGTCAGACTTATACTCCACGTGAATTGGGTTCCAACAGGTATGAAGAAGTCGAATTTGTGAGAGTTATGGCATTCATTTGTTTAATATAGTTTGAATAGCAAGATAACTGTATAACTTTTAAAATGGCAGGCATTTATAATGCTTTGCCAAGTTTGGGGTGGTGAGCAGTAGTCGATCTGAGTATTTGATTTCCTTTACTTATTTTTTTTTCATGTTTTCTTAGGGAAGTGCTAGTTGAGATTTGAAGAAGAGTTGTTATTCTGTTTAACTATATAAAAACATTAAAGTATTTTAGGGAATGTAAAAATACATGTGCTTCAGGTTAAAATAGTGAGACATCTTGGATATTTTAATAACATTTCCACTATAAAGTAGCAAAAGTAGACTTTTAAAAACTTTATTCATGAGGTTACATTTGCTGATTAAAGTAATTTGAACACTTTGGAAGGGCACTAACTTTCTAGTGGTAAGACATTTACTGTTTTCCATGCTACTATTAAAAGAAGTGTTTTTTTATTTATAGGTAGAGTACCATTATGATTATTTTTGTAACTGTTCAATTACAAAACAATTTTGTAATTGTTTTTAAAAATCAATGTTAATGTAAATTTATACAAATTAAATGAAATCAACAAATGCTAAAACTAAACTGTAGAATGACATTCTGCAATATAAAGTAAATATACATTCCACTAAAAGTATTTATATTAATAATACTTAAAGACTTTGTTGTACAATTCAGTTTGGATGTTTGAGATTAAAAATATCCCTTTAGTATCTGGAGACATTGAAACTGTTGCTATTTGCCAGGAGAGGGACCAGCAGAGCAGAACATGTTCTAGAGAGTACTTATTCCAAACATTCTTCAAACGCTAAGGATTCTGTATATTTTATTTCATAAGTCCTTTGTGACGTCTCTTTCTCACATTAAGATTACAAAGGTAATTTCCCTGGAAACCGAACCAAACCAAACCCCACCAAACTTCAAATTCACTTGCAGAGCACATTACGATTTAGACTTGCTTTTATTAGAATGGTGGGAATTTTCTAATGAAGGAAGTGAACTGAGGAACAAATTCAAGAAATTACAGCACCTACTTTGTTATACTGTGGTTGAATTTTTATTCTATTATAGTCCCAAGAGCTGTCAAATTACCTAAAGGGAACAATGAGTTTCTCAACAGAAAAAAAAAAAAAAAAAAAAAAAAGAAGAAGCAAAAAGAAATTACCCAGAGATGCGACAACTTACAAAACAATCTTTCCCGCTAGGCTTTGTGCAGTTTTAAATATAATTGAATGTTAATTCTATCAGACCTAGTTGATTTAAAAGCTAGGATGGATCAGTAGCTGATTTTTGGCATTCATTCATTTTTCCACTCTTTTGTTTGCTTGACATACAGCTTTTATACACTGGCTTTGCAGGAACCACTGGCGTGATCTCTGAACAATCTGTTGGAGGAGGAAGGGGCTCCTCCAACCAGCAGCCAGGGATTTAATTAAATACTGTGCATCCTATCTCAAACAGCTGAAGAAATAGCTGTTGGCGTAAAGGTACCAATGAACTTATGTTCTCTGGTGTTAATAGGGCAAGGAACCTTCTTGGTGGTTTAAAAAAAAAAAAAAAAAACCACAAAAAATCCTCCCAAATACCCCCAATCACGTGATTATTATTTTTTAAGTTAAGAAGAATCACATTGAAGCAACAGTCCCTTTCTGTGGAGCTAGACTCAGTATCATGTTGAAAGGGACATGCAGGTTGAAGAAATTATTTTGTTTATTAATTCAGGTTACATGTCCTGCCAGGCTGGCTGGAAGAGAAAGGAAAGAGAGGTGTAACTTTTAAGCACACACTGATTTGTTCTTATTACATAACAAAAGTCTATTTCTTTATCATGTTATCATTCAGTTAATAAAAATTAGCTACAATAACAGCATCAACTTAAAAACCCCTCAAAGTCCAGGGGATTTTCTTTCACAATGAACATGAATACTGTTCAGAAATACAAACAGTCAAAGGATAACTTTAGGTCTGAAAGAGAAACCTGGCAAGGGTAATTGAATAAGCCTGGGTCCCTTGACTGTGTCATGGTGAGGGCAGTCAACATGTCATAATTAGGTTTATTGAGGGCCATTCCAACAATCTGCTTCTATTCTGCCTGCCTTATTGTCCACAGCTAGGCAAATAGCCAAGGGACAAAAGGAATCAAGTGCTGACAAAACATGAAAGAGGAAAAAGATTTAGCTGCTTTTATCAAAGAAACTGAGAGGGACTTTGTGTAAATAAAATAAGTGACTGGCCATCCTGCATTTAGGCAATGCCGTTTTCATTAGAATTAATTCTTGACATATTGGAAGAGTTCCAAGGGAAGGATTTCTACTTCTGACAAGTTTAATTTGTAAATTAAAAACAGTTGGTTAAACATGAGCCTCCATCAACAAAACTTAACCAAAGCCATACACGGCAAAGGGCTAAGCAGGTGAAAAATAGAATCACTTTGAAAACAAAGTCTTCCCCCAAATTATGCAAATTCTTATTACTTCATAACAAATGTTTCCCATTGAAGCCTACAGCAGGATGTCTGCTCAGGGAGGTTTGTTTAGATCGCATTTTCTTCCCCTTTAAGCCTCTTTAGTTGACATAACACTTACGCTGTGCTTGGGCACCGTGCTGGTTCTTGGGAGAAGTGGCAGCAGGAACAGAACAGGTAGACTGACATTTTTAAAGAAGTCAAGCTAATACCGCTTTTGTAAGTCTACAAGTTTCAGGACGGCTTGTTCTGCTTTTTGCTTCATGGAAGGTGAGAGATTCTTGCGAGTGTGCTTTCGATTCCTAACTGGGGTAAACAGTGGAGGCTACTAGGCAGTGTTTCCTAAACTAAATAATCATCAGATCCCAGGTCAATGGTGTCTGCTTGAAGGGTTGCACGCAACGCCGGCTGCGTTGTTGGTTATGGCTTGGTGACACAGAGAAAGTGAAAACCTACAGGAGAGAGATTTCGCCAGCATCTGGACAAAGCTTTCTTTTAAGTCTAGAAAGCCCCTTCATAAAACAGCTATTTGTAAAGTTGCAATACCTTTCCTGTTGCATTTTTTCAGCTTGCAAATTAAGCTTCAGATAGGGGTTTTTTCACAGGGACCTGAATTGCAGAAGCTGCAAGTGAGAAGGTGTCTAGAAAAGAGAATGCTATCCTGAAAGATTTGTCCCTTGGGAATACAAATTTTACTTGGGTATCAAGTGCCCCATAGTTTCATTGAGAGTTACACAGGCAGTAAGAAACCTATTACTTGGGTAGCTTCAGTGACGAGCTGTTTAGATTTTAAAAATTCACACTGCTTTACTTCACCTGGCATCAAGGCATGTTAGAGACTTACACTGCTGTATTCCTTGGCACTTGAAATTAAAGTGAAAAAATTTTTTTTCTCATCTGAAGGAATCATTTAATTCCACCAGTTAGTGGCTATGAAAAACACTCTGAGAAGAGTAACGCCCTAGAGAAATGCAAGATATAATTGTTAATCACCAGCAGTACCATTATCGTCAGTATCAGTACCAACGCAATTGCTATGTTTGAATGGGGCTTATCAATGGTTGTATTTCTATGACTGTAGCATCCTGGGGAAGCATTGAAATATATATGGTCCGAACAGTTTTCTTGTGGCTCATTAAGCTGGATCTGCAGCATCTTGAAGTTTATTTCACTTGAGTATTTTGGTTAAAAAAACCCAAAGAAACAAAACCAACCCCACAGCACACTGGACTGCTGATCTAGCTCTGCACCAGATGTAACTGTGGACTTACGAAGGGTTTTTTGGTTAAAAGATTTTGCTTTTGGTCCCAGTTCAATGTCTAGCTAGCTGTGCAATGAAGGGAAACTCACTAGCCGTTCTGAGCTGGATTCCTCCAAAGCGGGGGTGACAATAACATGCTCCACTATCTCAAAGGATTGTTGTGATGTATTAGCGGCCCTGAACACATCTGAAGTTCTGAACAAGTATAAAGTATTATAATCTGCCCATTGCTTTTGTACTCAGTGAAATAAGATTTGGTAGCTGATTTGTCTTAATGCTTTCCTAGAGTACAGTTTAACAAGATTTAAGTGTGTCTTCCTGTGGGCAGTCCAGAATACCCTGAAATAATTCTGTATCCAGGACATATGGGACTTGGTTGCTGGAATAACATGGCTTTATTGCAGAGCAGCACATCGGTGCACATCTAGTGGAAAAGTGGTTTGGGAGAAACTGCTTTTAAGGGTTTGGATTTGTGCAAAATAGGTCTTTTGATTTCCACATTGTTCCAATGCCTGTTGGCTCATGTCACAAAATTGGAAGGCCCAGCAGGCCAGGAAGGAGGAAGGAGTTTCTCTGGAAGGAGTTGGAGATTTATGCAGATTGGCTGCCTCTCTGACATTTATTTGCTGCCCTTTTCTCACTCTGTTTTGGCAACTCTGAACCAGATGGACAAGCTCATGGAAAACAAGGCCAGTGAAGAGAAGATGCTTTTGATTTCTTCAAAGATAAGGGAGAACGCTTTCTTTCCCTCTTTCTTTTAACACAGCAGTGGCACTTTTTTTGTGCATGAATTCAAAACTGGCAAGTCACTTTTGGCAACTGACTGAAACATTTGAACAAGGACTTTCCTTGTTACGTCACTGAGAGTAACATAAACTCTGTTTACCAAGGCATCCACTGAAGAGAAATGTCCAGGCGCTGGTCCAAATATTATGTCTACCAGAAGCCAACCATCTACTTTGTAGCTGTGCACCAAGAATGTTGTCTGAGCTTTAGCTTAGATGATAATTCACCAGGACTGAAATCCTTCCCTAATCACCAACCTCTCGGAAAGGAGAATGATGCAGAGGGGAAGCATGGCTTACTGTTTCACTGGGCAATCATTTATGATTTGAGCTGTATTTTACCTTACAATGACCTCTGGTGCTGTGAGTGTATCATTCTATACTTGCAGCTACCACGGAGACCTTGAGCACTAAATGGTGATTTCTCTGGGAGAAATGGAAAACATGGCTTTGGTGAATAAAAAGATACACAAGACATGTTTTACTATTTTAGATTCAAACGACATTCTCTGTCCTGAAAGAGTTAGTGAAGGAGTAATTTAAGCACAAATGTTCATATCAAAAGTAATTATGTCCTGAGCACTGGGACATTTATTTTGAAAGTTCCATTTCTTTCCTGCATTTTAAAGTCATAATACTGTCCCTCTGTGTTACCCACGGTCCAAAATTTCAGACTGAAAATACTTTATCTCAGGCATGTTGCTGAGCCCCATGCTTGGAATTTTCAGTGTTGAAATATGGGATTAAAAATGGTGAATGAATTTGCTAATTAGGTGCAGCTTTTCATTCTTTCCTTTTTTTTTTTTTTTTTTTTTAAAAAAGGGAAGTATGTGGGGATGGGGATGTGCAGCTCCCGATTTTCGTCTTATTATTTATTGTACGTTGTCGCTGTCTGTAGACTTTTTCTTTTATTTGTTTACTCTTGTTTGTTTGAACTAATCACTACTTAAGGAAAAGTCCTCTCTGGGACGGCCCCCTCTTCCCGAAGCCTGTAGCCGAGGTGACCGTTCAGGCATAAAAACGTGCTTATCTGCAAATGAATGGTAGCTCTTTGCTTCATTAAAGCCCCTTTCTCTTTTGGCACTCGCATTGTGACCCTTTGATATTAATTCAAAGGGCAATTAAAGAATGCGGCCCATCTTTGAAGTAAGGCGTTCAGGGCAAGGGTAAGGATGAACCCGGGCCTCTGATGGACTGTGTGTATTCAACAGGCCTTTTCAAGACAGTGTGAAGTGAGTCAAAGAAAATGGGCAGGAGAAGGTCAAAGAGAAAAAAAGGGCTAAAGAAACAGTCTGTATTTGTTCGGAGTATTAGCCAAGCAAACTGCAAATAGCAACAAAATGAAACAGTTAATAGAGCAGCCAGACAGAGCCGTGTCAATCACTTAACTTGAACAGCATTAGGCTTGCGAAGCTCCCTCCACTGTGTTACCTAATTATCTTGGGAAAGGCAGTAACTGGAAGTAATGGTATTGTATTTCTTTCTGCTTACTGCCCAGAAAAAGGTGATAAATACTCACTGCTCCATAATTATGCAACATATATACATAAAGGAGTAGGAAGGGGTGGGAGGGAGCTGGATGGGGGCGGAGGCTGATTGAAGTGGCTGCTCCTGGTAAAAGGACCAAATATGGCACAAATATAGCATTTTCAAACATTAGCATGCTGGAGAATCACTTAACACGTTTCATCTGGAGCTGGCTGAAATATGCATGATTTCTCCTTTAACAACCCTTAAAGACAAACACGTTTAGCCATCCAAGAATGTTCTTTTCAGGAAAAAAAAAAAAAAATTAACCTGCAAAAGCTGTGCTCAAATAATATGACGGATTGGGCTAAGAGTCCCTGCTGCCTCCGTGGAAATTGAGTGAAGCCGGCACTCGGATCCTAGCTTTCCCCATCGTGCCCGGCTGTTGACACACCCTTGCAGGGAGGTGACCAGAAAATCCTCAACAGCGAGGGAAGGAGGAAGGACTGGGAGACTGATTGGAGGCAGGATGGGTTTTTATTCTTGCAGTTATTACGGATATCTTTGGATTCCACTTTTATCGGTCATTATAAAAAACAAAAGAACAGTGTCAACCACACGCTTCTTTGAACGCTGAGCAAGCTGATTTTACAAAGATTTCTAACTCTCTCAGGGGTGTATGGGTAAGAGAGGAGGAAACCCCAAGCGCCCGTTGGAATGTCTGCAGATAGGTCGAACTTGTCTCTGAATTGCAAAACCTGGCCGCCTTGTAAAGGGCCCCTGAGGACTCTGTATAGATCTTTGCAACATGGGCTGTTGCACATTGTTGTTTGATGTTGGGCTTGTGCATAATGGGTTTTGTTTGGAGGAACAGTATAGATGTGAAGGATCTGTTAGGCAGCTTTTGGACATACTGTTCCAGAGTGTATCTATTAATTTAAAAGTTTTTGCCTTTGTAAAAAGTCCATTATTGAACTAAGTACTCAATTGCTCTGCATTTGAACACACCAATCATGCACTGGCACTTGAAAACTTCCTTCTTTAAAGAAAAAAACAAACCTGATTTGAGGGTCACCCAGGGTGAATTGTATACAAAGCTAGGAAAACAAATTATATGGTTAATTTTTGAACATATAAATTGCTTCAGCTATTTAGTAGAGCCAACCCATAAATTCTCTCCTGTCCTGTTTAATGCTACATATGACAGAACAATGTTTGAGGGACTAGGAGGCATTTCCACTTGGAAACAAAGTTAGCAGAGAGTAGTATCTGCTCAAGGAACTGGAATTCAGTGCAACTTACAAATTTCCTTAGGGGTCCTGGGAGAAAAGTACCACAAAATACCCTAAATAATAATAAAAACATAGTTAAATAGTAATTGTCAAATAAGGGAAAACTCAGGGAATAGAAATAGAATAATCTAGGACATTTTCATCAATAATAACTATGGAAACTTTTCCACTTTTAGAAAGAGGACTTTTTTTCAGACTCATTTTGAAAACTTGTTTTATTTTAAAATGCAGAGCTCATTTTTATGTTATTTTTCAGGATGACTAAAAACCATAGTATCTGGAAATATTAGGAAATGTCCATGGTCTTAGAATACTGAAACATTGACATAACTCTGATCAAAATCAGCTCGAGGTGGACAGAATTCAAGACTGGGTGCATTTTCGTTATTCTTTGTGTTTTTCCTAATCCTGGGTGATTTGCAAATTTCCACCAACTTTTACCTTTTTAGCCTCCCCCCCCCACAAACCCCTGATTTTTGTTGCCAGAAATGAAGGCTGCAGAACAGTGGAGGGGAAGAACAATTTGGATTCCTTTTTGTCTCCTGTGTTAACTTTGCCCCCCTTCCTGAACTCAGAATGGTTTGTGTGCAATCTCTAGGTGAGACTGGTTCTGAAGTCAAGATACAGTTTATCATTTGCTCTGCCTGTACCTTGGAGAATTTGAATCCAAATGGCTGAATCTAGAGCAGTGTTACAGTTATTACACTTGTAGCTCCTGCTATATTCAGGTTCAATGCCATATCCTTTCATAGGTTTACAATGCAAAGGACCCCATTCTGTCATCCCCTCAGCTGTTTCTTAGAGGTACACAAAGAATGCCTGGAATCTGTATGATCTTTGGGATCTTGTGGTTTTAGTGATTCCCCCAAATCAGAATGTATCCTTGGATCAACAATCAGTCCTTCAAGGGCCAGACAGATTACAAGAAAGCAACAATATAATGTACTTTCTATTTTCTATCTAAGGACGCAGGAGTAACACAGCTTGTAAAGGCAGA
The DNA here is from genome assembly GCF_026419965.1 of Kogia breviceps. Taxonomy (NCBI): domain Eukaryota; kingdom Metazoa; phylum Chordata; class Mammalia; order Artiodactyla; family Physeteridae; genus Kogia; species Kogia breviceps. The sequence goes on along the minus strand of NC_081311.1, from coordinate 186,282,232 downwards.
GCTGGGCTTGGAATCCAGGTTTGTTGGATTCCAGAACATGCACTTGTAACTGCCACACTTTGTAACTGGCTAGTGGCTTCTGGGAAGGCAAGTAACATTAAGAAAGTATTGAGAAGGGGGTCTGTTCTCAGGGACTGTGCCAGGCAACTCTGCAGCTAGTAGGTCTATGAAATGGGGCCAATAATAGTATTTGCCTTATAAAATTGTGATAAATATTATATGAGAGAATACACAGGGGCACAAGTGCCCCTCAATAAACATCAAGTATTGTCTTTGTTAATCTTATTTGTGGGGCGTGGCTCAGAGGTGGATTTCCCAGGAAGGTGATAAAGCTTCAACTTTAGGACTTTTGCATGCATGAACCCTTGGGAGTTTGCTGGGTGCTGTAGAGTGTTCTAGGTGGGCGGAGGAAATCAGGATGTGTTTCCGTGTATGAATTCCTACTAAATTGCCTTGGGAGATAAACACAAAAGGTAGCTCCAGTGACTTACTGTACTTTTCCCCCATTCTAAACAAATATTCACTTTGTACCTGGCTTTTGTAATTGTAAATTTATATTCTTTTTAGGAAGGTCCCCCCAAACCTGGACCAGCTACTGGCTGCTGCCACACTATTGGCTTGGCTCTGCTTTAAAACCCTTGGAGAGATACCCTCTCCAGGCACTGGTGAGCCAGGTTCTGGCGTGAGGTAGGAGATGGTTGCTTTACTGATTGGTTAGTTAAGAGTTTGATTCATTCATAGGCATTAACTGAGAATTCTATCTGTTCCTTCAGATTCTATGTGCATGAACTAGAGAAGTCAAAACCACCGTCCTATTCTGGTACTGTTTGAAATCTGGTTTGCTTAACGTTGTAATTGCCAGTATCCTGAGAGGGTTGGAGGAAAAATCTTCCTCCAAGTATTAAGAATCCACAGGAGGCTAACTTAGAATAACTGGGAAAGTATACAACGTAGGGAATTATAATTCATTTTAAAACAAGGGTGACAGATCCTGTATGAATAAGGAGAGACCAGCACTCGCTCAGAAACCAATTCAGACTCTTTTGTGAGAAACATACAACAACCAACAAATCAGCTACACTCATCAAATGCCTACTATATGCTAAGTTACTGGAGGGAATAATGATTAATAAGATGCCCTCGTCTCTTCACGAGCCTATAGCCCGGAAGGGAAGACAGTCACATGAGCAGATCATGCCAATCTAAGAAGTCGAAGTGCTTTTAAAGTCCAGGGCACTGAAGAAATGCAGGGAAATTCGTGTGGCCATCATCCATCTCCAGGTTCAGAGGTGCTTCCTGGAGGAGATCTCAGAGCTAAGTGTTAGAGGATGACTAGGAGTTGATCAGCACAAGAAGGGCTAGAGGTTGGGGCTTCCCTGGTGGCACAGTGGTTGAGAATCCGCCTGCCGATGCAGGGGACACGGGTTCGTGCCCCGGTCCGGGAGGATCCCACATGCCGCGGAGCGGCTGGGCCCGTGAGCCATGGCCGCTGAGCCTGCGCGTCCGGAGCCTGTGCTCCGCAACGGGAGAGGCCGCAACAGTGAGAGGCCCGCGTACCGCCAAAAAAAAAAAAAAGGGCTAGAGGAAAGGCATTACGGGTGGAGGGAAGCAGAGGCATGGAACAATCAAACACATGTTGTGTGTGGGGATTGGCAAGCAGCTGAGGACAACCAGGGATCCTGTCACCTCAGTCTTTTTTTTTTTTTTTTGCGGTACGCGGGCCTCTCACTGTTATGGCCTCTCCCGTTGCGGAGCACAGGCTCCGGACGCGCAGGCTCAGCGGCCATGGCTCACGGGCGCAGCCGCTCCGCGGCACGTGGGATCCTCCCGGACTGGGGCACGAACCCGTGTCCCCTGCATCGGCAGGCGGACTCTCAACCACTGCGCCACCAGGGAAGCCCCTATAATACAGTATTATTAACTATAATCACTGTGCTGTACAACAGATCTCTAGAACTTATTTTTCTTATAAATGGAAGTTTGTACCCTTTGACCAATATCTCCTCCCCCCCACCCCCCGCCACCTCTACAGCTCCTGGTAACTACCATTTGGGTCTCTGTTTGTATGAGTTTGGCATTTTTAGATTCCACATATAAGGGAGATTATACAGTATTTGCTTTCTCTATCTCACTTATTTCACTCAGCATAATCCTTTCAAACCTCCATCCATGTCAAAATAGGTCTCTTTAATACGTATTAAGTAACTGTTGTTTGAAAAGAAATTGGATTCCATACACTTGAGTTCTTTTTTTTAAATGGGACAAGATGTTCTCCCACTATGAGTGACCGTTTTGCAGGAGCATTTGGGGGAAGAACAGAGCCTGATACACGGAAGTGGGAAGCTCTCGGGAATGTAACAACCTAACTCTAACTCTTCCTTTATGCTGTGTTCAAGGAGGTGATCTGAGCATGGAGTTACAGACTCTTACTATTTTTTTCTAGATTCCTTCATTTTGTGACTTCAATTTATATCTTGAAATTATCACATAGTAAAATAGACTTAATTTTTGTTTATTGTATTGAGGTGAAGTTCACACGAACCACTTTAAAGTGAACAATTCAGTGGCATGTAGTACATTCTCAATGTAATGCAACCACCAGCTCTACCTAGTTCTAAGGTATTTAGAACTATTTCATTACCCTGAAAGGAAACCCTGTACCCATTAAGCAACCACCAATCTGTGTTCTGTCTCTATAGATTTAAATATTCTGGTTATTTCCTGTAAATAGAATCATACAATATGTGACCTTTTCTGTTTGTCTCTGTCACTTAGCATAATGTTTTAGAGGTTCATTTGCGTTGTAACATGTATCAGAACTTCATTCCTTTTTATGACTGGATAATACTCCATTGTATACCCACCGTTTGTTTATCTGTTCATCCACTGGTAGACCTTTGGGCTGTTTCCACCTTTTGGCTCTTACGAATAGTGCTGCTATGAACATGTGTGTACATATATTTGTTCTTTCTTGAAATTGTAACACGTGTATGGACTCATGTAATGACCGTCACGATCAGTACATAGTATAGTTCCATCACCCCCCAAATCTCATCGTGCCATCCCTTTGAACTGACACCCTCCTCCCATTCCCAGCCCTGGCAACCGCTGATATGTTCTCCAGTTTTGTTCTTTTAAGAATATTGTATAAATTGAATCATACGGTATGTAACTCTTTGAGACTGGCTTCGTTTACTCTGTATAGTTACTCTGAGGTTCGTCCAAGCCATTGAATGTGTCAATATTTCATTCCTTTTTGAAAAAATGGATGTATTTATTTTAATTCTAATTTTATATTGGAACATAATTGATTAACAATGTTGTGTTAGTTTCAGGTGTACAGCAAAGTGATTCAGTTATACCTATGCCTGTATCTATTTTTTTCAAATTCTTTTCCCATTTAGGTTATTACAGAATACCAAGCAGAGTTCCCTGTGCTATACAGTGGGTCCATGTGGGTTATCTATTTTAAATATAGTAGTGTGTACACGTCAATCCCAAATTCCCAATCTATCCCTCCCCTCCCCTTCTCCCCTGGTAACTATAAGTTCATCTGTGAGTCTGTTTATGTTTTATAAATAAGTTCATTTGTGTCATTTTTAAAAGATTCTGTGTATAAGCAATATTATATGGTATTTGTCTTTCTCTGTGTGGCTTACTTCACTTAGTGTGATAATCTCCAGGTTCATCCATGTTGCTGCAAATGGCATTATTTCATTCTTTTTTAAGGCTGAGTAATATTCCACTGTATAGATGTACCACATCTTCTTTATACGTTCATCTGTCAATGGACATTTAGGTTGCTTCCATGTGTTGGCTATCATAACAGCACTACAGTGAACATTGGGGTGCGTGTATCATTTCAAGCCATATTGATGAATACTGTTCTATCAAATGGATGTGCTACAGTTTGTATATTCATTCACCTGCTGAGGAGCATTTAGGTTATTTCTAGATTTTGTTCATTATGAATAGAGCTGGCATAGACATTTGCATAAAATTTTTGTTCGAACACAAAATTTCATTTCTCTAGAGTAAATACCTGGGAGTGAGATTGCTAGGTCATATGTTAAATGTATGTTTAACTTCATAAGAAACTGCCAAACTCTTTTCCATAATGGCTATACCATTATGCATTCCACCAGTGATAGATGAGCGTTCTGGTTGCTCTGCATTGGTGCTAACCTTGATATTGTCAGTATTTAAAATTTTTTCCTATTCTTAATAGATGTGTAGAGATATCTAATCATGGTTTAATTCACATTTCCCTAATGACTAATGATATTGAACAACTTTTTATGTGTTCATTTATCATCCATATATCCTCCATATATCCATATATAACTTAAATATCTGTTCAGTCATTTTGCTCACTTAAAAATTATTTATATTGTTTTCTTATTGTTGAATTTTGAGAGTTCTTTTTATATTCTGGATTCAACTCCTTTGTCAAATATGTGATTTGCAAATATTTGCTCTCAATCATTAGCTTGTCTTTTCATTCTTCTAACAGTGTCTCTTGCAGAACAAAAGATTTTGATTTCAATGAAGTTCAGTTTATTGATTTTTTAATTTTATGGTCGTGCTTTTTAGTATCATGTCTAAGAACTTTGTGCATAGCCCCCAGTCATGAGCATTTTCTCCTATGAAAGATAGATTTTACATTTAGGTCTGTGGTCCGTTTTCAGTTAATTTTTGTACCTGGTTTTACGTTTAGGGCAAGGTTTATTTATTTTTGCGTATGGGTGTCCAGTTGTTTCAACACCATTTGTTGAAAAGTTTATCCTTTCTCTGTTGAATCACATTTGCACTTTTGTCAAAATCAACTGGTGGTGTTTGTGTGGGTCTGTTTCTGAACTCCCTATTCTGTTCCATTGATTTATAAGCCAGTTCCTTTGCCAATACCACATCTTCATCACCATAGTTTTGTGGTAATTCTTAAAATCCAGTAATGTGATTCCTCCGAACTTCTTCTTTTCCAAAATTGTTTTTGGCTATTCTAATGGTTTTCCACATACATTTTAGAATCAGCCTATATCTACAAAAATTCCTGCTGGGAACAGTTTATTTTCTGAAAGATGTTTTGAGTTGGTTTTGAAGAGTTTTGGAAATCAGAGAGTGATAATAAAATGAATCTATTTCTATTACATGCAAAATTAATGAAATCATCTACCAAATTGGGGGTGCCATTCTATTACAAATTCTTCCTCTATATAAGTGCTCAGTTTTGGTGAAACGGTTGGCTATAAGTCAGAGACATCGAGCAAAGTCATGTCTACACCAGAGATAAACTTTGAATCACCACACATGTTTAACCTGCTTTCTGAATTGGTCACGCAACACTCAAAATCAGTCTCAGAGAACAAGGAAGGCATACATAAAACATTTAATGTATGTTCATGAAAAACAGGTCAAACTGTCCTTGACTTGTGTATAATTTATTTAATTTATACAGATTTAGGCCTTTGGGTCCTTTCAGAAACATTTGCAAATGTGCAGTATTATAGGGTTTCCAGACCAATGTTCTGTCCCATGAATTAAAAACTAGAACATCAGGAACTCAGGGAGGAAAATAGAAAGTAGGAAGTTTTGCTTTCTTTTTCTGCTTTGAGGGAAGAAAGAAATTCATCCCCTGCTCTGCTTCAGAAGAGGATACTTAGAAAGATGTTACAATCTTCTTGGTACCTTCTCCTCTGAGCCTAGAATTTCATTGCAAAGTTCCAATGAACTTTGACTGCCGTGTTCTAATGTTTTATACAAATTGACACGTATGCCAGGTATTTAGCATGTTTTTCCTACTCATTTTCTAACATTTAGAATAGAATGAACATTTAACACTTACAAAGTCAATGTGAGCATTATGAAAATGAGCTTAAACTATAATTAAGTATATGTGTTGCCGAAGCGAGCACTTAAACTATAATTAAGGATGCAACAAGTAAATCTCAAATTTGGCAGAGGTTGCCTATGAAACTCTTGGTTTTCTGAAGGATGCTGTTAAAATCGGTCATCTTGGACCTCTTGGCACCTTGTTATGTGCATACCAGGTCTGCCAGAGTAGTTCAGTTTGTTGATCTAAATTTTGGAAACTCTGGGTTAGATAAAGCCTGCTTATCTCAGGTTACTCCTTAAAAACTGTATATTGAGATGAATATCCAGGGTTAAAGTTTGTCAGTTAAGTAATTTTAGGAATTTTGCATTGAGACTGCACTGCATTGAAGGATGTGACACTGAACGGTTGTGGCTACTTGAATTCATTTTAATTATACGAAGTCTAGGTGGCTCTAGGTAATTCTTCTATGGTTACAGGAGAGCATTATTTTTTAAATTTTGTGTTTTCAGAAATACTTTTTTCATTCCTCAACCAAGACTTTATGGTGTTGAAACATAGCCACATGTAAATGAAAGTACGTTCTTTGATTTCTTAGTTAAAGAACAGATACAAATATAGTCCAGTAAAACTAACACAATTCAGTAAATGATAATTATAATGCTGTATTTTTCTGTGGTTCTTTTATATGTAGTTTTTATTGGCTACTTCATGTTGTGATGTCCTGCAGATTGACATGGCTTTCCTCACCTCAGAGATGAAAGCACACCTCAGAGAAGTTAAGGGGCTGATCCAAGGCCACTGAGCTGGTAGTAAATAGCAGAATCAGCATGAGAACCTCATTCTCCTGAGAGCTTGTTACTTTTAGATAAAATAAATTCCTACCATATATCTGTGAAAAAAGGTAAAGGATAACTCCAAAGTACTGAATTTTGGATTCTATGGCAAAAGTTATTTGATATTTTTTGATTTTTTCCATTAAAACAAAAAGAAAAAAGACAAAAATGCTGAATTCTGTAGCACCAGCTCTGGCTTTGAAATATTTCAAAAAACATAGGCATTTGCATTTTTCTTTCTCTAAACACAATCAGTGTTATTTCCCAGGGCAATTTCTCTGTTTGGACTAGTAGTTATAAACCCTTGTATTTTGATGTTCTTAATAGATGTTGATTGGTATAATGCTATGCTTAGTCTTTACATTTTATATATCATAGAGTACCTGCAAAGTGCTTATTTGCTTTGTACAGTCTTTTGGTCTTACCTTTTGATCTAGATATAAAACAGGCAGAAGCAATGTGATTCCTGCCTTTAATGTAATATGATTTCAGGAATTTCCATTTCAGAATGTATCAGGAAGTGGGGAGTGGGCTTATTCAGCAGTGATGTTCTGTTGGATACATTGTGTTTGGTTGCTTCAGTGTGTGCATGTGCGCACGTGTGCATGTTCATTGAAAAGCAGTAAGAGCAGCTTTTTCCTCTCCCAACAAACCACTCTTGGAAGGTAGATCTCAGCAGCTGTAGATGAGGTAAAAGATAAAATAAATTTGGTTTAGGAAAATTTAAATTTTAAGATGATGATGTTGATGATTTTTTTAAAAGGAAGCCACAGAGGTGGAAATCTGAAGGAAGAAGTTTTCTTATTCTAGTTCCCTGGTCAAGGCCATTTTAGCGGCTCACTTCACAGTATGCCTCAGGGTTTGAGATTTTTATAGTGTGTATAAAATCAGTGCCATGCAGTCAATCCCAGATGTGACCCAAGAGAATAAGACTCAGAGAAAAAAAAATTTCAGCATTACCAATAAGAATTCCTCTCTCTCTTTTTTTTAAGAACTAAATTTCAGATCCACATTTTAGAAAGATATAGTCAGCATCCTATAAAACTCAGATTAAAAAGAATCCTCCATCTGCCCCAAATATTCTCTAATTGCAAACAATATGCAAGGGTTAGGAATCAAGTCCAAAGGTTAAAGGTTCTTGCTGGCAAGTGAAATAGGGAGGAAAGAGGTATATTGATGCATGTCAGTTTCCAGATTCTGGGGTCAAGCTGTTGTGCCTAAAAGGAACAAGGCATCTTCAGAAAAAGTGTGATTATCAAACAACAGGTCAAAGTTTATCTCTAGGTCAATGAAAAGGGTGGGGGGAGGGTCATCATTCAGGTTCTGAATATAAGCTTTGTATTTAAATAAATTTGTGGCAAGGTATTCAGTTTAAAAAAAAATTACCCTATTAGGTTTATTAAATATTATTTAATAATGAAATCAGAAAATTGTTCTTATAATTAATATGAAATAATAATGATAATAATAAAGCCTCACATACAGTATATAATTTAATCCTTAAAACAATGCTGTGAGGTATATATTATTATATTATATATTATTATTCCCACTTTGCAGATGAAATAATTGAAGCTTAGATACACAGACGCCTTTTCTATGTTCAAAGTAGGGGGCAGATAAATATACTGTTTTTTCCACCACTACAGTTCTCACCTCGCCCCCCGACCCCGCGGCCAACCGGCCCCCGTCCCCCCCGCAAATTGGATGGTGTGATATGAATTAGTCCTAATTTGATTCAGCATGAAATAGAAATGTTCTTGAGAGCACTCCAGAAAATCACGTTGGTTTTAGGATGGAAGGCTGTCTCTCGAATATTCCTCTTCCTTGAAGCGGTTCTTTTTTTCTTCCCTTTTTCCCAGAAGGGTTTGCCGTCCATACCGTTACAAAGCCCCTTCTGTCCCCCGCCTGGACGTTGCCCGGCCGGCCGTGGTGGTGGTGCGGGGACTCCGAGCCAGGACCGGACGGGGACGCGGTCAGCAGCGGCGGTCGGGCGACGCGGGGAGACCCCGTGGACACAAAAGCCTCAGCAGGCCTCGAAGTCTGCGCTGCTCTCAGATGCAAACGGCCCTCCACTCTCCAGCGTCCCTCGTTGTTTGTTTTAGGAAAATATTGCGGGAGGGCATTTGGACCAGTGACTGCAGGCATTCTGATCAGCATTCAAAAAGATGAACCGAGACAGGTAGTTAATATGATTATTTTTTCTACACAAATGGAAGGATGTTTTTGAAACAATGTCTGGAAAATAGGCAGTTTCCCAGGGGAAGTCGTTGAGAAGTCTCTATAATTAGGGTGATAAAACCTCCAGTAATCATTTTTAAAAATTCACACGCTATGCTGGTTTTAATTTTTCTGGTACCTGCGGAAAAATAATCGTTCTAGCATACTGCTAATGTTTAAAACATAAAAGTCTATTATTAATCGGCTGTTTAGCTGTATATGTTAAAAGCAAAGGAAAACAATTTACACCTTGAATTACCATGACGTCATAACTTCAATAGTCAGGCAAAGAGTGTGAGGGATTAGAATATTACCTGAAGGCCTGAAAGTGCTGAGCCCTTTAGTCAGCAAGTATTTTTTGTGTCCTTGTTAAGGGAACGCACGTAGAGACATTGAAGCAAAATGTAGACAGTTTGGTGTGTTTTTTTCCCCATTTAGTAGTTTTTCCTCACAAAAAAGAGCCTATGGCATGGTGTGTCTGTGTGTGTGCATTCTGTGAATATTTTCCTGATTTTACCAGCAGGCTCTACAGCATATTATAACTATTAATAGTTATATTTACTGTCTCCAATTTGCCTTATTAAGCAAAACTGTCTCACAATTTCAGGGTCCACTTCCCTGATGCAGGCTGAGCTGAAGTTTAGTACCTTTAGAGGCAGAGTCGGTCTAGGGACAGCGTAAAATTTCAAAATGGAGAGGAGAACCAATCCATCAAATTCGACGCCTGCTTTCCGAGATGGAGTCAGGTTACCGTTCTCTGAAACAAGTTGCGTAGTTGAAGCAAAACATTAAGGATACCGTATTGGTGTTCACTTTCTGAAATTTTGGAAAAGGAAATTTAAAAGATGATTAGTTTAAACATCGCCGTTACATACAGTATTTAATTTTGTATTCATGAGAAAATGAGACTTCCAGGCTACTCATAAAGAAAAGCTAATTCCTTGCAGTAGAGAAATCAAAGCGCAGTTTCCGAGTCTCCCGGGCTGAGGGCCTGGAGGAGGTTAGGGGGTCTTTGTACCTGGGGGATTGTCTCGGTGGGAGTGGAGAGGGGGAGGGAAAGATCAGGAAGTGCCTGCCTCGGTGTGAGCCCGAGGGATCAAGGAGGGACCGCAGGGTGCTCTGAGAGGGAGGGATGGTATTAGCGGACGAGAGGAGGTCCTGCTCGGATCAAGGCATCTTCCAGGCGATGGGGAGCACAGTCCTCGGGTCCTCGGGGCTGGTCGGAGGGAAAGAATGGTTGTCTGTGAGCAGAGAAAGTCTTTCATGGAAACTCTGAAAACGCTTAAGAGCTCTGTCTCCACTCTGTTTGCCCCCCTGGAATGTGATTGATTACCGCACACCCCCGATCCCGGAAGAAAGAAAAGAGTCCAGGGGCTCTGCGACTTCCAAGGACAGGGTCCGGCACAAGCCATAGGGAAGATCTCACAACTGCGAGCAAAGAATGCGACCGGGTTTGTCAGTAGTGCTCAAGGGTGGACCTTTCCTTAAGGGCACTTGAGCGCCCCCTGGAAGATAGTGCGCCCTGCGTCAGCTCTCGGCGGAGACTTCTGGTGCGCTTCTGTTGGGTACTTTATGAGTGTAAGAAATGCCATCATCACGACACCCTGCAAAATAGAAATTATTGTCCCTGTTTTACACATGAGTTCCCTGGGGTTGGGGGAGGTTTAGTAACCTGCCGGCAGCCACACTGCTGGAAAAATGGCAGATCTAGGATTTGACTCCCTGTGCATCTTACTCCGAAATCTGGCCCAGTGGTCCAGCTTCACAGAACCTAAGAGTCATACATAGAGAATCTGAATTAGTGTACAAAAAATTCTCAGAACTTTGACTGATATGGTAAGTGCTAGATAAGTGTAGATATTACTACAATTAATTTCTGGGCTTCTTGCTTAAGATAATATTTCTGGGATCATCTTCAAGTGATTTCGATTTTGCAGATCTGGAGTGGAGCTCAGCAATCATCATTTTTAACAAACACCTCAGGTGATTCTGATGTGGATGCTGGTAGATGATTTGCATGATATCCCCATGTAATGGTGGTGCTAACTTCACCACCTAATGAGGACTCTCCAGCTAGGAGGTCCTGATACTCCTTCCCCCATCTCCTTGAGACTGTGACCATATTTATGCAGGGCAGGCATTTCCTATCACAAAACCTCAAGAGTGGGACTGCCTCACTCATTTTCAGTATTAAAATCAGATCCCATGACTCATGTTTTCGAAGACTACACATTCCCTCTTTCCCCAATGAAATCTGTGAATGAGTTTGGCTACTGAACAAAACCAAATCTCTATTTCTCTTCAGTTGGACGAGTTCCAACTCTGAGTTGAGAAGAGAAAGTTTAATAGTAAATCTTAAGTACATGAGGGTTTATGATAAATGCATGTTGGTATTAACTGAGATGTTTGACATGCTTACACTGTAAAGTGATATGAAAATAACATGAAAAAATATAAATAATATGAAAAAAAATCTCAGAGATCTTCAAGTGGTCTCAGACAGCAATGATACTTTATTGCATCCTAAATAATCATGGCCTTGATGGAAACATCAGTTTAGGGGCAGACCCTGAGATGGGTCTCAGAGATGACTTTGTGATAAAATAATATTCAGAGACTCTGGGAAACCCAGATTTCCAAAGGTTTTTCTGGGTATCTAAGAGACCCTGACTTTCAGACCTTCAGAGCAACCATATATGTCTGAAGCATTGGACAATGCTTATGGCAGGAGGAAGCATGTCAGAACAGACAAACATACTTCAGTACAACAAAGACAATCTAAAGGTAAGGTAAGAAAAGACTGACAACATGTAAAGTGAAAAAAGACTGTGACAGCTCCTCACCACTACCCGCCCCGCAGGCAAATAATATATCCACTGAACACAAAATGGGATTAGAAGTCCAACTATTATCTGGTAAACCATCTAATATGTCTGACTGAAAATTTAAAGTGAAACTATGCATTAAGAAAAAAAACCTTTGCAATTGGCATTTCCTGGAGATTGGATGTCAGATTTTTAAAAATTTGATATTTGCTAAACTGTGAGCTCTGTTCTGTTCACCCTTTTGCGTATACTGCTTTGCACAGACCTGGATGTAGAGTAGGCACTAAATAAACATTTGGTGAATAAATAAGTGAGGAATTAGAGAAAAATTTTGTGGTGAGGTTATTAAAAACTTTGATTCCTTTTTTTTTTTTCCTGGAAAAGAAAACGTATGTCTAAACATATGTATGGTGTAGGTTATGTCCTGTTATCTGGACTCTGGTTATATCTTTGACAAGTTGTTTTATTGCTATTTCTGGTAGGGCATCATCTAGGGTTACTCATATAAATAGGGTCTTGGCTAGCATGAAGTTTTGGATTCTGAATCACACCCTAGAATGTCTTCAGTGTTTGAGAAAGTTAGCATACTAATGTCAAATGAGGATACATATTTTATACTTCAAAACTATAGCTTAGGGCTTCCCTGGTGGCGCAGTGGTTGCGAGTCCGCCTGCCGATGCAGGGAACGCGGGTTCGTGCCCCGGTCCGGGAAGATCCCACATGCCGCGCAGCGGCTGGGCCCGTGAGCCATGGCCGCTGAGCCTGCGCGTCCAGAGCCTGTGCTCCGCAACGGGAGAGGCCACAACAGTGAGAGGCCCGCGTACCGCAAAAAACAAAAAAAAACTATAGCTTACTTTTATTTTACCTTTCTGCAGTTCTCCACATTTTTCAAAGTCCATTCATGCTCCTGTAAATCTGTTCCTTACAATCACCTATGGATTTGTATTACCGCTTAACAGATGGTGAATCTGAGGGTGATACAATTTAGGCAACTGTTTGCCCAGCTGAAGGGCTGGGTTGAGAATAGAATCCTGAGGGTAAAATACCAGTTCTTTTGTGTGTGTGTGTGTGCTGCCTCTAGCTTCCTTGTTCACAAAATAGGTAAATTTGCTGCCCTGTGGTGGCCACTTAGATGAAAAGGATGCAAGTTGTGTATGGGGTATAGGGACATAGGAGTGGGGAGTCAGGTGACAGCTATGGTTCTAGCATTTCTGTGGGTGTAGCTAGTGGCTTGTGTCAGAGGTCACTGAGTTCGTGTGGAGATCCAAGACAATCCAATAGTCTGAAGTCAAAGCCAAGGTCAACATTAAGCTAAAGTAACCACAGGTGCAAGACTTCAAACCATCTGGGAAACTTGATCAATTAAAAGAGTTTCCTGGTTCTCTGTCTGCTTGTGAACTGAGTAATAACTTTGGTTCTTGGGTGTGATTAATTCATGAATTAAGTTTGGCACTTGCTCTGAGTAACATTACAGGGACATGGGTCCTCATGGGAAAAAATTCCTCACAACTCTGGCTTCATTTATCCTTGGAGATAGGATAAGGCATCCCTCCATGCATACTGCAGAGGGGTTGGGACTTGCATCATGCTAGGGAAAAATGAGAGTTTGTGTTTTATATTTTGCCTCTCCCTGGGTGATGCTAGTGCTGGTGGGCTTTGGGGGTGACAGGGAATGTGAGGATGAAATTTGGCACAGAATTCGTAAACACAAGCATGTACCTGAGAAAGTTACTATATCAAATCTACTTCCACTTCATACTAGTTAAGTAATTCTGTGCCTCAGTTTTTTCATCCATAAAATGGGGAATAGTGTTAATTTGCAGATTAGATGAACAAAAGCAAGTAAAAATGTTTGACATGGTACCTGGTGCATAATAAGTACCCATAAGATGTTGGTTATTGTATAGACCAGGTACTATTGTATAGACCTTTTTCTATAACGGACTGTATAGTGAATATTTTTGGTTTTGTGGACCACTGGTCTCTGTCACAACTACTCCTTTGTAGCATGTGGCCATACATAAATGAATAGGTATGGCTCTGTTCCAATAAACTTTATTTATGGACACTAATATTTCATTTAGTTTTCATGCATTGATGCTTTTCTTCTTTTAATTTTTTTCAACTCTTTAAGAATGTAAAAACCATCCTTAGATCACAGGGCATGCAAAGACAGGTAGCAGGTCGTGTTTGGCTGACCCCTGCTATAGACCATTACATCTCCAATTTGGAAGTATTATTTTATCTCCTATTGTCACATCTGTGTTTGTGGAGATTCCCATTATTAAGAGTTCTGTTGGCAACATCTGGTTCTGTTGCAAAGCATGTGATGGGGTGTTGACAGTCCTTCCTCATTCATCTGAGACTGGTTATACCCTCAAAGTGGAACACGTCTAGTAGACAATTGAAGTGATGGGATAGATGGTCCTTTAAATGCAAAGTGCATTTTCAATTTTGTGGAGTCTTGGCAAAATTTCATCTTTAAGAAATCTTTCTCAGATGGTAATGTATTAGAACTACTGAGGTCAGTGAAAATTAGTGCTTGATCTAAAGTGAAGAAATAGAAAGAAATTTAGTCTTGAATGAGTTATTTGGGGTAAAACTGTGTGAGGTCCTATAATGTATTCAGAATTCAGAAACCTCAGGTGAGAATGAAGCCATATCTTCAGATGCAATTAAAGGAGAAATGCAAGGTAATATTTAAGTGAAATTAGAAGGCACTTGTGCCTGAAACAGCCAACCAGTTTTTTTCCTTGTAACTTTGTAATTGCCCCATTTCTTCCACTTCAATTTCTAGGGTGTTGTATCTGGCCTAAATCTGGTGCAAGTATCTCTTTCGTTTTTTTAAAAAAAAAAATTTAATTTTTTCTATTTTTGGACCGCACCGTGTAGCATGTGGGATCTTAGTTCCCCAATCAGGGATCAAACCCACACCCCCTGCAGTGGAAGCGTAGAGTCTTAACCACTGAACCAGCAGGGAAGTCCTCCCTCTTTCCTTTCATAATAATTTTTTCCAGTTTCTGTGGTGCCAACATTTCCCATGCAAGATGTGACAATATTAATTAACATGCGTAGAATTGTTAGTTGTGTTTATGATTATTTTTCTGATTTTTTTCAAGTTGAAGAGGGTGCTAGTAGTGTCATCTTTTAGGTACCGAAAGATTTCATGTGCTGGTTAAAATATTGAATTGGCTCAAGATTGTTTGCAAATTCTCAGAAAAATACCCAAGTTGTTTTGGGTTACCTCTCAATACTGGTACTATTTCCATTACTATAAAAGTAACACATATTCACTGCAGAAAAAATATTTAAATAATAATTCACAAGTCATTTGAATTGCATTCCTCTTGAGGCTAATGAGTGAAAGGAATAGGCACACAGAAGAACCAAACTCATGGTGGTGATTTCATGAGGATATCACCAGCCTCATGAGATCCCTACCCAGGACATGCCCCAGATTCCCAAGACATTGCTTTAAGGTTTGAAAACAAAGCAAAATGGCTTTCTGTACTTATCATGAGGTTCTCTGTATTATCCATGACCGTATGACTCTGTTATAGTTTATAGAAAGGGCTTTGCTCACAGGCTGATGAAGTGGCTGCCCCTGAAGGCTGATTTCACTGGAATTGAGGAAGAAACCCCATGTCCCCATGAAAGAAGTTTACCATCATGAATATTGATTGACTCGGCTGTCCCTGCTATTTGGGGGGTAAACTGGGCTTCATTGCTGTTGTTTAGGGATGTTTACACTATGTTCATGGCAAGAAGTGTGGATGTAGAAAAAGTGTCCTTCTCTTGTGCACTGCACTTAGGGACTCTCTGCTTTGACCAGAGGTTCATGAGCAAAAGTGGATTTACAGTGAAGCTAACTTCAGAGCCCTTACTGGCAAGGAGTCCTTCTAAATCCTTGCAAAAGGCCCTCAAAATGTGTCACATGGTCAGGTGATTTTGTAAAATAGGCAAAAATAAGCTCGTTTTGTGGGTTATTTTTAAAGAACTCTGTCCGCCCAAATTGTAAAAGCTTCAGACCCCACAAAACCTGGAACTGTTTCTGGCTCTGTATTTGCAGGCTGGGACTTACTTAAACCTTTTCGGAAGGGGAAAAGAAAAACACCTTTGTTGGGAGATATGTAGAATTCTGGGATTTGAAAGTAAATCTTCCCTAAGGCCTAAGACTGAAGAAGACATTGTGAAAGGAAAGATTTTTCTCAGGGAAAGGGGCATGAAGCTGAGACAGCAATGACATGGCTGTTGTCTTCCTGTATTAAAAAAAAAAAAAAAAAAAATCAGGATATTTGAGAAAAAGAAGGGCAAATATCGTAAGCTATCAGAAAAGAACCTCATACACTCATATTTTTTATTTTCTGTAGAAAGTGAAAGGCTTAATAGAATGCCTCTTTAATATTGGCTAACAAAGTTTGGTGCTGTGTTATCTATTACAATAATAATGATGATATGGTGGTAATGATGAAGATAAAAATACATATGTTACATGAACGTAACAGTTTACAAAACACTTGCATATACTTTCTCTCACTGGTAACCACTGAAGCCAAGAAAGAGTCTCTTTATTTCTGGCCTTTGGATGCCTCCAAAATTAACTGGAATTCTGTGAAAAATTGAGATAGAATGGTCTCCATGCTCCTCTTAATTATTCTTTCCTTATTTTGTGATAAAGCCATGACACCATCTGTCAATTTCTCTTGTGAATTCCTCAGCATCAGGGCAGTCTAAATAACCATTGAACTTTGACACACAAAGCCGTTTCTCTTCAAATGGCCTCTAAGTTTTCACTTGCACAACTACTCAGCTGGCAAGCAAAGAACCAAGTTCCCTCAAAACCTGCTCTTAGTAAGGCGGTGTTTGCATTCGTTAGATTTGTCTGTATAAACTTACTAGTTAGTTTGCTGACCTCTGACTGTTTGACCCTTTAAATGAAAAAGCACCACTGCGACATACAACTAAATTTATACACATTCGAGGAAGTGGTCAGAGAAATGTGTGGCTGCAAAAGAGTTGACCTGAAAGTTTAGTCAACAGTTCAATTAGGAAGGAAAAGTTTCGACGGAATGGAAAAGATGAAGTGCTCCTGCAGTACAGAGAAAGGAGGGGTATTTAGTATTTAGGATTGGGAGGTTCAGGGAAGGTTTTGTGGAACTGGGTTTTGAGACCTGACATGTGTAAAGACGGGCAGAAAGATGGGTAGAACAGACAGTGAGTTAAAGTGGAAAAGTCAAGATATGACCGATCCTTGGTCCATTTTGGTAAGCACAAGGGATTCTGGGAAGTAGATTTGTTTCAGTCCAATGAAAACTTTAAACTCCACTCGGTGAACTCTTTGTAGATATTCGTGTACATGTTCAACTTCATGTTAATTAATAGTTTTCTACATTTTGAAGCTGATTTATTCAGGTATATATTAGCCATTATTTCTTATAAAAATTGGTTATTAGTGCTTGGTATTTGAATATACATGTTACTTGAGCAGAGAAATTTGTGAATGATACTAAGAAATAGATGATCTAGAAATCATTCTTATGCATTTTGGAGTGAAGAATGGTGATTATCTCCTTAATTCTGGAACCTTATTGGCTTGCTGAAACTTTGGGCAAGTCCTTTTAAACACTCTGAATATCAACTTCATTTGAAACACAAGGATACTAATTTCTAACTCACAGAATTGTTACAAAGATATAATGAGGTAAAGAACTTTAATAATCAGAAAAAAACCAGAATCATAATGGTTAAACGTACATATAATGGTTGAGATGCTAGATATTTTTTTCCATCTGAGCCCAATTTGAGCCCGAAGTGCTTCATCTCATTTCATTAATTTTTGGATTCAGTGCATCTGGGAGAAGTTTCCTACCTACCATAGTTGATCAGAAAATAGAAGTCGCTTCATCCACAGATCCACAGAAAATTATGAGTTGATAGTGTGATACAGAGAAAAGAACCAGAATTTAGAATTTGAAGACCTAGGTTTGAGATTTAACTCTGTCACTAACAAGCCAGATGATTATAGAGGTACCATTTCATTCATTTGAAACTCAGTTATTATTTTTTTATCAGTAAGGTAAATTGTGGTGATTTTTAAAGTAATTTCCAGCTTTTAAAATTCTGTGCTAAGCAGTGCATTTAATACGAAACATGAACATCTCTAGCAAATAGTGGAAAAAATATTTTAAACAATATTCCCAGTTTTTCCCCTGCAATTTACATCGTTAGTTACCTGGAACGTCATCTTCCTGTTTCAGTTTGTTTTCTTCTGTTGGTTTTCTTCTCCAGCCACTGTCTCTCTTTATGCCCATCTTATGCTCAGACATTCACGCCTTGATCCTGCTCTGGCTTCTTCTACCAGGAAGAAGAAAGCATTTTAAGGGACCCCTCTTACTTAATTGCATCATGGTTGGAAATGGGGATGAGGATTTGGGAGGAATGGTCAGTAAGGACAACCACCTCTGATGACTCAGGCCTTTGACAAGCTTTCTTAAAGCTGTGGCTTGGGCTTCCCTGGTGGCGCAGTGGTTGAGAATCCGCCTGCCGATGCAGGGGACGCGGGTTCGTGCCCCGGTCCGGGAAGATCCCACATACCGCGGAGCGGCTGGGCCCGTGAGCCATGGCCGCTGAGCCTGCGCGTCCGGAGCCTGTGCTCCGCAATGGGAGAGGCCACAACAGTGAGAGGCCCGCGTACCGCAAAAAAAGCTGTGGCTTATTTACTGTGAGAGTGGAGAGAGACATGTATGACAGTGGCTTCAGTGCTTGTTTGAATAAATTGTATAACTGCATTCACATGTGAATGCTATGTGAATACACGTCATTTATCTCGGTCCTCATATGGGCAAATGCTTATATTTGTACATTCAAATGTATCTACAAGTGTCGATGAGCAAATTGGAAGCATCCTACATAATCTCAGAACTCAAGTGAAATTTTCACATATCAACAATACTACCAACCAAACAATTTTGTTGTTATTCTAAGACAACAAATTCATTTGAATACTTGCTGGAGGAAAATATTTTATTTACTTTTTAATTGTGCAGCTAATCAAGAGAGGGTTTTTATTAAAAACTTATATTTCGTTAATAATATACGTGGAACAAAAGAATGGAAAGAAATACCGTAAAGGAGTTTGGCCAATCTAAATCTCTCTCTTGATCCATCTACCCATCCGTCTATGCATCTGTCCACCCATCCATTTATACAGTCTAATCTCTAGTTTTAGACACTGCTCAAATTTTATTTTATGATATAATTTACTTTTATAATGTAAAGTCAAAAATCCACAACAAAATAAGAAATGTATTTTGTCCAAGAAAGTCTTCTTAGGAATAAACTTACAATTGGGTGACGAAGAGTAGGGCTTCACTTTGAACTAAATTGGCTAACATAGTCTTTAAATGCTGGCATTATCCTTACATATCGATGGGGTGATTTCCAGTTAAAATTACTGGCTGGTGTGGGTGGGAAGGATGAGTCGGACTACATTTGGTCAGCATCCAGGAGGGGCCTTAATTTATTCAAAGCTGCCAAAGATCAGGACACATTTCCAGACCCTTACCCTCTGCCCTCCCCATTCTGTCCGAGCAGGCATTCCTAACTCAACAAGACTTGTCATCAGAGCCTTTTGGAGAAAGGAGTGCCTGGGGTCAACTCACTAACTCTGAAATCACTTATTGTGTTATTACTCTTCTTCATAAAGAAGGAAAGTTGACCCTCTTCTCTTCTGTTCTTTCGTCTTCTCTCCTCCCCTCCCTTACTCTCTCCTACCTAAAACTTCCTTATTCACTTCCTTCCAGCTCTGCAAGATAGTTCCTGGAGAGCTAATGTGGAGAGGAAAGGCAATTGCACAACGATTCACATAGAAGCCTGCTTTTGAAGGAGTTCTTGATTTTTTTTTTTCTTTTCTGGAGTTGGGTACCTGACCTATTCACATTGGTTGTGGCCACTAATCAAAATGAGAAGATAGTGAATTGGTCAAAACTATACTTCATTTTGCCTATATAGATTCATATCAGTAGACAAAATTGAAGATGAGAATTTGCCTCCAAGCAAACATACTCAAAGTTCTTCCCCGTGGAAATCGAAATGAATGTTGCCATAAAGGAGAGGTCAAGTATAATTAATTTCTTTTAGGCTGTTTGCCTGATTTTTGTTAAGCTCAGCCTTCTCGTTTAAGCCTTGAGGTATTTGGGAGCACAGAATTTATTTACTTTCATAGCTACCTTAATCACTGATCCCACAGCACAGACACGTGTCCTGGGCCAGGAGGAGTAGAGTATCCTGGGCTACATTTTAGATTTTTAAGGGAATTGGAAATGGAGCAAGAACTGAATATACTTTTTAAGTGGATATGTATATACTGGCTGATTATGGGCAGGATCTTCAGAAGAGGAAGCAGATGGGAGATAGGATGACGCTCTTATTTCACGAAATCCAGAAATTCTACATACATCTTCAAAGTTTTGGTGATTGTTTTTCTCTCTGAGTCTTAGAACTTAGAGAGCAATTTTATCATGGTATTTTTTTTTAAATGCCCAGTGGGGTTGGATAATATGAAGGTGAAGGGGTGCAGAGGGCTACACTTTCAGAGGATATATTGTACATCAGGAGCTGCTCTGTGCTTCACAAACTCTCCTTTCCTTAAAACCAGTCTTTGAAGTGTATGTTTTAAACCACATTTTACTAATGAAAGAACTGAGTCAGAGGGTTAAGCAGCTTGCCCCAAATCAGAGAGGAAGTGGCCAGGTGGGCATTTGAAGTAGATTGGCTTGTCTCTAGAGCCGGGGGTCTTCTACCATGGCTTACTGCTTTGTTTGCCCAAACCTTTGGTATCATCTCTTCTGAACTCAACGATGACTGTTGCTTAGATGCAAAGAGAAGAGAACAAAATTTCAAAAATCAGCCATCCCTAACTAAGGACAGTGATATATCATTTACAATATCTGCTTAGTCATCTCGACTGGTTTGCCAGCTCCTCCTGGGGTCCTCTGGTGGGATAGGACACTAATTTGGAAGCCAGCCTTCCAAGTCTGAGCATCATACCTTTGCAGGATGAAGGAGAGAAATCCCACTCTCTTCTTCATGATCCCTTTCCTCCCAGCCTCTAGCGAAGTACTACTTGCACAGTAGGTCTCCCATGAGTGATTTCTGATGATGACCTTGATGTTGCTACTAATGCATTTGCCAGGGAGAATGAAGCTCAGCCTTCTCCTTTGCCTCCAGGAAAAGTTTCCTCTTTCATTTATGTTCAGTTATTACCTCTTTCTATCTTCCAACAAGCAGTAATTGACCCAGATAAGATTTGGATTTTCAAAACAAGCTTCCTGTACTGCCTCTTTTCTTCCTTTTGGAACCCAATAGAAAATGAAAAGCAAAGAAACAATCTTGAAATACCATATGGGAGGTGTCAGTTAAAGCATTTGTGTATTAATTTGATCTCTGTATTAAAGATCACAGGCTCACAGAATCTATGGCTCTGTTATTTAGTAAATAATGTATCTAGGTTTTTCAGCCTTGAGAGACCACTTAATCTTCCTGTTGCTGCAGGGCATGGCTGGATTATCGTCCTTATATACTGATACTTTACTTTGATTCACTGGAAAGAGCACTGGAGAGGGAGTTAGGTGATTTGAGTTTTACTTTCTGAGTTTAAGCTCCATATATTATTCATATTTACATGCCTGGTGCCAAGGACAATATCAGCCAAATCTTAGGCACTCAGTAAATGTTTACTGAAAGATGTGTGATTTGGGGCAACCCTACTTGCTCTCTCTGAGCTTCAACTGCAAAATGAAGGCACTGGCCAAAAGTTGCTTCCTTTGATTCTGAAATTCTGTTAAATGTTTTGCTTTGGTATTTAAGGTCTCTTAGTCATTTATCTTCTTAACTCCTTTGGTTGGTTTCTGGCACAAAAAGTGTAGTATTTAACTTTCTTCTTTAATCTGCCTTTTTTCTCCTTTCCAAACATCTCCAAGTCATGCTAATCCTGACAAAGTTTAGTTGTTTAGGTTTTGTGTGTCTTGGGTTATCTTGTCTTCATAAGGGTGGCAAAAGCCTTCTTTTGTTTTCTACCTGCTGAAAGGCTCTTTGTGTAACTGGTCACCTCTTTTATATATTCAGCCTTAGTTTATTTGTTGACTTTTAAATGACCGATGCACATAATAGCAAAAATATTCGATAGTGAAAAATAAAGGCAGGGTGGTTCCTTGTCAATTGTGTCTTATTTAAAGCTCTGTAAATATAGTTAAGGTTTGGGTTTCATAGTCAGAATTCTTTCTTAGTAACTGTATGTAATATAATTTCACATACACCAACCACCATGGAAAATATCACTCACCTTTTATGGTCATGTTTTCACAACGGATTTATTGGGTTGACTGTGACTTGGAAGAAAAATGTGAGGATACTGACCATTTGTTTTTCAACCCACATCAGTGGTTTAATGGTTTAATCAGTGGACCTTTTCCTCAAATAACAATGTTAATCATTGATCTTATATTTGGGTAGCCTCTCTTAGTTCTCATTGATCAGGTAGGTTACATTATTCTTGAGACCTCATTTTTTTCTCATCTGTAAAATGGCGATGACAATACTCCAATAGGGTTTTGGTAATGATGAAAGAAAATGCACATAAAGAACGCTGGAAGCAGTGGTTGGCTATAGCGCACTGTCAGTAAATCAGTGAAGAGCAGCTTTTCTTATATCATTATTACTAATATGGAGGTGATTTTGCCAGAACGTTGAAGGAACTATCACAAGAAGGGCTTTGAGAGATCCATGTTCTGCCTCTAGTTAACCAGTTTACATAAAAATGATTTCAGAATTAAGTTGTTCTACATGGCAGTGGATGAACAACACTTGGACCGAAAAATATGGTATCAATTCAGATGCAGTAACAAAAACATAAGCTAAATCTCCTCATAAAGTGGGTGTTTTGCAACATGGTTTTTCTTTCCCTATTAGAGAAATATTTTCCCAAATGAAAAGAAGGTATGTTTGGGAAAGTAAAATGGCTAGCCACAATTATTTCTTAAACTGATATCATTGGTGATATTAATGGTAAGCAACCCAGAACGAGAGCGTTTCTAATATTCTACAGTTGTGCATAAATAAGGTGTAAATGGAAGAAAGATATCTAATTACTATATGGAACATGATCTTATGTTCCATTTCATGGATTTATTTTTTTCATTCATAACATCTTAGAAATGCATATTTAATCCTGAGAGATTAAAAATGCCTATTGTTCTTTCAAATTGTTTGCTGTGTCCTGATTTTCTTTCCTAACTCAATTCCATTGAATATCTGAGTTGTCACACTTTTAGTAAGTAATAACTGTGTCAAGCTGTGCTAACAAAATATCCCAGCATAACTGTTAATAAGCATTGTCATTTTCATTGTCAAGAAACAGTTTAGCTAATGATTTATCTCTTATAATGCAGCACTTGGGGCAGATGTATGACTTGTCTCTTTAGCAAGTCAAGTAATTTCTCTAACAAAATGCTAAGCACAGATGGGCCATAAGCTGTCAGTTAACTATTATTGTGTCTGCATCTGCTTGCTTTCAATGCACTGTTTTATGTATTCAGTCAGTTACTTAGCTGCAGCTCCCTGAAAAGCTGAACCTACTCTGATTGGCAAATAAAATGTTCATTTGTCTCTTCTTCCTATTGTTTTGTTTTGGTAACACATGTCAGCAGCTCAATTACCCAGTTCATTAACAGCTCCCAAAGGACATGATGGCCAGCCCGTGATAAGAGGGCAATTGTGGCACATATGGTCAATAATGGCCTCTCTCTTGGCAATTGTAAATAAAAGTCACTTGGCCCTTTTCCTTTCACAAGAACTACTGTTTTCCTGTTCCCCTTCAGCGTGCAAATTACCTTCCTTTGCTCCCTGCAATCCAATCCCAGTAAACCAAAACCTAGCTTACTGCTTTTAGAGGCACCGAGACTTTAGCACAGAGAGAGCTCTAGCTCTTAATTTTAATTATGACTGACTTTTAAGCTCTTGAGGGAGGAAAGTTCTTATCAGGGGAGACTATTCTTAGAAAGCTGTTAGCTGACTAATTAGTTAACTAATCAGTTTTCCTAATTGAATAGCAACACATTTTCTTGGGGCTTTCCTCTCTTTTTCTCTTTGAAATACGCCGGTGGTGGCTACCGCGAAGTTTCAAAAAGCCATTTAAAACAAATATTTGCCAGTAGAAATCATTTGCAGGGGTCAGGTAGGGAAGTGTGACTTCATCTTTGCTTGTTGAGAGAGATTTATTTCGTTAAAAGGATTCTTGTTACACACACGTAAATCTCAAAATAAAGGGTTTAAGAAGCCACTGGGTTAATTTGGGTCACTGTCAGGGTCCCCCAAAGTAGTAATGATTCCTTCTTCACTTTATGCCTTTGGAAGGAGGTGCTGAAACAGTAGTTTGGTTGGGATTTTGTGGCTCCTTTAAGCAACATGTTGCCTGTGTCGGGGGGAAAGAAAGGGCACAAACATGTTTTTACTTAAACACATCAAAGAATACAGCTACTAAAAATAATCACTAGCGGGGCTGCAATAAGTGAAGGAGAAATAAATAGCCTTTCTTTCTAGCTGTGTTGTTACAAAGGAGGCCTTTTAAGTAACTAATGGTCAGGTAGTGGCTATTAGGAGAGAACTCCACCGGATTACATTTCCTCAGTGTAACGTGGATAGAGATCCAACACGCACCTGAAATGCAATGTTATTGGAACCTCAGGATCCGGGGTCTTTAGGGCCATGCAGCTCAATGCCTCGGAGGCAGCTTGGCCGTTCAGCCAGCCTCTGCTTGTCAGCCCTTATCTTAAATAAACACCCAATGGTCCATGTTGTGCATTTCAAGTCACTCTCGGGCCCTGGAGCACACGCGGCCCTCCTGGACTGCCCCCGCGGCCGGCCATATTCATAACCAATCTGTACTCTCCTCCCAGGGCAGCAGGGACTCGGGGAGTTGTAGAGTGTCAGGGTTTATTTGCGCTATTTTGATTAGCACCAACCTGGCAGGAGCTTATTTTCCTTCTAATGACCCCGTGCTGTGAGAAGGCGGCTTCCGAGGGAAAGGCTTGGGTCAGAGGGGAGGGGACCGGCGTTACATTTCTGCAGCCCCCAAATGGGGACTGCTGGGCGGGAACAAGAGTAGGTGAATGGCTGGAGGGTCTTAATTAGATTTCGAGTTCTTTCAAGAACTTTTCCGAGAGAGAGCCCAGAATATCCTTGCCATACACTGTCCTGCTTTTTTTTTTTTTTTTTTTTTTTTTTTTTTTTTTTGCACTTGCTAAAGATTTTGGGGCTGGCGGCAGATTGGGGGAGAAGTTGTAGAGGCAATAAAAGCAAAACAAGACCCCCTGACCCCCCACCCAGGAGGCCACTGATCAGGTTATAACCCATCTCTCCTAGTTCATCAACGATCATGGTCACAATTACTCAAATCCTAGTTCTGAGTTAGGAATTCTGGAAAGTTCATTAGATAGCTTGAGAGTTTGTTCGGTCACACACGTTTTCTAGATCTACTTGAGGATTTTGTTGTAAATCTTTGGTGTGTTCCTTTCAGTGGGGTCTCTTCTTTTTTCCTTCTCTTGACGTATATACAATTTAAAAACATTAAAAAGTTAATGTTGCCGATTACTTCTTAGCTTGTGAATTAATGTGGCAGAGAAGCTTCCAGGTGCTGAAGTCTCTCAACTGGCTTGGATTAACCCCTACTGTGCTTCCATTTCAACCTCCCCCTCCTCCCTCCTCTGGAAAAAAAAAAAAACACCCAACCTCCCCTTTCTCATCCACTCCGGCTTTCTTTGTGTCTGGTACTCCCTGCCAGGCAGGTGTCAGAGCCCTGAATGAGGGTAAACGCTCCATTGATGGATTCCACAGATGGAGCGTGGAAATCGGTAGAATAGGCCTCGGCCACAGGCCATTTCTTGGGATCCAACAAAAGCCTCCAAATAAGTCAACAAAAATCCCAAAGATCACAAAGGGAAAATGTCATTTGTCATTTACTCTGGGCCTGTGAGGGAATATCAGACTCTTCCTGGTTTTCACCCGAGTAAACACGAGAGAGGTCATTCACATCTCTCTCAGTGTAAAAGGGCTATTTCAGATCAGAAAACAGTTACTTGTCCCATTGTCCCCTGCGTGTTGAATGGTAAAACACAAACACAGGAGACATTCTACAATTAGCCAAGTAAGTACATCCAACTTCAAGTTGACCCGTTAAAGACCTCATGGGATATACTTCTGAAATACCCTCATGCTGTCTGACACAGGGTGAAACCACCTTGTGGGGGCCCTTAGGCACGATTTTTATTTTTATGTTGTCCTTTCTTCGGTGAAACGTAGCTTGGAGTGCTGACGCTGACAGGTGTAGCTCGGAAAGGTTAGTACAGATGGAACGACCATCTGATTTGGTCTGAGGCTGTCTTACAATAAATGACAGTTGACCAAGGAAGTTCAGCCTCGAAACCTGCAGAGAGAGGTTCCCCCCACCTCCTCCCGTGTCTGTAAATTGCCTTGTGTTATATCTGGGGAAAACATGGAGTTTAAATGGTTGTCATGTTTTGATTCTTTAATTATTCAAATGAAAAGTCTTGCTGAGAAGAAAGACAGTGCCAAATGCATGCTTGTGAATGATTTTGGTTCTCCATTTTTTGCCTGTCTCCCGTCTCTGAATTATACTGGTCTGGAAACCAATAATTATAGAATTCCACGTGACTAAATCCCTATAAAGTTGAGGTAAGGTCTCATGTATAATAGCATTAACTAGGATGAAATATTTCCTGAGGCTATAGAAGAGGTCACAAGGGGTTAACGGACAAAGACATACTCTCTAATTCTGTAATTCCTTCTTTAATTAAACTTCATGGTTGGTCCGCTGGTGGTAATACTTCTGCCTTCTCCTCCCAGTTTGATTTGTTTCCGAAGGAAGAATTTGTAATCCTATGGGGTATGATTGTTGCCTATGCTTGATCTTTTTTTTTTTTTTTTTTCTTTAAGCAGAAAATGTCCATTTTCCCAAGGTTGATTTGGGGAGTTAATGTGAGATGATTGGGATAACTAAAAATTTTGCTCCTAAGACCTAGAATTAACTTCACATAGAAAAAGAAGAAATGAACTTATTTTAAAATTAAGAGTAAAGCACAGAGTTGAAACACTCAGGCACCTGGGTGAGAGGTGACATTTTCCTGGTGATCACGCTGAGGTTTCTGCTGAATAACTTGTGACTATCCCAGCAGATTTCAAGTTTTTATTCCTGCAGTTTTTTTTTTTTGTTTTTTTTTTTGCGGTATGCGGGCCTCTCACTGTTGTGGCCTCTCCCGTTGCGGAGCACAGGCTCCGGACGCGCAAGCCCAGCGGCCATGGCTCACGGGCTTAGCTGCTCCGGGGCATGTGGGATCTTCCCGGACCGGGGCACGAACCCGTGTCCCCTGCATCGGCAGGCGGATTCTCAACCACTGCGCCACCAGGGAAGCCCTATTCCTGCGCTTTTGCCTAAAAAGAATTTGAGGTTACATTACAGCTCTTGATATCCTTTCACTAAGGTGCCTTTAATATAAAAAAAGAAGACTTTAATAAAGATATAAACGGAGTGATCAGTTCAACTGCTTGTGAACAATAGTATTTTCCCTATTGACCCTGGATCTTAGAACTAAGGGTCTGTGATGATTATTAATGGAGACTGCACATGGTCAGACTGACTGCTTTAATTTCTTAAATTCGTTCAATATCTTGGAAAATTGATCCATTTCTTAGTGCTTTATTGTTGTTAAACATCTATACTTTGAATATATAAAGAATTCAATAAATATTTGTTGAGTTAAATTCAATTGGGAAATTGATTTGGCATATAATATTGATTAAACTGTTGTATTTCTGTCAATTTCATTTGGTTCTAAGAAGTTTTGAAAATTTGGGACAAATAAGAATAGTAGTGGCTATCAGCTAAATGATTTACATTGGGATTCCTGTTTTGGTGTGTTTCCGGTATTCCTCTTCAAAAGGACTTGTGTGTGTGTGTGTGTGTGTGTGTGTGTGTGTGTGTGGTAAAGAAACTCAACACCTATTTAGAACACTCCAGGCTAGATGGGAGAGAGTTCTCTGCAGTCCCATAAACCTGGGTCAAATCCCAGTTTCCCAGTTGTGTGACCTGAATAACCTCTCTGAATCTTTCCTTTTTCTGGGGTGAGTATTTGCTTCACGGGTTTTTGTGTGGTTATGTAAGGAAAGGAGAGAAATTCTCCACTTCTTGGTAAGGTTTGCTCCAGGTTCATTGGTGACATTGAGTTAAACAAATGTACAAGTCAGAGAATGGATTGCGAAGGGGTTTTGGTAATAGAGTCAAAACTTTCAAAGTCTGATAAAAATATGGACTGGGATAAAATCTGAGAATTTTTATGCAATTAAAACAATAAAATCTCCACTTAAAGGACTATGTATTATGTATTGATATGGTTTTTCTTGTGAGAACTATTCTGGAATTTCAAATTAGGGGACAATATCTCTAAAGGACAGTAAAGCAAACTTTGTGAAGGCAGGTGTAGAATGTGACTGAGCAACTTACATGTATGAAAGTCTCCCTTTAATGTTAAGGCCAGACGGTATAAACAGACTGAAGAAATTATATTTAATCTAGTTGCTATATCCTGGCAATTTATTAACATTTAGGTAACTGTCTTGCTAACACTGCTTGTAGTTTTCAAGTCATAGCTTAAATATTATTCACAGAAAAAAAAATAATTTCTTTCTGTCAAGCTGTCTGAAAGAAAAGCCTTATTTTTACTTTGCTGAAATACTTAGCATGATTAGATACTTGGTATCTAGTATCGAATTTGTTCCAGTATCTGGAATAAAGTTAAATATGTAAAATAGAACTTCAACAGATTGATTTAATTTGTGCTATTAAAATGGGATTTAAGTTTTAGACTTGTTTTTGGTAAAAACTGAATGATTCAAATTTAGGACATTATTGTGAACCATGTTCTGTATAAATAATACATTTTAGGGCTTCCCTGGTGGTGCAGTGGTTAAGAATCCGCCTGCCAATGCAGGGGACACGGGTTCGAGCCCTGGTCCAGGAAGATCCCACACGCCGCTGAGCAACTAAGCCCGTGCTCCACAACTACTGAGCCTGCGCTCTAGAGCCTGTGAGCCACAACTACTGAAGCCCGCCTGCCTAGAGCACGTGCTCCGCAACAAGAGAAGCCACCGCAATGAAAAGCCTGTGCACTGCAACGAAGAGTAGACCCTGCTCACCGCAACTAGAGAAAGCCTGCGCGTGGCCATGAAGACCCAACGCAGCCAAAAATAAAATAAATTAAAAAAAAAAATTTTTATTCTTTTGAGTAGTATAAGAAATGGTAGTGTTTCCATCTTTAGAAAGAGCTAGTATTTCCTAGCTGGTAGATTAATCTAGGGTTGCTGACTGAACATTTTTTAAAGCCCACATCCTTTTGGAGTGTACAGATGGGGAAAAGTTAGAATTGACTTGTAAGGTGGTGGCTTCATCGTGTCAAAAGTGATCAGTTGGTTCAGATAATTTTCTAGCAGAAAACAGGCAAATCATTTCCCTAGTGTCTTTAAAATGATGCTATTTGGAGTTTTTCCTAGTTAGATGGAACCTTTGGATTGCTTTTGAATAAACAGTCTAGAAATAAAAGTAGTAATTTGCTAGCTTGTTAAAGAAAAATTTATTTTCGGTGGTAAAGGCTGTGCTATTGAACTCAGATATTCTGAGTCTTGTTTATCACTGGCTGTTGGTGGTTCTTCATCTTTTTAAAAAAAATCACAATCCTCTTTGAAAAAATTGGTAATTATTGCCTAGAAAAATTCAGGCATGCAAGTACTTGCAAGAATTTCCAAGTAATTTTCAAGGATTCACAACCCCCGCCCCAAAGCTCATCTATAAGTGGTAGTTGGGTGATTCATAAGAGCAGAATTTCCATTTTAAAGATGTAAAATGGTGACAGAAAAGTGAGTTTTGGTTCAAAACTTAATTTTTCTCCTGTACGTCTATTCATTTAGCATGTATTTATTGAGCACCTATTATGTTCCAGCAGTAATTCTAGCAATGAACAAGGCAAAGGAAGGATCTTGAGCTCACAGAGCTTCTATTCTGGGGGATGTTAATTGTTAAGGTGAAACAGTGGTCTTGACCCTCAGAATTAACTCTGGTTGGTACTTGTACATCTAAGCAGCCCTTTTTCTCCAGAAACCAGCGATGATTTTGATTAATTGACCTGACAGTGCATGGCACATCATATTTACTTGGGAGGATTTACTAGCCCCAGAGACTCCCAAAGGAAACATGAAAATTTCCACATACTATTATCCTAATGGGATCATAGTAAGAGAAAGTGCAAGCAAAGATTTAAGGTTTTCACAGGCAGAGGAGAGATTTTGGTTAGTTCTTAAATGCTCTTGAGTTTTTCACCTGAATTCACTTAGACAGAAAAGTCAGGGCAACAGAAACTGGAAGCATGGAAGGAAAACATTTTATAAAAATTTATTTTCTTCTTAGGGGAATGAGTAATCTGTTTCTTGGGGAGTATATTATTTATAACTGAAAAAAATACAGGTGGGAGCAATTTTTTGGATAAATTGTGGCAGAAAATATTTTATATACTTGGGAATTTTGAGGGGGGAGTGAATAGTTAATCTGAAATATTCTGTAGAGAGTGTTCTTAAAGTGTCTGTCCAGGATCAGTAACTTCAGAGTCAATCACCAGGGAATGTGTTAAAAATGCAAATTCTCGGGCTTCCCTGGTGGCGCAGTGGTTGAGAGTCCGCCTGCCGATGCAGGGGATATGGGTTCGTGCCCCGGTCCGGGAAGATCCCACGTGCCGCGGAGCGGCTGGGCCCGTGAGCCATGGCCGCTGAGCCTGCGCGTCCGGAGCCTGTGCCCCGCAACGGGAGAGGCCACAACAGTGAGAGGCCCGCGTACCACACACACACACACACAAAAAAAAAAAAAAAAAAAAAAAAAAAAAAAATGCAAATTCTCAGAGCCCACCCCAGACGTATGGAATCAGGAGAGGGGACAGCCATCTGGTTTTTAACAGGTTTTTCTAGTGATTCTGATGCTCCAGAGGTTTGAGAACCACTGCCCTACAATTAGGCACAAATTATTGTTCTTTTAATTTGGTTCACATTTATTAAAGGTATACACATGCAAGTTGTATTGGCTGCTTTTGAAGTTTATAATGCAGCGAATGACATATTTCTTAGCATGTTAATACTCCTGTAAAATATTAGCATACTTAAAATCTATTTTTCTCTCTTTCAGTTAATACTAAAATTTCCTAAAATAAGATTTATATTAAATTAGACCATTTTACATTAAATTAGATAACATAATTGAAAAACCAAGCATAATGGCTAACATACAGTAGAGCATTACATATTATAATTTCCTGTTGCTTTTATGTACCAATATTGGTTTTCTTTGATTTGTCATATATATTATTAATTCAATCTCTTAATTTCACAGTATTTGAATGTGAATAAAATGTAGAAGTACTAAAATATTAGAAAACTTAAAATTATATTTGTGGGTTATTTTGGATGTGTACCTTTTGGGACAGCTTATAATTTATACTGAAGTAAAATGAAATTTTAAATTTCTATAGGGCAGAATTAAGTTTGAGCTTAAGAGAAAAGAGAATTAGTAGTACAGGAGATACTTCGTTTTAGGATTGCTTCTAGCACTTCCTGCTTTTCCCCAGGTTCTACCAGCCTGAGGGTGCAAATGAGTTACCTTGACATTGACATCAGTCATCTACAGTTTCCTGGCTTTCTCTCCTCATTTGCTGACAGCATACCTCAGCCTCTTCCCCAGAGGATCCTCCAGTTATTTGGGAAGTTTTGAGAGCATTTGCATGTGTTCAGGGGCAAGGCTGCTCTGGCTCCCATGCTATGCTCAGAGTCCGTGGCCTGGTAGCCCTCTGACAACTTCTGCCACTGTCCTGGGGTCCAGGCCTGTGGGAGGGGGCTGCTCTCCTACCGAGAGCCCTCTGTCTGGTGCATCCTCGAGCTGAAGAACCTGCTATTGGCCAACAGGTACTCTCTACTGTCACAACTCACAGACACCAAATTGCATCATTAATGCACATTTCCACTTAATTTCTCAGCTCCTCCTCCTGTTTCTTGGGCACCTGCAAACTGGAAGGTCTCCTTCCTTGATGCATGCTCATACAGGGAAATTCAAGCTTTAGTGAGGAGGGGGCCTGTAGCAAGGCTGGCTTCAGGGACGTGTGCCCCTTGCAGTCGCTCAGGGCCCCATGTGCAGAAGGCCCTGTGCTTAGTTTTATGCTCTGTAGTTGCCATCTTGAAATTCGTGATAACCTGTGAACACGGGGGTCCTGCATTTTTATTTTGCACTGCGCTCCTCAAACTAGGCAGCGGTCCTAAGCAGCTGCCTATCAGACCCAGACTCTGAACTTCTGCTGAGAAACAGTTTAGTAGACTATGCCTGCTTCTTCCTGAGTCTGTTCTTGAGATTGCATTAACAATAGCTAAACTCTCCTTAAAGCATTTCCTAATATCTGGCAATGAGATAGTAAATTTAACACGGTGTTTCTTATAGGAGCGGTACAGTCTACAAATTTATAGGAACCCTGCACTACTTCATGATTATTGCCTTTTTAGATACGAAGTCAGTTTTGGAATATTAATTAAAAAAAAAATCACTTTTAAACAAATTTTTTCCTGGTGAAGATTGATCAGGAACCAAATTAAATGTGATTCATTTATTAGACAAGAACAGAGCACGCATTAAAGGTTAAGGACATGGGCCAGTCAAAATGGAGTAAGGCCTGTCTCTGCTTTCTAAGAGCTCATAATGAGCTTAGAATGACAGATGCAGAGAGCAATCATTTCTGCCTGAGGGCCTTGGAGATGGGATGGGGAAGAGATTAAATACCATTTAATAATGTAATACTGCAAGGAGGGGCTTTGTGCTTCAGACTAGGATTTGAATCATTATAGCTTGGTCAGACTGGTTTTTGGTTTTTTGGGGTTTTTTTTCATATTTTGGCTGCTCCAAGAAGCTTGCGGGATCTCAGTTCCTTGACCAGGTATCGAACCTGGGCCGTGTCAGTGACAGTGCTGAATCCTCACCGCTCAGCCACCAGTGAACTCCCCAGACTTGTTTTTTGATTCAATTTGATCACTTTTTTTCTCCTGTGCTTTTAGCCTCGGCACCCCAATCAGATGAAGGCTCTGACATCGACTCTGAACCAGATTTACCACTCAAGAGGAAACAGCGCAGGAGCCGAACCACTTTCACAGCAGAGCAGCTTGAAGAACTGGAACGGGCTTTTGAAAGAACTCACTATCCTGATATTTACACTAGGGAGGAACTGGCCCAGAGGGCAAAGCTCACCGAGGCTCGAGTACAGGTACTGACATCCAAACATCCCCGTCCTGCTTAAACCCACACAGGAAACAAGAGTGTCTTCTCCTCTAAAGCATATTTCAGACCAAGAAAGTAAATATATCAGGAATGGGCCTTCATTGTGAATGGCAGCCTCTCACATTATAAAGTTCTTCCTTTCTCTCTCGTTTCTTTCCTTCATATTTCGCCTTGTCGCGGTAATGACATCATGACCTCCGTTTCCGTTTTATTGCATGTGCTTGGTCCAAGCACCTCGTGCCAACACCCCCCCTCGCCCCCTGCCCCGCCATCTCCCCCAAGGTATGTCTGTGGTATACAGCAAAATATTACTTTGCTAACCAGTCAGAAAATTTTCCTTTTCCTCTTAATAGGTTGATAAGTCCAATGAAATTTATTGATGTGATGGCTATATTTGGCTTCTTTTCTATCACATTATTTGATACAAGTATTTTATATGTATAGATTTAAAACTGTGATCCATTTAATTAGCTTTCTTTGTATTCTTAGTATTTTTTTTTGTATTTATGAAAGTATACATTCTTATTTTAGACTTTGGTTGTCATTACGAGGAGAATGTAATTATATCAGGTATATCACAGAGAAGGGTGTCAATTCACATTATTTATTCATCATTTCAGGAATCCTTTTTATGTACCAAGCACTGTATAGACTTTGGGGGTGGTACATAGATAATAGCAAAATTTTGAGTGGTTCCTCTGTGCCGGGCACTGTTCTAAATGCTTTATGAGAATTAATTCATTTACTCACCATTAAAACCCTAGGTTGGTGCTATTAATATCCCCAATTTATAGATGAGGAAACTGAGTCTCAGACTATTTAAGTAGCTACCCAAAGTCATGTAGCTAGTAAGTGATCGAGGTAATTGGATTCCATACACTTCCTCCCTATGGCCTTTTAATTATGAAGATATGCAAAGTTATATAAGGTAAAATCCCTTCCTTTAAGTCTAGAAGTATTTCAAGTAACTATATTATTTAAAGAACTTTTTTTTTTTTTGTGGCACGCGGGCCTCTCACTGCTGTG
Source organism: Kogia breviceps (assembly GCF_026419965.1). NCBI lineage: Eukaryota > Metazoa > Chordata > Mammalia > Artiodactyla > Physeteridae > Kogia > Kogia breviceps. The sequence goes on along the minus strand of NC_081311.1, from coordinate 186,248,074 downwards.
GCTTCTCCCGTTGCGGAGCACTGGCTCCGGACGCGCAGGCTCGGCGGCCATGGCTCACGGGCCCAGCCGCTCCGCGGCACGTGGGATCTTTCCGGACCGGGGCACGAACCCGTGTCCCCTGCATCGGCAGGCGGACTCTCAACCACTGCGCCACCAGGGAAGCCCAACAGCAAACTTTTGAGTTGTATCTGAAGTAGGTCAGTGGCAGCGGGAATGGAAAGGAGAGAACTGCCTTGAAAGGTGGAATGTAGGCAACGGATTGTGTGAGCTGGAGGTGGGTGCAAAGGTGAGTGTAGAGAAGAGTCACAGATACACTGGGGTTTGCAACACAAATGTTTTACAGCTGGAGCTATTCAATCCCTCTAACTAGTACGTTGGGATATAGCGCTCCTTCCCAGAAATGACCACCACTAACCACAAATCATTATGATATTTATATATGTATATATAAATATCACATTATTTTATAGTAATATATACAGTGTATGCATTATAATATATATAATAATGCTACCAATATTACATATATCAAATCTATTTGCTTTTATTATAGTTCTGTGATCACCTGGTTTAAATGTAAAGTGAGGTCCGTTCATTCTTCTGTTCTTTTGGCAAACCTTTATTGAGTGCCCACTACATTCCAGGATCTGGTCCTTATCCTCTCTGGCTGGCCAAGCCCACATACTGGGTCTGTCCTTAAGATAGATTGAAGATCAGTTCTGAACTCAGAGTCAAAAAATAAACATCGGCTCTAAAGAAATCAAACAAAGAGAGTGATGGAAAATTGAAGCGTATCCTGTGTTGCTCTACCTCTTTCATTGTTGCTTTTGCCAAAGGCAAGGATGGGGGGACAGAGTTAATCTCAACCGCATGCAGCTTGTACAGTGCCTGGCACTCGCATCTGGCTCAGTGAACGTCAAAGGAGAATAAGAATGGCCCATTAACTTCCAGAGGACATGGGATCAAACCAATAAAGGGTGGTTCATATTTTTCTATACAGTGACCTCCTCTCCAAAGCGGGGCCCTCATTAACCTAACAGCTGTCCTAATGTGGCTTTAACCCGGTGACTCTTTACATTCCTTATGGCTTCATTAGTTCCCTTGAGACACATCATGTCTTGCACCACAGCTATGATCTACAGCCTAACAAATTCCCTACAACACCCGGCATATGGATCTTTTACTTAACCCAGCAGGAAAAAGAAGGGAGTAGTTAATCACTGATTAAAATGCCCGAACAAAATCCTTTAGTTTTTAGAAGGATCTGGGAAAGCAGTAGCAAAGTCAACTCAGTTTGAGTGATAGCCAGAGAGTGTGAGTTATTTTAATTTGGGGCACCTGGGAAAACCCAACACCAACCCCACCCCCCCGCAAAAAACCCAAATGTGTGTACATTCCTTTTTTTTTCCTCCCGGGGTGGGGGGGGAACCTTCTAAACCCTTCTGGATAAAAATGAGACTAAAGCTTTAATAAATTAGACCTATGTCAGTATTTCATAAAAATTTATTTAGACAGTAGCTATGTTATATTTATCAGAGTCAAATCTGAGTATACAATCTAAGAATTATTGTACAGCAAAGACTAATTTGCCTAATTCACCTCCTGGATAGCTGTTACTATGCGAATAATGGCAAAAGCACTAAAGTTTTGTAAGGAAGGATGACTTGCAGACATTTATGATGTGTAAAAGTTTTAGTAAATATTCCACCTAAAACTCCAAGAAGTAGGCAAATATTGTCCTCTTACCACCCAGGTAATGGATGACAGGAAAGGAAGCTGCTTGTGGAAAAGCATTTACCTAGGAGTCAGAAGATGTGGTTTTAGTCTCAGCTTTGCCAAAAATGTTTTGTTGAGCAAGTCACAATTTTGCTGTAATCCTGCTGGACTTCAGGTTTTTAAAAATTTAAATATAAATGTGAAAATATGGGGTTTAGATCAGATGATCTTAGTCTGGGTCCATGGATGACCAGGATAATCGTGGATGGACTTCAGGAGATCTGGGAAACTTGAGATTTGTGCACAAAATGTGCCTTCGCCTGTGTGTGTGTGTGTGTGTGTGTGTGTGTGTGTGTGTGTGCACAAGTGTTAAATAGGGAGAGGGCCCCTAGCTCTCATCATATTCCCCAAAATCGCCACCTCCTGTTCTTTCTTTCTTTCTTTTTTTTTTTTGTCAGCACCACACAGCTTATGGGATTTTAGTTCCCCGACCAGGGATTGAACCCAAGCCCTCAGCAGTGAGATCGCTGAAGAGTCCTAACCACTGGACCGCCAGGGAATTCCCCACCCTGTTCTTTCCTTTAATTAAAACCCCCTAGGGGCTTCCCTGGTGGCGCAGTGGTTGAGAGTCCGCCTGCCGATGCAGGGGACACGGGTTTGTGCCCCGGTCCGGGAAGATCCCACATGCCGCCGAGCGGCTGGGCCCGTGAGCCATGGCCGCTGAGCCTGCGCGTCCGGAGCCTGTGCTCCGCAACGGGAGAGGCCACAGCCATGAGAGGCCTGCGTACCGCAAAAACAAAACAAATCAAAACAAAAAAACCCCTAGGATGCATGATCTCTCAGGACCCTTATAGCATCAGTAATTTGTGGTCCTCAGGGAAGCCCAATGGTGGTTTAAAGCCATCTAACAGATCTGTATAGTTTAAAAGTTAAGATAGGTACGGAATATTGGCCCTGAACTCCATAATAAAGCAAAAATGTGGTCATCCTACAATTCTCTACAGGAGTTTGCTCTTGGGATATATAAAGATGCAGTTAAGTACGCTTTCCTGTGTGTCATGATCCTCTGACATTCACAGGAGCGTGGCGTTTCTCCTCATCAGCCTTGCTCATCCTTTCCCCAACCTGCTCTCCATATAGTGGTCAAGGCTGGGTAGCAGCAATGGTAAGAGGGCTGGGCAGGTGTGATATGGGAGAGAGGGAGTGGAGTGAATAGGAAGGTCCAGGGAACAGGCAGCTTGTCCTGAATTTACCTCCTTGGAAAGTACTGTAATTGGCACTTTAGTGTCAGCTCTAGTATTTAATGAAACATTTTATAATCTTGTTGTGAATTCCCTTTCTAAGGATTAATGATTACATTCTCTTCCCATTTTTTAAATGGCATTTGAAATAACCCATCTGGAACAATGTAGGTTAGATTGCCTTTGAGGTCCACACCAAAAACGTGAACCAGTAATTTATTGATGGGCAAAATTAGGCTTACACCATGGGACAATTAACACTAATCCATGAACCTCAGAAGCAATTTGGACCTAAGTCTCCATTCAAGCCAAACTGGCGTTCAATTATTTGAGGTGTTATTTGGGTACTTTCCTATTTGCTCAGGGGCACAAAAGGCTTTGGCTGGAGACCAGAGAGCTTAGAAAACAAAGCATGTATCTAATTCTTGGATTTCTCAGTGTGATGTTTGTATTTAATAACTAACATTTACTGAACACAGTATCTCTTAGGTGTTTTGCAAGCTTTGATTGTATTGTCTCATTTAACTGATTATATGGTCTCATTTAATCTTGTGAAGGAGTTTTATATTTCTCCCATTTAGCAGATGAGAAAACAGAGACCCACAGGTCTTATGCAAATTGTTCAAGATCACAGAGGTAGTGAGGGGTGGGGAAAGGTGGGATTCAACTATTGCCTGGTCTGCACTGCTCCCACGTGAATGAAAAGTATCACTGTATTTCTTAAAATATTAAGTTTTTTTTTTACAACTTTCATTGTTGAGAACAAATTGGTACTTTTTTTAATCGTGAAGAGAAAAATTTATAAAAACCTATTCTTTTGTGATTCATTACCTTTTTTCCCTAGTTATCATGATGTTATATTTTAAATTTTGCTTCAAAAAAATCATTTGATATCATATTACTCCAGCATGGATCTAAATATCATTTCCAAAAGCATGAATATGACTTTGTAGAAGGGCTCTGAAGAGAGACGTACAAGTAGGGAAAGATTCAGGAGCAGATGAAAATGAACCAGGCTGCAGTTCATCAAATGAAATCAAAACTTGGTGCGAGGGGGCTTCCCTGGTGGCGCAGTGGTTGAGAATCCGCCTGCCGATGCAGGGGTCACGGGTTCGTGCCCTGGTCCGGGAAGATACCACATGCCTCGGAGCAACTAAGCCCGTGAGCCATGGCCGCTAGGCCTGCGCGTCCGGAGCCTGTGCTCCGCAACGGGAGAGGCCACAGCAGTGAGAGGCCCGCGTACCGCAAAAACAAACAAACAAACAAAAAAAACTTGGTGCGAGGGAAGGTTCTGATGGAGTGTGATATTATACAGGCAATTGTAAGCAATTAACCACGCCCGGTAGTAGTTATCCACCAATATATGTCTCCTGCCCCACCTTCGTACCATGCTAAGTGTGATGTGGAAGGCCAGGTAACGCTGCGTGGGGAGAGTGAAATCACATTGAATTAGAGATCGTAGAATGACATTTAATAGGTAGATAGCTTAGTAAAACTTGTTCTTTCTGCCCTTCTGGCTAAGAAATTGGTGGAACACTCATATATTCTCCTCCAGAACATCAAAGGCCAGCTTGTCTCTGTTGCAATTGCTACTCTTTTCAAAACAAAGTTTCTCGTGATAGTAACAACTGAATCATAGATGCCTCCCACCCATTTTATTTTTTAATTTTTTTAAATTTTTAAATTTTTTTGCGGTACGCACGCCTCTCACTGTTGTGGCCTCTCCCGTTGCGGAGCACCGGCTCCAGACGCGCAGGCTCAGCGGCCATGGCTCAAGGGCCCAGCCGCTCCGCGGCACGTGGGATCTTCCTGAACCGGGGCACGAACCTGTATCCCCTGCATCGGCAGGCGGACTCTCAACCACTGCGCCACCAGGGAAGCCCTCCACCCATTTTAGATGAACTTATTCAGTATTCTGCACTTACACATGCCATTCAGTAGATTATTCCTTGATTGTCTGTTAGGAATTAGAGAGACAATATTGGAAGAGTTGGGTAGGACTTCTGAGGGCCAAGGGAATGTCTTTCAGTCAAAGATGGGCTAATAACAGTACCCCAGGATCACTGTGCATAGCCAGTTTGGGTACTTAAAATGAAGGTGATTTCAAGGGCATTTTTTTTCTATTAAAAATAGATGTTTATGAGTTTCAAAGCATAAAGAAGGCAAGGGCCATTTCCCATTTTGCAACTTCAGTATATTTTTCTTTTAGTGCTTTCTTTTGGCAGTTTCAGCTGGTTCTAGGAGATGCAGAGGCCGGCAGGGGCAATGTGATAGAAAAATCTGGTTAAATGGCCAGCAACTGGCAGCTCAGTCTTCAGTAAGCCCTGCTTCCCTCAGGAATAGCCCTCTGGATTTATTTAGCCTAAATTTAAACAACATTTAAATTCCTTCCTTTGGGAAGCTCTTAAACCTCCTGTTGAAATTTTGTTTTTCAGTAAAGATTTGCTTCCCAACTATTTCTCTTCATCTTATATTGTAGTTATAATATATACTGTATTGTAACTATGAGATTTTTTATCCAACTCCTGGTAGGTTTATTCCATGTCATCAATATTTACTTGTATCATTTTGGAAAAAATGGAAATAACCCCCCCCAAAACTTTATACCCCTAGCCTTTTGGATTTAATATTTTGAAGGGATTTGTAGTTATGATGTTTCTTCTAATTTATTGTCTGAGCAAAGACATTTTTGATTTGAAAAATTGGGTTATGGAGGCGTTAGCATCAATGTAAATCAAAAGTAGGTTAAGACTGATGGAGTAACCGGGCAGAGCCCACCCACTGGATAAGTCAAATTTGGTTTACTTATCTAAAAGTTACAGCAGGAAGTTGGCACAGAGAGATTGGCAACATGCTCTGATAATGTCAGAAGTGCAAGCTTCTGAGTTCTTCATAAGGGAATCTCACCAGTAGATTTGAAGACAGTAAGTCTGAATGAGTGAAGTCACATCAGAACTTTTGGAAATTCAACTCTCCTCCCAGCCTAGTACATAAAGCTGAAGATGCACTGCACATGGGTTGGTCTAGATAAGTGTGGGGAGGAAAAAAGAAAAACAAACCAAGCCATCACCTGAGCCAGGTGTGCCTCATTAATCTGGGGGTTTTATACTATAAAATAGGACACAGTGCGTGGTATAGTACAGTGCATTCAGGCATGAAAACAACCCTAATTTCTTACCCCCAGCCTCCTCAGGCTAACCAGCTTGTTCCAAGCACTTCCCTGAAAACTGTTTTCTTACCCTGATGCCTTTGGGAGTCCTGGTAACAGACGCTTAGACTTGCACTGAGAAAACACAATTGATGCAGACCTGAAATTGAGTACTGTCAATGGTTCTATTATCCCAGGTGGCAATTTATGAAGTTAAGTAAAACTCGAATTCAATTATATATCAACATGGGAAAATATTGACTTCCCTTCTTTTCCTGTTGGAAACTTAAGGAGTATTAAATGTTAGTGTTCTGAGGAAGTTCACACAGCTTTCCTCACAACTGTCTTGCATCATGGTTAGAGATGACCAGACTCTTTTCAAGACAAATGCTTGGGTGACTGGCAAAAGTTTAAGGAGATACCTTGGCAAAATATCTGTTAAACTGGGCTTTCTTGCTGCAGAAGGGAGACATTCCTCTCTCCACTCTTTAAAAAATTTTGTGACTTGAAATTTACATTTAAGTTGTATAATCGTTACCTTTGTTCTATAAGGAAATCAAGTCTCAACTTTTCTTAGACATGCTGGTCTCTTGTATCTCTTCCAACGGGCGTGACCACTTTTCGAAATCATATCCAAGCTTTAAAAGGAGTTGAAACTTCGTCTCCACTCTAAACTTCTGGTTTCTCTGCATTTTCAAACATGGAGTTTCTACCTCCTGTGAGCAGTTATTTTGGTGACCTTGATTACTCTGTGAGTTCCTAGGGGAGGAGACAGTAAGCTACTTGAGTGCAGGGATCCTATCTTATCCACCCCTTTAGCCCTCTGTTGAAAAGATAGGTGCTTATAGCTGCTGTTGAAAGAAATAATAAATAAACCCACTATTTAAAAGAGCTTCATAGATAAAATGCTTTCATTTCTTGAAATACTTACCTTTTCAGCATCGATTTCCATGAAGATCAGCACAATGTCTCACACTTTGGAAGGGATGGTAAAATAGCTCCATTTATCCTTCTGGTTAATTTACATGACTTTCCAGGAATCGTGCACATAATGTCCATAGAAATACAAACACATTGATAAGACTATAAAAAACAAGGGTTAGTGTGAGAGGTAAGACCTAATTAGGACACATGTCACGCGGGGGCCAGACTCCTGGATCCTCCTCATTATGCTGCGGTACCTGAAGGCGGGAGGGTGCTTATGGTGATGGTGGGGAGTTCCCGTTGTTCCCCTCCCTGCTTAGCCATCCCTCCCCGTGGTCACCCCCGGGCTCGCGGGGGCTCTGCAGGACCATGGAAGGCCCTCCAAGTCCCTCTACTGACCCCTGACATCTAACTCTCCTTTCTTCCCTGACAATACAACCCAGAAGGTGGAGGTCTCGTGTCTATTTGCCCTGTCAGCAAGGGGCCTTTAATCTGTTTTAGCATGAAAAATTCATTAAGACTGTACTATTATTTCATCAGTGAAATCCTCAAATTTTAAATTAAATCCATAGGTCTGGTTTAGCAACCGCCGTGCAAGATGGAGGAAGCAGGCTGGGGCCAATCAACTGATGGCTTTCAACCATCTCATTCCGGGGGGATTTCCTCCCACGGCCATGCCGACTCTGCCAACATACCAGCTGTCCGAGACCTCTTACCAGCCCACAGCTATTCCACAAGGTATGGAGGAATGGAGCCGGGGGTTAAGATGCAACTCCCAGTCTTGTTCCTTGCTGCTTAATTGATGCAGTGAAATCTGCGGTGTCCTTGGGGCTGTTTGTATGTTCATTACATTACATCAGGTTGTCCTGAAAGTACTGATACCTGTCACATTTCAGAAACATAGTTTGTTCTGTGACCTGTCTGAATCTCTCTAGATAAACTGTGTTGTAATATAATACTGTTGCAGTATTTTAAAACAAAACAAAACAGCATCCCTAAATAAGCATGCAATTTGCTTTTCATTTGTTAAAACTTTACATTTATACTCCAGTCTGCAATTAACTGAAGTTCTGTGATGGCTCCGAACTGCAGTAGGAATAGAGGGAAGGTAAGCTTTGATAAAAAGTCCCTCTGTCTTAGTGCATAGAGGTGAATGGGATAAATGATAAAACTAAATTAGTTTGCGTTATGAAAGATGGCATTGCAGGCATTCGAAACTATACTATCACACGGATGTCCAGCTGCTTTGGAAGTATATTTGATAAGAAACTTGAGACTTGCAGTTCTTACATGGGTTAATCCTCGTGTTGATTGATAACATTCATTACCAAAATAGGTTTGTTCGCACTGTTGATGTGATTTCTGAATTTCCGTTCTGGGTGAGTGTGTGTTGACAGTATGTAGATAAATTATGTACTTGCACATATGTGCAGAGATGTGGCTGTATTTGTTATAAGTGGTTCTAGACTTGAGTGTCAAGAAGGACAGTTTGAAATTTGCATGTGGCTGTCCGGGATATACTGCTGATGGCTTGGTGACTGTGAACTTTTGTACTGAGCTTTCTCTGCTGGCCTCCAAAGGAGATTTATGGCCAATGACCTTCTTCCTTGCAGCCGTGTCGGATCCCAGCAGCACGGTCCACAGACCTCAGCCGCTTCCTCCAAGCACTGTACACCAAAGCACTATTCCTTCCACCCCGGACAGCAGCTCTGCCTACTGCCTCTCCAGCACCAGGCATGGATTTTCCAGTTATACAGACAGCTTTGTGCCTCCGTCCGGGCCCTCCAACCCCATGAACCCCGCCATTGGCAATGGCCTTTCACCTCAGGTCAGTCCCGTGTTTCCAGACAGACGATTTGCTGTATACCAGAACCAAATAGTCAATTCCCCGAGGCAGTCATATAATGAATTGCCAAATTTAAACCATAATGTATTCTTTATACAAGCCACATGATTTCAGTTTTCTAGTTTCCTTTCTCTCCACCCTTCCTACAGGCTGTATCAAAAGTTGTAGCTTAGACTTAAAATCCAAGTGACTTTTAATGTAATCACAGAGATTTTATGTTATACTTAGTTGTCAAGGCATTCATCTTCTCCACTCCTTGTTCTGGGTTTTGGGTAAGAGGTTCACGCACATTTTTTTTTTTTTTTAATGGTATTTGGTCAGCTGATAGGGTTGTGAACAAGAACACTTAATAAGAAAACACCAAAGCTTTTATACAATATTTGGAGAGGAGGTTAACAAGTTGTGTGGAGAGAGACCCAGCTGATGACTGCAGAACTCTAGGATAAATGAGTTATAAACACACAAATTAGGAGAATTACTGCTCTTTGGGAATATATAGATATTTGAATGTTGTAATTGTTTTTCTAATTTGCATTGGACTGTGAGCTTTTCTTGAGAGATTATATTAATAAATTGCCTTGATAATTGGATGTCAGAGGGTTGGTTAAATTTCCTACATGTGGCATCTGTCTGAGGTTGACATTATTAGCAGTTGTTTAAATACAGATCACTTGATTTTATTAGAGATCACTTGGCCCAGGTGGCGAGGAGAGTTGCCCGCTGAATTTGGAGAAATGTCACGAAGGGGTTGCAATCTATAATTGCAATCGAGAATCTCTTCAGGGCTGAGAGTGAGAGTTTTAACAGCTTTATCTTTTCTTAACCCCCTTTTTCCTCTTGGTGGTTAGAAAAACAGAGAGAAGCTCAGAATGACACAAATGAAAAGTGAAAAGACAATTATACTCAATTACACACTAATCACTGACTATCACTGCTGCCTAAACACCAAGAGGGCATTCTAATAGGCAGAAAATGAGATTTTAATGGCACAAAGGGTGGCCAAAATAACGACTCATATATCTTCGCCTTCTTCGTTTTCTTCAACTTGTGGTTTGCGTCTTGGGAGTGGAGTTCCTGGGCTCTGCACAACGGTGATAACTCCGAGCAGCTGAAAAGTTCAAAGCCGTTGGAGTTGAAAAGAATGAATAGCAAAGGCAATGAAATAAACATTTCTGCCTAAAGGCAAAAGTTCATAAATCCTTTTTTGTAACAGTGAATGTAATTAAGTTTCATAGATTCCTATAGCACATCCTGGGATAAAAAATAAGAGGTGGCTTTAAGCCTCAGCTGAAAAATAACAACATGAAAACAATGGACGTGCTTCCTACAGGACTTTAATACATTTAATTTCCAAGTGCTGGCATCTGTGAATGTGATTTTGCATGAAAATCATGGATTTAATATTAATAGATTCATCTTTAAATGTCTGGATCTATAGCATAGAAGCTTCTTCCACAGTTTAGAAGTAACATCAGAAGTAGTTATCTCTGCAGTTTTATAAGTCATTTGGAGCCATAGAAGAGCTTTTTATGAACATGATTTAGTTGAAAGTTTGCATAAAAGTAAACTTCAACTCGAACCACTTCTGTAAGGTGAGACCCAGGATTCTTTTGGCATTTCTTAGTGTTCGAGCATAATAAAAATAATGACACGAACCTGTATTCTCTAAGTGTATCTAAGTGTATTCTCCTAGTTTCCTGTATTATAGATGTCTGCTCTTGTATGTTATAGGAAGTATAAGTGTATTATACAGTGTTATATAAGTGGAGGTACTAGCATTTGACCTTGAAACTGTTAATCCTTGACTTCAAGAAGCCTGGCTGTGATTCCAGAGTTGGCGGTAGGGTGGGAATCTTTCCAATATCAAGCCATGGAAAATTCCACAGGCAACTTCTCCTGTATTTCTTTACTATGCTCTTACACATTATGTTAACTCCTCACTTATTAAATTGCAAATATCCAGGACATTTTGCATTTCTACCATATATTTCCTCCTCAACCCACCACTAGGAACCCATGTTGTCTTAGTTCTTGTAGCATCTCCAGTGAGTTAGAAAAGAAACGAATAATATGAAGCTCCTCCTTATTTCCTTGGGCAAAGTTGGAGGAAAAAAGGCTGAGTGAATCAATATCTTGCCAGACATATTTACAAAAAGATGGAATAGGAACATTAGGAGAGTTGGGAATTAAAACTCAGATTTCTATAGCCTTTAAGATTTACCATTTCTCAGGAATGCCTCTATTTAAGCAAGGTGGGGAGGTGTGCACTACCCTGTTTTTGATTGTTTGGCTTTATTAAAAATATTGTAAAGAAAATTTGAAGAAGAGTCCACGTTTAACAGCTGGTTTACCTGTTAACTAAAGAAGAGAGTAAAGAAACGGTGGTCGTGGCTTAGTCTTTTTGCTTGCTATAGAGAAGTGCTTATTAATATGCTGGATCCTATAATATTAAAAATGGAACTCACCCTGCGACTGCCATTTCTCCTCTTCTCCTCCAACTGTTCCACTTCCTCTGTCTCTATCTGGACGTCTTATATGCAGGCAAATCAACTGAGGCTCAGAGAGCTTGTGGTCACAGCACTAATAGTGAGAGAGCTGGGACTGGACAGAGGATTCGCAGCTCCTACTCTCGAATCTCATTCATGATAGCACCCAGTTGGGTGTTTCATAAAAAATAGAGGCGGGGGTCTTACTCATATTTTAAAATCATTTTCTAGAAACTAGCTTTCTAAACTTTGGATTTGGGTTAATTAACACTCTTTTTGCTAATGCACTCTTTACATGCTTTTTTGCTTTACACATTTTTCTTATCAATCTTTTAACTTCCCCCGATAATAAGTACTTCATGGTTATAGTAGAAAATGGAAAAAAAATTAAAAAGGTATCTCTAGAGTAGGAAAAAAATTCTCCTGGGGAGCCACTGTTAATATTTTTGCATATTGCCTTTCAGCTTTTTTGGGGGCTTATGCTTAAAAAAAAAAAAAAAATATATATATATATATACATATATATATATATATACACACACACACACACACACACACACATATATAATTGAGATAGTATGCATGTTCTATGTTATATAATATGTAACTTTGCATCTTACCCATCCCCTGCCTTTACCCTTCATCATAGGTCTTTACCTACCTATTAATTTAAATTGAATTGGAGCTAAAGTTTTTTGAGTCATTATGATCAATTCATTGTAAATCTCTTTAGTAGATGCTATTTTATTTGTGCATTTTATTTGATTATTTTCTTAGTGTCATTGAAATTGATGTATTGTTTGCCATTCAGACTTGGAAATCATGAGTTAGAATGTATGTGAACTGTTGTAAAATCGACTTTCTAGTTTCTTGTCAAAGAATTAATAGACACCATTATGATAAGCAAATTGTTTCTCTGTTTGTGTGAGGGATGTAGTTGATTTTCCTTTGGGGTCTCTAACATATCTGCTCCCTTGAGCAAAGATTCTTTTAAAGCTTGGAATCAGGGACTTCCTTGGTGATCCAGTGGGCAAGACTCCGTGCTTCACTGCTCGGGCCGCGGGTTCGGGAAACTAAGATCTCTCATGACCTGCGGCCTAAAAAAAAAAAAAAAAAAAAAATGCTTGGAATCAGAGCCATTAGTCAAATGGTGTTTCTTAGATTCCCTCATTGCTTTTCCTAGAGAAATTCTCAGCTTCAGGAGGGATGGGGTGTGAAGCAGTGCATCAGGAAAAGGTTATACTGTCCAGCTGGTGGGAATAGAGGAGGAGTAGTAGACTGACAGGCTCTATGACATTCTAAATCTCAGAATCCTGATGAAAACTTTTAGAGGCTTTGGTCGTATCCTTCCTCAAGTTGCTAAAAGCATCTGTGTGTTACTGAATCGTTGGAAAAGTGTATCTTGTTCTGAGGGAATCCATAACTGTATCTGGGGAATATTCCCATTTTATTTATGGGAAAGTTGAGGCCGGTGCAACACAGTTAGAGTCACTGGCAGAGTTAAAAGCCAAGTCTACCTCTCTTGCAGTTATTCCTAGTTCTTTAATGAACCAAATTACACATTTCACTTGCTGAAGAAGCATAATGTTGTAGAAAGTTTTCCATGGGCTCCGGCACTGATATTCAACTCTATTTTCCTGCAGGAACTGCCAAAAGCCTTCACGGATAGAGGGCTGGGCTTTACACTCCCTCAAAAGCTGGATTTGTCAGGGAACTTGAGATTCTCAGGGATGGGTGGGTTGGGAATAGGCTAATTCCCTTGAAATTTTCTACTGTCTCTGAATTTCTAGGACCATTTGAACTATATAACCCTTTCAGGAGATGAGGCTTTTATAATGAATGACAAAACACGATCTTAGAAGAAAACTATTCAACGCCCTCTACCCTGCAGTAGCACCCTCTTTTGAAAAGTGGTGTTTTCTTGGTGTGGGAACACCACAGAAAGAGCAAAGGGAACTAGAGACCACATATTTCCCCTCCAAACCCAGCTGGTGTGTTCCCAGCACCTTCCTGCATGTGCAGGAGAAAAAAAGGAATGCCGACTTGGACTACGGAGTGCCAAGGAAACACTACCATATGCGCATACTCAAGACGTGAATACGGAGTGCCAAGGAAATACTACCATATGCGCATACTCAAGATGTGAGACTAATTAACATTTGGCCCATGTTCTTCTAATTAACTTTCCTTTGCAAGAAACATTACCCTCACTGCTCCTCCCACCTCCAAAACACGCAGAGCCAAACCCCCAAAACAAGGCCAATTAAATGAACAAACTTATATCATTTCAACACCCCCCTACTCCTACAAACGCCACGGTTTCTGGTGACAGCTTCTAATGATTTCTTGAGTGAGATACAGTATCAGTGGGTTACACTAGGAAGTTATCTAGGAAGCTTTTTTTAATTGTTATGTAGTATACAAAAATGGGCCAAGTTGGCTGCATTTAGGGTTCATCAACCATTGCAAATGATTCTTCGAATGTTTTGGGTTTGGTAAAACCTAAAACACATTTTGCCAAGCACTTTTCCTCCTTAATTTTTCAAACTGTGTATTTTAGGGAAAATTTGATCCATATGGTTTTGATTCATTTACTCTTATATCATTGACATTTTTTTTTTTTTTTTCCTACGGAGCCATTTGATATCCAAGAAGCTTTCTGAGCCTTTCCTACGTTCATTTTAAGCATTTTCCTCCTTAAAAAGAGGAAGTCCTCTTTGTAACCTCAGAGGCTATAAATTTTGAGTACTCTCTCAATTCAGCAATACTTAAAAATACATTTGGTATAAATCTGGATTATTATGAACACATTTTATGTTTAGAACAGATGGGCAGATTTTCGTTTCTGGTTTATGAGTGAAACCAATGATAAAATAAGAAAATAGGCTTAAATTACAAAAAAAAAGTTTGGTTATAGGCAACATTTAACTGTTATTAATAAATCCCCACAGTAAGATCTATGCTCTGAGGCCTCATTTCAAATTTTGGCCAGGTCTCGTGTAAGATATAATTGAATAACCAGTACACCTGTCCTATTTCATGGATAATCTACTGAGGAAAGAAAAAATTCTCCTAAAGATTTGTGTACCAGGCTTAAACACGCTTGAATGTTTGCTCACCACTCAGCACCTCAGGAACAAAGAGTAGGTCTGCAGATCTCATCAAGTTTATCGACCATTCATCTGTTAAGTCTGGTTGAATCATCACAGCTTTGTGGGGATGAGATACTGCCTCTGAAACAGGCCCAAGAAAGAGCAGATATATCTTTACGCTAAGGAGATTGTGGGTAATGGTGGAAGATGTCAGGATAAACTTTTGTTCTTATTCACATTTTATAAAGGAAAAATTTTAACTCCACCACCCATCCAGTTACTTTTAAAGAATAATATTAAAATTGAGATTATCAGTGTGTAATGTATGTAAATTGCATATTTGGTGTCAGCTACGCTTATTAGGCAGCTTCTCCATTTCATGCATATATGTATTAGACTGTCGTGGTTCCATTTCAAATCAGATTTCAATTGCTTAGCACAGTTTCTTTTGACAAACATTTGTTACTCCTGAAACTTACTAGGGAGAAGCATTTAAGCATTAATATGTGTACACGGAACTCAAGACTGCTTTTGATTTTGCTTGTCATTTCCTGGACCACAGTGTTCACAATTATCTCAAATTCCTTAGCTGCAAGGCAACATGAAGGATCTTTGTCCATCGAAGGTGTGCGGTTTACTGCAGATCAGTTTGTTATGCAAATGGGGTATAGTCATTAAGATTGATTGTGATGGATACTTTTCTGTTTCGTATAGAGAGAATATCCTTTTCACTGTGGTATAGCAATTCCTTGGTCTTCTTTAGTACTGTTGATACATGTAAAAGCAGTAAGATTTAACCTGATGGCAGGGCCAGCTCCCGTTTCAGGAGAGCTATTTTTCTGGACATTTTGGGCACACATCCGGAAGCTACGTGATGCCAGGCCATTCGTTTTGTCCATTTCACACACAGGTTGCAGATCCTGTGCCCTCAACCTACCTTTATCATCATGAAGAACCAGACAAACAGGTGGCCTGCCACCAACTCATTTCCAAACAAAGGCACTACCTTTTTACAATTTCCAGAAATTCATCTGTGGAAGAAAAAGGAGTGCTTTTGATTAAAGAGATTGACTGGGTGTCAAACAAAGCTTGGATAGAGAGACATTCTGTACAAAAGTGGCAGCCTCTCCGAAGCTTCAGCCTCTCTCTGTTTCATTTCTAAAGCAATTCAGGAGCTCAAAACCAGGGCTGCAGAAGGCTTTACATGTTTATGAAGGCTCAAGGATGTTTATGATCATAAATAGGCCCATTTCAGCTACACCAGAGTAACCACTGGCCATTTGCATGTTTCCATTCCTCCATATTAGGTTTTCAAGATATTCTGCTTGGTGGTGAAAACATTGCTGCTAATCCATTTGTTGAATCAATGCAGGCTGTAGTTGACCTGGTGCCTTTGGTTTTTCTCTGAAGGCTGTGGTTGCTACCCTGAAAGAGCATGAGGAGAGCCCTGGTTTATGTCAGCTCTAGCCACAGCCTCTTGAGTTAGTTGGAGAATTGTGAGAGAAACAAGTACTTGGCCAAAATCTCTTTTTTAAGGAAAGGGGGGGAGCAGCGGCCACCAGTGACTGAATCTTACATCATGTCACTGAAATGAGCCACAAGAAAACCTTTCTTGCTGAATTAAATTTTTTTTGTGAACTGAATTGATTTAAATAGAAATTCCATCAGCTACTTTCTCTTGTACATTAGACAAAAAATGTAACAACCCCAAGGTTTTTAGGCCCATTTGAATTCCTTTAGCCATTGAAGAGAAAAAGTTGAGTGTGATTGCTTGGTCTATAACTAAGCTACTGGAATAAAAAGTATTTCTTTTTCGTCAGTAAAACATAGGAAAGCCGTGCTGAATTCTCGTGTGAGGCCAATGGTCTGAATCAACCCTTTATATGTGGTTGGAATGCAATGTAAAGCTTTTAATTTATTACTGCATTTGCAAAATGGCAATATCTATAGAAATCTCAATACTTGCATATTTATTCAATTAGAGGCTGAATGTGTGCTTTGTACTGCAGACACAGAAGACTGGATTCAGTCATTAGTTGTATACTATTTTTTTTTTTTTTTTTTTAAAGAATCTGTCTCTGCAAAACAGTCTGGGTTTCATCAGAGGTGTATATTTTTCAATGTATAGTGTAATATTTAAAAATTCCTCTTGACATTTAGCTAGAGTTCAGTAAACTAGAGTTTCTGAGATTAGTGATTCTATTGTCTCCACTGATCAATGGAAAAGATGGTAAATTGGGAGACCCTTTGAGATAGTGCATTTTGTAGAATCAAAGGGTTGTGTTTCTACCTTGCAGGGAATATTTCGGAGCTGTGAGATGACTGGGCAGGCTGTCCTCAGCACTGAACTAATGAAGGATGCAGGCATTATTTAAAGAAATAACCATCTTTTCCCCCTCCAAAAAATACTGATGTCTCATTTTGGGCAGCTTGCATTACAAAATCTAATTAAACAGTTGCCGATCAAAAAAACCCTCTAAAAAAAAAAAAAAAAAAAAAAAAAAAAAAAAAAAAAAAAAAAAACCCTCTATATAACTTCTCGGCCTTTTGGCTAAGATCAAGTGTAAAAACCCTCTAAGGAGCTGACCCTCTCTATATAAGATTCCAAGGGAAAATTTCTAGTTCAGTATGAACCCTTCTATGACACTTGTAGGCAGAATTTCTTGTTTTAGTCTCTGTTGATGCCACATTAGTGTGTTTATACCTTGTTAAAATACATACCACACTGTATTATAACATATCCATCCCCCTTTGGACCATTAGCTTCTAGAGGCATGATACTAGGTCATAATCATCTTTGAACACCCAGAAACCAAACAGTGTCTCATGATAAAGGCTTGTTCCCCAAAGTGGGCTCTTTGGAATAGTGGTTTGGGGGAAAAGGATTGTGAGTCAACGATCTGGTAAATATTTCAAATTATATCCCTTTATCTTTCAGAGTCCCAGTGCACATTAGCCTACTAAAGGCTCTGACAAGTCTTGCAGTATAGAAACATGTTTGTTTAACTCAGTGTTCTCTAATTTAACTGGGGATCCCTTTTGTTGAGTATCAGACTACCAAGTTTTGAGGAACATTTCCTAGGAAGTGCTGAATGAAAAAAAATGGGTAGAGATCCAACTCATGATTTGTCCATTTCTAGAATTGTTCTTTAATTTTTTTTCACTAGTGAATGTTTCTTCTATTTAATGTCTGATGTTATCTCCTGCTTCAATACATTGTCACCCTCTGCAAGTGACCTTAGCAGGAAAAAGAGAAATTTTAAAGAAGAAGCTATAAACTGCTTAATAATGTTAAGATAGGCAGAAAAAGGGAGTAAAAACAGAGAGAATTCCTATTTAGTGAACTGACAGCCGTGTGGGTATAATTCGTTGATCTAAGCAGGAGCCCCAAAGTCAAAAGCACTAGATTCCAGTACTTAACAGCCACTCACTAGCTGTGTGTCTTCAGGCAAGTTGCTTAAACGATCTCAGCTTCTGTTTCATCCTCCTGTTAAACTTGGGAGATATTGAAAACGGATCACCCTATAGAGCTACGCTGAGAAACACAGTACTTAAAAGGATTAAATGCATTTTGATAAAGTGATAATACTGTTTGTTGCAACAGAGCTCTCATTATTGTTTGCTGAAAAATATCACGCAGGCCTCTGACAAAAAAACATACTTTTCTTTGTCCCTGATGAATAAGACAAATGTGGAAGTTGAATACCATCAAAGGAAAAGCAGTTTCTTGGTGGACTGGAGTATTTTAAGGTATTCTACTCAGACATTTTAAAGACCTAAGGACACATATTGGTGTCCATTCAGAATGCAGTCATAATGCTCCTGGGATATGAAACTCGCCAGAAATACAATGTACAAAAATTGGTTTTGTTTGAGTAATTCAGGTCACAATAACTTGAGAACCCACTACAATGAAAAGAAGAGGTAACCATCCTTCATTCCATGGGTCTAAGAGTAGGGAGGGGACAGGGTTGTCCTATTGTTTCCTATTCTGATTCTTGTTTTGATTTATTGAAATGTAATTTTTAAAATTTATTTATTTATTTATTTTTGGCTGCATTGGGTCTTCGTTGCTGCACGCGGGCTTTCTCTAGTTGTGGTGAGCGGGGGGGGGGCTACTCTTCGTGGCGGTGCTTGGGCTTCTCACTGCAGTGGCTTCTCTTGTTGCAGAGCACGGGCTCTAGGAGCATGGGCCTCAGTAGCGTGGCACACAGGCTTCAGTAGTTGTGGCTCACGTGCTTAGTTGCTCCGCGGCATGTGGGATCTTCCCAGACCAGGGCTCGAACCCATGTCCCCTGCATTGACAGGAAGATTCTTAATGAGTGTACTACCAGGGAAGTCCCTCGAAATATAATATTGACATGAACTCATTTAAAAAAAATCTACAGTCTAGCTTTTATGATACTAGATACCTCAAAGGCAGGAGAATCTGTTGAACGCTATACTTCTCTCTCACCAGCAAAAGAGAAAGGTAGCTAAAAGAACAGGTGCAATAGCAAGGTTTTAGAAAGTAAGGGGCAATCTAAGTAATTTTGATTAAACTGATTGGGGAGTATTCCTTTTATCACTAAATTACAAAGACTCTTTTGTCAAGATCTGTAGGAGCAGATTTCACTTCTGTAGGTCAAAGAACTATGTATATGGCCTCACTGTGGGTCCTGGATGTTGCCAGCTACTTCAAGTTGCCTGGGAATAGGAGACATAGCCACTGCCCAATTTATGATCAAGAACACAAGTAAGTTTTCAGGTGGAAAAGCACTGCAGCATCTTTATTGGTCCAGTGCCCCTGAAGTCGGGAAGGTGGGGGGATTAAAGTAGGTAGGACCGTAGCTTACTGGAATAGTAGCTTCTGGTTCTTAGAAGGCTGTGTTCTCAGATGTTGTCCCATATGTATAGAGTTGTTACAAATTTCCGTGCATCTTAATTGAAAGCTTATTCTGCCTTAACACAAAACCTGTGAAACAGGGCAGAAAACACTTCCTGAAGGGTAAGTTCATTCTCTGACTTTTTCAAGGCTGTGCACTGCTTTCCCATAGTTAATAGAAACAATTTTCCTGCTATCTACTCGTTAAATCAGTATCACTTATCTTTTCAGTTGGCTCTTTTCTCTGTCCTAAGGACTTATCTTCCTTCACGTGAAGAGAAGTGTAGGGAAATTTCTCTTCTGTAATCTTCAGGCGTTTAGTAGATGGAGTCTTATGACAGGACCTTGGGCAGCCACAGAAATATTTGCCTGCATCACACATGATCTGGAAGAAAGCAGAAGTTTCACTGTTGAGCCGGGCAAATTTTTCCTCCCTCAGTAGCCTGGAATGTCTGCCCTCCACACAGTTGTAGTATCGGGTGGAAGGGGAAGTTTTTGGGGAGTGAAGATACAGTGTAGCCCAGCACCCCTTTGCTTCAGAGAGGCAGTGTGGAGGTCCTTCTTTCTAAAAGGTAACGTGGACACCTAGGTTATTGTAAAGTTCTGCGTGAATCTCAGACAGAACTGGGCAGTTAAGATTCAGCAAGGTGTGCATCTAAGAATGGTTATTAGGTGAATCAGCCCTGCATTTTCTTGAATGCAGGCTTAGCTTATGGGCAATTAGAGATAAAGTTTTAAACACCATCTCACTGAAGTACTGTGGGATGCCCAAGCATAGAGCTTTTCCCTTTCTATATTTGGAATCCTAGGTCTCAAGAGGTCAATTAATATTTAGCAAATGTGTCCAGAAGTAGTCATACAATTAAACCAAGATATATGCTTAATTTTCTACAGTCATGTTTTTGAAATGGTGATAGGTTTGAGTGCTTAGTCTTTAGAGGGCTGCTGTTGTTTCCTGAAATGAGAAGAGTTAACAGCAGGTAATGTCATTCCTCTCAGAAAGAGTTTGAGACTCTCTGTGTTAAGTGATGAATGAGGGTATCTGACCCACATCTGTTTTACATTAGAATGGAACATTGCCCTGCCATCGTTAGGAGCATTTGTCAAGATTCCCTGGACAGAGCTTCTGTAAATTACATGCTGCAAATGTGTCAGGGTCAGATAAGAGGATATCATTAACTCTCCCAAGTTTACTCAGGGCTCTGTCACTCCATCTTAATATGCTAAGGCCAACAATTTTCCTTGAGCCATTTTGCTATATTTTTCATTCATAGGAGGAAAAATATGTATGCTACACCCTACCCCCCCCCCAATATCACACATGTTCTTTTCTCATAAATCATATTAATTGTAGACATGGTCACAAAGCATATTAAATGCAGGCATGCGTAAATGAATTAAAACATATGAGAATTTTATTACAGCCCATGGTGGGTCTAACATAGTCAAATACCAACTGTATTAACCATACTTTTTCATTTAGGTGAAATGAGCTTTTTCTTAATGGGCTTTATTTTATTGATAATAGATGGACACGATATGATTGTTCATCATTGTCTAGAAGTAAACTCTGTATGTGTATATGTATATACGTCTCTTGCAAGCCATTTCTATGCTAATTTTCTTGCCTGGGTTTATATTTTAGTCATCAGTCTCTAAAGAATATTGCTATCCATTTGACAGCTTAGGTCTATTGAGAAATAGGTATTCTAAAGAATCCATAAAATCAAAGTCATTCTGTAACTTGTCACAGAGCTGGAGATTAAAGCACATGTAACACTTAGAGTTTAACTGAGAAGGTACTCACTGTGCTCTTTACAAATAAAACTTGGAAATATATGCACCATATGAACCACACTTGTCTGACACGCATACTTCTTCATCATGTGTGAAACACAGCTACTTTAAAATGTTAGCTAAGGATTAAAATAAAAAATAAGGGTGTATTTAGCTGGACGTTTTACATGCACTGGTTTTCTATCTGGTTAGGTAAAGGTCAGCCATGCCCTTCCCGTAACTCTGGGTGGGTGAGAAGGTCACCATCCTTACCTTGCTAGAAACTTCTGCCTTCAGGCAACTTCCCTCTTACAGCTTTCAAACAGACAGGGCCAAAAAATCTAATTACTTAGATGCTAATCAAGTGCAGGATAATTCCCAAGGCATTTGAATCTGAAGACAACATTTTCAGGGAAATCTCCGCTGTTCAAGTTTAGGGTTAGTACAGCCTCAAAGATACAGTCGCTGATATTTAAGCATAACCTAATTCCAGTAGTACCCGTATCGGAGAAAAAAAACACTTGCATAAACATTTGAATTTTTTGTTTGGTTGTGGAAATAAATTATATCCAAATTTTAAAAGTTTATAATCATTAGCCTTTTGAGAAAAGTGTAGAAGCTATAAAAAACCCCCTTTATGTCACACAAAGCTGTAATTCACAATGGTTTTCTAAAATGCAACTAAATGTGTATTATTAAATGTTAAATCAGAAAAGCATCTGATTACTTAAGAGCAAAAAGGAAAATAAAGACATGAACCAGGATTCCTGCTAAGGAAAAAAAGAAGCGCCTAGACCTACACCATAATTTGCTAAATCATTTTAGATTTCTGATAAGCTCTGAGCACTTTCAACTGATGGCAAAATCATAACACTTAAGCCAAGAGGATATTTTCCAGACACATTGTTTTAAATGTAAATCTTAACTTGACTCTTAGTGTTTTATCTTTTATATTTAATCTTACAATAGGAAAATTAATTCAAGAGAAATATGGCATGAAAATTGTAAAGAGTTAGTTTTTCCTGAACCATATAATCTCCCAATCAAGATATAAACAACTTATTTGGAATTCTGAAACTTGAGAATGAGCTTAAAAAGATCTTCAACAAAGTCTCTAATAAAGGGAATGACTGAGGAACCAGCAGAAGTCCCAGTTCACGATTCTAAGGCTTGAATTTGTTTTTAAAGGTTAGCCGTAAAACAATTGAGAAACAGTGTCTGGGAAATGTTTTGGAGGTAACAATTTACTGATATACTTAATAGATTTTCTTCCAGATGCCTCACCTAAGAGTTGTACTCAACTAAAAGTTAAAAAAAAAAAAAAAAGATCCTCCTCACACCTCCGTTCCCAAGGAGACAGAACAGAGATCTTTACAAAAGGAAAACTTTTCCTGTTCATTGCAGTTCCTGGACTCATCTGATATTTCATAAGAATGTGATTGATGTTCAGTAGACAGAACTGATTAGCCCTGAGTTTCTTTCTTTTCCTGTGAAATTGTTTGTGAAAACCAGGCAGTTGTGTTTCTCCTACCTCAAATTAAAAAATAAAATAAAATCAGGCAAAAATGCCAGCCCTGTAATAGAAATAGCTTATTAATGGCTTATGAGGAAAAATCCCCCGCTTTGCAACCAATGGAGATTTTATTTTAGTCTTTGAATTACAAATTGCTGTAGGAAAAGCTTATATGAAAGAGATCCTGACAATATTCTTTAAAAGAAAATATGACTGGAAGACATTCCATGACCATATTGGGGGAGTTCTAAGAAGTCTGTTTACCAACTTTGTGCAGCAGAAAGAAATTTCCATAGCTTCCCTTGAACCACATTAAATAGCAAAATTGCTTTTAAAGAAATGTACATAAAAATGTAATGGGACCCTTCCATAGAGATTTGAGGTTTTAAATTATGTTAGGGGAAAGTAATACATTTTGTATTGATATAGTTATTTTTCTTTTCCAACACAGATTTCCTTTTTAATTTTTAAATAAGAAGCTGTTACAAAGATGTACATTTCTCAAGTTTTCTCAGTGTGAAATATTGAAATAAATTGCGTTAGTTGTCATTATTCATTAATTTCCATTTCAGAGCAAATGTAGGGAGGTATTAGTGCCTCTTTTCCCATCCTCATCCAATTCTTGAGAAAGAAGTCATGATTACAATGTGTGACCATCACAGTGGAAAGAAAAACTCGTGGGAGAATATCTGTCTCTAAGCAAGATAACGGGTCTCTGGTCCTCTTTATTTCCTCACATTAGCTTCCGCAAGTCTTGGGCTGCTGAGCTAAGGGCAATTGCTAAAGCAGGAGCTGTCACGAGCTTCCGGTGTGTGACAGTCATAATAGTGACACGAAGATCCATCAAGCATCCCTCTTCTTCCATTCACACAGCAGCCATCCCTCCTGATTGGATCATGAACTGGGATGTCTTTAGGACACTGTGCCCTGGCACCTTTAAGGAGCTGTCTTTCTCTTGCCCTAGAGTATAGCCTTGGCAGATGGTACTGTATGTTCTCCATCCTCCAACAAATATATTTCAAGGTCTTCCGGTCCTAAGGTATTTTCTAATTCAACAGTTGCAAAAAGTTGCTATGTGAACATCATCAGCTGAATTTTGCTTATAGGAAGGACTCATTTCTTCTCTTTTTAGGATCTTCATGTTTTTTTCCTCCCATGGACAGAATTATTGCGGCCTTCAAAGTTATGCAAACAAGAAATATATGGCAGAGGATTAAAAAAAAGTTTATCACAAAAATGTACATATAGCTCATGGGAGAGTGTGCATGTTTTGAATAAAATTCTTCTATTACTCTTCAACTGTGACTGTGTATAGAGTATTACATTTCTTCCTTAAAGAGGTATACCATTAACAGAATTTCAAGTAAGTATCTTCATGAAGGACACTATTAAAAATATATTTCCGGGCTTCCCTGGTGGCGCAGTGGTTGAGAATCCGCCTGCCGATGCAGGGGACACGGGTTCGTGCCCTGGTCCGGGAAGATCCCACATGCCGCGGAGCAACCAAGCTCGTGAGCCGTGGCCGCTAGGCCTGCGCGTCCGGAGCCTGTGCTGCGCAACGGGAGAGGCCACAGCAGTGAGAGGCCCGCATACTGAAAAAAAAAAAAAAAAAAAAAATATATATATATATATATTTCCTTTTAATCCAGTACTGCTGGATATTTTTCTTTGAATTTATACAAAATTGCTTTTTCTAAGGGCTTTAAAAAAAATCTTAGCACAGATTATTTACACAGTAAAATATTTGTGCCCTGTGCCATAATCCCCCTTTCATTAAAAATGTCACATTTTTAGTATTTTAATTTTCCTTGTCCATTCTTGCCCATTAGACCAGTACACAGAGAGGTACTCCTGATTTGAGAGGAGTGTGTTTGGCACTGAACAACCTCTACTTTAAAGACTTCTCTTCTAATAGACGTTTGTAATTTGGGCTGCAAGAAAATATTTAATAAATTAGTATATCAATTGACATTTACGAATTTTCCAAGTATATACTGCAAAATCATCTACATGAACTCAAAGAAAGGCAAAAAAGAAAAAAATATATATAGATGGAAGAACATTCAGGAAATAAATGCATTTGGGGCTATGTTCAGGTTTTTTATTTTTTATTTTATTTTATTTTTTTTTGGTGCTAGGCGGGCCTCTCACTGTTGTGGCCTCTCCCATTGCGGAGCACAGGCTCCGGACGAGCAGGCTCAGAGGCCATGGCTCACGGGCCCAGCCGCTCCACGGCATGTGGGATCTTCCCGGACCGGGGCACGAACCCGTGTCCCCTGCATCGGCAGGCGGACTCTCAACCACTGCGCCACCAGGGAAGTGGCGATTTTTTTTTTTTTTTTTTTTTTTTGGAGGGTTTTTTAAATGAGAAGATGAAGTAATTAACTTACTGTAATCAGCAGTGTATGAGAGCCCCATGTTCTGGTGACTTTTCATCCTCCTTTAGCTGTGACTCCTATTCTTACTTTACTCTGTGACTCTCACTTTCCCCTAATCCCCAATAAAACAAAAGTATGCTCTGAAACATACGATTTTTTTTCTGGAAGATAAGTAATTTTTAGAGATTTTGAAAAATCTCAAGCTCAAGAAAATTTTGATCCCTTGGAATGTCTTTAAAAATTTGGGTAAGACTGTGTTGCTTTCCCCACACCAGCCCGCCTTCCCATCTGCTCACGCATAGAAGAACTCAAGTGAAAGGGAGACAAGGAAATGGCGAACAGAGACTTGCCGGGGTGGGATGGTGAGGAGAATCATGGCTTGTTAAAATGGAGGAAGAAAGGGTAATCCGTAGAAGGTGGTGAACAGATTCTCTTTTGTTTTCTCTTTTTCTTTTTTTTTTGGTCTTTTGGGGCTAATTGAAGATGGATCAGTTTAAAGCTTTATTTCAAGAAGATTTTGTTTAGCTATGAGGATTATGCAAACCCTTCCCAAAGGGGATTGTGGCCTCACTGGTTTTGGAATCTAATTTAGGAAGCTTTCTGGAATGCGAGATTCATCCCTCCCTCCTGCCTTGCTGGTACCACTGCATCCAGGATTCTGTGGCCTGAATTACCTTGGTGGATAACCCAAGACCTACAATCAGGGTTGAGTTTCATTACTGCCCTCTCATCTTGCTCTTATTTGTACACTTTAATCTCCATATGCTTCAAACGTCTTCAAATACAACAGGACTAGGATGGAAATATTGTGCAGTGGTGGGTCCCTGCATTGAAATACTTTGTAAGCAGGTGATATTTTCTGGAAGCTCTTCACTCAGCAGTCGATTTCTTCTGTGATTGCTTTTTGAGTCCTGCCACTGACTTGCATGAAGTTGAGAAAAATCACTTCCTCTCTTGGGTGGCAGTTTTCCAGCTGCAAAATTAATTATCTACTTGCTTCCATCACAAGGTGTTGTAAGGGTCAGCGAGCCTGTGTTTGTGAAACTTGTCACCGTGCTAATCGGAAAGTTGTTCTGTTATCACAGTTTTGTTTTTTTAAAAGTTCGCTTGCTCTCCAGGGTTATTTAAAAAACCGAGCAGACTTTTTATAACATGTTTGCATTTCAGGCTTTTTTTTTTTTTTAACACTTCTTATGAAAATGTTAGTTTAGAGAAGAAATGAAAGGATTAGGTAATGGGGGCAGTTATTTGGAGAATCATTTACCATTCATTCATTCGCTCATTCGGTACCTAACATGTGCCAGCCTCTGTTAGGTGCTGATGATATGAAAATCGGTAGGTTACTCCCCTCAGAGCTCTCATAATTCAAAGTAGGTGACCAAGTACTAATTACACAGTAAGAGGGATGAGGAAAACGCAAGGGAATATCAGGGAGCGTGTACTAATTTCTAATTACTGAAGGGTGGCCAAGATGGGGAGTGGAGTTTTCGTGAGAGGGAACTCTATGAAAAAAGACACAGAGATCTCAAAATACACAAAAAGAATTTGATTTGGATTCAACTTAAAAAAAAAATGTAAGCAAATGCTTGTTTAAAATGACACGTGAAACTCCCAGTTGTAATACATGGTTAAACATTATTCAATACGAACAGATATAATTTCTTCCTCCTTCCAACCTGCCGTCTCTGTGTCCCTCCTTCTTTGAATTTCCAGTATGATTTTATCACTAGGGGCACGGTGTCCTCTCTCTCCCACCCTCTCTCCTTCCTTTTTTTTTTCTTTTCCCTTCTTCCCCCACCCTCCTTCCCCTTTCCCCCTCTCCTTCTTTTTGAAACTGCAGTCAGATGTTATCACCGGGCATGATGTAATATCTCTGCCACTTTGAATGGAGGTCACCGTCTTCGGGACGGCTCTTTAGCAGTAGATTTCCAAGGAAGTAACACTTGGCCTTTTTCAGTGATCCTTTCAGCTACAGGCTAGGGTCTGGTCCTCCCTGAATTCTCACTTCTTCCTAATCTGCCTGTTTATTTTAGGTAATGGGACTCCTGACCAACCACGGTGGGGTACCCCATCAGCCCCAGACCGACTACGCGCTCTCGCCTCTCACTGGGGGCCTGGAACCTACCACGACGGTGTCGGCCAGCTGCAGTCAGAGACTGGACCATATGAAGAGCTTGGACAGTCTGCCAACCTCTCAGTCTTATTGCCCACCCACCTATAGCACCACGGGCTACAGTATGGACCCCGTCACAGGCTACCAGTATGGGCAGTATGGACAAAGTAAGCCTTGGACTTTCTAGGGGGTAACTGCTCCTGGAAGGGTGAAACACTTAACTCTTCCTTGAGAAAGGGGAGCTGCCAGCATGATTAAGCCTTCCATCCTGGTATCAATTTTGTGGCAAAGCCAGCTGGTTGTTCCAGCAAGGGCTTCCCAGTATAATTATTTTCTTAACCAATGTCAACAACATCTTGCGGTTATTAATTGCTGAGACGTGAAAGCTGAATGCCACTAGGTAAAACACAAGGGTTGGCCAAAATGAAATAACCTCTGGCATTAGAAACACATGTTCTTAATGAGGTCAGCTCAAGGATCATATGGGGTATAATCCCAAGGACACAGAGTTCTGTCAAACTTGTCTTAGGAATAAAAATATTCGTCTCGATCCTTTGATACCTCGGTATTAAATATGACATTGTCAGCCTGTAGCTGATTTTGCCCCTTGCTGTGAATTGTCCCAGCCTGACCTGAAAAGCTGCGTGTGTTTCCTTACAGGTGCCTTTCATTATCTCAAGCCAGATATCGCATAAGTGAACTGTCCACTTGGAGATTAAACTGGCCCTGTTTCCGGTCTCCACAGCCTAGACGTGAAGAATCTTCTCAGAAAAAAAAAAAAAAAAAAATCACCCTCTTGGGGGGGCGGTCTCGACAGGAGACAAAGGAGAATGATTGATTTTCTTTCTCCAGTAGTTGGTTTCAAATTCTTTTGAACGTGTTGGACAAAAGCAGTGGAGAAAAGGAAGATCCGGAACAATAAAAGACAAATGCAACATTTTAAGGCAATGATTTAACATGGCTACATATCAAATATCCCAACTCTCTAGTGCTGATGATCAAGGAGCTAAAACATTCCATTTGTGTGCATGTGTGTGTGCATGTGTGTGTGTGCATGTGTGTGTGCGTGTGTGCATGTGTGTGTGTGTGCATGTGTGTGTGTGTGAGTGTGTGTGATTTATCTTGACTGGTTTGGGCAAGCAGAATGTTCTGAAAATATAGTTGGAGAATAAAATATAACAAGTTTGATGTCCAGTGCTGACACTTCTACGACCTTAAAACTGCTCACTCCACGAAGCAGGAACGGAGGAGTCCTTGACTTTTACACACTGGAAATGGATATAAAAATAAATGCCACCATTTTTAGGAAGTTAGACTAGATGGAAAGGACCTCCCAAATAAATTATTTGTTATCTTATCCTCATCTGTAATTCAGTTGTCAATGCATGTCCTGGATGGACACGTCTTGCTAACAGGATATGGGGGAACCAGAAGAAAAGCTTGCTTTCTTTCTCAGTGTGGGAGAGGTGTGTGACATTTGCCCAATTTAGTTTCATTTGGAAGCCAACCTGGGCGGGGGGAGGGCATGGTGGAGAAGTGATGTGCATTCCCACAGCTGCTTATCAGTGTGCAATAACTGTGTACCTCATGGTTGCTTTGGCATTGGCCAGGGCCATAGAAACAGAATCAGAACTATATTTTTGCAGGTGCTTTATTTTCGCAGCCCATGATTCATTGTGGTAGAATGCAGTGATGTTTGCCATTTGCTGGACAACCAATACCCGGCTTGCTCCTTTTGATTAGAGACCATGTTTGAGAATAATGCTTTTAAAATGACTTCGTTTACATTCTTCTCTTTTCTGTGAAAGGCAGGGCAACACCAGAAATGTCCATGTGGCTGTCATGTACTTTTAAATTATACAATAATACCTGACATTGAAAGATGATAGGAACTGAGGTTTACATACGTTTGTGTGGTGACATTTTAGAATGTCAATAAATCTGTTTTTTGAGATGTTAAGAGGAACAGGAAGGTGGAATGCAGTGTTATTTATTTCTTTCTATTCTTGGAACCAGGAACGAGGTAGGCACAAGTACATTCCTTTTAGAGTTAAGAACTATGACGTAGTGAGTTAGTGAGACTAGACATAGTACTGAGTTTAGTTCCTACGTTGGTCTTAGGGGGTGGTGGATCAAGAGAAGCGCTATCTTCGTGTTGCAGCCTCAGCCAACAACGTGTTGTAAAAATGTCTTTCCTGTAAAAAGTGCAGTAAATATTTACTATTTATAATGAATAAACAGTTATGAAAACTTGCCCAACACTGCTTTTTGGGGGGAACTGGTGAACGCAGTATTAATAAAAACTTGGAGGTGGGGAACCAACAAGGCATATTCTTCACTTGCAATCTAATGCCTTTTATTTTTTAATTTATTTTTTTACATATTAAATTTCGTTTATTTCTTTACCTAGAAATAATTCTACATCAAGTATTGGTATACACTTTATCACAAAAAGTTATTCTGGAATAAGAAGGAAAGACAATCTCAAAATTCATCCACCAATTATCAGGATGTTCCAATGACCAAATCAACCTCATGGTGATGTCGTTCATCTGCATAACTCATGAATATTAATATAACAAAATTTGCCTCACAACTATATATACATATTTTTAAAATTAATTTTTATTGGCCTTTTAGATTAGACTGTCACATGGATGAGTAAGGTTACACAACCCACACTTGTGTTCTCATGAAGAAGCTCGGTTGAACATACATTTAAGGATTGAAGTTTGTGTTTTCATAGATGTGGAATCTAGAAAAGCCCCTCAAGCCCACCTTCCTCTCTCCCTGGTTCTCTCAGAGCTATCTGCTCTCTTCATTGTCACTTGGAAGCGTGTTTTCCCTCAGAGTACTTAATTCCATCTTCAGCGCCAACAGTCATATCCACTGAGGTTTTTATTGAAAGCTCTCATATTTTGTTATTTATTTCGTTTTAGAAGCTTTCTTTATGCTTCATGAAAAAGCATTACTGCCTATTTTATTCATTCTTCTTCCGCCTCTCCCTTCCTCCTTTTCTTCCATCCTCTCTCCTCCCTTTCCTCTTCGTTTCCCTCCCTCTGTTCCTTCAACACTTATTTAATGAGAGTCTAAATGTGCCAGGCATGGCGCTTGGCCCTGGTGTTACAGCGGTGATTATAATGTAGTGGGTAAGACAGAGAAGCAAATACATGGCTACGGTAAAGCATGAGGAGACTTTATTGGGGAAATGATCATGATACTCTTTGAAGGTCTTACTTGTATTACCTTGTTTATTCCTCCCAACATCTTATATGAGGCAGGTGACGTCATTAGCCTACTTCTTTTACATGAGATCACCCAACAGCAGAGCTGGGATTTGAACCCAGGAGGTCCAATTTCAGAGCCTGTGAGCTTAAACTCTCTCTGCTTTCCCAGACTGGTATGAGAGAACCTTATAATAAAGGAGTTCCGTCGAATTTGTAGCAACTAGTCATGTATGGCTACTTAAATAAGTTATTGAAAGTAAATAAAATTTAAAAGTCAGATCCTAGTTGCACTAGCCACATCCACAGTGTGCAAGGGTCACATGTGGCCAGAAGCTACCTTATTGGGCAGTGATAAAGAACATTCCCATCATCATGGAAAGTTCTATTGTTCAGCGCTGATCTAAAGCACCTGAGCTCATCTTTTAAAAACTCCAAGGGCTTGAAGTGCAGTAGATTAAAATGTCCGAATTCTTTAAATGCCTTAAGGTCTTTTTGGCAATACACTCATCCTTCTAGTCAAATGCGTTGCCCCTTTTCTGACAATTATCTATTCCAAAAATAAGAGGAAAGGAAGGTAATCCTTACTGAATTTTTACTCTTGTTATCTTGCTTAATCTTCACAAAATCCTGTGAGCTGGACATTATTAGCCCCAATTTACAGATAAACAGACTGAGGTCCAGAATTGTTCATTAGTTTGGGCAAGGTCACAGCCTGTCAGAAATAGCAGAAGCAGACTTTGACTTCTGTTCAGCCTGATGGTGGAACTCATTACTTTACCTCTGCAAATCCTGCTTGCGGAACTCACTTCATATGTCAACCTGTCCTCATGCCAAACTCAAGATGAAAACAGGCATTTAAAAGAAAAATCATTCATTCTCAACACATGAGAGAAATGCTACCAGGATGTGGGATTACGCAGTAGAAACTGATCTTACATATCACTTTCCCTCCCTTCCTGATCTCAGAACTTGCCATGTGTGGCTCATACCTCTTTGTGATATACTTCTTTATACCCTTCTCTTATTTCTACCTGTCTCTGAGATCTGTTGCCCTGCTCATATTTCTTATGTTGAAACTCTCTGTAGATCGTTTTTTCCCCTGACTTTCTTTTGGGTATCTAATCCATCTCCAGGGGAGTGGGGATCTGACTTCCCCAGTCCTTACCCTAGTCGGGGTCCCTACTTATCCCCTGGAACAGGCAGCCCTCAGGACTTTGAACTCTTGGCATTCAACTGAGTTCAAACCTGATTGTGTGTGAAAGGCTTCCCTTTTGTTCGTGTACTTATAGAATTTAATTCAAAAACTTTAAATGTAAAAACTGAAAATTAGAGCTTAAAATTATTAAATAGTGGGTGTACAAATGTCAGCTGCTGAGTCATACCTTGTTGGCAATTTTCCTAGAAATAGGTATATTTTACATCTGCGATGGAAACAAACATATTGATTTAGAATTTTAACTAGCCCAGCTTGGAAATGCGTTTTCACACACACTTGGATACTTGGGGAACCATTCCATGTCAGGAGGGATCTTCATTAGCACTGGCATATGGAACCAGTGTAACGGACCAGGTCACTGGCTTATGGTTCTGAGTTTAGAAAGAGACTTAAATGGGGGAAGGATGGATTAATTAATGCCCTTTGCGTGGACATGCCATGGAAGAATCCCTCCTCAAACTACATAATTGCCACATGGAACCAGAACCGAGATCTCTGTAGAAGGAAATCTATTTGGGGGATGAAGACTAGGGCCTCAACCATTCTGAGTAAATGTTGTTTTGGTATTTATTCATTTATGGGTAAGGAGAGCTGGTATCAAACATCAAGAAGCAGAACAAGTGACAAGTGTTAGTATTTATTTAAAGAGATCCAGAGATGAGCCTCAGCCCTGGACAAGCACTCATGGATTTGGAATCAGTGTTAGATGATACATGAGACTATAGGAATAAAGAACTTGATTTAAGGTTGTTGCCAAACGCCAGTGATATAAGTTAGTTCTGTCTTTTTCATAGACCTACTCTTTGGTATTGCTGACCATTGTAACCCAAGTATCTAATCCCATGTGTGACCCAAAATGAGTACTCAGTGCCTGCCTGTTGAATAAATAAATGAGTGAAGAGTGACTCAGACTGTCCTAACATGCTCTTCTGAAGAAGGATCTCAACCTGAAGGGTGTGTGACTTGTAGTTGGAAGGGAATAAGATGAAGCAAGTATTTGGAGGGACTGGCTTTATCCAGGAAAATGAGCAGCTTTTAAAACATTTTCTACTTAAGTAAGGGAAGTAAGGAAGAACACAGACATATTGGCAGGTGGGGGAAGAGGCCACGAACTTGCAGGAGTTCACCTCTGCTGCCTCTGTTTTCCCTGAAGCTGAGCGCAAAGGGAGGAGACAAGCATTTTAAATGGCCTGAGGGGAGCAGTGAGGGATCTGTCTTGGGACACGGAGAGGATGTGGAGCAGGCTTGAGCACCCAGGAGAGGGTAGGATGACTTCTTTAAGCTGTTCTTCGTGGCTCATGCAAGGGATTGAGTGGACTGGAGACTGGATTAATTCTTTTGGGGGGATTTGCAGCATTCTCAGCTAGGTGTGAGTGGTGGAAAGGCTACTGGAGGGGATGGAAGGGGCTGAGTCCTGCAGGGCCTTGAAGGCCATTGTAAGAGTTTCCTCCTAAGTACCCATGAGGCTGCTAGACTACGGTTTTAAAGGAGGGAGAAACACAACCTGACATACATTGTTGGAAAGATCATCTTGGAGAGCTGCTGTTTGGTGCTGGGGACAAGAACTGAGGTGGGATTCACTGCACACCAGAGAAGAGATGACATCATCTTTGCCTAGGGATTCCAGAGAGACATTGAAAATGGACCCCAAGCTCCTGGACTTGACAGGGTTACAAAGTGTAGGGGACATTCTTCTGAGACAACCCTCTTCCCACGCCTTTACATCGTCACATCCTTAAGAATGACGTATTGCTCTGAAAGTAATTTTCTGAAGGCAGTGTAGCCTAATGCTGTAGATTTTAAGGACTCTAGACCTAGGTTTTAAATTCTCCATGGGCAGTTTAAAAATTTGTACTACCTGATAAGTCATCTAATTTCTCTAAACTAATTTGAAATACTGTAAAGAAAGAAAAATGGTGATGGTTTCCTTATTGGACTCTATTGAGGGTTAAATGTTATCTTGCATATGCCTGGCTAAAGGTGGGCAATCAATAAATTTTATCTATTAGGGCTTCCCTGGTGGCGCAGTGGTTGAGAATCCGCCTGCTGATGCAGGGGACATGGGTTCATGCCCCGGTCTGGGAAGATCCCACATGCTGTAGAGCAGCTGGGTCCATGAGCCATGGCTGCTGAGCCTGTGCGTCTGGAGCCTGTGGTCTGCAATGGGAGAGGCCACAACAGTGAGAGACCTGTGTACCACAAAAAAAAAAAAAAAAAAAATTAGCTATTAATATTTTTATTTAATCACATTGGTCATAATATGCGGACTCTAAAATGTACTCCTGGGCTTTTAAACTTGCATTAACCTATCCCAGTTACTAAAATAATAGAGGAATTATTTCTAATGACCATGAATGGAGAAGTCAAAAAATAGCTCTTTTATGTGGATATAATTTATTAAGCAGATGTATTCATAGTTTCTTTTTTTCTTTGCCATATATAGTCATAGTTTTTAAATGATTCTCTCTTACCACGGAGAGTTCCCAAAATAATGGGACTGAAGTCACAAACAAAATAATAACCTGACATCTGCTCCAAAGAATCCTTACTGATGATGGCTTAAATAAGGCATCATCAAGGCAACTTTTGTCACGGAAACAGGTATGTTTCTAAGATGCAAAGGAAGTACAGTAAGGGTAGTCTGAGGCAGTGGTCTCCAACACCCCACCCCCTGTGCTGACACACAGAGGAATGTCTCACTGCGAGACTGATTCCTAACAGTGTATTATGGCACTGGGCGAGCGGTTACCGGGGATATCAGGAACTTTTTGGAGAGGACCATTTCTAGTTCTTTTTGGTTTGGATTTTATAGGAAGGTGTATTTGCAGGGGGAGAAAGTGTGAGCAGATTTTTGCAGGCACAAGTCCGGGGGCTTTTAACGTCATGGTCCAGGGCAGGAGGTGGTCTAGAGTTTGACTACCTAAATGGTGATTCCTATATGTCTTCTTTGCTGAAAGAGCTGCAACTTCATTCAGTTTTGTTGCAGTCACGTACTCGGATCAGTTGAAACCAGTGAAATCCAGGGTGTAGATGGGGAGGGAAGGAAGAACTGTGTTCCAGCACACTCTTGAAGATGAGAGTGAGGCAAATACTCAATATTATGCTAACGATTAGAATGTGAACTGGGAGTCATGGAGAACTGAGTTCCAACCCTTTTATTCATTTATTTGGTAAACACCTTTTTGAGAATCTTCTGCTAGCCAGAAATTGTTTTAGTGTCTTTGATGTTTTGTTCAACAAAAAGACTTGGTTCCTGACTTTGGAAGCTCATGTAGGGAAGATAGATCTACATGAGTAAAGAAGCAGACGTCTAATTAGAAAGAGTGCTGAATGTTGGGAAGCTACAGAATGAGATGCAAAGAGAGATTAAAGGGACCTACTTAGATTGAGTCTTTAGGGAAGGTCCGACAGGGAATGAGACAAAATGAGTCTTGGGAAGTGAACAGAGAAGTTTTCTAAACAGAGGGAATAGAATGTGTGATGGTCTGGATTTGAGAAAGAGCTTTGCTTGTTTGACGTACTGAAATTAGGTCCTTGCATCTGTTTTGCAGAGGCGGACTATGGCATAAGATGAGGCTGGCCTGGGCTGGGTCATGCCCGGGCCCCTGTAGGCCACAGTAAGGAGCTTGGATTTGATTCTCTACGCAAGGGGAAGTGACTGAGGACTTTCAAGCAGAGGAGGGACATTATTTAATTTCCTTCCTCCGTGAAGGTTGTGTTGGAGGGAGACAGGACTGGAAATCCTGAGCAGTAACATGATAAGACTTGACCTGCGTGTGTCTTCCTGGAGGGAGAATGGCTGTGGAATCACTCAGATGTGGATTTGGATCCTCATTCAGTCTCCTATGATTATTTACTTATGCTCTCCAGGCAGTAGTTTCTCTGAGCTGCCATTTTCAAAATTAAGTGAGTAATAATTCATAGGGTGGTGAGATTAACTGAGTTAATTTTATGGGTCTTGACACAGGTTTGGTGCATATTGTGAACTTCAAGAAACGTTAATTTTTCTTTCCCTCCCCACAGGGAGTAGATAAAGGACCTGATACTCTCCTTCTTTTTTTTTTTGAAATTAAAAAAATTTATTTATTTTTGGCTGTGTTGGGTCTTCATTGTCGCGTGCCGGCTTTGTCTAGTTGCCGCGGGCGGGGGCTACTCTTCGTGGCGGTGCGTGGGCTTCTTATTGCGGTGGCTTCTCTTGTTGCGGAGCACAGGCTCCAGGTGCGCGGGCTTCAGTAGTTGTGGTGCACGGGCTCAGTAGCTGTGGCTTGTGGGCTCCAGAGCACAGGCTCAGTAGCTGTGGCGCACGTAATGGCTTAGTTGCTGCGCGGCATGTGGGATCTTCTCGGACCAGGGCTTGAACCAGTGTCCCCTGCATTGGCAGGTGGATTCTTAACCACTGCGCCACCAGGGAAGCCCTCATCTCTACTTCTTAATGAAGACGTGTGTGCTGCATAGAGGCCAATGGGAAGTAAGACAGAGAAAAGATATTAATCCTTGCCCTGTGGGGTCTATTATAAGGGTAGTGATGTCTGTTAGTATTTACTTCACAACATTAAAAATTCTGTTTTCGTTGTAAAAATACTAAAGGTCCATTAAAGAAAAATTAGAAACCATAGAAAACTAGAAAGATTAAAATCATCTAAAGAGACACAACCCAAACATAACCACGGGTAATAGTTTGGTTTTCTTAGCCTCTTTGCACCGAGGCTAGCACAGCAGACAATGTCTACTTGTTAGCGGTGCTGAAAGAAAGACGAGGTATTCGTGAAAAGTTTAAAAATTTTGGACAAAGGATACTATATAAATATAGTGCAATGTTGTTTCATTGTCACTTTCAAAATGATTGTAAAGATTTAAAGATTGGGGTCCTCTTTTTGACTGATCAGCGTTTCAGAACCTCAAGCATTTCCTCAATATTAGGGAAAAGAAGACATCTTGAGGAAGGTAACTTTGGTATATCATAAATTATTATCCTAGCAGCTAAATGGATTTTATGCCTTGTAAGTAATTTATTTCATTTAAGAAAAAGTGTTGACTATGGCAACCTGAGGATATGATGCCCTATTGCTGAAGAGATGAATTGGAATTAATTCATTATTCTAACGATAAGCAGTTAAATTGTATTTCTGACAGCTGGTAACTGGAAGATTTTCATGCACAAAAAAGGAATTGGCTGAGTTACTACACACACACAGCATCACATAAAACCCCATTGTCTAAGTGACCAATATCACACCACAGGAAATCAGCACTTGGGCATAAATGTCTTTCAGTCTTTGGAAATACAGTGTATATTATCCAGTTACTCAGTCTGTGTCATGAAATATGAAAATAGTTCAGGAAAGACACATCCCACTTGACCTTTGCAGAATGATTTAATAAAGTTAGCTTGATACAAAAATATGAAAGAGTAATTGCTGATAAAAGCGGAATTGTGGCTTCCTTCTTTCAGATCCTCCTTTCTTTGGAAACACTTCACAGGCTTTATTAACTCTTTAATGTTTTTGTAATTGGTGGCATTTGTCCCTGAGGCCACGTTACTAGCC
Source organism: Kogia breviceps (assembly GCF_026419965.1). Classification (NCBI taxonomy): domain Eukaryota; kingdom Metazoa; phylum Chordata; class Mammalia; order Artiodactyla; family Physeteridae; genus Kogia; species Kogia breviceps. Next base: position 186,210,988 of record NC_081311.1, on the reverse strand, counting down.
CTGGAGTTGGGTACCATCAGAGCAGAGATTCTGCATCTCCTAGGTTTTCATCCCCTTTCAGCACTCATCTTGATATCTTTGTCTATATAATTAGGCAAATATGTTTTCAATTGTTTTTACGTGTGTACACATTTCATCCCTTTTACTGCTATCTTGATTGATGTTTTATGGGATAAATTTTCAATTGGTGGCCTCCTCCACTGAGAGAGGTGCCAACATTGGCTTCTGCATCCACTTAGGACTCTATCAGTTCCATCTGCAGGTGTAACTGAATATGGTCCTTCACTTTCCCAAGGAAGGCTGGACTTCCTGGGTTTTCTGAGGACTCTATCACCCCCTCCTTTTATTCACTGTTATTTATTTATTTTATGGTGTTATTCTGATTTGAAATGAAATATAGAAAAAAATTTGGAGACTACAAAGAAGTTTAAAAGAAAACTTCCTTGTGGTTTTGGAACTGTCATCACAATGGCAACCGTCAGCTGAAGTGATTTCTTCCCAGAGGCCTCTCTGACCTCTCAAACTAGTCACCCGTTCCCTCTCAATAACATTATGCAGTTTATTTTTCTCAGAGGGCACATCATTACCTGATATTTTCTTGCTCACTTATTTGTGTTAATTGTGACAGTAGGGCTCTTGTCTGGCCTACTTAATGGTACTTCTGCGCCTATAATGGCCTGGGATATATTTGGTCTTCAATAAATATTTGCCTAATTTAATGAATGAACTGACATATATATATATGTGTGTATATATATATATATATACACACATATATATATATATATATATATTTTTTTTTTTTTCAGTGTGTGGGCCTCTCACTGCTGTGGCCTCTCCCGCTGCGGAGTGCAGGCTCAGCGGCCATGGCTCACGGGCCCAGCCGCTCCGCGGCATGTGGGATCTTCCCAGACCAGGGCACGAACCCGTGTCCCCTGCATCGGCAGGCAGACTGTCAACCACTGCGCCACCAGGGAAGCCCGAACTGACTTGTATTTTAAAACACATCTTTTTTTTCCCTCTTAAACATCTAAAAATACTAAAAAGTTCTACTGTAATTACTAGGTTTATGTTTTTCTTTGCATCAGCATTTCTTTTGATATTGTGTCAGCCAAGATAAGCTGGGCAACACTGCCATAACAAACAGCCTCAAATCTCAGTGGCTTAAGACAATGAAGATTTATTTCTAACTTTCTCTACATGTCCAATGAGCTCTGCTCCTCGTGGTCACTCAGGAACCCTGGCTGATGGAGGTTTTATCTTTGCACATGCTTTCAGCAAGGCTGGGACAGGAGAAGGGAGTAGATGAGTTAAACATTGGCTCTTAAAACTTCTGCCCAGACGAGACACATTTTATATCTGTTCACATTATATTGACCAAAGCAAGCCACACAGCCTAACGTCAGAAAAGGTGGAGGATATGCGTTCCCACCTTGTGCTTAGAAAGAGATCTAGAATTATTCTAACTAGAGCTCTTGTGATGACTATGTGGGTTAATAGCACACGTGATAAGTGATGAAAAGTAATTCTGTGTCTTAACCTAGATTCCCAATCCTTCTCTCCAGCCTCTCCACTGCTAACAGGCTCTGGTATATCATGCTCAAAATTTTCTCTTCATATGAAAATATATGTGGTGTGTATATGGATGTATGCATACATCCCTTTTTTGGTACTCAGATAAGAATATTCAATAACACTCTTCTGGCTTTTATTCTTGGTTGCTGGATTATTTCTACATAATATATTAAAAAAACCCCTTTCTCTATATATCATAGAGCTCTCCTGCATTAGTGGCCATTGCTGTATGTACCATACTTTACTTAACCACTTCCTTTTTGATGGTAGGGTGTTTCCAGTCTCCTCCTTTGACAGCAATGCTAACAGCACACTTCGATGAAGATGCTGTGGTGTAGTGTAATAAGAAGCAACCCGGCTTGGCTTCGGAAAGATCTGGTTTGTAATCCTAAACCCCACTGATTAGCTCATTAGCTCATCCAAGCCCCATAAGTCTTGGTTTTCTCAGCTATGAAATGGAGATATTAACACATCCCTTATGGCACTGTCATGAGCAATAAATGGGGTAATTCTCCTGTAACCTAGCGGCCTTTCAATAAAAATTCGTGGGTGAGCGTTACAACTCACTGAACTTGAACTGAAGGGATTATTCATACTGAATCTCACTATGATAGTAGGTAACAGTTAGTAAGCACTCAAATGTATAGATGCCATGGAGATTCTCTCATTTTTTCTCTATTCTATCGTATAAAAACCTGAATTTTTAAGAACAGAAGGGAGGGGCTTCCCTGGTGGCGCAGTGGTTGAGAGTCCGCCGGCCGACGCAGGGGACATGGGTTCGTGCCCCGGTCCGGGAAGATCCCACAGGCCGCGGAGCTGCTGGGCCCGTGAGCCATGGCCGCTGAGCCTGCGTGTCCGGAGCCTGTGCTCCGCAACGGGAGAGGCCACGACAGTGAGAGGCCCGCGTACCGCAAAAAAAAAAGAACAGAAGGGAAACTGCGATTTATTAATTTTAAGATCTTAAGTTTCCAAGACACACAAGTCCAAATAGAGGTTTGGACATTAACACTCAAAATGACACCATCATCAAGATCCTTGAGTACACACAGAAGTAACCATGGAAGGGGTGGTCGTGACTGGGCCCTTCAGTCCTTTTAATATTACGTATCTCATGTAATTTATAAACTGTTATAAAGAAAGAGAACAAGGCAGAAAAGGGTCAGTGAGGGAAGGTCTAGCATTAGGTTGTGACCTCAGGATTTTCTCTACTGACTTCCTACGTCCTAACTGAAAATAGGTACAATGTTAACTACACTGTGATGGTAAATCATTACCTACTGGAAAGTTCAACGAGATGCAGGTGAGCAAAAGAAAAACACTGTTTTCTGATACAAGCATTCATTACATTTTTCTTACAAACTGTCTCTCTTACACGGCTCATCACAATAGCTACAGTTTTTTGCCGAGTGTACAAGTGGTGTCCTTTGATCTATCCTATCCTATCCTATCCTATATGGTTCGATTCAGCTCTATCTTGTTTTATGTCCTGTCCTATTCTATTCATTTCATTTTATTCCAGCTCATGAGAACAATTCTGGTCTTGATCCCTACATTAATTTCATGGCCAAGATTAACAGTTTGAAAAATCCTGCCCTCAAAGTCTTCGTTTTGGGCTTCCCTGGTGGCGCAGTGGTTGAGAGTCCGCCTGCCGATGCAGGGACGCGGGTTCGTGCTCCGGTCTGGAAAAATCCCACCTGCCGCGGAGCGGCTGAGCCCGTGAGCCATGGCCGCGTGAGCCTGCGCGTCCGGAGCCTGCGCTCCGCAACGGGAGAGACCACAACAGTGAGAGGCCCGAGTACCGCAAAAAAAAAAAAAAAAAAAAAAAAAAAAAACTTCCTTTTGTTTCGTTTTGTTTATTAGCTAGCCGTCTAGATTGTGATGCCACCCAAATTTACATATTCAACAGAGTGACACACTTCACTTCCGCTCATATTTCATGAGCCAAAGCAAACCGCATGGTCCTCCTCACTTCCAACGTAACGTATCCCAGGTAGCACTGCAGAACTGCTCCTTCCCCTCCTGTCACAGTCTGATTCAATCATGCTGCTCTTCGTCTCAGTAAGTTGCATCACTATTCACCCAGTTGATCATGCCCCCAAATTGGCAGTCATATATAATAATAATAATAATTATTATTATTTTTTGCGGTACGCAGGCCTCTCACTGTCGTGGCCTCTCCCGTTGCGGAGCACAGGCTCCGGACGCGCAGGCTCCGCGGCCATGGCTCACGGGCCCAGCCGCTCCGCGGCACGTGGGATCCTCCCGGACCGGGGCACGAACCCGTGTCCCTTGCATCGGCTGGCGGACTCTCAACCACTGCGCCACTAGGGAAGCCCCTGCCTCTCCTTTCTCTTTCATGCTGCACATCCAAATTATCAGCACATTGTAGTAGCTTTAAAAATATTTCTCACATCCAATCACCTCTTAATATTTCTGTTGCTACCAGTTTAATGTAGTCCTTGGTCTGTCTCAATACCTAGACCACTACCTCAGTACTCTCCAAATGTGATCTTTGTTTCCACTCTTACCACCCCACCAAGTCTGTTTTCCATGCAGCAGCCACAGTGATTATTTGAAATGTAGATCAAATCTTCTAGTGATGTTTTCTCACACCTAGAATAAAATTCAATCAATGTTTTTCAACTGTGGTTTGTGATCTGTCTGTCTCTGTGTGTGTACATGTATGCAAGCCTGTGTTGGTTTGTGACGCAAAAGTGTTTTTCTTACTTTGAGTTGCAGCAAAAAAAAAAAAAAATTGCAAACCTATTTTATAATCTGGCTGCTGGATCCCTTTACAGCTTCCTTTGTTGTAATCCTCTTGTTTATTCAGCCCTAACCACACTGGCTTCCTTGCTGTTTCTTAGCACTGCAAGTACCCATTACCTCAGGACCTTTGCACTTTATATTTATTCGTGCTGAAACATTGATCATCCAGATATTCTGCAACTTCAGTTTCCTTTACCTACTTAGACACCCTCTCCCCATTTTCTTTGTCATTTTCAGAGGCCTAAAGGTTGGTTCAAAAAATCAGATTCTAGGGCAAAGGATCCAAAGACAATGGATGTGGGGCAAAACTCATGTATTTTTTTCCTTATGATCCTTTATTAGTTTATGTATATAAAATTCTATACTTTTTATAACCAAACTAGAATGAGGCACATATATAAAAAGTTAAGAATCTGTGTATCTCCCTCTAACTCCCCAAATTAACAGTATCTCTTATTCTTTATGCTTATACAAATATATAAACCTATATTTGCACACATGGAGTTATTTTTATTTTGCTTTTTGCACATTACGTGCTTTATTTTTTTGTGTTGCTACATAATGCTGCAGAGGGTGGGTCTGTCTTAATTCATTACACCATTTTCTGATGGAAGGACCAATATTCAGATTTTTTCTGCTAGTAAATATGTTGGGGTAAATTTATTTATATATCTCTATCTCTGTCCCTATCTCTCTCTCTATTCGTATCTCTTTCCATGTTGGCACTTTTTTTTTTTTTTTCTGCGGTACGCGGGCCTCTCGCTGCCGTGGCCTCTCGCGTTGCGGAGCACAGGCTCCGGACGCGCAGGCTCAGCGGCCACGGCGCACGGGCGCAGCCGCTCTGTGGCGTGTGGGATCTTCCCGGACCGGGGCAGGAGCCCGCGTCCCCTGCATCGGCAGGCGGACTCTCAACCACTGCGCCACCAGGGAAGCCCTCCATGTTGGCACTTTTGATTCTACAGGATGGATTTCCAGAAGTGGGACCTGCTGTGGTAAGCTATTTCATTTTCAGTCAACTTCCCAGCCCTTCAGCGACCTAGCGGCCTTCTTGCCTTAGCTCGCTCATGGCTCCCACCCCGAACCTTCCCACCGAAGTGCACACAAGATGGCGACCGCGGGAGGTAAAGTAGCTGTTGTGGCTCCTGACCTGAGCTGTTTGTTTCTAGTGACCCCCACCTCAGAAGCAGGCAGTCTGCTCCTTTTGACCGCTGACAAAGGGAGTAATTAATATAAAATTCACGCCCTTTTCTGGATTGTATTCTGTACTACCTGCCTTAACAGGACTTCGAATGAAGCTAAATACATCGGGGAGTTTGGAAAAATTTTACATAGTTCATAAAAGAGGAGGGGATAATGATGCTGCTATTCAAAGTCCCATTTAATTGTGTTGCTGGTATATACGCCCCTGAGAGTTTAAGAAAGACTATATTAACCGTATCATTAGAGTACCTAATGCAATAAACAGTTTTTTAGATAAATTCACCACATGGTTTAGAATTTAAATCTGTATTTTTATTAGAACTCATTTGGCATTAGTGTAATAGAACAGGTTTTTGATTTTTTTTCCCTTCATCCTAGATTCTTTTTCAGGATTTCCTAGTTCTCTGCTTTATCTTTAGAGCTTCAAAGTTATTTATTTTTTTGTATTTTTTCAAGCAATTAATATCTGGCAATTAAAAGAATTTGTGGTTAAAAAAAATCTTTAGTTTTAGGTTAACTGAAGTAAAGGCAACAACAACCACCAAAAAAGCCAAACCCAAAAGAAATATGTGAACCGGAAAAAACATAATGAAAAAAATGCTGTAAATTCACCAGGACTAAAATAAACTAAATAGTCTGACACATACACATATTCAGTGATAAAGTAAATACTGCATTTTCAGATGTTCAAATTAATTTTATCGAGTTGATTAATATATACATCCTGAAACACTTTCTATATTTTAAAGTGAATTTTAAAGTTATATCAAAATGATGTAATAAAAAAGCAAAAAGGTAGTCATATACAAAGACCATTATTAAATGATTCTGCATGGCAATGTTGGCTACCTGGTTTCACTATATCAGAGATCTCAACTCAGAACCTAGGACACTGATCAAATAAAAATCAAGAAATGAAAAGGGATTTCATGACTTCATTATTGTTGACTATGTTCTCTTAGCCTGAGGTTTTTGGTTTTTTTTAAATGAAAAAATGGAGAATTTGAATCTAGAAGGCAGTGGGGCTGTTGCACAAAACATGCAACTACAGTGCTATCGCTTCTATTCTGATCTTGCTCAAGTTCATCAGGGAAAATTAACCTTGGCAGCTTATTCAGTGACTAAATCTTGATATTTTTCTGGCTTAATTCATAACATAACTGTAAGCTATTGCTCCGTGTTTATATTTCCCATCCATTTCTCACATTTCCAAAGCATGCTGATATGTGATCCGGGCAGTTTAGCTACCATAATTGGCATTTTTCTTGGGCCAAAAGGAAACAAATTCCTTATCCTCCATACTTTTTTAATTTCTGAAAAACAACAAGTAACATGGTTAATCCTCTTTTTGATCTTTTTTTCCTTTTGAATTTTCCTTATATTCTTTCTCTCTTTTAATCTTTTACTCTTTTTAATCTTCTCATTTTGCCCCACCCCTTTTATTTGACTTCTCGTTATGTATTCCTTTCAAAGAATTGGTCCAGTCTATGGAAATGGGTCTTTAAAGGGTGTTCAAAGAGCCATTATCCAGTTAGAGGCCCTACTATTTCTCTAAAGAATTTCATTGCAGCACTTGACAAGCTGTCCCAAAAGACTATCTTTCACAGTATTAATAGCACATAAATCTTGTGGACAAAATGATGCTCAGTGAAATTATTTTTTGTGACAAAAAATTAAAATACTTTAGATTTTTCATCTTCTGTATATACGTGTAAGACAAAAGGTTATCCTAACAACTCAGAAAAATTGGTAATTGATTTAACAAGCCACTTAGCTTTTTCAATCAGAGGCATCCATATACATTTTTAATTTCTGTTAGACTACGTTGGTGACAATGATGGTAGCAGAAAGGCAGTTTAGTTTCAGATGCGAGCACTGTTGAATTAATCTTGACTTTCTTACGCAGTTTTGAAACTCACCCAGCAGTGAAGTTGTTCATGTGTAAGGTATACTTTTAACAGTAGCCAATAGTTTGGAAAGAAAGGAATGAAAGTTTGGGAAGTTACAAATAAAAGTATACAGGCCTTCTACCTAACTTGAAAGACTTATTTCAAATGGGTTGCCTATTTCCCTCATAAGTCACATTTTCAAAACACACTCATAAGATGTTTGGCTGCTGGTCTAATATTACACCTTTCTCTTTCATCTTTCTTTTCACTACAAACCCTTAATGACAAACGCAGGCAGGCCAGTGATACTGATATACCGCGAGCTTAGCATGTGAATTAGTCATCAGACAATCAGTTCAGGGGTCAGGCTTAGAGAAACAGTGCAAAGTTTGCAAAATGCAGGTCGGCAGAGGTGCTCTCCATTTCAAAGGGGGCGTGCTTGGCCACGAGAATTTAGATCCCAGGCAGAAACAGCTGGGATTGTCGTTTGTCCAGAGATGGAAGGTTTGTGTGTGTTTGAGCATGTTTGTAGCTGAGATTGGGTTTCACTACTTTGTAAAACAACAATTTACTTTAGGTGGCTGTGCTGGTGAAACACAATAGGAAGTTAGTGTCCACAGAAGCCCAGGTCACTAATATCAAGCAAGGGGACTTGATCTAGGACAAACCACACCACAAAGACATCTGAAACGTCCCTGTGTGGTTGCTTTGCTCAGGACAGTTAAGGATTTCATTTTCTTAGAAATTTATGAAAGCATTTCCTTTTCTTGGGAGTGAAGTTAGAACATGGCTTTGTTTGTATAGGAACTGAAGTGAAAATATTAAATTTTGAGTCTATCCTGAAGATTTTAGAGTTTGCTTTTTCTATCTCTTATTTTTGTCAAGGGCAAATGTATGAAATAAAAAGTATGACTCAGATTTTTGTTTGAAATAACTATATAGAAAACCGATGTGTCCTTTTCCACTTCAATTTATTTTTCTTGGGGAAAAAAAGGGAAGTCAAGTCTGTATGTTACCCTAACAGTAAAACTTGTTTTAATTAAAGTTGCAATGAATATTTATTTGTATTCAGTCTGTAAATGCATTTTAGTTTCAGTTTTAAAACAGATTTCTTTTCAGTGTCCTTAGGGTTTTAGGGCAAATCATCCACAGTCAATCAGCCAGAATTCAGCAAGTAGGGAAGTTGCTACCTTCCAAGGAGTAAACGTACAGGATACTAGTTTGATCTCAAGTTGATGTTACCATTTTTCAGTTTTGAGAAGAGCTACAGCATGAATCAAGAGAACTGGATTCTTGCATCTCTCAGTGTTTTTCAACTACTGGAAAGAAAACTGGAAAGCAAAGTAAAAAATGCTACAGAAGAGAAAAAAATCCAAAATCCAAACCATATGACAATGCCTATTTCTTCATTTTCTTTGTCATGTTGTTTTACTCTTTCCTGGCGTTAACTGTCTTTTTGGGTTATAGTTGCTCCAAGAAAGCCATTTCAAAGAAAGATCTTTACCAGGAGTTCAATGAGAGTGAGCTCTGAAACAAGAATGTGACCCGTCCATGGAGGAGACATATTACTTTGAAGACGAAAGTCTTCTTTGAACACTGAAACAAGGATACTGTGCTAAATACTTGTAGAAGGCTCCTATCGCAGGGGGAATGTAGACACCTTATGCAGCTAATTCCAGCCTGAAAAGCCAAATTATTGCCTAAATGCAGAAAAAAGACCGACTTTCTAAAAAACTGATTTATTTGCAAAAGAATTTTCAAGAAGCAGCATAACTTATAATGGCTTTTTCTCTTTTTATAAGTCACTATTAACATGCCACTAATTCATCATGGGGCATCTGTAACGGAATGTTTTCGATTGTGTTCTTTAAAGTTATGGACAGAAAAAGAAGAAAAAAATGTTCAAATCAGGTATGGTGAATAGTTTGAAGGAATTTGTCACTTATGATATTTCTGACTATAAAGACCATGGGTTTCTGCTTTCATTGGGAATTAACTCTGGGAGTACATGAAGTATAGCATAACATGTTTTACCCTTCTTTATGAACTAATACCACTGAATATGGGAACATATCAATTCCCTCCTTGCCCCCTGCCCCCCAGCACCCAGTTGAGTTAATATGCAATGGGAAACTTATTAGCACACCATCTGCGGAATATAATTACGCTGCTGTTTTATATCCTTTTACTGGAAAGCTAGGAGCTGAAAGCTGACGTTTTTCCTTTTCATGACTTGAAAACATTCATAAATCTTACAACACGAGTGCTTCTCTGATTTTCACTGGTGGCCATTAATGATCATTTATTTCCACAGGCTATTCCCATGAATATAAAAAATAAAGTATATTTTTAGTACTGATTAAGTTGATGTAAAAGCACAGTATATCTAACATGTATTTATTTTCAATGTATCAGGTTGTCTGACTCTTTTGCTCCATAATTTCTTTGATATTTTAGATTGATTTAGAAACCCTTTGTGTTTGTTTTGAACACCAGAAATTTCAGTGGCACTTTTGAAAGGGTTTTAAGAATAATAACAACATCATCTATATAACAAACATTATATTGCAAACATTATAAGTAAATAAGGATGGTTCCCAACTGTCTACAAAACATCACAGTGATTGTGTTGTGACCAGCGTTCACCCCTGTGGTATAAATTCATTAACTGAGTGTCTCCTATGTGACAGACACATGTCTAGGAGCTGGGGATGTAGAGAGGTGCAAAACAAAATGCTTACCTTCATGGAGATTACATTCGAGGAGGGGAGACAGACAGTAAATAAATGTGAGGTCAGGTTGTAATAGTAAGGAGAAAAATAAAGCAAGATAAGAGATTAGGGTTGGGGGTGCTGTTTTAGGTAGGGGTTAGACCCAGTGTGTCTGGGCAGGTGATATTGGAGGAGATTTGAAAGATGGGAAAGAATTAGTTATGCGATGAGCTGGGGGAAGAAGATTCTAGACAAAGGGCCAGAAAGTGTGAAGGCAATGTAAAGGGGAAGAGTTCGTGTGTTGGAGGATAAACTCATCTAGGAAGAAGTGAAAGAGGAGAGAGAAGGGGATATGTGTCTGGGAGAGTTGGAAAGATTCAGATCATGGGAGGCCTTGTTGGTCCCAGTAGGAATATTGAATTCTATTCTAAGCATGAAGGGAAGACACTAAGGGTTTTAATTGCTGTTTTTAAAAGATTTATCTGGCTGTTGTTTGAATAGACTCGAGGGAGGCAAGAGTGGAGGCAGGAGGCTACTGAAATGGTCCAGGAGAGAAATGAAATATCTTGGACCCATGGCTGCCCATATAGCTGTGCAGGTTGTGCACAAGCTAGAATTATCTAACAGAGTTCTACTCCAGCATTTCTATGTGGATCAGTTCTGTTCACATGTTCATGATTCAAAATTCAGTTTTGTTTAATCTTAGTGCAAACGTCAGCCACACGCAATTAAGATTTGAAATCATCCACATTAATATCAGTTCAGATCATGAAATTATCATTTATTATTTTAGCCCAATAAGCTATAATGGATTACATCTTTGGCATATTATAATTTAAATATTCATTTTTCAGATGGGATAAACAGATTTTGGGGAGAAAGAAATAAAATAGATGGATAAAACTAAGATCGGAAGTGATGGATAAATAGACAAATACAAATTTAGGAGAAAAATTCCCAATACATTTATTAAATCGTTGCTATTGCTGTAAAAAAAAAAAATCCCCAAAAGTACAGGTAGTGATCTGTGAAGGGGTGGTTATACTTTGAAATAGCAGCATGATGATTTTATTAGCACAAATCAAATTCCTGGAAAAAGTGATAATGAAAACTAACTTTTATCAAATGCTTCCTTTGTGCCAGGAATTTTTGATAAGCATGTCACTTGCTTTATTTAATTTAATTATCACAGCTATTCCAGGAGGAGATACTATCATCTCCAATTGTAAGAAATTTGTTCAGTGTATTGATACAATATATAAAAAACCCTAAAGACTTCACCAAAAAACTATTAGAACTAAGAAATGAATTCAATAAAGTTGCAGGATACATGACTAGTATACAGTAATCCATTGCATTTCTCTACACTAATAACAAACTACCAGAAAGAGAAATGAAAAACAATCTCATTTACAATTGCATAAAAAATACCTAGAAATAAATTTAATCAAGGAGGTGAAAGTCCTGTACACCGAAAACTATGACACTGATGAAAGAAATTGAAGATGACACAAATAAAAGGAAAGATACACAGTGCTCTTAGATTGGAAGAATTAATTTTGTTAAAATGTCATTACTACCTAAAGCAATCTGCTGATTAGATGTAAATACCAATGGCGTTTTTCACTGAACTAGAACAAATAATCCTAAAATCTGTATGGAACCAAAAAAGACTGCAAAGAGCCAAAGCAATCTTGATAAAGAAGAACAAAGCAGGATGTATAAACACCTTGATACAAATTATACTACAAAACTATAGTAATCAAAACAGTATGGTGCTGGCACAAAAACAGACACATAGATCAATGGAACAGAACAGAGAGCCTAGAAATAAACTCATGCTTTTACGGTCAATTAATCTATGACAAAAAAGGCAAGAATATAAAATGGGGAAAAGAAACTCTTTTCAATAAATAGTGTTTGGAAAACTGAGCAGTTATATGCAAAATAGTGAAATTGAACCACTTTCTTATACCATATACAAAAACAAACTCAAAATGGATTAAAGACTTAAATGTAAGACCTGAAACCATAAAACTCCTACATAGGCAGTAAGCATTTTGACACTGATCTTAGCAATATTTTTTTGGATATGTCTCTTCAGTCAAGGGAAACAAAATGGGACTACATCAAACTTATAAGCCTTTCCACAGCAAAGGAAACCATGGATGAAATGGAAAAGGCAACCAACTGAATGGGAGATGTTTGCAAACAATATATTCAATAGGGGGTTGATAACTAAAATATATAAAAAACTCATAAAACTCAACATCAAAAAACAAAACAAAACCCAACAAAACCTACTTCAAAAATGGGCATAGGACCTGAATAGACATTTTTCCAAAGAAGATGTAGAGATGATCAACAGGCACAAGAAAAGATATTCAACATCAGTAATCATCAAGGAAATTAAAATTAAAACCACAATGAGGGCTTCCCTGGTGGCGCAGTGGTTGAGAGTCTGCCTGCTGATGCATGGGACATGGGTTCGTGCCCCAGTCTGGGAAGATCCCATATGCCGCGGAGTGGCTAGGCCCGTGAGCCATGGCCGCTGAGCCTGCGCGTCCAGAGCCTGTGCTCCACAACGGGAGAGGCCACAACAGTGAGAGGCCTGTGTACCACACACACAAAAAAACCCAACAAAACAAAACCACAATGAGATATCACCTCACACCTATCAGGATGGTTATTATCAAAAAGTCAAGAAATAACAAATGTTGATAAGAATGTGGAGAAAAGGAAACCCTGTGCACTGTTTGTAGAATTGTAAATTGGTGCAACCACTACAAAAAACAGTATGGAGTTTTCTCAAAAAATTAAAAAATAGAACTAACATATGTTCTACAATTCCACTTCTAGGTATTTATCTGAAGGAAACCAAAACATTAATTCGAAAAGATATATGCACCCCTATGCTTGTTGCACTATTATTTACAATAGCCAAGATATAGAAGCAACCTAAATGCCCATCAATAGGTGAATGGATAAAAAGATGTTGTTTATATATACAATGGAATATTACTCAGCCATAAAAAAGAATGTCGTCTTGCTATTTGCAACAACATGGATGGACCTGAATGGTATTATTTTAAGTGAAATAAGTCAGACAGAGAAAGAAAATGCTGCATGATTTCACTTATATGTGGAATCTAAAAAACAAAACAAATGGACAAACAAAAGAGAAACAGGCTCATAGATAACAGAGAACAAACTAGTGGCTGTGGAGGATGGGAGAAATAGGTGAAATGAATTAAGAGGTACAAGCTTCCAGTTATAAAATAAATAAATCACCAGCTGGGAATGTACACATAGGGAATACAGTCAGTAATATTGTAGTAACCTTGTATGGTGACAGATGGCAACTAGACTTATTGTGGTGATCATTTCATAATGTATAAGAGTACTGAATCACTATATTATACAGCTGAAACTAATATAATATTTATGGTAATTATAATTCAGCAAAAGAAAAAAAGAAATTTGTGCAATGTTACACAGATGGTAAGTAAAGGTCATCTATATTTTGAACCCATATTTGTTTGACTCCAAAGCTCTTAATTTTTACCATTAGTAGCAAGGCCTTATGCCTGGCTCATTAGGACTTACTGAAGAAAAGAAGTGTGTGAGGGTTCAGAGAATGGCAGATGGATATCAGGGCTGACTAAACTTGGGCATTGTGTTATGGTCCTTAATTTCTCCCTGATTACTGGAAAGAGACATTCCAGGGGCTGAGGCAGGGATGGACATATGGGAAGAGATGGCAGTGATGGGGTGGGGGTCTGCTGACCCAGTTGTGGATGAAGGAAGGCTCTAAAGACAGGGACCTTATAGGGAGTTAGTAAAACTTTTACTTTTTTCCCCCACATGTCTGCTAAGGTTTTGTGGCCAGTAATTGAGCCTTTTAAGGAACAAAGCTCACAGGTGGAGGATTTATTTACGTGGTGCACTTGCTGGTTGCTTGTTAGTTACACTGTTAATGGCCTCCCCAGCATCCATTTCCCCCTTCCTTCCTAATAGAACTGTGATGTTATTTGGGTATTTAGTCAACCCCGTACAGCTGTGTGGTCCAGCTCCAGGGTGGGTGTGATTGGTCTAGAGGGAATCTAATGCCCCTTGATGATGATTTATTTAAAACTAAGCATGTGACTCAGCAAAAGGGAGTCTCTCAGCTGGTTTCCAAGGAAAGTTTTGCATCCCAAGAAAGAGTCAAAGGAAGAGACAGACACGTCTTCTTCCTCCTGACATTGTTTCGTGGTGTGATGTTCGTTTGGTGCTGATTTGGCCATTTTGATCCAGCTTTGGGAGGCGTCAGATATGGGCAGACGAGAGGAGAGGAAAGAACCTGGATTCCTCTTGATATGATCGGTCTGCTGACTCAACCAACCCTGAAGCTTTATTCAGCTTCAGACTCTCTGTTATGTTTAAGCCAGTTTGAGATTGGGTCTGTTGCTTATAGCCAAATAACATTCTCACTGGTATAACCTCTTATTACCATGGTACCGAAAAATTTTGACACAGCTTTATTCCATCATCCACATGGCTGCTTGGGTAATATTAGGAAATATCCACATGATTTTTGACCTCAATTACTCTAAATGAACAGGGCTTCTAAGTTGGGAGTGATACCATTGGACACCACTTTGTTCATCTTGCCTCTGACAAAAATAAGATGTTTGGAGTTGTAAGAGGTCCTGCTCATTTTTTCTTGCTCACTCATTCCTTTATTGACATTGGCCATTTGCTATAGCCCTGCTAAAAGGGGTGGGCTTGGGTGGCCATGTTTTTCAAGGATCTTGTTACATTCTTTAGCTACCACTTGATTCAAGAGACTGGACAGTTGTCACAACTGGATTAATCATATTTCTATCCTGGAATTTTTTCCCCGTAACCTTTAAGTTTTGTTTTTGTTTTTTTTAAATGAATGAATGAATGAATGAATGAATTTTGGCTGCGTTGGGTCTTTGTTGCTGTGCGCGGGCTTTCTCTAATTGCATTGAGCGGGGTCTACTCTTCACTGCGGTGGGCCGGCTTATCATTGCGGTGGCTTCTCTCGTGCGGAGCACGGGCTCTGGGTGCGCCAGCTTCGGTAGTTGTGGCATGTGGGCTCAGTAGTTGTGGCTCACGGGCTCTAGAGCGCAGGCTCAGTAGTTGTGGCACATGGGCTTAGTTGCTCTGTGGCATGTGGGATCTTCCTGGACTAGGGCTCGAAACCATGTCCCTTGCATTGACAGGCAAATTATTAACCACTGAGCCACCAGGGAAGTCCCCCTTAACCTTTAAGTTTTAAAATAAAGTACAGATACAAAAAAAAAAGAACACAAATGCATAGCTTAATAAATTATAATAAGGCAAATACCTTTATAACTACCCTCCAGATCATGTAATAGAACTTTGTCAGCCAACTCTGAAGCCCCTTCATTTGTCCAATCCCAATAACTATCCTGACTTTTACATTTATCACTTTCTTGAGCTTCTTTCTTCTTTTATTACTAAACTGTGCATTCTAGACCCTGTGGTTTAGTCTTGCTCATTAAAACCAAGCCAAACCAAACCAAACCAAAAACCTCAGAAGCCTCTCAGATCTAGAAGTCTCTTCTAATCTACAGTTTGCTCCTTAAAATAGATATTGTGGTGGTCCCTCCATTCCTTACTCAGGACTGAGGCACTCATGCATCCAGCTGCCAGGGGCACTGTGGATCCTTGCGTCCATGCCTTTGTATAATTCTGTCCCCTTCAGTGGACACCTATGACTTGCTTCGAACCAATAGAATATGGCAAAGGTGACACAGGGTCACTTCTGTGATTGTTACATTATAGAAGACTGTTTTGTTAGCAGATTCATTGTAGAGATTCTCCTTTCTGGTTTGCTGAAGTAAGTGGCCCTACTGGGGAAGCTCATGTGGAAAGAAACTCTGCCTGCCTGGTTTGGTCCTCTGTCAATTTGAATAACTGTGAAGGGCCACCTAGCTCCTGTGCTCTGCTGTGGCGTCAGCTGTGTGTCTGTTATGACTAACCCATAGTTCAGCTTCCCCCTCTGCCCGATCCTGCTTCCCTCACCTCCTTACACATATTGTTCCTTAGTTCCCTCCCCAATGAACCCTTCTGCATGCAAGTCTCTGTCTCAGAGTCTGTTTACAGGTAATCCCTTAAACTCTTTCTTTTGCTTGTAATTTATCTTTTGAAGAACCCTGGGTGTTTAACCTGTAGGTTTTTTCCTCCATCTGGATTTTGCCGATTGCACGTTCATCAGGCCTCTGTCTTTTCAGAAAATTAGCAGCAGGATGCAGGTGCTACATTAGACTCAGGTCCCTTCCCTTTGAAAACAGCATAAGTGTTGGTGTTTCATTTACAAAAAGGGCTGTCATATTTATTTTGCTTTTTTGATTTAGGAGCTATTGATATGCAATGCCTAGTTGCATTAATTCACTGAGGATTGAAAAATCGTGGTAACTCTAATTTTATTATTTTGTTTTCATGTAGTAGCTAGAATAATTTTATAAAGAGATGCTTGCCCTCCTCTATCCCGTGGTACAGTTCATATAGAAAAGACAAGAAGAATATGTGATTCTTTCCTTTTATTTACTCAGTTTTAAAAATAAATTTATTTATTTATTTTTGGCTGCATTGGGTTTCCATTGCTGCACGCGGGCTTTCTCTAGTTGCGGCGAGCGGGGGCTACCCCTCGTTACGGTGCGTGGGCTACCTATTGTGGTGGCTTCTCTTGTTGCGGAGCACAGGCTCTAGGCGGGCAAGTTTTAGCAGTTGTGGCTCACGGGCTGAGTAGTTGTGGCTCGCGGGCTCTAGAGGGCAGGTTCAGTAACTGCGGCACATGGGCTCAGTTGCTCCGTGGCATGTGGGATCTTCCCAGGCCAGGGCTCAAACCTATGTCCCCTGCATTGGCAGGCAGATTCTTAATCACTGCGCCACCAGGGAAGTCCTAGTTACTCGGTTTTTAAGACAATGGATTTGATTTCTGTCATCTCAGATGACTAATTATTAATATGATTTTAAACATTATAATCTCATGGATTTAGACATATTTGATAGACTTCAAACCACCATAGCTCTTATTTTTGTTGAAGTTGAAATTGGCCTGTCTCTTCAGATTGGCTCCCGATTCCCTTTTATGTGACCCTAATAGTCTTTGATACTATTTTGATTCTCTGGTACATCCTTGGCTCATCCTATATATTTGTTTCTTCAGACCAATCATAAGCCATTTCTCCAAGAAGTTCTGTTTTCTTTTAGTGTGAAATATTTCAAGACAGCAATCTGGGTACTGGGGGGCCCTCACTGATTTTCGGTAGGTCATTGTTCTGGGTCTTTTCAGTGTCCAGAGCTAAAGGAGAGAAAAATCATAACACACACACACACATATATACATAATATGTACACACACACACATATACATAGACATGCATGTATACATGTACATACACACACATACACACAGAGGTAAACACACACATATACATACACATGTGTAAACACACACATTTGTACATACATAACATACACAGATACATACACACATAGATATACACACAGATACACACATATAAATGTGCACACATACATACACACATATTAACACACATATGTACATAGACATATACACATACCTCTAACCTTGTAAATTCATACTGAAATTTCCAATTCAAATTTAGGAATACAGGGTCTTTACTTCTCCTATATTAAATCTTTATCTTCCTTTTTCTTTTTTTTTCTAAGACGTGGAGTAACTTGATTACTTTTTAAAGATTAATTAATTATTTATTTAATTTATTTTGGCTGCATCAGGTCTTAGTTGTGGCACGTGGGATCTTTGTTGAGACATGCGGGATCTTTCGTTGTGGTGCGTGGGCTCTTTGTTGTGGCACACGGGCTTCTCTCTAGTTGTGGTATGCGGATTTTCTCTTCTCTAGTTGTGGTGCACAGGATCCAGGGTGCATAGGCTCTGTAGTTGTGGCACGCGGGTTCCAGAGTGCGCGGGCTCTGTAGTTTGTGGCACGTGGGCTCCAGGTGAGGCGCACAAGCTCAGTAGTTGTGGCATACAGGCTTAGTTGCCCCACGGCATGTGGGATCTTAGTGCCCTGACAAGGGATTGAACCTGCGTCCCCTGCATTGTAAGGCAGATTCTTTACCACTGGACCACCAGGGAAGTCCCCTTCTTTCTTTTTCTTAAGGGCACAGGGGATGATAGAATTAGAATTCTACATTTACTTTATCCTACATTATTCATACAGTAATCTCAGAATAGCAATGCCAATGACACTTTCACCATTCTGATTACTGAAAAAAGTTATTGCTAGTTTTATTTAGTACATGCTATCCTCACTCTCCCACTTTTGTATGGCTGCACTATGTCTTCATTGTCAGATATACAGCCATTTACTCCTTAGACTTTTTCCCTTTGAATGCTCATTTAGTCTGTGTTCTGTAAGTTATTCTATGTTTGCTCCCTAGTAGTCCTCATGCTTATGTCTTTTTTGTCGTTTTGGCTGTCTCAAGCTTGTTTTTAGTAGATTCCACAGGAAGGGCTCATGGGAACAGTACTCCCTGAAATGTTGATAATAGTTGTTGTGTGCCTTTTATACTTGAAAACACCTTTGCAGGATACAAAATCCTTAGCTCACATTTTCTTTTCTTGGGAAGCTTAAATATATTAGTCTATTTTCTTCTCCCATAAAATGTTGCTGTTAAAAACTCTGAAGATAATCTGATTTTTTTCTCTTATAAATCATGTGCTCTTTTTTTGCCTAGATGTTCCTCAGATTTCTTCTTTTTCTTTAAAGCCTAGTAATTTTGCTAGAATACATTTTAGTGTCAGTTGTTCTGGTCCAATGTTCTCATGTACTTGAGAATTATACATTTTTTTTAAATTTCAGGAAAATTTTCTAGAAATAAAGTTTCTAAGTATTCTATTCCTTTATTTATTTATTTTTAAAGGAAATTTCTATATATGTAAATTGGACTTTGCCTGTCTTCAATATCTGTCATGTTCTCTTAAATCCTTTTTATCTCTTACTTCACTTACCTTTAATTTAAAATATTTTCTATGGGGTGGGTGAGAGTAAGCAAAATGGGTGAAGAAAACCCCTCCCAAAACCAAAACGCAAATCAAAAGACTAAAAAAATTAAAAAATATTTTCTCCTTTTCACCTTCTATTTCTCATAAGGCATTAGTTATTATGTGTATTGTCTCTTGTATTCATCCAGTTTAGTCTTCATGTTTAAAATGATTTTTCCCCTGTTATTTCTAATTCTTTCTTGAATTCTGCCACATAACTTTTGAGTTTTTCTAATGCTGATTTATGTCTTGATTGTTTTCATAATATCTTCCAGCCCATTTTGAAACAGTCCATTACAGTTTTGATCTGGTTTTTGAGCACATATTTCTGTCATGCTGGATGTTACTGTTCTCCCATTCTCTTTTTTCTTGTGGCACTTTTGTAGATTTGACTTTAATATTTACAGTTACTCATTTTTACATGCATTTAGTTTGCCTGAACTTTAGGCAAAAACTGAGTTCAGAAAGCTTTTCAACTTCACAAAACTCCCTCTCCTTTCTTTTCTCACATGTTCAATAAAATGGAGGCTTGTTTTCTGAGATTTCCTGGCTGTTCTTCCTCTTGCACCTTTTTATCTGAACCATCGCTTTCCTTCATCTCTTTTGCTCCTGTTTTGTTTTTCTTCTAGTAGTTTCTCTTCAGGCTGGACCTCTGTTCTGGACGGTAGCCTGGGGGCCAGTGGTGAGAGTTCACAGGGGCTACACTGCCCCAGCCTCTTCAGGACTCCTTGGACGGCTCCTTGTTTGCATCCAGTGCTGGAGTAGGCATGACCCCTTCCAGCTGTGGATTTCAAACGGGCCCTTCACATTTCCCAGGGAAATCTGGCTACTTTTTGATATTTTCCTCTTCTCAGGTGTGTCAGATGCCCTATTGCTTCCCTTTGCTTTCATTTATTCAGACACCAATAACTTACAGATCTAGAGGCTGTTGGCATTTTGGCCCCATCCACTTTTATTTTTTTTAATTTTTTAATTTTTTTTTTTTTTTTGCGGTATGCGGGCCTCTCACTGCTGTGGCCTCTCCCGTTGCGGAGCACAGGCTCCGGACGCGCAGGCTCAGCGGCCATGGCTCACGGGCCCAGCTGCTCCGCGGCATGTGGGATCTTCCCGGACCGGGGCACGAACCCGTGTCCCCTGCATCGGCAGGCGGATTCTCAACCACTGCGTCACCAGGGAAGCCCCCCATCCACTTTTATTTTGACGTGTAGGACTGCCTCGTCACATAGTTTATTTATTTATTTATTCATTTATTTATTCATTTTAGTGCTTTGGCTGGGAATGTTTTGTTTCTAATTGAGATGAAATTCATATAACATAAAATTAACCACTTTAAAGTGTACAGTCCAGAGTCATTTAGTGTACTCACCATGTTGGAAGCCATCCCCGCTATCTACTTCCAAGACATTTTCATCCCTCCAAAAGAAAATCCCATAGCCATTAAGCAACCTTTCCCCATTCTCCTTGGACTTCAGCCTCTGGCAACCACCAGTTTGCCTTCTATCTCTATAAATTTACCTATTTTGGACATTTCATGTGAATGGATTCATATACTATACGACCTTCTGTGTCTGGCTTCTTTCACCTAGCATAATGTTTTCAAGTTCATCCACTTTGTAGCATGTATCCTTACTTCATTTCTTTCTATGGCTGAGTAATATTCCATTGTAGATACATATCATGATTTGTTTATCCGTTCATTCTGTCACTGTCCAGTTTTACTGTACATGTCCATGGGCTTTTGGCTTTGCTTTCCAGTTGCTCTGTTAGATTTTGTGTAGGGATTCGGGAAGGCCCCCAAACTGCTGCTGCCACTTCAGCCACCTTCCTAGAATTCTATGGGGTTTTACTTGAGACTTTATTTTTATTTATTTATTTTTTATTTTTTTTGCGGTATGCGGGCCTCTCACTGTTGTGGCCTCTCCCGTTGCGGAGCACAGGCTCAGCGGCCATGGCTCACGGGCCCAGCCGCTCGCCGGCACGTGGGATCCTCCCGGACCGGGGCACGAACCCGTGTCCCCTGCATCGGCAGGCGGACCCTCAACCACTGCGCCACCAGGGAAGCCCATACTTGAGACTTTAAATGCCTGAGTTTTATTATTAAAAATGAAAGGAACAGGGCTTCCCTGGTGGCGCAGTGGTTGAGAATCCGCCTGCCGATTCAGGGGACATGGGTTCGTGCCCCGGTCTGGGAAGATCCCACATGCCGCAGAGCAGCTGGGCCCGTGAGCCGTGGCCGCTGAGCCTGTGCGTCCGGGGCCTGCGCTCCGCAATGGGAGAGGCCACAACAGTGAGAGGCCCGCGTACCACAAAAAAAAAAAAAAAAAAAAAGAAAGGAACAGCATCTGTTCCTTTCATCTGTTCACGTGGTGCCTGAAAGGGAAGGTCCACAAAATCCTGCTGAGGTCCTAGTGTTCTCCTTTTCTTTATTCTTTTTGAGGTTGATTAGCAAGCTTTTCTTTGGATTTCATAAATCTGTATCTTCATTTCCACCACCACCACTTCCATGAATTTTAACCAGCTTGGGTGTGTTTCTGTCCTTTGCAGCCCAGCATACCATGACACCACCCGTCCCCCCAATCTAGCACTTGTGTTTCCTCTACAGTTCCATCCTAGGTCCAATTCCCCCTTGGGAAGAACAGCAGAATACCTCTCAGTGGTATTCCTGAGTTGACAGGAATACCAGTTCCTGTCAATTCAGTTGACATGTTCTTTAGTAAACTCCCAAAGTAACAGGTGACTTTGTATGTATGAACTCATATCCTTTCTTCTGATCTTATATTTGGTCATTTCCTCTGCTGCTCCCTGGCTTTGATTGGATTCCTTAGATGTCAAACCAGAGACCGGAATTCTCGAGCAACAGATTTACTGAAGCAGTGCTCTCAGGGGGACACTGGCAGGGAGTAAGTGTAGCAGACTGAGACAGAAGCCAGGCAAAATGTGGCTTTAGCTGAAGCCCAGCCTCAGTCCGGTCCCACATGGAACTCTGGGGCATGAAAGACACCAACAGTTGTCCTACCTTGAGGACGTGGTGCAGACCCTTTGTTTGGGACTCTGACAGCTTAACGTCTTTGGACAACGACTCTCCTGTAGCTCGGGTTAATTTGATGGGGAAGGGTACAGCCCTGAACTATTAGCCCTCATCTCAACCAGGGGGTGGGAGCACAGTTCAGTAACGAGGATCTTGGTGGGGCACCAACTGTGCCTACTACACTTTCCATCTGGTTTCACACGTCAAGAATTTTTCTTCCCTATACATATGTTTATCTGTATCTATAAATTTCATGTGCGTATAACACACATAAAGGTATACCTATGTACCTTTGTACATATGCATATGTATATGTTGTGCAGTTGTATATTTGTATGTTTATAAATACATGCCTTTTAACTTTGGTGCTTTTCCAATCCTACTTTTGTTTTATTTAGACAAAGTTGGGGGCTTGAAGAAGGAGTGAGGCGGAGGTTTGTCTACTGGGAATAGAGTCAGGGACTCCAGTGACTTCTACTAGGAAGATGCTTCCATGGGAATTGGTACATTAATGGCAGGGGGTGGGTTGTGGGATGGGGGGCTCTTCCCAGCAATGGTGAGGGGGCTGAGGGGTTCCTTAAGAGGGTTTAGCCTTGCTGCCTGTGAGTGTGGAATCAAAAGTGCAGGAAGTGGCCATTTATACATATGTAGTTCACTGGTAAGTCAAATTTTCTGTAAGAGGCAATTGCTCGTGTTGGGAATTTGTGGTATCTCATATTTTGAGGCTTAAAAAGAAAAATATTCTTTGGGCTGTGGTGTGGGGTAAAGGTGGAGGCAGCAGGAGCAGCTGAGGGACGGAGTAATTAATGTCTCAAGGTCAATTTCATCTTTACGATTTGCAGTTCTGTGGTTCCTCTTTGATTTTGTTTCTTTCTGTAGTAAAACTTGTTATAGAAGCGATAGAGTTATATGGAGCCTTCTATGAGAACTTCAAGTCAGTGAAAGGCACCATTAAAGGTCTTTTGACAGTTTACAATATTTAGTTCAAATGTGTATTTTGAATTTTTGTGGTGAGAAATTATACATATTTGCCTTTTAAAAGAGATGTTGTATGAGTGCTTGTGACATGTTAAGCCCTCCAAAACTGTTTAAACACTTGGATGTATTAATAAATTATCTGTAACTATCTACGTATAGAATCCGATGTTCCCTGTCCAAATGGGTGAAAAGAAAAAAAATTCGCAAAGACATTGCTTCCTTCTTTTTCTACTTTTTAAGAATTGTCAAAACCTCTTTGTTTCTTCTCCCAGCGTGGACCCTGCAGGCAGAAGCAGAGGGTAATTTTAGGAATGGATGATACATAAGGAGGCCAAAACCCAGGAGGTCATGACCTGTGGCTTCTATAAGTGAAGAGTTTCTATTTTGGGAGAGCAGTGCTTGCAATGTTCCCTTATTATCTGCAGATCCGACAGCTTGGGGTGTCACAATTGGCCTCCAACCTCATTTTCCTACTGACTTTCTAGAGACAAAACACAAGCAATGTCCATCTGGTACTGCCTTTCTCTTCTTGCACTTCTGCATTCCTGTTTCTCTCATATTCTGACATGTTTTAGGATGTTTTGTTAATATGCATATATGTATACATATACACATATATACATATCTATCTATCTATCTAATCTATCATCTATGCCACTTCACTGGAAACTGCTAAAAATTTCTAGCTCATTTTGATGGTGTTTTTTCTTTTTTAATATTTGGCATAAATCCTGATTTTTGAGTTTCCAGGAAGAACCTTGTTTGAATCATAAGGATCTTGATAAAGGACTTTGTCTCTGTAATTTCTCTTTCCTTCAGGCTCCAGAGCTCCAAAAACTTAACTTTCTGTCTATTGGGCAAGAGCTGTCTTCCCTCACAGAGAATCAGATCATGTTTTTCTTTAATAGACTTTCAATGTTTGAAGCTGGTTGAAATTAAGAGCTTTCATCATTTAAGAACTGTCAACAGACAAAATGTCTTAATCCAGCATGAAACTGAAGTAGAGTGCACTTTTAAGTGCTCTTGGGAAAAGGTGACATTTTAAATAAATAAGTGAAATAAATGAGAAGATGATAGCTTCCTGAACCTCAATAGAGGTTCCTGGAAGCTAACTTTTAACCATGTGATATGAGTTAACTTCTTCCCAAAGAATGGGTCCATTTAGGCAACAAGGAGACCCTGTTTCCCACGATCAGAGAACACTACGCAATGTTTCTGATCACATGGCTTTATAAATATGTTTCACGCCTAAGTGCGTGGGACTGGAATTGGGTGGGTAAAGTTTCCTTGGTTTAAAACTTCCACGGCATAGAACTTGTTTTCTCCTGTGGTTTAAGAAGTGTGCTGAGACCCCAATATGCTCCCCCTTTGCAAAGCGGATGTGCTGTCAGCAAGGAGCTTGTAGTTCACGGTAACCAGCTGTTGGGAACAAAAAGTCACAAGACAGATTCTCTGACAGCAAAGTTTTTCCTGTGAAGGGTCAGAGAATAAACATTTTAGGTTTTGCTGGCTAACAGGCAAAATTAAGGAAATTATGTAGGTACTCATGTCAAAAGAGAGAAAACATTTTTCACAGATTTTTATTTGGCAACATTAAAAATATAATAATCACCACAGTTATTGTGTATAATCTTTGTCATGCAGATCTACTAATGAGAAGAATGAGTTTATTTTGGGGGGGTAATAACATTTCATTTAATTGGGCTTCAAAGTTAGCTGGCCATCATCAAATCATTTGTAAACATTCATCTGTCAGAGCCATTCTTGACTGGGGGTGTGCATATGCAAACAGGTGGCAGGCTGGATGTGGCCATAGGGCCAGTTTGCTAAGAGAACCCATCCTGGGCACCCTGTCTAAGTGCTGCGTTTGGGTTTATTTCTGCTGTCTGAGGAGGCGTAACAAAAGTAGAGAAGTACATATGTTTGAAATGTGTATGTATGAAGGAAAATAATAGTTTTTTTTCCAATTTTTTTTTTTGTTTTTTAATTCAAGAAATATGGTGCTCTCTGCATTTGCTCACAGTGATAGATACTAGGTCCCTTTTTTTCCAGTGTTAATCCCAGTTCACCCTCCTGCTAGGCATGGTCTTTGGTTGTAGATAATACCAATCCCTTTCTCAATGTTTTCAACTGCCTGACGCATGTCAGGTGGTGGGGCTACAGTGGCGAGAAGGGGTGACAGGTCTTACTCTTAGGAACTTGCGTCTGAGTGGACAGCTGGACAGCCAACATTTGCGAGACATCTACCAGTGAACCATAACTAGGCTAAACACTCCACTCTCAACATCATACTTAGTTCCCACAATAATTCCTTGAGGTCCTATTTTTATTCTCATTTTATAGATCGGAAGTAGAATTTCAGAGTAATGGTTAATGAAAACTGGGTACTTAGTCTGTGCAAGACTTGGATCTAAGTGCCTCACATACATTTTCTCATTTAAACCCAACCCTTATGTGGCTGGTACTATTATCCTCATTTTATAGACGTGAAAACTGAGGTAAAAAGAAGTAAGGAGCTGCGCAGGTTGCTCAGCTGGTAAAAGGCAGAGCTGGGGGCTTCCCTGGTGGCGCAGTGGTTGAGAGTCCGCCTGCCGATGCAGGGGACGCGGGTTCGTGCCCCGGTCCGGGAAGATCCCACACGCCGCGGAGCGGCTGGGCCCGTGAGCCATGGCCGCTGAGCCTGTGCGTCCGGAGCCTGTGCTCCGCAACGGGAGAGGCCACAGCAGAGCTGGGATTCAAACCCAGGCAGTCTGTGCTCTAGCATCTAAGCTCTTAACATTCTGCTTTTTCAATATTAGAAAGATTTTGTTTCTTGGCCAGGATCACACAGGTGGTAAGTGGCAAAACTGAGTTTGAGCTTCAGGAGTCTGACTCCAGAACATCATCATTTCCTGTACCCAACGGTTCCCATTTTCTGGTTTGTCACTGGGATTGAGCCCTCGTTCGTGAATGAGTTGGTTCCAAGGTAAAGAGAGGAGGTGGGTGTAGTTCACCACCAGTTAAACACAGGAAATGAGGATGATAGAGCCCTACTCCTACGTTTCCTGATCGGCAGAGGAGAGGGAGAACCACACAGGGTGGATGTGCCCCATGGATCATGAGCTTGAGTCAGGAAAGCTTAGCCGACCTGATTCTTATTTATTTGTTGTTGATCTTGGACAAAGCACTTAACTCTCTAATCCTCAATTTCTTTATCTGTACAATGCAGCTAATAAAACCTTCTTGGAAGGGAATTTAATGAGAAGTGTTTAAAACATTCTTGTCTTCTATGATGCTTAGTTTTCTGTTTTCTATGTCAGCTTAGCTAGGCTATGGGACCCTGAGATTTAATCAAACATTAATCGAGGTGTTGGTGTGAATATATTTTCTAGAGATTGTCAACATCTGCAATCAGTTGACCTTAGGTAAAGGAGACCACCCTTGATAATGTAAGCGGGCTCCTTCCAATCAGTTGAAGGTCTTAAGAACAAAAAGTGAGGTTTCCTGGAGAGGAAGAAATTCTCGTTTAACAGCATTGACTCCTGCCTGAATTTCTAGTCTGCCCATCTGCCCTACCAAGGAGGTTCTGGAGAATTCTCACTGATATATCCTCTCAACAGTTACCTCGTACATGGTCACTAGGTAACTACAGCTATCGACCTCCTAAGGCCTGTAGAAAATCTTGGTGATACAAATGATTGAAGTATCCATATTTTACTTTCGTGTATTGACACATTTCAGGCCTGTAAAATAAAAACACTCCTATCTTTGAATTTCATTCCAATTGCAACTTGTATTCACAACACAATTTTCTTTGAGTTGTACTGCTGTGGCAAAAATACAGATATGCTTCCATCATCATAAAGCCTGGCTGATGTGCTGATTAAAGGAAAATGGCATGGTGAATTGAAAGATGCTGTAAATACTATATCTAATTACAAAGAAGAACATGTTACTTACCAAAATCCGAATGTGTTCTATAATACAAAACAAGGGCAATTAACAATCAAACAGGCAACTGCTTTCTTGACAGGCAGATGACACAGAACAGGACTAAGAACATGCAGAAAGTTTTTACTTGACGAGGAAAGCTGAGATGTGCCTTCAAATTGTAAGGTAAAATCC
Source organism: Kogia breviceps (assembly GCF_026419965.1). NCBI lineage: Eukaryota > Metazoa > Chordata > Mammalia > Artiodactyla > Physeteridae > Kogia > Kogia breviceps. The sequence goes on along the minus strand of NC_081311.1, from coordinate 186,183,667 downwards.
CCAAAGCATATGACTTTGTGGTTATAAGGCCAAAGAGGGACTCAGGAAGCACCAGAATTGCTATGCTTGGTTCTGTATTACTGAAGCAAAGCCCTATTTGTTTTTAAAATGGAGGAAAATACGTATTTACAAGATGCTCAATATTTTTGCCATAAAATACACTTCATTTCTTTGTAATTTTACTTGGAGATAAACTAGTATTTTTTTAAATGCCTATTTTAATATGTGCATTTCTTTACTGTATTATCCTTTAGATTTTTTTTTTAAAAATAAATTTATTTATTTTTGGCTGCGTTGGGTCTTCGTTGCTGTGTGCAGGCTTTCTCTAGTTGCACCGAGCTGGGGCTACTCTTTACTGTGGTGCACGGGCCTCTCATTGTGGTGGCCTCTCTTGTTGTGGAGCACGGGCTCTAGGCACCTGGGCTTCAGTAGTCGTGGCATGAGGGCTCAGTAGTTGTGGCTCGCGGGCTCTAGAGCACAGGCTCAGTAGTTGTGGTGGACGCGCTTAGTTGCTCCATGACGTGGGATCTTCCCAGACCAGGGATTGAACCCGTGTTCCCTGCATTGGCAGGCAGATTCCTAACCACTGCGCCACCTGGGAAGCCCCTTGATTTTTTTTTTTTTTTTAATATTTTGTTTGATGTTCAGAATCTCATAGTCTTGCCTTCTGACTAGCCCATAGGAATCTGTATGGTTGAAGAAGTTAACATCCATAAATTAACATGAGCTCTAGAGATGAAAAGTTTTAGAAAAGTTAAACATTTCCTAATAAACTCAATTCTTTTCTCTTTCAGGCAGGTATGTGTGATACATTCTCTTTCTCCTGGACATATAGCTGCTACTTTCCCCGGCAATTGTTCTTAGTAAATCTGAGAATGGGCTAATGGGCTTATTATTGTGAACCAAGGGGTGGATTTCTTTATACTCAGTTTTGGTCTCTGGGCACAGGGAGTGCATATAATAGCTTTAGAGTCAGTCATGAATTTCTTTTCCAGAGGCCCTGGTTTGCAAACCGTAGCATATGCACAAGAACGCTACACTGCACCTCTAGAGATTATGACTCAGTAGTTCTGGGGTGAAATTCAGGAATTTTTATTTTTAACAAACACCCTAGGTGACCCAGAGGCAAGTAGTTCATGGACCACATTTTAAGAAATACTTGCTGGGGTGGAGTTATCTACCTTTCCTTTTTTTTAACCTAAACCCCTAGTAGTAATAAATATATTTATTTATAAATTACCTAAAGTTACCTATTGCTTTAATTTTTTATGCATGCACTTTCTGTGCATCCTAAAACATATATAAGGATAGAAGTTAAACATTTTAGGATGCTCTCAAGAAGAAACAAATAATATTTTATAAATTTTAGAACCTTATCTTAGTCATTATTGTATATGGTGTACTCTTGCTCTCACTAGAATATTATTAATATATTTAACTCTTAGTTAATACTAATTATATTTTAATGAGAGCAGTGTGATCAAATGTGCTCCCTTATTTTGAAAATATCAGTTAAATATATTATGTAACAGTTATCCAAAAATCATCTCAAATTCGTTTATTTTGATCTTTGGTTAAAATAGATTTCATAGTTGGAAAAAAAAAAACCTTTCAAAGAGGCATAGATTCAAATGAAAGATATATGTCCAGGCTGGGCTTTCTAAACTATGAGACTTATTTTTAAATTCCATCCATCTATCATGTAATATTTTTGTTGAAATTTGGCTGATAAATTTCTATATTCTCTCATGTCATTTAATCTGTTTCAAATAAATCAAAATTTGCTGAATTTTTACCAAACTTCTTTAAAACACTGAAGTTTCTCATTTGGAAGATTTCAAAACAGGTTAGAAAGTTCTCTTCCAGGTTTGAGTGCACAGATCTAAATTTTTATAGAGAAATACATTTTTTTTCCTTCCACAAGTCATGTAACAATGAAAATTTTTTTTTTCTTTTTTTTTTTTTCTGGTACGCGGGCCTCTCACCATTGGGGCCTCTCCCGTTGCGGAGCACAGGCTCCGGACCCGCAGGCTCAGCGGCCATGGCTCATGGGCCCAGCCGCTCAGCGGCATGTGGGATCTTCCTGGACCGGGGCACGAACCCGCGCCCCCTGCATCGACAGGCAGACTCCCAACCACTGTGCCACCAGGGAAGCCTGAAAATATTTTTAAACTTTGTTTTCAAATGCTTGAAATTCATAGCTTGAAGTATTCTTTAAAAGCAATATCATTTCGTAGTTATTATTAAACTATCACCTTTATTTTGAAGGAATAGATGAAATTTAAATGTATATATATATATAGACATATATACAGGTAGATGTAAATACATAGAGATATATGATAGAGATCTGCTAGGTAGCATACAACTGAGAGCTATTAGTTATCACAGAAAATGTTGACAAATTTGGAACATTTGTGTTGCAGTAAAAGAAAAATATGTAACTCTTTTTCAAGTTGAGAAACTTTCAAAATTACTTTATTAAGGGACAACCAGGAAACCTCTGTGGTAACAAAGCTTTTCACGATTACTCTGTGTCGTGAAAAGCATGATGAACATTCTGTTATAGCAAAGTGCTAATTTTGGGGAAAGTAGGCACTTCAATGGCTTCCTCGGGAAACTTGTGTGCCTCTGGTGTTCACTTTGTTGCCACAGCTCTGAGTGGGGCAGGGTCTGAGTTTCAAGTGTGTTGATACCCCTGTAATCTTGGCCTCAAATGATTTGTTTGTGCCAGACAAACATTTTTCTCTTTCATTATTATACAAGAAACCTCGAAAATGACTTCAAAACCTTTTCCGTTAAGTTTCAGAGACATTTTGTAAAGCCCTGATCTAGTATTATGTGGCTTTAAAATTGCTGAATAAATTGGGATTTCAAATCCAAAAAAGTTTGGATTTCATGTTCTTCATGCTTAGGTTTTAAATGCCTTGTTAATCATGATGACTGAAATTCCTTATTAAATAATATCACAGGGCCCATCATACACACTTGGGGTAAGGTTATTCATCAATATAGTGGATAAAAACTCATACTTCAAAGAGTTTTGATCATGTCTAATTTTGCTGGTGGCCCATTTGTCAGATCTAATTAGGTTGTCATTGTTTTTACTGATGTGACTCCAAAGAGCTTTTATCGGGGATAGAAGTCTCAGTTCTGCTTTTTCTTTTTCTCTTTTCTTTTTTTTTTTCTTTGCGGTACGCGGGCCTCTCCCGTTGCGGAGCACAGGCTCCGGACGCGCAGGCCCAGCGGCCATGGCTCACGGGCCCAGCCGCTCCGCGGCACGTGGGATCCTCCCGGACCAGGGCACGAACCCGTGTCCCCTGCATCGGCAGGTGGACTCTCAACCACTGCGCCACCAGGGGAGCCCCTGCTTTTTCTTTATTCTTTAATTGTTCACTTGTACTTCCATTATTTATGTTATCTTCAATGCATGATTTTTTTTGCCAGACTTTTTTTTGTTTGTAATGAGTTTATAGTATTTCTTTAGAAATGACACAGGAGCAAAGAGAGGAGGAATATCTACTCCCATATGTACACATTTACCCAACCTTTACTGGGTGCCTACTAACCAACTATAATTAACTCTCACACTGTTTTATGACAAGCTGTGTCATCAATAAAACTTACCAGTCCTGTCAGGTTAGCCTGTACTTTCCCTGAAATGAGATTATGAACATTTTTTTTCTTTTTTTTAACTTTGTATTTTATATTGGAGGGGGGTGTGCCAGATTGTCCATTTTGTTACTAGGTTCAGTTAAAACCAGATAGTGTCACTCCTAAAATAGTTTAGTCTGGCACATGTAAACTGCAGACTTTTCCAGTATGCTGCATGCGGATACCAGAGCACAGGTGTTGCCTACAAGCCCCACTGTGTTAGGAAGCATCTCTTCCTCTCTCACGTCACCCCACATGGCATACAGGCTGAGTGATGGCACCAGTGCCAATCCATACATTAAGCATTAGCAAAGTATCATTTATCGTTTTTTAAAAAAAATTATTTATTTTTATTTTTGGCTGCGTTGGATCTTTGTTGCCGTGCGCGGGCTTCTCATTGCAGTGGCTTCTCTTGTTGCGGAGCATGGGCTCTAGGCACGGGGGCTTCAGTAGTTGCGGCACGTGGACTCAGTAGTGTGGCTCGCGGGCTCTAGAGCGCAGGCTCAGTAGTTGTGGCGCCCCAGCTTAGTTGCTCCGCGGCATGTGGGATCTTCTCAGACCAGGGCTTGAACCCATGTCCCCTGCATTGGCAGGTGGAGTCTTAACCATTGTGCCACCAGGGAAGCCCCATTTATCTTTTTTAATGTTGCAAAATATAAGTAGAATGTCTGAGGTTGTTTTCATCCACCTCAGTCATCACTTTGAGCATCCCCTTGGGTGCGTAGTACCGCTCCTTTGACACGACAGCTGGAGAGGAAAACTGTGACAAGTGCTCACCGATGAGGACAGACGGATGCAGGATGTCCAACCCTGACCCTCTAGGATCCATCCCCAGGTGGTGAGGCCATGCTGAGATACAGAGGACAAAACATGCTACAAGCACTCCACACACGCTCTGTGTGTGTGCGCACGCATGTACATGCTTCCATCATTCTAATCATGCTGGTAGGGGAAGCATGTATACTACATGTCCTACAATGTTGCAGATTGTCATAAACTACCCAAGTAAGAAAATTCATCCTAAGAATTATATTGTTGGCATGGCAGTGGTTTGAAGATAACATATCAAAAATGTGGAGAAAATGACTATGACAGCCTTAATGCTGATGGTATTTTATATATTCCTCATCTTTCCCAGATATACAGAATCATATGTTCCATGAAGGCAGGCTCACGTGTCTTGTTCACTGCACTGTCCCACCACAAGAGATGAGCACATTTATTTATTTGGTAAAAATTTGTTCAATGGATGAATGAAAAAGTAAGCAGCCCACGCTTCGTGTGCTTACTTCTTTCCTGGCCTCACATTATTTTCTTACCCTTGTTTTCCTTTTGCACTGATTTACTTGTGTATTTATTTCATCTTGTATTTCATGCATATTTATAAGCTGCCTTGAATCAACTAGTGGTAATGTGATTGATATTAAAGTAATTATAATGTATCCTTTAATGAGTGCTTATGTGTTATTGAGTGCTAGGTGTTTTGCTCAGTACTTCATAGACACTTGCTTATTTAATTCTCATACAACCCCATGAAGTAGGTACAACTAGTTCAATCTTACAGTAAAAATTAGGCTTGGAAAAATTACATTACTTGCTCAAAGTCACACTGGGATGATTTGAAGTTCTGGGATTTAAATTCTGATCTATTTCTTTCCAGAACTTGTGCTTTAAGAGTGTTTACAAACACTCTAAACTGAGTTTACTTAAAAATGAGATTACTGGGCTTCCCGGGTGGCACAGTGGTTGAGAGTCTGCCTGCCGATGCAGGGGACACGGGTTCGTGCCCCGGTCCGGGAGGATCCCACATGCCGCTGAGCGGCTAGGCCCGTGAGCCATGGCCACCGAGTCTGCGCATCCGGAGCCTGTGCTCTGTAATGGGAGAGGCCACAACAGTGAGAGGCCCGCGTACCGCAAAAAAAAAAAAAAAAAAAAAGAGATTACTTAAAAGGGGCAGGGGTTAAATAGTAAGAGTTTTTGATTGTTTGCAAATCCATGTTTTTCTAGTAGCATGTCTTCTTGGATTTATTGTTTTGAAATGTCCTTTAAGATTTTCTCTGCATTTGGACCAACCTGCATATGTCACATCTTACATGGACTACCTAGATTATATTTGGCGTGATATTATCACTTAAAATTTTATACACCTGAGGGACTTCCCTGGCAGTTCAGTGGTTAAGACTGCCTTCCAGTGCAGGGGGTTTGAGTTCAATTCTTGGTGAGGTAGCTAAGATCCCACATGCCTCACGGCCCCAAAACCAAAACATAAAACAGAAGCACTATTGTAACAAATTCAGTAAAGACTTTAAAAATGGTTCACATCAAAAAAATCTTAAAAAAAAGGTTTTAAACATCTGTCAAAAGAGATCATTTAATTTCTTTTGGGAAATATTTCAAAATCAGTCTTGGTTATATAGTTAGTATCTTCATCATTGAGAAAACTAAAGTTCATCCTTAATTTAATACGTGAATCAAGTGGTGACTTCCTAGACCTGGAAGGAAGCAGTCACAAGCTACATGATGGTTTTCAGAAGGATGCTATGTAGTATTTTTATCTGGGAATCTTTATATCAGAACACATTTAGTTAGATATTCCAAATCCAAGTGTGAAAATTTTTTTCCATCCTCTGAGCCATGAGCTCTTATTAATAAGATCTTTAGGGCTACAAGAGTCTCATGAAGAGGATTTGTCTTTTTCTCCTTCAAAAGTCTGCCCTTCATTCCAGGTTTCCTCAATACAAATAGTTTTTATTTTGGAAAACAAGAACCTTAGGTCTTTTCTCTACTATTCCCCACCGCCTCAAAATGTGAACTCATCTGCAAGCTTGAAGAGCATTGTTGTGGAAATTACTCAGCCTCGGAGAATTTCATGGCCACGACCACAGGCCGCACACATTCCAGATAAATTAAGTGTGCATGAATTACTGGAACTCCGAAGCGCCACTCATTCTGCACCTTCCATCGTTGCTCTGTGTCATTAGCATATCAGATGTCACAATCTTCCTAATCCGGTGACACACACCTCCACCCAGGTCTTGATGATTTCAAGGCAAACCCAATTTTTTTTTTTAGATGAGACACTAAGGCATAAAAACAACCTCATAATCTCTCCAGTAGGTTCTGTAGGGTTTAGAAATGGAAATTAACTGGTTTTTATTGTGTACATGTGTTTAAAAACGTGAAGGAGATACCCAAACTGGTATCATCCATGTATCTTGAGAACTTGAGTTGTCTGAACTGTCCTTAACTTTCATACTGGATCTCTTGTGAGGGTACATGGGATCAACAAGCATGTAAGTTGAGGCAAAGGATGGTTCTTTGAAAAAGAAATAAATTTATCTAATTATAGATATGAAACTGTGTGAGCCATAAAAATGAATCTCACTGGAGCAACTGCTGCAAGAACGTGTCTTCTGTGAAATTTGCTCGTGGCTGAAACCATTCTCATTTACTTTAAAGAATAAGTACTTGAGGATTTCCCTGGTGGAGCAGTGGTTAAGAATCCACCTGCCAGTGCAGGAGACATGGGTTCGATCCCTGGTCTGGGAGGATTCCACATACCATGGAGCAACAAAGCCGTGAGCCACAAGTACTGAGCCCATGCATCACAACTACTTAAGCCTGCACACTCTAGGGCCTGTGCTCCGCAACAAGAGAAGCCACCATGAGAAGCCCACGTACTGCAAGGAAGAGGAACTAGAGAAAAAAAAGCCCGCATGCAGCAACAAAGACCCAGTGCAGCCAAAAAGAAAGAGTTAAGAGTTAAGTACTGTTTCCCTATGTTGATTCTTATGACTTATCACATGAAAATCAAAATGGATAGAGATGAGTTTTATTGGGGACCCCCATTTCCCCAATTATTCCTTAAAAACATGTTTCCAGATGGCTAGAGGAACAAATCGACATACACAGAAATGCTTAAATTCTTACTTGGAATTCCATGGGAATTAGCAGTCTGTAGACCAAGATTCTGGCCAAAAACGTCATGGTTGGACCATGACTTCTTATGGGTCTGCCATTCATGGCCCGTTTCTTGTTTTTCTTTCTTCAGTGTGAACATATGCCCAGAGGCTGTTTGTAATGGGAGCATTTTAAGAAATTCATAAATTTAAAACACCCCACACATACAAAATTCTTTCTGAATGTGTCATCCTAAAATTCTTTTTCCAAATCCACATAAAATAAAGCAGCATAATAGCTATCTCTTTGTAATATTGTATCTTATGCTTAATTTTTATTGATCTTGACTTATAATACTAGGTAACATCATGATTGGAGCAATGTAGATTCACCATCTGAGTTTAAATGGCAAAAAAATCACCTTTTCATGTTTATTTCTTTGAAATAAAAGCACCTCACATTTAATTTCAGAGCCATCAAACCTAGTCTAAAGAACAAATGCAAATTTGTATGACAGGGTTTTAACATAAGAATATTTATATAATATGAATTAACTTGCTCTGTATATAAAAGAAATATAAGCTTTTCAAACAGCAAGCATCTGATCTTTAAGAACAGAGTTCATTGAGGTTAAATTGTGCTCAGAGAGTTTAAGGGAAAAAAGAAAGAAGAAAGAGATTATACCTCTTTCTTTTTTTTTTTTTTTTTTTTTTTTTTTTTTTTTTTTTTTTTTTTTTTTTTTTTTTTTTTTTTTGCGGTATGCGGGCCTCTCACTGTTGTGGCCTCTCCCGTTGCGGAGCACAGGCTCCGGACGCACAGGCCCAGCGGCCATGGCTCACGGGCTCAGTTGCGCCGCGGCATGTGGGATCTTCCCGGACCAGGGCACGAACCCGTGTCTCCTGCATCGGCAGGCGGATTCTCAACCACTGCGCCACCAGGGAAGCCCTACCTCTTTCTTATGTCAGGAAAAAGCTCATTTCCAGGGTAGAAACTCCTGAAATCCATAAAATATGTTCCAGATCCAAGTCTTGGTGAGTTCATGCATCATATCTGGACACTTCTGCTATAGAAAGGCTTGGGACCAATTTCCGTTCACATTGATTAGGGATAAAAATGTCCAAAGTATATGTGAAAGACAAGTTTAAAAATTAAAGTAACTAAAATTCTGTTCTATTTAACCCTAATGATCTCCTTTTATAAATCCAATCTATGAAATATTGAAAACCCAAAACTGCAATGTGGGACAGACCCAGAAACACAGAACACTGATGAATATCTGCTAAGCCAGTAGCAAAACATTCATTTATATTCAAGAAGGAATTAAAATACCTGAACCAGGGATTCTTAAGCTCTTTCAGGCCATGGACCCTTTGACAGTCAGGTAAATGGTCCCTTTCTCAGAATATTGTTTCTAAATGCATAAAACAAAATACATAGGATTACAAAAAAGATCAATTCTGTTGAAATAAAATGTTGATAAAAATATGTAAAAAGTGAGAGAGTGGCATAGACTTATACACTACCAAATGTAAAAAGTGGGAAGCAGCCGCATAGCACAGGGAGATCAGCTCTGTGCTTTGTGACCACCTAGAGGAGTGGGATAGGGAGGGTGGAAGGGAGACGCAAGAGGGAGGAGATATGGGAACATATGTATATGTATAACTGATTCACTTTGCTGTAAAGCAGAAACTAACACACCATTGTAAAACAGTTATACTCCAATAAAGATGTTAAAAAAAAACGTTTAAACTATTTTTGCCAGTTTATATTTCCAGATATAAAGCTCCCCCCCAAATAAATATGTAAAAAAATGCCAAATTTGTGACATAGTAATATTTGTGTTTTTTTGTGTTCTGTATGTAAAACTTTTTTTTTTTTTTTTTTTTTTTGCGGTACGCGGGCCTCTCACTGTTGTGGCCTCTCCCGCTGCGGAGCACAGGCTCTGGATGCGCAGGCTCAGTGGCCATGGCTCACGGGCCCAGCCGCTCCGTGGCATGTGGGATCTTCCCAGACTGGGACACGAACCCATGTCTGCTGCATCGGCAGGCGGACTCTCAACCACTGCGCCACAGGGCAGCCCTGTATGTAAAACTTTTTAAAATTGAGGTATAGTTGATGTGCAATATTATGTAAGTTCCAGCTGTACAACATAGAGATTCACAACTTTTAAAAGTTATATTCCATTTCTAGTTATTATAAAATGTTGGCTATATTCCCTGTGTTGTACAGTATATCCTTATAGCTTATTTATTTTATATGTAGTAGTTTGTGCTTCTTAATCTCCTATGCCTGTATTGCCCCTCCTACCTCCATCTCCTCACTGGTAACCACTAGTTTGTTCTCTATACCTGTGAGTGTATTTCTTTTTTGTTATATTCACTAGCTTGTTTTATTTTTTAGACTCCACATAGTGATATCATATCGTAGTTGTCTTTGTTTGACTTATTTCACTTAGCATAATAATCTCCAAATCATCCATATTGTTGCAAATAGCAAAATTTCATTCCTTTTTGTGGCTGAATAATGTCCTATTGTGTATATACACCACATGTTCTTCATTCATTCATCTGCTGGTGGACACTTAGGTTGCTTCTATATCTTGGCAATTGTAAACAATGCTGCTATGAACATTGGGGTGAATGTATCCTTTCCAATTACTGTTTTCATTTTTTTCAGATATATACCCAGGAGTGGAATTGCTGGTTCATATGGTAGTTCTGTTTTTAGTTTTTTGAGAAATCTCCATACTGTTTTACACAATGGCTACACAAATTTACATTTTCACCAACAGTGTATAAGGGTTCCTTTTTCTTTACATCCTTGATAACACTTGTTATTCGTTGTCTTCTGGATAATAGCCATTCTTACAGGTGTGAGGAAACATCTTATCATGGTTTTGATTTGTGTTTCCTTGATGATTAGTGATATTGAGCATCTTTTCATCTCAAGATGAAAGATGGACATCTGTGTGTCTTTGGAAAACTGTCTATTCAGGTATTCTGCCCGTTTTATAAATTTTTTTTTTTATGTTGAGTTGTATGAACTGTTTATATATTTTGGATATTAACCCCTTATCAGTCATATCATTTGCAAATATTTTCTCCCATTCAGTAATTGTCTTTTCATTTTCTTGATGGTTTCCTTTACTGTGCAAAAGTTTTTAAGTTTAATTAGGCCCCATTTGTTTATTTTTGCTTTTATTTTCCTTACTATAGGAGATGGATTCAAAGAAATATTGCTGTGATTTATGTCAAAGATTTTTCTGCCTATGTTTTCTTCTAGGAGTTTTACAGTATTTGGTCTTACATTTAGGTCTTTAATCCATTTTGAGTTTATTTTTTATATGGTGTTAAAAATTTTTCTAATTTAATTTTAAAATAAATTTATTTATTTTATTTATTTATTTTTGGCTGCATTGGGTCTTCGTTGCTGTGCATGGGCTTTCTCTAGTTGTGGTGAGTGGGGGCTACTCTTCATTGTGGTGCGAGGCTTGTCATTGTGGTGGCTTCTCTTGTTGTGGAGCACGGGCTCTAGGCACCTGGGCTTCAGTAGTCGTGGCATGAGGGCTCAGTAGTTGTGGCTCACAGGCTCTAGAGCGCAGGCTCGGTAGTTGTGACACATGGGCTTAGTTGCTCCACGGCATGTGGGATCTTCCCAGACCAGGGATTGAACCCGTGTCCCCTGCATTGGCAGGCAGATTCTTAACCATTGTGCCACAAGGGAAGTCCTCTAATTTCATTCTTTTACATATAGCTGTCTGTTTTTTTTTTCAGCACCACTTATTGAAGAGACTGCCTTTTCTCCATTGACATTCTTGCCTCCTTTGTCATAGATTAATTGACCATAAGTGCATGGGTTTATTTCTGGACTCTCTTTTCTGTTCCATTGAGCTATGTGTCTGTTTTTGTGCCAGTACCATGCTGTTTTGATGACTGTAGCTTTGTAGTATAGTCTGAAGTCAAGGAGCATGATTCCTCCAGCTCTGTTTTTCCTTCTCAAGATTGTTTTCCCTATTTAGGATCTTCTGTGTTTCCATACAAAATTTAAAATTATTTGTTCTAGCTCTGTGAAAAATACCCTTGGCATTTTGATAGAAATTGCATTGAATCTGTAGATTGCCTTGAGTAATATGGTCATTTTTACAATATAAATTCTTCCAATCCATGGACCTGATATTTCTTTCCATCGTTTCTGTGTCATCTTCAATTTCTTTCATTTGCATCTTACAGTTTTCTTTTTCTTTTCTTTCTTTTTTTTTTAAACATCTTTATTGGAGTATAATTGCTTTACAATGGTGTATTAGTTTGTGCTGTATAACAAAGTGAATCAGCTATGCATATACATATATCCTCATATCTCCTCCCTCTTGCCTCTCCCTCCCACCCTCCCTATCCCACCCCTCTAGGTTGACACAAAGCACTGAGCTGATCTCCCTGCATCTTACAGTTTTCTGAGTACAGGTCTTTTACCTTCTCAGTTAGGTTTATTCCTAGGTATTTAATTCTTTTTGATGTGATTGTAAATGGGATTGTTTTCTTAATTTCTCTTTCTAATATTTGTGTTTTATTAATGCATTGAATAACATAAGTTAGTAAGAGGATTGATAACAAATGTTATTTTGAAGTAGCGATGAGCATAAATACTGCATTGAGATATTTGCAAAATTATAGAGTGATACAAAAATATCTGTGATTTCTATTGGTGGCAATATCATAGAAACTAGTAATAATACTGTATTTTGTTGGAGGAAATGCTAGATTTCAGATAGAGGTTAGCGAAACTGAAGTTATAATTTCTTTCCATTCAGTTTCACAGACCTCCCTGAGATCTATTAAATAACTCCAACAGATCTGTGGGCCCTAAGGTAGGAAGCCATCCTCTAAATATAAAACTAAAGGCCATGGCCAGAAATATATTATTCCATGGGCTTGACTTTGATCAAGATTTAGACTAATATTTTGGTCATCTTAGCAAGTGAGTAGTGTTTACCTTATGGGTATTTACTCCAAGAATGTAAAAAACAAAAAATCCAACAACTGGCAAATGGTTTATTGTTGGCTTGAGGTTATTTTTTAAAAAGTGAAAGAAGGACAGCTCTCTTTTATAAGACCCAGACCCCATTTAAAGTTTACTCCATTTTACTTGTAATTATATTCTGTCAAATAGAACTTCTTGATTTGTTTTATATTTTTGTTTAACCTTTAATGTGCATACCTATGATCAAGTAAGTTGTTAGAAATTCTTCAAGGAAAGAAATGTGTCTTATACTTTTAAAAATTTTTTGTATTTAGAATATGCCTTGCAAGGTGACATGCACAGAGCAGAAACTTAGTATTTATGGAATGAAAGAAATGACAGGCTATAAAATGTTCATGTTGCACTGTTTGAAAATCTTTTCCTAGAGAAGTTGGAAGTTATTTGGGTTTTTACTTCATTCATCCTTTTACTCTTCAGAAATTAAGATAAGAGGGCTTCCCTGGTGGCGCAGTGGTTGAGAGTCCGCCTGCTGATGCAGGGGACACGGGTTTGTGCCCCGGTCCGGGAAGATCCCACATGCCGCGGAGTGGCTGGGCCCATGGGCCGTGGCCGCTGGGCCTGCGCGTCTGGAGCCTCTGGTCCGCAACGGGAGAGGCCACAACAGTGAGAGGCCCGCGTACCACAAAAAAACAAAAACAAAAACAAAACAACAACAAAAAGAAATTAAGAATAAGAAAGATGACAAATAGATAAATTTGTCATATGGGTACAGATAATTTATTCCATAGAAAACTTATGAGTTTCATGAAACCTTATAATTGTAAATTAATAATATATTATTTTGCCCAGCTACCTTCCAGATTAATGCCACATTTTTACTCTATGGCCACCTAGCTTTAAAGCCCTATGGCTGGGAACTGACTACTTCCTGAGACATTTTTTTGTAATCTTTGTATTGTTAGGAAGCACTTGCTCGGAATGAGGAACAGTTGCCCTCCCTTCACTTTTAGGGAATCTTTATGGAAGAATGGCTGCAGAGTACCAGGAGACAAGAATTTTGCCCTGAAGGGCTCTGTTTGAGGACTGGAGAAAAGAGAAAACGACATTGATTCTCACTGTAGCCACAACTAAAATGATGGCAACAAAATAACGTTTAAAGATCCCATGTGACTGAGTCATCATCTTTTGAAAAAGAGTCTACTGCAGGATTTATCATGTGACATGTCTGGAGTCAAGCATAATAGATTTGAACCATTGTTTTAACTTCATGAACTGTTGTAAATTACTGATTTTTAAGCTGTAAGTCTTCTGAAAAATGGCAGTAGTAATATCTGTCTCATAGAATTTCTAAAATTAAATAAGATGATGCAATTCAGTAGTTAGCATATTAGTAGGAATGCCTTTAGCTGCAGGTAACAGAAAGATCTAAGTCAAAATAGCTCATATAATAGGGAGGTTTGTTATCCCACAGAATAAGAAGTTTGGAAGTAGGGATATTTTAGGGTTTGACTCATAGGATTCAACCATGTCATCAGAGATCCAGGTTGTTCATCTTTCTGCCTTAGCATTCTCATCAGGTTGCTTTTATCCTCAGACTTGTCAAGATGTCCAAACGGTTTCAAATATCATGTCCTTACACAGTAAGGCTCCATAGCAGGTCTTCTCTTGCATCTCCCTGGTCAAGATGCATCACATGCCTATTTCATAAAACAATTATTAGGAAGGGGATGTGATTACTGTGATTGGTTTAAATTAATCAGGTATTACATTCTGGGACTGGGAAGGATTACTCTACTGCTTTCTAGGAAGTGGCTACCTGATTACTGAGCAAAAGATATTAACAAGGAAAACATGGAGAAACGATTGCTTGGAGATAACCAACAGTGTCTGCCATACTACCCTTCACATACCACATTATTATAAAATCAAGAAAGATGTAGGATTATGGTACAGTGGCAATAACATGACTCCACCAATTCCTTATTGTATGTGATCTTGGACAAGTCATTTAGCCTTTCAAGCCCCAGTATTTCTATCTGGAAAATGGAGGTGAATAATTAATTATACCTACTCCTCAGGGTCATAAGAAGATTATGTATTTGAAAGTCGTTTATCAAAAAAAAAAATTCTTCAATTTTTATTTAAACTTGTAAATAGACAGTATATTATAATGACATTATGATGACTTCTATGAAGAGTAGAATTACTCAGCTTTTTAGTTTCAAAACTGACAATTGAAACTGGCTCTATTATGGTTTCTATATGATATTAAAAATAACTTTTGTAATTGTGTACTATAATCAACATTTAGCAAAGTGCATAAAATATAAAGGAAGAGCTTAATAAGTTGATGTAAAATGAATACTTGTGTAATCCCTATCCAGGTCAAGAAATAACATTTTGAGTGCCCCCAGAAATCCCATGTCTACATAGAATCTTTGAATTCATATATTTTTAGCAAATCAGTACAATTTTTTTATATCTACTAGTTTCTCACTGTGTCATAACTATCTCAGACTATTTTATGATCTTGTATTGGCCATTCTCTTCTGTATTCTCCTGCAGTAATATTTATTAGTGCACAAGAATTTATTGTGTATATGTTAGGCACTGTGCCAGGCATGACTCTGTCACTTCATAAAGACACTCCTAAGTGTAGCATTCTTCCCATGATTAGAAGATCAAATTTTTATAAATGTGATTTCTTCTGCTAAGCTCCAAGTCTCAGATTTTCAGATTATTGTCAACTTAAGCAGATCTTTCACAAAATTTGCAGAATGATCTACCTCTAAGTTTATGGGTTTTTTTTTTTAAACATAAAGATTTGTCAATTTTTGCCAATGAAATATTTTAGAAGATTTAAGTTTTTCAGTAGATTCTCTTTTCTCTATTCATTTAGTGTTTCTCTCTTTTTACTCGTGAATATCACCTCCAAACTCTGCATTATGCCTTAATGTTTGTTGCTTTATAAACTTTTTAATAGTTTAGTAATGATTGGATTTGAGGACTTCTACTTCCAATCAAGATGAAGTAATAGGGATTGGATTTGCCCTCCCACCTGAAACAACTAAACACTGGACAGTTAAATGACAACACTCAAGATACTGGACATCGGGCAACCAAGGCCAGCAATCCCTGACAGATAGAAAACAAATGAGGTGATCTTTGGAATTGCCGCAGCTTATTTCCTTTAAGAAGTTTCTAGATTGCAATACACAAAGTAGAACACAAGAAGATGTACACAATCTGAGTTGAAGAGACAGTCTGGGGAAGACAAGCCAACTAGAGTGGGAAGGGCAGAACGCCAACCATGAGAGAGCTTTATGGGGGGGGGGGATTCCAGAGATTAGCACATGTGCATGAGAAAATTCCTTGATGCTGGGAACCACTCAAGAGGATTAGAAGAAATGATGCCTGAAGGTCACACAGGGCCAGCAATAGTGCCTGTTCCCAATGGCCAGAGTGAAAAATCTCATAATTCATGGGGTATCAGAGTACTAAGAAGGGTCTTTCATGAGTATCAGGGAAAATAAAGCCTAGACTAAACACTGCTCTGGTTCTGCCTAACTAAGCAAGATCTGAAGGGCTCAAACTCTTTTCAAGTAATTTAACTGTTAGCAGAATAAAGTTCAAAAATACTTCTAGGAATACAAAAATAGCTAACACCCAACAAAGTGAAGTTCAAAATGTCAGCACCCATAAAAAAAATTACCAAAATGCAAAGAAGCAGGCAAATACTGCCAATAATGAGGAGAAAAACCAATCAAAACTGATTCAGAAATGACACAGATGACAGAATCAGTAGACAAGAACATTAAAACAATCATTATCACTGGATTGCATATATTCAGGAAGCTAGAAGAAAGACTATGTTAAGTAGAGACATGGAAGATATACATATCACCCAAATCAATATTCCAGAGATAAAAACCATAGTGTCTGAGATGAAAAAGACACATGAGGTGAGATTAATCACAGATAAGGTATTGCAAAAGAAAAGATTAGTAAATTTGATGACATAGCAGTAGAAACTACTCAAAAACATACACAGAGGGAAAAAAAGAAAGAAAGAACAGATCATCAGTGATCAGTGGTACAATTTCAAATGGACAAGCATACATGTAATTGTAGTGCCCATAGGAGAGGATATGGGATGAGGGAGGGCAGAAAATATATTTGAAGAAGTGATGGCTGGAAACTTTCTAAATTTGATGAAAACTATAAATTCACGGATAGAAACAGATCAACAAATTCCAAGGCAAGAAACATGAAGAAAATTACATCAAAACACAAAACAATTGATGTGCTTAAAACCAGTGATAAAGAAAAACAGGTTAAAAGTAACAACTGAACTTGAGACTTTTCTGTTTTCCCCAGCTCATACACACAGGCTTACACACATTTTCAATCTCTCTCTCCTTCATAACACACACACACACACACACACACACACACACTTTAATTAATTTGACTGAGGTCCTTTGGTCCCCAGCATTTGGTTTGATTAAAACTAAGCATATGCTTTGTGTAACTACAGAAGGACAATCTTTATTTTAAAAGTTAATTCATGTGATCTGATTTGGAAATAGCATATCTCCTTAACCATAAAAAGTTAAACTCAAGTGAGACAGCTGTTTCCATGTTCTTGCCTGGGAATCACTCCCCCAGCAAATGTTTCACATGCATGTACAATGCCTTTAAACTCTTGATCATTATCTACAGCAATTAGGATGCTTTGACATCTGGTGTCTCCTTGATTAGATCTTTCATGAAAGTTCTAAGTGTTAAGAAATAAAATGGTGAGGATGAGCAGCCTCTTTGATGGAACAAAGGGCCCTTCTTTAGATCAGACAACTGTTTAGGAGTAGGACAGATATTTCCCACCACGGATGATGCGGGGAGCATTGTAGAATCACGAAATGAATCGAAATGAATTGGAGAGATCAGCTTGCCCTCTCCTTTACAGTTACAAAATAATAACAGAAGCCCCAGGGGTATTTGATGACTTGTTTGTTTCCAGATGAGAAATCACTGACTGATTTAATGGAATCCCAGTTTGACCAAATTATTTGATCATCTCCTTCACACTGGTCACAATGGAGCTTGTTCCAAACGTTATTGCCAGGATAGACATCCACCTGAGTTCCAAAGTCCCTAACAGTGGCTCCAAGTAACTTATTCTGAGATTTTCAGACCAATTTAAAGTACTTTGGTTATCCCCAATCCACACTCTCTTTATATTCCTCCATAATTTATCATCTTCTCCCTCTGTCTCTACACTTCTGCAATAGCTGTTTTCATAAAGCCGAATAACATACCACAAATTCTTTGTGATGTGAAAATGTCATCTTACCATTGAACAATACACATGCCTTTCTTAGTTTTGTTGCTTCATAGTTTCTGTTGAGCTATATGTCTCCAGGTAGTTGCAGTGCCAACCTTACAGCCATGGTAAGATTACCCATCAGGCAAGGATGTCACATCGGCTACTCCTATATCTAATGGCATAAAATTAAAGGAAAATTAAGTTGAGATACTAATGATATCTACAATATATAAAATCACAGCTGAACATTTCTGCTATTTGGAATCCTTAATTACAAAAGCACCAGTTGTATGTGTCTCATTCAAAGAAATTAAAATTATCACCACACCAGAATTTTTTTTTTCCTAGTGAGGCTTTTTATTACTGCATTTAAAAAATGGTTTAAAATTAGTACTTCTCCAGAAAAGTTCCTGGGTTCTCATGTCAGTTGCTTCCTAGAGTCCCTTGAGATTTGTACCTTGTGGTTGTTGGCTTTTTCTGTGACCATTAGGAGCTGGGCAGGCAGGGGGTAAGATACATAATTTCACCAGGAAGGAGTCTTGAGCCAAAACCAACTTGGAGGTGACTAAGCCAGAAAACACCATAGGTGTTGAACTTAGCCAGTCAGGAGACTTGCCTCCACATTGCCGTCATCTGTGAGGTGGTCATGTTGCCAGCATAAACCATCACCTCGTCCATGCCACCGTCTTGTTCTTTCCACTCGTCCTCCCCTTGGCTACACTGCACTGCTGATGAAATCACTGCATTTTGTGTGACTGCAACACGCTCGCATCACATGTCTTTCTGACACGTGTGCAGAATCGAACTCTTCAGGCCCAAGTCCTCTGCCGTCCTGCCAAGGGACTTGGTACTAAGAGTCTCCTGGATACAGGCCAGTTGGAGGGACTCTTGGATTGGGCCTCTTCTGTCCGGGGTTGGTGGGGGAGAATCATAACGTGCACACCAGAAATGTTAATACTCGATTGTTTTCTGTACTTTTTTGATGCTTTTCCATACTTTTTAATGCTCATTTTTTTTCTAGACTGGAACCTTCTTAAACTGATAGATCATTATCAAAGCATATTTGAATGTATTATATTCTCAAAAGTTAAAAAAAAAAATCTCTAAGTCCATGTTCATATAAAAGAAAACAACTTGAAACAACTTTTGTGTAAAGTTGCAGGTGGTATTTCTTGAATACAGAAACTACACATCTGCCTGTAAGAACTGTCCTCTACTAACAATTACTAGGTACCAGAATAACTCTGTCTGTTCTCTGTTATTGCACTTGCCTGTACCTTTTGGAACCACCCAGGTGAATGGGAACCCTTTTAGCAATTGTGATGCGTACCTGCTCAGCGTCTTGGCAATTCCTCCAGCATTGCTCACATTCTGTCTGCTTTGCCACATACCTCACTGTGGGCTGCTGTGGCTTCTCTCATTGGTTTCAAGCTTTTGGCTCTCAGCTGGCCTTAGTTTGTGTGTGTCTGTGTGTGTATGATGGTCATGGGGCTTATTTGCTCTGTGTACTGTAATCCTGTGTAAGAAATGACCCATTTACACATTTATCCAGCCTTTGCCAAACTTACCTGTTACCCAATTCCCTGACAGGAGAAGAAGGCTGTCATAGTAAAGTGAAATGTCTTAAAATACCTGGAAATGAATCAACACTTCTCATATATCTATCTCAATTGTCTAGAGATATTTGTAAGAACTATGGTTGATATAGAATACATCAAATGCCGATGCACAAAACAGAAAACAATTTTGCATTCTGCAGGCTTTGTGGGCCAACGTTCACTCACTCATACACAAATTGACCCACTCATTCACTGAAAAACATTGCGAAAATGTTTGAGGTGCTGTAAGATTTTATAGCACTTCAATTTATAGCACTTTCAATTTTCTTAAATTTACCAAGGCTTGATTTGTGATCCAAGATATGGTCTATCCTGGAAAATGTTCCATGAGCACTTGAGAAGAAGTGTATTCTGTTGGTTTTGGATGGAATGTCCTATAAATATCAATTAAGTTCACCTTGTTTAATGTGTCATTTAAAGCTTGTGTTTCCTTATTTATTTTCATTTTGATGATCTGTCCACTGGTAAAATGGAGTGTTAAAGTCCCCTACTATTATTGTGTTACTGTCGATTTCCCCTTTTATGGCTGTTAGCATTTGCCTTATGTATTGAGGTGCTCCTATGTTGGGCACATAAGTATTTACAATTGTTATGTCTTCTTCTTGGATTGATCCCTGATCATTACGTCATGTCCTTCTTTGTCTCTTTTAATAGTCTTTATTTTAAAGTCTATTTTGTCTGATATGAGAATTGCTATTCCAGCTTTCTTTTGGTTTCCATTTGCATTGAATATCTTTTTCCATCCCCTCACTTTCAGTCTGTATGTGTCCCTCTGTCTGAAGTGGGTCTCTTGTAGGCAGCATTTATATGGTTCTTGTTTTTGTGTCCATTCAGCCTGTGTATGTCTTTTGGTTGGAGCATTTAATCCATTCACATTTAAGGTAATTATCGATATATGTGTTCCTATTCCCATTTTCTTAATTGTTTTGGGTTTGTTTTTGTAGGTTTTTTATTTCTCTTGTGTTTCTTGCCTAGAGAAGTTCCTTTCGCATTTGTTGTAAAGCTAGTTTGGTGGTGCTGAATTCTCCTACCTTTGCTTGTCTGTAAAGGTTTTAATTTCTCCATCGAATCTGAATGAGATCTTTGCTGGGTAGAGTAATATTGGTTGTAGGTTTTTCCCTTTAATCACTTTAAATATGTCCTTCCACTCCCTTCTGGCTTGCAGAGTTTCTGCTGAATGATCAGCTGTTAACATAATGGGGATTCCCTTGTATGTTATTTGTTGCTTTTCCCTTGCTGCTTTTAATATTTTTTCCTTGTATTTAATTTTTGATTTTGATTAATATGTGACTTGGCATGTTTCTCCTTGGATTTTTCCTGTATGGAACTCTCTGCACTTCCTGGATTTGATCGACTATTTCCTTTCCCATGTTAGGGAAGTTTTCAACTCTAATCTCTTCAAATAATTTCTCAGACCCTTTCTTTTTCTCTTCTTCTTTTGGGACCCCTGTAATTCGAATGTTGGTGCATTTAATGTTGTCCCAGAGGTCTCTGAGTCTGTCCTCAATTCTTTTCATTCTTTTTTCTCTGTTATGCTCTGTGGTAGTTATTTTCATTATTTTATCTTCCAGGTCACTTATCCTTTCTTCTGCCTCAGTGATTCTGCTATTGATTCCTTCTAGAGAATTTTAAATTTCATTTATTATGTTGTTCATCATTGTTTCTTTGCTGTTTAGTTCTTCTAGGTTCTTGTTAAACATTTCTTGTATTTTCCCCATTCTATTTCCAAGATTTTGGATCATCTTTACTATCATTATTTTGAATTCTTTTTCAGGTAGACTGCTTATTTCCTCTTCATTTGTTTAGTCTGGTGGGTTTTTATCTTGCTCCTTCATCTGCCTTATATTTCTCTGTCTTCTCATTTTGCTTAACTTACTGTGTTTAGGGTCCCCTTTTAGCAGGCTGCAGGTTTGTAGTTCCCGTTGTTTTTGGTGTCTTCCTCCAGTGGGTGAAGTTGGTTCAGTGGGTTGTGTAGGCTTCCTGGTGGAGGGGACTGGTGCCTGTGTTCTGGTGAGTGGGGTTGGATCTTGTCTTTCTGGTGAGCAGGGCCTCATCTGGTGATATGTTTTGGGGTGTCTGTGAACTTAGTATGATTTTAAGCAGCCTCTCTACTAATGGGTGGGGTTGTGTTCCTGTCTTGCTTATTGTTTGGCATGGGGTGTCCAGCACTGGAGCTTGCTGGCTGTTGGGTGGAGCTGGGTCTTAGCACTGAGACGGAGATCTCTGAGAGTGCTCTCGTCGATTGATATTATGTGTGGCTGGGAGGTCTCTGGTGGTCCAATGTCCTGAACTCGGCTCTCCTACCTCAGAGTCTCAGGCCTGACACCAGGCTGGAGCACCAAGACCCTGTCAGCCACACGGCTATTCGGACCTCTGGGGTGAGGAGCCACTGCTCTGTGACTCTGACTAGAGGGGGCTGAGGCGCCCCCAGAACATTAGGGATTGTGTGATAGGTAGTACGAGCCAAACATCTAATGGACCAGTCTCATCCTTCTTGTTTTTGATACCTACCGTTCTCCCAGCCACTCTGAAGCAAAGACTGAAACTCATGTCTACTCTTTTCTCTCCACGGCTTCCTGCTGAGTGAATCCAGTCCAAATAGTAGGGTTTCTTCCACATTATTTCCTACATTTATACCTTTCCTTTCCATGTCCCCTCTTTACCTCATTGATTCAGCCATTAGTTCACTCATACTTACTCATTTATTCTGAAAACCTTTAGAGTGTTAGTGTGTGCTTTGCAGAGTTAACCTTGCCACGGAAATTTAAAGATTATTAAGATTTTTTATTCTTTAGGAATTTAGAGACTAGCCAGAGTGACCTGTATATAAAGAGCTATACTCACAGTTCAGTGGGAGATAGAGGCAGCGTGGCTAAGAGGTTTGTAGAAATTTAAATTAATTTCCCCTGCTTTAGGAAGTTTCCACAGTGTTTGCACAATTAAATACAAACTCCTCACCCAGTCATTCAAATGCTTCTACAATATGGCATCAATTTAACTTTCCAACTCCCACTTTTCCTGTGCATGTGGTACCCTATGCTCCGGCCAAATTTTCCCTCTCTGATGCTTAAAAATACCTTGAAGTATTCTTCTCTCTTCCTCTTCTGTGGAACCTCTTTCTCTACATTTTTTGTAAAAATGCCACCCATACATCTGTGCCCCCTTGGAATGTTACCTCCCGTCTTTCCTACCTTTTTGATGTGATCTCTCCCTCCTTTCAATTCACAGAGCATATTTTTTGCACATTCCTTATGTCCTGATGTCAACCCTGTGTTATAATTATGTACATACTGGATTGTAGGTCTTTGAGGCTAACTGTGAACTACTTATTTTTGTTGATTAGAAGCTCAAAAATACATTAAATTTAATTATGTATGTGACAAGAAATACTTATTATATGAAAAGAAGGTTGAAGAGAGAGTGAGAGTGCTAGATTTTTTCCACCAATTTGTGGCAAAGTTTCCCCAATTATTTAACCTCAAAGTCTCTATATACTCACCAACAAAATGGGAATATTAATACCTGCCTTATTTATCTTTTAGGATGGTGACAAATAAAAACTTAAAATACAGATATGAAAATACTTGAAAAGTGTTGAGAAATCTGTTGTTGGTGACAGTACCGAAGATGTTAAGAGGGATTTCTATGGAACGTTTTAAAATATGTCCAATACAAAAAATACATATTTACTAGTTTTTAGCTTAGCCTATGATTCAAACCCTTTGAACATCCAGGAGCTGTCATACAGATCCTAAAAGATTTTTGCAAATAAACTTTGATCTGAGAATGTCTGAAACCAGTTCATTATTTCTACTTAGGTATAGATATCAGATTCTTTCTCAAAGTCCAGGTTCCGTCTTATTTTATTGAAATAACATAAATGGTACTGTGTTTTGGAGCAGTGTGCCTTTCACCTGAGAATGTCCCATCATTAACAGACTCCTATGTCTTCTAGGATTTGTCATCAGTATCGTTATAACCAGGTTTCCTGACTCCTTTACTACCTTTTTCTTTTATAATAGTTTTTTGGAGTTCAGAGTTTTTGTTTGTTTGTTTTGAGTTAGCTTTTTCTCAAAAAACCCAGTGTTTCCACAACATCTGCAAGAAGCCTTCCTTTTCACATCACCTCACTATGATTACTTAGGTATAGTTAAGTTGAGAACACTAATAGGCTAATCAAGAAGCATGTATTGAGTAACCACCATGGCAGACTTCATGCCAGACAATTTGCATACATAATTGCACATAATCCTCACACCTACCCCACTGAGTAGGTGTTATTATCTCCATTTTATAAATGAGAAATCTGAAGCTCAGAGGGATTAAGAGTATCTCCCAGGGTATGTCTTGATTCCACTCCTTATTTGTCCTTTGATGATTCCAAAGCCAGGATTCTTATTTTCTCTGGTGCAATACCTCCCAGATTTTCTTTAATTCCAGAGATATTTCTTCAAAGGCTGTCTTAACTTTAGTCTATAGTATGTTTGCTGATGGTAAACTTTGGGATTTTCTGCTTTTACATCCTCCAGCCCTCTTGGATACCAAAGACTCAATGAGTTAATGTTGAATGAAGTGTGTCAAGGAAAAGTCTTTCATCCTTATAAATTGTGCCTCAGTTACATTAAGTATTTTGTTAGCATTGTTCTTTTCCTGGATCAGTTCTTATAAGACTAATGGTTAATCCCTAAGTTTTTCTATAATGAGTTATGACCAGTTAATTTATTCGTTGTTTCCTTGGCCTTGTATTCATGCATTGATGGTTGCCTGAGGCCATCAGGGATGTGCTCAACTTCATTTGATCTTAAAAAAAATTCCTGAAACATCTTATAGGCATCTGTTCCTTTGGTACAGGATTTCTCACCAGTGGCACCATTGACCTTTTGGTCTGGACAACTTTTTGTTACTGGGGGCTGTCTTGGCAGGATGTTTAGCAGCATCCATGGCTATACCCACTAGATGCCGGTAACCCCTCCCACGATGTGACAAAAATGTCTCCAGCCATAGCCAGATGTCCCCTGAGGAGCAGACTCTCCCACCACCTCCAGTGGAGAAGCACTGCTTTAGTATATTACAAACATGTAGTAATGGAGAGAGAAAAAAGAACAAAGACTTCTATCTCTACAACAAAACACACACTTCCTGTTCACAGGTATCTTTTGAAGAAGCTGAGTATGTCAGTTCTTAAAAGTGGATTTCATTTGCTTAAATGTGGAGCATAAAATTAGGTCAACAGCCACCTTTCCCTTAAATTTATGATACTCACTGGATTGCAAATTAGGTGAATTTTTATCCACCTTAAGCACTTATATTTGAATCACCTGTTCTGTGATAAAGAAGAAAATCCGGGATATTTTGGTTCTGCTTTTCCCCCCAAATTGTGTATTTCAATCATATTAGTGAGAGTAGAGAATACAGTTGTTACTGATAGACATTCAGGGATGCCCAGGTCAGAATGGCTGTGATTTGTCGCTTCCTGAGTTAACCTGACTTTTTTTCATTCATTATCCCATATTATTTTTCAGTCTGAAGCCATTTTCTACTTGACTTATAAAATGTACTTTACCAAACAGAACAGTTAATTACCCAAAGGGGAAAC
This sequence comes from Kogia breviceps, assembly GCF_026419965.1. NCBI lineage: Eukaryota > Metazoa > Chordata > Mammalia > Artiodactyla > Physeteridae > Kogia > Kogia breviceps. The sequence goes on along the minus strand of NC_081311.1, from coordinate 186,158,595 downwards.
ACCCTACCCGAGCTGAAATCTGGAATGCAAAATAATTAGGTACCTATGTTTTCCCTAAGCTGTCAAAGAAATCTATTTTCTGCCATAATTTTGGCAAACCCTTGATTTTCTGCTGAAGACTGGTTTCTGATTGTAAGATTGATAATGAATGTGGTTTCAGAGTATTAATCCTTTCACAGGAGTTGTTCTCAGTGTTTACATGTTCTGATAATAGGGCTGTCTTCATAATTAGGGGATTATCCAATTACACTTCATTTCTCATTCTTCAAGCATTCTCATTCTTTAAATACAAATAACATATCTTTAGGTAATATTTTAAACTTTGGGCAACATTATTTCGTTTAGTCTTCATTGGAAGTCCTATGGGATAACTATTTCTATTGTCATGTCAAGAGTAGAAATGAAAAGAGGCTTAGACAGTTTAAATGGTGGATCCAAGGAGCCACGGTACTTATATTTGTATATATGTATGGATGGATTTAATAAGTATTGGCCACCTAAAATGTGCCCGGCATAAGTCAAGGTAAGCGGCGCTCAACAGAAATAGAATGTAAGCAGCCTAGGTAATTTAAAGTTTCCTACTTGTCACATTAAATAAAAAATAAACAGGTAAAATTAATTTAAATATTTTGTTAACATTATAGATTGAAAATATTATCACTTCAACAAGTAATTCATATAAAAATTATTCATAAGATACATTTTATTCTTTTCTTTCTACCGAGTCTTTGAAATCAAATATCACCAGTACCTCCCAGTTCAGAAGAGCAACGATTCAAGTGTTGTGTTTTGAGGTTGTGGTTTCGGGCAGCACCTCTCCAAGGACAAGGATGTGGAGGCATCTAAGACAAGCTCTCTGGCGACATGAAGTTCGCCCTGCCGTGCGAGTCAGATCGTAAACAGCAATGAGTGAGAGAAAGAAGTAAACCCATGCCTTCTAGCTCAGGATCATCAACATTTTGGGGGAAGAGTGGGTGTGTAGTGCAGGTTTTCAGGCTGAGTGTCAGGGCTGAGGCTGTCCAGGGAAGGTCAGCTGCTGAGAAGTGCTAGTGAAGAGCTAGGGTGAGTGAGAATGGGTCCTGGGGCCGGATGGCTTTGGGTTTGGCGAGGAGGGTGATCCAGTCTGAGACTTCAGGGAGGTGACAGGTGGAAATAGGAATGGATATTTAAGAGGAGAACATCCTGCTGGAGGCCATGGAGGGTGGGACACCCTGAGCCTGAGGTCCCTGGGGTGTCGGGGACAGAGAAGAAAGAGCCATCATGGGCGGACCCTCTCGGAGAGGCTGGCGGGCTGCTGTGGGCTCCACTGAGCCCCGTCGTCTGTCTGGCAAACCACCAGCTTTCAGTGGACGGCCTGGCGTCTACACTCTCAGTTAAGGGCTTTCAAAAGAAAAAAAAAAAGCTGCTAAGAGTGTGCCTTTGTTGTTTTTCTGTTCAAATCTTTTTTTAAAAAAATTCAATTGATTTTTATTGAGCACATCCAATACACAGGACACCATATTAAGTACAACAAAATATACAAAGATGAATGTGACAGCTCCTCTAACATTAATAAGTATAACATTATCTAGAACTGAATTTGAACTAATATGTAACTGGTAGTGAAATATTTGGACCACCTAAAACAAGGATGAACGGTTTTGTGACGAAAGTTTATATTCTTGTATTGTGTAAAGACGACTCTGAAGTGAACAGATTTTTGTCTCAGAAATTATATCGGTTATCTATTGTGATGTAACAAATTATCCTAAAACGTAGCAGCATACTACAACAAACATTTTATACCTCACACATTTTCTGAGGATCAGGAATCCAGGAGTGGTTTAGCTGGGATTTTTGGCTCAGGTCTCTCGTGAGGTTGTAGTCAAGCTCTTTGCCAGGGCTGCAGTCAGTGAAGGCTCGACTGGGGCTGGCCGATGGCACACTCCCACGTCTGTGGGCTGTGGACAGGGTGCCTCAGTTCCTTGTTGGCTTTTGGGCTTTTGCAAGAAGGTCTCAGTTCCTGTTCTATAGGCCTTTCCCTAGGGCTACTCTGGATGTGACAGTTGGCTCCCCCGAGAGCCAGCAATCCAAGAGAACAAGCAAGGAGGACACCACAGCGACTTTTATGACCTAGTCTCCAGAGCCACACCCTGGCACTTCTGCTTTCCTCTGTTCCTTAGAAGCGAGTTACTAAGTCCAGCCCATTGGCAAGGTGAGGAAGATTAAGCTCCATATCTTGAGAGGAGGAGTATCAAAGACTTCGTACATATATTTTAAAACTACCACAGGGCTTCCCTGGTGGCGCAGTGGTTGAGAATCCGCCTGCCGATGCAGGAGACACGGGTTCGTGCCCTGGTCCGGGAAGATCCCACATGCCGCGGAGCAACTGAGCCCGTGAGCCATGGCCGCTGGGCCTGTGCGTCCGGAGCCTGTGCTCCGCAACGGGAGAGGCCACAACAGTGAGAGGCCCGCATACCGCAAAAAAAAAAAAAAAAAAAAAAAACTACCACAGTAGTGATGTTAACATCTCACTTGAATAATTTATTTGAATTTTTTTTGCATCTAGTAGAACTCTGTGCTTGCATGTACTTGCTACTTTTTTGTTGGCAACTTTTTAATCATAAATTTTCTATTTCCTGTTTACTTCGAAGACATTTCAGTATGATAGCCTTTTCTGTACTGAATTTTGTTATTGTCCTTTGAATCTCTCTTTTCTCTTCTTCGTTTAATCTTTGAAGGATGGATTCCAGGAGAGAAAAATGAAAGTTAATATACTGAGTCACATCACTGCTGATTTCTTCTGCATCTTTTTCCTGAGGAAAATGCGAGCATTCTTTTTGGATGGTGCCTGTAGGAGTCTACGCAGTAGCGGAATGTCTGTTTTCTTTAGCCGTCTCTGCTCTCCTGTTGCAAAAATAATGTAAAGTGCAAAATCCTGGGTGCTATTTTCAATCTTAAAGTTTTGGAGAATTTGCTTTATTACTTCTTCAGTTCTCATATTACTGTTTATTCTGCCCTTAGTTTCTGATCCAAAGGCTGGAGTGAAAATTGATGTTTCATGGTTATAAAAATGTCTGTTAATAGAGGCCCTATGATTCTGTCTGTCCTTTCTGTCCAACATTGGAGGCTTCATCCTTTTTCTCACCAGGGTTGCTTCACTCATGGTTCTATAGAGCAATGGGGATTCAGGCTCTTCATCTGCATGAAGCTTCAGAGTGCTACTGTGGTAAGATAAATAATCTTTCTGGGAATCTGTTGCTCCAGACACTGGAATCTGAGTCCTGTCCAAATCACGAATACGGTAAAGATCATCAAATTCTCCGCAGCGTGTCATTCCCCTTTTGGAAAAGACATCTGGTGACTTCAGCACAGTGAAAGAAGGGATTTGCTTCTCATCTTGTATTTTCAGTTGTATAGGCTGCTTTACTCCCCAGAAAATGTCCAGCATTCCTTCAACAATTAGTTTACCATCGTCAGTCTGTCCATATAAAATATGCAGATTTTTATGGTTCCTATAAAAGATGCTATAGGTCTTCAATAAAGAGTTAAGTTGTTCCCTGGTAATGCATGTCCTCTCATTGATGCAGATCCAAGAAGAGGACTGGTGAGCCACCATAGTCATTTTCTCCCCCTTTCTGAAAGCATCTGAGGCTCCCCTTCCTTGTTGAGCTGAACCTGCTCCTGAGAGCGTGTTCACTGGCTCAGTTCCAAACTCTGGGAATCGTTGGAGAGTCAGGGCTTGCTCACCTGTCCTGGAGGTGGAGCTGGGGTCGGAGACAAGTGCGGGAGGAGGGGCGCACACGCTCCTGCCCGGGCAGGGCTCCCTCTGTGCCTTGTTCAAATCTTCTAAAAGGCTCTTTCATGGTATTGAAGGTGAAGATGCTGAAGAGGCACCACTGACAGTACAAATAAGGACCTGATAAGTCTTTGGATTTATAGCTTTTAAGATGCTCCACCCTCCTTCATTCTTTCTTTCTTGAAGGTTTTTTTTTTCTTTTTCTTTTTTGGTACGCGGTCCTCTCACTTTTGTGTCCTCTCCCGTTGCGGAGCACAGGCTCCGGACGCACAGGCTCAGCAGCCATGGGTCACGGGCCCAGCCGCTCCGCGGCATGTGGGATCTTCCCGGACCGGGGCACGAACCCGTGTCCCCTGCATCGGCAGGTGGATTCTCAACCACTGAACCACCAGGGAAGCCCTTCTTGCAGGTTTTGTTTCGGTTTTCCTCCTGTCACTTGGAAAAGCCCCACTTGACTGCTGTCTCCTTTGGCTCGGACCACACCTGCTTGCGCTGACCTTGGCAAGTCTGGCTCTTTAACTGCCACACAGGCTTACCTGCTCCCTGTAACAACCACGGCTCCGGCCTCATTACCGCAGCCTTACCAGAGAGGGGGAAGAGACCGTCTCCCATACCATAGCATCCTAACCACAAGCAGGGAGGGGTGGCTCTCAGCAAAACTGTCCAGAAGTTGTGCTGCAAGTTCTCTTCTTTCCTCCTTACTCAGTTCGTCTCTCCCCACGCCCTCCATGGCCTTTATCTGATGGTGTCTGCCCCTTCCACCGAATACCTTGGCGTTGGCAGAGACTCATACTTGTTTAGTTCCTGGCAAAGTCCAGGCCGAGAGAGCACAAAAGTACGTGGTGGTTAGGCCCGTCTGAGGCAAACTAAGAAACTTGGAATAAAAGATTTGGATTGAATGTGAAACAGGTGTGAGAAGAGGTCCTGACAAGCCCCCCCTCTTTTCTCCTGATCAGTCTCAGTGCAGTCGAGACCTACTTTGAACTCACTCTGAAATAGTCACACTGGAATATCCTAAGAGGTGCATATTTCCAAGGCCTTGTGAAGTCCGTTTCTTATCTTTTAGAGAGTCTCAATGTTTAGCAGAGCTTTAGGGGTACTCCTGGCACACACCAAGTCTCTTATTATGGGCTGAGCTGTTGTGCCAGAGCTGGAGCTGGGCAGATGGCAAGTCCCTCGTTGTCACGGCTGATGGAGCAGGTCCGGTGCATGTTTACTTTAGGGGGAATGGCGAGGCTGGTCCTGCCTCTCACAGGGTGGGCTTACACGGCAGCTTCCCTCTCAGGCACACCTGTGTCCAGTTGGGAGCAGGACAAGTCTCGGGAAGGTGCCAGCGATCCTGAAGTGTCTTCGTGTTGGTCGTCCCCCTTGTTTGCTATGCTTAGCTACCAGCTTGCAGTATTTTCAAGGTTGCAGAGAAGAGTCATTGCATGGCAATGAGATTTCTGGCAATGGGAAACAGAGCTTTCTTTGTAAATGCTTCACTCCCGATCTCTCCCTGGTAGAGTGGGTGTGTGTGTTATGTGTGTGCGCTGGAAGGGTATTTCTGCACTAGTAGGTCATCTAGTTTTCACTACCATGGACTCATTTCCTTTTTTGTTTCCATATGGAGTCCTTGTTTGGAAAGGTTTACCAAACAAAAGGATCCCCTTGCGTTTATTAATGAATTAAAAAAAATTACAACACAATTGACGCTCATTGTCCAAATTCAAGGCATATAAAGGTTTAGAGTAGAAAGTGAAAGACCCTGTTTATCTGTCGCTATTTTCTTCCCCTTCCTGGAAATTACTGCTGTTACCAGTTCAGGTTACTTCTCTCCACTTCCTTTTCTATTAAAGCAATTTTACACTTTTCTATTAATGTGTTGAGTCCATAGAGAATATGCATATCGCTATCCATGTAATACATATCTCTATCCATATCTTCTTAACCTAAGTGAGAGCATAAGTCATGTGGTATCCATGTAATAAGTGCTGTTCTGTGACCTGCTTATTTTATTCTATATTTTTCTGTATTTTTTTCTATAACATTTCTTGAAGTGATGCCTGGCCTGGCCTATTTATAGTTATATAGTATTCTGTTGTATGAACAAGCTATAGTTTACTTAGTTATTCCTTTATGGTTGAGCATCTAGTTTCCAGCTCCCACCCCTTTCAATACCATAACTATAGTACTGTAATAAGCATAAACATCTTGGCACATATACCTTTATGACATTAAGTAATCATTATGTTTTTTGACACTTTTTTATTAACCAAAGACACATGCAACTCCCAATCAGTATTTCTGATCAGGATGAGATCATGAGTATTATTGCATTGAGCTGAAGTAATTTTGGTCAAAAACTTAAGAATGTGGGGCTTCCTGGTGGCGCAGTGGTTGAGAATCCGCCTGCCGATGCAGGAGACACGGGTTCGTGCCCTGGTCCGGGAAGATCCCACATGCCGCGGAGCAACTAAGCCCGTGAGCCATGGCCGCTAGGCCTGCGCGTCCGGAGCCTGTGCTCCGCAACGGGAGAGGCCACAACAGTGAGAGGCCCACGTACCGCAAAAAAAAAAAAAAAAAAAAAAAAACAACTTAAGAATGTGATTATTTAGTTAGACTGTTCTCCCTTATCTAGTAGACATATATGATATCTGTTAGACTCTTTGAAATGCTAAAAATAGTCTCCAGACCTTCCCCTGACCCCATGCCCCCCATTATATGACTGCCTTTGAGAACAGAAAAGATCTTAGCCTGTTTGTGAGTATATTCTACCCACTCGTGTAACTCACAGGGAAATAGAAAATTCGGTAAAAAGCATAAACAATTTGACTGATTTTCTTAATAAAAGTGTCAAATTTGCCTGACTGAATTGATTTATTTGATGAGCTTAATCAGCTTTTTTTTTGGTACTTCGTAATTACTGACTCTATGCACTTAGCCACATTTACCAAATATACTACTGATTTTATTATTTTCGATCATAAATATCATGATAACCCAGTAATTTTTATCTTTTGGAACTTTTATAGAAGTGCTTCAGAAATTATAATTTCATTGGAAACAATAATTCTGACCTAGTGGAAATAACACTATAATTTGAATCCTATAGAGAGATCTGGGTTTGCATTTTGTTTACACCATGATTAGTTGTATGGTCTTGAGAAAGTCTCTTGACATCTTCCAATCTCAGATTCCTCGCATATAAAAAATGGGTAGTGGGCTTCCCTGGTGGCGCAGTGGTTGAGAGTCCGCCTGCCGATGCAGGGGACACGGGTTCGTGCCCCGGTCTGGGAAGATCCCACATGCCGCGGAGCCTGTGCGTCCGGAGCCTGCGCTCCACAACGGGAGAGGCCACAACAGTGAGAGGCCCGCGTACCACACACACAAAAAAAAAAAAAAAAAAAAAAAAAATGGGTAGTAATGATACTGACTTTAACTAGAAGGGTCGTGAGGATTAAATAAAATGGTGTCTAAAAATACCTAGTTTATTGCTTGACATATTAGAGGCTTGTTGTTATTATTAAGCTATTATTATTATTAGCTGATAAATGGACCACGTGTTTATATATTTGGAAAAGATATGACTGTACTTCCCTGGTGGCACAGGTTAAGAACCTGCCTGCCAATGCAGGAGACACGGGTTCGAGCCCTGGTCCAGGAAGACCTCACATGCTGTGGAGCAACTAAGCCCGTGCGCCACAACAACTTAGCCTGCACTCTAGAGCCCGTGAGCCACAACTACAGAGCCTGAGTGCCACAACTACTGAAGCCCGTGCACCTAGAGCCCATGCTCCACAACAAGAGAAGCCACCGCAGTGAGAAGCCCCGTTCACCGCAATGAAGAGCAGCCCCCCCTCGCTGCAACTAGAGAAAGCCCGCGCACAGCAACGAAGACCCAACGCAGCCAAAAATAAATAAATAAATAAAAAATTAAAAACTTAAAAAAAAGGAAAAGATATGACTGAAATCAGAAGATGCCTCATTTGGCATAATGATAAGACTTGCTATGAGAATTTAAAACTGCCTTTACAGTATCCCTGAGAGAATAAAATGGTTATTATAATAGTCACTTTATCCATTGGAAAACTGAGACACTGTGAGATTAAGCAAGCTCCCGTGGTGACACAGAGTGTCATTCTAGAGGGCTGACCTCAATACTTGGCCACTGGACACACTGCTTTTTAAAGGATGGTGCCCCTTGGAACCGCCTTTAAAATACCGGAGTTGGGAGATGAGATTTGTGGCCGTGAGACAACAGGAGACAATCACTCTATAGAGACAGTCCACTAGGTGAACATGGTTTGGCCCGCAGTGCATCTGAACCTTTGAAATCCCTGGCTGTGCTGTAACTAGGGGCTAATGTATTTTGGAATTCTTTTAAGAAGAGTATGATTTTTCTTTTTCAGGTGGAATCTTTTTAATCTGCCTTTTTGATCTTTCACATTGAATCTTGAAAACATCTCTTAAATGATTCAAATCAGACAATATATGTTTTACTTCTAACAAATAAGTGTTTTAAACTTTAATTAAGTTTGTGAGCCAGCAGTGGTCAAGGAACTAAGACACACACACACACACACACACACACACACACACAGATGTTTGCCTATTCCTCAAGCCTCAAGTCTAGCCCGATGTTTTACAAATTACAAGTGTTAAAGGGATATTTATTAAGAATTAGGCTTGCAGAAGGACAACACTTGGATCAAGGCTTTATACTGGCAAACATCCTGGGACTCAGTTTCTTTCAGGCGTGGTGGGATTTGGCCCCCTGGGTTCTGAGTTTGGGAATGAGTGTGGGGTGAGTATGTAGGAGGGAAGAACAGCTCAAATTCTGTGGATCCGCCTTGGGCAGACAAACAATTGTAGACACACCAGTTCTCTGCAAAAATTTTTTCTTTCTCATTTTGGATTCTGAATTGCATCTCATTGGCTAAAGGTTTCTTATCAACCTCAGAATGCTCCACATTAGAAATTCACAAGTATAAAACCTTAATGAGATGTTCCTCTAAACTGCTTTTCAATATTAAGTGGTGCCCAAGAGGACCATTCCTGTGTAAAACATATTGGTTTCTAGGGTCCCTAATGCAGAGGACAGCCGCCCCTCACAATAAAGATGGAAGGTCAAAAATGCTTTTTAAAATTAATTTTTATTGGAGTATAGTTGTTAACTAGCACTCTACTGTTTGGCTTGACTGCACATGGGGGTATTTTTAGGACCAGAACAAATATGTCACCCTTCCTTGTAGGGTAGATTGTATCTTTTTTTTTTTCTTATTGGAGGAATGGATAAAGAAGATGTGGTACCTATATACAATGGAATATTACTCAGCCATAAAAAAGAACAAAGTAATGTCTTTTGCAGCAACATGGATGGACCTAGAGATTTTCATACTGAGTGAAATAAGTCAGAGAAAGACAATTATCTTATGATATCACTTATATGTGGAATCTAAAAATAAGTGGGGGGGGGACACAATTGAACTTATCTACAAAACAGAAATAGAGTTACAGATGTAGAAAACAAACTTAGGGTAGATTGTATCTTAAGAAAAATCCATAATTATTACTTTAAACTTAAGGCAGGAAATATTTCCAAAACTAGCCAGTAAACAGAACATTATAATCCAGCTGTTGTTGTATTTGTATAGTTTAAAGAAATGTTGGTCATATATTACTTAAAATTTTAGGGAGTTAGGCACCACCCAAATGCAGAACAGATTAATTTCATGGTTTCTATATGCATTTGCACAAATTAAAATATAATCCCTCACTTGGTTTTTTGAACCTCTTTCTTCAATTAGTTCTATATGCTGAGCCAGTCAGACAGCTGTTTTCAGAAACAGTCCAGTTTCTTCTATATGTTGTTATTGTACAGTTGAATTCCTTTATGTGTGTATGTCAGTGTCACAAGACTGATGCCTGAATTGTAAGTTAACCATGCTGTATCAGTTTGCCCCAGTGATGAGTCCTGTATATCCAATTTTGCAAAATCATTAGAAAATTTTCTGTAGAATTTTTCTAAGAGTGAACATAAACTTCTCATGGACAGTGGGAGATTTCTCATCCAAACATCGAAGAAATGATTCTTAACTTTAATCTTTTTAAAAGGAAAGCCAATTCTTGGTGAGAATATTTTAATCTTATGTTTTAACAAACTTTGAAGAATGTATTGATCTCACAAAGCTTTCTAACAGCTAAATAATGAACCAAAGAAATCAACTCCAGTGGCCTCAACTTATAGTGAGGAAATAAAAAGTTGGGAGGTTAGGTGAAAAGGAACTTAGTCATCAGTTAAACCCTGGTCTCCTGAATCTAAGACTAGTTACTTCTCACTGTCCTTGCTATTTCCTCTAATAATGGCATTTAACAGCTGGAGATGTATGTTCTTTAGTAATTCTTAAAGGGGAACAATTAGTGAACTATGTTTTGTTTAGGTATTTTCCCTGCTTCACTTTCTCCATATAACTGCTTTTTTGTTCACAGATGTATTAAAATATTCTTTAAGAAGTGTAATCACTTTATGAAACCAGATTTTCACGCATATGACAAAGATTAGTTGTGCATCCAGTATGTGTTTGGATTCATGATAAGCATTACCAAGAGATGGAAAAATGAGTCAGTCTCCTATACGAACTCCAAACATTCCGAAAAAAAAAATGATGTCTGTATATAAAGTACTTTCACAGACATGATCTCCTTAGAATCTGCCAATGTTATAGAAAATCTTTTATGGTTATGGGAGGGTTTATGATGATATTATTTTTTTTTAAATTTAAGTATATTTGATTTATAATATATTAGTTTCAGGTATATATCAGAGTGATTCAATATTTTCTAGGTTATGCTCCATTTAAAGTTATTACAGAATGATGGCTATATTTCCCCATGCTGTTCAATATATCCTTGTTGCTTATCTATTTTATACATAGTAGTTTGCGTCTCTTAATTCCATACCCATATCTTGCCCCTCCCCCTTCTTTCTTCCCGCTGGTAGCCACTAGTTTGTTTTCTATATGTGATGATTTATTTAACCATTTTTTTCTCTCATGTTTCTACCGGTTGGGAGAGAGAGTAGAAATTTTTAGAGGGGCTGGTTGACAAATCATTCATTCATTCGTGAATAAGCAAATACATTTGAGTGCTATGTTCCCAATACTGTGCTAGAAACTGGGAAAACAGCTGGTATCAAATAGATATTATACTGCTATCAGGAACTCCAAGCTGGTGGGAAAGTAAATAGTTTCACAAATGCATATATAATTGTAAAGTATGATAAATGCTATGAAGGAAAAGGATGGAATGCCATGAGAGAGTACTACAAGGAGACTTGATTTAGATTGGGGAATTAAAAGAGGCTTCTCCAAGAAGTAAACTTTCAGCTGAGACCTGAAGGATGTGCAGTGGTTAGGCACGGAGTGGGGAAGGGGCCACTTGTGAAGTAGATGCAGAAAGCAGGACAGCCTGCTTCAGGTACTGACAAACATCATTTTTTCAGAGCCTGCGGGTATGGGAGACAGGGGTAGAGCTGAGGCTAGCAGGTGATTACACAGCCTCATGGATGGGTTCTCAGCCTATGCAGCCATACAATGCTCCTTCACTTATATGCCAAGTCGTATGTCACTGGGAGAGGATTAAAAGGGTTAAGATGTAGGAGGGCTGACAATGGTTATTGTTGGTTTCTTCTCTTATCCTATTGACACTGCTGTCTACCTGTTGCCCTGGGTGTTCTCCAAGTCTGCAACTGGACCTTACAGATCTTGCTTCTGTTAATTATCTCTTTCTGTGGTTACCTGCACCACATCTAGTTATACCTGATACATGACAGCTCTAAAGCTCAGGCTTGTGCTAAGTCAGGAACCTGGAAGCAATAGTGGGCTTCTGCTCTAAAATAAGGTTAAGTAGCTATTTTCTTCTTATTTTAACAAGGATGACTAGAGTAGTGCAAATCACTCATCAATAAGAGTATAAAGGCAGATAATAAATGGTACATTGGTATCTTTCCTCTCTCACTCCCTCTCATCTGTCTCCTAACTCTCTTTCCTCTCCTCTCCCCCTCCCTCTTTCTCTTCCTTTCTTCCTTGAGAAAACAGGCACAGAGAAACTCATAAAATGTAAATATTCTGCATAGTAATTATAAAGCAAATATTCACTCAGTCTTCACTCAGGATGCGAGATAGAATGTTACTAGCACTCCAAAATTCCCAGCAGGTTCCTACCCTAAGTAGTATCCTCCCTCCCTGCCAGAGGTAACCACTACCCTAATTGTGGTACCCTATTATGGGATGATGCTACCTCCATACCTGTTATAGTATTTATTTCCTTGCTTATCTTTATAGTTTTACTACCTAATTATGCAGGCTTAAAGAATATAGTTTAATTTTGCCCGGTGTGCAGCTTCGTATAAATGGAATCACTTAGAAGGCATTCTGTTCAATCTGGCTTATTTTGATTAATTGTATATCATTTAGAAACTTTATATGGAAACAATTTAAAATTGTCTTAAAATTACAAAAATAAAATTGTGCAAAGAACTCCCATTTACCTTTTGTCCAGATTTACCTACCGTTTACATTTTACCTCATTTGGTTTATTATTTATGTGTGCTCTTTCTCCTCATATGCACATAATTTTTCTGAACCATTTGAGAGTAAGTTATATACATCATGGAACTTTATCCATAAACACTTCAGTGTATATTTCCTAAGAATAAGGATATTTTCTTATGTCACCATAGTATAGTGATAAATATATAAATTTATATTGATACAGTGCAATCTACTTCCCATAATGCAATTTTATGAAATAACCTTTTATAGCTATTTTCCCCTTTCAGTGAAGGTTTCTCTTTAGTATGGGACCCGGTTTAGGATCAATTATTGCATTTAATTGTCATGTCTTTAGTTTCCTCTAATCCTGGAGAATTCCTCACCCTTTCTTCCTTTTTTTATATAATAATAACTTTTGTAATACATGCATTTCCCTACTCTTTTTTAAATAGAATGTTCCTCATTTTGTGTTTGTTTGGTTCAACATTATTTAAGATTTTTCCATGCTGTATTTTTTGCAGTTTTTTTCATTTTTATTGCTAAATCATGTGTGTAACATTTTAAATATATGGATGCAAATGTCACAGTTAATAATTATTTCACATGTTTTTATAACTTTTGTTAAAGAGAGAAATTAACTGAACTATTATGATATTGAATTTTCCTTTTTTGAGAAAATCCCAGCCAGTACATCTACAGTGCTGCACCCAGTTTACCTGGTAGAAGCTACCTGATGCCGAAATGATGACCCAGAAGAAATAAACACTCTCTGAATAATCAGGATTGCAAACCCAAACCCACAAAATGATTGTAATCACAATCCTAAGACTTCGGCTTTAAATATTTGTTCTGAAAAGACACAAAATTATCAGTCACTGAAGACATTGAACTAAGATCAGGGGCTATTAGGATGTACAGTTAATTGGAAAATGACTAGTGATGGATAAACCTCAGAAACTCTAATATTCAGGGATGCATATGTGAGACTTTTAAAAATACTTTTAATCAAATGGGCTCAAATCCTTTTGGTTAAATCCTTTTTCTTCAATTACTGGTTCTCTTTCTGCTCAAATGAACCAGAATTCATATGTTATTTGCCTCCATCAAGATATTCTTTCTCATGTTTAAGAGTGATCATCTTTGTTGATACTTCACTTTGAAGTCAGTACAGGGTTGCAGTAAGTGATGACTTTTATGATAATAACCTTACATTTGAGCCAAAAGAATTCCAAGAACTAATTTGGTTCCAGGAAATGGTTTTAACTTTCATTCTTCCATGTTCAAATTCTGTATTTATCTGTATCTTGCTTTTTTTAAAAAACATCTTTATTGGAGTATAATTGCTTTGCAATGGTGTGTTAGTTTCTGCTTTATAACAGTGAATCAGCTATATATATACATATATCCCCATATCTCCTCCCTCTTGTGTCTCCCTCCCACCCTCCCTATCCCACCCCTCTAGGTGGTCATAAATCACCGAGCTGATCTCCCTGTGCTATGCGGCTGCTTCCCACTAGCTATCTATTTTACATTTGGTAGTGTATATATGTCCATGTCACTCACTTCGTCCCAGCTTACCCTTCCCCCTCCCTGTGTCCTCAAGTCCATTCTCTACGTCTGCGTCTTTATTCCTGTCCTGCCCCTAGGTTTTTCAGAACCATTTTTTGTTTTAGATTCCATATATATGTGTGTAACTTGCTTTTAAAAAGGTAGATGCTCTTACATTTAATATGTATATTTCCAACTTCTCCAGAACCTTAGCTTTCTTTGTAATTCTTTTCAATTGATTCAGATATTGAGATCATAGACAATATTTATTTCTTTCTAGATTAGATGCATCTCTAAGAAATTGATCACTGATGGTTGAAAACAAAGTCTGGCACTGTGCTAGGTAATTCTGGCCTGATCCTTCTAACAAAGGTGTTTACCGAATTGAGAGATAAATGGAAGCCTGAGAATTATTATAGCATTTTGGTCATAAATAAAAGATTTTGATTTAATGATATGTTAGAATTTTGATTAGGTTTGGAGATTCTAAATTGCTGGGGAGAAATAATAATATATGTAGCTTTTTTTTTTTTTTTTTTTTTTGCGGTACGCGGGCCTCTCACTGTTGTGGCCTCTCCCGTTGCGGAGCACAGGCTCCGGACGCGCAGGCTCAGCACCAGGGAAGCCCTATATGTAGCTTTTTGCAGTGGGGTGGAAGGAGACGTAAAACATTGTTATTCGAAGATAGCAGTCTGGCGGGCAAAAGGTTTTCCATGTCCACAGATGACTCACATTGAGAATAAGGAGACGTAGGTTCCAACAATGAGGCTGTACAAAGGTATTAGATTTCAAGAAAGTAAATTTTGGAGAATTAAGAAATCTGGTGAATAAGGTGCAATAAGAGGAAGTATAAAATTCACGAGCATGAAAGCAGCTGAAGAATCTTTTAAGACACCATAATTAAAGCTCAAAGAACCGCAGGCCTTCTGAAAAAGAGAAGAATGTGGAACCTAACAAAAATAGTATGTGCATAATACACTGGAGAAAGCAAGGAGAGTTGTGTAAAGATCTGAGAGAGAGAAACAAATCATTTCAGACCAATTGTCCTGTTTGCTAAACGGAAATGATAGGGGAGCTGGAGAGGTCTGCACAGAAGAGAAATGAATACAGAGTATTCTTTGAAGGTCTCTCTAAAAATAACGGACAGAAAGAATCAAAGTTGGTTATTTTTAGTCATTGGTGATGGTTGGGAAAAAGGGTGGTAAAACAATTTTTAATCCAGAATGAAAAAGGAATTTAAAAAACCCAAAACAAAAACAGAAAGACATGCTTCAGAGAATAAAAGCCTAAAATAGCTGAAATGATTGATTTTTAAAAACAATCAATTTAGCTCTTCAAAGGAGAAAGTACATGGGCAACTGGGAACAATTAAATTGTAGTTTAATAAATAAATTATGAGCTTTCTAGATTTGGTTAGATGGTTAATTCAAGTGCATAAGGCCGTGAAGTGGAAGATTTGGAGAAAAGCTCAGGAAGATTCCTTCAGTCCAGAGAAACAAATGTTTTGGGTCTAAAAGAGACCCAAGAGCAGAATCAGCATGGAGAAAGCCATTTGGCAGGAAGAAGGAAATGAAGCACTTTCCCCTTGTGATTGAATAAAATAAATGGTGGTTTTGGGGACCATATAGGTAAACAGGGAGACAGGTCAGTGGAATATCAGACCAATTTTTTCTTTATGATGAACTTAATTCCACTAAACATTTGTTGTGTTCTCACCCCTGGTTAGATGCTACCCATCTCTAAGCTGTCTCTAATGCTGACCCCCAGAGATATAACTATCCGAGGAAGAAGTGGGGAGCAGGTGATAGAATCTTTGAGGGCTGGAAGGAATCAAATGTTATTGAGACCAACACTCTCATTTACAGATGATGAAACAGACCTAGAAAAGAAGAGACCTACTAAAGATTAATAATTGGTGCGTGTCAATGATGGAATTTTGTCCCTCATTATTTAATCTCCCCTTTTACATTGGTCCCCTTCCTCACCATTTGGGGGAAATCTTTCCTTGTGGATAATCTATCTTGGAGGAGACTGCTTCCCTTTCTCTGTGGCACTGCAGTCAAAGGAAGACAAATGACCTGGCCAATTACTCCATTTTTCTGGGAACTTTGGCTCTGAGGGAGAGATGCGAAGATGTGGGAGGCTTGGAAGTCATTGTAACATCAATGGGACATTGTATGGACCTGACAGTTCTTGTTGCAAGATGTTTGTTGTGGCTCCAGTTGCCAAGTCTTTAGATTTCTCTGTGTGTTGTTCACTTTCTAAGTTGGGTCTTCTGGCCTTTTGACAATTTTGCATCCTTAATGTCCCTTCAGTGATATCCTCTTTTGCTTATCATAACCAGAGTCTTGTTGTGACCATGAGCCATGTTCGGTACCCCAATACTAAGTAAGTTGAGGAAATAAGTTGGGGAAACACAAATGCCTCTCAGTTTATTTTGCTTCCTATGGCTTAATTCTTTCCAGCAAACATCAGCATCTGTCTCCACCCTGTCCACCATCACTATTTGGAGGTGATGATGTAATGAGCAAAACTATGTACACAGGAAAAGATTTTCTAGTGGAAAAATGAACACTCTTGTTTTTTTGCTGTTTTGTTCATTGCTAACAAAGAGAGGTATTTCCATTTTTAGGTGTCAAGAAGATAGTCATGGATTTGTCAGATTGAAGGGATTCTCTTGCCCAAGAGAGAATGCAACAATTCGGATTGTTCAAAGAGAAGAAAGCCTGAAAGAAGAGGGTGGGTTCTCTAAAGGTAAGCACTTGAGTCCTGCTTTAACACGATGCTTTGGAAAGTAGCAGCATCTTTGAAAAGGTCTCATAGATGCTGAGGGACAGAACACCCAGTGCTTTAACCTTGGCAACCTCCAAAATGTCACTGCTGCTAAATTGGCCGGAGAGATGGATACAGTCCATGGAGTCTCCACTCTCCCATGGACCATGAAAAATTGTGATACATCTTACACCTGAAGTTTGGAAAAAAAATTCATGCTGATTACCTGTTTCATAATACTAAGCATCCAAATAAAAACCAGTAGCTTCAGACAAATGGTCAAGGAGTTTTTCTATAAGGTGTCAAACATTTAAATTTTGGGGGTCCGGAGTGAGTAGAATTTACCATTATAATCTGATGTAGTGTGATGGAGCTGGTGTTGGCCCTGGCCCTTGCTGAGAAGACATAGTGGTTTCTTTTTCTTTAGAGAACAGATGATGATGAGTAGGAACTGGGTGCAGAGCAAGGGCAGTTGCTGTTAGTTTTCTTTCACATGAGTATATCAGAAGACCTCATTTTTTGGTATCATTTGGAATTTTTACATATCATTCTTTCATACAAGTCATGCACTTCTTCGTTTAATGCCCATAAATACTTACTGAGTAAGGCACAGTTGTAGTAGTTTTAAGATTATTTTCTTATTGGGTCCTCACAACACAATTTGCAGTAGAGCAGCCATTGTATCTTTGTATTAAACAGACCAGGATAAATTGATAACAGTCACACAAGTTGCCAATTTTTATCAGCTAGCAAATGGCAGAGCTGGTCCAACCCAAATCTTCAGATGGCAGGTCCCAGTGTTTGCCAACCTCCCATCCCTGCCACCCTTGAAATTGTCACTCTGACTCAGTAACTGTGAGATTTCCAAAATCACACATAGCACAACATAGCTCTGTCCTTTTTGGTGCCATTTGTTTGTGTCTTAGGTTGTATTCCCTTAGAAGCTGTTCCTGCCTGAGATGAGGATTCAGTGTAAGTGGTTGGTTTGGGAGGTGAATGAAATACTAGGAGGGAAATGGGGAAGAGAGACAGGGAAGGGAAGGCAGCAACGAAGTGTGGGTCACTAAGCTAGTTAGTTACTGACTTGGGCCTTTGGAGCTTAATCCCACTGGGGCATTTCTGAGAGTCAGTATAGATAGAACATACCCTGGAAATTTATCCTACCCTAGGAGTGAGGGAGCTGAGGTATTTTTATACCAACTCCTGTCTGTCCTTGTTGAGAGCTGCTTCCAGGAAGCATTCATTCCTCTCACACCTGACCTGCCATGTGGGTAGGCAAAGTAGGCTTTGGTGCCCAGAGAAAGCAGGTTTGGGCAGTTGGGAATCAGGCCAAAATTCACTGAAGCAGAAAGGGCCTGGAGATATGGGACAAGTTTAATAACAAAAGCTACAGTTTGTGATGGGATTAATGGGACAAAAATGGTAATAATAGTAATACCTAACATTTATTGAGGATTGGGGTAAGTTTTTTTTACCTGAAGTATCTTATTTAAACCTACTTAAAAACCTAGTTTTCTCACTTTACAGATGAGAAAACTGAGTCTGAGAGGGGTTAGGTAACTAACCTCAGCTCCCATAGTTAGCAGGTGCCAGAGGGAGGGTTCCAACCTACTTCTGCTTGGCTCCTAAGCACCTACTATCTCCCATGGAAAGATGTGGTTGTTTGATTTAAGGAGTTAGAGGCATTCACCTTCCCTCAACTTTAGTCCAGATCTGAGGCCAGCTATTAGAGTGAGGAAATGGTATGAACTGACAAATAGAGAAAGACTAGACATTTTCTAGAAGATAGATTTGTTTTTGCATCATGAAGATCAAGATTTTCTGATGTGACAGGCTAGCTGTCATGGAGAAGCGTATTGCGTTCGAGTGTTTCTGTCTAAGTTGCGTGCATTACCTCACTCCTGAGACCAGGTAAAGGGAGATCAAATGTGGTGATAGTTCAGAAATCAATCAAGTAATTACAGTGTGGACCACACCCAGCACTTGAGTGCAGGAGACATGCTTCCATTGCCCTCAGGCATAGAAGGGCACCCCTGAGGCCCTTCCTATTTTAGAAGAGGGTAACCCAGCTTTCCAACTCATTCACTGAAAGTTGCTGGGGAATTGGGGGACAAGAATAAGCAGATAATGTTTGAAGAGTTTAGTGGTCAAAAATGATACTCTCCAACATGAAGGCCAGTGAGCCAAATCTTCTCGCTCTCCAAATGTGAGATCTGACTGTCTTCTGGCCTCTCCTAAAACTTGACAGGCTAAAGCAGGATTTAGCAATTGCAGGTAAAGAGGGATTTATGCTGGGTAAATACTTTAATTAGATTGAGAGAAAAGACCAATTAATAAGAAAGCTCCTTGAAACCCATCATGTACTACAAATTCAAAGATTTTGATGTAGTTGGACCAGAATTATAAACAGCTTCAGATCTTGTGAATACTATGTCCCAACACACACATGATAGCTCAGAGTCAAAAGTAATTTTAGTTTTCAAAGAAGAGCATATTTTTAAGAACCATTAGAACACATGGTGTTCTCAAAATTTCTTATCCTTTCATTTCTCCAAAGTTCCCTGGGCATCACCTTGCACTCTACCTTAAGATGGGTGCTGTTTCAGATGATTGTGTTCCCTGAGGAGAGGATGAAGCTGTTCCTTTTGTTGTGTCTCCCAACATCCTGAATGGTGACTGTTCTCTCAGTTTCTGGATTCCCTTTACAGAGGTGTGTACCACAGGAAGTGACCTGTGTAACGCACGTCTCAACTCTGTCTGGAAATATAAGAAAGCATGTCTATCTATCATCTATCTATCTATCTATCTATCTATCTATCATCTATCTATCCATCTCTCTCTCTTTATCTCTCTGTGTGTATGTATTTGTATAGATTGATATAAATTAAGATGGCTAGCTACTGCTGGACACGGTTCTCTTCAAGTGCTATCCCATTCAATAGATAAGGAAAATGAATCTCTGTCAAACTTCACCAAGTGAGATCCAGTGCTGGGACCTAAACATTCTTCAGCCTTGTGTCACATCACTTGATGAAAACACACACACACACACACACTGCTTCCCCACATCAAGTTAAAATTACAGTGCAATATCACTACTTACCCACTAGAATGACTATAGTGAAAAAGACTAAGAATGTCATGTGTGGGTGAGGATGTGGATCACCTGGAACTCTCATATACTGCTGGTGACAGTGTAATCACTTTGGAAAACTGTTAGCAGAATTTATTCAAGATAAATGCATGTTCTCTGTGACCTAGCAATTCCACTTCTAGGTATAAACCCACTAGCAATATGTTCATATGTTTCTCAAAAGATCTGTACAAAAATGTTCATAGCAGTACTATTCAAACTGAAAGTAGCTCCAAACTGTAAAAAAATCCAAAATGTCCATCTCCAGTGTAATAAATAAAAAGTTGTGTTATAATCATACAGTGGAATAATTTATAGCCTAAGAATGAATGAACTTTAACTGTATCAACAACATGGATGAATCCTACAATGTCCAGTAAGAGAGTCAAGCACAAAGGAATACATAGGGTATATGATTCTGTGTATATGAAGTTCAGAAACCGGTATAATTAATTGGTAGTGTTAAAAGTCAGGCTAGGATTTATCGTTGGTGGGGGCCTTAGTGACTGGGAGAGAGTACGAGGAAGTTTCTGGGTACTGATAATGGTCTGTTTGTTGATCTGGTTGCTGGTTATATAGGTATATCCACTTCATGAATAGTTATTGACTTGAGAGTAGAATATATGCCCTTTTCTGTATGTGTATTTTAATAAATTACATTAAATTATTGGTACCTCTGAAATTAGGTCAAGATGGAAGGTAATAGGTATAATTTCAAGAAAATGTATATTATTTAGATATGTATAGTGTGGCATGATCTTTTGTCACAAATTAAGGTGTTCACATCTTTGTATGTTATAGCCAGACTACAAGAGAGGACAAATGGAAGAGTGAGAGATCCTCCCAAATACATTAGTTAAGGTTGAGTTGGTATTATACCAGTGTATTAGAAGTAAGCTGTATTTGATCTTTTCTTGCTTTTCCTATTTCCTTTTCCTCTCGTCTCTGTTTTTATACCACACAACCTATTGCTAATGTAATAGGGAAACTATTTTGTGAAATATATTCCTGTTCTTCTCTTCTTTGCATTTCCTCTTCCTTCTCTTCCCTAATTCTTTCAGATGTGCCCATTTATTTGCCTTGGGGAGGTTTAGGATTGCTACAAAGGAATGCAAAGGCAAAGACAAAACTTAGATTTTTCAGCAGGCCAATAATCTTGATATCCAAGCTTATCCCAGACAGAAAGGATTTTCTAGATTCTTTTTAACTCCTGTTGACATATCAAGATCAAGCCCGGAAGACTCAGATGATAGACCCAGGACTCAGCTTCTTCTATAGTTCAGGATGGACACTCCTTTTTCTGCCCTCTATCTTTGATGTTTGGACTTGAGGTGTGCTGTTCTGGGGTAGAAGGACAGGAAGGCTTAGAGGAAGGGGATGGTCTGAAGCCTGCCTCTTCTGGCCCTTGAAAATTATAGGAAGAAGGAAGCCAGAAGTAGAACAAGTAGGTCAGATTCCAAAAGTCTCAGCCAATCACAATCTCTCCCTTCATGACTCCCACTCTGAACTTAACCTTCACAACAACTAACTTCTTCCCTTGAAAGTAGTTTTCAGGTGAAACAAATTTAACTGCCTAAGGAGGGAATGATAGCTTCTTGAAACAAAAGGTCTTATTGGAAAATGGGGTTTTAATAAGGATATCTCTGCCTGTCTTCCCTAGACTGGAAGGTTGGGAGAGACCTCCAAGGTCATCAAGCCTGTTTCCTTTATTGTCCAGATGAAACTGGAGTGTTTAAATGGTTTATCCTAGGCCTTACTTATAGGTAGAAGCAAATCTAAGCCTAGAACCAGGACTACAGACTTCTAGAATCGTGTGTACAAGCCTACCGGCTGTGTCTGCATTCTCATTTGACTTCTCTGTGTTCTGCAGACCAAGACTTGAGGCCATGGACTTGGTTATGATTTCTCTTGGCATTATATCCTAGTATGTGCATTTGAAATAAACTAGCCACTAGGATCTGTTGACAACGTGTGCCCAAAATAGACTTGTGCAATGAAATTAATGCTGTGCAAAAATCCTCAGCCCTTTTAAGAATGTTTCTCTGTAAACTCTTTAGAAAACCATACTCTTAAAAAAATCCAATTCAGTCATCATGGTTCCAATTTGGAGAATTCTTTATCTATTAGTGTTTTTACAGGACATAAATTAAGATGCATAAAACAACGGTTTTTATTTTCCCACACCATTGAGTGGGAAATTAACAGAGTCTAGGGCTGAAAATAATGATGTAACATGATATAAACCTGCTTTTTCAAGAAAATGAATATAGCAACTGCATAAGGTTCTGTATGTGGAAATTCATTAAATTCATCCATACACCAGCGAGTCTTCATCCACTCATGTACACAACGAAAAAGCATTCTTCCTAAAAAAATAAGTTAGGAGGGGATTGTGGGTTGAGGGAAATGGTATGGCAAAGAAACCAATGAATGAAAAAATGAGTAACCAGCTAGGACAAAGGAAATACTAATTCACTTTCATAGAAGGAGCTCTGGGATTCTCAGGAAATGAAGCTTCTCTTGCCTGTCTACCTTTAGCTCCTACAGTCAAAGGCTGAGATTTCAAAATGGTTTATGCTAGAGAGTAATCACATCTACTGAGAGCTCCTCCTTATGGTCTGTGCCTTTGTACAGGCCCGACAAATTTATGCCTATGATGGCTGGCAAAGTCATTCACCACCCTTCTGTGCTGTCATGCTCTAAGTCGGTTTAGGAGCCTTCCTACCAGACTATAACAGTAGCTGCTGGAACCTCTGAGGCTTAGTGAGTGACACGGATAAATGGGGTCTTTGTGGCCTGTGAAGAGTTGATCACAATGGAAATGAGTCTTACAAAGGGACCATCAGAAAGACAACTCAAGTAAAACTACAGTGGTTCCCCTCTAGGCAATGAGCAGGAAGGACAAAGTATGGTGGGAGTTTCTAGATACCTTTCCCCATCTCTGGGCTCATGGAAAGACTAACTTACCTAGAAAAGCCAAGGAAAGCCTTCTTTTACTTAAAGCTTGCCAAATGCAAAAGGAAACCACAGTGGCGTGAGTGGAAGGAGTCCCGTAACCCTCTTAACTGTTTCTTGCTTGTCCTTCCAGAAAAGGTTTCTGCAAACGCTAGTGAATATATCCAACTATATCTATGCATATACCTATATTTCTCTCTATACTTGTTCTTTTCTTCATTTGTACTAATGAGATTACAGACTATATATTTCTCGTACTTTGATCTTAGGAGATTCTTTTAAAATAACATATGTAAATCTAATTCTCTTTTAACAGCTGCTCAGTACTCTATTGTATGGAGGTATCATAATTTCTTGGTGCAAATTAATTTTTTTTTTAAAGTTTTTTGTTATAGATACATCTGTTTATTCAGGAGACTATATTCATTGGATTTGTTAGGTCAAATGCATGTATATTTAAAATTTTCATAGATATTACCAAACTCTTCTCCAAAAATGTTGCACTATTTTATATGTTCATCAACAATGAGAAAACCTGTTTCCACAAAACTATCAGGCCTGTCAGATTTTCATTAAAGTTATAAATATTAAAAAAGTTTCATTTCATAATTGAGAAAGTAAAAGAATCCCATTGTTTTGACTTGCATATATTTAATTATGTGTGAAATCAAGGATCTTTTATATATTTATTAGCTATTTGTATTTCATTTTTTTAAAACTACCTGTTGATAGTATTTGCTCATTTTTCTATCAGGTTTTTACTCCTTTTACTGATTTGTTAAAGCCCTATGTACATGATGGCAAATCTTGCCTTTTTCTGTTTTTCATTTTTTTGTGTGTGCTATCTACTTACATACACTCATAAACATAGGTATATATATTCCTTTAGATGTTTCATACTTTTTCTTTATGTCTTTTAGATTTTGTGGACTGCTAGAGAAAGTTTTTAGGATTAGGGAATTTAAAAGCTGGATTTAAGTATATTTCAATTTTTTTTGGTCTCTTTCAGTTTTTCTAAAATGAAGTTCCATGGGCTTCTCCAAACAATGCCAATTTTATTTTATCTTCACGTGATAAAGTTCTAGAGGTGAACCATTATGGAGGTGCAGAATGAAAATACACATCTCTTTTGGGAATGCTGATTAAATTCGTTAAGGAAGGGATGTTTCTCCTCTTCTACAGAGAGAACTCCTCTGTTCTAGGGGGAAAGGACTTGGGCTTAAAGATTATCACACTTAACCCTATAAAGAAGGGGTCAGCAAAGGTGCCATCTAAACTTGAGCGAATGTTCAGTGTTCTCTCAAGGAAGGATGGCTTGCCCACAGACAGGCAAAATGGGGAGAGCACCACTCAGGATGAAGAAGGTCTCTGTCATATATCAAGTTTACATTCCAGGAAAATATAGCTTATAGTGAGGAGATTTACAGAGTTGGTTATTTTCCCATAAGAACTAATATAAAAAGTTTAAATGTGTTCAGACTACCACCATGCAACAAACACACATACCCATCCATACTACAATTTTCATTCTGGATGATCTGTCCGTTGGTGTAAGTGAGATGTTAAAGCCACCCACTCTTACTGTGTTACTGTCGATTTCCTCTTTTATAGCTCTTAGCATTTGCCTTATGTATTGATGTGCTCCTATGTTGGGTGCATATATATTTATAATTGTTATATCTTCTTCTTGGATTGATCCCTTGATCATTATGTAGTGTCCTTCCTTGTCTCTTGGAACATTCTTTATTTTAAACTCTATTTTATCTAAGTATTGCTACTCCAGCTTTCTTTTGATTTCCATTTGCATGGAATATCTTTTTCCACCCTCTCACTTTCAGTCTGTATGTGTCCCTAGGTCTGAAGTGGGTCTCTTGTAGACAGTATATAGATGGGTCTTATTTTTGTATCCATTCAGAGAGCCTGTGTATTTTGGTTAGAGCATTTAATCCATTTATGTTTAAGGTAGTTATTGATATGTATGCACCTATTATCATTTTCTTAATAGTTATGGGTTTGTTTTGTAGGTCCTTTTCTTCTCTTGTGTTTCCCACTTAGAGAAGTTCCTTTAGCATTTGTTGTAGAGCTGGTTTTGGTGGTGCCAAATTCTCTTAGCTTTTGCTTGTCTATAAAGCTTTTGATTTCTCCATTGAATCTAAATGAGATCCTTGTTTGGTAGAATAATGTTCGTTGCAGGTTTTTCCTTTTCATCACTTTAAATATATCATGCCACTTCCTTTTGGCTTGTCGAATTTCTGCTGAGAAATCAGCTGTTAACCTTACAGGAGTTCCCTTGTATGTTATTTGTCATTTTTCCCTTGTTGCTTTTAGTAATTTTTCTTTGTCTTTAATTTTTGTCAGTTTGATAACTATGTGTCTTGACATGTTTCTCCTTGAGTTTATCCTGCCTGGGACTCTCTGCACTTCCTGGGCTTGAGTGGCTATTTGCTTTTCCATGTTAGGGAAGTTTTTGAATATAATCTCTTCAAATATTTTCTTGGGTCCTTTCTCTCTCTCTTCTCCTTCTGGGACCCCTATAATGCGAGTGTTGTTGCATTTAATGTTGTCCCAGAGTTCTCTTAGGCTGTCTTCATATCTTTTCATTCCTTTTTCTTTATTCTGTTCCGTGGCAGTGAATTCCACAGTTCTGTCTTCCAGGCTCATTTATCCGTTCTTCTGCCTCAGTTATTCTGCTATTGATTCCTTCTAGTGTATGTTTCATTTCAGTTATTTTATGGTTCATCTCTGTTTGTTCTTTAATTCATCTCGTTTTTTGTTAAACATTTCTTGCATGTTCTCGATCTTTGCCTCCATTCTTTTTCCGAGGTCCTGGATCATCTTCACTATCATTATTCTGAATTCTTTTTCTGGAAGGTTGCCTATCTCCACTTCATTTAGTTGTTTTTCTTGGGTTTTATCTTGTTCCTTCATCTGGTACAGAGTCCTCTACCTTTTTGTTTTGTCTGTCTTTCTGTGAATGTGGTTTTCATTCCACAGGCTGCCAGATTGTAGTTCTTCTTGCTTCTGCTGTCTGCCCTCTGGTGGATGAGGCTATCTAAGAGGCTTGTGCAAGCTTCCTGATGGGAGGGACTGGTGGTGGGTAGAGCTGGCTGTTGCTCTGGTGGACAGAGTTCAGTAAAACTTTAATCAGCTTGTCTGCTGATGGGTGGTGCTGAGTTACTTCCCTTTTGGTTGTTTGGACTGAAGCAACCCTGCACTGGAGGCTACATGCTCTTTGGTGGGGCTAATGGCAGACTGCAGGAGGGCTTATGCCAAGGAGTACTTCCCAGAGCTTCTGCTGCCAGTGTCCTTGTCCCTGTGGTGAGCCACAGCCACCCCCGGCCTCTGCAGAAGACCCTCCAACACCAGCAGGTAGGTCTGGTTCAGTCTCCTATGGGTTCTGCTCCTTCCCCATGAGTCCTGATGCACACACTACTTTGTGTGTGCCCTCCAAGAGTGGAGTCTCTGTTTCCCCCAGTCCTGTCGAAGTCCTGCAGTCAAATCCTGCTAACCTTCAAAGTCTGATTCTCTGGGAATTCCTCTTCCCATTGCCAGACCCCCAGGTTGGGAAGCCTGACGTGGGGCTCAGAGCTTTCACTGCAGTGGGTGGACCTCTGTGATATAATTGTTCTCCAGTTTTTGAGTCACCCACCCAGTGGTAATGAGATTTGATTTTATTGTGATTGCGCCCCTCCTACTGTCTCACTGTGGCTTCTCCTTTGTCTTTGCATGTGGAGTATGTTTTTCGGTGAGTTCCAGTGTCTTCCTGTCAATGATTGTTCAGCAGTTAGTTGTGATTCTGTTGTTCTAGCAAAAAGGTCATTCTATTCCATCATCTTGAACGAAACTCCCCATTTGTTTATTTTTGCTTTTATTTTCTTTACTTTAGGAGACAGATCCAAAAAATGTTGCTGCAATTTATGTCAGAGTGTTCTACCTATGTTTTCCTTTAGGAGTTTTATAGTATCCAGTTTTACATTTAGGTCGTCAATCCATTTTGAGTTTATTTTTGTGTATGGTGTTAAAAAATGTTCTAATTTCATTCTTTTACATGTAGCTGTCCAGTTTTCTGTGCACCACTTGTTGAAGAGACTGTCTTTTCTCCACTGTATATTCTTGCCTCCATCATAGATTAATTGACCATAAGTGCGTGGGTTTATTTCTGGGCTCTCTATCCTATTCTATTGATCTATGTGTCTGTTTTTGTGCCAGCACCATAATGTCTTGATTGCTGTAGCTTTGTAGTATAGTCTGAAGTCAGGGAGTGTTATTCCTCCAGCTCTGTTCTTCTTTCTCAAGATTGTTTGGCTATTCGATGTCTTTTGTGTTTCCATACAAATTTTAAATTTAAAGATAAGAAAGACTATTAAAAGCAGCAAAGGAAAAGCAGCAAATCACATACAAAGGAGCTCCTATAAAGCTATCAGCTGATTTTTCAGTAGAAACTCTGCAGGCCAGAAGGGAGTATCACCATATATTTATAATAATGGAAGGTAAAAACCTACAACCAAGAATACTCTACCCAGCAAGGCTCTCATTCAGACTCGATGGACAAATCAAAAGCTTTACGGACAAGCAAAAGCTAAAAGAGTTCAGCACCACCAAACCAGCTTTACAACAAATGTTAAAGGAACTCCTCTAGGTGAAAAAGAAAGGCCATTATTAGAAACAAGAAAATTATGAAATGAAAATCTCACCAGTAAAGGCAAACACATATTAAAGTCAGGAAATCATCCACAAACAAAGCCAGTAGAGAAGTTAAAAGACAAAAGTCGTAAAATCATCAAATTCATATTAATCAGTTAAGGGATAAACAAAGTAATTAGATGTAAAATATAATATCGAAAACAGTAATTGTGAGGAGAGGAGAGTACAAATGCAGTGTTTTTAACATGCGTTTGAAATTAAGAGATCAACAACTTAAAACAATTATATGTATATATATAGATTGCTATACACAAACCTCATGGTAACCACAAACCAAAAATCTGTAATAGATATACAAGCAAAAAAGGAAAAGGAATCCAAACATAACAATAAAGATAGTCATCATATCATAAGGGAAGAGAACAAAAGAAGAAAAAAGAGGAAAAATAGACCTGCAAAAATAAATCTAAAACAATTATCACAATGGCAATAAGAACATACAGATCGATAATTATCAGTTCCTTAAATGTAAACGGATTAAATGCTGCAACCAAAACACACAGAGTGGCTGAATGGATACAAAACCAAGACCCATATATATGCTACGTACAGGAGACTCAATTCAGATCTAGAGACATATATAGACTGAAAGTGAGGAGATGGAAAAAGGTATTCCATTACAACTCCCAGGGCCCCTCTAGCTCTCCCTCAACCCTCTGCAGAGTATTCCTTTATTTTTGTCATTTGAAAATGCCAGATCCATTTTTATTTGATAGAAGGCAAGCAATTCCACTAAGCACAGTTAGGCAGCTTTATTCACATCTGAATCATGCATCCATTGATTCATGATAATGAAAAGGTGGAATCCCCTCTTCCAACAGTGGCTTAAAAAGATCCTCCAGAGTTCGCCATGTGTAGGAATCTTTCATAAATTAAGCAAGAAAAATACAATTTAGCTGCAATGAGGATCACATACTCAATTATTCTATTGAAAATACTGTTGTAGAATTACCTCAGTTAATATCCAGTTAATACCTCAGTGCTAATTGTTTTCTTCTTTTTATATTTAATTAATAGAATCTTGGAAAGGAAACAAACCTTTTTATTTATGTGGTACAGTACTTTCATGGTCCAGAAAAGGGAAATGGATTCCAAAGAGATTAAAGGAATTGTTTAAGGTTACATAGCTTGTAACAAAATTGGGTCTAGAACTTGGATTTCCTGGCTTATACTCTAGTGCTCTTTTTGTTGTCACACTCTTTCTGATTTCATCTCAGATTAACAGAGAATAATGTCCCAAGAGATATGAGTTGTCCTCTGTGCTGGCTACACATTCAGAACCATTAGAGAAGCTTTTAAAAATACAGATGCATGGGCCGTACACTCATTGATTCTTACTTTTACTTGGTCTGAGGTGAGCATTGAACAGGAGCAGTAGTTTATAAAAACTTTCCCCACATAATGGTAATTCTTAGCTGGGGTTGAAGCTCACTGGAATAACAGATCAGGCAATTTTGTGCATTTCTCTTTTAAACTTTGTAATTCTTGTTGGTATAAGACCACAGACATTCTTTGCTAAACTTTGCACCATACAAATCTCCCATTAACCTTATTTTACTTTTGACTAACTTTTCTTTAAAATGTCTGAGTATTTAGAAAAATAAAGGGAATAATAATTTACAAAACATGGGTGTTTCCACCACCCAGCATTGATACTTGTTGATATTTAATCACATTTGCTGAGTCTTTCTTTCTTTTTTTTTTTTTTTTTTTTTCGTTTGTTTGTGGTACACAGGCCTCTCACTGTTGTGGTCTCTCCCGTTGCGGAGCACAGGCTCCGGACGCGCAGGCTCGGCGGCCATGGCTCACGGGCCCAGCCGCTCTGCGGCATGTGGGATCCTCCCGGACCGGGGCACGAACCCGTGTCCCCTGCATCGGCAGGCGGTCTCTCAACCACTGCGCCACCAGGGAAGCCCCCTTGCTGAGTCTTTTAAAATTATATTATTAACTGAAATGAAACTCTGCAGACAAAGTTGAAGTATACCTTTTGGGGCTCTCGTTTTATTCCCAGGTTCTTCTCTTTATGATTAAGTTAAAAGCCCAGACAAATGATTCACTCCTTTCTTCACTCCCTTCCCCTCCTAACAATCCAGAGGAAGGGCCTATTTGCAATAAGGAAAAGGCCCACTAAGCCTTTAAGAGAGCTTTAAGATCCTAACAGTAGACAATGATACCACGTTGCTATGGAGTGCAGTAGCTGAGTCAGGATAGTAAATACCTCATCCACATTTTGGTAGGAGAAAAGTGGCTTAGTGAGAAGTTAATGGAGGTCAGTTTTCACCCTCACAAAAGGACTTGTGAGTCACAGACCACAGACATGTATTTAAGAATGCAAAAATCCAATAGCTGAAGATATGCAGAGCTATTATCTTTCTTGGCTGAGACTGATAATTTTCTTCTTTTCCCCATAAATTAGGGTTTTAAAATTTTATTGCTACTGCTTACGTGACACGATTTTCTTTGTTCCCACTGCATTTTCTGTGGACCCTCTTGAGCTTCTTTTCTTGAGTAAATAATCTAACTTTTCTGTGGCTTTTTTTTTTTTTTTTTGCGGTATGCAGGCCTCTCACTGTTGTGGCCTCTCCCGTTGCGGAGCACAGGCTCCGGACGCGCAGGCCTAGCGGCCATGGCTCACGGGCTTAGTTGCTCCGCGGCATGTGGGATCTTCCCGGACCAGGGCACGAACCCGTGTCTCCTGCATCGGCAGGCGGATTCTCAACCACTGCGCCACCAGGGAAGCCCTGTGGCTTTTATAGTAGCTTAGCACTCCTTTGGTAATTTTTTTCCTCTGGCTATAGGGTTCTGTGGACCATGTTCTTAGTAGATATGTGTTTCTTCTTTAGTTTCTGAAGTTAAGAATGTTTTGTTTTATTGTCCTCCAGTGGACAATTGTCTTTTCCCCATCTACCCTTCTGTAAGCACCTTGACCCAGACTTCTGTTCTGATTTCACACTCTGTCCATTTATAGTCAGACAGTGGTTCCACCAAATGAAGTGATTTCGCTGGTACGCTCTGTGTGGAGTATGCTTCTTTTGAATGGCATCATGCTCTGTACTTTTATATTCTGTTGTTAAAAAAAAAGAAAGAAAGACAGGTGAAAACTTCCATCCTTAATATATTTCAGTTGCCTCTTTAGGTTTCATTTCAAATCTAACCTCTCTCTCTCCCCTTTTCTCTCTCTCTCTCTCTCAGCATCTTGTCCTTTATCATTATGTTCCATACCAGCCCAAACGAACTTGGGCTAAAGCTAATTGCTTTCTCCTTCTAAGTTTTTCCGCCCAGCACTTGGTGCATTCTCCATAGTTGTCAAATCAAATTTTTGCCAAGAAAGAACAGACCTGGAAGATCCAAGGACCTCCTGCAAGCAGATACATGTGTTTTTATAGGTTAATGTCAAGTACAGTGAAACATATGAAGAAGAGGAAGGAGACCATGGGTGTGTAGTAGCTTGAAACACCACAACCACCCATTTAGGAAATTGTAAGACTGAAAATTCAGTGACTGCATTTGTTCTGTTCACAGAAGTGATTTGCTTTCTTTTCAAAGCCTTTGAATGTTAAAGTGAGAGCTTGTTTCTCTTTTTTGTGGTTTGAAGATTATGGCTGTATAAACATGAGGAAGAAAACATGATTTGTAGCATAAGAATGAGCTGTCCTTCTAATAGTTGGGAAGCACTTATTGAATACTTCTTAGGGAGGTGTAGGAAGCTGAGAGTATCACCTCGCCAGGCAGTTCCTCTTCCTCTCTCCACCTGGAAGATGGCTGGTGATATAGCTATGAGTTGTAGGGTCTCCCCTTATGTCTCTGGTGCGCCTCTCAGAAACATGTCACAGGCTGCTGAATTGGGTTTATATTTTCTGAGATTAAGGTGGGTTGGTTCTAGTAGAGGACCTTGATATATGGAAGTGGTGGATTACACCAATATCTGCTTAATGTTCAATCATATTTTGAATTATGGCTTTTAAAATAGCTTACAAGTGGCTTATAGTCATTAATGTTTTCCTTTTAAAAAGTTCCATTGCATACTAATGAGCAGTTTAATGCTAACAGAAGCTATTGCATTGCCATGCAAGCTGAAGGTTACCATATGCTTAACTCCTGTTTCACACAAGCACTAAGTTTGCAGAATGCAGGGTTGCCACAAATATCCAAGTGCACAATTAAGTCCCATGTACAAGTATGTGAGTGAAGAATTTGGCTCATGTATATACCCTTGGAAAAAATTTTCCCATAGTTTTCTTTTCTCTAAGGTATTGAATGGTCCAACACTTGTCCTCATGTTTCAAACATTTCAGCCCCCCTGAAACATTTTGATTGCCTCTAACATTGGCTAGAATTGCACAACACTATGTTCCAAATGGTATCTTTTTCACTGGCTTCATACAATTCCAGAATAAAACCTCTGCTTCATCCACTATACCCTTATGTATATGGCTTCTATTTTTACTTTGCTTCTTCCTCTGTTTTCCTTCTACCATTTCACCCAACATGTTTCGAATTTGTGTAGTTGTTTATATTTGAGACAATCATACTTGAAACCAACAATACTTACTTTATTTAAAAAATATTTGTCTTGATGCAATTCCCAATTTTGGGAACTGGCACATCAAACTCAATAGAAAGAATGCAAGCCTTGGGAAGATGAAATAAACCCATGATGTAATCGGCAGAGTTGATGTGTTGATTCCACTCTTTTGGAATTAGGATCTTTATTTTATTATCTTCAAAACTCAACAATAACAGAAACATAAGAGTAGTCTTACAGCAGTAAAAGCCAATTTTTTTTTTATGTGAATGAGATTTGAAAATGCACACTAGTGATCTTGTTTCTTGTTCATTTCATTTTATTCAATCATCAAATATGTGCCTAAGTACCTAAGATATGGCAGGAGTATCTGTGTGTGTGTGTATGTGTTTTCATTTTAAAGGCCTCAGATGTTTACTGGTAAGTTAACAAAATACGTTCCTTAGAAATTGGGAGACCGAGATTCTAGATCTACTCCTTAAACGTAGAAGCCACCATGCCCCATTGGGTAGAGGGGCAATCATGAAACTTGGCTTCGTCTCACTGACAAAGTAGAATCAGGCATCCAGTTTCTCTGGTGCAACTTGACTTTCCAGGGAAAATCCAGTTTTATGACCCCATTTTCAGCTGAGATTCTACTGTAATTCCCCAGAAGTGTCATTAGTTTCTGACATGTAGACTTCAAGCCGATCTATTAACTCATCTAAATTAGCTTCTGCCTCTGGCTTTTTCCTGCCTGGCTCATCTGCTCAGAACTGGCCCTTATAACTGTGGTTGACCAACCTTCTCCTGCAATTACTTCAAATCCATCAGTCCTGATCCTTGATCACCTGGTAAGTGGCAGGAAGGTCCATTTCTTTCCCTACTGGTGTTCACACGTGCGTGTTTGACCATGCCTAAAGGTTTACTGCCAGGGGCCACTTTCCCCTCTCCTAACTTAGCAACTGGGTTTCTGGAACAGACCCTTCTTCTCCTTCCCTCCCTCTACTTGAATTCTGGTAATTCCATAATCAATTAGAGTTTTATCTTTGTTCTTTGCTTATCTTGAACCACCCCACAGCAGATCTCAGACAAAGATTTGGAAACAAAATTAACTCAGGAGGTGATCTCAGGAGGCACTGAGAGGGAGTTGGAAAGTGAGACAGGGAGGAGAGGAAAACACAGGAGTGTGTTAATTATTACGAAGGTTGGGGTGTTTACCCACTCACATCCCTGGGGGCTTGAGGCTTGTAGTTAACTGGGTGTTAACTCCTGACATTTCCAGCCTGCCGAGCCTGCTCTCCTTTGGTCAGACAAAGCACTCTGACAGATGGATGTAGGTGTTTGAAGTGAGAAGCTGCTAGTACATTCAAGAAGGGTCTACCAAGCTCCAGGTAACCTCCAGGGTGGGCTGTGTCAGACGTGGTTAGGATATTGGCAGCACCGGCTACACTAATTCTCAATATTCAGACTTAAAAGAACTTACTAGAAGGAACTGCTGCCAGGAATTAGGAAGTGCTAGTGATGGAAAATTTGATTCCTGGGGGAGGATTATCTTTCTGGTTGGCCCTTCCCCACCAAAGGCAACACCTGAGGTTCCTGAGAGGTTAACTAAACAGCCTTTCCCACTGTGGGTGAGAGCTGAGAAGCTTAGCATTGAAAGAAAGCCAGAGTCTAGAAAGGGTGTTGCAAACTCAGTAGCATTAGCTTCGGCCCACCAAATTCCAGGCTACTCGAAGTTATTCTGTAATCTGGATCTGTGAGAATGACTCATGTTTCCCAAATTTAAGTGTTTTGCATATCTCACAGGCCGAACAATTTTATAAATGAGAGGTCAGGTCCACATTATTGCTGTTTGTGGTTCTCTTAACTCACGTATTTGTTCAACTGGCTTGTCGAAAGAAACACTTTGCTTGTGTCTTAAGCACAAAGAAGTGCTCAGTGACTGAATCTGACATTCAACTAGCTGGACTCCTGTGAGCACAGCAGAGAGATGAACAAAGACCCATATCGACTCTGTTTCTAATTCTGAGTTGGGGGAAGTATGGGTAATCTAAATGAAACTCACATATGCATAGTTTATTTGTAGATATGGTTGTATAAGAGATTTGTAATGAGTTGTATATGCTTAATTTGAATGCTTGGTAAATTTTGGTTATATGCTTGTGCGTATGGTATGTGCATTAAACCATTCTAAGGGTTGCCTTTCATTATAAGGTCTCAGTTTAAGAACTCTGGCAGGGCAGACCCTGCTACACATCTGGTTGTTTCTTTGTTCTTGGGCAGTGACTAATTTTGATCAGATCTACTTGCACCTCCTACCTTCCAAGAAAAGAGAAGACAGATTCCAGAATTAAAATACCAACAGCGATGTTTATGTATAGAAACATAAAATTCCTCTATAGGCCATAGACTCTTAACATTCTATGCTGGAAATGAACTTTAGAGAGATTAAGTAATAGAGGTTTATGGAAGAAAAGTGATTTACCCAAGGTCATAGAGATAATGGCTTATCTTTAACTTGAATATAATTTTGGTGATATACTTGCTTTGTTGATAACAGACTATCACAATTTTGATTAATGCTAATATCTGTCATCATGTAAAGTTAAGAGTCGTTTATGGATTCCTTTCAACACAGTAGAAGCTATTGCAGTCATAAATTTCTTCAACTGTGGCAGCTACTGTGCAAGATAGTAGTAAAAATTTCTAACATTAATCTCTCATTTTTCTGAAGATTTCAGTACTTTATGGACTTTTAAACCACCCTTTTTTACAAGTTGAAGTGGGGCCATATGGCAGTAGCTTTTGCCAGAAAGCAGGCAGTGACGAGAAGAGCCTTGATTGATGCACATTAGGAAAAAATGCTGGAAGAAACAGAGGAGTAGGAGCTGTTAATTTAGCAAAGGGTATTTGTGCAAAGTTTTCAATCCTAACCGGGCGATGCTGCGGAAGAATGACCCAGTTGGCAATTGGCAAAAGGAAATATGAGGCTAAAAGTCACAGTAAACACTCTTTCTTTGTTTCTTCCCAAAGAGTGCCAACACATTTTTAATTCTCAACAGACATATTATACCTAGAACTAAACAAAGTACAGATTTATCTTTCTGAGAATAAGTATGTATTAACTCTGTAATAGTGTGGAGAAGGATTGAATCATTTATCCCATGGTCAGTAATAAACAAAAACACACAAAGAGGAAATTATTCCCTTAGTACACCACAGACCTCTCACTGTCTGCTTTGGTTTAATAACTACCAATGTTTATAACTATCAAAGTTTTCTGACTTCTTGTCAGAAAAGATGACTGCATTGTAGTTAGAACTTTTCCAAACAAATGTAGCAAATTTCTTTGATGCAGTGGTGGTGTTTTTTAGAAATGGATTCCTTAATGGATTATAGGCTTCTTTTTTCCTTTGTAAGATTCTAAAGGCTGAACGAAGTATTTGAAATACAACATGCTAATAACAAACACCACATCCCATAAAGTAAGCAGGAAAACAAAGGACCTCATGTTAGGGTACAAAAATATGGTGATGACTTTAATTCAACAAGGAAAGATAAAATAAACTTAGAGCTGTAACTGATGATTTAATCTAATTTACCTTTAAAATCCATGGAATAGTCAAGAGTTGAAGACACCTGCCACCAGGATGCTGAAATCTGAGAAAATGTTACATGCCCTCAGTCACAATTGGAGGTAATTTGATTACAATTACTGGACAAAATTTGTTGAATGACCTTCTAATAAACTCTGCTGAGGTAAATATCATATTATTACAAATAGAATTTTTGATTTTCCCTACTTGAAGTAGGTGAAGGACAAAATTAAATGCATTTCCTAAACATCTAAACAACAACGATAATCATAACAGTTTATAGCATCCTTAGTCTGTTTTCTGATCTGTGACTTAGAAGTCAGAAAGCCATAAACCTGTGTCTATTTACATGACTGGAAAATTAATTTCTCTCCTCTGGAGGAATGGAGGGAAGGCATTTTTCTCAGCTCTTTGACAATGGAGTCAATGGAATGAGAAGATGAAAATCAGAATGGAAGTGATGTACCTATCTTGAATAAGTTAGATGTTTATGCTCAATGTTGAATCTAAATGTTAGCTTGTAGGTGTTAGGTTGAAAAGCCAAACTAAGATTTGAAACTGAACTTCATCTTAGAGTTCCTTTCAGAGTCGAATTCTCAACTGACATATTGAGAATTTATTTGAATTTACTTGAGTCTTCACTCATATGGAAACATAATTAGAAGAGGGAAACAGAGAGTTTAATTGTTTGGAAAGCACGTCAGGCTATGCTTTTCAAGCTGAAAACAAGGAGAAAAGTGATGGAGGAGTAGGACGTGGGGAGGAGGGCGTAACAGGTTTCTACCTTGATCAAATTAACTTGGTGACTATAAAAAGCATCTATGTGAGCACAGAAATGGACCAGTCTTTAAGAAGTATTTCTTATGGAATAATATGGGATTTTTATCTCTAGAAATCTGGAAAACAGATGAGCCATTAGATCATTGTTTGGGCTAAAAACAAATGGATAGTGCAGTAGTTTGCTGGGGCTGCCATAATAAAGTACCACAGTCTGGGGGACTTAAATGACAGATATTTATTTTTTTCACAATTCTGGAGGCTAGAAGTCCAAGATCAAAGTGTTGGCTGGGTTATGTCTTCTGAGACTTCTCTCCTCGTCCAATAGAGGGCTGTCTTCTCTCTGTGTCTTCACATGGTTTTTCCTCTGTGTGTGTCTGTGTCCTGATCGCCTCTTCTTGTAAATGTACCAGTCATATTGGATTAGAGCCCACCTTAATGACCTCATTTTAGCTTAATTACCTCTTTAAAGACCCTATCTCTAAATACAGTCACATTCTGAGGTACTGGGGGTTAGAACTTAAACATATGAATATTCGGGGGCATAATTCAGCCCACAGGAGATGGGTTGTGTGACATTTGGAAGTTTTGTTGAGGCTATCTGATAATTCTATGAAATATCTTGAATGCTTGGATAATGGTAGACTGTGTTATGCGTATACTGAGAAAGGTAAATGGAGAGTTAAGGTAGGAATTTAATTAATTTAAAAAATTCTCTATTGAGGCAAATGGTCATTTTGACCTTTGTCTCTAGACTTTCCCCCTAACACACAGCCCTGTCCTTTGGGTGGCTCCAGAAAGAGGAAAGTAGCACAACAAAACTTAGACTCCTGTGCTACCTCTGGAGTAAATAAGACGTGTCATCAATATCATGGGAAGTCCTGTCTTGTCATGATCATCATAACTGGGAAAATTGACCACTTCCTGGATGTTAGTTTCAAAGAAGGGAAAGCAGCCAGCACTCCTAGTTCACTTCCTGTTCTTCCATGTGTAACCCAGCTAAGCCACCAGCCCTTGGGGTGATGCTTAGAATGTTCCTTTATTAACTAAGTCAAACATATTTCAGGAGAAAGCTCTGTATTGACCCTGCTTGCCCAGTTAACATCCACTAATTGTTCTATCAAATCACTTGTATCAGATATGTGCCTTTAGCCGTAAAAAGAGATTTCCAATCATATCTATAATTTGCAGATGGAACAGGCTGAAATAGTGTAATTAGTGGGCTCCTTTAGCATGTAATAACTTTCCCAGTAGTTCATCATTCTTCAACTCTTAAAATCTAATGGGGTCTCCAACTCTGGGCCAGGTGCTTCCCATGCTGTCAGGACTCTAAGAACTAATGCTGCCAAGTGCTTATTTTAGGATTTTTGTTAACGTTGACTTTTAGGTATAGGAATTTATATAATATGTACCTTAAAATACTTCTTCTGTTGATGAAACTTAGCAGTTATACAGATGTGGGCAGTGTTAAGGGTCACCTAATCTAAATATGTTTGACCTACCTTGTATACGTTGAACTTGAGTAGCCCTTCACAACATGTAGCACTTAGAGTTGGTAAAGAAATTTCACATTACTTGTTTTGAGACTCAAAGCATCCATATGGGTGGAATGAAGGATTTTGCATATGAAGACATTTTGCTTCAGAAGTTAAATGATTTGTCCAAAGCAATGTATCTATTATTGAGTGGAGGACCATGACTCCAAGTTTGGTGTTCTTTCTAGTACCCTGTACTTGTGGAGAACTGAGTCAGTCCTTTAAGCCCAATTCACTGTGAAACAGAGCATTTTTCTTTGACTAATAACAATAATTAGCACTGTATGTTGAGAAAGACTGACAGCCTTGTGTTTCCCGTAATATAGAGAAAAGAATCATTGTAGATCTTCTATCTTCATTTGTAAACTTTAAAAATAATTTCCTTGCCTATTTCTCTGGGCACCTGTAGAAGAATATAGATATAATGATATCATTATAAGATATAATGATAGCCAAAAATATCAAAGAAATTAAAATTCTTTCTTTTTGTTTGGGTGTATTTCTTTCTTAGTTGATTATGGTTGGGAATAAATAATCACACTCAAAAGGAAAAAAAAAACCCTCAAATATTTTAGGCTCAGAAGCACCTGGAGGAAGAAGAATGAAGTGGGAAAGATTCCTAGTCCTTAGGAAGTAGTTACTTCTCAAAAGTTATAGAATGTTTTAAAATTTGTTAAAATCTTGCTTTACTCTCCATCCATTTAATAATTCCCTTGCCTTATTTCATTTTTGCTTACAAACTTTCTGTCCAGATTTTTTGTAGCTCTTTCTCAGAAGCATCCCATCCTTTGTATTATTGTTTATTCAATAGTTTGACTGAGATACAAAAGATGTGACTGGATCATGCAACACGGATCTGTGGTAAGAGGCCAGCCATTCTACTACAGGGTCCAGGTTTATTTGTAGATGTGCCTGATTTAGATGTTTACCTATACCTGACATTTTTATGATTCTAATATTTCTTTTTCTCTTGTTTTAATGATTTTCTTTTCTGAGAGATTTTAAGATATTGCAGTATCTTTGATAGCATCCCAAGAGACATCAAGTACCAAACTCTCAATATTTTGTGTCTCCTATTCCTTTTTAAATTTTTCTTTCCTGCATGATAGTTAAAGGTTATTGTACTCAGACTGTTTAGACTGGAGTTGACAGAAACCCAAATTTAAAATAACTTAGGCAAAAATAAGAATGTATTAGTTCATGTGATTAGGATGGCTGAGATCAGGTCCATCTTAATTCGGGCAAGGTTTAAGCTAGGGGGGTTCAAGTAAAGTTGAAGTTGAAGTTCATTCTCTCTCTCTCTCCTCTCTTTTTCTCTTCCATCTCTCAGCTTTGTTTATTTCTGGCCTGGCTTCTGTTCCAGTTACTCTTGTCACAAAACAAACCACCCTAAACCTTCCACTACATTCATGGTATTCTGTGGGTCAGGAATCAGAGAGGGCACAGCAGGGAAGGCTTTTCTCTGCTACACAATGTCTGAGGCCTCAGCTGAAAAGAAGCTGAGTGGTGACCGGGGACCAGAATTGTCTGCGGGCTCATTTACTCTCATGAATTGTGATTGATGGTAGCAGTTGGATCAGACCTCAGCTGGAGCTGTCGGCCAGAACACTGACATGTATCCTCTTCCTGTGGCTGCTTGGGCTTCCTCACAGCATGATAGCTGGGTTCCATGAGCAAGCATCCTAAGAGGATCAGATCATCCTGGTTTTCCTTTTATGTCTTAGTTTCAGTGTCACTTCTGCCGTTTTCCAGATTGAAGAGGAGGAAACATAGACCCCATTGTTTCACAGGAGGCATGTCAAAGAAGATCATGTGGGATGGGAGACATTTTTGTGGTCATCTTTGCAAAAATATGATCTGCTGCAGCTTTATTCTCAGATTGGCTCTGTCCACATGGTGGTAAAGATGGTTCACAGGAGCTCCAGGCATACATGGTCCTTTATTGCTGGGGAATCTCAGAAGGAGAAAGATTCTGTCTCTCCCCCAGTCTCATTGTCAATCCCAAGAAAAGGGCTGTGATTGGCCAGCCTGGATCACGTGGTCCCCAGTGGCAGAGAAGTAAGGCCATGTGATTGACAGCAGACTGACAAGGCTATAGTAAGCCAGGTGCAGTCAGTTTCCAAAAGGAAAACAGCTCTTTTGATACAGAAGGAAAAGGGGATACTGGCTGACAAACACAAACCAATGGTCACTACAACTGGTTTCTTTTATCTCTAAATGTTTTATGCTGTCCTCTCCTTTTTTTGTGTGTGGTACTCGGGCCTCTCACCACTGTGGCCCCTCCTGTCACGGAGCACAGGCTCTGGATGTGCAGGCTCAGCGGCCATGGCTCACGGGCCCAGCTGCTCCGCAGCATGTGGGATCCTCCCGGACTGGGGCACGAGCCCATGTCCCCTGCATCAGCAGGCAGACCCACAACCACTGCGCCACCAGGGAAGCCCTGTCCTCTCCTTCTTAATCGAAATCAGGTCATGTGTTACCAAGAGGCCCGTATTTTCTCTGTGATAGCACTCATCAGACCGTACCACAATTGTTGATTTGCCTTTTTATCTTCCCTGCTAGAATCCAACATTGTCCATGCATGACCATACCTTATTTGACACTATGTCTACAGTGTTACCCAAATTCTACAACAGTGGTTCTCAAAGTATGGTCCCTGGACCCGCAGCATTAGCATTATCTGGGGACTTAGAGAAGTGAATTCTCTGAAGCATGCTGAAGATTGAGAACCACTCTTCTAGATGCTCAAAAAAGTTTGTTGACTGTTGAATGAACAAAGTGTATCCCTCCAGGACCTTCTGTAAAAACTGTCCCCTGGCCAGTGGTTTGGATTATGTGTGCATTGGACATTTGTTTGATTGGTCAAAAGTGAACATTTTGCAGTTGTCCACGGCAGAGCTGGAGCCAAAACCTGACATTGAGGCACTGCCCTTCCAATCAGCTGTAAATGCAGCAGGGTCTCCCAGGAGTGGGCGAGGGAGGAGGGGAACAGAAAGGACCCTTCCCATGGTTACTGATAGGAGCAGCAACTGCTTATAGAGTCAGTGTTGCCAGGAACCGCCAGGACATTGAAAGCTACAGCAGGAAATGCTGCCTGTCCTTACATTTACATTTTCTTTTCATCATGTTGACATGAATGCAGTATGGCAAAAAGATAACTTATTCCAAATAGTGCAAGATGTTTCCCCTATGTAGCCCAGCCTCTGTGCCTTCACTTGTGTAGAGACACATGCAGACAAAGCACATGTGGCCAAATTATCTCCTCAGTTACATATGTACAACTACTAATGATTTCAATGGGAGTTGCCTGTAATAACCAAGGGTTGGATTTGGCCCATGCAATTTAAATTGAACTAAAGCCCAATTTGTAATACTTTAGTTGAAAACCAGCAGTGATTATAAGACTAGCATGTGATTAAAGCTTCACCTTCAAAATCTGCTGCCCAGAAATAGAAAAGTTTAAAAAAATCATTATGTATTTTTTTCAACTTACAGTAAAGGATGAATTGTTAAAACTTCCAGCCTAAGAAAAGAATTAAAGTATTGGGGGAAATTGGATATTCAGGGTGGCTGTTTTTCATTACTCTGCAGCTAATGAAAAAAGTGAGACTTCAAATAGGATTCTGCTTTCATTGTTTCTGTTTCCCCACAAGAACTTTCATCACATTTTTGGAAACCATATCTACAGATTTCTTCCTGAAGTCAGTCTAATCCTAGAAAACATTTTATGAATTTTAAAATTATTAATTCTAAATACTTTAAAATTCTCTATTGTTGTGTAATAAACTACCCCCAACAGTTAGTGGTTTAGAACAGCCATTTGTTTTGCTCATGATTTTGTGGGGCAGGAATTCAGGGAGGGCTCTCTTGGTCACTTGTCTCTGCTCCACCGGGCATCAGCTGGGGCAGCAGAGGCTGGAGGGCCCACTTCCTCGACGGCTTCTTCACGCACTCTTATCCCACTCTCTCTCTGCATGGTCATTCCACGTGGCTTGGGCTTCACACAGCACGGACATCTCAGGAAGTTCTCCTTTCTTCCCCATTGGCTCTCTTCCAAAGGACAGGAAGTTATCCCTGCAAGTCTAGTTAATGCCTCTCCTAAGACTGGGACAACATCATTTCCATCATATCTATTGGACACGTCAGTCACAGCACCCACCCAGACTCAAGGGAAGGGAAAGCAGATTCTGCCTACGGATGGGGGAATGACAAAC
The DNA here is from genome assembly GCF_026419965.1 of Kogia breviceps. Taxonomy (NCBI): domain Eukaryota; kingdom Metazoa; phylum Chordata; class Mammalia; order Artiodactyla; family Physeteridae; genus Kogia; species Kogia breviceps. The sequence goes on along the minus strand of NC_081311.1, from coordinate 186,116,542 downwards.
TTCCAGTGCAAACACATGTGGGAGATGGAAGATGTTGAGTGACCACCTTTAGAAAATATAATCTGCTACATTCTTAAGCTGAATTAGCTTAACATAGCCTTATTTTAACAGCCATTATAAGCTTCTGTATTCAGTTTATTTTAATTTTTTAATATTTTATTTTTTTGACCAAATCTTTTTTTTTTTTGGCTGTGTTGGGTCTCCGTTGCTGTGTGTGGGCTCTCTCTAGCTGTGGCGAGCAGGGGCTACTCTTCGGTGCACGGGCTTCTCATCGCGGTGGCTTCTCTTGTTGCAGAGCACGGACTCTAGGTGCGTGGGCTTCAGTAGTTGCAGCACACGGGCTTAGTTGCTCCTCAGCATGTGGGATCTTCCTGGACCAGGGATCGAACTCGTGTCCCCTGCATTGGCAGGCGGATTCTTAGCCACTGCACCACCAGGGAAGTCCCTGTATTCAGTTTATGATACCATATTTGGTGAGCACAAAAACCAAATAGCATATCATTCCTTATTGGTAAATATGCAGAAACCATTCATTCTTTTTTTTTTTTTTTTTTTTTTTTGTGGTAGGCGGGCCTCTCACTGTTGTGGTCTCTCCCTTTGCGGAGCACAGGCTCCGGACGCGCAGGCTCAGCGGCCATGGCTCACAAGCCGAGCCACTCCGCGGCACGTGGGATCTTTCCGGACCGGGGCACGAACCCGTGTCCCCTGCATCGGCAGGCGGATTCTCAACCACTGCGCCACCAGGGAAGCCCCATTCATTCTTTATACAGGAAAATGTGTAGCCATATTTAAGTGTTCATTTAAAATTACTGATTTAATATAGGTTAATATAGATTATACTTATCATATGCTAGATGGAAAGGTGGACAAAAATAAGTAGGCTAAGTTTAGAATCATGGAAGTTGACTGCTTAATTACCCCCTTTATAGATAAAAGGGTATGGTGAGATTGCCTAAACACACAGAGCTGATGTGTCTTAGTTTGGGTTTCCCCTAAAACAAACTCGAAGACAAGCATTTGGTCATAGTAGCTGATTTGGGAAGTGATCCGAGAAAGCAGATGTGAGGAAATGGGGAAAGAGACAGGGCAGGAGGAAACCCAACAAAAGGTGAGTCAGTGAGTGAGTTACCCATGATCAGTCTCACTGGAGACCCCTCAAGAAACTGCATGGAATGTACCTCAAAATGTGCAGACAGGGCTTCCCTGGTGGCACAGTGGTTGCGAGTCCGCCTGCCGATGCAGGGGACACGGGTTCATGCCCCGGTCCGGGAAGATCCCACATGCCGCGGAGCGGCTGGGCCCGTGAGCCATGGCCGCTGAGCCTGCGCGTCCGGAGCCTGTGCTCCGCAACGGGAGAGGCCACAACAGTGAGAGGCCTGCGTACCGAAAAAAAAAAAAAAATGTGCAGACAGAGGTTGGAGAGCCGGGTTAATTTATCCACCAACTACCATCCTCCCTTGGTTGATGGTTGCCTCTGGCTGGGTATTTAATTCCGACTGGCTGTTGAGCAAATCTTTGTGATGCCAGAGAAAGCCCTTCAGGAAGTGAGGAGAGATGCTGGTGCTGAAGGTGGGAAGTTAACTGTGCTGGAAACTGTCCATTATACCTGCCTGTGAACTCAGTTGTCTCAAGGAGATATGGGGCAGGGCATAAACAGCATCTGCTACATGGTTGATGGTGGCACAGTTAGTAGAATGGATTTTGAAGGGTCATAATCACTATCATTTTGGGGGCACTTCATATATTCCAAGTGTTTTATATGTATTTCTTTTTATCGAAATAGAGTTGAGTTACAATGTTGTGTAGTTTCATGTGTACAGCTAAGTGATTCAGTTATACATAAAAAACATATGTCTGTATATATGTGTATATATATATATACATATATATACACACACAGACATACTTTTTCAAATTCTTTTCCATTATAAGTTATTGCAAGATATTGAATATAGTTCCCTGTACCATAGGAACTTTCTTTTTAAATCTATTTTGTATATAGTAGTGTGTGGTAACCATAAGTTTGTTTTCTATGTCTGTGAGTCTGTTTCTGTTCTGTAAATAAGTTCATTTGTCTCATTTTTCTAAAAATAAGTTCATTTGTCTCATTTTTTAAAGATTCCCCATATAAGTGATATCATGTGGTATTTGTCTTTGTCTGACTTACTTCACTTAGTATGATAATCTCTTTCATTGAGTCATCATAGCAATCATAGCGAATAAATATTAGTATTACCCGTTTTTATTAACTTGAGGAAGAAAGTGGGGCTCGCAGAGGTTTAGTAAGCTCTCCAAAGCCACTTGGATGGGAGGTGACAGAGCTGAGATGTGAAGCTCCATCATTTTGTTGCCATCGTCCTTGCTCTTAACCATTATACTACTTGACAAACACAGTCGTGCCGTCACTATGGTATCTCATCTGGGCTCTTGCGGTGGTCTCCCAGCTCTTCTCTAAGGGGTCACTCTTGCCTCCCGCAAGGCAGCTAGAGTGGTTTTTTAAAAACACAAACCCACATAACGTCTCTCTCCTCCACTAATTTCTCACTGCTCTTGGAATAAAATCCAAAAGCCATAGCAAGGCCTGCAAGCCCCAGCATGATTTAAACCGCCCCCTTTCCTCTTCAGTTTCAACATGCCACATTCACTCTGGCTCTTTATGCTCCAGATGCACTGGCTTGGCCTCCCTTCTGTCCTCGAACCCCTACACTTGTTCATACTTAGAGTCTTCACACTCCCCCTTCCTGCAGCATGGGGTGCTTTTCTCCTGGATCTTTGTATGGCTGGCTCCTTTTTATCATTTCAGTCTCAGCTTAAATGTCATCTCCTCAGAGAAGGTCTATGGCCCCAATTATGAACACAGCAAATCAGATTTCTGTAAGACTCACAGATTTCTGAGAGTCTTTGGTGGCTCCCTCTAGCTTTATCTAGAGGGGAACATAAGACACACATATTATTCACATATATTGGGTTGACCAAAAATTTCATCCCGATTTTTCTGTAACATCTTACAGAAAAACTCGAACGAACTTTTTGGCCAACCCAATATAAATACACACACACACACACACACACACATATATACACACACAGACATATATGTATATATACACACAGACATATATACATACAAGGATATAAAGCTAGGTATAGATTGTTAACAGCTATAATATGTTATATATACATATACATGTTATATACGCATCTGTTATATAAATATGTAGAAAGATTTTGTTGTTTGTTTATAGGAAGTGACTTTATTGTTTTGCATATTTGTCATTGAGCAGCATTTCTGTCCTGGTGTCATCAGCACTAATAAAACTTGTTTTAATTAAGTAACTACACCAAGATGTGTGTGTTTGTGTGTGTGTATATCTACACTCGAGGAGGAATGGTCTAAGGCAAGAATAATACACAAGTCCTTCACCGAGATCTTCTGTCATATTTCTGATTTCATCCTTGCACATGGACATACTTGAACTGTTATTTTTAACAGATTTTTTATGGTATTATTTATATGTGATGTAATTCACACATTGTGAAATACAGTTCAATGATTTTTAGTTAATTTAGACAGTGTACACCATCACCACCATCCAGTTTTAGAGCATTTCTATCACCCCATAAAGAGTCCTTATTAATTCCCATTTACAGTGGATTTCCATTCTACCTCTAGCCTCAGATAGCCGCTGATCTGCTTTATCACTTATACTTTTGCTTTTCTAGGAATTTCATACAAATGAAATTTTACTACATGTAGTATTTTATGTCTGGTTTCTTCTACTTGGCACAGTGTTTTCGGGTTCAGCCGTGCCGTTGCATATATCAGTAGTTTATTCCTTTTTATTGTGTGGATAAAATGCATTTTTATCCATTCACTAATTGATGGACATTTTGATTGTTTGGGGGTTTTAGCTAGCTATTATAAATAGTGCTACTATGAAAATTTGAGTAAAAGTTTTCTCTGGGGACATATATTTTCACTTCTCTTCAGTAGATACCAGTAGTGTAACTGCTGGGTATATGGTAAGTGTATGTTTAGCTTTTTAAGAACCTGCCTGTTTTCCAAAGTGGCCACATCATTTTACATTCACACCAGCAACCTGTGTGTTTTGAGTTCTCCATATCTTTGCCAACACTTGGTATACTGTTAATCTTTTTGATGATACCTAATGGGTGTGTACTAGTATCTCCTTGTGGTTTTAATTTTCATTTCCTTAATGACGTTGAGCATCTTTTCATACATTTATTAATTATTTGTATATCTTCTTTAGTAAAATGAAAAGCCAATTTTTACTTGCTTGTTTGTCTTATTAAGTTTTTTTTTTTTTTTTTTTTTTTTTTTTTTTTTTTTTTTTGGTGGTACGCGGGCCTCTCACTGCTGTGGCCTCTCCCTCTGCGGAGCACAGGTTCCGGACGCGCAGGCGCAGCGGCCATGGCTCACGGGCCCAGCCGCTCCGCGGTATGTGGGATCCTCCCAGACCGGGGCACGAACCCGCGTCCCCTGCATCTGCAGGCGGATTCTCAACCACTGCGCCACCAGGGAAGCCCTGTCTTATTAAGTTTTGAGTGAGTTAAATAGTTTAAAAGTTCCTTTGTTTGTGGCTTTCTTCAATAGCATTAGAATTGTCCCTTGAATGATGGTGTCATGGTCAGATAATGTTAATACATTAAGTGGCCTTGGAGATCATTTCTAGTATTTCCTAAAGTGGTGCTCCAGGGAGGAATGTCTTAGGAGCTGTTAAAAGTGTTCCTTGGTTAAGAGTTCCTTTGGGGAGCTCTATTTACTGTATCCCACATCTTGGAGGGTCATAACATATGTCAGTATATTAAAGGCCCTGAGAAATTCTGCAATAACAGCCTGTTAGCTCTTTAAGATCTTCTAAACTCACCTGAGCCTAGATCACATCAACAATTAAGTAAGACTAATGACATTAACATATTTATAAAGCAGAATTTTTCCAATCTGTGTTCCATGGACCTTGTTAATAGATGAAAGGTGAAAAAGGATCCAGAGTGTTTAAATGATTTGTTCAACTTAGTGACAAAATTGGTGGGTAGAACATAGATTTTTGGACAGCCACCCTAGTCCTCTTTCTTCACTGCTCCCTTATGTTGCCACCAGCTACTGTCAAAAGCCAATAGAAAAGAAAACAAATGAAGTCGAAATATGTATGATCAATTCCAGCCAATGAGTTGACAAAGGATGCCTTCCAAAAGACCTCCTCTCACGTCCAGCTGGTAGGGTACATGCTATTCTACTAATATGCTTCTTTTCCATAATCTTTTGTTTTCAAAGGTTAATCTTTAATTTAAAAATTTATATATTTTTGTATTCTTTTTTTTTTTTTTTTTTTTTGTGGTATGCGGGCCTCTCACTGTTGTGGCCTCTCCCGTTGCGGGGCACAGGCTCCGGATGCGCAGGCTCAGCGGCCATGGCTCACGGGCCCAGCCGCTCCGCGGCATGTGGGATCTTCCCAGACCGGGGCACGAACCCGTATCCCCTGCATCGGCAGGCGGATTCTCAACCACTGCACCACCAGGGAAGCCCCTGTATTCATATTTTTATATAGATAAAAATTTATATATTTATCTGTGAAGTAGGGTTAGGGAGACCTTAGTCTGAAGCTCCTTTAATAGAAATGATTATAATGCAGTAAAACATTGGGCCTTCCTCTACTTCCTCTTTTTCTTGCAGGATGCTTTGGTTTGTTATTTCAGTAACTACTTACTTATATCCAGGTATGTAGCAGGCAAGGCCTTAGGGACAAGGAGAACAGCAGGGAACAAAGTAGAGTCCCTGCACGCATGCAGTGGGTGTGAGGATAGAGACAATCTAGGAATAGGTAGATAGATGATGCCATGTCTGGTAGTGTTACGTGCTGTGAGAAAAAAATAAACAGGGAAAGGGGAAAAGGAATATTAATAATAGAGGGAGTGATTTCAGTAGAGCCTTGGATGAAAGGAGGGTAATAGTCACCTGACTATCTTTGGGAAGAAGGTATAAAGCATATGAATGGAAAATGTAAAATCTTGAGCCAAGGGTAGGCTTGGTGCCCTTGAGGGGGGCTAAGGGGAGTGAATGAGAGGGAGAGTGGAGGAAATGAATGAGGTTACGTGGGTCACTAGAAACACAGCGGGGGATACAAAGAATTATAAGGTGCATCTGCTGCCCCCAAGGAGTTGATAACCCTGGAGGATTGGGTGGGCATTGTTTAAAAACATGAAAACAACCTTTATGATTGAATTCAATGCAAAAATATCTGTTTTTCTACATGAGTTTTCAAGGCACTGCTTAATAGTTCCTCCAAAAAAAAAAAAAAAAAAAAAGGTGGTAGGAAGGAAATTTCTAGATAATTTGGGGAATTGCTCACCACACACTCATCTTGGAGATTTACAATGTACATACCCACTCACCCCCAACCCCCGACATGCAGATGGTTCTGAGACCTTCAACAATGACGAAATATCTTGACTTTTTAAAACTTCACGCATTTTACATTTTATTTTTGAATATTTTATTATTGAAATCTTTTTCTTCTTAAAGAATGTTTAGCAACACCCTGAGAAATTGTAGGGTGAGGCAGTTTATTTCATAAATTGATGACTCTCTCCTTGGATGATCAGAATTCTCAGGGATTGTTTTCTCTGGTTTCCAGTAGACACATTCTGTTCTGTTCACAGAAGGTGCTGAATGCAGCACATTTAATATGCACTAAGTCCATGGAACTAAAAAGGTATAATTAGGAGTTTTCAAAGTTTTATCTTTATTTAAAATTAGACACGGACACTTTTTACTTTGAAGTACTCTCCAAATTTTTATCATGTCAGCTGTGAAGACCAAACTTAATAAAGATGAGAAATGTACAGTCTTATTAGATCCTGGCTCAACTGTTTGGATCCTCTAAAGTCTAGTCTTCTGATTTATGACTCATCTGAAGCATAATAATTTAAAAAGTCCATCGTAACAAAATTGTTAAAATGCTAGATAAATTCCACTGTGGATATCAGATGAGAAATATACCTTCTATGAATGATATATTTCAAGACGCAAAGAAAGTGGAATTCACATGAAATGTTACATGCTTCAGACTGAAATAATCCCTGATTCGTGCAGGGGGACCATAAACAGGAATGTCTGCACATTTATGGACATGAAACTGTGAGACTTTGCATGCTGCCCCCATCTGTGATGGCTTTTCTGAAAAGGACAATAAAGTCCACCTGTTCGACTTCCATTAGACATGCAAGTGTAAGGCAGGCCAACGAGGTCCTGAGCCTACCTTTAATATGTGACTTTTGGAAATTGGTCTCATTACCTTGAACCCCACATCAGAGGAAATGCAACCACTCAAAACAAATTTGTCAGGAAAAACAGACAAATGAATAAAAAGCCAGTTAACCAAGTCAATATCCTGCTTTCCTGCACAAGTACTTCTTCCTTGGGCATATGGTAATGGTCAGTGTGTGGTCTCTGCCTGATATTATGGAAACAATGCTTGTAAACAATTGGGCTTTCAAACTGGGGGCCTTGGAGAGGGTGTGCCTACATACAGGCACCGCACAGGTGGGTGCTTTTCTGAAGTCCTGCAGCAGAAAGAACGCCATCCTGGGAGGGGGTAGACGTGGATATTCAATAAGACACTGGGTTAAGGAGTTGTGTGAAATTAGGAAAGCCATACCTTCTCTCCTGGCTTCAGTTTTCTTCTCTGAAGGGAATTTTTGAGTTCTGAAAGCTCTGTGACCATACATTTTTTATGCCAAAATTATTTCCAGGTTATTTTTCCTTTCAATGGCTTAAAGACCATGTAAATAAAAATAATAAAGAAATTCACTTTGGCAAATGTTTCGCGTTTTTATATTCAATATTGCATCTTTTGGAACCAAAACCCAAAAGCCTCAAATTATTATTTTACTGTTTCTCACACTACACTTTTCAAGCCGTACAGGAATTTCAGAGTACTCTTAGATATGTGTGGATCTCCCTGTGCTTTTTTGGATAGCCTATTATACCAGCTCTCAGTGGGACCCAGAGATGGTTTACTTCTCCCATTTCTCCCAAATTGGGGCCACATGGCCTTCTCACTGAGTTCCTGTTGGAGGAAAATGGGATTTTAATCTATGAGACTTAATTACCATCAAGGTTGGTCTGTTCGTCTACTGAAACCAGAGTCCACTTTTCTTAGTTTCAGCCTTTCCAGAAAGCCCACCTACTGTAATTCGAAGGGAGGACCTCTGTGCCCGAAATGCCTGTGCTCCCTGACTTAATCTGTTACTTCCCCACTTCCTCCTGATTGCTTGCATGTCGGCCACTTTCCCAACATGTACATTTGTGTTTGCACATTCTCCGTGTAGAAGAGAAAAAGAGAAGAACCCGCATCAGTGTCAGCGTCCTCTGACGCATGTCTGCTACGCAGGATCAGTTTCACAAACCCTCTTATTTGAAACACTGCGGTTAAATATCCAGGTGGAGAGAGACCACGATGGGAGGGTGCATGACAAGTTAAATCATTTTCTAGGGAACATCAAGGAATAGTCTCAGTTCTTTGACTGCTTGGCAATTTTGTTTCACTGCTTCTTGCCTTCTTTTTCTGTTTCCGTAATTCTGTTTTATCGGCAATTTCTCAAGGTGAGTACACTGCTAGTCTTGGTGACATGTTGATTGTATTCAGGTCTTTAGGGCAAGGGAAATTTCTTGTAATGTTCATGAGCTTGTAGATGTTAAGATGAGAACCTTCTTTTGCACTGCCTCGTGTTTCCATGGTGTGGGAGTGGTGTGTTAGAGGAAAACCCCTGTTGTTCACTGTCCCCCTTTCATTGGTCTCCAGGGCATAAAGAGGGGCTTTCTAATGGGTTAGTTTGGAAGAAAGAACATGATAGAGCCCTTTCCTCCTCTCTCTGTTTCTCTGTCTCTGTCTCTCCTTCTTATACATCTGTCATACTGCAGACACCATGCATTCATTCTGCTCTACTGCTGGCTAGGGGGTTTGTATTTGCCCAGCTCCAGAGACCAGAGAAATGCACAATCCTGTCAAATTCAAAGGTGAAGTATCAACACTTTCAGTCATAACTTTAAAGCCACATCCTCCCAAATAGCCTTGCTTCCTCCTCCTTCTTCTCTTTTCCTTTTTCATAAGTAATAAGCCTAATATTTGGGTCTCCAAGTATCTGATTCCTATGTCTTTCAGTTTTCTCTGAACTCTGGAGGGGTGCTTGGCCCTCAGTCCCCTTAAGTTTGGAGACGAATGGCTTCTTCTGCTCCTACATTTTCCATTTTTAGAAGATTTTTATTAGACTGAAAGAAACTTCCAGAAACTTTTTACAAATAGAAACTAGATTAGTCTTTCAGAATCAGTTAAGACAAATAACTGCGATGCTAGGGAAGTTTACATAGCAACATAACAATCATCAAGATGGAATGATTTAATCATCTCCACCTAAAACGGAAACAGGAATAATGACCCAGCCTCAATTTTCAGAAATGTTTAAGTGAGTAAACATATGTCCTTTGGGGCTGCAGTTTTCCAGGAATCATTTTCTGTTTCTTACCCACCTGTACCACAGTAGGGATTAGTTGAAAACTTTCAATACACATCCTACCCCACACATGCCATATGGGAAATGCAGCATGTAAAGAACACAATTTCTAGCTTTCAAAACAAACATGAAAAGGGATATTACACAGCGTGGCTCTGGAAAATGAAGGAGCGCATATAATAGTTAAGGATGTGTGCAGAATTGTGGGTATTGAATTGCATAGATAGAAAACTGGCTCAGGACAAGTGAGAGACAGGGTTTCAGAGGAGATCCTTGCATGCCCAGCTGATTGTGTAGGGCATTCTGTAATATTCTTCCAGGAGCATTCATACTATGTCTGGATTTTGCTTTTGAATTTTAGCTTTCAGAGGCGAAACAATTTCCATACAGTATTATACTTTAATGATACTGAGATTGTTTGACCCTAAGGAAAAATGGCAGCTAATAAAGGTCTCCTAGAAGAAATTTTTTTCCATGAAGTTTTAAGTTGACCTAAAAAGTCTAACCTTTATTAAGGTGGAATCATTTTGGAAATAGAGGTGTATTTTCAGAAATTTCACTTGTTTTTCAAACGTTTCAACATTTCTTACAATTATGAAGAAATGTATGAATGGAAAGAGTTTCCAAAAGCTTCGACTTTTCTCATAAATATTTTACATGGCAACTGATAGAATATTTTTCTTTCTCTGGTGCTCCTGGCAAACTTTTCAGTCCCTGGAAAATAAAGCAGAGACTGAAAACATTGGGGTAATGCCTTCTCTGGTTGTATAGGTCAAGAAGGCTTTATCCAGGCCAATTCTTTATTTATTTGGCTGTGCCAGGCCTTAGTTGCGGCACGCGGGATCTTCGTTGCGGCATGAGAGAACTTTTAGTTGTGGCATGTGGGATCTAGTTCCCTGACCAGGGATCGAACCCCGTCCCCCTGCATTGGGAGCACAGATTCTTAACCACTGGACCAACAGGGAAGTCCCAATCCAGGCCAATTCTGATAGCAGCCCCTTCCACCCCCATGAATGTCTTTTTGCTTGGAGATGGAATTTTTGTCCTCAATTTGGCGCCTCCCGTTCTGCTGGCGGGGACTCTTTCCTGTGCACCTGTGAGAGTACTCAAGGAAGCAATTCATAGTTGTTCTTGGACTTCTTGGAGAATTCACAACAGCCTGATTTTAAAAACATGGGTGCTGGAGCACTGCCTGATTGTGAAATGTTTTTGAGGTGTTATTTTGTTTTGCAAGGCCTGCATTTTAGACACAGAAATAAAAAGTTTGAAATGGAGCCATGCATAGGTAGAAAGAAAATATTTGAAAAGCAGTAATAAAATGTTGAAAGTAATTGGATGTGTGGAGAATTGTGTCTTGGACTGTCTTCTTTTATGATTCGGAAAAAAAAATTACCGGGCTTAAGAGAAAAGTAGAGTAAATGCATTTATACTGACTTTTCTCCAGCAGATTCTTTTTTTAAAAAATTTTATTGGAGTAGAGTTTATTTAAAATGTTGTGCTAGTTTCAGGTGTACAGCAAAGTGAATCAGTTATACATATACGTATATCCACTCTTTTTAAAGATTCTTTTTCCATATAGGTCATTACAGAGTATTGAGAAGAGTTCCCTGTGCTATACGGTAGGTCCTTATTAGTTATCTATTTTATATATAGTGGTGTGTAATTTGTAGCAGCATGGATGGACCTAGAGATTGTCATACTGAGTTAAGTAAGTCAGACAGAGAAAGACAAATATGATATCGCTTATATGCGGAATCTAAAAAAGAAGGGTGCAAATGAACTTCTTTACAAAACAGAGTCATAGATGTAGAAAACAAACTTATGGTTACCCGGGGGGAAGGGATGGGGAGGGGTAAATTGAGAGATTGGGATTGGCATATCCAGCAGATTTCTTTACAGTCAACTCAACTTAAAGTCATGTAGGTTTGACTGAAAACGAGTTCTGTATATCTGGCAAGGATGTGTTCTTCAAGGGAGCATGTATCTTTGGGAGAGGTGCACGTGGGATAGAGGAGGGAGAAGGCAGTATCCACTTGCAGAGAGATGGCCACTGGTGTGGAGGGCGTGGCTGATTGGCTCCCTAACATCCACTTCACCTCTGCCCCACTGTAGAGCTGCATTTGGTTTATGTAGGATTGATCTTCAGCTCTAGTTTATTGGGTGGACATTGAAGGGCCTGACCCTAGAGTAATTCTGCACCACTGGCTGCTATAGTGAATGGTTCACAGGTGAGCATATGATAAATAGAGTGAAGCTTAGGTCAGTTGTAGAATTAGAAGCATCTTCTAAATGGGTGGTCTATAGATGTGCGGCCTGGAATTGTTATAGCCATTCGGCTACCAAGAGAGAGGAAGCCAGCTTGAATACAACCCAACTAAGACTAAGCCAACCAATGCATATTATTTTCTTGGTCACTGAGATTAGTTCAGAGGTGGACACAGGATTAGAATTGGTCCTTAAGAGAGAATATGATGACTTTGGTTCAATGATTGGGAGGACATAATTCTCACTTCTTGTGTGTGAGGTGGTTTGAGAATCTAAGGCCATTTTGCCTCGGGAAGGTGGAGGAAGGTGACCTGAAGCCAGATTCAGCACACGGAGGAGGCAGAGTCTGAACAACTGTAGAGAAATTGGGCTGACACCTTGATCAAACCTCTCCTGAAGGTTTTTTAATTGAAATATATTTGACATACAATATTATATTAATTTCATGTGTACAGTATAGTGATTCCACATTTGTATACATTGTGAGATGGTCACCACAGTAAGTATAGTCACCATCTGTTATCATACAAAGTTAAAACAAAGTTTGTGACTTAATTTCCCATACTGTACAGTATAGCCACATAACTTATTTATTTTACAACTGGAAGTTTGTACTTCTTGACCCCCTTCACCCATTTTTGTACTCCCCCAACTTTCCTTCTTTTAGGGAGGAAACAAACACCAACCAGTTTGTTCTCTATATCTGTGAGTCTGGGTTTTATTTTTTTGGTTTCATTTCTTAGATTCCACATATAAGTGAAATCATGCAGTATTTGTTTTTCTCTGTCTGCCTTATTTCACTCAATATCCTCAAATTCCATCCATTTTGTTGCAAATCATAAGGTTTCTTTCTTCTTTTATGGCTGAGTAGTACTTCATTGTATATATATGCCACATCTTTATTCATTCATACCTTGATGGACACTTAGGCTGTTTCCATCTCTTGGCTATTGAAAATACACTGCAGTGAACATGGGGTGCATATATCTTTTTGAATTAATCTTTCGTTTTCTTGTAATTGATACCAATAGAAATAGAATTGCTAGATCATATGGTGGTTCTATTGTTAATTTTTTGAGGAACCCCCATACTCTTTCCATAGTGGCTGCACCAATTTACATCCCCACTGACAGTGTGTGAGGGTTCCCTTTTCTCCACATCTTGCGACACTTGTCATTGCTTGTCTTTTTTTTTTTTTTTTAGCTAGATGGGGGCTTTATTTATTTTTATTTTTTTAAGAAGATGTTGGGGGTAGGAGTTTATTAATTAATTAATTTATTTTTGCTGTGTTGGGTCTTCGTTTCTGTGCGAGGGCTTTCTCTAATTGTGGCAAGCGGGGGCCACTCTTCATCGCGGTGCGCAGGCCTCTCTCCGTCGCGGCCTCTCTTGTTGCAGAGCACAGGCTCCAGATGCGCAGGCTCAGTAGTTGTGGCTCACGGGCCCAGTTGCTTCGCGGCATATGGGATGCTCCCAGACCAGGGCTCGAACCCGTGTCCCCTGCATTAGCAGGCAGATTCTCAACCACTGCGCCACCAGGGAAGCCCATTGCTTGTCTTTTTGATAATAGCCATTCTGACAAGTGTGAGGTGATATTTCATTGTGGTTTTTATTTGCTTTTCCCTGATGATTAGTGATGTTGAGCATCTTTTCATGTGCCTGTTGGCCCTCTGTATGTCTTCTTTGGAAAAATATCTATTCAGATCCTCTGCCATTTTTTAATTAGATTTTTTTTTGTTGTTATTGAGTTGTATGAGTTCTTTAAACATTTTGGATATTAACCCTTTATCAGATACATGATTTGCAAATATCATCTCCTGTTCAGTAGATTGCCTTTTCATTTTGTTGATGGTTTCCTTTGATGTGCAGAAGCTTTTTAATTTGATGTAACAGCCTGAAGTTTTTTGCTTTTCTCCACTTTGAGTTTTGTGAGCCAGTAATTTCTGTTACAAATAGATGAATTGTTTGAGTTGGAAGCATTAGTTGATTTAAATGAACTTGAATCAATGTTACTCCCTAAAGAGAAGTTAACACACTATCCTGTTATATGCTATCATACATACAAAAATGCACATTACTTTTTTAGGTGTCCTAAGAAGAATATTAACATGCAAAGGACAAAGAACAGTAAAACATGCACAATTAAATCTACACCTTCACTATGTAGGTCAAATGCCACAGTCACTTAGTTTCAACTGATTTACTGGAGAAAACACAAAAGCATATAATAAGAATCAGATGTACTACAAGTTGCATATAACTAATTGGATTCAACAAAATCTTGGAGATGTTTCTGCTTGTTTTTTTGAGCAATCCAACAATTTAATCAAAATAGAAACGATCTTCTTTCAGTTCAGAGCAACAAATGAAAAGTATACAGTACAACATAAGAAAACAATGCAATTTTGTTCAATTGAGAGACACACACACACATACCAAGAAAACTGCAAACATATACACAAGCACACAGAAAAAATTATGCAATGACACACACACAAATAATTTACCTAAACACAAAACTAAACTATCTCACATGCTGAAGTCCATGGATACCAGTGTACAAAGAAAGGGTATCTGCCTTATCTCAACAATTACCGTTTGCTCTAAGGTGACAACCCAAATAATACCCAGTGAAATACCCAGTGGTTATTAAATTTATGATACTTTAATATTTTTATGTCTTTTCCTTCTTTAAAAAAGCAAAGGTCAAAGCCATTTCATAACATTTTTCAAGAACCAAATCAAACTCTAATGTAAAACTAATGGAATTATAAAGTGCCTTGAACTTCATTTTGTTTGTTTGTTTTTAATCTAAGACCACAAGGCAGGTAGAATAAAGGAGGAAGAAGACAGAGGGCTTCATAGGGTAAGAAAGAATGAAGACACAGGAAGAAGAGAATGAGAACTAGAATTGTTACTTAGCAAATGAATAATGAATAAATTAGAGGGTCAGAGGAAAATGCATAGATAGTAGTTTCAGGATCTTTAAGTCTCATCATAACATCATTATTATCATCAAGCAATCCATCAGTTTAGCTTCGGTCATGCTTATGTCAAAAAATCATTTGAGTTGGGACTTCCCTGGTGGCGCAGTGGTTAAGAATCCGCCTGCCAATTCAGAGGACACAGTTTCGAGCCCTGGTCTAGGAAGATCACACATGCTGTAGAGCAACTAAGCCCGTGCACCACAGCTACTGAGCCTGCACTCTAGAGCCCACATGCCACAACTACTGAAGCCCGTGCGCCTAGAGCCCACGTTCCACAACAAGAGAAGCCACGGCAATGAGAAGCCCACGCACTGCAATGAAGAGTGGCCTCTGCTTGCCGCAACTAGAGAAAGCCCACACATGGCAACGAAGACCTAACACAGCCAAAAATAAATAAATAATATAAATAAATAATAATTTTAAAAAGTCATTTGAGTTGGTCAAATCAGTTATATTAATAATTGGTTATCTTGATAAAGATTTAAATCAAAGTTTTTGAAATTGTAAAAGCAAAACCAAAAATTGTTCTGAAGATGATAATTGCATAACTGTGTTGCTCACAGCCCCATCTAAGGGGAAAATGCCCTGCCTACAGTGCCTGTTAGATTGATGATCATGTTTTATACTTTATCTGGGCCCTGTGCTCCAGAGTATGAAACTAGATGTGGGCATCTGATTCCAGGGTAGCAACACCATAAGCTCTCCAGCAAATCTGAGCATGTTCTGGTGCTAGGAGACAAACTGGACCAATTAGATTTTTCCATCTCAGGGACTGAACTGAAGAAAGACAAAGAAATCTGTCAGTTGACAATAAAGCAGAAGCTGAAAAGTTGCTTTGAAGTGAGCTTAGGCATCATAAGCGAAAGTCACGGGCAGCCAGAAGTATGAAGAAGCAGATATTTGAAGGAAGGGCAGCAGGAAGCCGACTGTGGAGGGTATAGAGTCCTATAGTCATAAAGCATCGTCATACTGTTAGCAGAACATAAAGAGCCGGGAACTTCTGCCTGCTGGCATCCCTGGAGATATTGTGATCTCCCAGTTCTTTCTGAGCTGGGGACCTATTACAGCACCTGTTTTGTGAAAGATCTAATTCCCTGGTGGTGCCAAGGGTATTTCTGCAATAAACTCCCCTATTACTTGAGCTAACTTGAGTGTGTCTCTTTCCCTGCAAACCAGAGGAGTTGGATGAAATACTTCTCAACTCATTTTGAGCATTTCTGCCTCTAAGCCTTCGATTCCATATAAGAATTAGCTGGGGAGTTCATTAGAAATATGGTTTCCTGGAACAGAACTTTGGAGATTCTGATTCAATGATACGGATAACGCCCTGGAGTCTGTTGTTTTTTTTCTGATGTAGCTGCCAGGAGACTGGTATTTGGGAAGCACTGCATTGGCTTATGTTGCCCCTTTACTGGGAATCCTCTAATCTCGTGGCCCTCAAATTTTTGGTCTCAGGACCTTTTTTTCACTCTTGAAAATTAGCGAGGACACAGAGAGCTTTTGTTTGTGTGCTTTATGTGTATCAGTATTTATGATATTAGAAGTTAAAATTGGGAAATTATAAATGTTTTTATAAATTCATTAAAAATAATAAACCATTGCGGCTGTCAGTTTCCTGGTGCTGGTGTAAAGGAATGGCTTAACAACAGAAATCTGTTGTCTCGCAGAGACAATGGAGAATGGAAGTCTGAAATCCAGGTGTAGGTTAGGTTGGTTTCTTCCGAGGGCTGTGAGGAAGTTCTGTTCTGTGTCTCTCTCTAACTTCTGGGAGCCTCAGTTGTTCCTTGGCTTGCAGATGATATTCTCCCTGTATCTTCACATCATCTTCCTACCTCTGTAGGAAATGTAAGAAACGCAAATGTCTGTCTGTCTCTGTGTCCAAATTTCTCCTTTTTAGAAGGACACCAGTCACACTGGATTTGGTTTCACCCTAATGACTTCATTTTAACTTGATCATCTACAAAGACTCTGTTTTCAAGTAAGGTCACCATCACAGGTATTGGGTGTTAGGATTTTTTGGGAGACCCATTTCAACCCATAACACAAGTTAACAACAACCAAAAAAACCCATTTTTTTGTGAAAATAAGGATATTTTCCAATATAAATATTGAGAAAATAGACATTGTTTTGCATTTTTTTTTTTTTTTTTTTTTTGCAGTACGCGGGCCTCTCACTGTTGTGGCCTCTCCCGTTGCGGAGCGCAGGCTCCGGACGCGCAGGCTCAGCGGCCACGGCTCACGGGCTTAGTCGCTCCGCGGCATGTGGGATCCTCCCGGACCAGGGCACGAACCCGTGTCTCCTGCATCGGCAGGCGGATTCTCAACCACTGCGCCACCAGGGAAGCCCCTGTTTTGCATTTTTATAAATCTCTTTGATAGCTCCTTTAATAGAAGATAACTAAATTCATCTTCCCAACTTGCTGGGGTTTATTGTTTTAGTTGAAATATGTGCAGAAAATCTGATCTCACACAAAAATACAGTTGGAAAAAAGAGAGTTATTTTAAAAGCCTTTAAAGGTAACTGTGCATAATTTTCTATGATATTGTACCGAAACTTGACAAATCATAGTTTCATAAAGTTTATTGTTATGTGGAATTTGAAACCAGAGCAATAAAGTTTTCAAACCTTGTTACATCAAAATTCATTGGCATCTCTTGCCATTTGAAGGGTTCTTTTACCCATGCGTGATTTGGTAACATCACGCAATGATCACTTAAAAAATATTGGTGGGCTTCCCTGGTGGCGCAGCGGTTGAGAATCTGCCTGCTAATGCAGGGGACACAGGTTCGAGCCCTGGTCTGG
Source organism: Kogia breviceps (assembly GCF_026419965.1). NCBI lineage: Eukaryota > Metazoa > Chordata > Mammalia > Artiodactyla > Physeteridae > Kogia > Kogia breviceps. The sequence goes on along the minus strand of NC_081311.1, from coordinate 186,098,956 downwards.
GAGGATCCCACATGCCGCGGAGCAACTGGGCCCGTGAGCCACAACTGCTGAGCCTGTGCGTCTGGAGCTTGTGCTCTGCAGCAAGAGAGGCCGCGATAGTGAGAGGCCCGCGCACCGCGATGAAGAGTGGCCCCCGCTTGCCACAGCTGGAGAGAGCCCTCGCACAGAAACGAAGACCCAACACGGCAAAAATAAATAAATAATCTTGGTTTCCTGAATTATGTAGATTTTCCAAATTTACAGTGGAAAACTCCACTGTATCCGTATGAGAGAATGAGAAAAAAGGCATATAAAGTCTTAGGATTGTTAGAAAAATAATTTTTTACCTCATGGCTCATCTGAAAGGGTCCCAGGGACCACCATAGGCCCCCAGGCCACACTTTGAGAACTTCTGTTCTAATTCATTCTTACTTGAGGAAATTCTCCCAACATTTCAAGTACCACCTTAAATTCTCTTCTCCCTAGTATCCTAACTGGCCTCCCCACATAGATGGGATTACCTCTTCTTTGTATGGCTCTATTTGTGTACTCATTATATGGTCTCCATGTGAGCTCCAGGGACTGAATCTTAATGTACATTTTTATTACTGTAGGGAAAGAACACAATGCCTTAAGAAAGATTCTTTCTGGTTTGAACTAGATCAAATTCATTATGTTGTTTTTATGCAGAATAGTTTTTAATAATCAAGGGATCCAGCTTTAACTGTTGCTATTTCCATTGTTTATTGTAAAGCAGACTTTCTCATCAATTAAACATTTTTTGACTTTCCTACCCTGAGATGGAAAATAGTTTGTAAAAATGTTGTTTACATTCATTTTCTTGAAATTGCACAAATGATGTACCCTTAAGCTTTTACATATGTCTTTTCCTCTCTCTAGATTGCTGTCTACCTAGCAAACTTCTACTCATCCTTCTTGATGCAAATCAAAAGTTACCTCCCCCAACTCCATGAGACACACTGTTCATCTCCTAAAGTAATTGCAGTCATGCTGTATTGTGCTAAAGTCCTTTTTGCACTTTTCTCTTAAAAGAATCTTTCAAAGATGCTCAAATGGGCCAGAGAAAGAGAGCTATTTCTCACTTCCGTTGTGTACTTGGTAAGGGCAGGAGTGTTGTGTTAGGTCACTCATATCTGCACGAGTAGAAAAGAGTATAGTACCTTGGGTGGGGTATTCCCAGCCGACTTAACAAATGATAGATCATGTTTCAGTCAGACCCCCGTTGGTTTCCAGAGGCAGAACTTCAACTCTAACTCAAGTCAAATAAGCATTTATTTGTGAACGTATATTGGTTGATTGGAAGGTTCACAGAATTGAAAAGCAGCTGTACCACAAGCCTCAAGCATACAGGAACCAGGCCTGCTCCAGGGAATTCAGAAGTTGGAACTGGGACCAGCATGCTTTCAGGACTTCATGACTCATCTTTATTTTTTTTTTCTATAGACCAGCTTTCTCTATGAAGCTAGAACCATGGCTGCTACCAATAGCTCCTGGCAGCATATCTTAGCAGCACTGTCATCTACAGGAAGGCACTTTTCTCCCAGAAACAACTGAAAAACCTCAGAATCATTAGATGGCCTTGTTTTGGATTACCTGTCCAATTCCTGGACAAATTATTATGACCAGGAGGGTGAAAAACTAGACTTGGCTCAGATTGGGTCACAGGCCAATCTTAAGGACAACTACTGTGTCCAAGGAGGGGGTTCATGCAAGAAGAGGGCAGCAATCTTTTGAAGCTAATTATTGGAACTGGGGCATAAAAGACCGGGGAGAAACAGTTCCCCTCCAAAAGATGGCAAGTTCTGTTTTCAGAAAAGAGAAGGAGTCCTAGACAGACTAATCATTAAACGTCCACCATAATAACTGGCTGGTCTGTCTTTACAGAATCCCTTGCGAAGACATTTGAAAATACCATGTTAGCCAGCCATGGCCAATTTAATCATGTTGTATGCTTTGGAGCATTGACTTCAATGAATATATCTGTGACTGAATGAACATAGTTATTTAATAATTGTACTTTAATATTTCAGGTTACATGCTTTCCTAGTATTGCAAATCAACACTTCACAGAAAACTGTTATTGTTTTCCTATGGCGAAAAATGTAATGAAATTACATGAGCCCTACCGGATTTTGCACAGAATTGGCATTCACATTGGTTTCCCCAGGATTAATTTGGGCTGGCCATGTAACGTGGTCTTCCTAGGGTAGCTGTTGCCCTGATAAGACCCTCAAGAGGCTTGAACAGGTGACCCAGAGCCACTGTGCCATGCAGAGGACTCTGAGTCTGTACTTGAATACCAAGCACAGGGCTTGGCACGATGGGTTGACTGCTCTCCTCAGAGCAAACCCAATGCCTAACTGCTTCACTCAAAATAATCCAATGTCATATGAATAAATCTCATGCTCTATTTTCACCTTACCCCTACTTTCTTATTTAGCTATCAATTATCCTTAATTTTCATAATTGCCTATCATTGTTGACAACCTAGTTTAATTCAGTGTGCATAGAAGTCTCTCAAATATTTCTGCCCTCTTCGTTCTATTATAGTTGCTCTGGCTAAGATCCCCAATGTTGAGCTCAGGTTCAATGTCAGAGGGTCCTCTTCCTAGGTTTCAGTCTACATTCGATTTCCTGTATTAAACTATCTCATCCTTCCCTTTTTTTCCCTTTCATAGCACTTCATATAATTTATAATTATAGACGTATGTTTATTTAACTAATGTCTTCTCTCTGACTCTAACCTCATGAAGATAGGTACCAGATCTTTGTTCATTGTTGGGCTTGATGTATTAGATGCTCAGAGAATATTTGTTCAGTGACTGAATGAATAAAAGAAAAAATACCTTTTTGAGCCATATTCCTCCAGGAAATAAAATCTGCCTTATATGCAACGGGTAATTCAAAGTAATGGAGGAAGGGCAAATGAAAAAAGAAATAGCAGGTAGCCCAAATACAAAGACAACATAGGTTTTAATTTTTAAAATATGTCTTCAAAAATGGCCTATGCCCTGTAACGCTCTTGAACATTGCCTGTGAAAATAAAGTGCACATGTTTTATATTTGAATACACGGAAGCAGGAGACGTCTGTCTCCCCACTGTGAGCGCTCATAGGCTGGATGGTGGTGATTAAATTCTGCTCCCCTTGAGTTCCCTTTACTTTTCGGACCAAAAAGATTGACCAACAGAAGCCAGTGGTGTGACCATCTCCAAGGACTGGTGCCCAAGCCTTTTCTTTCACATATTGACCACCTCTGAGGGGGAAAGGGAAAAATACATAGAGCCCAGGGTCATTTGCACTGAAAACATCTTCCTTTCTCTGAACTCTAGCATGTGTTTTTCAGTTAAATTGGAATCGTTTCTTTCAAAGGAAGCAGAAAAGCTATATTTGTTTTCCAACACTTCATCAACATCAAAGTATTTACCAAGTTCTCATCTGTGTGTAGCACTTTGCTACTTGCGGTCCAGCTTTGCCACTAATCAGCTGTGTAACTTGGGCATGTCATTTTGTTTCATGTAATTTTTGACTTTAGCTTCCTTATTTGTGAAAAATTAAAAAAAGGTTGGAGTAGACTAAGGTCTTTCCAGATCTAACGATCAAGGAAGAAAAACAAGCATCGTATGTCTTGTGAGTTTATTTAATACAACAAAGCAATCATTTGCTCAAGGAAACTAGGAAATTGATTCACTTGTTCATTCTACAGTCCTGCCTAGACTTAGAGTGTAGTGAATAAGAACATTAACATGGGAGCCCGAGCTTGAATTCTGGCTTTGCCATCTCGCTGACTCTAGGCAAGTTTCTTCACCTCTTTGTGTCTCATCACCTTCGATGTAAAGGGAGAACCATGACACTAGTACTTAACTCAAAGGATTTAGTGTAAAATGTATCAGATGTTTAGAATATATAAATATATTCAATAAATATTAGCTATTATTATTTATTGGGAACCGACTGGGTGCCGGGCACACTGTTAAACATTTGGGGTATAAGAATAAATAATGGGGCAGTTAGACTTTACTGAATCCAATCAAGCCTCTTAGTGGTTCTTAAATCTGGTCGCACATTAGAATCACCCGAAGATCTTGTAAAACTCCATCCTTGTGACACTCTGTGGGAACTGGGGCTCAGAAACCAGCACAAATGCTGATAATCTGGCTACTGTTATTGTTGTGAGTAATAACTGTCCTTCGTCTCTGTCCCAGGAGTCTTGTGCCTTCTCCCAGCACTCATGGAACTGAAGCAGAGTGACCTGTTAGCTTACAAGTAGGATGAAATCTCAGACTCTTCATATTTTTTTATACAATCTAGATCTAACCATGAGTTTATAGGAAATATAAGGGAAAGAGGACAGGGCAAACATCATTAAGAGGATATAATCAGCCACACTCAGAATGTAGGAATTCTACAGAAGAAATAATCCAATTTCTTTGACAAATAAACAGCATGGTGGGGAAGGATGTAGAACTCTTAAAGAGACTAATACCAATCAAATGAAATGCATGAACCTTGCACAGACCATTATTCAAGTAGAACTTGCCATTCCTATTCATTCACTCATTCATTTTGCTGGGCTAGGAGCTGGAGATACAAAGACATAAGATATAGTTTCTATTCTTAAGAATATCATCACTTAGGGCTTCCCTGGTGGCGCAGTGGTTGAGAATCCACCTGCCGCTGCAAGGGACACGGGTTCGTGCCCCGGTCTGGGAAGATCCCACATGCCGCAGAGCGGCTGGGCCCGTGAGCCATGGCCGCTGAGCCTGAGTGTCTGGAGCCTGTGCTCCGCAACGGGAGAGGCCACAACAGTGAGAGGCCCTGAAAGAAAAAGAATATCATCATTTAAAAACGGGAGGCAGACATGTAAACAAATTATATAGAAACTGTGATAGAAGTAGGTACTGGATATAGTGGAGGAAAGAGAGACCATTAATTCATGGGGCCTAGAGAAAAATTTAAAAAATGAATTCATGTTGTAGCTGATCTTTGAGCTTAATTTTACAGCCACCTGGAATAGCTAAGATAAGAACACTGTATTTTCCATGCACAGAACACAATTAACTTGTCTTCCTCAGAAAGTTCATCCATACCCAGGGTGGCAATGATGTCCTGGAGGGATCTGTATTCCTGTGGGATCTTTTGCACCCCACAGGCAACATCCTAATGCTCATTGCCAACAATGTTGGCATCCACGATGGGAGAGGTGGAGTCCAGTGGATCCACAGCTGGATAGATGCCCAGCTCAGCAACAGCATGGGACAGACAGCACAGTGGTAGCATCGAAATGGGCAAAGGTAGTGGCAGGGGCAGGGACAGTCAAGTCATCAGCAGGCATGTAGATAGTCTGCACAGATGTGATAGGTCCCTTTTTGGTGGTGGTGATTTTTTCCTGCATGGTACCCATGTCAGTGGCCAGGGTAGGCTGATAACCCACAGCAGAAGGTATTCTGCCCAATAAAGCAGCCACTTCTGAGCCAGCCTGGGTGAAGTGAAAGATGTTATTGATCAACAGCAACGCATCTTGACCTCTTCTTGGTCTCTGAAGTATTCAGCTACAGTTAATCCAGTCAGAGCTACCCAGGCCTGAACACCAGGAAGTTAGTTCATTCATTTGACTGTACACCAGCACTACCTTGGAGGTAGCATCCGTTAAGTTGATCACACCAGACTCAATCATTTCATGGTAGAAGTCATTGCCCTCACAGGTCCTCTCACCAACACCAGCACACACAGAGTAACCACCGTGGGCTTTGGCATCGTTGTCGATTAACTCCATGATCAGTACTGTCTTGCCGACTCCCGCACCACCAAAGAGCCCAGTTTTGCCACCCTTGGCCTAGGAAACCAGCAGATCCACAACCTTGATACCAGGAACCAGAACTTGCTGCTCAGCACTCATCTCCACGAATCCAGGAGCCTCAGCATGAATAGCAGCAAAGTGTTTGGTTTTGATGGGACCTCTCTCATCGATATAGTCTCCAATGACATTCATGATTCTGCCCAAGGTCTCAGGACCAACAGGGATTTTGATTGGTGCACCAGAATCCAGGACTTCCTGGCCTCTACGCAAGCCTTCTGTACCACCCATGGCAATGGTCCTCGCTGTGCTCTCACCCAAATGCTGGGCCGCCTCCCAAACCAGACTGGTCTCCCTGCCTTTGCCCTTCCAGGGCATTTAGGATGGGTGGCAGTCCCTCATCAAATTGGACGTCCACCCCTGCACCAATGACAGCCACAGTGTGCCCAGTGGCGGCGCCTGCCTTTGGAGAGGGATATATTTAAGCGGCATTGTCTCTGGCCGGCTGGAGTGGCTCACAGTAAGAGCTAGGCTTGGGGTAGCCCGCTGAAGGGCTGAGTCCCTGAAAGGGACTCAGAGCCTGGGGCAGCGGCCACAAGACCCAACATGGCGGAGCCCGGGGCGGCGGGTGGACTGAAGAGCATTTGACTTTAACACCTCACCTCCCAATCAAGTGAGAAAAACCCCTGCTGGGTTCCTTGTCTCAGAAAAGAGTCTTTTAGATTCAACACAAAATGTGATGCTATCGTCTGGAGCAGAATGCCACATCTCTAGGCGGAGCTGAGACGCTGGGCAAATTCACGACTCTCACGGATGTGTTTAGGGCTTAGATCTTGATCAATCATCTTAAGTTGTTAGTTGTAGAACAGTGTTTTTATGCTGTTGCCTTATATAAATCTGATTTCTTTATTCTGGTGTGTAAATATTCTTTTTTGGTATAAATAATGGGTTACATCAATTTGCTGGTTTTACTCATCTGTAAATCCCGAGTCTCTAGAAAAAAAAAATATGTAAAACTTATTTGATGCATTTTTTTACAATCATATAATTTAGCCCTTTCTAGTGTACAATTCAAAGTTTATAAAATAACTTTATCAAGTTGTGCAACTTGTATCAACATACATCTGTTTAAGAGCATTTCCTTTGGGCTGAAATTTGAAAGATGAACAGGTATTTGATAGGGAGACAAGGGAAGAGAAAGATAATCCAGGGAAAATGGAAAGGATGAGCAAACGACTACAATATTAACTAATTAATAGAAAATTAATAGAATTTTCATTACGTACCCAGCTAAGAGCTTTATATGGATTATTTCATTTACACCTCATAACAACAACATAACAATGATGTAGGTAGTTTTATTATAATAACCCTCATCTTACAGATGGGGAAGCTGAGGCACAGTGAGTATATTGCCTTAGGTCGCACCATTAGTGCGTGGCGGGATGGAATTGTAATTCAAATCAGGGAGTCTGACTGTAAGGACTACATCCTTTCTCATTCTGTTTACCTGCCTGGAAGGTCCTGAGGTCTAAAAGCAGACTGGTACAAAGGAGCTTGAATGACTTGAGTGCAGAGGAAGTGGCAGTGGGCAGGAGCCGCGGGCCTGCTGAGAGGATGCTCCAGCTTCCGTCTGGTGTGACTAATGGATTCTGAAGATGAGGAGACAAGAGGAGGAGCAGGTAATATTGAGTCTGAGATTTCTGAGGGTCACTCGAGTGGAAACATCCAGAAGGTGTCTGGATACACCCAACTAGGCTTGCGATAAAGATTGAACTCTCACTTATGTATAAGTAGCTGAAGACAAGAGTGTAAATGAAACTCTCCAGTCATAAGGAATGAAGAAAGAAGGCATAGGACAGAATGCTGCAGGATGTGAACTTTTGAAGATAGAACAAAGGAAGATGCTACGTACTGAATTGTTCATAAAATAAAATTCACAGGTTGAAACGCTAACCCTCAGTATGACTGTTTGGGAAATAGGGCTTTTAAGGAGATAATTAAGGTTAATGAAGTCATAAGGCTATGGTCCTAATCCAAAGGGATTGGTGGACATATAAGAAGAGGAAGAGAGAGAGAGAGAGATATCTTTCCACGCATAAATACTGAGAGAAGGCCATGTGAGGACACAGCAAGAAGTCTGCTATCTGCAAGTGAGGAAGAGAGCTCTGACCAGAAACAGACCCTGTTGGACCTTGATCTGGCGCTTCTAGCCTCCAGAACTGTGAGAAAAAAATTTCTGTTGTTAAAGCCACCCAGCCTATGGAATTGTGTATGGCAGCCCAAGCAGACTAAGACAGAAAAGGAGCCAGTTGTGCAGCCTAAGAATGGATGATCAGAGAAGGAGAAAAAGTATCAAGATAGAGTGGCATCATGGAGGTCAAGGTTGTAGTTCCACAAAAGGAATAGTAAACCGGATTTCCCTCTAAGAGATCATAAATTTTGACACATACTCATTTGATTTGACTAATAAGAAGTCATTGGTGACCATGCCAGGGTGTGGAAGTGGTGGGGCAGAAGCCAGATTACAGTGGATTGAAGAGTACATTTGAATTGAAGAGGTGGATTGTCTAGAGACCCTTTGTACTGGCCTCACCCAGGAGCTTATCAGAAGTTCAAACTCTCAGTCCTCATCCTAGACCTACTGGATCGTACGTGATCTCATTTGAATAAGATGCCCATAAATGAAAGTTGAGAGTCTAGACCATTCCTTCTGGGAAGCTACGTGGGAATGAAAGGAGGGAGGATTAGGAGATAGTCAAGGGGAAGCAGAAGGGGATTTTAATTTATTTTTCAGAAGGGAAATTTTAAATGTGAGGCACTTGAATTTACTGATAGTCTGTGAAGAAGAAATCAGTTGAAAGGGAAAGACTGAAAAAAAGGAGAAAGAAAGAATAACCAATGGAGCAAGGACATAAGGGGTGAGATCAAGAACTTAAGTGGAGAAAATAGCCTAGTTTGAGAGTAGGGACACTTCTCCATTTGGCCTGGGAAATAGAAAATCTTTTTGGTTATGCAGACATAGATTTTTAGGTAAGGGTTAAGAGCTGAGGAAGTGTACGTCCAACAGCTTCGTTTTTTTCCTCTATAAAGTTGGAGGCATAAACACCTTCTTAAAAAGAGGAGTGAATTGATTGAAATGCAAGTGGTTAAAATGAGGGTCCCTGGGATCTGGGATGGATAGGAAAGCATGTGTCCATGAATATGTAAAGAAATTCATCTTGTGTGGCCGTGGCCTGCAGCAGCTTGAAGCAGGATTTCGGTCCCCAGCCAGAGATTGAGGTCCGGCTGTGGCAGTGAGAGTGCTAAATCCTAACCACTAGACCAATGGCCAATGACAAGGACCTGGCCCAAAGGGCTTTGCAGAAGTGAATTCCCACAAAGACGGAAAGTAGTGAAACAAGTAAAGTGTTTATTAGGAGGAAAAATAGTACGTGTGGATAGACACACGGGCGGGCTCAGAGAGAAAGTCGCGCCCTCGTGGTAGTTTGAACCACTTATGTGTGGCATTTCTTCCGGGTTTCCTTTGGCCAATCATCTTGCTTTACCTGGTTCTGAGTCTGTATTTGGTTTATCTCAGGGTCCTCCCATGTGTGCATGTGCATCTCTTAGCCAAGGTGTATTCTAGTGAAGAGGCCTATGAGTAGGTTCACTCCCTTTTGATTTCCAAGGAGCCTTTCTGCACATGTATAGTTGGAAAGGTCTCATTGACCTCGAGAATGAGAAATGTGTGGTCTCTTATCTGGGTAGGGCTCAGCTCCTCCTCCTCTTCATCTTGGAGTTATCTGTCCACAGGGGACAAACTCTAGCTGCTCAGCCAGGGACCCATCTATCTCCTGCCTCAGAATGGAATGAAAGGGAAGGACCGAGAAACGGGAAGATATAATAAGAGCCATGAGGTCAAGGATCGGTACATTGGTACCGATGTACATTGGTACACTGGAGTTAAACATGTCAGAGGTGAAGCAAAAGCACTTCTGGACAATGACAAAGTCTTGGGGGTGGCCATGGAGTGGGTGGTTGATGAGTGACAAAAGACTGTTAGAGTCATGAAGATTAGAGAATTTGAGCAGAGTAGGTCAGATAGATTGTCAACGTGGATGTTAAGGTCATTGCTGGTGACAGTCACATGGAGACAGAAGACTGAGAGCTGGATTTGGACCTCAGAGTCCTCAAGGAGAGATTTGTTGTGACAGTCAGGAGAAAGGCACAGAGCATGGAATAGGAAGATGTGTGAAAGCTCAACGAAGTGAAGATTTTGTATGATGGTTTAAAAGTAGCAATGGGGGAGCAAATAGAAGGAGGACAGTGATTCTCACTCCTGGCTGTGATAAGGAGTCAGGAATGCCGGGAAGGGAAAGCACAGTGTGTTCCATGCTGCTCTGAGTTCACCAGTTCCTGCTGTGAGCTCTAATCTTGCTGTCTGCAAGTCTCTCTGCTCCTCCTTCCTACCTTGTCAGCTCTTCCGATATATCTGGTGGTCACCAGACTGAGTGGCTCCTCATCTGCAGTCTCCATGCTTGTTTCAACGAGGCAGCCTCAAGGCCCATGGTCTGGGATGGGACCCTGATGGCCAATGAAGGCTCCAGCGCACGAGAGATGCTCTGTAAGTGTTGGACCTCTTCCTTTCCTTCTCTCCTTTCTCCTGGTGAGTTTTGTACACTTGAAAATGGAGTTCAGTGATTGCAGCCACAGCCCAGCCACTGCTGATGGTGAGCTGGTGAGCCCTGAGTGAACCCAGGAAGGAAAAGACTACCTGCCATCTAGCAGCCATCAGACAGCAGCCACTCCCTACAGTGAGCCCTGAGGAAACTCAGGATGTGAAAATACTACAGAATATTGGCCCCCAGACAGCTTGAGGTACCTAACAAAGGAATGATTTCAGTGAATGATTGCATCATCCCATACATAGAAAAGTGCTAAATTCCTTAACTTGAGATTTCTAGTTTTCTTCAATTAACAGTAATCTTTTGTTCCTTCTACCCGCCCTTTGTTGCAAAACTCCTATATATCCTAGCTTCCCACCTCACCTCCTTGGAGCAACTCTCTCAGGGTTATTTGAGAGGCCACCTCGTGGGCTTGAAATCCTAAAAATTTCTGCCAAATAAAACATAAATCTCAAAAAAAATAATAATAAAAAGAAAGGAAGAAAAAGAAAATGGAGTTCATAAAGATGGGGAAGTGTGGGTGTTGGAGGGTTGTGAGAAAGAATCTGTTGGGAGAAGAGTGTGGAGAGATTGGCCAGAGACCTACAGAGTTGACATTTGGCAGCCAGGATTTATAAAATGGAGGAAGCATTGGAGACTTTGAGCCTGGGGAGTGATAGGATCACTTCTGTATCTGGTAAAAATAATTCTGTAGACAGCTGGAAGGGTGACTTGGCAGGCAAGAGGTAAGGAACCAGGAAATGAGTTAGTACCTGATGCTCAGGACTGATTAAAGGAGAGTGAGGTCTGGATCAGAGAAATACTTGGAGGGTGGTTTTAAGTCATTTAGGTCCATGACTTAAATCAGCGTGGTCAACATTGGAAAGAGAAAAGAGAGAAGGTGTGAAGGTTAGTTCTCCTCGCAAATATGGATTTCAAATTGCGTTACAATTACCTTATGACTGAATTCTTCTTCTTCATCTTTTTTTAATTTTGTTTTTGCAATTATTCTTCTTTGAACTCCTCCAATTGTTTTTGTTTGTATAGTCCTATTTAACTAAAATAGAAACTCCAGCTAAAGTTTCATACCAGTTATTACAGAGGAACCCAGGAAGTAAGGCACTTTGATTTGTGAAGTAAGCAAGGCTATCAAAAACATTTTTCATTGTAGAATACATCCTACATTCTTGTATTCCTTATCTATACGGTTTGAGGCATATCCTAGACACTTCTATCCTTTATTGCTGATTTCTGAACTTGTCTAAAACAAACTATGAGAATGTGTATGTCAATATTACTGTTACGGTGATTGAAACCAGGAGGAAGGGGTGAGGTGCGGGAGAAAAGAGTTGTATGTGTCCTATAATTTTACCGAGACACAAAAATCTGGATTTACTTTCATCTGGGTGATACACTTTTATCAGCTAGACCTTTGGTTTGCAATCATCAAGTGCATGTTCGTGTAATAGCGGCACATGGTTCTCTTAGTAAAGCCACTTGGTTATAAATCCAGACCTACCTCAGTTTCTTTTAAAAATGGGGGTGAGGCGAGAATTTTCTTTCTATTTACTTCTTTTTTCTTTTAAACGCTTGGCTTTTTAATTAATTAATTAATTAATTTTTGGCGGTGTTGGGTCTTCATTTCTGTGCGAGGGCTTTCTCTAGTTGTGGCAAGCGGGGGTCACTCTTCATCATGGTGCGTGGGCCTCTCACTATTGCGGCCTCTCTTGTTGCGGAGCACAGGCTCCAGACGCGCAGGCTCAGTAGTTGTGGCTCACGGGCCCAGCCGCTCTGCGGCATGGGATCTTCCCAGACCAGGGCTCGAACCCGTGTCCCCTGCTTTAGCAGGCAGCTAATGCGCCACAGCAGGGAAGCCCTCTATTTACTTCTTATGTGAAGCCAAGTGAAGTATTTTAAGAGTGAGTGCGCTATGGAGAAGTAGGGACAGATGGTCTCAGTTCAAGTTCCAACTTCCTTTCTCCTTAAGTCATTTGTCCTTCTAAGCTTCGTTAGTTTCATTTGTAAAATGTGAAATAACAGAGTGTACATGAAAGCTGTTAGGAGAAGTAAATGAGATAGTATCTACCAAGCTTGGCCACAGCACCTGGCTCGTAGAGACTGTTCAGCATTATAGTTTCTCTGATACCCCTTTTCATAGAGATCTTCAGAGTTTTCAGTAAGGAAAATTATTTTTCTATTCAAGCCAATAGTGCTGCAGATGTAGAGCACAAACGTATGGACACCAAGGGGGGAAAGTGGGGGGTGGAGGGGGGATGAATTGGGAGATTGGGATTGACATATATACACTAATATGTATAAAATAGATAACTAATAAGAACCTGCTGTATAAAGAAATAAATTATATTAAATTTAAAAAAAAGAAACAATAGTGCTGTAACTAGGAGGTATGGAAGAATTTGGGGCCAGAAATGAGATGAAGGTATTTCTAGATGCAAGAGCTAGAAAATGATTGCAGGGGGCAAGAAGAAAGGACAAACAAAATTGACAGTAATCAAAATGCTGGAAAGTGAAATAAATGTAAGTCACAAGCAATGTGATACAATGGGAAGAGCTAGGGGTCAGCAGATTGAGTTTCAAGACCACTGACATGACCTCAGCAAGTCACTACCTCTTTCTGGGCCTCAGTTTTATCATAAGTAAGACGGGGACCATAATATTTCCTGACCTGCCTGATGCTGAAGGTTAATGTGAAAATCAGATGGGAAATTATGAGAGTGTGAAAGTGCTTTGTAAGTATAAAGGGAAGTAAATATGTTGCCTGAATTCAGGTATCAAGGAAATGACCAAGAGGGCATCTTTTAAAAACCTCTACAAATTATCCACCTTCCTTATTTAACTGCTATTATTTGACCACCAGTCTATCAGCATAATCTCAGAGGGACAACCTTTGTGGAAACCAATAGAATAATCTAGGAGTTCAAGATTTGGTGATATTCAATGAGGTCTGGATTCTGTTCTTCAGATTCCTGGATGTGTGAGCCTGGACTGAAGATTTTATCCTTCTGGGTCTATTTCTTTAGCTAGCAAATGATAAGACTAGCTGTTCTTTCTCTCTCTTAGGGTTATTTTGAAGACCAAATATATTGTAAAAGATCCAATATAAACGACTTATATAAACAATCAATGAATTAATTATTCATCAATTAATTCACTTGACTTGTAGATGGTATGAAAATTAAGTGAGGTAAAGCATAAAAACATATGGCCTCTACATAGGTCGGAGTATTATGCCAGCCTGACCAACTGTGCTTGCGAAGAAAATTTAATAATGTGGGAAAATGTTTATGAAATAACATTAAGTGGGTAAAAAGACATGCACACACACACACACACACACACACACACACACACACACACAAATCTTAGAAGAAATACACAGAAACAGCAACAATGATTGTCCTCCTGAGTATTCGGATTAGTATAAGATATTTATTTATTTACTTTTGCTTCTTTAAACTTCCTTGCATTTTCCATTTTTTGAACAATCAAAAGCATGTATTGGGCTTCCCTGGTGGCGCAGTGGTTGAGAATCCGCCTGCCGATGCAGGGGACACGGGTTCGTGCCCTGGTCCGGGAAGATCCCACATGCCGCGGAGCAACTAAGCCCGTGAGCCATGGCCGCTGAGCCTGTGCGTCCGGAGCCTGTGCTCCGCAACGGGAGAGGCCACAACAGTGAGAGGCCCGCATACCGCAAAAAAAAAAAAAAAAAAAAAAAAAGCATGTATTGCTACTTAATAGGGGAAAAGGTTATTTTAAACAATGAGACAATGTGTGTCAAAGGTCTGCAAACAGTGCCAAGCACACACTGAGTAGGGGTTTCATAGACATTAGTTGAATCTGAATGAACTCTCATAAAAGAAATCTTGGAAGGAGGCTGTATGTCCAAGGCTCTCCCATCAGTTGATGCTCTTCAAAGGAAATAGAAAGACAAGAACCATCAAACATACCCTCACTAGGAAGCCTGGACATAGGCCTTCAAGTGGATGTTAGGAAAAACTTTGACCCCTAAGCCCTGAAGGGGTACTGTGGCTTCTACTTTCTTCATGACAAACAATTAATGTTTCAGCTGTTCTTGTTCTGAGTAAGATCAGAACCACGTGAAGGATTTAAAATATCACTGGGATGACATGTTACAGAGCAGCTGGCTGGCTGGAGGGGTCCCATAAATGTCACAAGGAAACATACCAATTGGGAAGGCAGGAGACAAAAATAATAACAATAATTCTTCCCATTCACATGGCATGTTTCATCTGAAGAGCTCAAAGTATTTTACAGATGTTATATCCATTAAAACTTATGTGGCAAGCATTATTCTCCCTGGATTACAGATGGGGAGGGGACTGTAATCCTGTCATTCAGACTAAAACTGGAATAAACATATAATTATCTTTGAGAGGAAATCTTTCTAATGTAACCCGTAACCCTTTCCTTCTGCAGTTTCCTACTGCTTCTGAGTGAACTGGACACGTCACCTCCTTGGTCCTGGGATATCTGCTCCAGGTATCCAAACACTGAAATGAGATCACCTCTCCATCTTTCCTCCCAGACGAAACATATTTAACTTTTCAAGTCTTTCTTCAGAAGCCTGAGCTTCGCTTTTCTCATTTCCCTACAACCTGGAGGTGGTTTTCAAGTTGAGTAACTAAAACCAGTGCCTGATACTTCAGCCCAGATTCATCAGCGACTTTACCTGAATAAATTGACAGACTTGGAGTTAGGTTTGTGTTTTTGCAGCTGGGCTTTCCACGAAGACACGTTGTTTTTGGTTTTGACTTGTTTCTGATAAGGCAATGACCTCTATCCTATTTCGGATGTTCAAGATCTTTGTTCCTTTTTTCTTTGATTTGGGAGTTCAACTTCCTTTAAAAAGGCCAAGTATCCGTTCTCCTAACAGAGCAATGATTATCATTTGTACATATTCCATTTTCTCTTTATTTATATTAACCTTTTAACAGCATTAGAGTAGTATTGTATACGTCATTTTGCATTCTTTGAGTTGTATTCTGCTTTTGAGACTCACATTATATTGTAAGTATCTTTTTCCATTGCTTCTTGGAAAGTAAGCACAATGTTGACTGTATAATCAGGATTCTAAGTTTGTATTATAATTTGCTCAATCATACTATTAGAAGATATTAGAATTGCCTCCAATTTTTCTATTGCTGTAAGTTGTTCTTTGCTGAACATGTCCTTAAATCTTCTTTTATATTTTAAGCTATTTTATTAAGAACTTTCTATATAGATTTCCAAATAGATTTACCAAATGGCTGAAGCTAATTATAGCATCCGCAAAAATGTGTGGCAGTATCACTGCACTCTTGTTACTTTGCTTTAGAACTGATTTTGAATTTCATTACTATTAGCAAAATTAGCTATTTTTATTTATTTATTTATTTTTTAGCAGACTAAATGTTCTACCTCTTTTTTGGGGGGAGTTTCACATTGGATGAAGGATGGTTATAAACCTAAATTATGTTAAAAAAATCTTGATATAGAAATAGTTGTAATAGTAAAATCTTGCACTATAAGACACCTTTCACTCAGGGACCCAGTGTGTTGCCTTAATCTTCAAAATGCTTCTGTGTGGTACATGCAAAATACTATCAATCAGTTTTAAAGATGAAGAAAATAACATGACTAGTACTTAGTGCCATGATTTAGACCAATTGTTATGTTATAGCGAATGGCACTGATCACATTTTCTCACTGGTTCTCACTATATTCTCACAGCAACAGCACTTCTGGCTCTGGCTTAGCCTTACTCAAATTCTTCAGGCATTATTGCTTTGCCCTTTGTGTCTTGAATATACATATGATTATTTATCCTATGCCAGATAGTGGGAAATAAATCAGTTGAGCCAGTCTGGCAATATGTAGGGGAGGAAAAGACACTTGTGAATTTAATCTGTTCTCAGAACTAAAATGATTTTCGTATGCATCAAAGAGCCAAACTAGTTTGTGCATGCAGACACCAGCTCAGACAGACCGATTGTCCCTAGTGATATATTTAATAGTGGGATCTAAGTAAGATCCCTAGGAAACCTTATTTGTAATTTACCTCTATGAGGAATCCTGGCCACAGACCATAGATTTTTTTAAAAAATAAATTTATTTATTTTATGTATTTATCTTTGGCTGCATTGGGTCTTCGTTGCGGTGCGCGGGCTCTCTCTAGTTGTGGCGAGCGGGGGCCACTCTTCGATGCGGTGTGCGGGCTTCTCATTGGGGTGGCCTCTCTTTGTTGCAGAACACGGGCTCTAGGAGTGCAGATCTCAGCAGTTGTGGCACGTGGGCTCAGCAGTTGTGGCTCGCGGGCTCTAGCGCACAGACTCAGTAGTTGTGGCGCACGGGCTTCGTTGCTCCGCGGCCCATGGGATCCTCCCGGACCAGGGCTGGAACCCATGTCCCCTGCATCAGCAGACTGACTCTCAGCCAGGGCGCCACCAGGGAAGCCCCCAGACCATAGATTTTAAATTCTTTGACAGTCTGAGGTTCAGCCTTTCCAAAACTGTGTTTTCACATTATCTCAGTGTGAAGCTGTCTTAGCTTATAAAGTCAGATGGCTTCTCCCTTTTGCCATCATGCAAACATGTTAACTTGTAAACTGGCACCTACTTAAACTAGATTTCCTCCTGAGGCTTATGGGAATAGGGTTTCCAGTCTTTCAAGTCAGAGCACTGAATTTCATTCCTCTTCAGCCATCAGTGGTCCTTGATCCTTTACAGAGTAGGATGTACTTTAGTTCACACACCTGGGAAGGAACTGAATTTTGATAGAATGGAGCCCAGTGAAATTTTTTGGAATTTAACTAAGTTTGGGGAAAATCACTGTCTAAATAAAGAGAACTTGATGTGCTATTTATTTCCTTACAGTATCTGTCTTCCCTGTCCCTCTGCCTTGTTCACATTTATGTGAAGCAGGATGAAGGAGAGAGCAGCTTCAGGACAGACTTGTCTTGCAGCTCAAACATTTGGACTGGATTCATTAGCAGAAACGCTGCAGATTATTAAACAATGAAACCTTTTCAAGTGGGAGATAAAGTAATGAGAAGTGGCAGGAGAGACGTAGGAATGCAGACAGCAAAACAGCAGAGAGTGACTCTGATAAGATCTCAGGGAATCTGAGACAAATCGGATTCAGGCTCGAGATGCCCTCCATCTCGTGCCTTCTCTGCTTGCTGCCCGTGACTTGGTCCTGGCACTTTCCAGTAACTTCTGTTGTGAAGGAGACCAGGCGCAGTTCCTTCCCTTACTTTCTGTGGCTGGTCCTTCAGGAGGGCTCAGAGCCCACCTACCTGCTCCTGACAGGCTTTGGTTGCTGTGTAGCTAAGACCCTGCTCTAGCCGTTCCTGCTCTGATCACCTGAGAGTAATTAAGCGGCCTCTCCTACCTAGAGCTGAACGGACTGGTTCCAGAAATATAGTTTCTTGGAACATCTTGTTGAACTGGAATGCTTTGGCAGTTAAAAAAGCCACTGCTCACACCTGAACAAACCAGTCTGTTTTTCCTGAAATGAGTTCATGTTCACCTCCTGGCACATGTGAAGGTAACTGGCAGACCCAGGGGTCTGGTTGAAACCGGCCACGGTGAGATCACTGTATCATCATAAAGTACAAAGTTAAAGATGGCAGAAAATCAAGAGTTACATTGGTTGATTTGTAGTCTAATCATGCAGACAGGTCAGATGAAAAAACCCAGAGAGACTAGTGAATATGTCCAAAAATACTGGGCAAAGTGAATCTGCCTCCAATGAAGTCGATTTCCCAAAGAAACAAAATTATTGACATATAAAATAATTCTTACGTGGCATAACACACACACACACACACACACACACACACAATGTGTATTCTATTGCCCATACGCTACCTCTTTTGTTGGAGAGTAAGTAAACTCTTTCAAGATTCAGAGTTCTAGTCTACACTTGCCTCACCATTATTACAATTTGCCACCTCTTTTTCTTTGGGCAAAAGGCAATAATTCCATGCTAATTTATAGGGCAATCTTAGGAAAAGAGTGTGGCCAACTTAAGTCAAAACAAATGCTTAAAAAGCACTTAACTAAATGAACCTTTGAAAGTGGTTCTCCCATATCCAGATCTAAAGGTAATAATTTTGAAAAAAAAAAAGTACAAATTAGAAGCATTTAGCAAGAGACATGTATTAGAACCGGAAGGCATAATTTTTTTCCCTACCATTCCATTCCAGGGACTGGGTTGGCTTCTTCCTTTCTTCTCACTATAGGGGAAACTGCTCTTGAGTTGCTGCAAGGAACCACTGTTACTGAAGCACCCAATACATCCTTAGACTGATCCCCTCAGCCCCTTCCTGCCCGGGAGAAAATGTCTCCTTCATAACCCATAAAGCAATACTGAAGAATCCTGGGGTCACTACCTGCAGCCAATGGTGAACTGTACAAATTGTGGTGCTCTGGGAGCTGGCATGCTGGCTGGGAATATTAGATATGGCAGCCAAATGATTTTGAACACCATGTGGAAATAAATACCCCTTCTCAAGTAAACACATAAACGCAGCCACGAGAAACCTAGAGATGAGACAAACTCCTTTTGTGATCTACTGTCATTTCATTCATTCAAGCTTCTTTGGGTTTTATCGAATACCAACCTGCTTTCTAAGGCTGCCCTCCCCTGCATGGACCCATAAGTATTTGCCCCAAAGCAAATACTTATGGGTGATAACAAGCATTAAGAATGGCCTCTTCAGGTTTGAGAGTTTAATTCCTTTTTTCTTTTCCTTTTCCTTGTTGGAAAGGAAAACCCTTATTTTTGTATTCATGGCAATCTTAACTTTAGGAGATGTAATAAACATTTTGAAGGTTGCTATGTCTTGGGATGAAATTTTAAATTGGGGAAAGCTAAACACAAGTCTGGCTTTTGATGGTAAATTGAGGTATAAATATTTAGAATGAATTACCAGGTTCCACACAATCAAATGTGGGCTTGTCAATCATGGCTCCAATGGCGATACCTATCAGAGGCTGAGAGGATGAGAATACCACCTTCTCAATGATAACCAATCAGATTCCTCCTTTTGTTCCAAATGATAAATACAGTATCTGGCACTCATTGATTTATTTCATGTGCTCTTACATGCAGTATGCAGAGTTATGAAAAATTAACAGCAATCATGTTTTTTTTTTTTTTTTTTTTTGCCGTATGCGGGCCTCTCACTGTCGTGGCCTCTCCCATTGCGGAGCACAGGCTCCGGACGCGCAGGCCCAGCGGCCATGGCTCACGGGCTCAGTCGCTCCGCGGCATGTGGGATCTTCCCGGACCAGGGCACGAACCCGTGTCCCCTGCATCGGCAGGCGGATTCTCAACCGCTGCGCCACCAGGGAAGCCCAGCAATCATGTTTTACACCAAGGGCATACAACAGTAGGACTTCAGTACTACTAGGAATATATCTCGATAGTGCTTCTGGCTGGTGTGTTACTTTAGTTGCTAATATAATGAATGTGCTCATTTTGAGAGACAGTTTTAAACCATAGTTACATTTTATTACTCCCTTAAAAGTACTTCTCACAAATCCCATATCACTGTAGAGTGTGTTGGTCCAATTTTTTATTAAGTGCAGCCCTTGTCCTATTTATGACCCATGACTGATGCATCAGCCCAAAATGTGATTTCTCTCAAGCACTGCAAGGACAAGTATCTCAGCTCCTATGACAGGAAGGCATTTCACAGAATCGTTTCACTACTCTAAAATTGCTTCTGTTGCCAGCATCCCAGATAGGAAGCAAGGCTTCCCATGGCTTATGTTTTTGCAGGAAAAACACAGAATGTTTTAGAGAAGGTAGTTCTAATTGGTGTGAAACATCTTGAATTACTGAAGTTCTAATGGACTTGAAAAAGCTTCTGGAGAATCAAAGGAATTAAATGATGTAATGGTCTTTAAAAGATAAAATACGAATAGAATGAAAAAAGCTTTAATTCACTTCAGAAAAAGATGTCAACTCTTAGAGTTTGTGGATAAAGTTGCCACATAATCTTCTTCATTTCAAAATCAGGTTTTTGTTTTGGGGGGGAGGTTGGTGAGGAGGGGATACGCCAGGGGAAAGACAAATATCAAACAGTCAGTGCCATCTAGCGGTTTCATAGGATAAAGACAGAGAATTTCAGCAAACGGAGAACTGGCTTTTGCAACTGTAGTGCCTGAGAAATGTTCAGTCAGGCCGAACTATAGATTTCTAGAGAAGACTGGCTGCAATTTATATCTCCATTTATTCACTGCATAATGAACATCAAGTGATGTGGCAGTAGTTTTCAATAGTTTTGATGAAAGCTAAACAGAAAGAGAGTGAAGCCCTTAAAAGTCACAGAAAACAAATAAGCCCTTTAACATATTTTAAATCTGTGAACTTTGCTGTGTTTCAACCTTGTCTGAGTTAAAACTACCAAGTGATATTTAAGGAGGAAAATCATATCTATTTCAAAATATCCTGTGAATGAGAGGTTTTTTTTTTTAACCTGTAAACAATAAAAAAAAAATTCTGAAGTTAAACAACTGTCCTGAAGGTCTGAGCAAGAGGAAGAGAATAGAATCAAAGGATCCACAAGCTTGGATGGAAAAAATTACATCTTTATTTTCAGCATCGTAAATCTGAAATTTAGCATTTCCCTCGATTGAGAATGTAGGCTGCAAACCACAGTAGCGTTAGTAAAATCTGGGACTTTGACACCAAAAGAAATCAGATAGTTTCATATTATTTTACATGTTCTTCACCACTTACAAAGGATAGTAATTATTAGACCTGATACCAGGTATAATAAAGAAACAAATATATTATCGTGTCATAAGTTTAGTTTTAAAAGCATTTAAATAGCTGTTTTCAATAGAATCTGTTTTCTTTGTACTCCTATGTATTTCATTTATGGCATTCAGTTTTCTCACCCACATCTCGGTAAAAATTAGACTTCTCTCACAAGGTTTTTGTGAGGATTAAATAAGCTAATGTTTATAAACATCTAGAAAGAAGGCTGGTCCACAGTAGGCCGGCAACAACTCTGTGATGGATACGGCCCTCTCTATTAATGTTTACTTGTGGAATTAACCAAGGAGGCGGTGGAGCCTACGAGAGAAATAACTTACTTACCTTGTTGAATCTTATCTTCATCTCTAATGCAGATAGTATCTGCCAAACAGAGTGGTAGTTGAAGTACCAGCAATAGACCATATAATGCACCTAGGAGTTTCCGACACAGAGCAAGCAGTCGTGAAATTGTACCTATTGTGATGATTACTGCTTATGAGTCTAAGTACATATTAACTAGGCCATTTGTGAAATGTGTTACAAATTTGGATTGAGGGACTGTTGATGTTTTCAGTACAAAGACTTTGGAATATTTTGACCAAAAAGCCTTAAAAAAAAGAAAACATTGAAAAGACTAAGAACGTTAAATTCAGTGGAGAACATAGGAGTAACAACTAGGGGTTCGTAAGATCTTAATAAATATCCCTCAAAAGCATATCTTCAGAATTCAATTATTTTTCGGGCTTCATGTATAAATGAAAAACCACATATATACTGCTTGTGAGGTGTGGGATCTCTCTAGAAGACAGGCATGTTTATAGGGACCAGATTTTTCCCACTGACCCACAGTTACCTGATAAGTGTGTGTGTATTAATGGTACAGCAGGAGTGAATATTTAAAATTGAGAAAGTTTGGTACTATAGGCACAGACTTGTTGGGAGGAGTTAAATGGGAGGGGAGTTTATTTTTAAACAGTATTTGGAAAAACAGATTCAAATTTAAGTACTTGGGCTCACATCATCTTTACAAAAGTAGTGCCCCGGGACCGGTCCCAGTGGATCTGCCTGGGTCCAGATTTACTCCTACAGTTAAAGGGTGTGTTGTCTTACAAAGGAGGGGGTTGGTTAAATGAATATATTATGGACATCATGCTTTTCAGCTTTCTGATTGGTTGAGGAGTGATTTCCTCCTCACCCCCCCCACCCCCTTTCTCTCTCTCCAAACTCCATCAGCTCTTGTTATTGTGGGGTAGGTAATTGGCAATTTAAGACCTCAACCCTCACTGTGTTGCACTGGGGGACATAGGGGCTTCATCTGCAAGAATGATGTGGGAGGTAGTGGCTCCATGCTGAGTGATTCTCTCAAATGAAATGAATTCTAGCTCGGTTTGAAGAAGCTCCACGAGGCCAAGCCTGCAGGCTGGGCTGAGACTTCAAGAACTGTCCCCTCCAGGATGCAATCAGCTGGTTTCCCTCTTGTCTTCCTTTCTAACTGCTTCCGGCAACTTCCCTCTTCTGGGGTCATATAGGTGATTTCTGTTCTTTCTGAGGCACTCCCTCCTTAATTAGGGCACTCTACCTCTGACAAGGCCCACCAGCTGATTTTTTGGCCTCTAATTGTGATTGGTTTGCTTATATCTGCCCCAGGGAGAAGCCTGTTGCCTGCAGACAATTCCTTTTCTGCTGCCCTTCACTGCTCCCTACTGGCCAAAGAGGTAACTTTTGTTAATTCTTGAGGTTTAGACTCCACCGGAGAGAAAAGAGATAATTAAAGCTTTCAGATGTTTGCGCAGTCAGGCTTCCAAGTAGAAAGTTGGTTTAAGAAAAAGCGGTAGAGAGACGTATTATAGAGACTGGAGTACTGTTCTTTTATTTGCATCTTAAACATAAGTAATTATGTTGAAACATATACTGCTTAGGTAATTTGGTTTCAGTGGAATAAGCAAAAGCAAGTGGTTTATTTCATGAGAGTAGCAGCTCTTGATTCTCATTCTCTAGTTAATTGCACACTTCTGCATTTTACATAGTTGGGAGGGTTTTGCGCATGAATCAGAGCTCTGACTCCAGACTCATAGGAGCATTGAGGATAAGGGTCTTCTAATACCTGGGTGCACCTTCGCTGTAATTCAGGGGCCTTGGAGAGTTCCATATCCTCTCTTGCCCAATACTGCAGCTGACAGGCCAATCACGAGGGTCTGAGTTAATTCTTGTACATGTGTAGCATATATGGTTCTTATGTCAACACCATCAGTTGAATCTCACGGGTCTTAACAATCCATTATACAACCAGATGATTTCCAGTGGAAGCAACCATTTTCAGGCCACCAGTTCCTTATGGAACATACTAAGAAGGCCAGTTTGTCTTTGGCACCTTCTCCATCCTCTGCAGTCTTTCCCACCCATGACTTAAAGACGTCTAGGAACCACATGACCTCTTGCCTGAACCAGTCAAGTTTGTTGGCATCTTTGGAAGTGCTGAGAGAGCCTCTCAAACATCGCAGTGCATGCGAATCACATGGGGACCTTGGCCGACTGAAGATTCTGCTTCGGGGGAGAGTGGCCTGTGCCTGAGAGTCTGTATTTCTTACAAACTTTCGGGTGATACCGACGCTGCTGGTCCTTTGAGGACCACACTTTGAGTAGCAAGGCAATCAAATCATCTGATTAAAGGGATTACTTCTAATTAAGTGTAAATTAGTTAGGTCTAACACAGCTGGTGTTTGTGTTTTAATGAGAGTTGTGTTCTTTCCAGCAACCCTTGATTATATCAGGAAGAACAGTGGTATGACGTGTACTCCTCCTTTTAAGGCTCCTTTTCTGAAGTGATGAGGGGGAGGATAGGGTTAATTCTAGGAAATATGCAAAGGTGTTTCTTTGACTTTCGATCCCTTTTCTGTGCCCACCGCCACGCCACCTCTCTGATCCACGGCGCATTGTTTCCTATACCCCCTTTCTACCCTGTGGTTCGAGGACAAGAAAATGCTACACATTTGTATAATATTTTTTAATATTTAAATATTTTTGGATGATAAAAATGTTTGTAAACTTTTGGTAATGAATGAGTTCCTATCCCAAGTTTGCCACAGAATTTAGGTGCATATGTGGCCTATTTCTTGACCAAGGGCTTGGGCGGACAATATTAGCTTCCAAAAGCTAGTAAAGCTTCAATAATTTTAGAGACAAAAGACCAGTAAAAATAGGGCTTGAAGTTAGTGCTGTTCTGAATTAACCAATAACTATTTAATGAGGACCTTACTCCAGGAGAAAGAGTGTTGAGTTGGAGCTAAGAGACCTTGGTTCTGTTCCAATTCTATGCTCTCTAGCTGAGTAGCACTGAGCGAAAGCAGTGGAAACTGGGCTTCAGTTCTCCCCTCTGTCAAATCTATTCATTAGTTGAACAAATATGTATGGAATACTTATGAGGTCGTTAGATACCTAGTTAGTACTCAATAGTCAAGTGTTGATCAAGTCCTTATGTATTTTTAAGTCATCGGGTTTTTGAAGTTGCATTTATTTGTTCCCGGAAAGTGATTTAGGCACATAGAATAATGACTCTACTTCTGGCTCTGCACTCCTTCATGTGGTAAGAGGCGAACCCCTCCTGTCTCCTGCTGTTTTCTTGAATCTAAAATTATGTCTGGAAGCCCTAAAGACTCAGCAGGCTGGTTCTTGTAGCAACTTTCTCTGTTGGGTGATGGCCAAGGAAGGTGTCCTGTTGCATATGAATAAACTGTGTCTGGTGAGCTGGCGCTGTTATAACTTGGGTGGGCTCAACGGTCAGGGGTGCTGTGACTGGCCAAGAGGAAGTGCTGGAGAAACCTAGGACCAGATGGGCCCAGGGCTGGGGAACTTTCTCAGCTGAAGGGCTCCAGAGCCAGTGGTGCAATCTGCAGCGACGGAAAGGTCACCACGTCATGGCTCTTGAGGATAAACACATTTGGAATGGTACCCCTGCCAGCAACTGGGAATAGAAGGAACAAGCTACAACCTCCAGGGGAGGGATAAGGGCAAGGGTGCCGCAAGGTGTTGGATCCCTTCCCAATGGGCTGTGAAGGTTCCAGGCAAAGCTCCAGACCCAGCAGTAGACTGGAATAATAAGCAGGAAATTGAGGCTGAAGTCTGGTGAGAGAACAGGGCTGCAGCCTGGTGCTTGGGGCTCATCAGATACCAGGCCTGCAACAGCAAGATGAATTCCAGACTCTACACACTGGTGTTAATCCCTTCCCTGATCAGGGCTGATTGAATCAGAGTCTGGGCAGGACTGTGTCTATAACTGGCCAGGACTGGGAAGGCAGGGGTCATGAGGGAGGAATCAGAGGAGGAACTCTTGTCGGCATTCTCAGTCCCGATATTGCCACCTCCATCCCATTCCTTACTGGAACATTGTATTTACAGGTAGGAAATCGCTTCTTTGTCCCAGAAAGGTTTTTAAACAAGAGTAAGATTTGCTGAGTGTGAATACTTCTGAGAGATGTGACATCTTAAGCCCTGCTTCCCTTTTCCTGTGCTGAAAACTCTGGAGCAAATGTGTTGTCAATGCCTTCTGGTGAAAGACCGTCAGGGACATACATGTAATTAACATGTTGAATTGATTACTCATTGCAGTAAGGGAGAACACACAACATGGGCATCTGTGGGATGTCTTGGTGAGAAGGTATTAGAAATGACTGATTACAGGATCTTGACTTTGGTTGGGTGACTTTGGGGGAGGGTCTAGAGGGGCGTCTGTTAGAAAGTAGGGATGATTCAATGATTAGGCATCTCAATAAGTCTTCTCTATAGGGAGAAGAGTCTAGAGCAAGCATAAAACTGTGATTAGTAAAGAAAGAGTAGTCAATCATGTTAGCTATGAGCAACTGGATTGTTTGGTATTTTGTGGATTGCGTAATGACTGTATTTCTGTCTGCTCTTAGATAGAATTAGGAAGTGCTTTTCTTTTGCCTCACTTAATCATGGCCTCAGAGTGACTGTGTCTGAGGCCAGTGTTCTGGGAGATGGTTGGGCAAACAGGAAACCCCATGCCCAGCTGTGAGCATCAGGCCAGCTCTCAACGATACCTAAACCTAGTTATACGTGCCACGTCAGTTCTCAGATGACAGTATGCTTTGGCTCATCTATTCCTAGTAGGTTGGAAGGAGTAGGTTTAATATGTATATTTTTGATCGTTAAAGTTTTGAGAACACAGAGAAACTCATGTCCCCATGCTAATATTTTGCTCTCAGTTCTCACACTTCACTTTCTTGTCGGGAAACACGTCCCATAACACTTCTCCATTAATCCCACTCAGATGTTGTATTTACACTTCGCAAAAAAAGAAATAAGAGCATTGAAAGTTAGGAGGGTTATCCTAGATCATGCTAAAGGTGAATCAGGCAGGACTAGAAACAACACATGCTAAGCTTCTCTGGTCACACACTAGTGGTGGGTCATCAAATCATGGGAAGGCTGGCCTTTGCTAATAATGCATCCATGGTGGCTTTCGGAGAAAGCATGCTGGGTGCAGTTGGTGATGAAGATGATGATGGTCTTCAGGGTTAGGAATGTATCATAAGCATACCTGACTTTAACATTGGTATATTCATTCTTTTTTTTTTTTGATATATTCATTCTTTATATGATAACTCATGATATCACTATCTACAAACATTTTCTTAAGCCAAGTTATAGTTGTGACCAGTTTTGTCTTTCTGGACAAACTTTCTTGAGTTTACTGTCCATTCTGTTAATAGGCCTACCCTCATTCAATTTATTTACACTTTCGTTTTCTTCACTAGGTTATGTGTTACTTGAGGGCAAAGTCAATATCCTCATGAGTTGCTAGAGTACAATACTGAATAAATGACTATGGGTGAAGGATGCTTATTTATTGTACAAGGAGCTATATTATCCCAGTACTAAGATTTTATGACAAACTCAAAATCTCAGCACTGCCATAACTGAAATTGTAATTCCCAAATTTCTTTGATCTTAAGCAAAAACATCTGCTTGAATGAAAAACAAATCCAGGCTTCCCTGGTGGCGCAGTGGTTGAGAGTCCGCCTGCCGATGCGGGGGACATGGGTTTATGCCCCGGTCTGGGAGGATCCCACATGCCGCTGAGCGGCTGGGCCCGTGAGCCATGGCCGCTGAGCCTGCGCGTCCGGAGCCTGTGCTCCGCAATGGGAGAGGCCACAGCAGTGAGAGGCCCACGTACCGCAAAAAAAAGAAAAACAAATCCACAAAAGACTTAAACATGAATGTTTATAGCAGCTTTATTCGTAAGAGCGCAAACTAGAAACAACTTATGTGTCCATCAATAGGTAAATAGATAAAAAAGCTGTGGTATATCCATGCAATGGAATACTACTCAGCAATGGAAAGGAAGCAGGTACCAATCCACAGATCAACATGGATAATTCTCAGAAACAATATACTGAGCAAAATAAATTGGACATGAAAGATGACATACTGGATGATTCCATTTACGTGAAACTAAAAAAGACAAATTTCATTTATAGTGACAAAAAACAGATCAGTGGCTTCCCGGGTCTGGGGATGACCCCAGATCCAGCATCTGGATTGTGCTGGCACTCACACAGATGTACACATTCGTCAAAACTCATTGAACTGTACACCCGAAGCTGATGAGTTGTATTGTGCGTAAGTCACACCTCAATAAAGCTGATTAAAAAAAAATTGTTTTGACTTCATATCCGTCTTCATCTATTGTCCTTTTCCTCGGTCCCATTCAGAACAGAACTTCTTGAAAGAACTGTCTATACTCTTTTCAATTCTTCTTATTCTCTTTGGAAGAAAAGACGCTCACCAAGGTCGTCAGTGATCTCAGCATTGTGATCCTGGTGGTCAGTTCCATCCTCATCTCATGAGACCTCAGCAGAGCTTGACAGAGCTTTTCAGTTCCTTCTCCTGGACACACTGTCATCAGTTCTCAAAGTGCTCCCACATCACTGGCAACTCTTCCTCAGTCTCCTTCTCTGCCTCCTCATTATTGCAGAGATGATTGAATTTTAGAGGCTTACCCCTCGATGACCTCATCTAGTCTCAGGTTAAAAATGTCACCTCTATGCTGATGACTCCCAGAGTTCTATTCTCAGTGCAGATCTGTCCCCTGTCCTCCAGATTCATATAACCAACTACTTATCATGTCTACTTGGATGTCTGACCATACCCATCATTTCCCAACTGGAACTCCTGATTTCCACAGTGTTTCCTCCCACACTGCTGCCCAGCCAACCTGCTTTTCACATTGTCTTCGTCACCTCAGGAAAGGGAAACTCCATCCTTCTATTTCCTTGAGCCCAAATCTTGCAGTCATCCTTTGTTTCTTTCATATCCCACATTCATTCCATCGACATTCTGTTGACTCTACCTCAAAAATATATCTAGAATTCAACAATATTTACCGGTCTTATTTCAGTCCAAGCCATAGTTGTCTTCTGCCTTGATTATTGCAATGGCTGCTACTCAATGTCCTTTGTTGAGTAAGCAGTTGCATTCATGTTCCCCTATAATCTAATCCCCACACAGGAATTAACATAATCCCTTTAAAGGGCAAGTCAGATCATGCCACTCTGCTGAAAACAAACACTCGAAGCTCTGATGCTCTAAGTCTGGTGCTTTAAACCCACGTCCTTATAATGTCCTAAAAGGCCTGACAAGATCTGGCCTCCTGATGCCTCCCCTTTGCTCACTCAGCTCTAGCCCCACTGGCCACCTTGCCATTTTTGGAATGCACCGGGTGTCCTCAAAGCCCAGGGCCTTTGCATTTCCTTTTTCCTCTGGAATGCTTTCCTCCAGATATCCACATGGCTCATTCTCTCACTCCTTCAGAACTTGGCTCAAATGTCACCTTCTTAGGAAAAGTCTTGAACAGCGCCATTTAAAATTATAATGTCTTTCATGCCCTTCTACACAAAGATTCTCTATTTTCTTTACTGTTTTATTTTTCATAGAATTTATCACTAGCTGACATCCTATATATTATTACACTTACATATGTGTTTGTTCATTGTACACTTTCCTCCACTTGAATGTAAGCTCAGTGAGGCAAGGTTTTTTTTTTTTTTTTTTTGTCCATTTCTTTGCCATTTTACCTACAAAGCTTACAGTCTGGCACATGGGAGACTCAACAAATACTTTCTAATTAATGAATGGAAGGGAAGAAACTTGAGGCATGGAGAGACTAAGTAAATTGATAAACGTTGTCTAAAGGAGAGGTAGAATTGCTTTCAAGAAAAACAAACACCCTGAATTTGGACTTGGTCCTTACGCCAGATTTACTTCTTTTTTTTTTTTTTTTTTTTTGCGGTATGCGGGCCTCTCACTGTTGTGGCCTCTCCCGTTGCGGAGCACAGGCTCCGGATGCGCAGGCCTAGCGGCCATGGCTCACGGGCTTAGTTGCTCCGCGGCATGTGGGATCTTCCCGGACCAGGGCACGAACCCGTGTCTCCTGCATCGGCAGGCGGACTCTCAACCACTGCGCCACCAGGGAAGCCCCAGATTTACTTCTTATAAACTAACTCATATGTATAATAAACTTCTCCACATCAGCAAGATGTCTCTAGAAATTTGTTATTATTTCTAAGTTGATTGACTTCAGCAAAGCGTTCTGAAAATTTCTAGAGGATGAGGATGATCTCCGACTATTCAGTGAATTCTCCACTGTCAAGGGGCTTGTGATCACTAATGAAAAAAGAACAGCCATTCTCCACCAGCCTCTGAAATGCTTATATTTTTAGATATTTCTGTATTATTCCTATGTCAAAAAGCTGAAAGTTTGCTCAGTGGTGAAAGGATTCGTATGAAATTTCCATCTAATTCCTGCAAAGAGGAACACTTGGTGGTGAGGTCAGAGATTCTCAGCCTTGGGTCTCCTTGGGCAGAGGAAGTCCCTGATTCAGAAGTTGTGAATCTGGACCAAACTCTAGGGGGTATGTTTCCGAGCTAACTTATAAGTAAAAAATCACTTGCAAGGTCCCCAGCGTCCTAAAAAAGAGTGAGCAAATACCTACAATGTGGTTTTAGAGCAGGTGGTTTAAGCCTGCACACAAACAGAGCAATCATTTTGACATATTCTTGTGAGTAAAGATAATAGTGTTTTAGAGACTGTAAGCTTACTCAGGTGTGCCGTTTGTTCTATATGTTGTTAACACACTGCTTCGGTGTCCGGATGGTGCAGGTTTGCTGGATAATTACCTGACTGAAAACCAGATTACTTACTGTTCAGATGTCAGCTCCTGAGAGTGTGGCAAATAACCCTCAGACAACTGGGAATTACCCAGCAATACTTGCCTGATGAAGGCACCTGCATTTTTCATGTCACGTGTGCTGCCAGGGTAGGCAAACTGGTTCAGAAAGGTGAACTTCATTCCATTCCAGTGGATGCAGCGGGCCTCCGCTGGTCCACCTCCACCCCAGCTGGGCAAACATCATGACAATCATTTTCTCTGATGGTGTGGTGCTCTGAGACAGCTCCTGAGCCTGCAACCAAAAAGAACAAAAAATCTGAAGATTGTCCCTCTGACAATACCCTCTGCTTGGGAGCTTCTGCAGTCCTATTGACATGATGACATCAGAAAATTTGATATTCTAGACATTAGATCAGTTTTGAAAACTTGAATACACATATATTTATATAGTTACAAATAAATATATGTGCATCCGAAACACAAGTCTTAGAAATGTCTGCTTTTCGTGATAAAAGGTTATTAAAGGTCAGGAGTTAGTTTGCTGGATTGAAATCTGCTTCGACCTTCTGCTTGTTACTTAATCTCTCTAAACTCATTTTTTTCTTCCAAAAATGAGGATAAAATAGTAATTTCTCATAGACTTTTTTTCAAAAGTAAATGAGGAAAAATACATGTACAAATATCTGACAAGGAACCATGCATTAGGTATGGGACCAGCTAACATATATTGGGAGTTTATTATCAACCAAGTTCAAACAGAAACCCAACTGAAGATAGGTCGGGGCTTCAGCTGACAGGATTATTTTTCTAATCCCCTAATCTAATACTCAGTGTCCTCATTTGCAGTCCCTGAGTAGTGCTGAGCATAATTCCTGGTCCACAAACAGAGATTAGGAAGCATCAGCTATTACTATTATTATTGTTGTATTATGCTGTGAGGTTTAGGAGGCAAAGATCATCCAATCAATAAAAAATTATTCTAAATCTTACTAAGTACGGGGGTAGGAGTGAGAGAAATGGAGGAAATTAAAACACGGAAATTGCAGTTTAGTTGGTGAGGCTGACTTACATACATTTAAAGATATCTGGGCTACAAGACCTGATTTTTAAGGAAGAACATGAGGTTTTACGCTAGAAGACTTCAAGTTCCAGTCCACCACTTACCAAGTGGTTCCTTGAACAATCCAGTTACTCTGACACTTGGACTTTTGAACCTGTGAAATCACTGTAATAGAAACTATGTTTGGGGTTTCCCTGGTGGTGCAGTGGTTGAGAGTCCGCCTGCCAATGCAGGGGACGCGGGTTCGTGCCCCAGTCCGGGAAGATCCCACTGGGCCCGTGAGCCATGGCCGCTGAGCCTGCGCCCCACAACGGGGGAGGCCACAACGGTGAGAGGCCCACGTACCGCAAAAAAAAAAAAAAAAAAAAAAAAACTATGTTTGAGGTCAGGATAAAATGAGATAATGCATGTGAAACTCTACTAAAGTGCATATATATATATATATATATATATATATATATAAGCTATTGTTATCAAACATTAAAAACTGAAATCTTATATAACAGGTATCTAATTAGGCATACAGTAAAAGGTGTTCAGAGAAACGGGAGATCACTGTGGCTAGAATAATCTTAGAAAATTTCATGGAGAAAATCCACCTAAAGCTAAGCATCAAATGAAGGATATGGTTTAGGAAAAAAAAAGAAAAAAACAGACAGAGGGAATAAATGTTCCAATGGGGAAAACAGTATGAGTAAAGGCAGAGAAATAGAAATGCAAGGCACATGGCTAGCAACTGTGAGTCGACCAGAACTCTGGGGATGTAGGATTCAGGTCGGGGTGTGGCAGTCAGGGTCACATGTGTTCTGCAGAGCGTGTGATCAGTAGTGATATGGTAAGAAGTCAGCCCAGAGCTTGATTCTGGGTCCTGCTGCTTACCGTGTAATCTTGGGTAAGTCAAGTCTTCATGGAAATGGTACCTAACTCTCAGGATTGTTGTAAATATTAAATGGATCAATACATATAAAGCATGTGAATATCATACCTGGTACTTAGTAATCACTTAGAAAATGCTAGATATTATCCAGTGGCATTTCAGCATTCTGACCCATTCACATTGATCTTTTTTTTGCGGTACGCGGGCCTCTCGCTGTTGTGGCCTCTCCCGTTGCGGAGCACAGATTCCGGACGCCAGGCTCAGCGGCCATGGCTCACGGGCCCAGCCGCTCCGCGGCATGTGGGATCCTCCCGGACCGGGGCACGAACCCGTGTCCCCTGCATCGGCAGGCGGACTCTCAACCACTGCGCCACCAGGGAAGCCCCACATTGATCTTTATTAGTTGTTATCAGACAGCTGAAAGCAGGATATATTTAATTACTCATGGCATAAACAAAACAGGAATGGAAAACACCCATGACTCCATCAGCCAAACAAATCAACCACTTTATTTTTTCAGATTTTCTTTTGATCACATATAGATCAATATGTTTCTCATCGCTTTAAGAGTAGTATAGATAAACGTTTGATAGTAAAGGCTGTGTGTATATTTTTTCAATTATACAGTCTAATGCTAGGTATAATTTTTTTTTTCTAATCTTGAATCTACTGGAATTTTGGTAACCTGAACACTTGAAGGTATCTTTGAAGCTTCAGATCATTTCTATCAATTTCAAGGGAGTCTTTATAAACTTTTGTTTATTTTTTGCATCTATTTATCGGTATTCCCTCACATGAATTTCTTGGAATTACAGTTGACCCTTGAACAACATAGGGTTGAACTGCGTGGATCCACTTATGTGTGGAATTTTTTCAGTAAATACAGTACTGCACGGCCTGTGGTTGGTTGAACCTGTGAATTTGGAATCGTGGATAGGAAGGGGTGACTGTGGGACTTGAGTATGGGCAAATTTTGATATCTGGCCAGGTCCTGAAAGCAATCCCCAGAGGATACTGAAGCACAATTGGTGGCGGGTTTCTGACTGTGTGAGGGTTGGCGCCTTAACTTTGGTGTTGTTTAAGGGCCAGTGGTACCGCAGAATGGGAAAAGACCTGGAACAGTGGTTCTATACCTTGGTGATTCCGCCCCACACCCCAACATTTGGCAAAGTCTGGAGAAATTTTTGGTGTCAAAACTTGGGGGGAGGGGATGGTGTTACTGGCATTTAGTGGGTAGAGGTCGGGGAGGTTGCTAAACATCCTATAACGCGCAGGACAATCCCTCCACCCCCAACAAAGAATTATCTAGTCCAAAATGTCAATAGTGTGGAGGTTGAGAAACCCTGACCTAGATAATTCTTTCATCCTCGCCTTCTTGAGTTAGATTCTATGGCATGGCCAAAGGTACGTGAAATAAGAAACTATGCCTTAGATGATGTACCTCGGCAATGTTTTTTACTCCTTCATGTCTGTGTCAACCACTTTAAGCCTATCTTCATTGGCCACAGTAGACCAGGAGTGACTGGAAAACCCTGCTTTACAATCGGCAGACACAGCCCCCATGTTTGTGTTCAACTTGGTGCAACCAAGTGAATCATTACTATTGTCTTAATAAATTGCAAATTGAAACGGTTAATTAGAACCTCTTCAACTGCCCACAAACACCATCTAACAGAGGTCTGCTT
Source organism: Kogia breviceps (assembly GCF_026419965.1). NCBI lineage: Eukaryota > Metazoa > Chordata > Mammalia > Artiodactyla > Physeteridae > Kogia > Kogia breviceps. The sequence goes on along the minus strand of NC_081311.1, from coordinate 186,064,913 downwards.
CCTGCTGGGTGTTAGCTGTTGTTTCCGGAGCTCATCTCATTCCTAATATTGCTGGTTCCTTTCCTAATGCTGCATTTCATCAGATTTAATAAGCCATCGATTCTAAGATGCAACATTATTTCTTTCTCAGTGGTGTGTATTCCACTGAGAAAGAGCAAAAACGGTACTATTTTCAATTGTAAGATGCCATTGATGGTAAGATATATGCCAATTTCAGATATGCTAAAATGTGAAAAAAATGTGCATCTTAAAGTTGAGGAAGTGTGGTCACTATTGCCCATATTATTAAACTTACTGTGATTTTAGAATATCATATCTTTTCAATATTTAAATTTTACTTTTGAGTAACTTCAGTATTTAAAAACTGAAGTGCTCTAAAATGTGACCATTGTAAAAGTGAGTAAAAATTGTGTTCAACAATAATAGACTGCCATCCTGGGTGAAGCGTACATACCCAGCAATTCTTGTATCTTGAGGAATATAATGGTAAAAATATTTCAAAATCCCTGGAAAAATTATATTAAGCTGTAATGTGGGTATAGTGTTCCATAATATTTATGTCCATTAGTGTGTGTTCTTCTATTAGACTTTAGATTATGGCCCCTCACTCACTCATTTTGACTTTTAGAATTCTATTCAGTTATTTTGTTACAATTCCTTAATTTTCCATAATAGTATTGATCTATTCCTAAAAGTTCCTAAACCTCTTCTCAGTAGCCCTAAATCAGAACCCTGACTCATTTTAGCTGCAGTGAGAAGCAGAGATGATACTCCTCTGGGCTCATTTCATTTACTTGTTCTTTGCAGCTATAGGAAAAGCATAGAGAGGCAGAAATGTCAGGGTGTATAATAGGTGATGATGGAAAATCAGGGTCCAAGTCCAGTGATGGGGAGCCCTAGCCAGCCATAGAAAGGAAAGCTTGTGTTGTTGGGACCAGCCTTAGGTTAAATCTGGAAATCTGAAAATGACAATTGTTTTAAAACAGCAAAGTTCCTTAACAGGTCATTGAAGAGTCTTACCAGAATCTGGGCCCATCAGCGCAACATCACTGGCTGTTCACACATAGTAATAGGTTTGCTTGGGCAGCCTTTCAGACTAACTAGGGAAATATAATTTTTTTAATAGTTGCAATTTGAATGAAAACATGCAAAACCCACTTCTGTGGAGCAATTTGCTATGTTCAAGATTGCTTTCTTCAAGTTTTCTCCTTCAATGAACAAAAATATTTTTATAATAAAGTAAAATAGTAAAGCAATACTGTAGTTTATACTTAAAATGGCTTGCTACACCTTCCATTTCCTGTATAGCTCCACAATCTTCTCCTGAGAAAATAATCCAAGATGTTTGCCTCTTTGTACAAAGAAATGTGAAAAAAACAGAAAATGAATAATTTCCATATATTTAAATCAAATTAAGGAAAAAAGATTGCAGGTTTTGAATATCATGCAACTAAATATTTGTAGCTCTTCAGGTTGAAATATGGAACCAGAAGATAAAAACAATTTATACGAAAAAGAACCAAATCATGCAAAGCAGTTTAATGAAATGACTGAAAAATAAGCTTGCAGGAAATTATTATCGACTTAACCAGGGAGCTAGAATGCCAAGACTGGTGAATTTCTAAACTGAAACGAAAACTTTACAGTTTCTTTTAAGCTGTAAGAACAGCTTCTTTTTGACAAGGACAGAATTAAGCACAAAGCCCTATACCGTAGTCAGCTCTCTTGTGGCAAATACAGATAATGACAAATAATAATTAAAAATTCTGTACAAGGCATTTTTCAAGAGTCAGAATTATCTTTCACTATACTAAATTTCAGAACACGTTTCCTTAAAAAATCATCATAGGTGTTTGCAATCAGAAAATAGAGTGTAAGTGTCTAGGCTTTGGAGTAAAAACGCTTTTGGAAAAAGCCCCATTTTGCCTCAGCGGCTGCCACCAAACCTCTTGGGCAAGATTCTCAAAGCTCTGTTTCCATAAACGTGAAATGGGGTGGAGTACTTGTTTGACGATCTCAACAAGATCCTTTGGAGGAGGGTCAACTGAAATGATACATGGGGAAGCATTTTTAAACTGTAAAGTACCACAAATGCAATGAGCAAAAGAAGTGACTAATCACCCTGAAATTAATCCAGGATACTGGCTTGAAAAGCAGAATGTGTCTGACCCCATTCTAAACTTAAGAACCTTTCAATTCTGAAATAGCTGCATTTTTAAATTAACTGTTCTTTTCTATGCATTTCTCTTCCTTTACTCTTTTGGTTTTTAAATTCTTGCAGTTTCCTTTCAGCTTTTTATTGGCTTTAATACCAATTATCTTGCATATTGTTTAAAGTTTTGCTGTTCCCATGTGATCCTATCATTTCTATTCTCATCTTACATTGTCATTTATAGATTCTCTGGTCTTTTTGTAATGAAGTGCCTACAACATGACAATTACTGTTCTATGTTCTGGGGATACAGGGGTAAAAAGACAGTGTTCCCATGTGGAACTTATGATGTGTGTGTGTGTGTGTGTGTGTGTGTACTGCTAGGTAGTGTTAAATGCTACAAAGAAAGAGAAAGCGGTAGCTCAGAAATAATGGGAGTGAGGTTGTGGAGGAAAAATTATTTCAGGCTGAAGGAAGAATAAGTGCCGATGTTCTGAGGCAGGAAGAGGAAGAAGACCAGTGTTGGTGTTATGAGTGTTGTGGAGACTGGGAAGGAGTCGAGGAGAGACGGGCCAGTGCAGCTCATGAATAACTCTGTTGGCCTTGGAGAAAAGTCTGTGGTTGATTCTGAGTGTGATGGATACCACTGCGGAATTTAAAGTAGGACAATGAAAGGATCTGATGCATACATGCATGCATGGATTGCATGACTGTTACATGAAGGACTGACAAAGATGAGACAAGGAAGAGGTGGCTTTTGCTGTGTTCCCTGAGAGGTGGCAGTTGTTGGGAGTTGGGTGATGTTGGTAGAGAAGATCCACAGAGGTCAGTTTCAAGGTACATTTTGAAAGGATATGGGGAAGCCTTCAAGGGATAGCTTGGGTTTTTGATCTGTGCAACCTGATGATCTGTGGTGTGCATGCCATACAGCTGAAGGAGATTGAGGAAGAAGTCGATATTTGTGATGGTGGCGAGGAACTCAATAGTTCTGTTATAGACATCAAGTGTGAGGTGTTAAATAGGTAGATATTTGAATCTGGAGTTTGGGAAAGTCCGGGATAGAGATATAAATTTGACATTCTCTAGTTTGTAGATTTACTCCTGTAACACTGGGAAATGGGTCTTGATAAAAACAAGAAACCCGAGTATTAAGCCACCATTTTGGATGAGTTTTTTTTTTTTTTTTTTTTTTTTTTTTTTGAAGTATGCGGGCCTCACTGTTGTGGCCTCTCCCGTTGCGGAGCACAGGCTCCGGACGCGCAGGCTCAGCGGCCATGGCTCACGGGCCTGGCCGCTCTGTGGCATGTGGGATCCTCCCAGACCGGGGCACGAACCCGTGTCCCCTGCATTGGCAGGCGGATTCTCAACCACTGCGCCACCAGGGAAGCCCTGGATGAGTATTAATACTCATTTTGGATGAGTATTAAGCCCTGGAGCAGTTCAACATGTAAAGACTGGGAAGAGAAAGAACCAGCTAGAGAGGGTAAGAAGGAAGAGCAGCAAAGGTAGAAAGAATATCAGAAGACAGTAGTGACCCAGAAGCCAAGTGCTGAAGTGTTTTAAAGATGAACAAGCATCAGACTCTGCAGAGAGGAGTAAGATGAGGGTGAGAGGGAACCACTGGATAGGGCAAGAGGAGGGTACTGGTCATTGTACTGAATTCCCTGGGCACCGCCTCAGAATCCTCTCAACCCATCTCTGACTCTGTATCACTGCAGTGGGCAAGTTCCAAGCACTTGCTCTGCACTCACACAGGAACAGTCAGCAAGTGCAGGGGATTTTCTGTGCACAGGACTACCCTTGACCAAAGGGGAATAGGAACCTATGGATTAAACCTTCCTACTTTTATCCTCCTGATGAACACTTCTGAGATGCATCTCTAAAGGGTCCTCAGAAGGTCTCAAAGGGGCTTAGCACCAGTCATCTGAAATGGTGACCAACTTCATATTATAACCTTGTATTCCTTTCCCCTCTTTCCCTGTTCACTTCCACCACTGTTTACTCCTGCTCCCTGGGATCACAGCCAAAAATAAAATTCCTCAAGCCACATTTTTCTCCATGCCAGAAGGTGACACCTGTCCTTGTCACTCCCATGCCCTCAAGCCTGGCCTGGGTCATGGCCTAACACAGTGCAACTGGGATATGGAGCACCTGTCCTAGAAGAAGATCTTACAGGCTGAAGAAGTGGTAGCACCTGGCTAATATGTACTGGGAGGAATTAGGAGACATGCAGACATCAGCTCATCTGGCAACGTGCCTAAGTGCTGGATGAGGGGTTAGAGTGGAATATAAAAGCTGTATAGGTAAGAATTTATTAATGTGAAAAGGCTTTCTTTTGACCTGGAGTTCGACATTCTGGCAAAGATGCTAGGATTGCTCCCAGAACAATCCTAGGGATAGCTCCTGAAACGTTGGCCACAATGATGGCCTTCCGTAACTTAGGTGGAGCTGCTGGAACGACCATAGCGTGGTACTGAGGAAGGGGTCAGGGAAGAGGAAATGTTCGGATGGTTTTATCATGTGAGATTGAGAACCAGGTGGACCCAGGGGACATTCCCTTTTGTCACAAAGGGTAAGGAGAGTTCTGGTGAGGGGCACTGGTATCTTTGAGAAGCTCCAAGGATGGCTGTTCTCTGTAGGTTGGGGCTGAGCAGGAGATGCTGCCCTTGGCCTGGGCTCCCTGGCATTATTAAGAATGATGGGGTTCTGGTGCAGAAGAGGTCAGGGCCCAGAACTTAGCCATCAGAGGCAAAGTGGGTATAAACTACGATGAGCAGCAAGGCTGGAGGGCGGTCCTGATGGCTTGGCTTCCGGGTTCTGTGGAGAGGGCTTCTGATCACAGTTTCTGGGGGAGGAGGTAGATGGATAGCTTATTGGGCTGCTTATTAATGTATTTTTTAAAATCCTGTGAGTTAGTAAGACGCGTAACAGGACTGTGAGCCGCTGCAATAGAAAATTGCAGTTTCTTCACCCAGTCCCTAAATCAAAGTCAGTTCAGAGACAGGGAGCCCGTTGATTGAAGGGGAGTTCAAGTCCCCTGGAAGAACCGCTATGGTCTGAATGTTTGCGTCCCCCCTAAAAATTCATGTTAAATTCCTAATGCCCCGTGTGATGGTACTGGGGGCGGGGGAGGTTGGGAGGTGTTTAGATCATGCGAGTGGAGCCGTATGAATGGGATTAGTGCTCTTATAAAAGAGAACCCCTCAGAGCTTCCTACCACGTGAGGACACAGCGAGAAGCTGACAGTCTGCAACTCACAGGAAGGGTATTCACCAGAACCTGACCGTGCTGGCCCCTAATCTTGGACTTCCAGGCCTCCAGAACTATGTGAAATACATTTCTGTTGTTTCTAAGCCACCCAGCCTGTGGTATTTTTTCTTACAGCAGCTGGAACAAACTAAGACAAGAACGTTCCAGGTTAAATTATAAACATGCTCCTGAAATTTCCCCAAAGAAGCCTGCGGCCATCTCCCAGGCAACAGGGTACTGGGACAGAGGGAGTGCTCAGACGTTTCAAGGACTGCTGGATCAAGGGTGTCTGAGCTCTCAGTAGTACCAGAACTTAAACATCTCAGTCCTTCTGTTAGAGTGAGGCTTTTAGACACAAGGAGACACATGGAGGTCTGGTCCAAGTCTATCCTCTACTGGGGCCAACACATGTTCATCACTGGGGAGAGAAAGATGTTGAAATCGATCAGAGAATAAGGGATAATAAGCAGGAGGGGGCTAGGTTATTGCTAAAGGAAAGGCTAGCAGTGGGGGGGGTCTGATGGCTTGGGTTTCAACCACGCTGGGATTCTTGAGGGAGGAGAAATGGCCTGGAAGCATGGGCAAAAAAGGTGTTTCCTTCACTCCAGGCCCATTCTGGAAAAAACAGCCATCACTTGAAGAAACGATAAATGGATACATGGCACCGTGAGCTAGGGACTGTGAATTGTCCTCATGGTTTATCACACATGTTTCGTCTCACAAGTCACTTAACCCTGCCATCTGACAACTTCCTAGGTGATTTGCTAAAACACCAGTAACCATTAGACTTCGGAAACAGAACGACAACTGTACATTCATTGCCGTTGAGCTCAAAGTCTAAAGAAAAATGCTTTTCAGCCTCCTCTCCTGCCTGCCCCCTGGCAATTGAGAGCTTTAATGGGGTAATATTGTTCAAAGGGCTTTAAGCTCCTTGGAAGAAAGGCAGTCCATAAATAAGAGGTATCATTATATCTCCCTGCCAGGTGATTCTGCACAGGTGTTCCTCTCCTGCAGCCTCTGGTTTCCCAGTGCTTTGTCATACCCATAATGGATGTCACACCTGAACAGGGAGAGTCCTGGTAAAGGGGAATTCTGCAGTGTGTGTTCCTTGCTAGTCTTATCTACTCTGGGTACCCACATCCTGACTTCAGTCCTCAGGCAGGTCTCACGTGCCACTCCTCAGCAATCCCTCAAGGCATTTGGCAGAGGCGACAGAACGTTTGTTAGGCCAAACAGAATATATACGATATATGATAGTATATAGTATGCATTTATTTACTCTCTCTCTGCATTTATCTATATAAAGTCAAGTGACACAAAACAGACCGAAATTGGGGGTAATATCGCTATGAACTCTCCCTTAAGGTACTGATGAACCTTTAAGTCAGGAGGAGGTGAGACATGGATATGTCTCTGTTCTGCTTCTATTCAGATCGTTTTCTCCTGCTCATCTTTTGATCCGCTTTGGTGTCCCTCACTGGTTCATATTCTCACCTGATTCATACAGATAATTGACCCTCTCGACAATTCTTGACTTTCAGACCATAAAGTATAGATTGCTACTCTCTTCTTTCACAGTTAGCTTCTGTGTAGGTCACTGCGACACTGGGGTATCAAAAGATGTGAGTCTCCTTCAATCCACACTAAAAAATATCCAAGTTTGAGCCCTTTCAAAGTAGCTACCACAATGGCTTCTCCCCCCTCTGCCCAGAAATGTGGGAAGGGCTGTGACCCTTTTTGCCTGAGTGGACGGGTGTTTAACTTGGTGGGCTGGATGTTGCCTGAGAAAGTCAGCCTCGTCATAGTAGAGAAAAGGCAGAACTGGTGTGAACGGAGGGCTCACCATGGGCCAGACCCTCATCTGAGAGTTGTTGAAACGCCACCTTCTTTTATGATCTCTTTTTCTGTTGCACCATCAAACATCCCCCTTTTTAACCCCCAACCTAAACTGTGGTTAAACTTTTTATTTGTTGCCTCCCTTGAGTTTCACTGTGAATTTCACAACATTTAAGTTACAGTTTTCATGCATTTCTCAGTATTCCCCAGAGAGAAGTTACAGGAGCCAGTGAGAAAGCAAATTTTGTGCACTTCTGTACTCTTTTTATCTCTGGACTGTGCCGCTGACAGTTCATATTTTGGAGACCCCGGGTACCCTGTGTGTGTTGAGATGGGGCTCTAGAGTCTGTCTTGTTTCTCTCCCACCAGCCCTTGTGCACCAAGGCCCTCCACGTGCATGTTCTCTTCTATATGACACTTGAAGGCTCCAAGCCTTCTCCCTGACTTCCTACGGGAATCTCAGACTTCTGTTTAATTTAATGTCTTATTGTCAGTGCTAGGGGCTCGGGGCTGTCTTTCTCCTGCTGTGGAGATATTTTGCGGCTGTTCGTCTTATAATTAAGGGGATCTGCCACCACCATTCCACTGGCTCTGTTCAAGGTTAAATGACCTCCCATCATTATAGGGCAGGAGGGGAGGAATTGTAGTTACATGAGGCAAGACCTTTCAGATGCATGGGGGCCAGAGAGAGGCCCAGAAATAATGTTCTCTCCTATTTTCCTATCCTCGTTTGACTGGTTGAAGCAAGTTACTTTGGTTGAGCTAAGTTGTTTAAGTGGGAGTGGTAAGTGGCTCTGTGTGTGTGTGTGTGTGTGTGTGTGAGAGAGAGAGAGAGAGAGAGTTAAAACAGAGAAATACAAACAGACTAGAAAAGAAACAATGAAAAAATAAAACAAAAAAAGGAAGCAGAGAGAGAAATGAAGGTTTCCCAATCCTCAACAGAGCTATAATAAGTTATATTTCCTTTATTTGCCCAGTAAACCTCACCTCTTCATTCACTTTTGCCTTTTATTTTCCCACTGAACTCTGCCCAGGGAGCTGCCTTTGCATCTCTCTGCCTCTCCGTGTCCCTGCCGCCCAACTTCTATTTCCTTTCCTTCCTCGGATTTAATACAGTCTGTTCAGCTCTAGCCCAGGAGAAGGCTCTTTGTGGCTTATATTTTTAGGTCATCTCTGCAGTCGCTAGTCTCTGTGCCTGCCTTAATCTAAGGATATCACTCAGGATGTTCTCTGGAATGTTCTACCACAGGATCTCCAAAAGGTTTGGCCTCTGTGGCCAGCACTTGGGAGTTTCATCTTAAATATGCCTGGTCTGCCTTGACTGAAATTGCCTGGGTGTGGAGGCATTTGGGGACTGTAGGGTGGCCAGACTTCTGCATAGACTTGAGGGCGCTGATGCTGGCGTGAAGGGGAGTGCCAAAAACGAAACAAAAATACACCCCAAAAAAGCAGAGTTGGAAAACAGAGCAGAAAGTCCTGACACTGCAAGGCAGATGTGTTGTGTAAGAGATTATTTCTTTCCCTCCAGCAACCGCCTGTGTGGGATGAGAAGCTTTCCCCAAGCTGTTCACCCAGTCTCCACCTTCCAGGAAAGGGACTCCAGAAGTGCTGATTCTTCTCAAGCCAGCAGCAGCCAGAGCAGTGACCTGGTCACCAATACTGCCAAACAGAACTGTAACTCACCCCAAACGTATGAAGACGCTAAGTGTGGAGATCCCGTGCCAGATGCTGGTGCTCTGAAAGATAACTACGGTAGAGAAGGATCAAGCAGGATTTGTGGCTTCGTTGGACTTGGAAAGTTGGAGCAAGGGTGGAGTAGAGGGTGACTCCCAGGTATCCTGCTTGTGCAATAGGAGGAAGGTGATGATATTAGTGAACAAAAGGGCCATAAGAGGAGCAGGTTTGAGCAAGGTGGGGCAGGGAGGGAGCAGGGGGTGATATGTTTGGTTTGGTAGGTGTTGAGTAAAGCATGCTGTTGAGGCATCCAAGTGGATATTCCAGAAAGGGGTGGAAGTGTAGGTGCAGTGTTCAATGGAGAGTTCAGAATTGAAAACATGATTTAGGAGTCAGCTGTGTACATAGAGTGTAGAATAGCTCTGACTTTAGGTTTCCCAATGTGGATAAAGGGAATAAATATCTGTTGCATATATTATATATATACATATATATTATCTCATATATATGCTATCTCATATATTATATATATATATATATATATATATATATATATATATATATCTCCTGCTGGTTCCTGGCACAGAGCTCCTAAAACCCTCATCATTTCCCAAGTGATAAGAACACTAGGAGCAGGACTTCCCTGGTGGCACAGTGGTGAAAAATCCACCTGCCAGTGCAGGGGACACGGGTTCGAGCCCTGGGCTGGGAAGATCCCACATGCTGTGGAGCAATTAAGCCCGTGCGCCACAGCTACGGAGCCTGTGCTCTAGAGCCCATGAACCACAACTACTGAGCCCAACTGCCACAGCTACTGAAGTCCACGTGCCTAGAGCCTGTGCTCTACACCAAGAAAGTCACCGCAATGAGAAGCCCGCTCATCGCAACGAAGAGTAGACCCTGCTTGCTGCAGCTAGAGAAAGCATTCACACAGCAATGAAGACCCAACGCAGCCAAAAATAAATAAATAAATTTATTAAAAAAAACTGCACTAGGAACATCTATTTTCCTTATATTTGGTCTTTGACCCCAGTTTCTGATACAGGGCTCTTGAAACACTTGACATTTCCTGAGTGATTGATAGGAGTGTCTTTTGTTCTAATGAGGCAACTCTGAGTGGGCCCTTGAATAGCTTCAGGATGTGGACTTGTCATCAGAAAGACAAAAGCCATGGTCAGAAACTTGGACCTCATCACCTCACCCACGCATCCTCCGGGAAGGGGAGAGGGAGTCGAGACCGAATTAATGATTGAGCGTGCTGATTAGCTGAAGCCTCCATACGCGTCCCAGAGTTACGGGGACTGGTGGACACGTCTGCATGCTGGGAGGGTGGCACACCTCAGCTCCACAAGGCCAGAAGCTGCCGCCCTCAGGATCTTCTTCATCTGGCTAGTCAATCATATCCTTTTCTCTATCCTTTATAACAAACACGTACAAGTAAGTGAGTGTTTCCCTGAGTTTTGTGAGCCTTTCTACAAATGACCAAACCCAAGGAGAGGATCATGAGAACCCCAATTTATAGCCGCTCAGTCAGAAATACAGGTGACGACCTGGGACTTGCGATTGGTATCTGAAGTGGGGACAGCCTTGTGGGGCTGAACCCTTAACTAGTAGGATCTGACGCTAAGGCGAGGTAGATAGCCTCAGAACTTAATTGAACTGTAGGAGACCCAGCTGGTGTCGCAGAATTGCTTGATGTGTTGGCATCCCGAGCATCTTGTGTCAGAAGTATTATGCTTGTGAGTAAAGGGGAAACACAGGAGTGTTGTCCCTTTACAGCTGCCCTGCCAAACTCATGGGGTTATTGCAATCATCAAGTAAGACAATTTACACAAAAGGATTTTTTTTTTTTCCGGTACGCGGGCCTCTCACTGTTGTGGCCTCTCCCGTTGCGGAGCACAGGCTCCGGACGCGCAGGCTCAGCGGCCGCGGCTCACGGGCCCAGCCGCTCTGCAGCATGTGGGATCTTCCCGGACTGGGGCACGAACCCGCGTCCTGCATCGGCAGGCAGACTCTCAACCACTGCGCCACCGGGGAAGCCCAACAAAAGTATTTTTAACATGCAAAGGGATGCAGTTGTAAGATCTTACTATTATTGTTTGACCACTCTATTTATAATAGGGCACTTTGCAGTGTGGGATGTAAAGTGAGAGAAGATGAAGCCCTTCTCTTAAGGAGTTTGCAGTTAAAGAGGGGTCTAGAAAGAAGAACTATGCCTACTAAACAATGAGGAAGGTGAATTTTGGGGTTTCTTTTCTAGGATTTGGATGGAAGAAAGGGTACAACATGGCAGAAAATTGCTGGTGGGGAAATGGTAAAGTGTTCAGGCTCTGCTTCATGATCCAAAGCCTAGGTGTAGCGTTGTACGATTGTTGGAAGAAGACTTTATCCAATTTGATACACTTTTTTCGTGTTCTCTTCCATTATGCAGGCAGTTTTCAGGACGCCTCCTCTATTTGGAAGATGGCCCCTTGTCGATAACCCTGAAACACCCTGTCAGTACCTACTCCACAGAGACCAATAGTGTCCTTTGGCAAAGGATAAAAGCTACAGCCAGATTGTCTACATAATTTGCAGGGCTCAGTGCAAAATGAAAATGCAGGCCCCTTGTTCACAAATTATTAAGAAATTCAGAAAGGCGACAGCAGAGCACGACACCAAGCACGGGGTCCTTCTAAGAGTGGACCCAGTGCTACTGCAGAGGCTTCTCGTCCAGAGGCTGACTCTGCCTACAGAATTTCCAGCATCTGCTAGAGGACACCATCTGGGTCTCCACTTAAATTGAGGGAAAGCTTTTGAGTCTCCATGCATTCCACAAATTGTTGTTAAACCACCACATTAAGCATCCGTTATGCGGTGGGCCAGCTCAGAAGTGGGCACAGAGATATGAGGATAGATGAAGATTTCTTCCCTTGAGAAGCTTGCATAATAATAAAAAAATAACATATAGTCTTTCTTGAAGGTTCAGTTTAAATGCTACTTCCCCAATCACTCATTTAGAATTTTCCCCTTTCTTCTATGTTCCCACAGTGCTCTGGACCTTGACTGCAATCTTTCTTAGGGGAAATGGACAGAACTTCATGGCTGACTGGATGAGGGCTTGAACGCACCTTTCTGTCCAGGGGGTCTTTCCATTAGCAGGACTTCCCATGACATCATGCCATAATGGGGTGAGAAGGATGAGGAGGTACTGGTCTGCTAGGGGTAGCCAGGTGAGGCTGTGGCAGTCTAAGTCCCCAGCTGGCCCCTCTGGCCATGAGCCCTGTCGTTTCCATGCCTGCCACCATCTGGAAATTATCAGGAAGCCCTGTATTCCAACATAGTTCTTCTCAGGCACCAAGGTTGCTCAACCATGGGAACTCTCCCACCTACATTCACATACAACCTTCCTCCTGGGTTTTCACTTAGTTCTTACATGTCTTTTTACTATGATATTTTAGGGCTTGCAACCAGGCCACAGGACACAGGAGTCACGGTCAGTGGGCCAGACCACAGCCCCACAGAGCATACTTCACTGATCTGGACTCCTTCCTCTTCAAATGTAGGCAGACATTGAAGTCCTAGAAAGGGTTTGGCTGGTCTTCCTTCCTCCTAAGTGGGAGAGACAGTGTTAGTGTTACTGAGTCCAAGCTTGTATTGCTTGCAGCACAACAGCCCAATAAATCGAGAGACGAGTTTTTTAGGCAAGGAATAGAGACTTTATTTGGAAAGCCAGCAGACTGAGAAGATGGTGGACTACTGGCTTCTTTTATACGAAAAGAGGTGAGAGTAAAGTCAAACATTTCCTGGTTCTAGGGCTGATGGGTTCATTTCTTCCTTCCTGCAGCCATTCATAGGTGGGCCTGGTCACGATGTTTCCTGTGAACTAAACAAAGGCATTTTAGCTTAATGCTCATTACCTGGGAGGCAGGGTTCCCAGGGTTAGGCCATTATGTATAATTTAAACTTTTAGGCAACATCCCTTTAGGGATTAACTTGTAATAGAATACAAAGCTTCTTCTCTATTACATTCAGATCTGCCTGAGGAAGAGGATGACTTTTAAGGCCACATGTCCCTTCTCTGCTTCCCTCCTACTCCCTCTGCATCCAGAAGAGGTTGATTCTGTCCTGTACATCCTGCTACGTCCCTTCTTTTCTCTTTCCTTCCTCTATTTGCACTCCCCCGCACCCGCACAGCATTGTCTAACCTCGACATTGCTTTGCCCTCACAGAACCCCTTTCTTTAGGCTGAGTTTTATCATCGGGCCACCAGCCTACTACAGAACTCCAAAGCTTACTTTGTTGAGCTTACTGTTGGGGTGGTGCCTACAAGTTGAGAACTGAAGGAAGAGATTTCTCAGAGGCCTTCATACCCGGATGAACTGGGTTTCTTTGGCAGAGCTGCTCTGCTCTTTAATCTGATGTAAATTGTGTAACCAACAGTGTTGCCCCTTTTGAACGGCTTGCTGAGAACCAAACCCGTTTAGGATTTTAAAAACCTGCCTGATTTTCAGGAATATTTTCTAGAAAGGTTTTTGTGGAACTCTACCAAAATGTATTGGATTTTATCACATGTTATTGGAATACTAACCTTTCCCTTATCTTAGTTTCCTTTTCTCTCCTTCCCTCCGATTTTCTATTTTTATAATGATGTGGTGCTTGTATCATATGCTGCTTTAAATATCTTTTTAGGATGAGGCAAGGTAATAAATACATAAACAGACAAGTGAATACATAAATAGAAAGTAAACACATTTCTAATATGTACTCAGAAAACGTCTCTCTTTTTTTGTTTCTTGTTTTCCACCAATTCCCTTTTCATTGCACCTCTTCCCCAAGCCCTCTATAAAGAGGGGAGAAACACTGTGGACGAAACAAAATGCCTGACAGGCACGTGAGTATCTGCCCAAGAGTAGGGAACACGTGACTAAATCATCCAATCACACGCGTCATTGCTCAGTCCCATTGCTGGTGGCTTGCCTGTGCTTTGCACGAGGAGGCACATAAACACCTGGTGACGGGTGGGACATAAACTCCATGAAGGGAAAGACCGACCGAGTCTTTCCTTTAATCAGCTCTGGGCATCTACTACATTTCTGGCCACAAGTGGAATGCGCTGAGGAGGAGGAGAATGGCGCTTCCGTAGGAGGCTGTGGATATTTCTGATGGCTGTTTTCAGCCAGAGAGATAGCTGCCTAAGATAACTTAGTTCCAGGTCTGCAACTGGGGGTGAGGGAAAGAACCAGATGAAACTTTAGAATCATTTCAGCCTCACCATTTATGGGCCGGAGGTGGAGCCATACGCTGCTGTAGATTCTTTACCATGTGGTATTTTCCATAAATTTAAATCTCGCTGCTATACAAAGTACAGTGCAGATGCATCTCGGATAACAGCTCTGTTTCTGGGCATTTTCTATGTAAATTGTGCCTTGCATAGTAAATGGGATCATTTAACATACAGCTGGGCAGCTCTAGGTTCAAGGGAACCCTGGAGTGAATCCTTTTGAAAGCAATGGTTCCTCTGTGACTTAAGTAATCACATTCTAATTTATATTTTCTCTTAATTTGCATTGGAACTTAAAGAGTTTCTTTATAAAGCTTTATTTAATGTAAGTAAATAAATTAGTGCATACCCTATTATATTTTTCCCGGGGCAAAATGATCATCCATGTATCATAATTGTATTTTAAGTCAATGATTTAAACATAGCCTTAAGAGAGATAACAGATGTCAGGAAAGGTTTCTGCTCATTAGCTCTTATAAAGCAGGGACATCCAGAGTCTAGTTTGTTCATGTAAGAATGACTAGCCTGGTTTCTGCCCTGGGATGTCCTGAGTTCTTTGATGAAAGGCTACTGAGGATTGTGGGGTGGGCGACAAGCATGAAAAGAGAAGAATTGGTTTAAATTGTGCCTTGACTCAGTTGCTTCCTTTAAACCTGTTTGACCTTGAGCTGATTTCTAAATCCCTGAGCTTCAATTTCCTCAGCTTAAAAATGGACTAAAACATATAGCAGTCTCTGTAAGAATACGGAGGGACAAATTTCATAACACACTTTATAAAGTGCCAAATACAAAGCTTGTTAATCATTGATGCAGGACAGGGTATTTCTTTGTTTGTTTGTTTTGTTTTGTTTTTCAAATTGGCTTCTGCTTTTAAAACACTGTGTTTTCCTGCCAGCCTTTGATTCCAGTTTTTCTAATTGCTTACTCAGTTGTTTTAAAGAGTCCCTGAAAATTAGCAATATTCCTTAGCCAAGACCATCTTACCCCTTTAAAAAGATGTGCATTAGGAATATTTATAGAGAAGACAAAGTTCGCCCTCTAGTGTGTTCCATGAGAAAGACAGAATAAGAATATGAACTAGTTGCAATGTACATCTTAAAGCACGCTGCTCTCCAAATGATATTTTTTCCTATCATCTGCATTGAATCCTCACTTCTTTACTAATTTAGCTTGGCTACTTGTATTTACTTAATCGCTCTTCAAATGAGCTCTTTATGTTTTATCATATTATATATTCTGCTGGCTTTTTTAAAAAAACATCTTTATTGGAGTATAATTACTTTACAATGGTGTGTTTGTTTCTGCTTTATAACAAAGTGAATCAGTCTGCTGGCTTTTTAAGCCATTGAAGACAAGTAAAATTTTCAGAATTAGTTCAATTTTATTCTTTCCGGGTTTTTTATAGTCATAGATGTAATGTGAATGCTAAGAAGAATCTTGCCTTGATTTATTTTGCTTTGATTTAATTTCAGATTAAATAACCTGAATCAAGATCACGAACTAAAGTGGCTGATGCTGTGAGTTGTAAAAGATACTGTTCCTGGTGAGTAAAGAAAGCACAGAGAAATGAACTCTCTCATAATTTCAGAATAATGCATTTAATCACATTAGCATACAATACACTAATGCATAAAATTTCTTTCCATGGAATTACTGGCTGCTTATATTGTTTTAAATTGACATGGGCCTGTCTTCCCCAAGCTTTGAGCTTTATGCTAACATTTTTCACTCCTTCTTGAAACACCTCAATAAAGAAAATGTAGCAAGGTAAGTTTTAAAAGGCACACAAATGTGCAAATATTTTACTATCTTTATTTTCCTATTACATGACATATTATGTATCCTGATTCCTCCTTCTGCCTTTTAGCAAAAAACTTAACCAAGTCACTTCCAGGTCTGGTGGTGCATCGGAGCTGGCTCCTACCAGCAAGAGTCATTGTTAAATTTTGAGGAATTTTACATGATGGGTTATTATTAAAAATCAAATTGTATAAACTTACAAATAAATAAATTATATTAAAAGCAAAGATTATAAATATGCAAAACTCATAACTTCCTGATTAGTTTAGGTTGGCATTATAATGTAATGCAAAGGTCTCCACACTTGCTATCCACTCCTGTGTGTCCATCCATCCTCATACTTCTCCTCGTCCTGATATTTCAGTCTTTTTCATTCCAGGTCTTTGCCCAGATGGCCAGGCCATTCATCACTGCCCATGAGTCAGGCCCCTTCCCTTTCCCCACAAAGTGGATGATCAGGTGCTGTACCTAACTCTCTGCCTATTGGGTGGTTTTCCCTCACCTTTAGCTTTCAAAGCCACCTCCCGAGTGAGGCTGTAGTGCAGCTGTGAAACACTTTCATCCTTTACCCACAAAACAAGGATGAACCATCTGAAACCAAGCTCTGGCTGTTCCCCCTCCTCTAGCTGATCATATAAGAGTCTCCATTTGGAGACTGGTTCAAATGGTGGAGTAGAAGGATGTGCGCTCACTCCCTCTTGCGAGAGCCCTGGAATCACAACTAACTGCTGAACAATCATTGACAGGAAGACACTAGAACGCACGAAAAGAGATACCCCACATCCAAAGACAAAGGAGAAGCCACAATGAGGTGGTAGGAAGGGCGCAATCACAGTAAAATCAAATCCCATAACTGCTGGGTGGGTGACTCACAAACTAGAGAACACTTACACCACAGAAGTCCACCCACTGGAGTGAAGATTCTGAGCCCCACGTCAGGATTCCCAACCTGGGGGTCTGGCAACAGGAGGAGGAATTCCTAGAGAATCAGACTTTGAAGGCTAGTGGGATTTGATTGCAGGACTTCGACAGGACTAGGGGAAACAGAGACTCCACTCTTGGAGGGCACACACAAAGTAGTGTGCGCATCGGGACCCAGGGGAAGCAGCAGTGACCCCATAGGAAACTGAACCATACCTACCTGCTAGTGTTGGAGGGTCTCCTGCAGAGGTGGGGGGGTGGTGGTGGCTGTGGGTCACCCTGAGGACAAGGACACAGGCAGCAGAAGTTCTGGAAAGTGCTCCTTGGTGTGAGCCCTCCCAGAATCTGCCATTAGCCCCACCAAAGAGCCTGTAGGCTCCAGTGCTGGGTCGCCTCAGGCCAAACAACCAACAAGGAGGGAACCCAGCCCCACCCATCAGCAGACAAGGGGATTAAAGTTTTACTGAGCTCTGCTCACCAGAGCAACACCCAGCTCTACCCAAGACCAGTTCCTCCCATCAGGAAGCTTGCACAAGCCTCTTAGATAGCCTCATCCACCAGAGGGCAGACAGCAGAAGCAAGAAGAACTACAATTCCGCAGCATGTGGAAGGAAAACCACATTCACAGAAGGACAGACAAAATGAAAAGGCAGAGGACTTTGTACCAGATGAAGGAACAAGATAAAACCCCAGATAACTGAATGAAGTGGGCGTAGGCAACCTTCTAGAAAAAGAACTCAAAATAACGATAGTGAAGACGATCCAGGACCTCGGAAAAAGAATGGAGGCAAAGATTGAGAAGATGCAAGAAGTGATTAACAAAGACCTAGAAGAATTAAAGAACAAATAAACAGAGATGAATAATACAGTAACTGAAATGAAAAGTACACTAGAAGGAATCAATAGCAGAATAATTGAGGCAGAAGAACGGATAAGTGACCTGGAAGACAGAATGGTGGAATTTACTGCTGTGGAACAGAATAATGAAAAAAGATGAAAAGAAATGAAGACAGCCTAAGAAACCTCTGGGACAACATTAAACGCACCAACATTCGCATAAGAGGGGTCCCAGAAGGAGAAGAGAGAGAGAAAAGACCCGAGAAAATATTTGAAGAGATTGTAGTTGAAAACTTCCCTAACATGGGAAAACAAATACCCACCCAAGTCCAGGAAGCACAGACAGTCCCATACAGGATAAACCCAAGGAGAAACACGCTGAAACACATAGTAATCAAACTGACAAAAATTAAAGACAAAGAAAAATTATTAAAAGCAACAAGGGAAAAATGACAAATAACATACAAGGGAACTCCCATAAGGTTAACAGCTGATTTCTCAGCAGAAATTCTATAAGCCAAAAGTGAGTGGCATGTTATATGTAAAGTGATAAAAGGGAAGAACCTACAGCCAAGATCACTCTACCCGGCAAGGATCTCATTCAGATTCGATGGAGAAATCAAAAACTTTACAGACAAGCAAAAGCTAAGAGAATTCAACACCACCACATCAGCTCTACAACAAATGCTAAACGAACTTCTCTAAGTGGGAAACACAAGAGAAGAAAAGGACCTACAAAAACAAACCCATAACAATTAAGAAAACGGTAATAGGAACATACATATCAATAATTACCTTAAACGTGAATGAATTAAATGCTCCAACCAAAAGACATAGACTGGCTGAATGGATATAAAAACAAGACCCATCTATATGTTGTCTACAACAGACCCACTTCAGACCTAGGGACACATACAGACTGAAAGTGAGGGGATGGAAAATGATATTCCACGCAAATGGAAATCAAAAGAAAGCTGGAGTAGCAATACTCATATCAGATAATATAGAATTTAAAATAAAGAATGTTACAAGAGACAAGGAAGGACACTACATAATGATCAAGGGATGAACCCAAGAAGAATATATAAGAATTATAAATACATATGTGCCCAACATAGGAGCATCTCAATACATAAGGCAACTGCTAACAGCTATAAAAGAGGAAATTGACAGTAACACAATAATAGTGGGGGACTTTAACACCTCACTTACACCAATGGACAGATCATCCAAAATGAAAATAAATAAGGAAACAGAAGCTTTAAATGACACAATAGACCAGATAGATATAATGGATATTTATAGGACATTCCATCCAAAAACAGCAGATTACACTTTCTTCTCAAGTGCACATGGAACATTCTCCAGGATAGATCACAACTTGGGTCACAAATGAAGCCTTGGTAAATTTAAGAAAATTGAAATCATATCAAGCATCTTTTCTGACCACAATGTTATGAGATTAGAAATCAGTTACGGGGGGGGGGGGAAATGTAAAATACACAAACACATGGAGGCTAAGCAATACGTTACTAAATAACCAAGAGATCACTGAAGAAAACAAAGAGGAAATCAAAATATACCTCGAGACAAATTACAAGGAAAACATGATGATCCAAAACCTATGGGATGCAGCAAAAGCAGTTCTAAGAGGGAAATATAAGACATTGATTAAAGAAATCAAAGATGACAAACAAATGGAGAGATATACCATGCTCTTAGATTGGAAGACTCAATATTGTGAAAATAACTATACTACCCAAAGCAATCTACAGATTCAATGCAGTCCCTATCAAATTACCAGTGGCATTTTTACAGAACTAGAAAAAAAAATCTTAAAATTTGTATGGAGATACAAAAGACCCCAAATAGCCAAAGCAGTCTTGAGGGAATATAATGGAGCTAGAGGAATCAAACTCCCTGACTTCAGACTATACTACAAAACTACAGTAATCAATGCAATATGGTACTGGCACTAAAACAGAAATATAGATCAATGGAACAGGATAGAAAGCCCAGAGATAAACCCACGCACCTATGGTCAACTAACCTATGACAGAAGCAGCAAGGATATACAATGGAGAAAAGACAGTCTCTTCAATAAGTGGTGCTGGGAAAACAGGATAGCTACATGTAACGAAATGAAATTAGAACACTCCTTAACACCATACACAAAAATAAACTCAAAATGGATTCGAGACCTAAATGTAAGACCAGACACTATAAAACTATCAGAGGAAAACATAGGAAGAACACTCTTCGATATAAATCACAGCAAGATCTTTTTTGATCCACCTCCTAGAGTCATGGAAATAAAAACAAAAATAAACTAATGGGTCCTAATGAAACTTAAAACTTTGGCAGAGCAAGGAAAGTACAATCAAGATGAAAGACAGCCCTCAGAATGGGAGAAAATAATTGCAAATGAAGCACCTGACAAAGGATTAATCTCCAAAATATACAAACAGCTCATGCAACTCAATATCAAAAAGACAAAAAATGCTAGCAACAAATTGATACAGCCACTATGGAGAACAGTATGGAGGTTCCTTAAAAAACTAAAAATAGAATTACCATGTGACCCAGCAATCCCACTACTGGGCATATACCCTGAGAAAACCATAATTCAAAAAGAGTCATATACCACAATTGTCATTGCACCTCTATTTACAATAGCCAGGATATGGAAGCAACCTAAGTGTCCATCGACAGATGAATGGATAAAGAAGATGTGGCACATATATACAATGGAATATTACTCAGCCATAAAAAGAAACGAAATTGAGTTATTTGTAGTGAGGTGGGTGGACCTGGAGTCTGTCATACAGAGTGAACTAAGTCAGAAAGAGAAAAACAAATACTGTATGCTAACACATATATATATGGAATCTGAAAAAAAAAAAAAAGTGGTTCTGAAGAACCTAGGGGCAGGACAGGAATAAAGACACAGACATAGAGATTGGATTTGAGGACACAGGGAGGGGGAAGGGTAAGCTGGGACGAAGTGAGAGAGTGGCATGGATTTATATATACTACCAAATGTAAAATAGATAGCTAGTGGGAAACAGCCGCATAGCCCAGGGAGATCAGCTCAGTGCTTTGTGACCACCTAGAGGGGTGGGATAGGGAGAGTGGGAGGGAGATGCAAGAAGGAGAAGATATGGGGATATATGTATATGTATAGCTGATTCACTTTGGTGTAAAGCAGAAGCTAACACACCATTGTAAAGCAATTATACTCCAATAAAGATGTTAAAAAAATATGCACCCCAATGTTCATTGCAGTACTATTTACAATAGCCAGGACATGGAAGCAACCTAAATGTCCATCAACAGAGGAATGGATAAAGAAGATGTGGTATATATATACAATGGAATATTACTCAGACATAAAAAGGAGAGAAACTGGGTCATTTGTAGAGTCGTAGATGGACCTAGAGACTGTCATACAGACTGAAGTAAGTCAGAAAGAGTAAAACAAATATCGTATATTAACACATATATGTGGAATCTGAAAAAATTGGTATAGACGATCTAATTTATAAAGCAGAAATAGAGACACAGACAGGGAGAACAAATGTATGGATACCAAGGGGGAAAGGGGGAGGTGGGATGAATTGGGAGATTGGGATTGACATATATACCCTGTTGGTACACTGTACAAAATAGATAACTAATGAGAACCTACGGTATAGCACAGGGAACTCTAGTCTGTGCTCTGTGGTGACCTAAATAGGAAGGAAATCCAAAAAAGAAGGGATATATGTTTACATATAGCTGATTCGCTTCACTGTACAGTAGAAACTAACACAATATTTTAAAGCAATTATATTCCACTAAAAATTAAAAAAAAATGAAACATATGCACACAAAATTGTGCATGTATTCCAATGTTTAAAGAAACAATGCTAACAATAAAGTATTTTAAAATTAAGGTATGTACATTGGTTCTTTTGCTTCACACTTAATAAACTACAGTATAATGTAAACATAACTTTTACATGAAGTGGGAAACCAAAAAATTCATGTGACTCGCTTTATTGTGTGATATTCCCTTTATCGTGGTGGTCAGGAACTATGCAACCGAACCTGCAATACCTCCAGGGTGTGCCTGTAAACCAGTAACCTAGTAAATCAAATGTCCTCTGTGTTATCCGAGTTGCTCTAGCAAATTAATTGACCCCAAAAGGGGGTTGTGGGAATCTCTGATGTATAGACCATCGATCAGAAGCATAAGTGACAAGCTGGCTTGTGGCTGGCATGTGAAGGGGAGGGGCAGTCTCGTGGGGCTGAGCCTCAACCTGTGGAACGTGATGCTGTCTCTGGGTTGTGTCAGAATTGAGTTGAATTGTAGGACATCCATCTGCTGTCCAGGAATTTCTTGGTGTGGAAACTGTCCCCCACTCCACACATTGGACTTGGGTATCAGAACCTTTATCAGATCACTCACATTTGCCATCCTCCAGGGATGCAATATTGCTTGTGATTTATTTTCTTGGCCAGAGGAGGTCAGTTTTAGAGACTTCTACTTTGATTTCCCTTCTTTTTTTTTTTTTTTTTTTTTTTTTTTTTTTGCGGTATGCGGGCCTCTCACTGTTGTGGCCTCTCCCGTTGCGGAGCACAGGCTCCGGACGCGCAGGCCTAGCGGCCATGGCTCACGGGCTTAGTTGCTCCGCGGCATGTGGGATCTTCCCGGACCAGGGCACGAACCCGTGTCTCCTGCATCGGCAGGCGGACTCTCAACCACTGCGCCACCAGAGAAGCCCTGATTTCCCTTCTTTGAAAGCTCTTAACCCACAGAACAAGGTGTCAACTGCCAAATATGTCGATCTCCGTTATATATTTTGAGACTGGAGAAATGACATGAAGTGAGTCCAGTAGACCCAGTTTGACCCATTGTATGCCAAATGTGGTCAGGATTCTATTTCTTACATGGCTTCTATATGCCCCGACTCTAACAGGGAGAGAGGCCTGGGGTATTATACCCCTCCCTGGGGTATTTCATGTGTCTGGGTGTTAATTTCAATTCAGATCTTGTGTCCAATCATTCTTGAGATGTCTGGGTAGTCCACTTTCTCCAGGGTGCAGTTATACACAAATGGCTGTGGGTCCCTTCGCAGAAGGACTGGGGGAATCATCATTGTGTATATTTGATGAGATGTTGCAGGTCCTTCTGAGGACCTGGCCACTTCATCAAGCAGAGGGATGCAGGTCGGAAAACTGGCTCAGGTCTGGAAACTGGGAAAGAGATTGTGACTGTTTATTGGGTAACTACCCTTAGCCTACTGGTAATCCACCCTTGATTTCTTCTGCTGGTACAAACTGAGTAGGATCTTTGTCAATTGTCCATCTTTATTTCCCCCAGGACCCCTGTCATCTCTTAGCCATCTCTATAACTTGCAGAGACTCCACACCAATTTTGCCAGCCCCCCGAGACCCCTCAGACTTTTGGCAGTTAAGTCTCATCACCAGACGACTACTGTTTTGGCATTCCATCATTTGATTGCTATTGGTGAGCCAAGTTCTGTAACAGCTTCTCCTACTGTCAGCCTGGACCTGCACAAGGGAACCACTGCTGAACTTCTTAGTGATGCTGGAGCCCCTCTCACCAGCACATTCTTGTAGCCTTGGTGTGTTTTGTGTCCTCTGGGTCCTCCCATGGGACATAATCATCTGGAGGGTCTTCTGGCCACTATGGACATAATATAGGTCCATTCCTCTTCCCTGAGCCTTTTAATCCCTTTCTCCACCGCAATTTTGTCCTTTTGGCATCAGCCATTGCTTTTTCATGTCTCTAGGACCATGCTACAGTAATGAGTTAGCACCCTCTCCTGGGGTCATGGTCAAGGTAGTAAATCTTATCACTTGGGACAGAGAGATAGGATTCAATTGAGGCAACAAACTCTTCCTTATCCAGTTTAATGTTCTGCCTCCTTAATCGAGCATTTTCAGAATTCAGCCCCCTGTGTACCTCCCCTGCTAGTGCATGATGGCTTAGGCTTATGACTCCTTTGGGAGATAGCCCTTTCCTCCCTTATCAGGTCAGCACATCCCCAGCTGTGTGATGCTATGACTTAACCCTAGTTGTAAACCTAGTGGCCAGGATTCTGAGAGGGCACCCACGGATTCTGTTTCTATTACAATCTCTGTAGAACTTTCCTGAATTCCGAGAGTTGTTAGTGACCTGGCTGTCTCTTTTCACAGGACCCTTTGCATCCTGTCCTGGAACACTAGTTACATGATGTAGTCTTCCCCGCTAGACTGTAAGCATTATGACATGGCTAGGAAAAAACCTCCATTTTATCCACTAATGTGTTCTCTGTGCTTAGTTTCATACCTGACATGGATGTTTAATAATGTGTGGCTTGAATAGGTCTGTAATGAAGGCCAACATGACTGAGTGGTCACCATGGGCCGGGATCTGTTTAAGTTCTTCCATGTGCCTTTGCTCCTTTAATCTTCATCTTAAGCGTCTAAGGTAGGAACTATTACTAATTCCTGTTTTGCAGGGGAGGTACTTAGCCTGGTCTTCACCTATATTCTCACCGCATCCTATACATTCCTCTGTCACAGTGATTATTGCACGTTTACCTTAAATTATTTTCTACCTTAGACTTTGAGCCGTATGTGAGTATGGAATCATAGAAATTCAATAATTTTTTTGATGTGTATTTATGACTAAATGAATGAATAAATTAACTCCCAGAAATTAACAAGAGGAGTTGAAGAAGCATCTTAAAATTTCATTCTTTTTGTTG
This sequence comes from Kogia breviceps, assembly GCF_026419965.1. Lineage (NCBI taxonomy): Eukaryota > Metazoa > Chordata > Mammalia > Artiodactyla > Physeteridae > Kogia > Kogia breviceps. The sequence goes on along the minus strand of NC_081311.1, from coordinate 186,040,423 downwards.
CAGGCATGTTGTATTAGATATTGTTCTTAATTCATGCATGCTGTTAAAGAAAGTTCAGATCTTTTAATTTGAAGTTCATGAAGCCATTACCGCACTCACCTTTACAATCATCTGTGACTAGTAAACAAGCAATATATCTTATAGATCAGTATATTAGAAACTTTATTCCACATGAAGAACATGCTTCTTTTATGTGTGCCCTCCTCCTCTTGCAAATGCAAATCAATTTTTTATGTCTGTCAAATACCAGCACACATTCCAGTGATTAACAGCCCAGTGTTAATGTGATGAAAGAAATTAATTTTAGATGTGTTTTGAGTTTAGAAGTAATTTGTGTAAAAATAAGATCCTGCTGTGATTCAACTATTTCCTACCAATCTGAACTATGCTGCCCTGGAAAATGTGTTATTGGCCAATTTATCATAGATCACAGCTCATTATTTCAAGAGCTGACAAGTGTCTCGTTGCACATTTATTGGGGAACTGAGCCTTGATCATATCTGTGGTTTTAAGGGTTTCTGTCCTATTAGATTTGTGACCTTTTTTACAGAAGAATTTTAAAAGGGAAAAATCCCCCAGACCTGGAGATGAAAGTATGATAATTTTATAGAGTATTTAAAAAGAGTTATAAGGACTCACCTACATAAAAAATATGGTTCCTGTTTTATTTTCACGTTCTGATGAGCAAACTCAGGTTTCTTGATTCCATTCAGTAGTTCTAAGCACAATTATATTTTGAGGTTATAAAACTTGCTACTTTCTAGAAAATTCACAGCACTTGCTTTTTTTCTTTTCTTTTAAGATGAAAGAGGGGAAATAATAAGTTAGAAACACAAAATTAGGAACAAATCTACATTGCCAAAAACAGTACTTTCAAAATGTTGCACTTCTTAAACATTTTTTCTTTAATTATTTCAACAATATTTGAGCCTTACCATGTAACTGTCACTGTTCTGAGTACCTTGGATATATCAATGAAGCTTCAATTATGTGCCTGGGGAAGCTTACATTCTATTGAGTAGAAATCAAACAATAAGCACAATATATAATCAAATTACGAAGTGTATTAGAAGGTGCTAAATGCAAAGGGGAAATTAATGAGGTCAGAAGGAACGGGGTCCTGGGGAAAGGTCTGCAATTTTATTTATTTATTTATTTTGGCTGAGCAAGGTTTTAGTTGCAGCATGCAGACTCTTAGTTGTGGCATGCATGTGGGATCTAGTTCCCTGACCAGGGATTGAACCCAGACCCCCTGCATGGGGAGCACAGAGTCTTACCCACTGGACCACCAGGGAAGTCCCAGGTCTGCAATTTTATTTTATTTTATTTTATTTATTTATTTTTTTTGTGGTACGCGGGCCTCTCACTGTTGTGGCCTCTCCCATTGCGGAGCGCAGGCTCAGCGGCCACCACTCACGGGCCCAGCCGCTCTGCGGCATGTGGGATCTTCCTGGACCGGGGCACGAACCCGTGTCCCCTGCATCGGCAGGCGGATTCTCAACCACTGCGCCACCAGGGAAGCCCCCAGGTCTGCAATTTTAAATGACAAAATTGCTTTTAATGAGATGCTGACATTTGAGCTAAGATTTAGAGGGAGGGAAGTAGAACTTAAAGATATCTGGAGAAGCGTTCCAGATGTAAGGAACAACTAGATCCAAGGTTCCAGTTTGGGTCTGTGTCTAGAATGTTCAAGGATAAGCCAGGAGGCCAGTGTGGGAGGAACAGAGTCATCAAGAAGGAAAATCATAAGACATGAACTCAGAGAGGGACCCCTGGAGCCAGATCATACAGGGTCTTGTGGACCATTATAAGGACTTTGGCTTTTACTCTGAGGGAAAAGGGGAACAAATGAATTTAAGCAAAGAAATAACATGATCAGTCATGAGGATGACATTGCTAGGTTAAGAATAGAGTGTAGATACAGGGAGACCAGTTAGGAAACTTGAAACAATTCAGGTAAAAAGATGATGATGGCTCAGACCAATATAATGATAGTGGAGGTGATTAGGAGTCAGCATAATTTGGATATAATTTAAACATAGAAACAATGGACTTTCTGACAGATTTGGTATGAGATGTGAAGAAAATGAAAAAATCAAGGATGAATCCAAAGTTCTTGTCCTGATCAAGTAGCAGGATGGAGCTACCATTCATCGAGATGGGTAATAGCACAGGTGGAACAGGTTTGGGGTGGTGGTGGTTGTAGTGGAGGTCCAAAGCTCAGTTTTGAATACATTAAGTTATCTATTATCTATTAGACGTTCAAGTGAAGATGTCAAGGAATGACCCAGACAGGAGAAACAGCCTTGTAAATGATCAGTACAAAGAGATAGTAATTTAAGCCACGAGACTGGTTGGGATCACCTATAGAGTGATGCAGATTCAAATGAGAGGAATTTCATTTTGTATTTATATTTTAGAGTTGACATGATTATTAAACAGCCTAATACACAACAAGTACAACTGACATAAGCAGGTTCAGAAACAAATACATTGATTCTTGGGAAGTTGATGACACCTGTTGAGAACAGAATTGAATGGCAGCCCACTGGGTACTTAGTACTGGTACTTAGAGTGGATGGAGAGTGTTGGTTAATCTGGAGAGTTGATTAAGAGGAGAATATTTAGGAGGGTTTTTACTCTATTGATGTAAATAAGCAAAGAATGAGAATAGGAGTTATAGTCAACTCCTTCATTGGACTGCTTCTTCTAATCTCTATTCCATGACAAACCCAGGCAGAGTCAGGGCGTGTCCTGGTTATCATGTATTTGGCCTCCTACTCTCTGTCCTTCTCTAACTTCCAGAGTGCATGACCTACATTCCCTTGCATCCTGGATTCCAGGTGGGTTTTTTAAGGAGAGGGCCCTGTGGGAGACTGTGGGATCAAAGAGGGATGTCTAGAGGATTTAGCCCTCTTTCTTTGTTACAGTTCACTCAATGACTATAATCCAAGCTCCTGTTACCTGTTGCACTATTTCCTCCCCTTCCCCCCTCAGTCCTAGGGCTGGTATTGGCTTCCTGCTGCTGATAGCCCTTTGGGGCTCAATATTCATTGACCACATCCTGTAAAATCCCTTCATTACATTTTCTTTGTTAAACTCTGAGAATGCCATCTGTTTTTTTGCTGGCACTCTGACTCATACTGAGCCTGGGGAAATGGCTCAATAGAGTTGCTTTAAGACACATAGTTTACAAGCTAATAAATACAAATTCCTACTTCCTCTTCTTTCTTTCTCCTAGTATTTCCCCATTGGCTCACCTGACCAGAAATCAAGGAGAACTCACTAAGGAATTGTTCATTAATTTGAGAAAAAATAGTTGACAAAAATATGATTCTTATTATTACACAGGAAGATATATAGACTTTGTAGATAATATTTATTACTTGAGTTCAACAATAAGTGTCATCCAGTTATTATCTCAGGAACAGATTAAAAATGAAGCTCCAAAGTGCCATCTCAGCTTACAAATTTATGAGGAAGTAATTCTAGAATGTTGTTCTGTATTACTTCACAAATAGTCCAGTATATGAGAGTCTGCAATAATCAACAACCACCATTCTTTTATTCATTCAATAAACTTTGATTGAATATCTTTTATGTGCCAGCTACAAAAATAAATACAACATAATTACTGCCTCAAGGATTTTACAGTCTTAAGAGAGCTATAGCAACAGATAGTTCCTAAACAGTGTGATAACTGCTTTGATTAAGGAGGATGCTGCAACACAGAGAAGCATTAAACAAAAGAAATCAAGAAAGGCTTCCCAGAAGAGGATGCTTGAGATGAATGCTGATGGGTGAGTAGGAGTTAGTTAAGGAGAGAGGTTGGAGGACAGGAGCTTGGAAAGGACACTGGAGAGGCTGGAGATATAGATTTTGAAATCTATAGCATATGAATAGATGTGAGTAAAGCCTGGGATGTAGACAAGATCTCCAGTGGAAGGGATTAAGAGCAGAACCAAGGAGGACTTCAATATTTTGTAGGTTGGGGGATATAGAGAGAAATAAACATGGGGATAAAGCTGAGAAGGAGCTAGCAGAGAGGCTGGAGGATAACCAGAATAGAAGAGTGTCATGTAAAGGAAGAATTTAAAGTGTAAACCATGGCAGTTACAGCTATAAAATCAAGGAGACTGGACTGGGGAAAGTTCCTTGTATTTGGCAATTTGGTGGTGTATGTTCACCTTTTGGGGGGTAGTTTGAATAGTGTGAAGTTAAAGAGGGGGGATAAAGTGCTTGGAAATCAATATTTTGAGGGGATTGTTTGTGAAGGGAGTGAGAGAGACAAGGAGTAGCTAGAAAAGAACACTAGGTCATTCAGGAATTTTCTGTCTCTATGTTCAGAAATACATAAATACGTTTAAATACTTTGAGACAGAAGACAATAGAGAAGGAGAAGGTAAACATAGAGAATAAGGAGGAAATTATGATGAAACAAATCTGTTCTCACCCTGAAGGAGAGGAAAGGGAATATTATCTAGGCATGGACAGAGGACCTCCCTCAGTTTCAAGCAACAAAAAGCCAACTCAACTTAGCTTAACCCTAAGAAATACCTAGGTTTACCTACCTGGGAAGTCTCAGGACAGGATCCAGGGGGTTATCAAATAGTGTCATCTCTATTTCTCCATTTTATTTGACTTAATTGCTGTATATGCTGTCTCTCTATGGAGAAAGTTGTTCTTTTTGTTCTTATTTAATTTTCAGATACAGACTATTCAGCTGTTGTATTCCTAGTCCTCAGCCTCCACTTCTTCACACACAAACACACAAACAATTCAAACACACAGACACGTTTCTATGTGTTTTATATATATAGTATATATTTATGTATATGCATATCTACATGTGTGTGTAATCTTCTCAGGACATTTTCGGTAATTTACTAGACTTTTTAAGAGATTTTTTTTTTTTTTTTTTTTTCCGGTACGCGGGCCTCTCACTGCTGTGGCCTCTCCCGTTGCGGAGCGCAGGCTCCGGACGCGCAGGCTCAGCGGCCATGGCTCACGGGCCCAGCCGCTCCGCGGCATGTGGGATCTTCCCTGACCGGGGCGCGAACCTGTGTCCCCTGCATCGGCAGGCGGACTCTCAGCCACTGCGCCACCAGGGAAGCCCCTAGACTTTTTAGAATTATTTAGGTACTTGGGAAGGTTTGTCAGGCAGAAAATTGAAGTATTTTTAAAAAAACATCAAATGCATTTATATTATAGTTAAAAATGTCTGAAGGTATACAATTAAGTTTGCATATTGGAGTACATTTATTCAGAGCCCCTACATTTTTTAAACTTATAAATAAAATAAGAATAATAAGTTAAACTGAAAACTTAAGGAAAAAAAGTGTAAATTTAATACATTGAATGTTAATGTATTAACCGAAGCACACCTCTGGATAGTCTTTTCTGCACACAAAAACAGCTTTGGAGAGCAGCAGATGCTTACATTATATCCAGAAACTTCTTTTTTGCTGAAATCCCAGCCACTCCGTTGTCAGCTTCAGCCTATCTCTGGACTTCCTGTTAGAAAAGAAAAAGAAGACTCAGTTTATTGGAGCCATTTGTAAGTTGAGTTTTTATTATGCTAGCTTTCTTCTAGTTCTTATTTAATTTTCAGATACAGGGATCTCTGAGTCCAGACATCATAATACCTACCCTAGTGAGCAATTGCAGAATTCAGAGGCAGGACAGAAAAAATCCCAGAAGCACCCATTTCCACCCCCAGGCTCAGCCTTTGAATCTCTTTAACAGTATCTTATGCAAGAGGCCATCTAGTCCCTGTTTGAACAGCTCCAATAATGGGATGTACAGCACCTTGATAGAATCTTCTTTTTGGATAACTCCAAAATTTAGAGAGGTCTTTCTTAAATTAGGCTGAAATATGCCTTTCTGCCTTTTCCCTCCAATCGTCTTCAGTTTTCCTTAGGACCTAACCCCTGTAGCAGCGGCTTTGGAGTTCTAGGTTTTTTCTTCTTCTTCTCTCACTTCCATTGCTATTTACATGACATTGAGCACACCCTTCTTTTTTTTTTTTTTCGGGGGGGGGGCGATACGCGGGCCTTTCACTGTTGTGGCCTCTCCCGTTGCAGAGCGCAGGCTCCGGACGCGCAGGCTCAGCGGCCATGGCTCACAGGCCTAGCCGCTCTGCAGCATGTGAGATCTTCCCGGACCGGGGCACGAACCTGCATCCCCTGCATCGGCAGGCGGACTCTCAACCACTGCGCCACCAGGGAAGCCTGAGCAGACCCTTCTTGATGCATAATGTTTAGAATTGAACACAACACTCCCTGTGTGATCTGGGAAGCCCAATCTAGAGCCAGCTATTGCCCCCTCAGTCTTCACTTCGGCCACCCTATTCTTGATACTGTTTCCCCATTGAATCTCACCTTGTCCTTCTTTCCTGTCTGAAATCTTTGGCTTGGAAAATTTAGAAGCTTATAAAAACCAAATAGTTTACTTCCCTGAATCTCCTTATGCTGATCCCCTTCTTCATTTTAACAGGTTTTTATACCAAGGGCTGCTATTATTTCTATTCAGATTTTTGGCTAAAGTTGAGACTGAATTCTTAGAAATAATAGATCAGTGAACCATTTAGAGCTGAGTCTGTGAAGGCCTTCAAACTGAGGGCAGGGGAAAAAAGAAAACACTTCCTTTTCTATACTCTTAAGCTTGAAAAGCTCAGAAATGTCTTTGTTACTACCTTAAAAATCCCTGCTTTGGGGATGGAGGGTTCAGACCTAAGCATCACTTGAAGAATCCTTGCAAAGTTTATGGTTCTGTTAAAAGAATATGCGATGCATCAGAGTATTTTCCACACTCATTTATAACCAAAAGTCATACTGATGTAAAAAAATAAATATGTAAAGTCAGAAAGCTACAAAGGAAATATGAAATTTAACCTTCAAAAGAATGCAGATGGTGAGCCACTGGATGGTTATTTGCTTTACCTATTTCTTCTGGGAAAAATATATTAAATGGACTAGAACTGCTCAAGGAATAGATGCTGGTGAATTTGCCTTGGGTTGACGCTCTCTATGTTTGGTTACGATTATGTATTTATCTGTTTCAACTGTCCCTCTTAGCTCATCATTGTTCAGGTCTTTCAGGAAATTAGGTCTTCCTAAGGAAGGATCTAATGACCACATTCACTAAAGGAAAAGTAATAGAATTTTTGCTGACTGATATTTTTCCCCTCACTATTAATGTTTCCTTATGATGGTAATGAAAACTTTGAAATATTAACTCGGTTAAATGTTTTATAGTGAGAAAGAATTACCATTTTATAGAAGTTGAAATTCTGGCCCTACAAGGGTTTTAGTGTGTTGGCAAAATCAAGAAAGGTGGTAGAAGAATCAATAAATGAAACACAAATCTCAAAGTGCAGATTTGGGGCTATTTTTAAAAGACATATTTTCTTCTGATTAACTCTCTTTTTCCCAGAAGCAAAGAGGATGTCCTCTGATGGGACAAGGCAGCCAGGACAATCCATCATCCTTAATAATACCACTAATAATAAGAAAGCCATTTTCAGGCTCTTTCATTTTAATTAGATGCCGGGTAACTATCATCATAGCTCATTCCAGTCTTTCTTCAAGAGCTTATATATTATACTTTTGTGGAAATTGAAGCCATTTTATAGACAATGGTTTAATGTCATTTTGGCTAAAGCATGCAACTTTTATATATTATTCACTCAAGGAGGAATTTTTTAATTTTTAATTTTGACATATGAGTAAGCCTGCCCACAAGAACAGATCGGGGTGTTAATAGACCTGTAGTAACCTGGTCAGTCACAAACATAAGGTTTATTTTGGTAGGTATCAGAAGCCTTCAATAGCTTGATGTTGGTAAGGGCTATAGGTTTCCTCCCCTACAGCTTTGCAACCACGTGGTAAAATTACTGAAGTTTTCCATTTATGCAAGCAATTATCAGCAAGCAGCTACAAAACAAGCATTTGTCTTGCTCTTGTAAGGTCAGTGAAATCCCATCAGTCTGTGTCTTTCATTGTATCACGCCATCTGGTAGCAAGTTCCCTGAATGAAAGGTTCTCTGGAGGCAGATTCAACACTCTTCAGCTAATTCATCCTTCCTACCCCCCTTCCTTCTTTCCTTCTATTTTTCCCTCTTTTCTTTTCCCCACTTTCTCTCTCTCTTTCAATAAGTATTCGCTGAATGACTACTTGGAGAGTCAGAAGACCTGGGTCGGGAACAAACCACTACTATTTTACTAGTGTTAGGGTGACCCACAGTGCTGATTTGCTCGGGATTGAGGAGTTCCCCAGGACCAGGAACTTTCTGTATTAAAATAGGAACAGTTCCAGACAAACTGACATGACTGGTGACCGTAGTTATAATCCTGAATTATTTAATTTTTGAAGCTTTGGCTTCTTGTCTTTAAAACAGGAAGTGATAATACCTACCTAACAATGTTGTAGTGGAAAACTATTAACAGTCCATACAAAGTGCAGTACAAAGCTTCAGTTATATAATAAATAAGTCACAGGGATGTAATAATAATAGTAAAAGGCCAAAGTGCATTAAACATGTTGTGATGATGTGGAGGACACTTCATTTTCTTGGTATCAGATTTCTCCCCTAAGAAAAGGCTGGCTGGTTGGATGAGTAATTTGATAGGCAGCTAAGGTAGAGCTATCATGGCCTGCATGCATGTGTGAGGGGAAATAGATGGCATCTAAACTGTCTCCAAGGGGTATCTGGTGGGATAGCAGCGTGGTTTTGTCTTGTTGAGTGGACTTCATGCCGAGGGCCTGCATAAGAGACTAATTTCCAGAGGATGTATGTATGAAGAGGGTGATATGATGAGAACTAAAATGTCTAATGTGGAAATGTATGAAGCCTTGTACTGTGTGTGATATATTTTTTCAGCTTTCTGTGAAATCCTTTCTAAAATATGTATATATAAGTTCCTCATGTGTTTGCCGTTATGTCTTATTTTTGGTTGTGATAGAGAACAGAGTCTAGCATCAAGAAAAGCACAGGACAAGAACACAGGCTGCCCTCTGAAGGATAATAGTGGTTATCTACCCACTTCATGATGTTACCAAGTCCAAGCTCATACCGCTCACTGCACAACAGGCCAATCAATGGAGAGAAGAGTTGTTGTGGTAAAATAGCGACTTTATTTGGAAAGCCAGCAGACTGAGAAGATAGTGGACTAATGTCCCAAAGAGTAAGAATTCAGACTTCTTTTATATTAAAAGGGGAGGAGGGGGTGTGGCTGGTCATTGCAGGAATCCTTTGTTCTTGCAGCTGTCCAGGTAGGTCTGGTTACAATGTCCTTGTAAACCTCCAACAAGACAAATGTTACTCTCTGTTCTGCAGCTTTTTATCTCTATATGAATGGAAAAGTGTTATACCTTTAAAGGTCAGAACCTTGAGAATGGCCTATCATGTATATATCAATATCGGGCTACAGGCAATATTCTTTTATAAAGGTATAGAGCCCACACGACTAAGCACAGCAACAGAGCACAAAGGTTAGAGATAAAGGAATAGATCCAATATGCGTTCAGGTTTGTTCTTCTGTTACAGTGGGCTTGTTAGGATTAAATTGTCTTATGTGTATATGTGACAGGGTGTCTAGAGAAAATGCACATTTAAAGTATCCTGTATTTTTTCCTTTTTTTTTTGTATTATTATTATTTAAACTAATTATTATTATTATTTTTTTGCGGTACGCGGGCCTCTCACTGTCGTGGCCTCTCCCGTTGTGGAGCACAGGCTCCGGACGCGCAGGCTCAGCGGCCATGGCTCACGGGCCCAGCCGCTCCGCGGCATGTGGGATCTTCCCGGACCGGGGCACGAACCCGTGTCCCCTGCATCAGCAGGTGGACTCTCAACCACTGCGCCACCAGGGAAGCCCCCTGTATTATTATTATTATTAGAATAGTCTCTTCTCAATGAACACTAATTTCCTTTTCCCTCCTTTAGTCTTGGGCCTTGCTTCCACTCTCTGCTTTTTCTGTTTTTAATCAGCGCTCAGTGTTGGATTAAAATCTAGAAACCGTTGTTGCAGGAACCTCAAAAATCTTGGCTAATGTAACCCTCATCTATGCTGGAAATACTGCCTCTCTCTGGCTCAGCAGGTTCCTGATAAAGTCTTTCCCCCGTGGGGACCAAGCTGGTTATTCTCTGAGGCCCCATTGTCACTTTTTCAGAATTCCCAAGGCTTAGTATCAGAGGCAGCTGGATCTAATATCTTTTTATAACTGATTGATTCTTTTTTTCTGAAGTGGAGGAGAGGGGATAAAAAAGACATTTGGTAAAGGTACACCAGCTGACATGTAGCCCGAGAAAAATAAGTAATTTGGGGTAGTTATTGGTATCCTGGATGGAAGCTAAGTCTTTTGATCTCCAAGATTTCATAGGTCAAGCTTCCACGCTCAAAACCTCATGAATAATTGAGGTAACTACACAGATAGTTCTGTAAGAAACCTCACTTGATTTATTCAGCTACTGGTTGTCTCACTTCTGGGTCATTCATTCAGAACTGCTTCTAGATAAAATTGACAGCTTCAATTACCCAAACCCTAGATCTGTGCATTGATGCCTATAAACTGAGTAATTTGACGGGCAGCTCTTTGAGTCAAACCCAGGATATATTGTGATCATGTAAGAGTCTCAAATGTTTTCATATCCTACCCCAAACTCCCCTTGTACAACGGCTAAGTTATCACTACACGGTTCCATAATGTTACTGTTGAGAGCTTAAATACTGGTGAGTAAATCGTGCCCAACCAACAATACAAGGTCAAGCTCGATCTTTCATGGGACCCTATGTTGGCATTGGTAGATATGACCTCTGGGGACAGGAGACACAAATACTATTTGGAAAAAATAAATTTAGGATAATATCAGAAAGGAAATCTATCTAAACAATGCCTCCTACTGAATACACTTTTTTTTTTTCTGTGCTTTGTAGCATAGTAGCTAAGGATTCTTGCATAGAATTGGATGAAGTTACTCATAGATCCATGTTTCTCAGTGTTTAATGTCGATGAAGTATTTTGGAGCCATAAAAATTCTCTTTAAATATTAAACTTAATTCAATGGTCAGGATAGTTTTCTCTGCTGTGTTGAAAATCAATCTGAGCACTCATGCATGCCTAAAGTCAGAATTTATGACATCCCAGTTAAATATGGAAACACAAGAAAAACATAGAATTATCATATGATCCAGGAATCCCACTCCTGGACACATATCTGGTGGAAACTCTAACTTGAAAAGATACGTGCACCTCAGTGTTTATAGCAGCACTATTTACAATAGCCAAGCAAGATATGGAAGCAACCTAAATGTCCATTGACAGATGAATGGATAAATAAGATGTGGTAATATATATATGTATGTATGTATATGTATATATATATATGTGTGTGTGTGTGTGTGTATATATATATGTATATACAATGGAATATCTGTCAGCCACAGAAAAGAATGAAATAAGGCCATTTGCAGCAATGTGGATGGACCTAGAGATATCATACTAAGTGAAGTAAGTCAGAGAAAGACAACTATCATATGGTATTACTTGAATGTGGAACCTAAAACAATGATACAAATGAACTTATTTACAAAAGAGAAATAGAGTCAATCAAGGACATAGAAAACAAACTTATGGTTACCAAAGGGGGAAGGGGGGAGGGATAAATTTGGAATTTAGGATTAACAGATATCGACTATTACATATAAAATACATAAACAACAAGGACCTACACAGGGAACTATATTCAGTATCTTGTAATACCCTATAATGGAAAAGAATCTGGAAAAGATATATACCTGTATAACTGAATCACTTTGCAGTACACCTGAAACATTGTAAATCAGCTATACTTCAATAACAAAAGAAACACAGAAGAATCTAAGTTTTCCTTACAGAAATAAGTATTTATATATTTTTTGTTATATGAAGTTATATAAAGAATGGGGCTAGTGCTTTTATGTGTAAAAACATATCTATACTCAATAGTATTTATTTTTTATTCTCAACCACTTTTTAATAAAATCTTACATAGTAGTTTCTCTCACATAATAGTTCTAATGCTTATCTCTTTTTTAAAATTAAAACTTAATTTTTAAGAGTGGTTTTAGGTTCACAGCAAAATTGAGGGGGAAGTACAAAGAGTTCCTTCCCCCGCACATGCACAGCTTCTCACATTATCAACGTCTCCTACCAGAGTGGTATATTTACTATGATTGATGAACCTATATTGATACTTACATTGTTCTATGGGTTAGGAAAAATATATAAGGACATGTATCCACTATTAGAATATCGTACAGGATATGTTTACTGCCCTAAAAGTCCTCTGTGCTCTGCCTGTTCATCCCCCCAAACCCATGCCCTGCCCTGGCAAGCAGTTTTGCCTTTTCCAGAATGTTATATAGTTGAAATCATATAGCAAGTAGTCTTTTTCAGATTGGTTTCTTTGACTTAGTAATATGAATTTAAGGTGCCTCCATGTCTTTTCATGGCCTAATAGTACATTTCTTTCTGGTGTTGTATAATACTCTATTGTCTGGATGTACCATGTTTTATTTATTCACCCACTGAAAAGCATCTTGATTGCTTCCAAGTTTTGACAATTATGAAAAAGCTGATATAAACATCCATGTGCATTTTTTGTGTAGAAGTAAGTTTTCAGCTCCTTTGAGTAAATATCAAGGACACAATTGCCAGATCATATGGTAACTGCCAAACTGTCTTCCAAAGTGGCTGAACTATTTTGCATTCCCACCAGCAATGAATGAGTTTTTTATCCACATCCACATGCCAGCATTTGGTGTTGTCAGTGTTTTGGATTTTGGCTATTCTAATAGATGTGTAATGGTATCTCATGGTTTTAATTTGCATTTCTTTCATGACATATGATGTGGAGTATCTTTTCATATGCTTGCTTGCCATTTATATGTCTTCTTTGGTGGGGTGTCAAGGTCTTTTGCTCATTTTCAAATTGAGTTGTTTGTTTTCTTAGTGTTGAGCTTTAAGAGTTCTTTTTATATTTTGAATAATGGTCCTTTATCAGATGTGTCTTTTCCAAATATTTTCTCATAGTCTGTGGTTTGTCTTTTCATTCTGTTTACACTGTTTTTCACAAAGCAGAAGTTTTTAGTTTTAATGAAGTCTGGCTTACTTTGGTGTTGATTCTAAAAGTCATAGCCATACCTAAGATCATCTGGGTTTTCTCCTACGTTATTTTCTGGGAATTTTATAGTTTTGCATTTTACATTTGGGTTTGTGCTCCACTTTGAGTTAATTTTTATGAAGGGCATAAGATCTGTGTCTACATTCATTTTTTTGCATGTGGACATCCAGTTGTTCCAGCACCATTTGTTGAAAAGACTGTCTTTGTTTCATTATATTGCCTTTATTTCTTTGTCAAGGATAAGTTGAACATATTTATGTGGGTCTATTTCTGGGTTCTCTATTATGTTTCATTTATCTATTTTCCTATTCTTTAAAAAAAAATATTTAGTTATTTATTTATTTGGCTGTGTCAGGTCTTAGTTGGGGCATGCAGGATCTTTTGCTGCAGCACCCAGGCTCTTCGTTGCAGTGCACGGGCTTCTCTAGTTGTGGCACGTGGGCTCCAGAGCACGTGGGCTCAGTAGTTGTCACACACGGGCTCTCTAGTTGTGATGCGAGGGCTTAGTTGCCCCAAGGCAGGTGGGATTGTAGTTCCCTGACCAGGGATTGAACCCACGTCCGCTGCGTTGGAAGGCGGATTCTTAACCACTGGACCACAAGGAAAGTCCCTATTTTCCTATTCTTTTGCAATAGTATCTTTAATTTTATTAGAAGACACATTTTTGTTGCATACCCCTCTCCTTTTATTCCCCTACCCCCAAACAAAGGCAAACAGCTTGTGTATGATGAAATTTCCTTTGCTATGGAAAACTAAAGTTCTTTTAAAAAGCAAACTGGAGATGATAAAATGTATTTTGGGGGACTTTTACTTCTGAAAGGAACATGATTTTATCAAGGGCTCCACAATCAATACTGATAAAAATGAAACTCTGGAGATTAATTTGCCTGACAATTCAATGTGGAAATAATATAAATCTTTCTCCTTTCATTAGGAAGCTGCATAACTCAACATGCTTATCAATACTAAAAACTACAAAGCATCAGTAGAATGAGAAGACATGCCACACATTGGAATATAGTATTTTCAAAAGGCACATCTGATAACGGGGCTATTTTCCAAAATAATACAAGGAACACTTAACACTCAACAGTAAAAGGTACAACTTGATTGGAAAATGAGCAAAAGAACTGACTAGACAATTCTCACCAGAAAGATGTACAGATGTCAATTAAGCATGTGAAAAGATGTCCAACCTCATGTGATAAGGGAAATGCAAATTAAAACAACAGTGAGATACACTGCACACCTATTAGAATGGCCATAATCCAAAACACTGACAACACCAAATGCTGACAAGGATGTGGATCAAGAGGAACTCTCATTCATTGCTGGTGAGAATGCACAATGGTACAGTCACTTTGGAAGACAGTTTGGCAGTTTATCAGACAACTAAATGTGAAATGTGAAAAGCAACATTCTCTTTAGTGAGCTATATTTTGGCTGGTATTATACTGTAAACTTAGGATATTTAATTAATACGAATTACGCTAATATACTGAAAGAGATTTGTAAGCAACAAAATATGTTTTAATCTGAATTCTTCCGCCTTCCATTCTATTCTTCCTCTTTTCCTTCTCCTCCTCTTTCACGATAAAGCTAAACTTTCAATGCTTTAAAAAATGTGAGTATGCATGTTTGCATTTTATGTTAAGAAATGAGCCCATCCAAAATCTCAAGAGAAAAATCTGCTTGTTGATGATTTCTTAACCAGAAGTACCTATAAATATGCATACTTTTCAGAAGGCTCATGTTTTGCATTTTATGTATTCCTAAACTAAAATGACATATTGAGAATGGATGCAAATAGTTCGTCTAATGAACAAGTCTGTCCTCTCTTGAGTATTGTGAGAATAATCAGGGAAATGACCAATTACCTTGGATTAACATTACTCTGAAAGGATGGGTAGTCTTTGAGTGCATATGTGCACATATTTATCAGGAGAGGAGTATATATGTAACCTGAGTCTAATTTGTCTTTTACTAAAGAATATGAATATATGTTTTAGACTTTTCAACTGTTCCACAAACTGCAAGTTATGACTCATTAATGGGTCATAAGATCAACTGCATATTGCAACCGGTATTTTTTTTGAAAGGTAGAATAGAAACTATCAGAGTATATGGCACTTAGGAAGGGTAAGTACTATTACATGAAACTTTAGTTTCAGGATTACTTCTTAAGGTATAAATTATATTTTTATTTATTATGGCTTGAAAGTAAAATAGATTTAGAACCACTGTTTTAGACCACTTGCCTCTCCCTTTAGCCTTTAAGAATAAAAAGTAATAACAACACCAGCGTCTTAAAATTACCCAGTTGCCCTTCCCTCCGAAGTACTCCCAGTACTTTATGAATGATATGATCTCAATTATGGTGACAACGGTCTTGTAAACTATGCAGAGAGCAGCTGCCACAGAAGGGAAATGGAAACCCATGAGAGACTCCTCTGAGGGCTGCATGTGAGCTGGCCAGGAAGCCTTTAATGGATGTGCATTAGAGTGAAGGAAGAGATGGAGCTAATCACCACACCTTCTCCTTAATTGCATGCAGGTCTCTCCACCTCCTGTCCAAAGTATGTGTTCAACATTTTAAATAAATCCAAACACCTGGTACAAGAAATATCTAAGCTCAACCAGAAGCGAGAGAGAAGGCTGGAGATTCAAGTGTGTATAAGTACACAGTAGGTTTGGATTCTGCCCTAGTAGATCTTAGAATGAGCTTTTCTTGTGAAGCTTCTGAGGTCTGAGGATGATCACTAATGTTTAAGTGAGTGTTATCTTCATGGACGTTTAATTGATCAAGAGAGGAGAAAGACAGTGGTGTGGCATTCATTGGGCTCTGGATTGGAGTATCTCACTGGGGCTGAGGCTGCTCAGCAAAACTCATGAGATGTTTCAAACAAAGAAGGGCTTCCCTGGTGGCGCAGTGGTTGAGAATCCGCCTGCCGATGCAGGGGACACGGGTTCGTGCCCCGGTCCGGGAAGATCCCACATGCCGCCGAGCGGCTGGGTCCGTGAGCCATGGCCGCTGAGCCTGCGCGTCCGGAGCCTGTGCTCCGCAACGGGAGAGGCCACAACAGTGAGAGGCCCGCGTATCACAAAAAAAAAAAAAAAAAAAAAAAAAACAAAGAAGACACTCACCCATAAGGATCATCATTTCTCAGCTGCCTCCGTAACCCACTGCCTAGCATTTGAGTCTTCTGTGAATGTTAGGTTGATTCCCCCAATAGGCGGTTTGCTCCTTAAGGGTTCATGGCTCATATTTCATTCATAGCACCCCAATTTGACAAACTCTGGTACATCTTTAAATAAATGGTTGATGTTTTCTGGTGAAAGAACACCCAGGATCAATAAATAACTGGGACTCCATGGTAGATGCCGAACAGAAGAGAGAGGCAAAGCAAAGGAAGAGTAATGCAACCAACTGTCATTTGTTGAGTGCTTGTTACACTCCAGGCCCTTGACATGCTAAGGGTCGGAGCACCCAATTCCACAGTAGGGAGGGGTTTTCCCCACACCAACAAGCAATGCTCCAGTACCAGCTGCGTGCCCCGTAATTCAACTCCATTCTGACACTATCTACCTGGACACAGTGTCAGATCCCACAGGTTAAGGGCTCAGTCCCACGAGACTGTCTCCCTCCCCCATTTCAGATGCCAGTTGCAAACCCAGTTATCAACTGTGCTTCTGACCTACAGGCTATATATCAGAAGTTCCAATGACCTCCTCCTTGCATTCGGTTAATTTGCTAGAGCTATTCACAGAACACAGAGAAACAGTTAACTTACTAGATTACTGGTTTATTATAAAGGATATTACTAAGGAACAGCCAGATGGAAGAGACACATAGGACAAAGTATGGGGAGCGGTTGGAGGTCCCATGCCCTCTCCAAGCACACACTCTCCCTGAATCTCCACACATTCACCAACCTGGAAGCTCTCAGAAGCCCAGCCTTTTGGGTTTTGGGGGAGGCTTTATTACAAAGGCATGGTTGATCAAATCACTGATTCAACTTCCAGCCCCTCTCTGCTCCCTGGGGGTTGAAGTGTGGGACTCAAAAGTTCCAACCCTCTAATCACATAGTTGACTCCCTTGGGAACCAACCCCTCCTCTCCCCATCGGCTTAGGGGAAACCCAAAAGGCCCTTTTATATCTCTCACCACTTAGGAAATTCCAAGAGTTTTAGAAACATTGTGCTAGAAATGGGAGTGAAGACCAAATATATATTTCTTATCATAAACCACAGTACCTATCTCACATGCATTATCTGCCCACAACCCTTTACTGTGGGTACTGCAATTATCTCCACTTACAAAGAAGTAAATTGAGACTCAGAGGGGTGAAATAATTTGCCCAAGCTCACACAGTGACACAGTGGCCAAGCTGGGATTCCAGGTGTACCTTGCTCCAGAGCTGAGTGCTTTCTTCCTCCTTTGTGTGAAAGTCAGGCCAATGACCATGTTCTGTTTTCTGAGGCAGGCAACATAAAGTCCTGCAAAAGATCCACTATTTATCAACATGTGACTTGAGGAAATTACCTTCTCTTTGGAGCCCTGGTTTCTTCTAGTAAAGGAAGATAATGATACCTTCAGCACTGACTTGCGGGAATTGATTTGAGTGAGAAAATGTGCAGGAAGCACTGGGTCAGTGCCTGGCATACGAACAAATCTTGGTTCTTTCCTAGAGCAAGTGTTCTTCAACCTGAAGTGTGGCAGTCAGTAGTTACAGACTGTGGACCCCAGTCCAGGCATATCTGATGACTGGTTGGGTGGAGATGTGGATTGAGTACCGTTCTAGCTCATCCACTAGTAGCAATAAGCCCTTGGAGGTCTGCTGTGGACTCAACAAGTTTTCACATTGCTGCTGAGGACACCTAAGCCTGAGCACATGCTTTCTGAAGAAACAACACTTGATCACTGCGTCTGTTACAAGATCACATGGCACAACCTGCAAGAATGAGCCAGACTATGTATGGTAGAGTCCTCCTTTCACTGCTGCTGCTTTCCTGCTGTAATCTTTCATTGTCCCCTTCCAGACACCTTCAGAAAACACAGGAACTGGGAACTTAGCTCTAATACACATTAAATAAAAAAAATCTCTCAGTTGCTTCCTTTTCAACTGTATAGCAACACTCACCATTGGCTTTACGATGCTTCAGCCACGTGTGCTTTACCTCTGTTCCTTGAACACTGCAAGTTCCATGCTCCTAGCATCTGCACCTGCTCTTCCTGTTTTTCCTTTGTCTTTTAAATAAATGTTTATTCAGCAACTGTATATTCACAGAAGAAATAACTTTTTCAATTATTTATTTATTTATTTTAAACTTTTTATTTTATATTGGTGTATAGTTGATTAACAATGTTGTGTTAGTTTCAGGTGTACAGCAGAATGATTCAGTTATACATATACATGCATCTATTCATTTTCAAATTCTTTTCCCATTTAGGTTGTTACACAATAATGAACAGAATTCCCTGTGCTATATAGTAGATCCTTGTTGGTTATCCATTTTAAATATAGCAGTGTGTACATGTCAATCCCAAACTCCCCAACTGTCTCTCTTCTACACCATTCCCCCTGGTAACCATAAGTTCATTCTCTGTGAGTCTGTTTCTGTTTTGTAAATAAGTTCATTTGTATCATTTTTTTTTAGCTTCCACATATAAGCCATATCACACGATATTTCTCTGTCTCTGTCTGACTTCACTCAGTATGACAAACTCTAGGTCCATCCATGTTGCTGCAAATGGCATTATTTCATTCTTTTTAATGGCTGAGTAATATTCCATTGTATATATGTACCACAACTTCTTTATCCCTTCCTCTGTCGATGGACATTTAGGTTGCTTCCATGTCTTGGCTATTGTAAACAGTGCTGCAGTGAACATTTCAGACTATGTTTTTTCCCCTGATATATGCCCAGGAGCAGGATTGCAGGATCATATGATAGCTGTATTTTTAGTTTTTTACGGAACCTCCTTACTGTTCTCCACAGTGGCTATAAAAACAATAAATGCTGGAGAGGGTGTGGAGAGAAGGGAATCCTCCTACACTGTTGGTGGGAATGTAAATTAGTACAGCACCTGCTCTTCCTTTTGAAAGAAGTCTCTTTTCTTGGCTTTTTGTGCTCCTGGCTTCTTATCATCCTGTAGATACCATCAGAGATTCCTTCCTGACAACTTCATCTAAGGGACCAATGTCTCTCATCTGTTACTTTTGAATAATTTATCCCTTTTAATTTCTTTCTTTACTTTTATTAATATTTGAAATTATAGCATAAACTTTATGATTCTTGTCTGTTTTGCTCCCAGTTCTAGTGACTGAAGCTGTGTTTGGCAACTGATATTTGTTGAGAGAGTGAATGAATGAATGCATTGGTTTACCTAGACATTATTACTTACTTATCTTCTCCTGTTGGAATGTAAACTCTCTGAGAGCAGGATCTTATCTGTTCAGTTTGCCACTGTCCCCTAGGGCCTAAAACAGTGCCTCACACAAGGTAGAAACATAATAAGTATTTTTAATGACCCAATAAAACTTGGACTCCAAAAGCTAGCAGGCTCACTACTCATAGTATTAAGGTCCAAAGTAGAAGTACAAATGGACACCCATATACCATGTGTCTAAATATTCATAAATCAAGATAACAAATTCAATAAAATATGGTCTATTCTTCTATCTTCATTGATAATTTTTAATAATCGAGGAAAATGGAATTTTGGACTCTAGGGCTCCTAATACTTCTAAAGTTATGTACTGAAATGTGGTGTCATGGGCAGATGTGGCTCTGGCTGTCCAACCATGCTCATGGCCCACACTGCTCTGCTGCATCTCAGACCTTGAGGATGTTTGGCCCATATATTCAAGCTCTGTTTATAACTCTCTTGCAAAGAGTCACCCCTCGTATGTTCTTTGGCCTTGAAGGTCTGTCAGTGGGGGACGGACCCAGGGAAGAAGCCTTACATAGGACATAAAAGTAGACTTGGGAGCTGTTTTTAAGTAGCAAACTTAAAGCAGGGAGCATGGTCTGGGGGTGATGGTGGTTCCAGGCTATGGATGGGTACAATCCCTTTATTTGGTTGACTCCTCATCCCAGGTAGAGGGTACAGCTAGAAGAGGGGCAGAGCAAGGCCAACTATAATTCATGGCCTTGATCTTTAGGCGGGAATGTGTGCAAGGATGAGGGATTAACAGATTTGTATTTAAGCAGGTACAGAGGAGGGAAAGGAGGGAGGAAAGTGAAGAGGTTATCTGGGATGGGTCCGTGGTGAATTTGGCTGCTGTGCCAGTCTCCCTGTGTGTTTATTATCCCTGTCTACTGCTGCAAGACAAATGGTGAGGGAACACAGTCACTCAGAGTAGACAGAGGCGAGATGACAGGTTTTGAGCTGAAGGGTGATAGGCTGGTCCCAGAGCATAATTCCATTAACATTACCCAAATCATACCAAATAGATTAGTAATGCTGGTGGATCACCTTAGCTCATTTCTCAGTAAAATGAAATTGATGTGAAAAAGTGTTCTCTCCATGACATTCAATGAAAACTTGAGGAGAAAAAGCACATGTAAAGAATAAACTATTCTACTGAATGTAAAACTGAGAAAAAAATATCCGTTAAGTGAATTTTGGGGGCTGATGCTACATATGAGTTTATTCAGAAGACTTTATTACGTAGGTAAATTCAATATCTAATTTATTTCAACAGTTTTGGGGTTTTGAGCATCTTCTAAGTTCAGACACATGCTGGACACTGGAGACTCAAAGATAAGCAATTTAGGAGCTCAGTCCTCAGGAAACACATAGATTTTGAGATGATCTAAAGAAAGATTTGTTGCATGCTCTTCTAGATTCATGCCTGCATCCCTTGCTATTTATTGTTTTTTTATTAAAAAAAATCTTGAAAGCATTGTACTTTTCCTCTTAAAAGCTTTTAGGTGAAAATGAATAGATGGGAGGTTTAGTTAAGAGAAATTATTTAACTTTTTAAATCAAAATTCTACCAGTGCAAATATTGAGCCTCTTTCATTTTCATTAATTTGACTTAAAGGCTCTTAAAAAATGCATTAAGGTTCCTCGATGTTTCACTTTAATTGTAATTTATGTTCCTTCCTTCATTTAACCTCTATGTTTCAGGCTTTCTTTTCACCCTTTATTTTCATTTTACCTCATAGCAGTGTTACAAGTCATCACCTTTCTCAGTAAAAGGGTTTGCTACAGTCAATAACTATGTGATTTTTAAAAATGATAAGTTCTTCTAATTACTTTAGCTAATAAAATGGCGTGGAACTGATAGGCCTGAATAATGCTGCTTAATTGCCTTTGCTAAAGATAGAGTTGGGTGGCAATTGTAGTCTTTTTTTGTGTGTGTGTGTGTGTGGTACGCGGGCCTCTCACTGCTGTGGCCTCTCCTGTTGCGGAGCACAGGCTCTAGATGCTCAGGCTCAGCGGCCATGGCTCACGGGCCCAGCCGCTCCGCGGCATGTGGGATCTTCCCGGACCGGGACACGAACCCATGTCCCCTGCATCGGCAGGCGGACTCTCAACCACTGAGCCACCAGGGAAGCCCCAATTGTAGTCTTTGAACTTTAAAAAAGCAATACAAATGTTAGAGAAAATGATACAAACTCTTGAGGAAAATGGTACTTAAATTCTCTTCTTGTTGGTAAGAGAAAATATAAAAGAATCTTAGACACAACTCAATTGTATAACTTTCTAAACTCATAGTTTCATAAAAATTATTTTTTTCTAAAACACAATAAAGCACAGCAACAAAAGAAAGGATAGATTGAGTGCATAAAAAACAACAAAAAACCCACTTTTGTACTTCAAAGCATACCACCAAGGAAGTTAAAAGACAACCCACAAAAGAGGAGAAAACTTTTGTAAGTCATATATTTGATAAAGGACTTGTATCCAGAGTATATAAAGATGTCTTCTAGCTTAACAATAGACAAATTAAAAGATGGGCAATGGAAGTAGACATTTCTCCAAATGGAGAAATAGATACTGCTCCAAAGAAGATGTACAGATGGCTTGTTAACGCATGACAAAATGCTCAACATTATTAGCCACCAGGGAAAAGCAAATCAAAACCACAGTGAGGTATCACTTCAGATTCACTCAGATGGCTAGAATCAGAGAGACATAATAACAGGGGTTGGTGAGGTTGTGGAGAGATGGGAACCCTCGTACACTGCTGATGAAAATGTCAAATGGGGTAACTGTTTTGGGAGACAGCTGGGCAGTTCCTCAAACGATTAAATATAGAATTATGTGTGACCCAGCAATTCCACTCCTAGGTATTTACCCAAGAGAAATGAAACACATGTCCACTCAACCTGTACATGAATATTCATAGCAGCATTATTCATAATAGCCAAAATGTGGGAGCAACACAGATTTCCATCAGTTGATGAATGGACAAACAAAATGTAGTTTCTCCATACAATGGAATATTATTCGATAATAAAAAGAAATAAAATACTGATATATGTTACAACATGGGTGAACTTTGAAAACATTATGCTAAATGAAAGAAGCCTGTCACAAAAGGCCACATATTGTGTGATTCCATTTATATGAGATGTCCATAAAAGGCAGTAAAGTAGATTAGTGGTTGCCTAGGGCTGGGGTAGTTGGGAGGAAAAGGGCAGTGGCTACTGATGAGTATGGGGTTTCTTAGAATGATGAAAATGTTCTATTAAATACTGGTAATGGTTACACACTCTGTGAAAATACTAAAAAACACTGACATGTACATTTAAATGGATTGATCATATGGTATGTGAAGTATATCTCAAAAAGCTGTTATAAGACAATTATCTGCTATTAAAATTTTGATTTCTGTGTTTCAGAGCCTCCTTGGAGCTTTCTAAGGTAACAAATGATTTTTTTTTTTTTTGTGGTACGCGGGCCTCTCACTGTTGTGGCCTCTCCCGTTGTGGAGCACAGGCTCCGGACGCACAGGCTTAGCGGCCATGGCTCACGGACCCAGCCGCTCCGCGGCCTGTGGGATCTTCCCGGACTGGGGCACGAACCCGCGTCCCCTGCATCGGCAGGCGGATTCTCAACCACTGTGCCACCAGGGAAGCCCACAAGTATATATTAGAATGGTGATCCTGCAGACTTTGTTCCCTGACACTGGAGAAGGGGGTATCCTTACCGCCTCTGCGAGGGAAAGGAAGACTCACATCATGAGCCGTTGATATTGCCGTATCTGTAGTAATTGTCCTATAACTTTCATGATAAAACTGTCAACCTTCATCAACATCCCTTATCCCAAGGCATGTGAGAATCTCAAGCAGAGAATGGGGCCTGTTTTGAACTAGATTGTGCAGATTTCAGTAACGTTATTCATAACAGGCAGCATCTCCACTGCAGTCCTGCCATTTTCAGTAGCCACAGGGGAGCAGACGGAGGTCCTAATCAGTGTCTCATACCAATAACTCCTTTTATTATGATGTACCAAGGCAGGAAGAATAAATAGCATCATCTTGAGGACCAATTCTAATCTATTTATGATGGTTTTCCATGGCAGCTGTGTTGAGAGCCATTAGCGCCAGTGTCTGTGAGTGATCAGCAGTCTGTAAGCCCAGAGGGAGAGAGGTCTTAAATAGTGTCAAAATATATCTGAATATTACTTTTAAAGATATGCGGTCTTATTACTTTTGAGTGGATGATGTCACTGTAGCTAGGCAAAGTGCGGCCCAGTAAAGGACCTACTTCAATGACTAGATAAGCTATTTGCATTTAGCATCTAAGCAGGATTTGTCTTTGCATAGATGGCAACTGGATTGTATAGAAGTAAGTAAGTGTGTGTTTTCTCCAGTACGTGAGAACTCCCTTGAGAATCTTATGTTTATTATCACTGCACAGAATTTTCTTTTGTACACAGTAGAAAGGTCAATGCTTACCCAGTTCCTTCCTGAATTATAGCACATTCTAAATGAATAAAGTTAGAATTAATGAGGTCTATTGTATGTCATTTATTTACAGAATTTTGTGCCCCTCTGATTTGCTGAACAGCTAACGCTGTCCCTGATGTCTGCTTTCTTTGTGAATACCTGTGTTGTGTTGCATGTTTTGGAGTAAAATCTATGAGCAGTCA
Organism: Kogia breviceps; assembly: GCF_026419965.1. Taxonomy (NCBI): domain Eukaryota; kingdom Metazoa; phylum Chordata; class Mammalia; order Artiodactyla; family Physeteridae; genus Kogia; species Kogia breviceps. Next base: position 186,016,148 of record NC_081311.1, on the reverse strand, counting down.
CAGACATCATCATTTTAACTCCATCAGTTGTCCCTGGAGACAATTGAGACCAGTGGTTAAACTCTGGGCTCTGGAGTAAAGCTACGGGATGTGAAATTCCACCATGTACCACTTTGGGAAAGTTTTTAAACCTCTCTAAATCACGTTTTCATCTGTAAAAAGAGAGCTAATAAGGACGATTAAGTGAGATTAAAAATATAAGGTACTCTTTTTCTTCTAAAAAAATCATAGTGCCTGACACTTAGTAAACGTTAGCTATATTTGTGGTAGTGGCATTGGATCAATTCATTATAATGATGTGTATATAAGTACTTGATAAGTATTTATCAAGCGATAATAGTGATTCTCAACCTGCGTTGATTTTTCCCGCTGGGGGACATTTGGCAATGTGGTGACATTTCCGTTTTCATAATTGGGGAGGTGTTAGTGGCATCCACTAGATAGAATCTGGGGATGCTGCTAAACATCCTACAATGTATAGGATAGCCCCCCAGAACAAGGAATTATCCTGTCCAAAATGTCCATAGTATTATGGTTGAGAAACTCTGTAGTAACGATGGCTAATAGGAGGCATTAGAGGAATCCTGAAATATACAAATGTATCTAAAACTAAGGTGTTTTGTTTATCTTCTTTAATATTTAAGGTTAAAAGAATATTACTTCCTATATATAGCTATTTCTTATTAATAGCTGACACCTGAGATACTGCTCCAATGACCCAGAAAGATTTTTTCCAATTGCTTTGTTAGCACGAAATATGCTTCTTAGCTTTTCTGGTGGATTTATACACATGAAACAAAAATTTTGAATTAAATCACTGGTCATACTGATTTTGTATGACTCCTTTGTTGTGAATTTTTGATAATTGCCAAATTGCCCACTTCCAGGAGAACCAAAGAAAAGAGAAATTATTTGTCTATATGCCTATATTTTCCCCCTTTACTGGGGCCAAGTCGCAGAAAAAGTAGAGTCATGTTTCTTTCTTTTTTTTTTTTTTTGCTGTACGCGGGCCTCACACTGTTGTGGCCTCTCCTGTGCTTTGGACGCGCAGGCTCAGCGGCCATGGCTCACGGGCCCAGCCGCTCCGCGGCATGTGGGATCTTCCCGGACCGGGGCATGAACCCGTGTCCCCTGCATCGGCAGGCGGACTCTCAACCACTGCGCCACCAGGGAAACCCAAGAATCACGTTTCTTAAAGTGTGATCCAAAGACTCCCTGCTCAGAATCACCTAACATTTGAAAAGTTTGAAAAACGCTGCAGCCCAATATATAAGTGGTGTCAAAGGGTAGCAGGTAGAGCCATGATCCGTGTGGTTTTATTTTTTGCATCAGATAGTCTGTGAACCTGGATTAGAACATACAGATAACCAGAGCTCTTTGGTTTGGCATTTTCTTTTATTTTTGCCCTGAAAAGGCAAAATATTCTGCCCCTGAAGATACTAGTTCCACTTTCAGTAAAGGAACCTGCTGTCTGAGCCCGTGGTAAAGCTATTAGAATGGAATAGCTGTGGACAAACGCAAGATGATTCTATATTTAGAATGTTCTCTGGGGCTGAGTCCATGACAAATTTATCTTGTTTCTCTTAGAATTGCCTGGGTTTGTAAAGCAGAGAAACTTTGACTATATTCCAGCCGTTCAAGGGAGGTAAAATTTAGGGTTATTTATATGTCCCTTAGGAAGGATGATATATCTAAAAGCACATTTCTCTTCCTTCTTCATACATCAATTCTTAAGTCAAAATAACATCACACCTTTGGTTCTTATTTTACATGTGGTACACCTTTCCAAGTGCCAGTGTAAAGTCTACTGATGCTAATCACTGATAGGAATTACATGTTTTGAGAGAGGAGTGAGAGGGGGGAACAAATTAATTCAACACTAATTTGCATTCTTCTGCCAAGTTTGAATTGGGACCAGTTTGTACACTGAATTATCTCTCTAGCCTTGATAAAGTTTATAATATTGCTGAAGTTTCTTAACTCATGGCAGTGCCTTTTTAATAAAGACACATTCACAGCTACAGTCTTGGCGCCTTGTAACATATTGCTAATAACTGGACTAATAAGATTTTAAAGTTAATTGAACAGAGGAGAAAACCCATAAAATCTGATGCAGCTCAAATTGCTTGGTGTTTAAGAGGCTGACCAAGCAAAACTGCAAAGAGAGAAGAGGATAAAACTTGTTCATTAGTGATTTACCAATGATGCTCCTTTTTTTTGGACAAAAAGTTACCACTTTTACATTTCTCTTAAAACAATTAATAACCATTTAACAAAGATTTTTCAATGCACATTATCTCATTTCTTTTTACAGAATTCCCCAAGATAGCCAAGGAGGTAACACATAGCTAACTCATCATTTTGTAAAACTGATGGCCCATGGAATCTGGGGCATATCCAACACTACATCACAGGCCAGAGGGAACTTGCACGCTCTAGCTTGGCTTTCATGGTCCAGTTGAAACGCTCATAGCACCTCTTAACACCAGGGCTCCAGGACATACTTGGTGAACATTAATATGATTCTGTCTGATTTTTCAAAGACCTTTCAAGCTTCTCCATTAAAACTTGCCTTCTTGCATTGTCTGTGTGTCCTTTTTCAAAGAACAGTTCTTTCTGTAGCTCTATACAGGGTAGTAACCCTGGTTCTAAGGTGTGCTAAGGTGCAGGTGACCCACAACATAAAAAAGGCACTTGCAGTATATGCTGATTTCAAAATGGCATCTGGAATTAGGGTAACAGAAGAAACAGATCCCAACAGAAGTGCTATCTGTCCATCTCTAGATGGTAAAATTCTACTGCCTTTGCCTGGTTTTCGAGCTGATTTGAACGGCTGCTCGTCTTTAAGTCCTTCGGAATATTGTCTTCTAGCCCAGTATAACCCAGGGTATGATTTGGAACTCAGAAGTGTTTTTCTCCTTTGGGAAGTTTCTTGACAATTCTTTTTTTTTTTTTTTTTTTTTTTTTTTTGTGGTACGCGGGCCTCTCACTGTTGTGGCCTCTCCCATTGCGGAGCAGGCTCCGGATGCACAGGCGCAGCGGCCATGGCTCACGGGCCCAGCTGCTCCGCGGTATGTGGGATCTTCCCGGACCGGGGCACGAACCCGCGTCCCCTGCATCGGCAGGTGGACTCTCAACCACTGCGCCACCAGGGAAGCCCTGACAATTCTTTTGAGCACTACTCCCAGACTAGCCTCCCATAAATCACGCTAGACTCTGTTCTGATCATTTCTAGTTTGGGTATCCTTCTTTATAACAGGCAAAAGAAGCACACACATGACATTCCAGTATGAGCTTCAATTGAGTTGAGATCACCTACATTTTGAAACCCTATCTTCGTCCTCATTCTGAGACTCTTAAATTGTTGGTGGATCTGTAATAGGTATTTGCGTGATAATCCATACCTACTTCTTACTTATCATGTACGTATTCTATTTTCTGGCATAATATTTTGATTTGCGCAGGTTTTGCTGCCATTCTAGGGACATAGCAGTCATAGCAGAGACAACTTGGTTGTTGCCCAATGTCCATTCTTCCCTTCTATAGAAATATTTGTGACACAGCCTCTAACTTTTAGGTTGGCTTAAGGCTGCTTGGAATAAAGCAAGCATATCATATAAAATATATCATATAAAAATGTGAAAGGTACAATCTAGGAGTTGGTGGCTGAGATCAAAGTCTAGAATGGGAGATAAAGTTGGAAAAGAATTAAGGTATATTTTTCCAGGGGCCTTATAGTTCAGACTGAGTGTGTGGCTTAACTTCCTGCCAAGACATTATTTTCTAGTTAATGGCACTAAATTTATATATAATTAAAATTTCTAGTTCCAATTTAATGGAAAATATTATATGTTCTTATAGGGGTAATTTTTAAAAAAATTTTTTTAAATTTTATTTTATTTTATTTTATTTTTTTAAACATCTTTATTTGAGTATAACTGTTTTACAATAGTGTGTTAGTTTCTCCTTTACAACAAAGTGAATCAGTTATACATATACATATGTTCCCATATCTCTTCCCTCTTGCGTCACCCTCCCTCCCACCCTCCCTATCCCATCCCTCTAGGTGGTCACAAAGCATAGAGGTGAACTCCCTGTGCTATGCGGCAGCTTCCCACTAGCTATCTAATTTACATTTGGTAGTGTGTGTATGTCCCTGCCACTCTCTCACATCGTCACAGCTTATCCTTCCCCCTCCCCATATCCTCAAGTCCATGCTCTAGTAGGTCTGTGTTTTATTCCCGTGCTACCACTAATCTCTTCATGACATTTTTTTTTCTTAGATTCCATATATATGTGTTAGCATACGGTATTTGTTTTTCTCATTCTGGCTTACTTCACTCTGTATGACAGACTCCAGGTCTATCCACCTCATTACAAATAACTCAGTTTCATTTCTTTTTATGGCTGAGTAATATTCCATTGTATATATGTGCCACATCTTCTTTATCCATTCATCTGTTGATGTACACTTAGGTTGCTTCCATGTCCTGGCTATCGTAAATAGAACTGCAATAAACATTTTGGTACATGACTCTTTTTGAATTATGGTTTTCTCAGGGTATATGCCTAGTAGTGGGATTGCAGGGTCATATGGTAGTTCTATTTGTAGTTTTTTAAGGAACCTCCATACTGTTCTCCATAGTGGCTGTATCAATTTACATTCCCACCAGTAGTGCAAGAGAGTTCCCTTTTCTCCACACCCTCTCCAGCATTTATTGTTTCTAGAGTTTTTGATGATGGCCAATCTGACCGGTGTGAGATGATATCTCATTGTAGTTTTGATTTGCATTTCTCTAATGATTAATGATGTTGAGCATTCTTTCATGTGTTTGTTGGCAATCTGTATATCTTCTTTGGAGAAATGTCTATTTAGTTCTTCGCCCATTTTTGGATTGGGTTGTTTGTTTTTTTGTTATTGAGCTGCCTGAGTTGCTTATAAATTTTGGATATTAATCCTTTGTCAGTTGCTTCATTTGCAAATATTTTCTCCCATTCTGAGGGTTGTCTTTTGGTCTTCTTTATGCTATCCTTTGCTGTGCAAAAGCTTTTAAGTTTCATTAGATCCCATTTGTTTATTTTTGTTTTTATTTCCATTTCTCTAGGAGATGGGTCAAAAAGGATCTTGCTGTGATTTATGTCATAGAGCGTTCTGCCTATGTTTTCCTCTAAGAGTTTGATAGTGTCTGGCCTTACATTTAGGTCTTTAACCCATTTTGAATTTATTTTTGTGTGCGGTGTTAGGGAGTGTTCTATTTTCATACTTTTACAGGTAGCTGTCCAGTTTTCCCAGCACCACTTATTGAAGAGGCTGTCTTTTCTCCACTGTATATCCTTCCAGGGGTAATTTTAAAGCAACTGTTCTCAACCTTTTTTATTCTCTTGTGGTAGACGTTAAAAAAATGATGTTAGCATGTAACACATACTTCATAGATAGAATGTTTCTAATCTCCTGCATGTTAACTCCACACTTTATTTATTTATTTATTTTTTGCAGTACACGGGCCTCTCCCTATTGTGGCCTCTCCCGTTGCGGAGCACAGGCTCCGGACACGCAGGCTCAGCTGCCATGGCTCACGGGCCCAGCCGCTCTGTGGCACGTGGGATCTTCCCGGACCAGGCCACGAACCCGTGTCCCCTGCATCGGCAGGCGGACTCTCAACCACTGCGCCACCAGGGAAGCCCGATTCCACACTTTTGTCTGCAGCTTAGATATGCCTATCAGACTGCAAACATACAACTATAAAGGCATTAGCGTGATTGAAAACAATCTAATTCAGTAAAAAGAAAATAACTTGCAAACGTTGATCTCTTAATGCTTATGGATTAACAAATTATTGGTGATACACTTCAAAACTGGTTGTGACATCATGGTGTCTCTAACACAATGGCTGACAACTATTGCTTTAAAGTCAATGTTGCAAATGGGTGAACTGCAGGCAGAAGCCACAGGCAGAGTTTCTGTGATTGTCCCACAGTGTTAACCTCAAAGAGATGGGGGCAGGAACTGCTTTTGACACTAAGGCAATGACAACAAGCTCACTCCATAAAACCAGGAGACAAAAGAAGAGTCAAAACCAAGGGAATTTTCAAAATGGATTAAAGACCTAAATGTAAGGTCAGACACTATAAAACTCTCTGAGGGAAACATAGGCAGAGCATTCTTTGACATAAATCACAGCAAGATCTTTTTTTGATTCACCTCTTAGAATAATGAAAATAAAACCAAAAATAAACAAATGGGATCTAATTAAACTGAAAAGCTTTTGCACAACAAAGGAAACCATAAACAAAACAAAAAGAGAACCCTCAGAATGGGAGAAAATATTTGCAAATGAAGCAACCCACAAGGGATTAATCTCCAAAATATACAAACAGCTCATGCAGCTCAATAGCAAAAACACAAAGAATCCGATCAAAAAATGGGCAGAAGATCTAAACAGACATTTCTCCAATGAAGACATACAGATGGCCAAAAAGCACATGAAAAGATGCTCAACATCACTAATCATTAGAGAAATGCAAATCAAAACTACAATGAGCTATCACTCACACCAGTCAGAATGGCCATCATCAAAATATCTACAAACAATAAATGCTGGAGAAGGTGTGGAGAAAAGGGAGCCCTCCTACACTGTTCGTGGGAATGTAAATTGGTACAGCCACTAAGGAAAAAAATATGGAGGTTCCTTAAAAAACTAAAAATAGAATTACCATATGACCCAGCAATCCCACTCTTGGACCTATATCCAGAGAGAACCATAATTCAAATATATACATGCGGGGGCTTCCCTGGTGGCGCAGTGGTTGAGAATCTGCCTGCCGATACAGGGGACACGGGTTTGAGCCCTGGTCTGGGAAGATCCCACATGCCGCGGAGCAACTAGGCCCTTGAGCCACAGCTACTGAGCCTGCGCTCCGCAACAAGAGAAGGCCACAATAGTGAGAGGCCCGTGCACAGCAATGAAGAGTGGTCCCTGCTTGCCACAGCTGGAGAAAGCCCTCGCCCAAAAACGAAGACCCAACACAGCCAAAAATAAATAAATAAATAAATAGTAATTAAAAATGAATAATAAAAAAAATACACACACCCCAGTGTTCATTGCAACACTATTTACAATAGCCAGGACATGGAAGTAACCTAAATGTCCATCAACAGAGGAATGGATAAAGAAGATGTGGTATATATATATATATATACACACACACAATAGAATATTACTCAACCATAAAAAAGAACAAAATAATGCCATTTGCAGCAACATGGATGGACCTAGAGATTGTCATACTGAGTGAAGTAAGTCAAGACACAGAAAGACAAATATATGACATTGCTTATATGTGAAACCTAAAAAAATGGTACAAATGAACTTATTTACAAAACAGAAGTAGTGTCACAGATGTAGAAAACAAACTTATGGTTATAAGGGTGGGGAGGGATAGATTGGGAGATTGGGATTGACATATACACAATACTATATATAAAATAGATAACCAATAGGAGCCTGCTGTATAGAACAGGGAACTCTACTGAATACTCTGTATTGGCCTATATGGGAAAAGAATCTAAAAAAAAAAAAAAGAGTAGATATATGTATATGTATAACTGATTCACTTTGCTGTATAACTGATTCACTTTGCTGTATACCTGAAACTAACACAACATTGTAAATAAACTATACTCCAATAAAAATTTAAAATTTAAAAAAAAAAAAAAAACTAAGGGAGTTTTGTCAACTGTGCTGCAAATACTCTTGCACTCTAAAATTCCCACAAGGAATCTAGCTGGAGCTGAGGATCACGGCTGCTCCCCTGGAGGGGGTCTGTTCCCTCTAGTTTATGCCTTTAGGCCTCCTTTACTCTCTTGCTTTACTTGAATGGTCTGAAGGCATTTGAGAATTAAATGTCACCTTTGGAGCGTAAAAGGAACACCTGGTTTCTGGAGGCTCCCCAAACAGCTGGTGCTTGGCCTTGGAGTCTGAGAGCTTGTGTTCTTGATTCTTAGGCAATTGTTAAGTAGTCTCAGTTAGGGCATCTCTAACTGCAATAGCCTTCCTACCTTAGTGAAGACTATTTTCTCTCTCCATACTCCTTCCATCAAATTTACTATTCCGTGTCTTATATTTGTAGCTTAGAACCAACGTTTTCCTCTCTACAAGAGTCTAATGAGTATCTCCAAGGTCCCATTGATTTGTGAATCCTGGCTGATGTCCCCTTAATGGTTTAAGATAGGATCAATTTTACTGATTGATTAATAGCTGGATCAATAGCCCCTATTCATTCAGCAAACAACAGCTTTTATTGAGAAGCTGCTATTGACCAGACATGGTTTTAGATGCTCACGATAGAGCAAAGAACTCCACAGAATTCTCTGCCCTCAGTAAGCTTATCTTCTATTTGGAGAAGTACCATCATAGACAAATAAATGTGTCAAATGGTGGAGGTACTAGGAGGAAAACAAAGCAGGGTAAGAGGTGGATGGGAGGTACGCTGTTTCATAGAGAATGAGGGAAGGTCTTTCTGAAGGGGTGATAAACCAGAGCCTGAAGGGTCACAGGAGGAGAAAGGTATGCAGAGATTTGAAAAAGAGTATCTCAGGCATGGGAACAGTAAATTTAGCAATTCAGCGTCCCTGAATTGAGAGTGTGCTGCTTTTTTTTTTTTTTTTTTTTTGTAGAATTAGCAAGGAAGCCAATGAGGGTAGAACTCAGTGAAAAGTTAATAGAAAATTAAATTGGAAAAATGGCTGCGAGTCAGGTCATGCAGCACTAGTAGGCCAGAAAAGAAAAAGTATTTTGAACTGTATTCTGCATGATGGGTTTTTAGCAGAGAAGTGACATGATTTGAATTATTACTCAAAAGCATTACTCACGCTGCTATGGAGGAAACAGTCTGTAGTGGGGTGACAGTGGACACAAGGAGATCAATTAGAAAGCTATTGCAATATTGTAGCTTGGATTAGGATGATAGTAATGGAAGTGGTGAGAATTGGGCAGATTCAAGGTAGAGGAAGAGCTGATAGTTTTGCTGATGTGAGATGTGACATAAAGAGAAGCATCATGAATGACTTCAAGTTTCTGGCTGAACATGTGCACTGGTAGACTTTGAGATGAGGAATACTGCAGGAGGAGAAGTTTTGGGGGTGTTGGTGGAAATCAAATTTGGTTTTAGATATGTTAACTTTGAGATGCTCATTCAACTTCCAAGTGGAAATAGGCATTTTGATATACAAATCTGGTGTTCAGGGGAGAATTTGGGGATGAAGAATTAAATTGGGGAGCCATTAGCATGTTTCAAGCCTAGGACTGAATGAGATTATTTATGAAGCGAGCAAGCATAGAGAAGAGGTCCAAATATTGTGCCCTGAAGCGAGAGATGAGAACACATGGTTGGGTTTGACTCATTTCTGGCTTAGACAGGACCAGTTTCAGTGGATGAGGAAAGTCTGATTAGAGAGGAGAATGTAGACTGGGAGGGGAGGACATGGAAGCAGCAAATATGGATTCTCTATAGGCGGGAACAAAAAGATGGGAGAGGGAGAGATGGCCATATGCTCACTGATAAAACTTAAGGTCTTCTTCCTTATGTTGTCTTGCAGACCATAGGTATGGTTGGGGGAAAAGGGGCATGTTTCATGTATGAGTCAAACATCTGCTTCCTTCCGTCTTTTCCTTTTTTTCTGCTGTCTACAAGTCTTGGTCTTCTGAATTCAGGCCCTGGTCACTGTTCTCTGTTCATTGCTTTGGTGCTGCCTCTACCAGTGCACTTGTGTCACTCACATGCTAGCACTGACCCACCCTGACCAGTGACACCCATAGAGCATCTCTTTATGTCTTTGTCTGTCCGTCATTGCTGCCTAGAGCTTCTCATCATCAGCCTGTCCCTGCATTGCACATGCCTATTGTGCTCTTAGGCTGAAGGAAAACAACTTTTTCTTCTCCCATTCCAAGAATCTGTCCCATATTTCATGTCATGCTGGGGGGCAGTGTGTGTGTGTGTGTGTGTGTGTGTGTGTGTGTGTGTGTGTGTGTGTGTAATGGGGAGGGAACAATAAATTAGAAAATGTGACTGGATACAGGGGGGAGTGTTGTTTACCCCTTGGTACTTGGCTGGCATATTAAGTCTTGGCTCCATCAGAGCCAGGTCCCCTGTTAGAGCTGAAACTTACTTGTTAGCCTTTGTAAGTTTAGTAAATCATATCAATTTTAAAATGTCCGTTAAAATATTTGTGTTTTGAGGCAAACAATTTTTGTCTCTTGTTTGATTCATCAGGGTCTGGGAAGACTCCCAGACTTCATAAGGTTGTGTAAGTCTTTAATTTCTGAAAAGGAGAAAACATGCATATGTAGGAAATGACCTTGGGTTAGATCACTTAACTTGCTTGTCTGGATAATCCCTCCCTAGTTTTTAACCATGTCTGTCCTTGGAAATCCAGTCATCTAAACAAGAATTTCGGGAGAGATATTGCTGTTTAATTCAAATGTCTAGTATTTTACTCTTCCCATTTCTTTCTGCTCCAATGGAGACCATTCTTAAGTGGTAGTTTCAAGTCTTAGGTAGAGAACATAGAATTTTCCCCGTCACTCATGCTAATTTTATCCACAGGAGTAATTTAGTCTGGAAAGTGGATGGGTCGTCAACAGGATAGATCAAATGGATACTTATGTAAAGGTAGCATTTTAGACTCTCCTGGGAGCACTGATAACACTCTTCAAAGTGGTTCTTGTTGAACTCACTGAACCTTAACTTTGAAGATGAGGAACGTTATACCTGTTACTCCTGTACTGTAATTTATAATCCATTTCTTAGGCCTCCTTGCTTTGAAGTTTGTCTTTTTAAATCATTAGTTATCATTTTGCCCCGCTGACAGGAGGACTCTGAGGGGTTAAGAGATCTGTAGCTTTTTGTTATCAGTTCAAATTTATTGTGTCTTTAATAATTTTTGTAAATGACAATTATGTTCATTTTGATGATGCCTTTTGGGAAAAGAGCACACAAGGAATCAGATAGTCCATGTTCTTCTAGAATTGCAGATTAAATTGTAAACTCAGCTAATCTTTGCAAGTTATATTAGTCTTTTTGGGGCTCACTACCTGAGGGAGTGGTAGTTTAGCCTACTCATTAAAAAAAACCAAAGAAACAAACAAAAAACCCCACGAAAATTTTTTAAAAAAAGGGCGTTAAAAGTGGACATCACCAACAGATATGAGCTATGATCACAGGGTGTTGAGCAAATCTTATCATTGTCCATGTGTGCCATGATGGGAGAACCGTCAGGAAGCCTTGTGCAATGAATCTACTCTCAAGTAGGCAGAAAAAAATAAAAAGAGACATTGTGTGGCAGAAGCAAATCAAGCTGTAATTTCTTGCTCTTTAGAAATGTCAATTCAACCTTTTTTTTTTTTCCCCTTTAGGTGAACCACTTTCCCTTCTCAACTTACCTTCAATTGTTCTGTAATTATCATCCTTTGTGTTATTAGGTAGCTGTGCAATATTCATATTTCTAATATGAAATGTACACATGAAAGTTTAACACTTTCACCCCTGTCTCTGGTACTCCACCAGCTTAAACTTAAAAACTGGCATTGCCAAGGGAAAATACACACATATGCATACTATCAAGACAAGTGAGTCAACCTAGCACAGATACACTGGGTCACAGTGCAGAATGCAAGCGTAGGCATGAGCCCCTTGGATGAGATGGTGAAATAGGAAGCAGCTGCGGCCACAGCTCAGGCTCTTCTCTCAGTCCTGTAGGAGGCTTAGAGAATATTGTCCTAAGCCCAGTAGAAAACAGTCACCCATACTTTCAAGGCAAAAACAAAGAGAAAAACAAAACTCCCTGTTATTTCGCCTGCTTCCAAGGATTTTAATAAGCCATACAACTTAAGAAATGGAGGATAACCAAATAGGAAAGCACCACTCTCAGATTAGAAGAAACCTGAAACAGTCTGGCCAGTTTCTCATTATAATGTGTGTTGTAATTAGATGAGTTCTGATAAACTCGGTTCAGAGGCCTAGAGAAGGAAAATTTTTCTAGTGTTTGGGTGACTGAATTCATTTTCTTTGCTGAATTTCATTTAAGTTCTGGGTCAGATGAAAAACGTACGTTCTCATTCTTTGCTTTCCAGATCAGAGAAGCACTACACTACATTTGGCTTCACTATAAATCAAACCCATTGGAAACCAAGGTTACGTGGCTCGATGTATTTCCCCAGGCTTTGCTTTACTCTGGGCCTCTGTGACGTGTGTGCAGGCAGAAACTTCAGACTCGCTCTACCCTTCATTCTTAGCAACTATTTTTATTGACTTTTTATGACAATTTTCTTTTTTTATAATGTAAATGTAAAGATATTTCCTATTTAGTATTGTGAAAGCATGTGAATATTTTTTGTTAAATGGCACCCTGAAGACAGAAAAGAAGATGGAAAGCCATAATAAAGTTAAATGATTGGTATGGGAAAAGTATTTAATCTAAGGCTTGAAACTTTTTCCAGCTTGCATTGCATCGTGATATGAAGTATTACTTTATGTAATTCTTTTGGGCATATGCAGGCATTTTATCAAGATTAGTGGCTTGATTAACCAGCCCTCTTGGCATATTTGGGTTGTAAGCAGCACATGGTCAGTGTAAGGATGGGCGGGAAAGCCCTGCATCACAGGGCTGGGACTTCCAAACCTCACCAATATGATTAAAAAATCAGAGCCTCTGAAAAAGACTTCTTACCCCAGCATCTTTGAGAGTAGTGCTACTTTCAAATTCAAAAATAAGAAGATCTTATTAACAAACCAAAGTGGAAGCTAGGACCTCATGTGTCCTAAGTTAATTCTAACTGAATCTTATTGTAGCAAGATTATAATATGGAATAGCCAAGCATAGTTTTAGATGCAAATTTTATTCTATGGTAAGACATTGTTTTAAATTAGTCTCAGTGAGACTATAGAATAATATCAAAATGTAAAACACAACTGGAAAGTGATATGATTAAATTATAAGAATTAAATTGTACCCATTTACCCAATGTAATAGGAAAGCACATGCCAGCTTGCTCTAGGACCCGCGTGAAGTCCATTCACTAGAGAGTCTTCTTGTAAAGAGATCTGCCCAAACCATTTTCTAGATTTTATCTTTTCCAGACTTTCTCTGTAACTCTTTTGGTGGGTCTTTCTTTTTGCACAGAATGAATACATTCATCAGCCTGAAGCCAAACTCTGGGAAATACCAAAAATATATACAACCCAGACTCTGCCCTCCTGGAGTTTGCATTCTGGTTGGAGATACAAGACATATGCACAAGAAACATTTGAAGTGATGTGTGATCGGATAACTGAACTGATCCTACAGGGACTAGGAGATTAGAGGGCCAGTGTGATTGGAATGTTTGGGAAACACTTTTTGGGAGAAGTTAGGATTTGATGGATGGACAAGATCTAAAAAGGAGGAGACAAGGCAAGATGCCTTGGGGATATGGCATTAATAAAAGTGGAAATAAGGGAGTGAACTCAGAATGTATTCATTCAGTAATTATTTATTGAGTGCCTGCCAGGAAAATATGCAGTAAATATGATGAGGTCTTGCCTCTCATGAAGTTTCCATTCCAGTGTGATGAGATAGACAATAAAAAGAAAACAAAAGCAAAATATTTTGAGACTGTGAATGTGCAATTGATGCAATAAACAAGGTGAAGCGATAAAGACAGGGAGGTGGGGGTGGGAGTGTAGTCAATGTTTCTCAAGATTTTAACGTGCATGTGAATCTCCCAGAGGTCTCGTTAAAAGTTAGATTCTGATTCAGAAGTTCTGGGGTGGATCTGAGAGTCTGCATTTTCAAAAAGATCCCAAGGGTTGCCAGTGCTACTGGTTCACAGCCCACATTTTGAGTAGCAAGGCTTTAGATGGTATGATCTGAGAATCTTGGGTGATATAAGGCTGGAGGTAGCACAGGAATCCTGGTAGAATAGGATGAGGGGGAAGAAAGAAAGAGAAGGTTAAGAGAAAGATTGGGGCCAGACTGAGGGGAACCCACATTGCCATGATTAGGACCACGGAGGTAGGACTTGAGCATCAGGGCCAGTGTTGAAAATGCCTCATGTGGCAGACACTCACGGGATGGAGTCGAGTAGGGCTCACAGAGCATCATGTCAAGACACACATAGAAAATGATGCTATCACTGCAGAGTGGAGAAAAGTGGGCTTCTGCTTGGGGAAGATCTGGGTTCAAAGGACAGAAGACTCAAGACATAGGATTTCAGGAATCCAAGCACACCAGGATGAGCCCCTTGTTTATGGAAAGGCAGGAGTGAACTGGAGAAACAACAGAACCAAAAACATTTTTCGTTTAGAACTTTGTGAGTGTTTGGTTATACATTGTGGAGAAGGGAGATGGTTTTAGGGGCGCTGGGACCTCAAAAATTCCACAGGCAGCTGAACACACACGATTGGCACTCAAGCAAGAGTTCTGCCCAGGAGTTAAATTTTTTTGAGTCAAACCCTAAGAGTTTCAGATGTGTAAACAAGTAACTCCTTTCAGGACAAGAGAATGAAGAAAAGAAAAGAAGAGCAGATTACTGAAGACTGTACTTCAGGGCATATTTACGGCCTGTGGAAGGAAAATGTGGGGCACAGGAAGGAGGCATTTTTTTCACTTTCTTCCTTTGTTGGGAAGCAGACACAGGGCACACAGGGTGGGAAGCAGCCTGACGTCTCCCGGTGAGACCCAGGACCAAGGTAGCCAGAGCCAGGGGCACCATGGTGGCCAGGCCTACACCCAGCATCACCACCTAGCAGGGAGAGGACGTGGACCTTTCCGCACCGTGGTCTTTAGTCTTCCCCAGGAAGATCAGCGGCCCCACCATGACATCTGCCTCTTCTGTCATGTGCTTGCGATTTCAAGGAACAGACTGTCCCTCCAGGCAGGAGAGCTGGTGAGAAATGCAGGAGGATCAAAATGTTGTCAGGAGTAATAGATGTCCAGTGTGGGCGCTGGATACTGTGTGTTTTAGGACTTCGACTGTTGTCACTGTCATTGTAGATATGCTGATTGTGAAAGCAGGTCTTTAATTCTACTACATTGTCCCTGCCTCCCCAAAGCTCTCTTTTAGACCACAATTGTTTGTTCAAGCATTTCCATAAGTCCCTTCCATCTCCATGGTGGAGGGGCAAGAAGAAAGGGAAGGTGACCAAGAAGAGGCCAAAGTCTGGACCATTGCAGAATCTGAACTTCCCCAGCTACTGTGGGTCCTGAAGCCCACGGTTCTCTGTAGGATGCACTGTTGATATACACCCTAGGGAATGGGGAGGAAGAGAAAAACTTGCCTTTGTCTAATAGAATTTCCCTCTAAAGCTGTCCTTTGCTTGTGTATTATAGCGAAGCTAAGTCCCGAAGAGGCTCCGTGAGTTTCGAGAGAAAATTACATCTGTTAGCAGTAAGCTAGGAATGAGGACCCAAGTTTTCTCCACTTTCTGAGTGGTGATCTTTTTATTGCAATTAGAGCAAACAGTGAGCAACGTTAAACACAGAGGGTATATATAGGATCCCTCGCCCCCGCGTCGATGGGAGCTTTCATTTTTGCATTCATTGAGCTCAGTCTTTAGCCTTTTTAGATTCAGGACATAAGGTGACATTTTTATGTTTACTGTATTCCGCATGTTATGAATGCAGGAAAACCTTCAGTGAATATTTTAGGCAGCTCCACATCAAAATACTAGGTGGCAGTCTAACACTGCCTTTGGGTATTCAGAACTCCCATCTGGTTTTAACAATGGCATTTTAACAAAAATTTTTGGAGATATTAAAAAAAAAATAACTTCAAATGGAAGCTTTACAGAAACAAGTAAGTGAAGGTGTGTGATGTGTTTGTAAACTATCTTTCCTCAAACCCATAGTTTTAACTACAAATTACACATGCAATTGAATGAAATACTAAAAACTTAAGACTTAACCAGAGAGGACATCCAGGGGTGCTTCTAGAACCCAATTATTCTTGAAGATAAATAACTATCTTCTAAATATTTCAAAAATCGGTGAAAATGGAGAGAAACTCTAAAGAGTCAGTCTTGTTATTAAAATGAAATTGGTTAATCCTAAAGAATATGATTGAGGAAAATAAAATAAGTTGGTTTAAAAAAAAAAGACAACCAAAAAATAAACAAAGGATATCAATAGCTATTTCCCAGTAGAAATACATATGGCAAAGAACATATGCAAAACACTTAACCTCTAATAAGAAAGAAAATTCAATTAAATGAGAACACTTTTATTGCCTCTCAATTTGACAGAATTATTTTCAAAAGCTCTATCCCAAAGAAAAATCAGAGAAGTGGCCAGAGATCTATGTATAAGCATCATCCTTGATGTTTTGTTTATGAAAATCTAAAGACACTAATGCTTAGAAAGTGGTATTTCTTAAAATGGAATATTATGCATTCTTAATTTATAGGACTTTGTATTTGTTAGCCTCTAAAATTATATTATGTCCAACTAATGTAAAAATGCAGACACATAATGTTTAAAAACTCTCAGAGAAGAAGTGTAAGTTTACCTTTGCTGGAAGGACAGTTTGCTGTGCAGTTTTTGGGTCTTCAGGAGAATCGATCATATGTATAATTATAAGAATGTATACATATAAATATGTGTAAGTAGGTCAATGCCTGGGATCGTGGTGAAGGAGCAGATTCATAATCAAATGCATCGCTGGTGGCTCGACTCAGCTGCAGCTGGCTAACTCAACTGCAGGAGGGTCAAGGGAAAGAAATCCAGTCCCTTCCTTGAGATTCTTTTCTGGAATCGCATGAGTGCATGTGTGGGACATTAATGCCACACTCAGGGCTGCCGTCAGCTCATAGATTTCCCAGTGGCAACAAAGAAGGGAAGAATTCAGCAAATCAGGAAGGAACCCAAACCTTTCTCCTCAGTGATTATCAAAATATCATCATCTGTAAATATCTTGCCACATGGGCAAAAGTATCAATCTGCTTTTAGTTCCTTTCTTAACACAGTCTTTCCTATTCAGCGTGTTATTTTTTGTCAAAAGCGAGATATTATAATTGCTTGGTTTGCTGTTTGTTTTATGTAATGATATGGAATAAAGAAGACTAAGGAAAAATCAATAGAATTGCCTATCCAAAGAAAAGAGGTTGCTTGTTGCATTCTGCTAGAAATATATGAATTGGATGTTCAGTGTATTTCTTCACTAACTTAATTTATCGATTCAATTACATTGCCCTTATTGTGGAAATAGTAGATAAAAATGAAGGAAACTTTGGCAAAATGATCTGACACTTTGGCAACTGTAAAGTATAAGGAATCTATAGAATCCAATCTTAGAATTCAGTACCCAATAGGAATTTTTAAAAGGTTTTACTTCTCGGATGAAAACATTTAAAAAATAACAGCCACATATGGTCCCAAACTAAAAACATAATCATAACCTACACATAATCAAAATTCTGGTGCTTTCATCTCACACGCCTACAATGTGACTTGTTGAAAACCTGGATAGGAGGTAACTTCTTTAATGACTCTTCTTTTAGCAAAGTGTGGGGTTTTTTTCTGTGAAAAAACTGAAAAGCAACACCGAGGTGCTCGTTAATAGTATTTTTCTAGAACCATGTCGTTTGGCAAGGAGAAAAAGTGTGAGACTTCTAAGTTCTTTCTTAAAATTTACATTACGAAAACACGTCAGTAACCATGAGAAGGTCTTTCTGTACCAAAGAGATATTAGGGACATCCTATTTCCAGGCTTCCAGCCTGCTGATGAGGTCCTACCCTTTATGTAAAATGACAATGCTGCTGACCTATTATCATCATCTCCATGGAGAATCATAGAATGGTCCATGGGGGAGGAAGCCGTGGCAATTGTCCCCCTGGGTCCTCTCATTTCACAGATGAGCTTGCTCATTTGAGTGGTTTTTCCAGTATAGGTCAAAACCTACTCTAATGAGACTGATGAAACAACAGATTTTATGACAATGGAACACAAAGGAAGCTTATAATATTATTCATTATTTTTAAAATTTGCATACTTGAAACAAATGTTTCGGCTGCCCCTTATTTGTACAATTAATAAGGTGGGGGAAGAGAGGAGAAGGAAATAGATGGTTTTGAGCAAATGCAGATTTTGAGTGAATATGGAGCGCTAGGGAGGGTAGATGTTTGGATTTTGTTTACAATTATATTTCAGTGCAATTTGAGATCATCTTTAGAAAAATCCTCATGTTTTGTAAAGGGTTGCAGAATTTCTCCTTTGTTTGTTTGAATTTACTCATGCAATCTTTTTTTTTAAAGCATTTTTCTTTTCAGCCGTGCTGTGTGGCTTGTGGGATCTTAGTTCCCTGACCAAGGATTGAACCCGGGTCCCAGCAGTGAAAGCACTGAGTCCTGACCACTTGGTCACCAGGGAATTCCCTATTTATGTAATCCTTGTATCTAGGATTCCTAGCCCTGGGTTATCTATTGCTCAGGGATATATCTTGTCTATGATTCTGCTTTTTCAGAAACATGGGAGATGTGCTCTATTTGACTTCCTGGTGTCTTAGTAACTTCAGAAGTTGTGAGAATCTGAAGGGACCACTTGATCCAGCCCTCTCCTTTTACAAGTGAGAAAACCGAAGCCTGGGGATGGTAAGGTCTGTCCAAGGTCAATGGCAGAGCTGAGACAAGGACCAAGGTCTCTTGTCTGTCTGAAGTGGGGTGATTTTTCTACCACATCACTCTTGCCTTGCAGGTATTTCCTCCCCTCAGCAATTTAATGGATATGCTAGCCATCTTCTCATAGAGACTCACTGTCCCTTTCTAGGGTGACTGAAACCTACCCCAATCCAATTGTCCTTCTTATCTCCTTCCAACAGGTGGTGACAAAGCATTCCCACCTCTCTCTGGGCACTAATTAGGCACTACTGAACCCACCTGGGATTGTTAGCAACAGTTGCTGGTCACCAGCCTCTCTCTAAGAGAAACTGTAGTAGAGGCTCTCATAATTACCTGTCACAGGGACCCAGGTGGGGACAGGCTGCCTTCAATGCACGTAGTGTGAGAATTAGGAAGTAAGTATGAACACAAGCCTCAGGATGCTTGCTTCAAATTTTGGCTTTACCACTTGCGCAAGCTACTTATCTCTGTGTGTCAGTTTCGTCATCTATAAAATGGGGATGATAGTGGTATCTCTTTAACAGGATTTCTATGAGGATTCAGTGACTTAATACATATAAAATATTTTAAACAGCAACTACTACATAGTAAGTGCTCAGTTAATGCAATCTAATATTACTAATATGAGTTTTCATATATAAACAGGGTCATATTTATTTTTGGTCAAGATAGTAGACTGAGGAATGACAGTTATTTCTGCACATGATTTTCTGTGTTGCAGCTATAGTGAGCATCTTTCAGTTCACAGAGCAAGCTTTTCTCTGATCTGCCCCTTTGCATACATCATTCCCTTTGACTATAGTTTTTCTGTCTTCACTCTTATCATCTACTTAGAGTCTATTTGTCCTTCAGATTTTAGAACCAGCATTACTTTTTCAGGGGCACCTTCCACGACCCCCTAATATCAATACTTTACTATAGATTCTTATAGCTCTCTTCTCATAGAACCATATTCATAGCACTTATAACATATAATTTTATACACATAGGTGTGAATATTTGATCAAAGTCTATCTTCCCCACTAGACTGTAACCTGAATTAATTAGCATAGGGATTTTACCTGCTTTTGTTGACCGTTGGCTCCCTAATGCCTGTACATTATGGTACACATTGCAAGTGTTCAATAGCTCTTTGTAAAATGAATGAACAGATGAAGTTGGGTCTAAGAGAGTTTTTATCCTGAGATCAAATTGATGACAACTTGTGTACACTGAATTCTCGTGAAGGGCAGGGCAAATATGTGGATGGAATGAGACGAACGCCATCACAGTTTTTTGTACAGTCTGCCATGGGAAATAAGACTCTGAAGATAAGGTGGTCTTCAGTCCCACAAAGCCAGAGTTCATTTCCCCTGTTGTAAAACAGAAAAATTAACTTCATAATTTTATAATATTTAATAACATGAAATATTATAAAACGCATGATTTTAAGTGCACAGCTTGGTAAAGTTTTTATAAATATATGCCCCCCATGACCAGCGCCACAATGGACTGAACTACTTCGGTCCATTGTCTTAATCAGGTTGGTGTCATTTCTCATTGGTCTTTCTACTCATGTTCCACTCTGATCTGGCTTCCTCCAGCAATTAGGCTGATTCATTTATTACATAAACCGAATTATTTGAGGCTACTACTTAAAAGCATTCAGAGGCTCCCAGCTATAATAGAATAAACCCAAACTCCTTACCATGGCCTAAATGTCCTGTGTGATCTGGCGCCTGCCCTGCCCCTAGGCTGTCCTACACCCTTTTTCCTCTTGTATTCTGTACTTCTTGCAACACTGATCTTCTTTCAGTTCCTTGAATTTGCCAAGTTCTTTCTTACTCTAGACTCAGATTCAACCACTCTTTTTCTACTTCTTACCCTTCAGGTTTGTGATAAGCAAATGACGGCCTCCCAGAAATGTCCATGTCCTAACCCCTTAACTAGGACTCTGTTACCTTACATGGCAAAAGAGACTTTGAAGATGTGATTAAGTTAAGGATTTTGGAAGCAGAGGTGGTATGATTGCTGGCTTTAAAGATGAAGGGGGCCACAAGCCAAGGAACGTGGGCAGCCTCTAGAAACTGGCAAAGGCAAGGAATGAATTTTCCCCTAGAGCCTCCAGAAGGAACACAGCCCCGCCATCATCTTGATTTTAGCTCCATGAGACTCATTTCTGACTTCTGACATCTGAACTGTAAGATAATAAGTTTGTGTTGCTTTAAGCCACTAAGGTTGTGGTTATTTCTTACAGCAGCAATAGGAAACTAATACACAGTCTCTCCTTAAAAATGTCATTTCTACAAGGACACCTTCTCCAACAACCCCATCTTAAATAGAGCCCCTCACCTCTTCTCCCATTCCCACCCATAGTATCTACTTCACTACCTTGTTTGGTTTTTTTGTAGTAAAACTTACCACTTGTAATCATTTTTTACTTCTTCTTTGTCATTCTCACTTGTGTTCTCTGGGGCCAGGGATAATATCTCGTTCACCATTATATCTTCAGGAACTAGTAAAGCACCTGCAACTCTATAATTATGTGCTTAACAAATATTTATAAACGATCCAGGTCTGTGCTCTTCAATATAGTAGCCACTAGTCATATGTGGCTATTGATCGCTGGCAATGTGGCTAGTCCAAACAGAGATGAACTGTAAGTGGAAAACACCAAACTTCCAAGTCTTAGTAATGAAAAAGGAATACACAATATCTCCTTAATATTTTTAATCTTAATTCCATGTTGAAATGATGATATTTTAGACATACTGGGTTCAATAAATATATTATTTATTTAATATTAAATTATTTAAATTTGTTTCACCTATTTCTTTTTCATGTTATTAACATAGATACTAGAAATTTAAAATTATATATGTGCCTTACACTATTTTTCTGTTGGACAGCACTTATTCAGATTGTTGATTTCTTGATAGTAAAACTCATATTTTATTCCTTTTTGTGTGACTCGAAATGATTTGCACACAGTAGCTTCTCCATAATGTTTGCTGTATGAATACTTGTTAAATAAGTTATTTTATTAAGAATATATAATATTGTACAAGTGTATAAAATTGGGCTAAAATAGCCAATTTGCATTCAGCAGTTTTTACCAGCTATATTTGTGGCTGCACATAATATTTTTCACCTGATAGATTTTCTCGTTGCTTTAAAATTAACACTATGTGTTACAAATCAGCAACTGGAAATAGAGGTAGAGGGCAAAATACTATGTTAGAATGTCTTGTGTTATTTGGTCCAGTGGAATTCTACCTTCAGGGACACAGCTTTTTCCTGAGAACACCCACTTTCTTATGAAATACTTAAAGCCGTATCGAAGGAAATCCATTAGGCAGTGCTTCTCCGTCACTGTCTGCAAAGTACTCTGAAAGTCCAAAAGGGGGAAAGCATACTCATGTGTTAGGAAATGGAGCGTTTAGGGTCTAGCCTAGGGTCCTGCCCAATCCCATCTTGCTTGAATTTTCTTTAACATCCACTATTTTGTCTTAAAAATTCATGAGACTATTACATTTTATTCCATAATTTGTTTGTATTTGTTTTAGTATAAAAATATTGCTCTGTAGTCCAAATCCTCAAGTAAAATAGGTACTTTGCTTTTGTCTGAGGCTACTTGTGCCCAGGATGTACTGATCCACCCAGGGGCGCTGGTACTGCACAGTGAGAAGTGTGGAATTAGGACTGATGTCCTGACCCTTGATGTTTTGGGGAATCCTTATATGGCTGTAAGAACAACTGGTTAAACAGTGAGCAGCGTAGAAGCTGGTGGGGAGAGGAAGAAGTGGTTCTCCCAGTTGATGTGGAGGTGGAGGGTGAGGAGAAATAAGAGTGAAAAACTATCAATACAAACACAGAGATCAGCTCAAAGCCTGTGTTTAATAACAAGAAGAATTGGTGGATCAATCTCGTCTCTAATCTCCCTTCATGTCCTTCTGGCTTCGGGCTGCCTTTTGAGGCGTGTGTGTATATGTGTGTGTGTGTATGTGTGTTTCAGTGCACCCTCGCGCACCTTTAAAAGCAACACTTGGAATCTTTTTTGCCTATATAACAGTTGGGGGGAAGAGGAAGACAGAAGATTATTTTTCTAGACCAGTCTCTCTCTTGCCTAAATCTATTAAGAGATAGCCTGGCCCACCATCCTTCTTTTGGTAATCGGCAGTTTACATACACGATTATTTAATACCCATGTCAGCCTTGAAATGGTTGGTTATTACCATTTGATAGATGGGCAAACTGAGTTTCAAAGAGGTTACAAAGTACATCCATAGTCTATTCAGTTTGTAAATGGCAGAGTCAGGATTAAGAGACTGGCTCCATGCTGTTCCCATCACATTTTCCTGCCTTTCCAGCAGGTTTAGGGTCTGTTTCAACTTGATTCTACAATTTCTTTTTCGTGCCTCCTTTGTCCCGGGGACCATGCTAGACTTAAAAGAGTATACAAAGATGAATACAGACATGTTCCCTGCTGATTCCCGGGGCTGCAACATTTTCCCTCCCTGACACTCAAAGCAGCAGGTAAGAAGGATAGTAACTATTCAATTACTTTCTCGGGGCCATTCATCCCGAGTAGCCCAGAGTTAAACAGTTCCTACTTAACATTAGCAGATGGTGAATGAGGCAACAATGTCAGCACTAGAAACAAAACGAAAGTAATAAAAAGAATTGGCACTTGGATAGAAAAGATGAACCACCATTCCTGCTGGTCCTTTGTCTCAATCATTCAGTAGAAAAAAAAAAAATCACTTCATAAACCAGTCGAAGCTGGTCTCATTCTACCATTCACAAATATGGAATTACTTGCTTCGAATGCTAAACGAATGTCTTTGCCAGAGCACTGGGGCTGATAAAACTTACTGTGCAATTCTTACTTATGTCCTAGAGAGGACTTATTTATGTTAGCTTGTGTCATCTTTTCATTCTTGAAATGTGTTTTTTATGTATTTGCTTTTGAAAACTGGAGTAGATGTCAGTATAGAAAGAAGCTTTTCCATTACTGTAACTGAAATATAATTTTGAAAATGAGTGATGTGAAACAATGCATTGATTCTTTGCATTTTACCACAAGAGGTTGGAGCCAAAGGAAAATAGCAACTGCATTTTTATAAAATTAAGGCTAACCTGAAATTATGGTTGGATTCCAAGCAGTGCTAAATCCAGAGTGTGGGGAGTGTACAAGCCCTAAATATGATGGTCCACAACAGACTGGTTCATGACATTTTTGTAGTTAGGGTCCAAAGACGACAGGCACAACTTATCTTCTTGTAAAAATATACATATACATACTTACACAACACATATGTACATGTGCCCACATAGAGATAAAAGCTTGTTTGAAAAAAACAAATTCTGTCTTAATCCTCTTAAAAAAGGTAAAAAGCTGAGTCTCCAAGTTTTGCTCTGTGTGCCCCTACAATCTCAATGAATACCTCTGGGGAAAAGAGCTGAATTGTAGCAATCATATGTAACATGGTAATCAGGCACCACTCCAAGGCATTTTATAAGATTCCCAAGAGATTTGGTGAAAGTTGAAAATTAATTTCTAAACTATTCAGTTTTATTTTCCATTAATTTTTATATTTTTAACATGTGTTGTGAATCTTTTTCTTCGTCTTTCTTGATTATGGCATGTCTACTTTTTAAAATGAAATTAGAACTGTAACTTTTCACTGGGTAATCATTCTACTTTTTTGATATGCATCCTAGGATGGTCCAACGCACATCTCAAAGTCAACAGTAAACTATCTAAATGAGCACCAAATATCTGTACCCATCTGGCTTGTAGCCAAGTTGGCAGATTTGTAATAATTTGAAACTAGAAGAAGTTTTCGAAGCTTTTACACAGAATATATCCAACATGTTCCAGCAGAAACCACTCTCCACGTTTCTTTTCTAAATGATAAACACAGTTTTTTTTCTCTTAAAAAAAAAGATTCGTTATTTATTTATGATACAAATTCTTACTAAACTAAGAATAGAATGGAACTTCTTGAACTCATGCAGCTTCCATGACAAAAATTCACAGCAAACATTATACATAATGGCCCTTAACCCCCATCCCAGACACCCTGGCCAGGGGAGAGGCCACCCCAAGCCATGAGAGAAATGGGGGTTTGGTTAAGGCATTCCCTTCTTCTTCTTCTTTTTTTTTTGTGGTTACAGTATCTGCCCAAACCTGTAGGCAGAAATCAGAATGTTTTTATTTATATATGTATTTTAAAACTTTTTTAAAATTTTAATTTTATTTATTTTTTTGTACAGCAGGTTCTTATTAGTCATCCATTTTATACACATCAGTGCATACATGTCAATCCCAATCTCCCAATTAATCACACCACCATCCCCACCCCCCCGTGGCTTTTCCCCCTTGGTGTCCATACGTTTGTTCCCTACATCTGTGTCTCAATTTGTGCCCTGCAAAGTGTTTCCTCTGTACCATTTTTCCTAGGTTCCACATACAGGTGTTAATATACGATATTTGTTTTCTTCTTTCTGGCTTACTTCACTCTGTATGACAGTCTCTAGATCCATCCACGTCTCTACAAATGACCCAATTTTGTTTCTTTTTATGGCTCAGTAATATTCCATTGTATATAAGTACCACATCTTCTTTATCCATTCGTCTGTCGATGGGCATTTATGTTTCTTCAATGACCTGGCTATTGTAAATAGTGCTGCAGTGAACATTGGGGTGCATATATCTTTTTGAATTATGGTTTTCTCTGGGTATATGCCCAGTAGTGGGATAGCTGGATCATTTGGTAATTTTATTTTTAGTTTTTTAAGGAACCTCCATACTGTTTTCCATAGTGGCTGTATCAATTTACATTCCCACCAACAGTGCAAGAAGGTTCCCTGTTCTCTGCACCCTCTCCAGCATTTATTGTTTGTAGATTCTCTAATGACTCCCATTCTAACTGGTGTGAGGTGGTACCTCATCGTAGTTTTGATTTGCATTTCTCTAATAATTAGGGATGTTGAGCAGGTTTTCATATGCTTCCTGGCCATCTGTTATGTCTTCTTTGGAGAAATGTCTATTTAGGTCTTCTGCCCATTTTTGGATTGGGTTGTTTGTTTTTTTTAATATTGAGCTGCATGAGCTGTTTATATATTTTGGAGATTAATCCTTTGTCCGTTGATTCGTTTGCAAATATTTTCTCCTGTTCTGAGGGTTGCCTTTTAGTCTTGTTTATGATTTCCTTTGCTGTGCAAAAGCTTTGAAGTTTCATTAGGCCCCATTTGTTTATTTTTGTTTTCATTATCATTACTCTAGGATGTGGATCAAAAAAGATCTTGCTGTGATTTATGTCAGAGTGTTCTTCCTATGTTTTCCTCTAAGAGTTTTACAGTGTCCAGTCTTAGATTTAGGTCTCTAATCCATTTTGAGTTTATTTTTGTGTATGGTGTTAAGGAGTGTTCTAATTTCATTCTTTTACATGTAGCTGTCCAGTGTTCCCAGCACCACTTATTGAAGACACTGTCTTTTCTCCATTGTATATCCTTGTCTACTTTGTCATAGATTAGTTGACCATAGGTGCATGGGTTCATCTCTGGGCTTTCTATCTTGTTCCATTGATGTATGTTTCTGTTTTTGTGCCAGTACCATATTGGCTTGATGACTGTAGCTTTGTAGTATAGTCTGAAGTCAGGGAGCCTGATTCCTCCAGCTTCGTTTTCTTCCCTCAAGACTGCTTTGGCTATTCAGGGTCTTTTGTGTCTCCATACAAATTTTAAGACTTTTTGTTCTAGTTCCGTAAAAAATGCCATTGGTAATTTGATAGGGATTGCATTGAATCAGTAGATTGCTTTGGGTAGTAGAGTCATTTTCCCAATATTGATTCTTCCAATCCAAGAACATGGTATATCTCTCCATCTGTTGGTATCATCTTTAATTTCTTTCATCAGTGCCTTATAGTTTTCTGCATATAGGTCTTTTGTTTCCCTAGGTAGGTTCATTCCTAGGTATTTTATGCTTTTTGTTGCAATGGTAAATGGGAGTGTTTCCTTAATTTCTCTTTCAGATTTTTCATCATTAGTGTATAGGAATGCAAGAGATTTCTGTGCATTAATTTTGTATCCTGCAACTTTACCAAATTCATTGATTAGCTCTAGTAGTTTTCTGGTGGCATCTTTAGGATTCTCTATGTATGGTATCATGTCATCTGCAAACAGTGACAGTTTTACTTCTTCTTTTCTAATTTGTATTCCTTTTATTTCTTTTTCTTCTCTGATTGCCATGGCTAGGACTTCCAAAACTATGTTGAATAATAGTGGTGAGAGTGGACATCCTTGTCTTGTTCCTGATCTTAGAGGAAATACTTTTGTTTTTCACCAATGACAATGATGTTTGCTGTGGGTTTGTTGTATATGGCCTTTATTATGTTGAGGTAGGTTCCCTCTATGCCCACTTTCTGGAGAGTTTTTATCATAAATGGCTGTTGAATTTTGTCAAAAGCTTTTTCTGCATCTATTGAGATGATCATATGGTTTTTATTCTTCAATTTGTTAATATGGCTTATCACATTGATTGATTTATGTATATTGAAGAATCCTTGCATCCCTGGGATAAATCCCACTTGATCATTGTGTATGATCCTTTTAATGTGTTGTTGGATTCTGTTTGCTAGTATTTTGTTGAGGATTTTTACATCTATATTCATCAGTGATATTAGTCTGTAATTTTCTTTTTTTGTAGTATCTCTTTCTGATTTTGGTATCAGGGTGGTGGTTGCCTCATAGAATGAGTTTGGGAGTGTTCCTTCCTCTGCAAATTTTTGGAAGAGTTTGAAAAGGATGGGTATTAGCTCTTCTCTAAATGTTTGATAGAGTCCACCTGTGAAGCCATATGGTCCTGGACTTTTGTTTGTTGGAAGATTTTTCATCAATTTCAATTTCATTACTTGTGATTGTTCTGTTCATCTTTTCTATTTCTTCCTGGGTCAATCTTGGAATTTTATACCTTTCCACGAATTTTTCCATTTCTTCCAGGTTGTCTATTTTATTGGCATAGAGTTGCTTGTAGTAGTCTCTTAGGATGCTTTGTATTTCTGCAGTGTCTGTTGTAACTTCTCCTTTTTCTTTTGTAATTTTATTGATTTGAGTCCTCTCCCTCTTTTTCTTGATGAGTCTGGCTAATGGTTTATCAATTTTGTTTATCTTCTCAAAGAACCAGCTTTTAGTTTTATTGATCTTTGCTATTGTTTTCTTTGTTTCTATTTCATTTATTTCTGCTCTGATCTTTATGATTTCTTTCCTTCTGATAACTTTGGGTTTTGTTTGTTCTTCTTTCTCTAGTTCCTTTAGGTGCAAGGTTAGATTGCTTATTTGAGATTTTTCTTGTTTCTTGAGGTAGGCTTGTATAGCTATAAACGTCCCTCTTAGAACTGCTTTTGCTGAATCCCATAGGTTTTGGTCGTCCTGTTTTCATTGTCATTTATCTCTAGGTATTTTTTCATTTCATCTTTGATTTCTTCAGTGATCTCTTGGTTATTTAGTAACGTATTGTTTAGCCTCCATGTGTTTCCATGTTTTACGTTTTTTTCCCTGTAATTGATTTCCAATCTCATAGCATTGTGGTCAGAAAAGATGCTTGATATGATTTCAATTTTCTTAAATTTACCGAGGCTTGATTTTTGTGACCCAATATGTGATCTATCCTGGAGAATGTTCCATGTGCACTTGAGAAGAAAGTGTAGTCTGCAGTTTTTGGATGGAATGCCCTGTAAATACCAATTAAATCTATCTGGTCTATTGTGTCATTTAAAGCTTCTTTTGCCTTATTAATTTTCGGTCTGGATGATCTGTCCATTGGTGTAAGTGAGGTGTTAAAGTCCCCCACTATTACTGCGTTACTGTCGATCTCCTCTTTTATAGCTGTTAGCAGTTGCCTTATGTACTGAGGTGCTCCTATGTTGGGTGCATATATATTTATAATTGTTATATCTTCTTCTTGGATTGAGCCCTTGATCATTATGAAGTGTCCTTCCTTGTCTCTTGTAGCATTCTTTATCTTAAAGTCTATTTTATCTGATATGAGTATTGCTACTCCAGCTTTCTTTTGATTTCCATTTGCATGGAATATCTTATTCTATCCCCTCACTTTTGTTCTGTTGTGTCCCTAGGTCTGAAGTGGATCTCTTGTAGACAGCATATATATGGGTCTTGTTTTAGTATCCATTCAGTGAGCCTGTGTCTTTTGGTTGGAGCATTTAATCCAGTCACGTTTAAGGTAATTATTGATATTTATGTTCCTATGACCATATTCTTAATTGTTTTGTGTTTGTTTCTGTAGGTCCTTTTCTTCTCTTGTGTTTCCCACTTAGAGAATTTCCTGTAGCAGTTTTTGTAGAGCTGGTTTGGTGGTGCTGAATTCTCTTAGCTTTTGCTTGTCTGTAAAGCTTTTGATTTCTCCATCGAATCTGAATGAGATCCTTGTTGGGTATAGTAATCTTGGTTTTAGGTTCTTCCCTTTCATCACTTTAAATATATCATGCTACTCCCTTCTGGCTTGTAGAGTTTCTGCTGAGAAATCAGCTGTTAATCTTATGGGAGTTCCCTCATATGTTATTTTTCATTTTTCCCTTGCTGCTTTCAATAATTTTTCTTTGTCTTTGAATTTTGCCAGTTTGATTACTATGTGTCTTGGCATGTTTCTCCTTGTGTTTATCCTGCCTAGGACTCTCTTTGCTTCCTGGACTTGGGTGCCTATTTGCTTTCCCATGTTAGGGAAGTTTTCAACTATAATCTCTTCAAATATTTTCTCAGGTCCTTTCTCTCTCTCTCTTCTTCTGGGACCCCTGTAATGTGAATGTTGTTGCATTTAAGGTTGTCCCAGAGGTCTCTTAGGCTTTCTCATTTCTTTTCATTCTTTTTTTCTTTATTCTGTTCCGCAGCAGTGAATTCCACCATTCTGTCTTCCAGATCACTTACCCGTTTTCTGCCTCAGTTATTCTGCTATTGATTCCTTCTAGGGTAATTTTCATTTCAGTTATTGTATTGTTCATCTCTCTTTGTTTGTTCTTTAATTCTTCTAGGTCTTTCTTAAACATTTCTTGCATCTTCTCCATCTTTGCCTCTGTTCTTTTTCCGAGGTCCTGGATCATCTTCACTATCATTATTCTGAATTCTTTTTCTGGAAGGATGCCTATCTCCACTTCATTTAGTTGTTCTTCTGGGGTTTTATCTTGTTTCTTCATCTGTTACATAGCCCTCTGCCTTTTAAACTTGTCTATCTTTCTGTGAATGTGGTTTTTGTCCCACAGACTGCAGGATTTTAGTTCTTCTTGCTTCTGCTGTCTGCCCTCTGGTGATTGCGGCTATCTAAGAGGCTTGTGCAAGTTTCCTGATGGGAGGGACTGGTGGTCGGTAGAGCTGACTGTTGCTCTGGTGGGAAGAGCTCAGTAAAACTTTAATCTGTTTGACTGCTGATGGGTGGGGCTGGGTTCCGTCCCTGTTGGTTGTTTGGCCTTAGGCCACCCAGCACTGTAGCCTACCTGAGCTCTTTGGTGGGGCTAATGGTGGACTCTGGGAGGGCTCACGCCAAGGAGTAGTTCCCAGAACTTCTGCTGCCAGTGTCCTTGTCCCCATGGTGAGCCACAGCCATTCCCCGCGCCTGTTGGAGACCCTTCAACACTAGCAGGTAGGTCTGGTTCAGTCTCCTATGGGGTCACTGCTCCTCCTCTGGGTCCCAAAGCACACACTACTTTGTGTGTGCCCTCCAAGTGTGGAGTCCTTGTTTCCCCCAGTCCTGTCGAAGCCCTGCAATCAAATCCCACTAGCCTTCAAAGTCTGATTCTCTAGGAATTCCTCCTCCCGTTGCCATAATCCCAGGTTGGGAAGCCTGATGTGGGGCTCAGAACCTTCACTCCAGTTGATGGACTTCTTTGGTATAAGTGTTCTCCAGTCTGTGAATCACCCACCCCGCAGTTACGGATTTGATTTTACTGTGATTGTGCCCTTCCTACCATCTCTTTGTGGCTTCTCCTTTGCCTTTGGATTTAGGGTATCTTTTTGGTGAGTTCCAGTGTCCCTCTGTCAATGATTGTCCAGCAGCTAGTTGTGATTCTGGCGTTCTTGCAAGAGGGAGTAAGAGCATGTGTTTCTACTCCGCCATCTTGGTTCTATTGCATTCCCTGTAAACACAGTTCTTTAGAAAAATCTAGGTTTTATCCCCTCCTCCCTATTTTATATCTATGTTATTGTTTGGAAAGTTATATTTATAGTTATTTTCCCCTATCCCCACATTTATAACTACCACCCTTCCTCCTATTGCTCCATCCCCATACACCACCTAGCCACCAGCCAAAACATAATTTCTTGACTTAGTTGTTCATTTATCTTTTTTAAAAAATTTACCTTTTTAAGAAGTTTTCTACCTGATAATTTTTAACTATTTAGTCTTTATTAATTAAAAAATTTTTATTAGAGTATAGTTGATTTACAATGTTGTGTTAGTTTCAGGTGTACAGCAAAGCGAATCAGTTATACATATACATATTTCCTCTATTTTTTAGATTCTTTCCCATATAGGTCATTAGAGTATTGAGTAGAGTTCCCTGTGCTATACAGTAGGTCCTTATTAATTATCTATTTTATGTATAGTAGTGTGTATATGTCAATCCCAATCTCCTAATTTATCCCTCCCCCCCTTACCCCCTGGTAACCATAAGTTTGTTTTCTAAATCTGTAACTCTCTGTTTTGTAGATAAGTCCATTTGTACCCTTTTTTTTTTTTTTTTTTCTTTTTTGTGATACGCGGGCCTCTCACTGTTGTGGCCTCTCCTGTTGTGGAGCACAGGCTCCAGACGCACAAGCTCAGTGGCCATGGCTCACAGGCCCAGCTGCTCTATGGCATGTGGGATCTTCCTGGACCGGGGCATGAACCCGTGTCCCCTGCATCGGCAGGTGGATTCTCAACCACTGCACCACCAAGGAAGCCCCATTTGTACCCTTTTATTAAGATTCCACATATATGTAGTATCATATGATACTTGTCTTTGTCTGAGTTACTTCACTCAGTATGACAACCTCTAGGTGTATCCATGTTGCTGCGAATGGCATTATTTCATTCCGAATGGGAGAAAATATTTGCAAATGACAATGGATCAGGCTCCAGAATATACAAACAGCTCATGCAGCTCAATATCAAAACAGCAAACAACCGAGTTAAAAAATGGGTGGAAGTTCTAAATAGACATTTCTCCAAAGAAGACATACAGATGGCTAAAAAACACAAGAAAAGATGCTCAACATAACTAATTATTAGAGAAATTCAAATCAAAGCTACTGATGCAATGAGGTATCACCTCACACTGGTCAGGATGGCCATCAAAAAGTCTACAAATGATAAATGCTGGAGAGGGTGTGGAGAAAAGGGAACCCTCCTACACTGTTGGTGGTAATGTAAATTGGTAAAACCACTATGAAGGTTTCTTAAAAAAACTAAAAATAGAGCTACCATATGATCCAGCAATCCCACTCCTGGGCATATATCTGGAGAAAACCATAATTCAAAAAGATACATGCACCCCAATGTTCATTGCAGCACTATTTACAATAGCCAGGACATGGAAGTGAACTAAATATCCATCAACAGAGGAATGGATAAAGAAGATGTGGTACCTACCTGATAATTTTGATAGAATTTAGGTAGAACTTAAAGAATAAAAGGGGGAAGTGGCTGTTGCTTTTTATTTGCAACCTAAGCTAAACTATGTCACATGCTCTCTGCAGGTTCATAGCAGTACATCTGTCCTTGGTTTCCTTTTCCTTTATTTTCTTTCCATTCTTATTTACAGCAAATGGAATATTATGGAAACAGCAAATGAAAAATAAAGGGCTAGACACAGATCAAGACAACTGTGCAACTTTCTTTTTATTGTACGCTTTTCATCCCATGTTTGAATTGTGTTGATTCCAATTTTTAAAATCCAGCTAATTTGATAAAATATCTTTTCTCTCATTTCCCAAACTCTCTCACCTCAAGCCTGCTCCAAAGACTCTCCTTCTCACCCCTATACTTTATCTTTCTCTCCAACCTAGTTCAGTGAAGCTCTTTCCCCTTCATCCCTTCTTTCTTTCCTTTCACCTCTCTGATTCTGTATCTTGTTCTAATTATTTAATCTGTTATGCATTATAAAAGTCTAGAATAGGCTGGTAAAAAAATCCCCAAAACAAAAAACTCCTGGGTGGAATGGGAATAGGGAGATAAACTCAGTGGCAAAGATAAAATGCTTTTAATGTATGGGATAGAAGGAGCATGTGGCAAAGTTGGGAACATCTGCACATTAATTTTGTCCTCATTACACTAAAATTGAGACATTTAATTTTCCTTTATCTCTATAGACTTCTCTTTCCCCACTCCCAAACTTTCTGTCTTATTTTAAATTCTAGAATTCAAATCTATGACCTCCAATCTCCTAAAAAGGTCTTAGTTTATAGCATCTGAAGATGAACACTGCATGCTTATATATACAATATACTTGAACAAATCCTTTGCATTATTAAGGGTCATGTAATGAGGCAAATTCACAACAAGAAGTGGATATACTCATTTTGTGGACATAGCTTGGAAGCTAAGCTTTTTTAGAAAGAAAAGATTTTTGGACAGTCTATATAGTATCTTCTAGTACATTATAGATGTTCCATGAATATTACATAACATAAGTTACATTGAACCCACACTTTTTGTAACCCTATTCAGGCCTAAATGAAATATTTTTTTCCTAAACAGAGGGTTAACCATCTTCTGAAAATGAGGCCAATGTCTCTCTTTTAGGGTTTAAATATTTTTGAAACTATGCTTGGAGGAAATACAGTCACACACACAGGAATAAAAATAAGACCTAAATACATTTTTAAAAAATATGGAAAATTCACAAATTTTATTAAATCTGAAACACTTTCAATGGAAAGCTGTACCATATATCACACCATACACAAATATATGATGCTTATCAGTTATGAATTTATTTTATACAGTTTGAAAGATTTCTTTGAAACTTAATTAGAAATATATTTTTAAAAAACATACTTCAGTATTGTGTACCTGTCAAAAGGAAAGGAAAATAAAATTGCTTAAGACATTCCTAAAATGTGTTCACAACCAGACTCTGGCTCTTTGGAGTCACCACTGGCTCAGAGCTGCTGCGGTCATGATTTTTCCACTCACTTTCATCCACTGTACCATCTGGGGGGTTGATAATGCAGCATTTCTTAACAAAGTGCTCCCATGTAGTCTCTGGGATATTCTTTGAAATAGCTGATTCTTATATGCAAGTTTTGATGCCTGTGCTTTCTTGATTGTACAAGAAGGTGTCAACAGAATATTTCCAGACAATATCCAGGACTCATATTCCTTCCTCTAATGAACCTTAATTGGTTTGTTGACTGACACATTGAGGGGTAATGATTGTCTAGTTGAGTCACTAGGGATAACAGCTGAGTTCAAACATGCACAGGTAACTACTTTGCAATTCCACCCAGCCAACAGCAATTGTGAGAGGCACTCTGATTTTATAGATGTAAAGTAAGAAAAACTTCATCTCAGAATTGATGAGAAATGATAGACATTTTATTAGATGCCAGACATCATGTTAGATTGGTTATTCCACAGAAAGGAATTGCTGAACTAATTGCTCATTTTACCATTATGTATCATTAAACATGGCTTTATTTTACAGTTCATTGACCATGATATTTTCAGTTATCTTACTTTTTTGTTGATTCCAGATCTTAGGGAAGTTATGGGACATTGAAATATTCTGTGTTAAGATTTCAAGCCCGTTCCTTAATTAAGAGGTAGTTTAAGCACCCAATAATAGACAATGCTCAGGTCCATCCCCTAAGAGTTGATTCTTAACCTTGGGGTACATGCAACTTGCAGCAGGGTGAAGGGCATGGATTTTAAAGCCTGACCATCTTGGCTTCAAATCTCGGTTCTGTTAAGTAGTAACTGGAAAACCTTGAGAGAATCTCGTAATTTCTTTTCCTTTCCTTCATAAAGAAGTATATTAATATTTATTTGCAGGGTCATTTTAAATATTAGAATTATTGAAACATGGTGGGTATTAACAAAGGGTTAGTTGTTATATATGGTCTACCCTTATCTGAGTATCAGGATGATGCTTTCACCTGTCATTTGGGAGTATTTAGTTCAGTAACTTTGTTTAAGTTTTACTTCAAGGGATATTTGATTTGTGATTTCATGAAGACTAAAACTTAGTTAAACAGACTAGAGTAAACCATGTAAAGTTTTGAAAATGACTTATATCCAAATATACACACATGCATGAACTTCAGATTGTATTATGAATCAATTCTGATGTAGTTTTGGCACAGTGACTTCCAGTTTCTTTTCATCAGACTGGGTTGGTTGAACCCTTAGCCAAGAATGACAATGGCTGTATTTCACATCTGGTCCTGCCATGAATCCCCTTCCCCCAGTATCTGACTCAGCAGCATCTTCTGCTCCACTGTAGTGACTCTGCGTGGATCTCTGTCAATCTCTTTGATAGACTGGCCATCATTTTCTTCTATCATCGGTCATGTACCAATGGCTGAAGGTTTTCATTTTCCAGTGTGCAACGCATGGTTCTTGAACTTGTCAAGATTTATCACCTATGTTTCCATTGTGCTAATGCTTCTAGCCCTATCCATTATTGCATGGTTTCTTTTATGCATACATGGTCTACCAACTTCTCCATTAAAATGAATGCTGCAAACGGCTTTCTGTTACTCAGTGATAGAATTTTTTTTTTTTTTATAAGACTATTTCCTTTCACAGCTTTTCTCTCAGAAATCTTTTCTTCCATGTTTGCTTCCTTCTCTCCACTCTCAGAAGTCCCCAGTGGCAGCTGCAGCTAGGGTCAAACCCAGCTTGCCTCCTTGGGTTTTCTCTTCAATTTCACTTATACTTGGATTACATTTATATAGAGGCTCTCTTTGAAGAATGTCACATTGCTGAAATAGTTGTCTCCACAAGTGTCAGGGGACAAGATAGTGCCCATTAACTATTAATTCAATTACCTCTAATCATGAAACAGGACTGCATAGTGAAAAGAGGATGGGGTTTGAATTTTTCCTTTGCTACTTGCTAAGGGTGTGCCCTTCGATATTTAACATGGTATCTCTGAATCTCATTTATAAAATGTAGATCATCTTACCTTTCCAGGATAACATGAATATTAAATATGATGATATCTGTAAAGTGCTTGACACAGAAAGCCCTCAATAAATAATTGTAATTATGAAGTGTGCCATCATCTTGCATTCGATGAACAACTTGGCATTGAGACTTCCCCTTTGGAAGTTATTTCACTGCCCTAGGACCAATGAGTTTTCTGGATGCTCCTTTGACTAGTGGGCAAGGAAGGATTGCTTTTAATAGTGTGAGTGATGCAGCCATAGCACACATTTTTTTAAAAAAAGTAAAATCCTACGAAATCTTAATAATTCACTTATTGTGTGTCTGTAATTTTTTAAGAAAAATTTAGTCAGGGGGACATTTCTGAAATATTGGTTAGAATCTTTTATCTAAGTTCCATGAAGGCCAGCATTTTACCACACAGACTATACCACAAGTGTCAAGATTCCTTCACATCACTAGCACTGACGTTCTGATTAAAGGAGACTTAATCTTCATTGCCTCTGTTTAAAGCACAACGTGCTGCCAACATGGGACTCCTTTCTGACCCCTTGTGCTTGCGATCTCCACCATGGAGAGAGTGTTCATTCATGGAGCTGTTAAAAATGATGAACAGAAAAGGGTGAATATTTACATTTTCTCCTCCTTATAAAGATGGAAGAAACATGTCATCTATATATATATATATATAATATATATTTATCTGCCTTTAAAGGATAAAACATTACATCAGATACGTGAAAATGTAGGTACTTTATTTAGGAATTCATATTAAATTCCAGTTCCTGCCAAGCATTAGTCAAGCAATTGTTTATTCTGTCAAGAATTCATAACATGGACCCTTTCTGTCACAACACATAAAGACTGTGGCAAAAACAGAGTTTCTCGTACCAGGAGATTCACTTTTTAGAACTAACTTTGTCGATACATAATTGCTAGTATAAATGTTAGCACTTCCTTAACTAAAGTTGTGATAACAAGTGTTTCTGTAATGAAGACAAATGAGATTAATGATCTTTTCCAGGTTTTTAATCTGGCAATGGCTGTGAGATTGAAATTCCTTTTGCTTTGCTGCAGACAGGGTTATATTTTCCCCCAGTCTAAATAAAGTAATACAGAATTTACCTGCCTGGTCTTTTTTAGAATATTACAAATGGTCTCAGAAGCACCATAGTGTGTGTTCATGTTGAGAAGACTATGCAAATGTAGGGTAATTTTAACAAAAAGAACTTGAAATTCAATGAAAAAAAAAGACATAGATTTTTTTTTTTTTGTAAAATGAGCATTATTTAATGTAAATAATAAATTGGTAAAAAAAGCCTTATCCCTTTCTCTAAATATGGTGTACATTATCCCAGAATAATTCAGTTTTAATGTCAAAGCTTAAAGTTATTTTAGAAATATATCTTGACTGACAAGTCCTTTTTTTGGTAGCAACATAGAGAATGTAGATGATAAAATGACAGTGTACAGCTTATGTCATAGCTTAATTAAGTAATAGCACTTTGTATATTATACCGTTGCTTATTTGCACTAATTCATGTATTACTGCAGCTAATTTCAGTGTTAGATATTAGCCTCCAAGTAAGCAGTACAATTTGTCTATCTAAAAGTTTTATTTAACCAGCATTTTAATCAAATAATAGAGAGATCATAATGAAGGGACTTTTCTCCTGTGCGAAGAAATGATACTGTCCCTTGGTTTCTTTCAAGAACATATCATGAGATTACACATATTTTCATTAGTGTACTCAAGAATACTGTTGAGTAAATATTTGCACTAATATGTTGACGTTTTAGGATTTCCTGGGGTGTACCTAGTCTCACAAGGTAAATAATTAAACGATATGCCTTCTTGGGTAGCACAAAGCAGTGCTTGATATAGGTTTGATTATTTCACTTGTCTCTTTGATAATCCATAACTGTCTTCTGTAATTATTTTCATCATCCAGTCAAGCACAGATAAAAGATGGAACATGCTTCTTTTGCTTACTCCCAAGGAAACTCCATTATCCTTGAAAGGCCACGTGACTGCAGAAAGCCCAATCTGGGTCAAAAGAAGCAATCCACAAGGACAAGCTTAGTGTGAGCCGAAAATGAAGTTGTTACCAGACAGTAAACTGTGGTCCTCACTTCTTATGAATATTTGAATGAGTAACTGAAAACAGCTCAGTAAACTCTAAGCAACTGTGACAGGTGAAACTGCCTTGAAACCAGGAGTCCTCCAGGACCATGATGAAAATATCACCAGTTACCTTATGCCTCATCCTGCTGTGGGTCTACAGAGGGACAGTATCAGATCTATTTTACTCAAATGGAAGTTATAAAAAATCTGATTTATCTCTGCACTTTCAGAACCCAAGAAGCTCTGAAATCTCTTGAGTTATTTTGAATTCATTAAAATGCAATGATTTCTAACAATTTTTTCAAGGCAAGAGAATGGCCATGTTTTTGCAGACCCTGAAACATCGATGTTGCTGTTGTTTTGACTTGTAGAAAATTGGCCCTACTCAATCTTTCATGAATATTTTTTAGCTTCTTCCATGTGGGAAGAAAGACAATGAGGACGGTCCCTAAAGCCAGAGTTTTCTGAATAATTCTTCCAAAAGCTCTAATAAAAGGAGTAACCTGGTACATGGCCTGACTTATCTATGCCCACATAGGTTATTGTTTTGCTTTTAAAAAAAGTCAGATAACTAGCTGTTTTTGTTGAAGTAGAAAATTCAGAACAGATATGTCACATAGAAGAGTTCTAGAAAATATTTATAGAGGATACATTTCTGAAGAAAACTAAAAACGTATTCATTTTATTTGTCCTCCTTGTGTAGGTAGACCAAAGATGACTGTTTCAATGATCATATTCAATTTACTGAGAAATAAAGTGGTACATAATTTTTAAGTTGGTGTCTTCATCTGAAAGGAGAGGGTCAGTTATTTAGTTCCTCTAGTTGTGTACAGTAAATCCTACTTAAATCCACTTAGTTTTGTGCATTTTGATAAGTAGTGTGAATAAAACGGAACCCTCTTGTAGTCCATAAATTCCTAGTAAAGGAAGAAACTATGTAGTCTGTGTATCTAACGTAGAAATTGCTGCATTTCCAACCTAGTAACTCATTGAAGATAAAATCAAGCTGTGGGGGGGGTCTCCATGAGGTTGCCATTCATTCAATGGTTATTTATAAAACCTCTATGAAACATGAAGTTTCAGTCAGAAAGCCTTTTCAGAAAGTTTCAGAAGATGGTGGTCATTGCCTTAATTGATGAAGAGTTTGAGAGTCTTTTCAACAACAGTGGGGACCACAGTGACAGTTCAAGAAGCCACTGCTGGGACATATCTCCTCATTGTTGGAACCGAGAGCCCTATTTCCGTCTCAATTCTTAAATTATAATTTCAGCTCTTTGGACTATCTGGACAATAGCAGCCAGACCATGGATGTTTGCTACCTCCTTTCTCTTTAGTCATGTGTGGACTTAAGATGGGTTTTCGATATTGCCAGATTTTCCATTTGCAGTAAAATGCCAAGAGGCATGCAGAGTGCCATTCTGGTTTGTGCTCATACAGTTCAGAAGAGAGCCTTTGGAGAGAAAGGAAGTAGACAGTGGAATGGTGGCCACATACATATTAGAAACCCAGCCCCTTGAGGTGAATAGAAGCCCAGTTACTCTGCAGCAACGTGAGGAGACAGAGACCCATTTTAATATTCAGAATTAGTCAGATCTAATGCCAGTTGCAAAATCTCTGTAAATCCAATGGGGCGGTGGGAAGAAGGTTGAATCAGAGGCCAGAGGTATTGCTATAGCTACGTGACCCTCAGGAGGTCACTCATGGGCTCTGGGCTGTGCTCTCAGCCGTGCAGTAGTGAGACTGGGTTGATAGTTACAATGGCAGCTCTGTAAACAGATGAGCATCACTTTTGGAGTCAGAAAATCTGGGTTTGCTTTGCCGATCCATCACTTACCAGATGTATGAGCTTCCTAAACAATCTAAGTCTCCATTCGAGAGACGTAGATTGTTCCCCTCTGGCCAGGGAAGAACAAAAGAGGTGATGGACATGGAGAGTCTACAGAGCAGGTGCTCTGATAAATGTTAGTTCTTTCCCTCTCTTTACTTTAAAGTCTTTCTTTCACAGTTTTAAATTTGGCCAGGTAGTCATCGACTAAGATAATATGAGTCTAGGTCTTGAAATGGCTTGGAAAATTGACACATTCCTTTTGGTCATTTATTTTTCCCCCTAGCAATTTAACACTGATATGCTTTAAAAACCTAAGGTCTATATATATAATGAATTAGTTCTTTGTGTTGTCTCTGCGTTTTTCTGCCCTGAGTCTAATTCTGACTCTCCCACTAGCTATCTATGTATCTCAGAAAAGTTGTTTCACCCTCAGCATCCTCATTTATAAAATAAAAGGGTTAGAAATAAATGAAAAGGTTGGGCCGAGAAATTTTGTTCCAGCTCTGAGATACTCTGCTTCTGTTGAAACTATAAACATTTCATGGTCCTGTGTGGTGTAATACATTTTTTTTCACTTACTTCATCTTTTATAGTAAACAGCCTATTATTTTATTGAAGAAATGACCCACAATGATTTCATAAAACTTTATTTAGTCCTGATTTTTTTGTTCTGAATATCCTGAATGTCATACTGTGGACCAGGAAGATCTTCAGACCTTCACAGTCCTTTGTATAAGGAAGGTTCTGAGGTCTGACCTTCCATTTAGGAAATGGTGACCAAGTGCATCCCAAGTTCAAAGAGACCAGTACTGAGGGTACACTCTGCTCTTCCCTGGGCTGCTTGCATTTGAACCTTGCTGTCCTTTTCCTACACCGCAGAGCGGACGGGATGTGGTTGGCAAAATTTGTGGAACATTGTCACAAACCCTTGTTCATTTCATTGTTCAGCTGGTCCATAGCATATATTTGTAGCAAGTTGGCCTTTCGAGAGAATGCATTCCAAGTAAAGGCCACCGTGATTTGTTTGACAACACTGAAGTTATTTTGCTTTCTCTGACCAGAGTGAGATCATGAATTATTCTTCTTCCCTGAAGAATCAAGTAAATACTACATGACTCAGGATTATTCACTGCATGCAGGAGAGTGAGAGGTACAGAAGACATTGTGCCTGCCCTTGAAAGTATAAATATATAATGAAGGAGACAGAATGAAAACAAAATAAATCTACAAAAGTAGAACACAGTATGCCATTAAAAAATAGCAAAGGCAAGTGTTCTGAATGGAAAAATATGGAACTATATTCCAAGGAAGTAATGAAGTGGCTTCTTGAGGGCTTGAGAGAAGCACTTTACCTGGAAACATATAAGGGAGAAAAGTCGGAGATTTTTTTCATATACCTATTAAAAAGGGATTTCTAAGATAATTTTTATAAAGGTATCTTAGACCACATTGGATTGATTTGTACTTAGCAAGCTAAAATAAGGTTATCACTTGTATATTTCCAGTACATTAATATTATATAGGGGCTCAGCCAGCCAGAAATTGAAGAGGTGTTCTTCATGACATTTGTCCCCCAGGGTAGGGTCTGCACAAGACCATCTACCGGAATAAAGAAAGAAAATACTAGATCTTTAAAAATGCATTTTGATTTTATCCTTTAAAACTTTCTACTTTTATATTTGATTTATAGCGCTCATGACACATTTTAGGTATTACAAGTATATAATTTGTAAATAAAACATTCATGGTAGGAGCTACCTACTTAGACATTTGAATTCTTGAAATATGTATTTTTAAAATTCTGTTTTAACTCAGTTATTTTGTACATTTTGGTGAATAGTTTCAAAGACATCCATAGAAATACATTAGCCAAAGGATCTAGAAATCAATGCTTTTGAGAAAAATAACTCCTAATTCAGTTTGTATTATAAATTGTAGTCTTTTTATAAGAAATCCTATTAAAAGCAATTCTAGTGTTTCTTCTGAATTTTTTACATATCAGTAAAATTCTTCAGTCTGAAAAAGTTGGTAGAAAGATCTGTGATTAATAGATAGATGGTATTCCTTTCGAATGCTTCTGGCTTTTGAACTAAGCCATTGGGATTTCCATGTGGGTGGAGTTCTGAAGCTAAGAGATTTCTCCTTTATTTTTATGGTTCGAATGTGATGCTTCTGGGGTTTCTGTAATTTATTGGCAGTAAAGTAACTGTGGTGGGATGAGCAACTCAAAACTTTTTTGACATCGTACTGTTACAAACGCTGTGGAATCCACTCTGTCTGCAGGGTCCCTCCCCCATTCCATGTAGACTGTGGTTACTGTGTCACCAGCCTTGTCGGTGTTATTTTCTGTCAGATCTCTTCCCTCATCCTGCAGCAGGTGGATTACTATTATTGAATTCTCATCTAATTACGTGAAGTTTCTTGAGCACAAATGTGACATTTAGTGGGTTTTTTTTGCATGTTTGAATATTTACCTCTGAATTTATTTTTTTAAAATTAAGTTTTATTGGAGTTTAGTTGCTTTACAATGTTGTGTTAGTTTCTACTGTACAGCAAAATGAATCAGCTATACATACACATATGTCCCTTCTGTTTTGGATTTCTTCCCATTTAGGTCACCAAAGTACATTAAGTAGAGTTCCCTGTGCTATACAGTATGTTCTCATTAGTTGTCTATTTTATACATAGTCATACAGAGTGCATTAAGTCAGAAAGAGAAAAACAAATATCACATTTAACACATATATGTGACATCTAGAAAAATGGTATAGATGATCTTATTTGCAAGGCAGAAATAGAGACACAGATGTAGAGAACAAACGTATGGATACCAAGGGGGAAGGGGGGTGTGGGAGGAATTGAGAGATTGGGATTGACATATATACACTATTGATACTACGTATAAAATGACTTTTGGTTTTGATCAAAGGATTCTCTCCTGATTGTGTGGCTCAAGGAAGGGGTGAAGATTTCTATCTTCTTTCAAGGATATTCAGAAATAAGAAAGTGTAAGTAGGTATCTGGAAAAACTATTGCAGTTATAACTGGTACAGAGGTACAGTGGTACATCCTTTCTCCATGAATTCAAAATAAGCATGGTGTGGGATATACTTAATATCGGTATTAGTCAGGATTCTGAGAGAGAGAGAGAGAGAGAGAGAGGGAGAGAGAGAGAGAGATTTATTTTAAAGAATTGGCCACACGATTATGGAGGCTGTCAAGTCCAAAATCATCAGGGTAAATTGACAGGCTGAAGATCAGGAAAAAGGTGATTTGCAGTTGAGTCAGAAGTCAGTATGCTGGAAGAATTTCCTTTTCTTCTTGGAGAGTCAGGTTTTTTTCTATTAAGGTCTTCA
Source organism: Kogia breviceps (assembly GCF_026419965.1). Taxonomy (NCBI): domain Eukaryota; kingdom Metazoa; phylum Chordata; class Mammalia; order Artiodactyla; family Physeteridae; genus Kogia; species Kogia breviceps. Next base: position 185,973,050 of record NC_081311.1, on the reverse strand, counting down.
ACTGATTGGATAAGCCCCATCCACATCACAGATGGTAATCTGTTCTACTCAAAGTCTACTGATTTAAGTGTTAATCTCATCCAGAAAAAATACCTTCACAGAAATATCTAAAATAATGCCTGACTAAATATCTGGGTATGGTGGCCTAGACAAATTGGCACATAAAATCAACCATCACAATATGCTAGCAAAGTCTTGGGATCCTTGATGAATTACTCCTCTACTGTACAGATTTTACAAAATGCCTCTTCATGCACTCCTTGGTGCTAGAAATAATTATAGTTCAATGATGTCACTTTCAACAAAAGCATTATGGTTATTTCCTTTTCAGAGAAATCAGAAATAAGCTTTGATTACTGAAGGCATGAACTCACTGTCTAAAACTCAGTTGCTAACCAAGTTCTGTCTAAAGAGACAAAAGGGGGAGTGTCTGATACGGATTAGTATGTTGGATGCCCACTCGTGTGGAGTCAAGAAAAGAACAGCGGGTGATACGAGGCAGTGCACGTCTCCCTAGCCTGCTCTCCAGTGAAAAAAGTAATCATTTTTACTTTTACCATATCCATACCTTTCCAAAGCGATTTGTTTTTTTTTCCGGGAATATGCAAGCCAAGTTTATTATAAACTGGAAAGGAAAAGTGACAGAAAACAATAATAGACTGAAATCAAGATCTTTACCCCAGATATCGAAGCATAGCTCTCTACTGAGGCATGGATACCCCAAAACTCACCTAATGAAAGCTCATAGACAGGTTTAGCTCTTCTAGAGTTATAGCTTTAAAAATCTTTGATCTCATTATTGAGGGTTCATGGCAAAGTTTCCAGTGGTTCTCAAAAAAATGAGAAAATAAGAACAGTGCAAGTGAATTTTTCATAAACATAAATCAAAGTGATTCATTTTTGTAAATGTTCCTCCTTTATAAATTGGAAAACACTTGACTACAGGGAGAAATTAATATTATTAAAATCATAGTTAGCACTTACTTCCAAAATATCTTCAAGAGTTCAACTCCAAAACTGCATCTCCTAAAGAGCTCACATTTCCTTTCCCTGAATTGGGTGTGCCTGTAGATCAGGATTAGAGAAAGAATATTTCTTCTATTTTCTTTAGCATTACTAGAATGCAATGTCTTTTACCCTCAAGTTCATATTGCCAATGCACTTGGAAGTGCCAGATTCTGTTCCATTCTTCCTGCAAGAGTAAGACAAGTTTCCACTCCTTTCAGTGGCCACCTCCCTTGGTATATATTGGAGTACAGAGCGCTCGGTCTCCTGTCCTTCTTGAGTCATGTCCTGGCAGCTGTTCATCCACATCTCATGCTCTATCTCATGATTCCCAGCTCTGCAGGGGACATTGCTCAGTTCCATCCACTGCCTTTCATAGGCTGGAACTCCTGGCAGTGTCCCTTGTGGAGGGCGGCTTCCTTCTTGGGCCCAGGAGAGGGGGGGTATTTGGGGCAGAACCCACTTCCCCTTACTGCCTAGTTCTTTGTTCCCCATGCTCCGCTATGCACAGATGGTTCTAGGGCTCTCTCATATGCTGTTTGGCAGAGGAAGTCGAAAGGAATGAAAATACAGGTGGGAAAAATATATGAGAGAGATTGAGGCCCTTCCGAACCAAAGCCAGCCTCTGAGTCCATCACAGTTCTTAGTTTTTCTGTCTCCCTCTGTGATTAGGGTTGTTTTCCTCTGGAAGAAACCCTCTCTTAACTTCATCCATCTTTTGGAAACGCTTTTATGAACCAAGGATTTGTCTCACTCCAGAATTTCCTCCCTTGTCAGTCTATTTCCTCAAGTTAGAAATAATGTGTTTAATACAATGTCCAAGAGACTCCAGGAGGACCAGATTCACGATCTTTGATACTCTGAGGCTCACCCCACAGTACAGGTGGGTGTGGACATTTAAATTTTGTCTATTTAAGAGTTTCCCACCAAAAAAATTTTAAATATAATCCAATTTCCTTCATCCTGAAAAAAGTTATTTCAGCCCTGCAATTTATTTGCTAATTCCTCGATTAGATTGAAAGCATTTGTTTTAGAATTTGTGTGTGACTATGTTATCTTTTGACTTTAATTGTAGGTAGGCAGTTGACCTTGCTACTCTCTAGTAGTGAGGGATTCATATATTTTTATCTCCAAAGTCTTTTGTCTTAAATTTTGAAAATTATTTTTATGACATATTAATTTCTTTAACTGAAAAGTTTAATTTAAAAAAATGTGAATATTAAACAAAAAAGTTTCCCACCAGCATGAGCTGCAGACTGGTCTTCTAATTTCTGGCATCTGGTGAGTAACCATTGGCAAGCACACACACACACGTGCACACGCAAGCTTATCGAGGACAAACAATTCTCATAGATAGTGAAATCTAAATATACACGGAACTGACATTTTTCTAGCTGTTCCGTAGTATAGCTCTGCCCACACATGATGCCAAAGTTTTACATATCATGCAGAACAGACATAGTCACTCTTTATTTTAAATTTCACACCATGGCCCTGGGCTTCCCGAGCCTAGGGACTGGCTGAATGTTCGTGACCATAACTGAGCCATTTGACTCTTGAGGACACTTCTTAGCACAAAAGGTCCGGCTTGAAATTCCCCTTGTTTCTAAGCTGGGCCAAATCAGCTTTTTAAAAATGCATTGCTATTCCATTTTATTTTGTTAGCTCCAGAAATACGATATGAGAATATATGATTGTCTGTTATTAAAAATGCCATAATGGTGATGGTAAGACTTGGGATGTTTTCCACTTACACAGCAAAGTGAGAGGTTGCCCTGAGATGGTCACAGTTTTGTCTGAAACAGCTTAGGTTTGCAGAGTTTCTTTATACAGGGAAATTAATAAAATATTCTACTAACTGGTAATTATTTTCCCCTGAGGGAAGGAATTATATTCGTTCAGGGAAGTACCTTATGAACTGTTTGTAAGTGGAAGGTTAGGTGTTTAGGAACAGATTGGAAGGAGGCAATAAAGACAGCAAAACTTTTCTTCAAAGAAATGAATTGGTGGGGAGAGAGAGCAATGGAGAGTAGAGTAGTTATAATGGGGTAGGAAGGAAAAGTAAGGGGTCACTGGGTCAAGTTATGAAAATTTGGATCTCAGGTTGACAACAATTATTAAAGGACTTGTTAAACAAAAGAGTAATGTCCAGTTTTAAATTGCTGAAAATTTCTGTAGCATTATTCATTCTTCACCAGTAAATTTCTATCTCTAAGAGCTGCCTTGTATGAGTTGGATGGAGTGTATCTGTATTGAGAGGATAAGAGTACAGTAAAGAGAAGCCACCAAGAAATTGGAAAAGGCAGAGTCACAGAAACAAAATATAGAGAATTGAGTGGAAGCTGGAAATTGGAGCCAAAGGTGACTAAGGCGTAATAGAAACCCCTACAATTTCTAAATATTCACAGTGAGAACTTTGGATTTTCTACAGGATGTGAGATAGTGGTTGAAAATCATCTTACACAGATTTTAAGTGGCAGGATGGCCCGGCATGACATTTGGGTTACACTTAGCAAGGATTACGCTTTTGTAACTTGGAATAAATACTTCAGGAGCACTCATTTAAAAATATTCTCTCAGGAACAATATAGGACAAAAGAGATGGTTTGAGACAATAACTTGGTATACATTTTATCTTAGGTTCATTTGGTTGAACGGCACAAAGATATACCCAAGTAATCATAAGTCATTCTTTTCCAAAAATTCTCATCAAGTTACCATTAATTACAGTATAGAGTAAATGTGCTCCCTCAGGAATCTGGAACTCAGCATCTGGTAGACTGTTGCAGTTCCTTTCTCTTCTCCAAGACATGAAGGTTCATGTTTTATCCTGAACAGTCCTTAGGTATCTGTATACTATATAACACATCTCTCAGTTTTCTTATTAAAATTCTTCCACTCCTGCACACAGCATTTATGGCAAAACCAACACTATATGACAATTCCCCACTCTTTTCTGCTCCTAATATGAGAGCAATAACTATAGATATACTCCCTAAGGTTTTCCTTAATCTTAGCTCTCAAGAAGAAAAATGAAGTAAAATATGACTCATATATATATATATATATATATATATATATATATATTTTTTTTTTTTTTTTTTTTTTTTGCGTTACACAGACCTCTCACTGTTGTGGCCTCTCCCGTTGCGGAGCACAGGCTCCGGACGCGCAGGCTCAGCGACCATGGCTCACGGGCCCAGCCGCTCCGCGGCATGTGGGGTCTTCCCGGACCGGGGCACGAACCCGCGTCCCCTGCATCGGCAGGAGGACTCTCAACCACTGCGCCACCAGGGAAGCCCCCGACTCATACATTTTTTAAAGATTTGCTGATGGATTCTCAGAAGCACCATAGAAATATCTTTTTACCCTGGGCACAAAAATCCAGCTCTTCAATTAAAACAATTTGTCTGTGAGGTGTAGAATAAAAAGGACCCAGGAAATGGTTCCAGTCCTATAGTTATCAATAATTCAAATAAAATAAACATAATATGTTTATCACATTCGCAGTGGACACATCATATATCTTTTTATTTTTATTCATTAATTTGCTCATTAATTAACCTGTTCATTAGCTGCTTTCATTTTTCATTTAGACCATTTTCCTATCAAAAAAAATTGTCCTTTTGTCCCAGGGATTCAACATAAGGAAAGACCTACTCCAGTGAGAAGGCTGGCTGCATTTGATGTGCTTCAGATTTACATGATCAAGTTCTTCTATCCTTTGCTTGTCTGTAAGGAAAGTTGTCAAGAAAAAGGAGACAATATTTATAAAATACTTATAAATCTTCTGAAGGAAGAGATTGGAAAGTGCAAAATGCTGATGATGATGTGTGTTAATGATGGTATTGAAGAAGGAAGACCATTGGCCATTTACACATTTTGTTAATAACTCTAGATAACATTGACAAAAGATAATATTTTCTTATGAAACTGTGTAATATAATAATAATTCCTCACAATTGCTGAACACTGAGTTTTCATTTTCAGAAAGTTGAGGCAGCTTCTGTGTGTTCAGGGTCTACCATTTTGGAAAATGTTTAGTTTAGGTTGCACAATAAGCCAATCAACATATCCACTGATGCATCCTGTTTCCCTTTAGCTGACTTTTTGCAATTCCAAGGTCCTAGAGTGACTGTCCAATAGAGATAAATTCAGAATCTGAGGAGATGAAGGAACTAGCTTTGTTGAGAGTCTGTGTTATGGGGTGAATGTCTGTGTCCTCCAAGATTCATATGTTGAAGTCCTAAACCCCAGTGTGTTTGGAGATTCGGCCTCAGTGGAAATAAGTAGGGTTAATCAAGGTCATGAGAGTGGACCCTAATCCAATAGAATGAGTGTCCTTTTATAATAAGAGGTAACATAGAGCTCTTCCTTTCTACCACGCACACAGAGAAAAGGCCTTGCTGGGACACAGTGAGGAGGCGGCCATCTAAAAGCCAGGAAGAGAGGCCTCACCAGAAACTGAATCCTGCTGGACACTGGTCTTTGACTTTCTAGCTTCCAGAGAAAGCTAGCTTCTCTTCTTTCCAGAGAAAATAAATGTCCTGTTGTTTAAGCAACCCAGTCTGTGGAATTGTGTTATGGTAGTCCTAGCTGCTGACTACGGTCTGCTGTTGTCAATACTTGAAGACTAATGTGAGGCGTCCTCAAGAACTCCGAGATGATGGAAACAAGACTATGTCTATGGCTCCAAGGCAGCAACACTGGACTGAAACAACATCAGCAATGTCAATGACATAGTTATGCTATTTATTTGACAGGCACGACTAGGTACTTTACAAGTGCTAAATCCTGTAATCATTCCAAAGCTCTGTTAATGAGTCTCTTTATTTGTGCCTTTTAAATATAGTCACAGAGTCTCAGAGTGGTGTAGTAATACTCAAGCTCACTTGAAGATGACGTGGAGATCACTTGATTCAAATCTGGGCTGTCTAACCCCAAATCTCAAATGTTTAACTTTGTTTGCACTGCCACTGAATTGAATGCACTTAATACCGACGGAACGAGTGTGACTGTTAGAAGAGTAATTAGTCAGCAATAAAGCATAGAAAATGAAAATTATAGACACAAAAGCTGGCATAATTCATCTTGGGACTTCTGAGAGATTAATCCACTCTTGATGTTTCTCAAATCAGTTTCCAAAACTGCAAAGTGGAAAAGTATATATGGGTTTATAATGAACAAGCGTGAGCCTGCCTTCTATTCCATCCTACTTACATTCATTTTGTATATTCACAAAGATCTCTTTATGATCAAACATTTGTTTGGGGGGCTTCCCTGGTGGCGCAGTGGTTGAGAGTCCGCCTGCCGATGCAGGAGACACGGGTTCGTGCCCCGGTCCGGGAAGATCCCACGTGCCGCGGAGCGGCTGGGCCCGTGAGCCATGGCCGCTGAGCCTGTGCGTCCGGAGCCTGTGCTCCACAATGGGAGAGGCCACAACAGTGAGAGGCGCGCATAGCGCAAAAAAAAAAAAAAAAAAAAAAAAAAAATTTGTTTTGAACTTCAGGATTGTCCATAGCTGGAAGCAATGTTGAGTAAATAGTAAGTACTCAGCTTTGGGCTGAATCCCATTAATCTGACAGCTCACAACATCAGGTCTACTGTAGGGCTTCTGGGATTGCCTTGGTTATTGCGCACCACTCTTCCTGTCTCCTGTAGTTTGGCCCGATAATGTCAAAACTTACTATTCTATACTGAATATTTCCTGGGTTTCTGTAGGCAAACCGCAGGTAAGAAACAAGCGATTTTTGTCCGCAAGCCCTCTTTTCAAAATAAATAAATAAATAAATAAATAAATAAATAAATAAATTTGGGTTGTGTTGGGTCTTTGTTACTGTGCATGGACTTCCTCTATTTGTGCCGAGTAGGGGCTACTCTTCGTTGTGGTGTGCAGGCTTCTCGCCGCGGTGACTTCACTTGTTGCAGAGCACAGGCTCTAGGCACGCTGGCTTCAGGAGCCGTGGGACTCGGGCTCAGTAGTTGTGGCTCGTGGGCTCTAGAGCACAGGTTCAGTAGTTGTGGCGCACAGGCTTAGTTGCTCTGCAGCATGTGGGATCTTCTCGGACCAGGGCTCAAACATATAGATTCCATATATATGTGTTAGCATATGGTATTTGTTTTTCTCTTTCTGACTTACTTCACTCAGTATGACAGACTCTAGGTCCATCCACCTCACTACAAATAACTCAATTTCGTTTCTTTTTATGGCTGAGTAATATTCCATTGTATATATGTGCCACATCTTCTTTATCCATTCATCTGTTGATGGATACTTAGGCTGCTTCCATATCCTGGCTATTGTGAATAGTGCTGCAATGAACACTGTGGTATATGACTCTTTTTGAATTATGGTTTTCTCAGGGTATATGCCCAGTAGTGGGATTGCTGGGTCGTATGGTAGTTCTATTTGTAGTTTTTTAAGGAATCTCCATAGTGTTCTCCATAGTGGCTGTATCAATTTACATTTCCACCAATAGGGCAAGAGGGTTCCCTTTTCTCCACACCCTCTCCAGCATTTATTGTTTCTAGATTTTTTGATGATGGCCATTCTGACCGGTATGAGATGGTAGTATACACAGATTTTTAATGGATGTTTTCTATAAGAGTCATTGTTAATACCTGTCCCATATTCCCTTGGCCCATTTCTAAGTTCATTTACAGCCGCAGTGGACAGTTCCTGTACACACTGACCATTTTCTGCTGGAGGATTTTTCCAGCATGACAGGAGTTGTCCATTTCTCATGTGGGCAGTGCCACCTCTGGGGATGGGAGTCAGTGTCCTCAGAGAGATAATTCTACAACATGAAGTCATGATACTTCAGTGAGTCCTGGAGCATTGAGCCTCAGTTTCCTGTGTTGCAACCCACTCATTAATACACCTTTCATTGGGTTTTCTCTCTTGGATATTAGATAAAACAATAGAGATAACACAATGCCTGATACAGACTTTTGGTTTGTTTCTAAAGGAAATCCTAATAAATGTCTCTTACTGAAGCAATTGCTTTGCTTTGTTGCCATTATTCCTTATATTCTTCTTTGGTACACCAAACATACCTTTCTTTTAAGACTGCCCATGAAGGCAGGAACCACAACTATGTTGTTTGTGTCTGTATCTCCATCATATAACAAAAGACAGTACATGGTAGACCCTTAATAAGTATGCTTCAAATGGAAATTATATGTGTGTATGTATGTATTGCACAGTGCAGTGGGGTTTTATTATATTCACACTGTTGTGCAACCATTACAATGATCTAATTTTAGGACATTTTTATCACTTTAAAAATAAGCCCTGTACCAAACCTCCTTCCTCCAATACTCTGGCAATCACTGATTTACTTCTCATCTCTATGGATTTGCCTATTCCAGACATTTAATAAAAATGGAATCAAACAATATGTGGCCTTTTGTGTTTGGCTTCTTTCTTGTAGCATAATATTTTCAATGTTTGTGTTGTAGCATATATTAGTACTTCATTTCTTTTCACAGATGAGTAATATTCCCTTGTATGGATATACCACCTTGTTTATCTCTTCATCAGTCAATGGACATTTGGGCTGTTTCCACTTTTTGGTTATTATGCATAAAGCTGCTAAGAATATTCATGTATAAACAGCTGTATTATTTTACATGCCCATCAGCAATGTATGTAGGTAGGTTCCAATTTTTCTACATTTTCACCATTTGTTGTCGTCTTCATTTTTATTATAGCCTTCCTACTGTCAGATTGAATTTGACTTGAGGGGAATGGTCTTTATAGGACACCTTAGCTTTCCTTTTTCTCTAACAATTTGCTCTCTCGTGAGACTTCTCTCATTTTGAAGCAACGAAAGTTTCTGAAAAGAAACTCCATGAAGTAGCTGATATTGTTGACTTTTTTGAAGACTGTTATTGTCTTGCAGTCATGGACATTTTCTACTGCAGCCCCTTTTCAAATCTAATAAAACCAGAGGTAGCTCAGCATAGTACATTGTGCAGCTCTGACCCTATCGAGTTGTGTCGCCATAGGAAAGTCCCTTTTCCTCTCTTGACCTCAGGCATCTTATCTGCATATTGAATAAGTCATGTTCAAAATCTTTTTTTGGAATGTTGGGAATAAATTCTCTCAAGTTTACTTTTAATTTAGAAATTCAAAGCAAGATTTTTCTTCCTCCTTCCTCCTTCTCCTCCTCCTCCTCCTCCTTCTTCTTACACCTGCTTCCTACCCCTTCCACTTAGAAATTATTCCTCTTGTATGGCAACTGATTCTAATGGAAATTTCAGAGTCATCATCCCTCACTCCAGAAGTGGAACCAATTGAAATACTTCTCCCTTGGCAGAGTGATCAGTTCAGGGATAGGTATTATGGCTCAAGCTAGGAAAATTAGAGTCCTTCCTGGGGTCTCTCAGCTGGAGTTATCAGGAAGGATGCCATCTGCTGCTGAGACTACTGTACTAAAGGAATGTGATTCTCACACTGCTGGTGGCTATCATGTCCACCACATGGAAAGTGTCTGTCTTAGAAATGAAGAGAGAGATTGCATCTTTTGAGGTCCTGAATCCATCTGGGCCTGTGCTAGACCTACCCTTGCATTTTTCTGTTTGTTTTCTTTTTTTGGTACATAACCAATTTTAAGTTGACTTTCAGCCACTTTTACTAATCAGAAGATTTTTGACTAATATATACACAAACATTTATTGAGTGCCCATGGTAGGTACTCTGGAGTAGACAAAGAAATATGAATCCACACTCTCAAAGCATTTACAGGCTGCTTGAATGGCCAAGATTCAGAAATAAGAAAGCCAGCTTTACAACCAAACATTTTTTTATACGAGGAGAGATGCTTTGGCTTCCCACTTCACTGATCAACGTCTTAATCAGTGTACCATTTCAGAGACTCTTACAGTTTCAAAGCAGAGCCTTTCACAGAGTTTTGGCATCTGATGGCCTTGAGTGTTCTACACACTTTAACTACATAATTTTGGACATGTTTTCTTAATGTTCAGAGCCTCATTTTCTTCTCATCTATAAAGAAGGATAATATTATCGAGTTCATGGGTTGCTTTAAAGAGTAAATAAAACAATTCAGATAACAGAGTTCCTGATACCTAATACATTTTCATAAATTTTCTCCTTTTCTCTGTCTAGAAGCCATCTCCAGTCTTAAAAATATCAAACTAATTCAAAATTTGCCTTTAAAAAATACATTTAAATGGGAGAAAGCTCTTTTGAAAGTGGTATAAAATAGTTCTTCATAAACATCTTCAAGTAATAACCATTTATTTGGGATAACGCATTCGCAAACACATTTAAACAACATAATTTAATGATTAGCCCAGGTGTTGGCACAGTTTAAGAAAACTAGCAGTCAGAGATTGATATTCACCAAATATTACTATTCCTCATACAGAATGAAGAGGATAGTTAGAAAGTTAAGCAACCAATATTTATTTATTATGAATTATTTTTCCTGAAAAGTGTGGATTTTCTGATTATGAATTGTAATCTCCATACCACATTGGTAACATAACCAACAAATCTATTTGTCATTGACCCCAGGACTGGTTAGCACATAAATAAGAAATGAAAATAATGTAGTAACCTAAAGGTTATCCTGCTGAATCACCCCCATATTGTTATTATTGTTTAATGGGAACACATGATAAATTAATGTCATGTTAATGGGTAATCAGTTTATCTTCTATTGACCCAGGGCATGTATAAAGTGTTCATTTGACCTTAAGTTGCATTTCTAGTTTTTCCAAACCTCAGTTACTCTTAGTTGCCCTTGTTCTATGGGCTTGACCCTAACTACAGGGTGAACAAAATTTGCTGAAGCAGTAAAAAGCAATTGAAATTATTTACAGTTATTTCCTGAAAATAATTATTCATTACTGTACATGTATAAATGAAAAATCTGAAATGGGCTGAGCGTTGCTATTCTGGTCTAAAACAACGGCAACTTTGCTTATAGAACAATCATCCGTTGAATCAATTATTTTTCTGATTACATTATACTCATAAAGAAATGAATATAGTGCCCTTTAGAAATACAATATAGTTATAAAAAAAAGTGCACCCTCTCCCTGTACATTTTAATGATTAGCAAAGCTATCTCATGGTTTGGATGGAAGCCCAGGAAATGATCCAAATGGGATTATATTTTCTTAATCTATTAGGATAATGTACAACTTGCTTCCACTCTCCACCCTACCCCATCTAACTTGGCACGTATTGTTAGAAGACCCTGAAATAGTGGTATTCCAGAGAGAGACGCACATACAGTTTATCATCTCCAGACACTGTGTCTGTCATAGCCTGCGATTTTAAGAAGAAAGTATTGCTGACTAGAAGAGGATTCATGTGTTTTAGAATTTGATTGATTATAGGCATCCAGTTAATAGTCAGTGTGATCAGCATTATGCAAACATATAAGGGTCATGGCCTTCATTGGGCTGGCACGTATACACACACACACACACACACACACACACACACACACACACACACACTTTAAAAAGCAGCAACAGGTATTGACTTTCAAATTCATAGTCACAATGCAAAAAACCAAAAGTGACTTAGAGGAGTCATTGTTTCTAAGTACCTGTTCTTAAACTGCATGCTTAGCCCAATAAACATAAACACCAGGGAGGAGAGATACGCAGGTTGACAGTGATCCAGAGGACCAAGGAATGCAACCATCTGAGCCACTTTCAGAATTAAAGAGACCCGAAAGAAAATCTGGCAAGTCCTGCTCAGAGAAGACAGCGACACATTGCTCTCTGCTAAGATGATTTTGCCTAGACATGATCATGACCATTGAGAGACTCAGGGATAAGGGAAAAGGTGCCAGTCACAGCAGAGAAAGGGGATACTACTCTTTCTTTTCCCTACAGATGCTTATGGTTCCCAATGGGCATTGCAGATTTCTGGGAGATGATGCCACAAGCTAGGAAGACATCTTTAGTTGGTACCTCAGTTGGAACAGGCTGCTGAGGCCACCTGGAGAGAAAGCCCCGCCTGCAGATCTTCCACACCTGTGGAACTCAGTGAGCCAAGCATTTGACAGCCAGAAATACAAGGAATCCAGGAGGGAGAGACCTTTTAGCCACTCTTGTGCCATTTTAGACCTTTGTGGGTCTTTTGAGAGACTGTGGTACTATGGGTAATTAACATCAACTATAGGGCTGTTAATTATGCTTTATCTTAGTTTAGTTTATCTTGTGAAATACTTTGGTCAGAGAATTGGCAGGCATAAACATTTGACTGTCCAATAGGGCCTTTACTACCTGTTTTCTAGTGGGACTTAAAATGGAGAAACTATTACCCACGCCCCATCCCTGAGGGAAAAAAAAAACAACTGTGTCTTTTATTATAGGCAAGTCATAGTTGAATTATGCTCGAATAGAATCTTATTTTGTCTACTAACTTTGTGCATATAAGAGTAGCTCCAAAGAATAAGATGGGCATATGCATGAAGAGGCCATTTTCCCTTTTATGTTAAATACTTCTGTCTTTTATTTATTTAAAATAAGAAAGCATGAGCTTGGATTAATATTTTTAAATTAAGAAATTGATAAAAATTAGCCCTACTGCAGGAATGAGAGTTTTTCCTTACCTGTGATGTAGAAGCCCTAGAAGATTGGATCTCTGGGGCCGGGTTCCATGTAAATAGGCTAAATGTAGTAAGCCTACTGAATTTTAGTAAAGAGGAACTATTTGGAATGTGCTGAAGGAAAGTGACTTGGGGATCAACTTGGCATGTATTCATTTATTCAGATAAAAATTCATAGAGCACCTATTCTGTGCCTGGCCCTGCACTGGCAATGGGTTCTGGTGGAAAATAAGATACAATTCCTACCTCCATGTAGCTTACAATCAGTACATTAGCAAATGTGCATTAAGCACATCTCATGTGCCAAGCAACGAGATGTTCTGGGCGTGGTGTGCAGATGAAGAGAAAATGTCCTATCTTCAATGAGCTTACAGTTTAATGGTGAAGTTGAATCAAAGCATTAATTATCATTCCAGACTGCGTGTGATGAGGACTATAATAGAGTCAAGGACTGGAGCACACAGAATTCTTTTAATCCGTTCTTTGTATTAATCTTTTATTTTTGGAGAGCTTTCCTCTGGGACACATTGGTTTTATAAATATTAATTCCATCAGAAAGGAGCTGTAGAAAGTAGTGGACAGAACGTTTCAACTTTAGCTTTTGTCTTGATTGAGGTGTAGCTCCACTGTGTTTATGCAATATTACTTCCCTGTGAATAGGATTCCTGAGGTCTCCTTTTGTCTATGAACATGCAAACAGAGCTTACCTACTCACGGTGCTGGTTTTGCATGAGCTAGTGATTGCCAGCTGCTGAGACCCTCTGAGTGAATGGGAGGTAGATGGGAGGACAAGACAATATTACAACTCACTGAGATCTGAGGCTCCTGCACTGCCCCTAGGGCTCATGGTCTGAAGCCACTGCTTATATACCAACTCTTCTTGTTCTGCCCACTACCCACCAACAATTCCTTGAATGTCACTGGAATGACATTTCTGGAATCAACTCATTTATTTATTGAATTTCTCTAGTGCAGAGAAGCAGGTTAATAGCAAGTCTTGAGCCTCTGCACAAAATACAGGAAGCTATAATGGAGCTAAAAGTTTCTGACATCATTACCATTTACATTTTCTATTTGTTACTTCATTAAATTTTGCAATATTTCTGGAAATATAAGTAGCTACTAAGCCAGATATTTAGGAGTCCAGAGGTGAGGTTGTTTAAATTATTACTCTATGAGGGGTGATTTGTGCTTTCAGATACGTGTTTGTCCTTTAGATCCTTAACCTTTAGCCAATTCCATGTTTGTCATGATTTATTTTCTATATGTTTTTGACCTTCTCTTGGCAGATGGCTTCCACATTATCTTTGTGGAGAACGATTCTGACACTGGCTAGAGAGATACAATTGTGTTCTGTTTATGCAATATAGAAAGCCAGAGCACTGTTTTAAAGCTGTCTTCATATATCATTGTCAGTATTTTGAACCGCTAAATTGTTATTAAAAATTCAGGGACAATAATCCATTTTGAGACTACCATGAGAGAAGCAAATACTATAATGACTGATTGACATTTCAGGAATAACATCATTCAAGACATGCTAATTTCCCTATGACCCATTTCCTTGGATAAGTGTCCCTTGTATAAATAAGTTTGGTTTCCAACCCCTTCCCACCATTTGCTTTTGATGAGGGAGTCTTGATATTAAAAAGGAAAATCATCTGAAATGAAATTTGCTTATGTTCTGTATGGTTCTACAGCCAAAAAATAAAAACATAGTCTACTGGCTTTCTTTACCAGAAAAGAGTTTTATATCACATGGTTTCCACTATTTTTCAAGAAATAAAATGCTATAATAAGCACCTAAATTGGCTTGTGCACTATTTCAGGAGTAATGATCTCTGATAGGAATGTACTAGATAGAGAGTCAGGAGATGGGAGAGTTTGGGTCCCTGTTCTGCTAGGATAAAACTGTCAACTTGACCTTGAAAAGAGGATTTAATTTCTCATAGCTATAGTCAAATTTGGGGTTTTGTTTCTTTGCCATTTTTGTTTTTTTTTAAGCATGTTCAGGTGTGTTCTAGCTGTAGTACGCTATGATGTGGTGCCCAGGAAAAAACATAAGAGAATGTTACACAGATACCCTTTCTCTGTATTCTTCATGGAAAGATACCTACTTTTTTTTTTTTTTTTTTTAGTCAAGAGTGGGAAATTGACCTTCCAATTCCTTGATTTTCAAGTATCTTCATCCTATGAACCATTTTGACAGGACAAAAGCCTTGCAGATGATTTATCCTGTAACTTTCTCTTGTTACTACAAAAGAAAAGAAAAAATAAATGGGTTTGTTAATGGAAAATATGTTGCTTTTTCAATCAGATGCAAATGAGAATGATCATAAACAAACTGCTAATGGTTTTTTATTTTTTTGTACCCTAAAGCATAGATTCCAGTATCATAAGAGGATTGATAGCGATAATTTGCATTTAAATAATGTCCAAGTTTATAAAACACATGCATTTAAAAAAACCTCATTCAACCTTCACAAAACAGAGTATTATCTTTTCTGTTTGATAGATGAGAAAATTGAATCTGGGTTATGAGAGGTAGAGCCAGATCACAATTCTTGTCTTCCATTTCTTAATTCAGCTTGCTTTCCACCATCTCATAGCAGGGTAACATAAACCATGAAGTTCTGAGTGTCTCCAACATTATTTTGGAATACTGGGATGACACTTACTCTTCCTAATAAAGTGTATATTTGAAAAAGAACCACTGAGAGAGGACAATATTACACAGGAGTGATAATTATGGTAATAAAGAGCACCTAATATTTGTATAGAAATATATAGTTGGCTTATTTCAGGGGATCCTTGAACCAACAATCTGACATGGATTCTGTTATTCTTCGGTTACAGGTGTGGAAACCTGTGATAAAAGGCTGAACGCATGCCTTGCCCAACTGGCATATGGCAGAGCTCGGACTCAGCCCAGGCTGTCTGCGATATTTACGTGATCCAACACTACATAGGTTTAGACACCACTGGGGGACAGAGTTGTTTGTCCTTAACGATTAGAATTTTTCAAAGCACAACTCAATTAGCTCTTAACCAGTAATTATTCTTTCATAGAGGAGAGGGAGATACATAAGAGGCAGACAATATAAAATACTGGTTAAAAGTATGGACTCTGGTCTCTCTATATAAACCCCCAGCCGGCGGCTCCCGGGACACGCCGTTCTGATAGTTTAAGCTTACTTTTTGTCCTTCCTGGCTAAACAGAAAAATGTCGGAGACTGCTCCAGTTGCTCCTGCTGTTCCGTACCTTCAGAGAAAACACCTGTTAAGAAGAAGACGAAGAAAACGGGTGCAGCTGCTGGAAAACGCAAGGCGTCCGGGCCCCCGGTGTCCGAGCTCATCACCAAGGCTGTCGCCGCCTCCAAGGAGCGCAGCGGCGTGTCCTTGGCTGCGCTGAAGAAAGCGCTGGCTGTCGCTGGTTATGACGTGGAGAAGAACAACAGCCGCATCAAGTTGGGTCTTAAGAACTTGGTGAGCAAGGGCATCCTGGTGCAGACGAAGGGCACTGGCGCTTCAGGTTCCTTCAAGCTCAACAGAAAGGCGGCCACCGGGGAAACCAAGCCCAAGGCTAAGAAGGCGGGCGCGGCCAAGCCCAAGAAGGCTGCTGGGGCAGCTAAGAAGCCCAAGAAGGCCACGGGCGCGGCCACCCCCAAGAAGGCCGCTAAGAAGACCCCCAAGAAAGCCAAGAAACCGGGGGTGGCTGCTGGGGCCAAGAAAGTGGCCAAGAGCCCGAAAAAGGCGAAGGCAGCCAAGCCGAAGAAGGCGGCTAAGAGTCCGGCCAAGGCCAAAGCCCCCAAAGCCAAGGCAGCCAAGCAAACCCAAGGCTACAAAGGCTAAGAAGGCGGTCTCCAAGAAGAAGTAAATCGGTAGTGGGACGTCGTACTTTGAAAATCTCAAAGGCTCTTTTCAGAGCCACCCACTAATCTCAGATAAAAGAGCTTAGCCGGATGTGTTTCCGTAGGTAACCAACAAGCCTTGTAATAAGGTACTTCTTTTTTAAACTTTTTTTAAACTTGCCGCCCTAATGTGATTGGCTATGCGTCAGGGTGCGCGCGCACCGCCACGTTCAGAATTCTCCGAATGTTGTGTTCAGTCCTCTAGTGAGAGTTTAATGGCTCTCAAAAGAGCCTTTGCGACAGATTCACTTGCCCTTGGCCCTGTGGTGGCTCTCGGGTCTTCTTGGGCAGCAGCAGGGTCTGGATGTTGGGCAGCACGCCGCCCTGAGCGATGGTGACTTTGCCCAGCAGCTTGTTGAGCTCCTCGTCGTTGCGGATGGCTAGCTGCCGGTGAAGCGACATGATGGCGCTTCTTCTTGTCGCGGGCCCCGTTGCCCGCCAGCTCCAGGATCTCGGCCGTCAGGTACACCGGCGCGCCGGCCCTGACCCGCTCGGCATAGTTACCCTTGCGAAGCAGGCCGTGGACTCGGCCCACGGGGAACTGGAGCCCGCCCCGCGAGGAGCGGGTCTTGGCTTTTGCTCGCGCTTTGCTGCCCTCTTTTCCTCGTCCAGACATGTTAGGAAAGAAATAGTGCAGCTTGAGGAAGGGGTTATTATAGTCTCTGGATGTTTCTAAAATTTCCATTCCCATTGGTTTGCAGAGGCTATTGAGAGAGTTAGCCAATCAGAACGCACTTCTGGAGTTACTTGCATGGGCTCCAGGAGAAAATACTACACCGATTAGAGGTTGAGATATTAAGACTTGTATTGATACATACTTTGAAGCAGTTGAAAAGCTTGGATTTTTCCGCTTGATGAATGTAGTCCTATTTGGGGGGAGTATTCTTGCTATTGTTATTATGCCTAAACCTGTATAATTGTTGCTACCACCCTGACACCAAGGGATAGAAAAAAGTAAGCTATCCCTGGTGTTTTATAATTTACCCTTTTCTTTGCCAGAGTTTTTCCCCCTCAGATGTTGACAAGACCCAGGGAGCTGGGTTGATGGTCTAATATCTTTTGGTGAATAGGCAACAAACAGGGAGGCAGAAACAAATAAAAGCCGTTGATAAAGGGAATGAGATTGCTTAGGGAGCTCCTGGAGCTGGAGTAACCTGGGCAAAATAAATGGCTCTAGGAAGATGGGTTCACCTGATATTACATCATTTCCCCTTCATCCCTGTTTTTGTTGTTATTTTAATTTCTGGGGAAGGCCACTCGATTTTACTGGCAAATCTTGACCAAAATCTGAGTTCTGCAGACCGTTAGGGGGGTGTAAACATGGATGGGGAAAAATTACATCTTTATTTTACCAAACTCTAAATGCAGCTAAGCATTTCCTTCAAGTATATCTGCAGGCAGCTAATCACAATGGATTTTGCAGTGCCTCTGACTTTTTCAACAGTGGCCATCACAGATGTTTTTGGATCACTTTGAAGATATTGCAGATATCTTGAAATAAAATTTACATCATTCTGGAAAAAAAAAAAAAAGTATGGACTCTGGAATGAGATCAAATTCCACTTCTTGCTGACCTATTAATATTAGGATAATGGATAATAGTATCCACGTCTATTCTTTAAGAACTCCTTTAAGGAGGGGGCCGAGGTCTCTCTAGAACGGGCTTCCTTTCTTCTCTCTTACCTAACTCTGATGGAATTAAATTCTGATCCTAGCACTAGGTCTACTCTTTCACTCTGCAATGAAATGCATTTCTCCTTCACAGAGTTGTCAAAGCAAAAGTCACAACCATTTGTCACTTAAGCAAGTATCTTTTTTTTTTAACATCTGAAATACATTAACATCAGAAATGAGAAAGTATCAGTTTTGGGGTCTGCCCTCTCTTCCACCATGATTATTGTGACTCAGTCAAAATTAGTCCAAAATCTGACTTCCAGAGTACAGCTAAAGGGGACTCAAGAACCGGGACTGTGATAGGCCGAATAGACATGTATAGACCCTAAATATATGTTTTGAGTCATGTTTCTGTGTACTGCATAATTAAACAGCTCCCATTCAAGAGGGCAAATGAATTACTGATTGGTCTTGTTACCTGCTAGCAAGTAACAAGAGAGATGTGTAGGCAGCAGAGAATTTGGCTGGGATTGGCTGCTTCATTTGCAATATTGGTTGATATCAAGAGAGAATATGGCAAGAGGGAAGTTAGGATGTGTCAAAAAGGACAGAATGGATTTAGAAGCATGATACATATTTCTTGTTTGTCACTTCCTAAGTCATTTCCCAAGATACCTTGGTTAAAATCCAAAATTACTTTCTTGTTTTAAATCCCAGCGTACTAGGGCGAAGGGCAGGAAGTTAATGATGATGCTGTGCTCGTTTTTGTACAGATGGATGTGTGTGCAATTGCAATACCTTTGACATGCATTAGTAGACTACTACATATATTCACAGGTGTATGAGAGTTAAATGAGACATCACCTCTAATTTCTTAAACATTGTACGTAGTGCTGGGAACTACTTTTTCTAATAATGATAACAATAAAAGTGTATCAATAATTATTAATGTTTAGAAATTGAGACCTACAGAGAAGAGCTAGGAAAATGCAATGCCTGGAGTTGGACTAAAGAAAAGAACGGTGAAGGAGGCTTCCTTTGGCTGCTTTGAATTCTGGTCCCAGTTAGGTCTGAGGTCTGGTTTCTCTCCTTGACTGCCACAGTTAGGCTCTGTGATTTAATGCTTGTGTGGTTTCATGGCCTCGCATGGAAACCAGAACAATATCTCCTCCCACTAAATGCCAGGAGGATCTGCTGAATGAGAAACATGCAGTGAGGCTGGAGCTGAAGCCCGGAAATACAAACTGTGGTCTCTGGCATTATGAAGACTCAAAACGCAGAACCGAAAATCAGATGCTTTCTGGGCACTGCAATCAAAAGCAATAGCCTTATCATTGACTCCCATCACTTCTTTAGCCAGAACCTCAGTGTTTCCTATCAGTGGCCTAGAGATAAACCTCTTGGTCCTGGGAACCAATGGTCCTTTTCTAATGGGCCATCAACACAAAGGAATGCTTGTCATTTTGGAGACTGCAGTGAAGGTTCATCGATAAATGCTTGTTAGCATTTTATGAAGACAGTTACAGAGATGGAAAATACTCATAAAAATGTCCTCCTCCAAAGAACAGTCCCTGCCCCCAGCTCATTTTTAGATGTCTTAGATACAGTAGGTCATGAAATTCGTATTCAATTAACTTATGTGAGAGCAGAATCCATTCTTTGTCACTTTTCTTTTTCCATGGAAAAATGCTTTGCAAATCACCATCCGCTCCTCTTGCATCTCTGTGCTTGCTACTCTTCAACACAACTTTGCCAAATGCAACAGGAGAGCAGAGGACTCAGAGGTAGGTGTCTGACAAGTGTCACAGAACCAGGACAAAGGAAGGTGCTTTCCGACGTGTTCCCACTGGATCAATGTGTACCACTTGCAAAGGTAGCACTGGTCACCCTCCACTCAAGGTGTCCAAGAATATAATATTCTAAAAGATTATTTTTTCTTGCCAAAAATACAAACATGTTCAAGATGGAAACTCTTTTTTTCCCTTTCCCCTAAATCTAACCTAATGAGTGGGGTGATTTCAGAACTGCTGGGGAAAACAAATCAATTCTTTCTGGTTTTTAAAAACTGACAAGAAATGCTGAGTGAGTAAAAGGCATGGAGGCAGCATTCAGTAAATGCACCCGCATCAGGAGGGAGGTCAAGTTAGAATTGTGTTTGACTGTTGGAGTTTACTAAAAAAATTTAAGTACCATTCCTGGAGATAAAATATTGTTATGCGTGCATTAGCTCTTGGCTAGATAGCCAATACTCATGTACATGGCATAATTTTTATATATAAATGGATGCACTACAAATCAATGCTCTCTAATCTCAGCTGTGCCCTCCATGCTGCTCAGAAACACTGTTATTCATCTGATTTCCTATTACACTCCCTCAGGGCCAGTACAAGCCTTCTGTAACTCTGACCAGCTCCACTCCCCAACACCCTCTAGCTGATGGCTCCTTCCCCAGAGGTTCCCTTTATTTTCCTCCTCTTCCAAGCAAGACACTTCATGTGTAGTCTTGGTTTTATCCTTTTCCATCATTTTGGGGTCCTAGAATCCAAAATCTCCTTGTTCAGTCCTCCAGTGTTATGTTTCAGAGCTTTGCAAGTTCCTTCTTCTTGCTTTTATTTGCAGAAATGTAGCCTAGCTAAAGTTCTTTGTTTACTGTGCTCCATAGACTTCCTTGCAACTGGGACCGTGGTGTTGATGACCCCCAGGTGGCGTCTGACCTTGCTTCATGCAGGAACATTCCAGAGCTCCTTGTTTCTCTCCCTCGCGGCTTCAGTGACATCTTCTTTGTGGAATTCTCCTCCTCTTTCAAAATATCTTCCCTCACACTTGATATTTCTTCCAGCTCCTGACCATCTCTCTCCTTTCTTTCACTGCTACACTTCTGATAATTGAATTTTTATATGGACTGTTTTTGCTTTCTCACCTCCCATTTGTATCTCAAGCCCTTCCTTACACTCTGGCAAAAAAACAACCTTCCTTTGGCTTCTGGGGTACCGCTTTTTCCTGGGTTTTCTTTCTTTCTGGTGTATTCTTCTCATGTCGTTCAGTTTTCTCCCATTTGCTAAAGGTAGGGATTCTGTGTGATTAAATGTTAAGACAACTTGGAGATTTCATTTATTTCTGCATTTTAACTAATGTCCTTATGCCGATGATTCCAAAATCTATGTCCCTATCCCATCCTCTCGCCAAAGCTCTGATTACTTATTCTCAATTCCATTGCTAACTTCCATGTGTATGTCCATTAATACTCTGGCCTCATTTATTTGAAACTCTGCTCATTGTCTCCTCTTCAAAATCCCTCCTCCTCTTACTTTCCCTAACTCTGTTAAAGCCACTATAACAAAATCATCAACAAAATCTTAGCACTATCTTCATTTTCTCCTTTCTCTTGCTACCTTAACTGATCACCATGCTCTGAAGAACCTACTTCTCTCCTGTATCCTGTCCATTCCTTCTGAATCTCCATCCCTACTTTGCCTGCCTTAGTCCAGGCCCTCCTCTTCTCCAACTTATACCACTGGAGTTCTCCTCATTGGTTTCTCTGACTACCAGTATCTCTCCTGCAATTTGTCCCCTGCACTGCTCTTGGAGTTTTCTTTCTCAAACTCAGCTACCATTATCCCGAGTCTCCACGGTTAAGGCTACTCTATACTCTTCTGCCTAAGTTGCATTTAAAACATGTTTTCTATCATTTCAAGTCTCCTACAACCTGGCCTCAGCCACAATTCCCTTCTATCTTCCATTACTTCCTTTTACTGCTCTTAGGATCAGTCTCTTCTTCCCCTTGCCATTTCTATATGTTGGCATTGAACCCATATTTCAAAGACTAGTTCAAGGCTCAACAGACCCTTGTGCAGAGTCTTTTCTGGACACCCTATTAATAATAGCTTCTTCTTTCTCCTTCTAGCTTCTTCTGCAGAGGAGTCTTCTGCAGCCCTTTCCTCTGCCTCACATTACTGTCAGGTGAGTAACTCAAGAGTTTATATTAATCTTGACCCCCGCCAGGTACCTGGACCCTGAGGAGGCACTCACTGCTTCATGGAACAAACTGAACTTGGAGCTGACCATGATGGAAACAAGAACCTGATGTTTATTACTTTGAAATCATTGTAAAAGAGAAACATTTTCAAAGATTTTATTCAGCTATGTCCAAATAAGGGAGCCATTCATTTTTCATGGCTTATAATCAGACAGGTGTAAAATGGCTGTGGAAAGGCAGAGTTGCAAATTAATTATCCACTTAACCTCTGACAAAAGAAAATAATCTGACACCGTTTCAAGGATCTTTCTTTTTTTCCCCCTCAATCAGGATAATAATGTAAAATTTTGCTAATGTCTTTCAAGGACAGTGTCACATTTATGGCCTTTTGTCACACAGTTTCCTGCAATTGAGCAGACTGTGGTTCAGTGATAAGCATTGGTAAACAGAGCTCCTCTGAGATGGAGACAGGTTTGTATGTGACGCACCATGATTAAAGAAAAAGCTGGGTGATAACCTGTGGGACAGACATGTAACTTACCATAAAGGAGGAGAGCAGGGTTAATGATTCTGTATGAGAAGGATGAGTAAACATAGATGAGGATTGGATTTCTGGGATCAACAATGTGAAATTAACCGAGACAGCTATATCTTATCTGATCCCAATTCCAAAGAATTTCCTTGTTAAATTACATAAATGTGCATTGGATGGATTAATACACACAGAACTTTGAAGAGTTTTCCTCCCTAGGTTCTCAGCTTCTTTGCTAAGAGAGAAAAACAGTCAACATAAACCATTATTTTAAGATTGCTTTAGGGCTTCCCTGGTGGCGCAGTGGTTGAGAATCCGCCTGCCAATGCAGGGGACACGGGTTCGAGCCCTTTTCTGGGAAGATCTCACATGCTGCGGAGTAGCTAGGCCCGTGAGCCACAACTACTGAGCCTCTGATCTGGAACTTGGGCTCCGCAACAAGAGAGGCCGTGACAGCGAGAGGCCCACACACCACGATGAAGAGCGGCCACCGCTCGCCGCAACTGGAGAAAGCCCTCGCACAGAAACGAAGACCCAACACAGCCAAAAATAAATAAATAAATAAATAAATTTTTAAAAATTTAAATTCATTCTATAAAAAAAAAGATTGTTTTAACAATATTGAGCATAGAGCATCATTTGCTTCCTGTCAAGGCAACATTTCTCAGAGCATTTTGTTTTTGAAGAAATGACAGAAAGAGAAAAGGGAATTGTGCCTCAAATGGGTTTTTGAAGCATTGTAAAAACATGGCAGAATCAAATATCTACAAAAATGTAATCACTGTAAATGTTGAGAGTGACTGACTTCAAGCTCAGCAACTTGAGAAATAATTCCTTAAATGAGTAGCTTTAAGCCTAAATTAACTTTGAAAATGGTCACTTATTCAGTAGGAAAGTGCTTAGAGCTTTCTTTTAAAAAATTACATGTAGGGCTTCCCTGGTGGTGCAGTGGTTAAGAATCCGCCTGCCAATACAGGGGACACGGGTTCGTGCCCCAGTCAGGGAAGATACCACATGCCGTGGAGCGGCTGGGCCTGTGAGCCACAACTACTGAGCCTGTGCGTCTGGAGCCTGTGCTCTGCAACGGGAGAGGTCACAACAGTGAGAGGCCCGCGTACCGCAAAAAAACAAACAAACAAACAAACAAAAACGGCCCCACTGCTTCTTCTTCCTGCTCTATTCTATTCCTCACTTGCTGCTTATATTTCCTCATCACCAACTTGAAATCAAACTGCGGCCTTCACTAATTTACTAAAACTGTATTTTAGATCATCCTCAGTGGCCCCCCCGTTACCCACTCCAAGGTCTGTTTCCTCAGTTCTCTTCCTTCTCCATCTCTCTGCCATATTTGACAAATGAGGTTAATAGCTAAATTTCTGTTCTACCTTCTTCCTAATGGTAAAAAAGACAAAAATTTTCATTCTACAAGCAGGTCTTCTTCGTATATTTTAAAGTTAAAAAAAATAAAGCTTCTTTATGTAGTATAATATTATGTATATTGTATATATAGGTACATATATAGGTATGCATAAATTATATATAGGTATACAAAAATTGTATATAGGGATATATGTGAAATGTCAGAAAATACAGTTAAATACAAGGCTTGGCAGGTGGTCATAATCTCATAATCTCCCCTAGAACTATTTTCAATACCTTGATTTATGTCCCTCGTGACATATTTTAAACACCTTGATGTATTTACCTCCTGAGTGTTAAAAATGAATGTAAATATATATACACTTAGATCAACAGGATCACATACTGTTCCATGTTCTATAACTTTTAAAATCCTTGACATTTGAATATCTGCCCATGAAAACATTTACTCCCCTACCTTGCAGGTGGCAGCTGTTTTCCTATTAGCGCTCAGATCTCCTCCCCACGGTTCCCCCGCCATGCCCCGTTCCTCAGCACCAATCCCTATAAACTACATTTCCTCTTCCCAAGAGCTTCCACTTAAGTTAGATCAGTGGGAGAGAGTGGAAGGATACAGGATAGGAAGGTAGAACAGCTTGGATACTTATCTTTGTCTCTCTGCTTGGGTAGACACTCTGGCAGGACAGGCTACATAATTTCTGGGCCCCAGCGTAAAATGGAAACGTGGGCCTCTTGTTCAAAAATTGTTAAAAATGCTAAGATGACAGCAGGGTGTTAAACCAAGTGTGCCCCAGGGCCCTGCTGCGTGTGCTGTTCTGCGGGAGTGCGCAGATTGCAGGCCAAGAAGCTGGCTCTGCTCTCTGGCAGGGGCTTCATCTCTTCTAAGACTCAGGTTCACACCTGACGGCCTTGGCCACACAGCTCTTTGAATGACTGCCTGTACATACCTCTCTCGCTGTCCTGTGGTGATTCCTGTGGCCACAGGTCACTGGGTTGTCCCACTTTCCCTGCTTCCTCTTCTGGCTTTTCCAACACTTCTGTAACTAGTTCTCCCTAGTAAATTTCTTCTACTGAACTATCTGTTTTTTTTTTTTTTTTTTTTTTTTTTTTTGCGGTATGCGGGCCTCTCACTGTTGTGGCCTCTCCCGCTGCGGAGCACAGGCTCCGGACGCGCAGGCCTAGTGGCCATGGCTCACGGGCTCAGTCGCTCCGCGGCATGTGGGATCTTCCCGGACCGGGGCACGAACCCGTGTCCCCTGCATCGGCAGGCGGATTCTCAACCGCTGCGCCACCAGGGAAGCCCGAACTATCTGTTTTAACCCTGACTGATGACTAGATTAGGAGCCCCGGCATTGTACTGCTGTTTCCTGTATTCTATCCAATACTATCGCTCCAGGCATCACTAATCCATCACAACTTTCTTTCTGTGAGATTAAACTCAGTCTCAGAACACTTCTCAACACAGTGTTTGACTGCAGTTGACATAGGACATGAAATCTGTGTGGCCTCCCAGATATACATCATCCTTTTAAACAACTTCATCCTCTCTACTGTGGCTATGGTACATTTTATTTAACTAATCCCTAACTGGTGACAATTCGTTTTTCATTTTTCACCAATTCAGAAACACATTGTTTTACATAGGTATTTTTGTTTACTTCTTCAGTTGTCTTCAGGATAATGTCTTTGAAGTGGAATTGCTAGGCCAAAGGGTATGCACGTTTCATATTTTGATGCATATTGCTACTTCAGAATGGCTGTATGAATATTACTATGTTTAAGTATGAAACATGTCTATAATACGCTAAGATTGATCTTTTTTCCCTTCAAAACAGTTAGGAGTCATAACATTTCCTTCAACAAATCATTTTTGCAATTCTTAAAAACTGTCTCCAGATCCAACTTCAAAGGCACTTAGAAGTCACCCCTTTATATTCAACTTACAACTTATTTTTAAATGAAAAGAGTATTACTCAGCTTAATCACCTTCTCAGTCTCCAGACTTGCTTTCAATGGACTTTTGATTATTTTTCAGAAGTAAAAATCTATTTTCATGTGTTGAAGTTTTCTCATTTTTGAATATAGTCAAAACAATAGACTGCTGTCCCTGAAGTCTTGAACAGAAGAGCTGGAAACTCTTTTAAGAAACTGCTGCAGCTTTATTGAAGCTTCTAGCTTCCCAAGGTAACTCCTTTGAGAGGGAGGCAATACTCATTGAGATGTAAGTTTGGTATATTTGTTTTAAAACTTAGTTGCTTTATATTATGGAGGAAACCTCTTCATTAGTGCAGGTTACCTCTACCTGTAACTCTTCTAAACAAAATCTTTAGTCAAAAGGGCTGTAAAATATTTGTTTAGCTTGATTTCATCAATATAGCAATGGAAATATCTCATCTGTAAGTACCTCCATCTTTCACCTGAAATTGTTC
The DNA here is from genome assembly GCF_026419965.1 of Kogia breviceps. Taxonomy (NCBI): domain Eukaryota; kingdom Metazoa; phylum Chordata; class Mammalia; order Artiodactyla; family Physeteridae; genus Kogia; species Kogia breviceps. The sequence continues at coordinate 185,946,606 of NC_081311.1, read as the reverse complement.
TGACTGAAAACAATGTTGTTTTCCTAAGTACACAGTAAATCATGCTGCTTGATTTTAAAAGTTAGGCCACCCTTCAGAGAGCTTTGGGTCTTTCCATTTTGTACACTCTGTCCAAGGTAATTTCTAATTTGCCTTTTGCAAGGAGAGCCTGGAAACGTGCTCTCATAGGATTGAATGTTTTCTCTTTCTTTCCTTCTCAAGAATGTCATGCAGCATAAATATTTACAATTGTTATATCTTCTTCTTGGATCGATCCCTTGATCATTATGTAGTGTCCTTCTTTGTCTCTTGTAATGGTCTTTATGTTAAAGTCTATTTTGTCTGATATGAGAATTGCTACTCCAGCTTTCTTCTGATTTCCATTTGCATGGAATATCTTTTTTCCATTTTCAAATGATCACAGAGCAAACAAAAACACCCTCCCTCCTTCACTCTGGTTAAAATCTCTCGGTTTAAGGGCAACGTCTGGTTTCAGTAATATGAAATTCTTTGTTAGCTTTAGAAATGGGAGATCAATGACTTATTCTTATAATCCCTTAACTCTTAAATGCTGTACCAGAAAGCTGGTTTCAAAAAATAAGACCAGGCTTTGTATTTAGATAGAGAATCAAATGAGTCCCTGGGAATGTGTGTGCTCCTTTTCGTGCTGTGTTTTCAGCCCGTCAGACCAATAAATTCCTCCAGGTCTCAGCTCTTTAATTCCCTTTAGGGAGGACTGGGATAAAGAATATCAACGCATTCTAAAAAATCCCGCTGTTTTTATGACATACAGAAATAGCTACAAGAAGTACCTTAATCATTTTTACTTGCTGGGCCATGGAACATTTTTTTTCCTCAAAAGCTAATGATCACTAAGGGCCTGCACACATGCACACAGAACCCTGGCCCTTGGGTCTACCTAAGTCACCTTTGCAGCACAGCCCCCAAATAAAACTGTACCTAGTTCTCTGAATTTGCGCTTCTGCTGTACACTTCATGGTTTATAAGCTTCCATTTCATTTCCTCTGCTTGCCACGTTGCAGCTGTAATAGTTCAGATTCTGAACAAGGAACTTATCCGGGCCGGACTAATCCAGCTGAAATTTGCACTCATGGTATAAAATTGATTGAGGCCTGTCTCCATTAATCAGAATCCTCTAGACTATTTGGACTCCTCATTCTTACATCTATACTTTTGTGGATTCTTGTGCTTGGAGTGACCTTCCTTTTCCATTGCATCTAATGAAATTCTTTCTTCCATCAAAGCTCAGACAAGTCTTACCTCCCACCATGAGCCTTCTCCAATTTTTAAAAGTTGAGCTTTACACTACTCTTTTTTCTTTGAACTCCTATAATATAAAATATAATGTTTTGAACTTATTATTTGTAATTGTCTTCTAGAAGGGCCTATATACCACTTAGGGCAGATGGCATTGCACGTCTGCTGGCAGCCCTCCTTCCCAACACAGGCAAGCGTAAAACCAAGGTCCTTGGACATTCTCATCATCTTGTTTAGTAATTCGGTCTTTATGCAGTAAAAGATGTGAAAATGCAGATCTTATATGATGTGTTCAAATCTAGGGCTTAACGATGACAGAAATTGTTTTGTCCATTTTCATTGTTTTGATGAGTAGCCACATCAAGTGTATGCTATCCTCTTCATAAATTTTACGTGCATTATGTTGAACACAAATCTACTCTCTTTCATGGTTTCCAGTTTTCAAAGACTTAAACAAACCGCCTCTTTGGAAAATTTCTACTTCTGTTTTTCTTTTTAGTGTCTTATTCTTTTCTGAGCTCCCCTTTTTTTGTTTTCCATTTCTATCATGTTCTGTATTTGTACGCATTCTCAAGAATCTAAAGGATTAAAAAAGAATATGTATATGCACTACAGGCTTCCACCACTTGAAAATATTTTCATCAACAATGTAAATTCAAGTAAATTTTTAACAATTAAACTTATTACTTTTCAAAACAGTTAATTTACCTCCAAGTTATTCAAAATTATTTATGAAGATTAAAAGGGAAACCTAAGTTATTAACAAATATCAAAATTCTAAATAAAATTAAGTTAAACTAGTTTAAAATTTTTATTTAAAAATATATATTTAAAAAACTCTTTATTACGGAAAATTTCAAATATACAAAAGTAGACAGAATAATATATGGAACTCCCATATACTTATTATTTAGCTTTGATAATTGATCAGCTCATGACCAATCTTATTTTATCTCACTTTCTATCCCTCATCTGATATTTTGAAGTAAATCCCACTTGTCATATAATTTGATCTGTAAATAAGTGAATAGTGTCTCTAAAAGATAAGAGATCTTAACATAACAACATTATGACTATCATGCCTAAAACATGACAATATTTCCTCAATATCAACAAATAACTAGCAAATATTCAGGATTCCAATTGTCTCAAATGTCAACATATATTTTTTTGTAGTTTGAATCAAAATCCCATCCACACATTGCAATTTATTCAAATGTCTAAGTCTCTTTTAATCTTTAGATTTTCCTCTCCTTCTGTCTGTTTCTCTTTCTCTCTATCTCTCCTTTTCATTTTGTTTGTTGAAGGAACCACATTTGTTTGCCCTATAGAATTTTCCCCCTGAGTTTTGTTGATTGCATCCCTATTGTGTTCGTTAACATTTTAAATATCAATATTAAATTAAATCTTATTTAATATTTTGTAAGATTACAAATATTTGCAATTTTAGCATTCGGTGTCCAATTAGTTACAATGTAAAGAATTGGTGTGTGTGCACACAGTCTGAGCGAAATGAACTGTAATATCGCACAGTTTTCTGCAGTCACTCCATAACTACTGCACTTACCCTGCAGTTTTACTACAGACCTTCCTCAACTTATGATATAGGGTTATATCTTGATAAACCTGTCGTAAGTTGAAAATATCATAAGTTGAAAATGCATTTGATGCACATAATCTACCAAACATCATAGCTTAGCCTGGTCTACCTTAAATGTGCTCAGATCACTTCCATTAGCTTACCGTTGGGCAAAATCATCTAGTACAAAGCCTATTTTATGACTGTTGAATAGCTCATGTAACTTATTGAACACTGTACTGAAAGTGAAAAACAGAATGGTTGTATGGGTACAGAATGGTTTTAAGTGCGTTGGTTCTTTACCCTTGTGATCACGTGGCTGACTGCGAGATGCGGCTGCCCCTGCCAAGCGTCATGTGAGAGTATCATACTGCGTATCACTAGCCCTGGAAAAGAGCAAAATTCAAAATTCCAAGTACGGTAATTTCTGCTGAACATGTATCACTTTCGCATCATTGTTAAAGTGGGTAGGTCGAGCCACCGTAGCCCGGGGCTGTCTGTTGTACTCTCTAGAACCAAACATTGGAACCTGAAGAGAAGCCGAAGAGATGCTTGACATCACTGGCAAACTAGACTTCATCATGTAAGAAGCTCTTGTGTTCATGCTGAGAGGAAGATTTCACAAGCTATTTGACTTGTCTCCTACCTGAGCTTCTCCCACTCCATTCCCTTTGCATTGTCTGTCTTTGCTGTCAGGGACAGGACAACACAGACAGTCTCACTACCTCAGGTTTTGTTTCATTGGGTAAGAAATGGGTAGAAGCATTTCTTTGGGGCTTGAATGGTATTAGCTGTGAGAGTGGATGTTTAAATTTACAGACTGTACTGGGTCCGCACTGAACACCGGACCCCAGTGGGAGAGGAGCCCATGTGTGTGTGCTCATTTGTGTGTATTTGTGATACCTGTTGCCCTCTAATATGCAGGGACCAAGGCAGGCCTCTTCATGTCTGTGCCTAAAAGTAGTCCTGTCTCCGGGAGCAGGCAGTGTTTCCAAACCTCACACTTTTGAGTCATGACCTTCATGATTTTTGCCATTGCTTCATACCACCTGTTCTGTTATCTACTACATTAGCTTTCTATCACTGAGTAACCAATTACCACAAACTTAGGGGGCTCAGCTTAGCTGAATTCTCTGCTCAGGGTCTCACAAGGTTGAAATCAGGGTGTCACAGGTATCCCTGTCTCATCTAGAGGTTGGTGAACTCTTCCAAGCTCATTCAGGTCATTGGAAGAATTCACTTTCTGTGATCGTAGAATCGAGGTCCCCACTTTCTTGCTGGCTATCAATGACATGCGTTCTCAGCCTCTATAGGCGGTTGTTCCCTCTTACATGGCCCTTTGCACAACAGGCAGTTTCCTTCTTCAAGGCCAAGAAGAGAGTCCTCCTCATCTACTATGACACTGTAGATATTATATAACATAATGTAGTCATGGGAGTGATGATACCATCATTTTCACAGTTTCCTTCCCATACTCAAGAGGATAGAATTATACAGGGCATATTCTCCAGGGGGTGGGAATCTTGGAGGTCATCAGAATCCTGCCTACCACATTTTTTTTTTTTTTAGTCTACCACATTTATTTAACATTTTCTCTTTAAGTCAACTCACTTTTTAAATAGATTTGTAAAAGTTTGTATCAAGTATTTAATGTGCTAAGTTTGTGTACATGTGTGTTTATGTGTTTCTCTCTCTCTCTTTATATATTCACATACACTAGCATAAATGTATAACCAAAAAATAAAGTGTTTAGCAATATATCCCTTAAAATTATCCTATTTCCTTAAGGCTTATGTACCACATTGGGAAACAGTGCCCCTTGGTACAGCACTAAACAACCACTTGTTGAATGTATGATAATTAAAATAGTTATAGATTGCAGGGCTTTGGTTTCAGTGAAACCAAATATATATATATTTACATTTCTACAACTATGTAAATGTTATTTATCTCTAAGATTATATAAACTGTGTGTATCGATACTCATTAAAATATACCTTTTTTTTTTTTTTTTTTTTTTACTATGAAAGAGTGACTTGAAGGTAACTTGATACCCATTGGTATATGGAATGTTCTGTCCTTTAAACTTGGGACTAAATTGAAAAAAGCCTAGTAGACCATTATGTGTTTTCAGTATTTGCTGTAGTGCCATTAATTTCAAAAAGGCGTAAACCAATTAAATTCCATGTTACCACAGAGAAACAGAGATAAAAAGGAAATGTCCGTGTGTTTCTCCTAAAGAGAAAGGAAAACTTTTGTGATGACAGGCATATCTCTGAGGACTTGACTAATCTCTTGTATAATCTTTGTGGCACTGAAACCTTCCTATCACAAGGAATAATCTATTGGTCTGATTATTTTCATAATCCAATCCTTAGTCACTGCCCAAACACATGTGGCTTCACATAAAATCAGCAGATACCTATGCTGGGGTATGTACATACAATACATATACATACATGTGAAAGAAGTCACATGTCTCTGTTTGGACTGCTCTGTAGATTTATTGTATCTTGTAACTCACTTATCTGACAGTTGACAGGAGAACCACTTATTTTTATTTTCAAGTGTTTGCCTGGTTCTACCCACTGCTCTACAACAAACCAGGTGAGGACTGCTGGGAGGAGGGGGAGTTCTCCATCGCAGGCTCATCTGTTGTATCTCTTTTGGCTCTGAAAGTTTTTCTACCCAGATGTAAATCCTCTTGGCTATATATTTGCACTGCTTTTCCACTTAGAGGGTCGCCCTTGACATAAACTCATTACTGCTTGTACATACAAAGGAAATGATAGGAAGGAGGTCAATATATCCTAGGGCTAAGGGACCTGAAACCACATTTGAGGGTTATTGTCCCTCTGGTGATCTGCTCCCTGTGAATTCGTATAACTAACCCTTCCAATACGCAAAAATCTCCACTTTTTCTGAATTTATAGAGTGTCTATTGCCTGAAACACTTTTTTAGAGATGTTGGCCTTTCTTTAGTACTTAACTGTTTCCTACAATCATTTCTTATTACTGCATAAGGGTTTTTAGTTCGTAGAATGAAGTGACTATTGCTTGAATTTCTTTCCTCTTTTCTCAGTTTCCAGAAAAGAACAGATCTTGAAATACTTTTTGAGTAAATAGTTTCTCTTAGTAGCCAGTAGATGGTTATGGTAGGAAGAGAAAGCAGTTTCAAACAAACGTAGCTTCCTAAATAAAACTTTGAAAATGGCTAATTTTAAAAGGAAGTCTTGCAACAAGGATTTTTTTTTTTTTTTTTTTGTGGTACACGGGCCTCTCACTGTTGTGGCCTCTCCCGTTGCGGAGCACAGGCTCCGGACGCGCAGGCTCAGCGGCCATGGCTCACGGGCCCAGCCGCTCCGCGGCACGTGGGATCCTCCCGGACGGGGGCACGAACCCGCGTCCCCTGCACCGGCAGGCGGACCCTGAACCACTGCGCCACCAGGGAAGCCCAACAAGGATATATTTTATAGCACAGCCATTTATTTTATAGCCATTTTTTGGTAATAATGTTAAATGGATTATAATCTATAAAAATATTGAATCACTGTGTTGTACACCTGAAACTAATATAATGTTGTAGATCAGCTACAGTTCAATTAATTAATTAATTAATTAACAGGTAAAATAATAAAAGGAAGTCTACCTTCTTTGACCATTGTTTCAATGTTTTTAACCTTCAAATTTACCACATTTTAGTGTATATATGTATGTGTGTATATATATATATTCATATGTAATTAACTATATATACTCTATACTATGTATACTAAAATGCTGTGAATTTAATCAGTAAATACATATATAATATACTATCTATATAGTATATGTATCATATAGTATATAGTATATATGATATATAGCACATATATATAATGTATATAGTATATCATGTATCATATATATTATATATATGGTATATATTATATACTATTATACAAAATAAATCTATTAATATAAATATATTAAGCTATTTACAAGGTCCTGGCATCAGGCACATTATCCTTCATTATCCTTCAGCCTTACAACTCTTCTGTATAGTAAATATTATTACCCATTGTATCAATTAGAATGTTTTTGGCAGCAAGTAAGAAAAAAATATAATCAAACTGGTTTTGACAATAAGTAAATGTAGTCTCCCAAAGGGCAGGCTCAGGACACAATATAAACTTTGGCTCAGGGATATTATCAAGTACACAGGGACTTGATAGCCAGCACCTCTCCATCTTCTGCACTGCATCAGCTTTGCCCTCACCTCAGGCTGGCTTCCCTCACGGGTACAGGATGGCTGCCACAGTTCCAGACATCACATTCAGATGACAAAGCCCAGAAGAGAAGAGACAGTGACTTGCTATGTGCCTCCTGACAGATATCCCTCAGTCTCATTGACCAGCATTCTGTCATGTGCCTATGTCTAAAGAAAACCCTGGAGAAAGGAATGTTATTATCACCATGGTTTAAACAAAGTAGGTACCATAGCAAGAGCTAGGATGGGGTCACTTTCCTTTGACTCCCTCTGGAAAGGGGGAGATAAGTGAACAAAACAGTGTATCTAGTGGAGAAGGAAGAAAGGCAAGACTACCAAGGGTATCTGCCACAGCCATTTTGTTAAACAAGAAAAGGTAGACAAAAACGGTGAGGTAATTTTGTTCAAGGTCACAAGGCTGATATGTAGGATCAAAATCCAGGATGCAAAACTACCAGAACATATCTTAGAGATCATATGGTTTGGCCCCCTCAGTTTTCAACTCAGGATCCTGAAGGCCACTAAGTTTAATCACTTGCTTGATAGCACAGAGATCTAACACCACAGATGTGAACAAAACTCAATTCAGCTACATCCCCAGTGCTGAATTCATTCCATTCCTGCACAATGGTTCCTTTCGTGCTAATTCATATCTAGCTATGGAGATACACAGAAATGAAAAGCACCTAAAACAGTACCCAGCAGATAGCAGGTTCTAATATTTCTTTGTTGATTGAATATTTTCCAGGTTACATGAATCTAGATAACTCCTGTAAGTTCCAAAATACTTCCTATACTTGCAGTCCTATGGTCTATGTATTTCCCCAATTCTCTCCCCATTCTGTCGTCATTTTGAGACCATTAGTACATGTGGTTTAGCCAAGGGAAAAAGGAAACAGCATGTCTTGTGTGGTGAAGCACTTTATAAAGATGATATTTGAGTAATGCAGACATCAATTATTGTTCAAAGCATTATGCAAAGTCAATGAAAGGGAGCACCACAATGGTAGTTTCTCTAAGTTTTCACTTGTGTCAGCCTGAAAAAAGTTGAGAAGTGCTGTGTTAAGCTAATATTGCTCTGCACAATCCTTTTCAGAATAAAAATACAGTAGCTATTAACCCATCAAAAAGTTGTTTATGAAAATAAATAACAGCAAGATATCACCTGTTTCCCATTACTAATAGGAGTTTAATAATTGTAGAAATATTTTGGTAAAATTACTTGAGATTTCTATAGCAAAATAAATATATTTTATTCTCTTCATATTTCCTGACATTTTACAAATCCATTATTCTCTTGGGCTTTTGTTCTCTAGATTTGTATGGCATCTATTTCTCTTAATACCTTTATCCGACATACAATTTTTTTTAAAGTGAGCTGTTTTTACTGAAGTGTGACATAAATATATACAGAAAGGGGTACAAATCATTGTGTATAGCTCAATGAATTTTACAAAGTGAACATATGCGTAACCACCTCCCAGACCATTATGTGTAGGCTACAACAGTCTACCGAACGCTACTTCCCAGTCATTCATTTGCTCTGGTCAAAGGTAATCATTATTCCCACATCTATCACCATAAATTATTTTTAACTGTTTTTGAGCTTTGTCTGTATGGAATCATGCAGTAAGTGCTTCTTGGGGTCTGGGTTCTTTTGCTCAATATTATGTTTGTAAGATCTTTCCATGTTGTAGTATTTCATAGTAGTTTGTATAGTTGTATTGGTTTCACAGTGTCCCATTGTATGGAAGCCGTGGAGGTATGACCCTCAGCCTTGAGGAGTGCAGTTAGCTGACAGCCTCCAGCCACAGTGCCTTTGGGATTGGGCTGCAGCATTCAAACCTAGGGCATGCCACCCATGAGCATACCCAGTCACTGACTGAGCAAGGCAGGAGGGGGCTAGCATTAAGTCTGGAGGATTTCTGCTCAGTGTGGAACTCTTGCGTGGGCATTATTTGCATGGGAACTCCCCACTGAACTGGCTGAGACGTTCTTAGAGCCACACTGTAGTCTGAAGCTCCTCCCTTCCCAATCTTCCTTTTTCCTTGCTTCTACAAGTGTTAGACCTGCATTGCCTTCCAAAGATCCCATGCCGACTCCTGCTTCTTCTGCTTCACAGGCATTACTCTCAGTAAATATCTTGCACTTCTAACTCTGTTTGCTTTCCAGAGGATGTGAACTGACACATTATACAGTTATTATACCACAATCTATTTATGCATTCGGTTGTTGATAAATGTGTTGGTTATTTGCAGTTTTGGAGCACTATGCATAGTGCTATTGTAAATATTCTTGTATGTGTATTTTGGTGCACATTTACATGCATATCATTTGAATCAGTGTGGAATTGTTGGCCGCAAGTTATGTATAGTTTTAGCTTTAATAGGTTTTGTCAGAGTTTAACCAAATGATCATACTAGTCTACTTTGTCACCAGTAGGATATAAAATTCCAAGTGTTCCACAAACCTTCCCAAACATGGCACCATCAGTTTTAAATTTTTTGCTGCTTAGATTCTCTGTCTGTCTTATGATGCTGAACACATTTTAATATATGTTTTTGTCATTTGTCTATTCTTTTATGTGAAGTGCCTATTCATATGTGACCATTTTTCTATGTTACTCATCTATATTTTTTTCTTATTTACTTGTAGAAGTTCTTTACATATTCTGGAGATGACTCCCGAATATCTTTTCCTACTCTGTGCATACTTTTGTACATTCTTAATGATGACTTTGATACATGAAAGTTCTTAGTTTTAGTGTAATTTATCAATTTTTAAAATCATTTTTATAGCTTTTTTGACCATTTGAGAAATATTTGCCTTTCTAAAGGTCATGAAGATAGTTGCTATATTTTCTTCTAGAAGAAACTTTTACTTTCACATTTAATTTTACTTTCTACATTCATGTCTATAATCTACCTGGAGTTGATTTTTGTGTATAATGCATAGTAGGTAGGAATCATGATTAATTTTTTAAATATATGGATACCCATTTGACTCAACATAATTTATTAGAAAGATCACCTTAATCTTCACTGCACTGCACTGTAAACTTTGTCATAAATCATATGGTCTATTTCTTTAGTTTTTATTTTGTTTCACTGATCTACTTGTATATCCTTGAATCAACACTATACTCTCTTATTTAATTAACTTTCTGATAAATCTAGCTATCTGATGATTCATTGTGCCAAATTTCTCTTTTTACCTCAAGATTGTCTTGGCTATTCTAGCATTTTCGTATAAAGTTTATAATCAGATTATCAAGTTATGCAAATATACTGTTGGAATTGTGATTGAGATTTACTGATCCACAGATCAATGTGAAGAAACTGACATCTTAACACATCAATATTGAGTTCTCTACTCCGAGTACGTGGTATATCCCTCCATTAGTTTAGATACTCTTTAAGTAATTTCAGTAATGATTTCTTATTTATAGGTTTTATTTGATTTATTCTAGTGATTATTTTTGATAATATTATAAAGTTTCATTTTCAAATTTTGTATTCTGATTATTTGTTTTTGGTGTATAGAAATTAACTTAATTTTGTGTATTAACCTGACAGGCAACAGTTTTGCTAAATTCACTTATTAAGTTCAGAGGTTCTTAATGATGTTCTATGTACAAGTTTGTATTATCTGCAAAAAAATGAAAGATTTAATGTTTTCTTTCAAATCTTTATACCTTATTTTTTTCTTATTATATGGCATTGGCTAAGACCTTCCTTACAATGTTGAATAACAATGTAATGGGAAGCATCTTTGTTTCATTCTTTATCTTAGAAATGGCAAGGAGGGTTTTTAATGTTTCACCATTAGCTATTGTTTCTTGAGGAGATAGTCTCTGATGAATTAAAAAATTTCTTGTTTCTTATTTACCAAAAGCTTTGTTTTTATCAAAAATATGTATTGAATTTTATCCACTGTGTCTCTGCATCTACCGAAAAGTTTTTCCCTTTTATATTGGTAATATGGTGAATTACATTGATTTATTTTCAAATTTTAACTGATCCTTTAAAAAAAACTCATCCTGCAACAAATCTCACTTGGTAATACTGTTTTATCCTGATTATATTTTTACTGAGTACAGTGGCTAATAGTTGGTTAAAATTACTTATGCCCAAATTCACAAGAGAAATGGGCATGTAATTTTCTTCTCTTGTGATGTCCATGTCAAGTTTTGGCATCAAGGTTAATCTTACCATGTAGAAAAATTGTGAACATTTAAAAAAATATCTTTTCTATCTCTAGAAGACTTTATTTAACATTGGCATTATTTTCTCTTTAGATATTTGAGAAATTTTACCAATGAAGCCATCAAGACCTCTGGTTTTCTTTCCAGGTGAATTTGGAAATTATCAAATAAAGTTCCTTAATTAATATAGGTTATTCAAATTTTTAGTTTCTGTGTGTCAGTTTTACTAAGTAAAAATTGTCAAAGATACTCACATTTTCTTTAAGACTTAAAATTTACTGGCATAAATACCCTCTTAATGTCTTTTAAATTTCCATAGGATCTCTAACGATGTTCCCTTTTACTATCCTGATATTATTTGTGCCTTCTTTCTTTCTCTCTTTTTTTTCTTGCTATATATTTCTGGCGATTTATTAATTGTATTAATATTTTGAAAGAACTCTTCTCTATTTTTTTTTCTGTAGTATGTTTGCTGTCTATTTAATTGATTTCTGCTCTTATCTTCCCTCATTCTTTGAGATTAATTATACCTTTTCCTTGAGAGGTATATATACATGTATACCTCCAGAAAGGATTTATTATTTTTCTTGTAGGAAGTCAGCATATGTGTAAATCAGCTTGATCCAATTAGGTATTGAGATACTTCAAGGCTGAGATTCAAAGTTTGTGAAGAGTTTTCTATTTTCAGTTTTCTCTAACTCCTAGGATGTTGCTATTCAGGAATCTTAACTAAAAAACTGGAATGTTAACCAGAGCCCGTTCTCCTTGGCAGTCCCCAAATGCCATTTTTTTTCTCCCTAGCCTCGTGGGGCAGCTGAAAGCTCCTCTTAGCGTTTTTGTTTTTGTTTTTTTTTTAATTAATAAGTGACAGTTTAGAGAAGTTTTAGGTACTGTTAGAATCCCTTCTCTGAATTCTCTTTTCTTTGATATCTCTGCTCTTAAGCCTTAGATACCTTTGTTGTCTTCTGAAGCCTTAAGTATCTGCTGTTTTAGTTTATATCATATGCAGGTTTTATGTTTTTTTCTTAGAGAGAGCCTCCAGCCACATCAACTTTGTAGAACCACTAATATAATTGCTTCCATCTGAGTTAATTATTTTGTTAACATATAAAGAACACAGAGTTGTTAGATTTGAGAAAAATTTCACTCATGGTGAATGCATCTTTTACCCAAGTAGAGACCATCTACGTATTCATTCATTCATTTCTTCATTCCTCAACAAATATTTATTGAATATACTTAATATGCTTATGTGAAATGTAAAATTTGCTAGACTCTGGGCAAACAGAAATAAATTTAGCAATGGTAACTGGATTTGAGGAGAATTCAGACTAGGTAGACTGCATGAGTGAAAAGATTAGAAAGTAGAAAGATATCAAGTTTTGGATTCAGATGGATTAGGATTATTTATTAGCGGTGATCTTGAACAGGTTATTCAGATATTTCCTAGCTTTAGCTGGGAAAATATTGAGTGTTATAAGATTAGACAAAAAGTATGTGATATGCCTATCACTATGACTGCAATATAGTAAGACATAAATAATTTGTATATCTTATTGTTATTCCAAGTGAAGAGATATTAAGTGTAAAATCCCTAAGAGTGTTTATAGAGGATAAGAGAAGATTTTATTGACGTTAAAATATACAAGGAATACAGGAGATCACCGTCTAAAGTATGTGGTAATGGTTGGGCTACTGTGTGTGTATGAGTCAAGAGTCAAAATGGGTTTGGGAGCTAGGAAGAAGGAAGCCATTGACATAGAGGAAATTATAGGTCTTTCTTTCTCTTAATTGAGCATTTTTAATGTGCCTGGCACAGTTTCATGAGAATGCAGTTATGAATAAGACAGACATGGTAGATTGACTTACTTGTATTTGGTTGGCCAAAAAGTTCGTTCGGGTTTTTATAAGATGTTAAGGAAAAACCCGAACAAACTTTTTGGCCGAGCCAATACAAAGCTTACTGATAATCAAGGATACAGACAAGAAAGCCGGCGATTACAAATAGTATGGTACTATATATCTTTTGGGGCAATAGCTTATCCCACAGCCATTGCTCTTCTCTAAAATGGGCCTCTGTTAGATGCCTAACTTAAATAGAATCAATAGGATTATGGCAGAAATTTGGGATTGTCATTCAGGGACATTTAGTTTTCCGCATGTTGGCTAAAGCCACGGCCTGCCATATTCTTCAATATGGCTATAGAGCAGAGAAAGTTGGTTTGCAGAAACCAACAGGAAGGAAATCGATATACAGAGGGTAGCAAAAAATATCAAGGAGAAAGAATTCTATCAACTTTCAATTTCTGGCTCTAGTCCTTACCTAAGGCCTGATGTCAATCTCGCCCTTAGATTACATAAGATAACAGACATCTCTATATTGCTTATCTTCCTTCAACTTGATTTCCATATCTTGCAACCAAAAGTCTTAATAGATTTATGATAGATGCTAAGATAGTGGGTATATATTTGCCAGAGAATCACGTATGAAGGTCATGTAATGACACTTAATTGGTAGGTCAAGGAAGGATCTCGGAAGAAGCAGATGTCTAAGCTGAGATCAGAAAAATCAGCGGGAGTTCAGGTGAAGAGCAGAAACAGAGTGTTCTAAGCAGAAGGAAAGGTATGTGTGAACTGGAGAGGAGAGTGGGTGGTACATGAGTAACTACAGAAGTTCCTTCTACTGGAGCACAGGGTTGGGAGGCTGGGAAGGAGAGGTGAACACTTCAGGTCATCCAGGCTTAGTTTGTAGGGAAGAATGTGATGTGTATCTCCCATCCTCTTAATTGCATGTGGACAGATTTCCCTACAGTCTAGGTCGGTTACCCCATCCCTACTTACTTCTCAGAGGAAAACCAAGGTATCTGGAGCCTTTGATTGGATAGATGCTCTAGATTAAGAACTGGGCATTTGGTCTCATTCCTTCCTTCTCTGTCTTCCTTTCTAACTGGCTTTTCAGAAAATACAGTTTGTGACAATCGGAGGGTGGGTGACCATTCCCAAGATAGCTAATGTTCATGGAATGGGAAATCCAAACACAGTAAATTGGTTAAGATGTTGACAAAGGATTCTATAGGGTTTGTGATGTCATGTAGCATTGATTTATTCTAGGGACTGTTAAGCCAAATCAGAGAAGTGAGTTAAAAATTAGCAGTGAAACCCTCTGGTTTTATTTGAGTAAAATCTTCTCTTTGGTGTTTTTTTAGCCTCTTTATAAACAACTTGAGTTATTTGGAGATATGTGTTACTAAACACTTCATTTTTGTAATTGACACTTCTCTTAGGCTGGTATTAAAGAGTGTGACTTTTTAATTTTAGTAATTTTGGATGCAGGAGAAAGCAGTGCTGCATGATACATGCTATTTCCCTCAGGCTCCACAGCCACGCTCTTTCTGGAACAAGATCACAGGGTCGTTGAGTCCCCATTTCTTCCTCCTCTTCTAACAAGAGACATCATATTTCCCTGTCAGTTCCAGACCTTCCCCTTCATGCTGCTTAATCAGAGATAGGATAAGACTGTTCTGGTGTGTTTTCCATTTTATCTTGGAACTCTGCATATTGGAGCGGACTCAAACTCAGATAATCCATCAGTCATTACAGATGGCCTTATTGTTTATCACAGGCTAATACCCATTTATCTGGAGCACCCACTTTCTTTCCAATCAACATCTAATATCAAGTGACAGCTAGCCTGAGAAGGATTTGGAAGATGATAAATTAAATGGAAAAATCAATGACGACGGGGAACAAGGAATCTTTGTAATCATAGCAGGTGCATGGGAATGCTCAAAGGTATATTCAAAACATCCCAAACATGTGAGAATAGGAGACTATGGAAACCTGTGTGTTTGGGGAGTGATAGTGGTGGTATTAGGCTGCCCTTACCAGACAAAAATTTTAAGTGCTTACTATATAATGGGCACTGGGTTGAGATCATCTTGTTTCATATAGGTATACTGATGACCTAGATGCTACCACTGGCTCCACTTAATAGAGAAGTAATTCATCGAGGGTCCCACAGAATAGCAAATGGCAGGGGACGACTGGGAGCCCTAGGCTGTATGATTTCAGGGTGCATGTCTTTTTTTTTTTTTTTTGTCACGCCGCGTGGCTTGCAGGATCTCAGTTTCCCAACCAGGGATTGAACACAGCCCTGGAAGTGAAAGAGCCAAGTCCTAACCACTGGGCCGCCAAGGAATTTCTAGCAGAAATTTCTAGCAGAAAGACATGCACAAACTGCATGTCTTTTTTTTTTTTTTTTTTTTTTTTTTTTTTTTTTTTTGTGGTATGCGGGCCTCTCACTGTTGTGGCCTCTCCCGTTGCGGAGCACAGGCTCCGGACGCGCAGGCCCAGCGGCCATGGCTCACGGGCTCAGCTGCTCCGCGGCATGTGGGATCTTCCCGGACCAGGGCACGAACCCGTGTCTCCTGCATCGGCAGGCGGATTCTCAACCACTGCGCCACCAGGGAAGCCCGAACTGCATGTCTTTAATGATATACTGCTACATCCTCATAGGCTGCCCACTTTGTCTAAAGGAAAAAGGTCCTTTCACAGTTTGACCTTTGACCTCCTGTTTATTCGAGCTCGAGTTACATTTCTACCTTGTGACTTTCTCAGGGTCATGCCTGGTTCCACCTACTACCTTATTACTGCCCAGCACGATCCGGGTGCCAGATATTACTATGCAGCGTCCGCAGGTATGAACGCTTATAGCCAGGGAGGTGAGCCGGCAGAGCGTCTAGATTTTTGTTCTGTGTGGTTGCCCCACCACGGCTGCCCCTGACACTTCCGTTGCTTAAGAAAACAGTGTTAACATTGCCCACATTTGTTCTTGGCTCCTGCTCCCAAGCAGCCTGGCGCCACCCCCCCCCCCCCCCCCCCCAAGCCCACACGACTGCAGACTCTCAGTCGGGCTGTTCCTAACGTCAGCTCTCCCTGCCCCTTGTGACTTCTTCCCGCACCCGCCCCTCGGTGGCGCTTTAGCAATTCAACCCAACTGTCCATCTGAAGGGCCCTGCCGTGGGCGGGGGAGCAAAGAGGGGCTGAGAATGAATGGAGGAACTGTCAGTCCTTTGTCCAGTCCTCTGGTTCCCATTTCAACATCTTTGCTGAAATGGAATTTGAATTTCAAAAGGTTTAAAGAACATTTCTCAAACCCACAATTTCCCAGCAGCTTGGAAACCTCTGAAAACATTACCTTCAATCTGCAGCCAGTGCTGAGTGGATGTTGAGTACTTCTGTGAGCTGTGTCACGCTGGTGAGTCATGAGCTGCCTTCCACATCCCCTTGGCTCACCCGCAAGCGGGAGTTCAAACCAACGAGGCTCCCTTTGGTTTCTGGGAAGAGCAGTCCAGTTCTCAGAAAGCTGATACCTATGGAGACTCTGCAGAGGAATAATTCCCTAACTGTATAAGGGACGCTCATCTAAATAAAGCAATGGAGAGCTGGATTAGAGGGTGCAGGAATGAAGGGAGGATTTATACCAGAAGCGCGGCGAGGGGGTTTCTCTTTCCCCTCTCGCTCCCCTGGGGGAGCCTTTGAGGTTGATATCTTGGTTATGACCTATCTTTGGCAGCACAGTCATTTTCATTTTGGGTGATTGAGGCTGCTGTGAGGGCTTCGGTGGGAGTTCCATTGTCAATTCTGCATTAAAGGACCATTAAAATAAAGTGTTACTGTAAGAAGCTCTGGCTGCTCGATATTTTTTCAGAAGAGTTTGTGCCTGTTCTGAGGGCTGCTTGTTTCGTCTTTCCATTTTCGGGAGGGGGAAACATGCCCCTAATGAACTGAACCTTTTTAACTGATTATAAAAACAGAAGAGAACATAGCAGTGGGAAATGCTGGCAGTGCTTTACAGCAAGTGGCGAATCGCTGCATATTCATTTGTTTCTCATTGGCCAAGATGAATCTTCTTTTGGTATTAAAGCAAATGTGCTGTGAAGTTGCAGAGGACAGGGTTTAACAACTTTTCCTGGCTGGAGGCCTGGGTAATTTTTTTGGTGGAATGGTAGGAGGGCCAGGAAGTGGTGGGGCTGGGGAGTTGAGTGGGCAAGGCGGGGGGAGTGAAGTGGAAAACTGTTTTAGTGAAGGCAGAAGCTGTGTAGAACTGCGATGGCTTCTGAGGTATTTTATTTGTGTAGGTGTGAAGGGGGAGAGTTGGATTACAGTGTGGTAGCTACACGAATAATCTGACTGCAGAGCAACTCTTCTTGGTATATGACTCAATTCGTTTGGTAGTGCAGGAAATAGGACTGAATTGAATTTTATTTATTTATTTATTTATTTTGACAGAAGAGAGGAAATAGTTCATCTGACCTCAGGGTTTTTTTTTTCACCATGTCACCATCCGGGTACTCAAGTAGTTGGAAGGGAAATTTTCACACTGCATTTTTCCTTTATAACAAGTGCCACAACTTTAAATAATTACTAGCTTTACCCAGCATGATATGCATATTTCTGACAGATCTTAATAGTTATTAATAAAAAATCCTATATTGTATGTTTCCACTTATTCATTTCATCATGAAACATTAACAACATTATTAGAGATAACGGTGATTTCAAGGACGGAATCCTTGAGAGAGTAGCATAGAGTTCTCCCTGTTTGATCCTGGAAGATAGTAGAAATATTAGGAAATGCAGTCAGAGGTCTGTCCCTGTAACCCATTCAGGAGCTCATAAAATTCTGTAAACTCTTTCCTGCACTGCATTAAGTTCTGAAAGGTGATACAAAATTAATAGTACATATGGCAAACATTTTAAGAAAAGTTTCCAAAGGTTTGAGTGTGTGCTTACAATCTTAGGTAATTCTTATAATTAATTTGTCACTTGTTGCTTATAAATCTGCAGGTGAGTTTCCCCCAATCACTGAATGTTGGCTTGTTCTTTGGACACATGACAGCACTTTATAATCAGAGGAAGCACTTTTGTCTGAATTGTCCAGGACTGGTAGTTGGTTTATCAAGTCTTTAAAAGCAGTGAATTAGGGAAAAAAATATTCAAATATTCTATTTTAAATTAAAACATAAATATGCATCTATTTTCCAATCTTATGATGCAGAAGCAGGTCTTCTGTTTGACTTTAAGTTTATGGACTAAAGTCATCCATCACCTTTCTTGTATCAATCACACACAAAATACAATATCTACATCTTTCAGTCTTTTTTTTTTTTTTTTAAGAGAACTAAATCACATTTGAGAGAGAATCTGAAAGCAGAATCTTTTCTATTTTAAGTTTTTCTCTCCAGTCTCTTACAGTTGCCTTACCCACACTTAATTTAATAACCTTTTTTAGTAACTTGTCTTTATTGCTTATTTCTATAGCATTCTTATTGTTCACATAGAAACCACTCTTTTCATGCTCGTATTTCATAGATTTGTATGATATGTATCTAAGGTATTTAATAACGATAAGTTATGCAACTGTCATCAGTGGGTTTCGGGAAAACACAACTGAGTCTTGGAAAGCATATGACATAATTGATGGGAACAGAGAAGGACAGCGTCCTGGCAGTGATCAGTATCAGTTAGCACGAGCATCAGTCTGGAAGTTTAATAGAGTGAATGGAGAGTGTTAGTTAATCCCTCAGACTGTTAAGTAGTGGTTAATTAAAAGAATTTATTTTATGTCTAAATGTGTTTAATATTCTATTAATGTCAATCTCTCTTGGCAGATGGAAAGTTCCACAGTAGGTACTCCTCATAAGTTGCTGAAGTAATGAATGGCCTCACAGATGCAAAACTCACTCTCCAGGCCATGCTTTTGCTGATCATTTCCCTCGGGTCATTTCCTCCTCACCCGGAATGATTTTTGTAAAACTAACTTTACGGTTTGACTTATTGATTCCCTGATAAGACCAAGAACCACAGGAGCAGCTATCGTAGCCTTAAGGGAAGAAATTTTACCATTCCTTTCTCAACCAAATAAACTAATGGAGTAAGGATTGTCCCCCATCCCAGAGATTTTCAATTTTTTAAAAAAGTGTCAAATAGTCCCTAGTACTAACAACTATATCATAAATAAATGTTTATTTATAAAATAATAAACAGATAAAAATGCAATCACATTTAAAGCCACAAAAATATTAGCACAAGCGGTGGATGTTTAAAATATAGCTAGAAATACCTGACTTAAAACTAAAGCGATTTTATGACTTGATTATCTCCAAGCTATTTTGTAGCTCTAAATACTAATCTCGGAGGAATGATTCCTGATGCATGGCTCTGAAGATATGAGCAGATATTTCATGAGAATCTACTGCTTGCCCAATGCCTTGGACGTGTGGTGGCCTCTGATGACTACAGCTGGATAAGTTGTGGTCTCTGTCTTTGAGAAAATTATCATCCAGTGCACCAGACTGGTTGGGATCTAAACATTTCATAAGGCAGAGTAAAAATAAATCTATGATGATGAAGCAAGGAGGAATAAGAGATTCAATCCAACTGGAGAGATTTAAAAAGAAATTTCTGAAGCTACGCAATGGTTCACAACAGAAACAAAAGCACATTTAACCTGCTTGGGAATATTACCTAGAGAAGTTAGCTTGAACGGGTGCGACACAGAGAAGAGGGAACTCAACAGCCTGGTAGCTCTGTTCCTCCTGTCATCCCTGTCCTTCGTCAGAACCGGAGTCTAATTTCTCTTAGGAAAGAATAATAATAATATCAAGATAATTACATTCTGTGTCCAAGGTCTGCAGTTCCTCCTGATTAGCAGTAAAAGTTAAAGTAAGGGCAGAGGAGTGGTGGGAGGCCTCTATACAGAAGAAGCAAATGAAAAACTGGAGGCTTCAAAATCTGCCATAAGTTCACGAGTACAGTCATCAGTAGAGGTTCGTGGGTTTCTGTTTTTTCCACAGGCCATCTGTGGAAATGACATTCATTGTGTCTCCTTCCCCATGGTCTGAGGGCATGTGCTGAGGACAGATAATACCAGGGTTCCCCCTTCTGTGAGGTGACAAGCGTATCTTCCAAAAACTCATAAGAAATGTCAGAGCAGTTTGTGGTAGAAAAAAATGGATGTAATAAGAGTTCTTCTTGACAGCAGGAAAGAAAAATATTTATGCTGGAGGGCAAATGGTAAATCTCCCTTCTTAACTCTAATGAATGATGGTGGGGACGGAAAATTTGGGTTGTGTAATTAAAACCAGGTGCTGGGTGTACTAGGATGTTGATTTTGATCCAAGATTATCAGCGAGTGTCTTCCATGTTGGTCTCCAGAGATTTCCTGAATGTAGTAAGGAGACAAATTAAGAGACCCTCCATTTACTTGCTGTTTCCAACTTCCTTTTTGGTTGTATACCACTCAGCTACTTATAAAATGAACAAAGTGAGCAACTTAGCCTTTAGGGAGAATAAACATTTTTCTTTTTTTTTAGTTGCTGATATGGAATCCATCTCTGGCCATAAGTATTTTTAAAGACTGTCTTCTAGGATCATGGAGGAATCTTCAAGAATGTAAGTGATATAAAACGGGTAATGTGAAGAATCTATTATTCTGATGGGTCATGGCTTCCTGTAGGAATTGTGCTGGTTGTGTAGCAATAGTTAATTTTCTTGGGTCCACAGATACTGGCCAAACACCAGCCTTCAAATAGATATATCTATCAATATTCTTCAAATGAAGTTCTCATGGTCTGGTAAATTGCCAGGGGGTCCAGACAATTTTACCTTTACTTTTAAGAGTGATCCAAGTTTTATGAAACACCTAGAGGAAAATTTCAAGGAACCACAAACCTCAGGTTTACTAATATTTCAATTCTGAAAAACTCCACGTATACTTCTGATTAACTAAGGGGCATGTCATAGCCAGTGAAAAAGCCCTAAAGAAATAGTATCGGGCTTCCCTGGTGGCGCAGTGGTTGAGAGTCCGCCTGCCGATGCAGGGGACACGGGTTCGTGCTCCGGTGCGGGAGGATCCCACATGCCGCGGAGCGGCTGGACCCGTGAGCCATGGCCGCTGAGCCTGTGCGTCCGGAGCCTGTGCTCCGCAACGGGAGAGGCCACAGCAGCGAGAGGCCCGCGTACCGCAAAAAAAAAAAGAAAGAAATAGTATCTTTTTCATAAATAATGCAACAAATTGTGTGTGTATTTTAAATATGTTGCAATATTTTTTAACACCTTTATTGGAGTATAATTGCTTTACAATGTTGTGTTAGTTTCTGCTGTATAACAAAGTGAATCAGCCATATGCATACATATATCTCCATATCCCCTCCTTCTTGAGCCTCCCTCCCACCCTCCCTATCCCACCCCTCTAGGTCTTTGCAAAGCACTGAGCTGATCTCCCTGTGCTATGCAGCTGCTCCCCACTATCTATTTTACATTTGTAGTGTATACGTGTCAATGCTACTCTCACTTCGCCCACCTTCCCCCTCTGCCACGCACCCCTGTGTCCTCAAGTCCATTTTCTATGTCTAAGTCTTTTTCCTACCCTCCCACTAGGTTCATCAGTACCACATTTTGTTTTTTAGATTCCATATTTATGCATTAGCATATGGTATTTGTTTTCCTCTTTCTGACTTACTTCACTCTGTATGACAGACTCTAGGTCCACCCACCTCACGACAAATAACTCAATTTCATTTCTTTTTATGGCTGAGTAATATTCCACTGTGTATATGTGCCACATCTTCTTTATCCATTCATCTGTTGATGGACACTTCCATGTCCTGGCTATTGTAAATAGAGCTGCAATGAACATTTTGGTACATGACTCTTTGAATTATGGTTTTCTCAGGGTATATGCCCAGTAGTGGGACTGCTGGGTCATATGGTCATTCAGTTTTTAGTTTTTTAAGGAACCTCCCTACTGTTCTCCACAGTGGCTGTATCAATTTGTATTCTCACCAACAGTGCAAGAGGGTTCCCTTTTCTCCACACCCTCTCCAGCATTTATTGTTTGTAGATTTTCTGATGATGGCTATTCTGACCGCTGTGAGGTGATATCTCATTGTAGTTTTGATTTTCATTTCTCTAATGATTAGTGATGTTGAGCATCCTTTCATGTGTTTGTTGGCAATCTGTATATCTTCTTTGGAGAAATGTCTATTTAGGTCTTCTGCCCATTTTTGGATTGGGTTGTTTGTGTTTTTGATATTGAGCTGCATGATCTGCTTGTATATTTTGGAGATTATTCCTTTGCCAGTTGATTCATTGGCAAATATTTTCTCCCATTCTGAGGGTTGTCTTTTCATCTTGTTTATGGTTTCCTTTGCTGTGCAAAAGTTTTGAAGTTTCATTAGGTCCCATTTGTTTATTTTTGTTTTTATTTCCATTTCTCTAGGAGGTGGGTCAAAAAGGATCTTGCTGTGATTTATGTCATAGAGTGTTCTGCCTATATTTTCCTCTAAGAGTTTTAGAGTGTCTGGCCTTACATCTAGATCTTTAATCCATTTTGAGTTTATTTTTGTATATGATGTTAGAGAGTGTTCTAATTTCATTCTTTTACATGTAGCTGTCCAGCTTTCCCAGAACCACTTATTGAAGAGGCTGTCTTTTCTCCCTTGTATATCCTTGTCTCTTTTGTCACAGATTAGTTGCCCATAGGTGCATGGGTTCATCTCTGGGCTTTCTATCCTGTTCCATTGATCTATATTTCTGTTTTTGTGCCAGTACCATACTGTCTTGATTACTGTAGCCTTGTAGTAGAGTCTGAAGTCAGGGAGCCTGATTCCTCCAGCTCCATTTTTTGTTCTCAAGATTGCTTTGGCTATTCAGGGTCTTTTTTGTTTCCATACAAATTGTGAAATTTTTTGTTCTAGTTCTGTGAAAAATGCCATTGGTAGTTTGATAGGGATTGCATTGGATCTGTACATTGCTTTGGGTAGTATAGTTATTTTCACAATGTTGATTCTTCCAATCCAGGAACATGGTATATCTCTCCATCTGTTTGTATCATCTTTAATTCCTTTCATCAGTGTCTTATAGTTTTCTGTATACAGGTCTTTTGTCTCCTTAGGTAGTGTGGTACCCCCCTTATCTCACTTCTTCAGTTATTCAGATTTCTCAAGACTTGTCTTCTCTGCTCCCTCTATCTTCACTTCCTCCTCTGCTCTTATGAAAAGATCTGATATTTTGTGCATCCTGATGCAAATTTAAGTCAATGTGATACCTGGGACTGGGAACAGGTAATAAAGATGGGGGTGGGGGAAGTGTTTTATATTTTAAACAACTGTGGAATGAGATAGTCGTTTTAGTTCAATTTTTTGAATAGGTAATACATTCATATGATTTAAAGACTTTTCTTATTTCTTTTGTATCATTCCAGAGTTTTTATGCATATAAAAGAAAAGACAAATATAAATATAATTTCTGATCTCCTTTTACTCAAAAGCTCCCATATTATATACACTGTTCACATTTTACTTTCTTCACATTATACCTCCTGAAGATCTTTATCAACACATAGAAAGTAAACTAATTCTCTTTTATTTTTATACCCACAGAATTTCATTTTATGAGTATACCATAAGTTATTTAATCAGTTTGCTATTTAGGAACATTTGTGTTTTTTCAATCTTTTCCTGTTAAAAACAAGGCTGCAAGGATGAACTTTTTCATAAGCCATATCAAACATGTACAAATTTATCTGTAGGAGAATTTCCCAGAAATGGAAACTCTGGGTCCAAGGGTATATGCATTTGTAATTTTAATAGGTATTACCAAATCACTCTCAGTTGGACTTGTACCCACGTACACTCCCACTGGTGATGTTTAAGAGTGCCCATTTCCTGGCATCATCAACAATAAAGTGTGTTATAATGAAAGGTTTTAAACCCTATTAAACAAATTTCCAGCATTAGAGAGCTTTTGAGAAGGGAATTTATTTTATAACTAAAAACCTTCTCAATCTTCTGACACCACTTCTCTTGGCAGAAACAACGAAGCAACACTTCCTACGTTCCAGGCACCATGTCATTGATTAGGGAAACAAAGGTAAATGACGTTAGGTCTTACACTCTCTTTCCTTCCTACCCCCCTCCCTACAAAGTTATCAAGGCCTAATGATTTTATGTTTCAAAGTAGGTTTATTAATCAAACCTATCTTCTCTCCATCCCTGTGTGTGTGATGGCAGTAGCCTCCTAACTGCTTGCTGTCTCCTTTTCTCTCAGCTCCAATCTATTGCCCCTCTTTGCCTAAATGATTCTTCTAAGCTATGAATTGAAACTTGTCACTCTTCATCTCTTTACAGATCCTCTTGGCTTATGGTACAAGGTCTAAATTGCTTAGTTCAGCATCTAAGACGCCTCACAGTCTCACACTAACCCGCCTCTTGAGCTGCTTCCTCAGAGCTCAGCTCTGATGCACTGTGTGATTTCCTTCTTCTGTAATTCTCTTCCTTTTCTTCTCTACCTGGAGAATTCTCTCTCATCTTCTAACTTGCATTTAAGCACCATCTCCTGTTTTATGTTTTTGCAGAACTCTGTTTCAAACTCTGCCACGCCAATTGGAGTTAATTTTTCACACCTTTCTCTGAGACCTGTAATGCTGTCCTATATGTTTATTTCCCCTGTTCAACTGTGAGCTCATTGAAGATAGGAGCTCTTTCTTATTTAACTTTAGATATTCAGTGCTCAGAACTGTTTCTGGTCAAAGAGGCTCAATAACTTTGTTTAATTATTTAATAACAATTAGTTGATGAAGGTTCTGGACCACTTCCAAGATCATATTCTAAAGAGAAATTATTTCAGTCTATGGCTAGTGGAAATGGAGATGAATAACCTTGAATTCAATGAGGCTTCTGTCTGAGTCTGTTTTGTCACAAACCTGGGTTGAATTTGTAAGTTCAGATTTAGAAATCTACCCAGAACATCTGGGTAAGACTGCAGATAATAAGGCAACATTCTACACAATCACAGAGAATGGTTAGACACTCACCTAACCTGTTCCTCTTCTTCCTACACACAGCTGGGTCACCTCTTCCAACTGTCCTTGAAGTTAGGTGAGGCCCTGGACTGAATTCAGTGGAATATGGATGGAAGCAATGAATGCAACCTCAAGGTCTAACACCTTGAAAACTTCTGTGAAATTTCCACGTCCACTGTCTTCTCTCCTTCCCTGCCTGGATGCAGAAGGTCTTAGTGGAAAACACTGAGACCCTAGAAAAAGGTAGAGTTGAGTGTCAGAACCACTACATGGAAGGCTACTTACCAAATGTGGAATTGGATTTTGATAGAATTAAAAATAAACCTTTTATTTTGCTCAGCTAATCAGGTAATAAGCTTGTTTGTTACAGCATCAAGTTTATCCTGAAATTGCACACACACACACATTCGTGTTGTTTAATCTAATGACCATTCAGATCTATCACCAGGAGAAAAAGGGTGGAAGGTTCGTATGCAAACAGAGCCAAATCAGAATGGAGACATCACCTGTTCCCCTCCAGAGGTGACATTAGAAAGAAGCCCGCTGGTCTTTCTACCACATTGTTGTGTGACCAGCACGTGAGTGAAATGGACAACAGTGCATAGTCAAGATTCAAGTGCCAAGATGCCTTACAGTGACGGATGGCATCATCTTAATACACGCTCCCTCTTCCAATTAGTAATGGCTCTTCTTTATGTGCAGACACAACTTTCATTCTTCTCTCCACGCAGACACTTCAGTCCCATATAAGCATTTTTGGATAACTTCTTTTTAGACCCGTCCTACTTCACAGGTGAAAACCCATTGCTGAGTCCACTGTCACCATAAATCCTGCTTCCCAGCTTCAGAATACTGATGAGAAAAGGATTTGCCAAGGCAAATCCACAGCAGCATAACATCTGTCTGCTTTTCCTAAATGAAGTTTATCAGCAGAAATTGACCCAGAAGTCATTTCTAGAATCTGTATACTTTTTCACAAAGTACCATACTCATAGGTTCCTTTTTTTCTTCAATAATACTCATTCCTTAGGGGACCTCATCCAGTCTCATGACTAAAATAATTTGTATGATGGTGACTCTTAAATATGTACCACCAGTCTTCTCTCCTGAGCTTCAGATGCTTCCATCCAACTATCTACTCTGTATCCTTACCTTGAATGTGTCAGTATATACATTCTGAATTCAGTCTCTACGTTGCATAGGCATCTCTAATATCAAATTGAGTTCCTGGTCTCTCCCCCTCTCCCAGCCTTCCCCATCTCAGTGGATGGCAATTCAATCCTTCCACGTGCTCATATCAAACCCTCTGTATCCTCTCTCTCCTACCTCACTCTCTGTCAGCAGCATACCCAAAATTTGATCACTTTTTCCCACCTTCATTGCTACAACCCTTGCCTACCATCACCCTTTTCCACCTGGACCAGTGCAATAGACTCCTACTTTACCCCCCTCTCTCTCCATTTGCTCCCCCTCATAGACTATTCTTAACATGGCAGCTAGAGTTACCTTTTGAAAATGTAAGGCAGATAGTGTCAGTCCTCTGTTTGAAACTCTTCTAGTAGTGCCACATGTATATTAGTCAAGCAAGCCAGGCTCTGCTGCAGAAACAAATGTACCCTAACAATCTCAGTGGTGTAAGGTAGCAAAGCTTTATGTTTGATTCAGGTGAAATCTGATGTGGGTCAGATGGTTCTAAACATTTCCATTTGGAACAGTTGAATTTGAAGGACATGGCAGTAAGGCAGAGAGATATGGAGGAGGCATAATGTCTCTTTACTGCCTTGATCTGGAAGTGATAAACATCACTTCTGCTCAGAGAAAGGCATGTGGCATGAACCACCTACCTGCAAGGGAGACTGGGATATGTAGAAGAGCACATGATTGTTCTGTGAGTACTGACTCTTTGGTTACACATTTGTCTCAGAGGAAAAGCTAAAGTTCTTGTTATGAACTAAAGCCTTACAAGGTCTCCCCCTTCTTGCATTTACCCCCCTCTGCACTGTAATTCCCTGATTCCATTCCTACCATTCTCTTCATTATCGCCTCTACTGCAGCATCATTGACCTCCTTGCTATTCTGCGCACATGTCAGGTGCACTCCTGCCAGTCTTTCACCTGCTGTTCCCTCTACCAAGAATGCTCCTCCCCCAGACATTTGCATACTTCTCCCCCTCACTTCCAGCAGATTCTAATGTAAAATTCACCCTTCAGCACCTGCCCTGCCATTTCATATCCCCCTCCCTTGCTCTATTTTTTTCTTAGCATAATATTATCCGGTATATATTTTTCTTAATTACCTTGTTTATTAATCATCTCTCCCACCAAAGCATAAGCTCTGAGGGGTCAGAACTTTTTGTTCCAACGTCTAGAAAGAGCCTGGCATATAACTGACATGTCAATAATTATTCAATGAATGAATAAGTCATTTCTTTCTAAACTGTCCCATGTCCCCTACTATCTTTCCTCTCGCTCTAAAATGATATAATCCTAGATCTCTAAGTTTAGCTCCCTTCAGGCCAGACTTGAACAAACAAACTACAGCATATGTCTGTGACAAAAAAAAGATAAGAAAATTAATTCAGAGGATGTGCCTTGTTAATGATATGCTGTATACAGACAACATCATATTTAACGACTTCTATCCATCCATATGCCTATCTCGGCTGAAAAGTAAAAACTTCCAGCAATAATCACTCTATTATATATTTAACCCCAATATGAGTTAAATTTTATCTAGTTTGCTCCCATGCAGAACAGTATGCCCTCTCTAAACAATGATCGAAATAGTTAGAGAATAAGAAGCCCTTTAATCTTACGACTATATTATGTTACACAACTCCTCTGATCTTTCTCATATGTGCAATTTCACATCCCTAAAATTATTTTTAATCATTCCTGCTGCTTGTTATTGGAGAATAAAAGCATACATGTGGACAGAACCAGTTGGAAGTAAGAAGTGAAATCATGGTCTAGGTTCTTCCACAAAAAGAATTATTCTGCTGGGAGCTACCCTTGTTTAGTGAGGGATGGTTAGCACCTACCATTGGTTTCCTAGCAACAAGAAGCTTCCCTGCAGATAGGACGGAGGGTCGTTTTTGCATCTTCTCTTCATTTTCTCTTGGACTCTATAAGAAGAAATTAATCTGGAAAATTCCTAGAAAATAAGATGTGTTGAAAAGGGTGTGTGGTGGGGAGCCAGGGGTGGTGGCTGTGCATCTGTAGAGGGAGATGAGGAAGAAGGAAAGGAGGTAAAGGAGGGGAAGAAGAATAACATAAAAGGATCAGAGAAAAAAAATCAATGAAAATATCAAAGGGGCCCGAATTTTAGGAGTATATATTCTCATTGAAGCCCAAACAACATGTATTCCAATAGAGGCCAAAAAAAATGATGTTTATTCCCCAACTTAGACCTTATTTTGTGGGATGAATAAATTGAACAAACAGGTACTTTGGAACTCTGCTTTTCTTTTCATGAGCCAAATCCACAGATTTTCCCTGTCTGAATTCTGTAGCTCTTTGACACGATAACTATATTTGAAAGTTGTTTCCTATTTGCCTCTGTTCCCTCCCAGAGAAGCTGGAAAACATAACACTTTTGAGACCTTAAATAGGTCTAGCTTCATTCTCTGATATCTACCTATTAGCTGTGTGACACTGGCAAAGTATATAACCTCTCAAAATCTCAGTCTCCTCATAGGAAAATAGGAATAATAATACCTGCAGGGGCAGACACAAGTAGTCACCGTATCTCTAGCCCTTTGTCCTTTCTCTTTATGAACAATGCCCTAATTTGGTTTGGATTGACAAAGAAAATTTAACTCAGTTTCCCAGAGTTCCTTGCAGGGAGGGTTATGAGGATATTTCTGGCCAATTAGATATAAACAGAAGTCTACTTGGTGGAGCTTCCAGGAAAGAGAGTGTTTTCCTGATGAAAAAGAACTGATTCAGCTGGAACAAAAGAAATATTCAACCCCTTCTCAGCCCCCTTCTTCAAGAGTGAAACTCAGAAAAAATACCTAGAGGTGCATCAGCCATGAATGATGGTGAACAAGAGACCCTTCCGCTAAGGCTGGTAGAGGGTGAAGAGAGCAGGAGTCCAAGTCCTTACTGATTTCCTTCAGTGGCTGCATCCAATGTCTACCTCCAGGAGGGTTGGAACATGATAAAAATAAAACTCTACTTTTAAGCCACTATTTGTGGTTTCCTGTTTGTCGAGTTGTCTGCTATTTGCCATCAAGCTGACGTTCTACCTCACAGAATGGTTGTGGAGATAAGGTTCAATATGATAATTAGCTAACTTACTTACCACATGGAAGGGGCACACTATAACTTCTCCAGTTCTGTATTGTTGATAAATTATTCTCTGGGCTTTTATTTTTTCCAAAAATATTTTGCACTAACATCAAAATGAAAGTAGAGTATCTTTGATTCCTTTTGCTATTACATGTATAGTTCATGTGATATAATACCATGTATAATTATAATTCTCCCACATCCCTCTAAATGTTTCCTAAGCCACAGGTAGTGTGGAAAATTCTGATTGTATTGTTCTAGTTCTGTCACTGAGTTGCTTTGTAATTCTGCACAAATTCCTCTCACAAAGGCTCCTTCTTCACCTTTAAAATGAGGAAATTAAACTAGGTCAGCATTTCCCAAACTGTATTCCATAAAACGTTCATAGATGTTTTATGAAGAAAGAGTTCTATGACCAAATAACCCTGGGAAACGTTCTATGCTTTTTCCACACCTTTCTTGGAGTTTCTGTACAATTTTTATAAGCCCCTCGTGGAGGAACACTAAGTACTGTTAACATTTTAAGGACTATGAGAAGTATAACAGGACATAGATTTTTTTGTGTGTGTGCGGTACGCGGGCCTCTCACTGTTGTGGCCTCTCCCGTTGCGGAGCACAGGCTCCGGACGCGCAGGCTCAGCGGCCATGGCTCACGGGCCCAGCCGCTCCGCGGCACGTGGGATCCTCCCGGACCGGGGCACGAACCCGCGTCCCCCGCATCGGCAGGCGGACTCTCAACCACTGTGCCACCAGGGAAGCCCAGGACATAGATTTGATTTCAGTTTATTTAACCAGCACTTCCAAAATCTGACTACTTGACTTTTGCATCAGTAAATATTACATAATATTTTTAAGATCACAATTTTAGGAGGTCAAGACAAACCGATCCCCAAATTTCATTCCACTAGCAGCGTGCTGAGTTTATCTGAGTTTTTAATTCTCTGATATGCTTGGGAATTCCCACCAACTCTTCCGGTTTTCACCTCCATTTACTCTTGAAACACCAAAGTTACTTGGAGTCAAACGTAACGGGGTGGCAAATTTTATTGAACTCAAGGGAAGATGAATTTGGATAAGATGTTGACCTTTATTCAGTAATTCTACAGCGCTCAAAGGATTGCCTAAGGCAAACCCTTTATGGGAGAGTAATAAAGGGATACTTGAACATCAGCTGAGTATGGTGAGTATAAGTTTTCCTTTCTTTTTAAGATCTACAACTTTACTGGGTCTTTAAAAAGACAGTATCTACTTGCGTCTAAATCATTACTTCGTGAACCTGAAGATTGAAATGACATCCAGGGGATGACACACGTAAACCATTAGCCCGTAAGGAAGTGAGAGAGCTGGGCAACGGTGGAGAAGGGTCGATCCGATGTTTTCCGCCTCTCCTCGCAACAGTGGCAGGCAGCCAGTTACAGTTTACAGCTCTTGTTCTTCCCTAGGAAAGTAAAGCACTTCTGGCCCTAACCTGCATCTCTTCAGGGGTTAAACCAGAATAGAAGAGGGAAAAGTGAGCAGGTCAGATTTATTCTGAGTGTATGTGTCTGTGCATATATGTGTGGAAAGTATGCCAGTGGTGACGGCTGTGAGTGGACAAGATAAGTCCAGTGATTGTTCCAGGCTGCGTTTTACAAATGGATTTCTACTTTAGATTCTCTAGGGTTCATGACTTTAACTTGTTTATTCTGGGGCAAATCTTAACTTTTTTCTTTAATCTTATGGTCATATCTTAGGAAATCAATTGATTTTCACCAAATTCATAAGAATCCAGTATAAACGCAAGATGTCAGTTTATTCAATCATACTGTAAAGTAGAATTGACCTAAGGAAAAGGTCTGGTTTATGGGGATTAGTTTCAATCAGAAAACTCAACTATAGATTGAAGACTTTTTTGGTAAGCAAAGATTCATCCCTCAAGAAAATTAGTTGTAACCAGAGGACAGTTATACCAAAGAAATTATTCCTGTAGGAGAATCTCCTTGTTAAGGACATTAATTTATTCATTAGTTCAGTCACACAATAATCAATTAACCGTAATTTATCATATACACTCAAAGGATGCTTCCTGTAGAATCAAACTTTGATCTTTATCAACTAGTACTTGACATCCACAAAATAATGTTTAATATCTGGCCCTTTTCTGTCTCTGTTTTCAAGTCAATATACAAATGTCATATCCTGGCAACAAAATCCTTATGATTTATTAAAGTATCCAAGGTTTTGGCTTATTTTACATGATTGACAAATTGGAGAGATTCTTTTAAATGATAAGTAATAGAAAATGGGGGAGAATATTTACTTTAAAAGTCATCAATTTCCAAATCACAGTTTGAAACTAATTATAATTAATTGGATTTATTGGCTATTATTGCTCAATAACTTCAGTGTTAGAGAATGATTATTTCTGATGGTCTCTTTATCAGATTCTGGATCTGAAGCTCATCTGGTTCGCATAGCTTATCACTCACGTATTACAGAGATGACTTTCCCCTCCTTTCTACCAGACTCCTTATGGTTCTTTCTTTACAGCCTTGGTGGTAGGAGAACCATTCTGTTCGCCTTCAGGTCATTCTCAGCAAGAGTTACCCTATGTGTAGCTGTGGTTTTGATGTGTTTGTCGGGGGGAGGTGAGCTCTGAGTCTTCCTACACTGCCACCTTGCTTCCTCCTACAATATATTTTATTTTTGAAAAAATTTAGGACCTGCTTTTTACAAATATATCCCCACTAACTTAAGTTGTCTATGTGCTAGATTTTAATTCAATACTTGTATGACGTTTGACGTATGACGTAATTTCCTTCTTTTAGCTCACTTTAAAACAAGTAATAATAATTTATGATGGCTGGGATTTTCCCTAAGATTCAGGGGAACAGATCTTGTGGCAGAGTGGTCCACTGTGAAATACCGTGGGGCAAAAAGCTCTGTGGAAAGAGCAGCTTCTCATCTCAGGGTATTTTGCTCTGTTAATTTTTCACTGCTTTTCTTTTGCAGCTTGAGGGTACTGTTGACAAAATTTTTAATTATGATATTTCTGTATTTATGCTTGAAAACTTATTTTGAGGATTGTTAATGTTTTATCAGAAACATATTTCTCTGCCAATGCTATTTTAAGAACTTTAGTACATTCTTATTTGGTTTTTATTTCATTCTGTTGATGTCACATACATGTGAATATCTCTTATAATGAAAGTTAGTAGAAAATTGGACTCATATAAAACAGTTTTGTGTGTTTTCTGACATCACTTCAGACACCAAATGTGTGGTGTTTTCTAACACTAACCAAGTCTCCAATTCTCTGATTCTCTGACATCAGCTGGGTGTCCTGAAGTTCAATTCAGTTCTGACACCGAGTACGCAGAGTTGGCACAGACCTCGCAGGTCAAGGGCTCAGTCTCACAAGACTGCCAGCTCTTTAGATGCCAACTGCAAATGAGGCGCCCAGGCTCCTCTGAATTCTGCTTTGTTTATACAAATTCAGAAGTTCCCATGACCCTGTCTGCAGATTTGATAACTCACTAAACAGAGAACTCAGAACTCAGGAAAACACTTTACTTATGTTTGTCTGTTTATTAAAAAGGATACAATTAGGAATAGCAAGATGGAAGAGATGGGAAAAGCAGAGTGGGGTGGGGGTGTGCGGCCACCCTCCCAGTGCTTCTACGTGTTCATTAACCTGGAAGTTCTCCAAAACTCCGTCTGTAAAGAGTTTTTATGGGGGTGTCATTATGTAAGCAAGATTGATTAAGTCATTGGCCATTGGTGATTAAATCTCTAGCCCCACTCCCCTCCTTGGAAGTCAGGAATGGGGCTAAAGTTCCAACTCTCTAATCATAGACTTTCTGGTAACCAACTCCCATTCTGTAACTACCTAGGGATCTCCAACTACCAGTCATTTCATTATCATGCATACGATATTCTTATCACTCCAGAGATCCGAAGGAGCTAAGAATCTCTGTGATAAAGGTAAACACACACACACACACACACACATACACACACACACACACACACACTATATATATATATATATATATATATATATATATATATATATATATAAAACGCAAAGTTAATTCTCTTTTTAGGCTATTTGTAGGAGGGATACACTCATTTATTAAATGAGATACAGTGTTACTTCCAAATTAAGTCATAATTTTGACAAGGATTTAGATTTAAGGAAATAGAAATTTTTTTAAAAAAATTAAAAGTATGCATGAAAACAAGACATATGTGATGTTGACCAGAGACTCTTAAACCACAAGGTAAAAGAACATATATTTTTAAAAAGTCTAATCCATTAGAGAGCAACTCTTCTGTAACACACAACATAAATGAATTACCACGAAAATAAAGTAGAAAAAAATCAGTTGTACAAAATACAAGTGCAAATTTTTTACTGTAAGCTTTAATAGATGGAAAATCATTATGTCAAATTGCTAAAACCTTTTCTAAATGCTTACTCTTACTCTCTGTACTTATCTAGTTAAGAGCTGGTAACAAATAGTCTGCAGACCAGCACAGTGTGCGGACCATACTTTGAATTGCAGTGATACAGACTGTCAGATGTTCTCATGCTAATTTAATTAAAGTGATTCAATTCAATTAAATGAGAACCACTAACACACTAATCATGCCAGCGTTTATTAATTTCTTGTTCTGTTCCTCTTTGAACATCCTCTTAGCCTAAAGAGTTAAATGCTATTATTTTGTGTTCTTAGCCAGAAGTAATCTTTCTATTAAATGAAGTTGCATAAGACTTAGCAGCTCTTTGCCTGAGCACATTCTCTCTGTTAACCACTATCCATATGGCCTTTCATTTACTAAAATGTAAGTGTTCTAGGGATTGATATCAGTTTTTTCCCCTTATTCAGGCCTTACTCAGTCTGTGGTACATATGGAGACACCCTGGCTAGGTACTACAGATTCCCTAGTTAATGACTACAGATTCCCTAGTGAATGACAGTAGTGGGGATACTAAAAAGCTCAGCCATCATGGTTCAGATAGGGACATTTTGACGGACAGTATTAGCTTCAGAACATCATGGAGGTTGGTCACAAATTTGCTGGGCTTTGTCCAGTTGTGCTTCCTCTGTCTTACTTTCACAGGTGTTGATCCCTAATAGATATCTTAAATCCCAAACTCCCTCTCAGCATCTACTTCTGGCGAATCCAGCATCCAATACAGTCCCTTACACACTCAATGAGTAAGTAAATAAAACTCCTGTGCTTAGCTCTATCAGTCTGGTTAAGAAGAGCTTTTTGGTGAAGTTGGGTAGAGAGAGGGATAATTGCTAGCATAGACCCCAGAGTAAGAGGGGATGAAAATCTTTCTGAAGAGTTACACAATGATAGTGATGATGATAATGATAGCAGTTCTTGCTACATAACAGATACACTTCTATGACAACACTATGAGAAGGTGTTATTATCATTCTCAGTTTAAAAATGAGAAAAATGAACAACAGAGAGTTTCAGAAATGTACCCCTCACCCACTAAGTGGTAGAGCCAAGATTTGGACCCATCTTTTAACCACTACTTACTTTACTTATCTAATAATGAAATGCTCCATGAAGATAGAAATTTTTGTCTTCATTAGTGAACCCCCCAGAACTACAACACTGCCTAGCACATAGTAGGAGCTTAATAAATATTTGTTGAAAGAATGAATGACTATTAGTTAAAACTTTCAGGTCAGTTTCAGAAAACACTTGTTTTGATGGTAGGGGCCAGTTTCTTTTTAATAGACCCATGTTATATAACATAGTATTTGTACATTGTATGTGTACTATTGATATTTGCAAATTAAATTAAGAAAAAATAGATCTTTCTGTTGATTGATGTCATATATGTTAACTTTGCATTTGCTAACATAGTTTTTGCAAATTAAACTTGAGATGTCTTCTGGACTGTCACTCTTCTGGAGAGCCTCAGAAGATCAGTGGTGCTATGTACTGACATAGAGCCTGCGCCTATGAGATACCTCTTAGAGAAGACTCTTGGGGCACAGGAACTTTCCCTTCTCAAGGCATAGCTCCCAGGATCCACGGTTTGACCCTTGGTGACTATGAGTGCACTCAGGGACCTGGGGTAATCACCTGGCCCTGGCTGGATTAAGGAGAAAGTCTCTTCTGAGAATCTAACTGTGGAACAAAGAGACATCAAATCTAAGAGTCTTTGAATCTGAGCCATGTTAAGTATACAGCAGTGGTTAGAAGGTCTATGAAATCTTGTAGCTGATGTCCCTGGAGCCTCCCTGGTTTGTCTCCTGACTGAGGCCTGCTTGTGACAGGGAGATACCACAACTTCTCGCTAACAAATATTCTCTTTAGCTGAATCATCAGTGTTGATTTCTGTGACTGACAACAAAAAGAACCAACAAAAACACCCTGTGACTCAGAAGGTACCCATGCTCAGTTAGCAGTGAGGCATAGCATAAAGGACCAGATATGTTCACCGGGTCACGAAAAACAGGATGTGCCTGGGTTTGGTGGAGATGCACATAGAATCTGGAGTGGTAGTGGGAAAAATGCTGTGGTTATTTGAGGTCTTTTGTTCATAACTTCAACTGGCCAACTCCAGTTCCTGTGTGCAAAAAGGAGAGAACAGCAAAGAGCAATTGTCTGAAGGATTGTTGCTTTCAATTTTGGATTCAGAGAAGTGCCAAGTTTCTTAAGTTACTGTAGGCTTAGAGGGTTTGCTTAGTGGTATTTTTAAAGTTCCACTGATTTCTTTGCCTTTTGTTTTCTACTCTAAAAAGATCATTAAAGTAAGCTCTCTCTCTCATGCCATGTTGGCATTCCCAAGGAAGATTCATGATTGGATTATGTTCCCAAGAAGTATAAATCAAACCTGATGGCAGGGATATGTTGATGGCTTGAAGTAAGTGAAAAATAAGTTAGGAAACGAGAAGGCCTGGGGTATCCAAGACATACATTTAAATTTTAAATCTCAAGAGATGAAAAACTAGGAAAAGCCATTTTGAAAACCTGGCTTAGACTTTTCTAAATGAGTCAAGATGGGGAGCAAGAGGAATAAGTTAGGAGCATGTGAATGAATTTGTTTTACATATAAGTCGTTATAGCTCTGAAGGAGAAAGCTTACATGTTTAAGCAATTCCAGAAAGTCCTTTCAAAAGTTATTATAGCCTCAAGAGAAACAATTTAGAATGTTTTAAAACGCTTAAATAATAGGATAGACTACTTGTGGCAGTGGAAAAGAGAACTTCTTATTGAAGGTTTACAGTCATGAGGCTAGGCAAACCTACTGCGATAAATTTATTATATGCACTGGTCTTAGTCTTCTTGTACTATCGCCTTTTTCTTTTCATAAGGCTAAATGCACATGATTCAGAATTCCAATCACATTAGTTATTGGAACTAATGGGGAAAATACCCTTAAGACTGTTAAAGGAGAAACGGGTTAGAGGCTTTGGACTCATATAGACCTTGAACTTGAGCTTGTCTCTTAAGCAGCTGACCTTGGGAAAGTCCTTGGCCTCTGAACCTCAGTGTTCCCAACTCAGAGGATTTGTCAAAAATGAAGGGAGATGCATGCCTTAATCAAATGCTACAGTGGCAGCTCACAGTAGATACCTAAGAATTGTAGATTATTAATAGACCCCCTTCCCTTCCCTCTGAAACTCGAAGCTTAACAAAGCAAGATTTTAATTTATGTAAATTTGTCTTAGTTTAGAGAGAAACACCTCCCTTGTGGCAGAGGTAAGGAAGAGGATTTTAAAGTTCTACTAAATTAATAAAAAAGGTGAATTTCTCATTTACAGAGGTTTCATTATACTAAAACTTATTCCAAGTTTCCATATCTAAGAGTTTATACACCCTGTATGCACACCTCCTGCCCCCCCGCCCCCCGCATCTCTTTTCTAGGGGTAGGGAGGGTGGGGTCAGGTTGTATATTATTTAAGTCAGAATTGAAGGTGAATTGTATTCAGAGTACTTTAGATTTAGGAAGTTTGAACACATTTTGAATGAGTGCTTTTTTTTTCTTTAAGTATCTGACTATCCAAACTTTATTTCTAGCTCTTTTTCATCTTCTCTCCATCCTCAAACCGTGATATGACTGAGCTGTAGATACATGGGTCAAGCCTTAGGTAAATGAATTGCAAAAAGTGATATAGACAAAAGCTGGCTCCCTAATGCTGGAGTCTCCCATTGGGGCTGCGTGTTGCTAGCCAGAGACCTAAAACAATTTGGGTAGAGGTGGGGTGGGGAGGAGGATTTGATTTAGTTTAGTTTACATACAAGTTTCAATCTTCCTTAAAGAGCAAGATGTCTAAATATTCCAAATTATAGTACAAGAATTTTCTGAGAGATGTTGGAACTGATGGTGTCGTGATCTTTCTCCCTTGTGCTGAGAACATTCCAGTGTTTACTGAAGGGCCTCTCTGGGGGGCCACTACTTCAATAAAATGAGGAGTCACTGCAGAAATCTGCCCTCTTTGGCCAGAAATCCTGGGTTGGGAGCAGCTAGAAGGGTTTTCAAGGCTGCCCTACTTATACATCAAAAGATAAAAGGACCTTGTTTGAAGGTAAAGGGAATCAAGGTTAAATAAGCTTATATTTCTTTTATAATATGCATGCTTATTAGAGAAAAATAGAAAATTTTAAAAAGTAGAAGGAAGAATACCAGTTCCTCATAAGTCTACCACCCGAGGATAGTCAGTGATAAAATAGTTGTGAATCTCTTCCCTGGGAAACTTCTCAGGTGTCCCAGTGATGGTGGAATGGAGAGCCTTGAGCTGTCGAAATCTCACCTTCCTGGTCAGTCTCTGTAGGAATGCTTATCTGTGATGGGTGAGGAGGTTGCACAGGGATGTCCGA
The DNA here is from genome assembly GCF_026419965.1 of Kogia breviceps. Taxonomy (NCBI): domain Eukaryota; kingdom Metazoa; phylum Chordata; class Mammalia; order Artiodactyla; family Physeteridae; genus Kogia; species Kogia breviceps. Next base: position 185,908,320 of record NC_081311.1, on the reverse strand, counting down.
GGCTAGTTGTGGGTTGCAGGGACTTGGCTCATTTCCTTCCATATAATCCTGAGTCTAACTGATTTGTCATCTTGGCTCAGAGTGATGGGTAATGCTCACCTCCTTTGTTCTTACCTTATGGCTCTCGTCTCTGGAGCACATGTGCCTCCTGCTTGAAAGCTGGTTCCTGTCAGCTTTGTGTGTGGCTTCCGGGATTTGCCAGTCCCCTCAGGGCTTGCTGGCTCACACATGGTCTGTATGGATTCTTGGATAAGTCTCCAAAGGTATGAGCAGCAGGGCAGAGCACAAGCAGTGCCAGACCTTCAGGAAACATTTGCAAAAAGCCTTTTCATTTAGACTAGCTGGACCGAAGTTCCTCCCAGGATATGGCATTTCTCAAGGAGCCAGCCATGGGTCCATGAGGACTGAGTTTGATAGGACAAGTCCCTTCCTCTCTATGCCAGGGAGGGCACACACAATTATGGGGAAGACAAACCACTGGAATTTACTGAGAAAGTTGTGGCTAATGGCAAAGGCTTTTAAGTAAATAATGCATGTTGGGATGGCTTGGGGGGCAAAGGAAGATCTTCAAAATGTGCTTTCCTTACCAATCTTCTTACTAGGAAGAAATCTGAGTCTGGGCAGAGAGAAAACAAACAAACAAACTGTCATGAAAGTGTGAATAAAACCCTTTAGAGCCCTCATATTCCTCTTCCTTAATTCAGAACCCTCCCAGGTGGCAAGCTCAAGAATAAAATGCTTGAAAGTAAGAATATGTTGTGAATAAACTATCTGTGCATCTCTTTTCTTCTCCCTGAATTGGAATGCTCAAAAATGCAATTCTTTGGGATCACAGAAGCCCCACTGCAAGAACACTGTGACTGAGAATTTCAGGTTAGCTCTCCTAAGTAAGCCACAAAGACAAACGTCAAGTCTTAGATGACTGGAAGTGAATGAACTCAAGGCTTGACGACTTTCACTTCCCCAGATTCCACCATCTTTTAGAATCTCTTTAACATCCATGTGGCCATCCAATTTAACAATATGGACTCTCAAGTTGTGGAATTTTTCTAGTTGACCATCTTCTCCAGTTACCTCAGACTTTCACACAAAAGGCAAAATTGTTCCACGTGTGAGACCTTGCACTGCAAAACCCTACTCTCTGACCATTATCTTTTATCCTAAAAGCTCTCTCACTTAGCTACTCACACAGCCCCTGCTCTGAGATGTTATTGAGACCTCCAAAATCCCAAGTCCTTCTTCACCACTACCCAACCACCTCCTACCTGTCCTTCCTTCCCTAATCAGTGTCTAGGGTCCATCACCGTGGTCATTCTCTTATTATTCTTCTTACCTTATACCCTCTTTAAAATTTTTTTTAATTTTATATTGGAGTAATGTTGATTAACAATGTTGTGTTAGTCTCAGATGTAGAGCAAAGTGATTCAGTTATGCATATACGTGTATCTATTGTTTTTCAAATTCTTCTTCGTTTTCAAATTCTTTTCTCATTTAGGTTATTACAGAAGATTGAGCATAGTTCCCTGTGCTATACCTTGTCCTTGTTGGTTATCTATTTTAAATATAGCAGTGTGCACATGTCAATCCCAAACTTAGTTTTCCAATACATCTGCCTGTCAAAAACCTAAATCTGGAGTTCCATATTATAGGTGCCCATACCTGGACTGAAGAGTTTTGGAGGAGAAAATCCACATAATTACAAAGATCTGTATCCATAAATTCATAGTCATAAACTCAACTTAAGTGGGTTAGTTTAGTGGTTAAGGACATGAAATCTGGGGTCAGACTGACTAGATTTAAATCCCAGTTTACCACATACCAGAAGTGAGACCTGGGGCAAGTTAATCAACATTTTTTTTTTTTTTTTCTGTGACTCCATTCCCTTATCTGTGCAATGGGAACTTAAAAGCACTGTCTCATGGTCTGTTGTGATTATTAAATGTTGTGCTCAGAAAGCAGTATCTGGCATGAACCTTTAAACCCATCACCATCTATCTCATTTTCACAAATGATACTTTGCACTTCATAAAGGAAACAGAAGCCATTAAATGAGAGAATTTCATCATTGATTTACAAATTTAAGGAGCTGTTATCGTCTTTAATTTATGACAGGATTTATGATAATATTCCAGGACACACAGAAAATAATCTTGATATTGTTCTTCCATTCATGTCCAGAGGGGAATAGAGTAACTTATAGACTACGAAGCTGACATTCCCATCATTTACAATGATAATACTAATCTGACAAATGTGTGTTGAGTAGATATTTGGTTGTAGACACATGGTTAGGCAAACTGAGGGATAAATGGGAAAGTGGGAGGGATATCATCAAGGGAGTTGAATTTTTCATGAATGTCTAAATCTTGGCAGCTCCAACTTGAAAAAGAATCTCATGTGCTTTTTATCTTATCTCTTCCTTTTCCTTTCTTTCTATATTTTGAAAAAACTTATGCCTCCTTTTTATAACTATTGAAACATTCAGTTAAAAAAATCAAACATGTATGGTTATGAAATGGAAATGGACTATGTGCACTAAATTGGACCACAGCTCTTGCTCTCTTTTTAAAATTCAGGGCTTTGAACAATAAACATGAGGTCCATGAAACTAGAAAATTTCAACTTGGGGACAAATCAGTAGATACACTTAGATATGCTTTTCTCATACAAATCAGACTTTATACCACCTGCAAACTTTACTGCCCTCCAGAAGATTTACAGCTGTGTAAAACGTAAACTCTAAACAATATGACAAAACACGAAAATTAGATAAGTTGCTGTTTTATGAGCTACAAGGAGTTAAAAAATATAGTTTCTTGGTAAATTCTCCTCTCTACCCTAGCTGTTTTTATGATGTAAAAGGAGATGCTTTAAGTAACGTCAGTAAACATGGTGGAGTAGGGAACACCAAGGTCTTGTCCTTCCACACTGAAGGAGAGTGAATAACTTGGCAAGTCACTGTTAGAATCAACTTTGTCAGAACTTTGGAAACTAGCCAAAGATTTTCAGCAACAAGGCAAACACTTATCAAGAAAAAGGTGGCTGAATCTCAGTAGAGGAGTCTTGTGGTGTTTTACTTCACCTTAGCTCCGACACTCCTCCCTAGCTCAGGAGTAATCTTGAAGATGGAAGCCTGCATTCCTGCTGTGGGTTCATGGTGCTGGCTGAAGAAGAGCAGGTCTGTTACCAAAGAATTATGGTTGTGGGTTTTGACTTGTCTGGTGGACCTCTGAAGGACTAGCTCAAAGGGTTTGCCTTTATTTCACTAAACTCAGAACTTTCCAAGAGTGAAGAGCAGGCTACATGGGAATAACTGTCAGAAATATTTAAAGGCAACTGTATTAGCTGCTTACACTTGGGGCAAGGGACAATAGTTGGAACAAATATTAGACACACTGAAAAGCATGGGAGAAAAATGATATGCTCTGGAGAACAGGACTTTGAAAAACTTTCACATATTCTGGGGAATCTAAAGTACAAGGTCAGATGCATACAGAGCAAGATGCATACTCAGAAAACCCTAAGCTCTCACTTTGACTGAACTTCAAGATCTGTGCAAGAAGGAAATGAAGGTTAAGGGAGAGTTGTAAACTGCTCAGTAATGCTCTCTCTCTCTCTCTCTCTCTCTCTCTCTCTCTCTCTCTCTCTCTCTCTCTCTCACACACACACACACACACACACACACACACGCAGAGTTTAACTACAAAAACTGGGAGTTTCTTTGGTGTGGGGGGGTTCTTGTTGTTTAAGGAAATCTCTGTCAAACCACTAGTTGACCACTAAGCTAACCAAATACAGACCTCAGTGGCTCCATATAAGAAAGAATACAGATTTTACCAAATTAGTTCAGAAAACAAACAATAGAAGCCACAACAAGCATCAGCAACAAACCCTGGGGAGGGGAGAGAATCTGATTTCAAGAGTCCCCACATGATAATACTCAAAATGTCCAATTTTAAATAAAAAGTTATGAGGCATTCAACTAAACAAAAATTATGGTCCATAGTCTGAAAAAGTAGAAATTCATAGAAACTCTCCATGAGAAAACCTACACATTGTACATAGTCGACTAAAGCTTTAACTATTTTAAAAATGCTCAAAGAGCTAAAGAATGCCATGTAAAAGAATTAAAAGAAAATGTAAGAATGATCCTCACCAAATAGAGGATATCAATAAAAAGATAAAAATTATTAAAAAAAAAAAACCAAGTAGAAATTATAGAATTGAAAAGTAAAATAACTGAAATGAAAAGTTTACTAGAGGGAACAATAGCAGATTTGGGTAGGCAGAAGAAAGAATGAACAAACTTGAACATAGCTCAATTGAGATTATCCAATCTGATGAGAGGAAAGAAAAAAGAATAAAGAAAAATGAATAGAGCCTAAGATACCTATGGGACAATATCAAGCATACTAACATAGGCATAATGTCATTCCTATAAAAAGAAGAGAAAGAAAAAGGGCCAGAAATAATATTTGAAAAACTAATAGCTGAAAACTTCCAAAATGAAATAAAAGAGCAAAATATACAAATCCAAGATCAATGAATCCCAAATAAGTTAAATTCATAAAAGTATTAGTGTTAGTAACATCTTTTTCCTATATGATTTTAAAAACAACTGCACAAAATAATAACTCTAAATTTATGATGATGGAAACAGAGGTATAAAAATGCAATCTGCAACAAAAATAACATAAAAGGTGGACAATGGGGCAAAGATTTTAGATACAGTTGAGATTTAGTTGGTATTAATTCAAACTACATTGCTATAAATTAAGATATTAGTTGAAATCCCCAGAGCAACCACCAAGAAAATAACTAAAAATATATACAGTGAAACAAATGAAAAGAGAATCAAAATGGTATAGTAGAAAACATTTATCTAACACAAAAGAAGACAATAGTGGAGAAATTCAGGAAATAAATATGACATATAGAAAACACATAGCAAATGACAGAAGTCCTTTCTTATCAGGAATTATATGTAAATAGATTAAACTATCCAAATAAAATGTGGAGATGGGCAGATAAATTAAAAAAAATCCAACTATATGTTTTCTGCAAGAGACTTACTTTAGAACCAAAGACACAAACAGGTTGAAAAGAAAGGATGGCAAAAGTTATTCCAGATAAACGGTAATCAAAAGAGAGCTAAAGTGACTGTACTAATATAAGACAAAACACTTTAAAACAAAAATTGTTACAAGAGGCAAAGAAGGAATTATATAATGATAAAAGGATTAATCCATCTAGAAGGTATAACAGTTGTAAGTATATATGCACCTGACAAGAAAATCCCCAAAATATATGAAGCAAAACTTAACAGAATTCAAGGGCAAAATAGACAGTTCAATAGACAGTAATAGTTGGAGACTTCAACACCCCACTTTCATAATAGACAAAACAACTAGACAAAAGGTAAACAAGGAAACAGAAGAACATTATAAACTTACTATCCCTAACAGACATATAGAGAACACTTCCTCTAATAATAGCAGAATACACATTCTTCTTGACTGTACATGGGACATTTTCCATGATGGACTCTATGATAGCCTACAAAACAATTATAAATAAAATTTAAAAGGTTACTGTCATGCAGAATATCTTCTTTAACCACAATGGAATGAATGCAAGTAGAAGTTAATAATAGAAGGAAATTTGGAAAATCTACAAATATTTGGAAGTTAAGCAACATACTCTTAAAGAAGAAAATTAGATATACTTTGAGATAGACAAAGACAAAAACATAACTTACCAAAATTTGTATGATACAGAAAAAGCAGTGCTCAGAGAGAAATTTATATATATTGAATGTCTTCACTAAAAAAAAGAAAAAACATCTCAAATCACTAACCAAATCTTCAGCCTTAAAAAACTAGAAAAAGAATATTACACTAAACCTAAAGTAAACAGAAGGGAGGAAATAATAAATGTAAGAGCAAAGATAAAATAGACAATAAATGAATTATAGTCAATGAAACAAATTTTTTTATTTGAAAAGATCAGCAAAAGTGACAAATCTTCAGATAGACCGACCAAGAAAAAAGAAAGTCTCAAATTGCTAAAATCAGGAATGAAAGCAGAGACATTATTACTGACCTTACAGAAATACAAAAGATTATGAGACGATACTATGAAGAATTCTATGCTTTCAAATTAGATGATCTAGAGATATGGACAAATTCCTAGAAACATGAAAACTATCAAAACTGACTCAAGAAGCAATTGAAAATCTGAGTAGACCTATAACAAGAAAAGAGATTGAATCCATAATCAAAAATCTTCCAGCAAATAAAATCCTGGAAATATTGTTTCACTGGTGAATTCTAGGAAACGTATAAAGAAAAATTAATGCCAATTCCTCTCAAACTTTTCTAAAAAGTTGAAGAGGTGGGGATACATCTTAACTCATTCAATGAATTCAGTGCTACACTGACAACAAAGCCAAACACTTCACAAGAAAGAAAATTATAGACCAATTTTCCTTATTAATATGGATGTAAAAATTCTCAACAAAATAGTAGCAAACTGAATCCAGCAACATATTCAAAAGATTATACACCATTACTAATTATTAATTATCCCAGGAAAACAAGGTGGTTCAATATAGAAAAATCTATCAAAGTAATAGAATGAAGAATAAAAAAAATCCATGATCATCAATCCAGGCAGAAAAAAATATTGACAAAATTCAACACTATTTAATGATAAGAATACACAATAAACAAAGAATAGAAAGGAACTTCTTCCAACTTGATAAAGGGTAACTATGAAAAACCTACTGATAACATCATACTTAATGGTGAAAAACTGAAATTATTCCCCCTAAGATCAGGAACAAGACAAGGAAGTTCACTATAACCACTTCTATTCAACATTACACTGAACATGTTAGCCAGGGAAATTAGACAAGAAAAATAAATAGAAGGTATCCAAATCAGAAAAGAAGTAAAATTGTATCTATTGGCAAATGATATGACTTTATAGAGAAAATTCTAAGAATCTACCAAAAAAAACCCTAATAAAATCAGCAAATATTTAAGATTCTAAAAGACCAACATACAAAGTCAATAGTTACTCTAAGACTAACATACAAAAATCAGTAGTATTTCTGTACATTAGCAAGGAATAATCTGAAAATGAAATTAAGAAAACCAATTCACTTACAGTAGCATCAGAACAAATAAAATACTTAGGATTAATTTAACCAAGGTGTAAGACTTGTAAACTGAAAACTAAAAATTATTGAAAGAAATTATAGAACTAAATAAATGGAAAAACATACCTTGTTCATGGATGGGAAAATTTAAGATTGTTAAGATGGCAAAAAACTACCTAAAAGAATCTACAGATTCAATACAAGCTATACTAAAATCCCAATGACTTTTTCTACAAAAACGGAAAAGCTAACCCTAAAATTTACATGGCATTGCAAGAGAGCCCAAGTAGCCAAAACAATCTTGAAAAAGAAGAATAAAGTTTAGTATATATACTTTCTGACTCCAAAACTTACTAAAGAATTATATATATATATACATAAATATATATATTTATGTATAATTAAATCACTTTGCTATATATCTGAAACTAATACAACATTGTAAGTCAACTATACCCCAATAAAAAATAAAAAATTTAAAAAAAGAACAAAAAACATCAGAGCTAAGAAAAAGGGAAAAAAGGAGAAAAGTATAGCATTGAGCATATAGAAATATAAATAAATAATTAGCATGAAAAATAAATTGTCATTAAAAAAACTTACTATAAGCTACAATAATCAAAACAATGTGGTACTGGTATAAGATCATATAGATATATGATCAATATAGATCAATGAAATAAAAAGTCCAGATATAAACCTGTATATTTATGGTCAATTATTTTGACGTGGTTGCGAAGACCATTCAGTGGGGAAAGTACAGCCTGTTCAGCAAATGGTGCTGGAACAACTTGATATCCACATGCAAAAGAATGAAGCTAGACCCTTACCTCACACCATATACAGAAATGATCTCAAAGTGGATCAAAGATCTAAGTGTAAGAACTAAAAGTATAAAACCCTTAGGAGTAAATATAGGTGTAAATGTTCATGACCTTGGATTTGCTATACCTATACAATGGAATACTATTTAGTCATAAAAGGGATAAAATACTGATACATGCTACATCATGGATGAGTCTTGATGACATTATTCCAAATGAAAGAAAACAGATACAAAAAGCCACATATTGCCTGATTTCATTTATATGTAGTGACAGCTTAATGGGAACAGAGTGCTTTTTGGGGTGATGAAATGCTTGAGAATTAGTGTTGATCATTGCACAACGTTGCAAATAAACTGGAATCTACTGTCCACTTAAAATGGTTAAAATGGTGAATTTTATGTCATGTGAATTTTACCTCAATAGAAAAAAATCAGGGACACAAAAATAAAGAATGCTTCAAATGAACAAAAGCAAAGGTTTAAAAATGGACTAAAAATCATGTAGACTTTGTTGTTGAGTTATAGTCCTCAATGAAGAAACCTTCATGCTTCTTCAGTATTTCAGTCTTTGCAGTAGAGGCATGCATCATGCTGCTATAATTAACACAATTTCCTTGTGAAATTACATTTGCAAAACCATAGATGTGTTTTCAGTTGTCTTGTATTCCTTCCAGACAGCACACAATCATCATTATGCCAGGAGCTGCATTAATTTAATCAATATTATAATTAAGCGGCCCCCACTATAAGTATATATTTATATACTATGGCGTTGACAACTGGCTTTTAAAGAGCTTAGAGTTTAATAGTCTTGCGCATCATTTACAGTTGCCCTGCACCACTGACATGATTGATTAGCACCACAATAAGAAATTATGTCTTCTGCGGAATCCATCCTGTATTGGGAAAATTGATTATATTTCCCTGGGGAGGTCAGGTCTCATAATGCAAGTGATAATTAATTTTTTGTATTAAAAGCTAAATACAAAGATTGAATTACTTTTATTAGGAACTTCTTTTAATGAATTCACTGACCTTTGAACCCAAACAGTTTATCTTTTGGCACACGCATCCTATTAAAGAACAAAACAATTGATTGTTCAATCGTCCACGTGGAGTCTCCCTACTAGGTTATAGAGACATGCTGCAATGGTCTCTCAACAGCTGTTAAATTTAATCTCAGACTATTAGCCGGTTTCCTTCCTTTCATTTTCCTCTTTATTTTTCCTCTCTTTTTCTTTGAAAAATAATTTGAAGAATAAGTGAGGAAGTTAAGATGAATAGCACCATTTTACTTTTTAATGTGAAGGTTTAGAATGGGATGAGATTACATATGCTGTTTATTTCAAATATATTGTACTAGAAAAGCATCATGTCAAAAACCATTACGGTTATGGAGAGGGTACAACAGTCTCTAATGAAACTAGAGAACTGCTCGGATATATTTCATAGGCTTTACTGGATAATGAAAGTCCATGATTCTGATGGAGACCACCTTGTATGTACTTTACCAGAAAATTGAGCATTTCTGTGTTAAAATGCATTTTTAATTAATTTGATGAAACATTGGTTGCCATCCTATTTAAGACAAGATTTCTGGGACTGGATGTATGGTATTCGATTCTCCCCAGCATGGGATCATTGCCATGGTTTATTTTCTTAATGTTTCTCCCTTCTTTCAAAACTTTTGCAAGCCAGCAATTAGTTTGAAAAATCTCATTATGTTGCAAATGAGAAAATCGTTACATGTGTTCACTGGAGAAAGCATGCCATCCTTTGAAATCTACATTACTGGGAGTGTTTCACCTCAGAACCCACGACTAACTAGGCCATTAAGAGGAGGTTTCATCAAGTGATCATCTCTTCTTTCTGAAAATATGTAGCTCATTTGTGTATACTGATGGTGATAAACATTTTGGACCCTCAATTTAGGATTAATTATCCCAAGGCAATTTTCCTTGACTGTATTAATTATTGATGGCTCATAGAGCTTCCTCTCTGATACCTCTATGCCATGGCCTAGCTGGAAGCAAAATGACAACTTGGGTGGACTATCCTTAGCATCATTCTTTCCATCCACTATTCTCCTCTCTATGGACATCTTCCCTGACTTCTTATCTTGGTGTCTAATACCTCCTGTTGCTTTCTCACTCCCAGAGTTCTTCAATATAATGTCCTACTCAGGCACATTTCATCCAAACAGTACATGGTTAAAGGGCCCCAGAGGGTGTGCACCCCCTTCCTTTGCCTTCCAACACCCCAGAGAGTGGACAAATTATAGCTTTTCAAAGCATGACAGTTCATGAAATCTACTGCATAACTTAGGAAATAGAAATCAGGGTTTCATTTGCTTTGCCGAGTATAAGATTGCACATTTTTTCAACAAGTCGGAGGGGGGGGGGGCAATAATAGCATTTTAAAAATAATGTACCATTAATTTATGAACAGTTTTAGTCTCTTATCTACACTCTTACTCTAAGGAAGTGAGAGTTATGCTGGCTGGGTTAGCTCCTGATGTTTAGAGGAACTGGGGAACCGGCAAAGAGCAGCCAGAGATCTCAGATAAATTTATCTCCACACTAAAAAGCTGAGCCGGAGAGGAGAGGGGTAAGAGACAAGAAAGCCTCCAAGAGTTGCGTTTGTGAGAATCTGGGGGAGCTTGAAGATGTGATGGCGGGAGTACTGGAGCAGCTGTGGCATGTGAGTGAAATGGAGAGTGAGAGAGATGGGAATAAAAATTTTAAAGTTTTGTTTTACATTAAAAATGTGCTTTTTCTTTGATGGTTAAAAATATATTGGAGTAGGTTCAATGCTATTTAATTATTTTGGATGCTGAACTGATGTACCTTTGAATGGTACCCAAGGTGAGCTGGAACCACAGACGATTCGATTTTATAGGTTACACACTATGGTTATAAGCACCCTCTTGTGGAGCGTTAACTACTAGCTGGATGGGCACGTTTTAGTACATGCCTGCGCCTTTCCCAAGCATTATTGTCTCAAGCTTTGACACTTCCATTGAGTTTCAAATTCTTTCTCCTTAATCAAAAATACTTGTATTTTGATCAGTTTTTTTCTTTTTGAGAATCTGTTTTCTGCTTCCTACCTGTTGGATTCTTGTGGATTAATTATTCTAATCAAGGTGACAAATTTTCCAACTGATCTGAGTTTCTAGAAAATATGACTCAACTCAAGGGAGACTTTCCAATTGTGGAAATCCAGGTATCATAACTTGTCAATGACAATTTGTTTTCCTGACCATCAAAATGCATCAAATAGGAAATATTTCTACTTTGTATACTCACTTCTTACATGTTTACCCTATTCTTTTTTTTTGAATTTACTTTTATTTATTTTTTTATACAGCAGGTCCTTATTAGTCATCAGTTTTATACACATCAGTGTATACACATCAATCCCAATTTCTCAGTTCATCCCACCCCCACCCCCATCCCCCTCGGCTTTCCCCCCTTGGTGTCCATATGTTTGTTCTCTACATCTGTGTCTCAATTTCTGCCCTGCAAAGCAGTTCATCTGTACCATTTTTCTAGGTTCCACATGCATGCATTAATATATGATATTTGTTTTTCTCTTTCTGACTTACTTCACTCAGTATGACACTCTCTAGATCCACCCACGTCTCTACAAATGACCCAATTTCGTTCCTTTTTGTGGCTGAGTAATATTCCATTGTATATATGTACCACAACTTCTTTATCCATTCATCTGTCGATGGGCATTTAGGTTGCTTCCATGACCTGGCTATTGTAAATAATGCTGCAATGAACATTGGGATGCATGTGTCTTTTTGAATTATGGTTTTCTCTGGGTATATGCTCAGTACTGGGATTGCTGGATCGTATGGTATTACTATTTTTAGTTTTTTAAGGAACCTCCATACTGTTCTCCATAGTGGCTGTATCAAATTACATTCCCACCAACAGTGCAAGAGGGTTCTCTTTTCTCCACACCCGCTCCAGCATTTGTTGTTTGTAGATTCTCTGATGATGCCCCTTCTAACTGGCGTGAGGTAGTTTTGATTTGCATTTCTCTAATAATTAATGTCATTGAGCAGCTTTTCATGTGCTTCTTGGCCATCTGTATGTCTTCTTTGGAGGAATGTCTATTTAGGTCTTCTGGCCATTTTTGGACTGGTTGTTTGTTTGTTTAATGTTGAGCTGCATGAGCTGTTTATATATTTTGGAGATTAATCCTTTGTCCATTGATTCATTTGAAAATATTTTCTCCCATTCTGAGGGGTTGTCTTTTCATCTTGTTTATGGTTTCCTTTGCTGTGCAAAAGCTTTGAAGTTTCATTAGGTCCCATTTGTTTATTTTGGTTTTTATTTCCATTACTCTAGGAGGTGGATCAAAAGAGATCTTGCTATGATTTATGTCAGAGTGTTCTTCCTATGTTTTCCTCCAAGAATTTTAGTGTCTGGTCTTATGTTTAGGTCTCGAATCCATTTTGAGTTTATTTTTGTGTATGGTGTTAGGGAGTGTTCTGATTTCATTCTTTTACATGTAGCTCTCCAGTTTTCCCAGCACCACTTATTGAAGGGACTGTCTTTTCCCCATTGTATATCTTTGCCTCCTTTGTCATAGATTAGTTGACCATAGGTGCATGGGTTTATCTCTGGGCTTTCTATCTTGTTCCATTGAACTATATTTCTGTTTTTGTGCCAGTACCATGTTGCCTTGATTACTGTAGCTTTCTAATATAGTCTGAAGTCAGGGAGTCTGATTCCTTTGGCTCTGTTCTTTTCCCTCAAGACTGATTGTCTATTTGGGGTCTTTTGTGTCTCCATACAAATTTTAAGATTTTTTGTTCTAGTTCCTTAAAATATGCCATTGGTAATTGGATAGGGATTGCATTGAATCTGTAGATTGCTTTGGGTAGTATAGTCATTTTCCCAATATTGATTCTTCCAATTCAAGAACATGGTATATCTCTCAGTCTGTTGGTATCATCTTTAATTTCTTTCATCAGTGTCTTATAGTTTTCTGCATACAGGTCTTTTGTTTCCCTAGGTAGGTTCATTCCTAGGTGTTTTATGCTTTTTGTTGCAATGGTAAATGGGAGTGTTTCCTTAATTTCTCTTTCAGATTTTTCATCATTAGTATATAGGAATGCAAGAGATTTCTGTGCATTAATTTTGTATCCTGCAACTTTACCAAATTCATTGATTAGCTCTAGTTGTTTTCTGGTGGCATCTTTAGGATTCTCCACGTATATTATCATGTCATCTGCAAACAGTGACAGTTTTACTTCTTCTTTTCCAATTTGTATTCCGTTTATTTCTTTCTCTTCTCTGATTGCCACGACTAGGACTTCCAAAAATATGTTGAATAATAGTGGTGAGAGTGGACATCTTTGTCTTGTTCCCGATCTTAGAGGAGATGTTTTCAGTTTTTCACCATTGAGGATGATGTTTGCTCTGGGTTTGTCATATATGGCCTTTATTATATTGAGGTAGATTCCCTCTTTGCCCACTTTCTGGAGAGTTTTTATCATAAATGGGTGTTGAATTATGTCAAAAGCTTTTTCTGCATCTATTGAGATGATCATATGGTTTTTATTCTTCAATTTGTTAATATGGCTTATCACATTGATTGATTTATGTATATTGAAGAATCCTTACATTCCTGGGATAAATCCCACTTGATCATGGTGTATGATCCTTTTAATGTGTTGTTGGATTCTGTTTGCTGGTATTTTGTTGAGGAATTTTGCATCTATATTCATCAGTGATATTGGTCTGTAATTTTCTTTTTTGTGTAGTATCTTTGTCTGGTTTTGGTATCAGCGTGATGGTGGCCTCATAGAATGAGTGTGAGAGTGTTCCTTCTTATGCAGTTTTTTGGAAGAGTTTGAGAAGGATGGGTGTTAGCTCTTCTCTAAATGTTTGATAGAGTTCACATGTGAAGCCATATGGCCCTGGACTTTTGTTTGTTGGAAGATTTTTAATCACAGTTTCAATTTCATTACTTATGATTGGTATGTTCATATTTTTTATTTCTTCCTGGTTCAGCCTTGGAAGGTTATACCTTTCTATGAATTTGTCCATTTCTTCCAGGTTGTCCATTTTACTGGCATACAGTTGCTTGTAGTAGTGTCTTAGGATGCTTGGTATTTCTGTGGTGTCTGTTGTAACTTCTCCATTTTCATTTCTAATTTTATTGATTTGAGTCCTCGCCCTCTTTTTCTTGATGATTCTGGCTAATGGTTTATCAACTTTGTTTATCTTCTTAAATAATCAGCTTTTAGTTTTATTTATATATATATAATATTATATATTATATAATATATATTATATATAAATATATATAATATATATTATATAATATATATTATATATATATTATATATATATTTATGCTATTATTTTCTTTGTTTCTATTTCATTTATTTCTCATCTGATCTTTATGATTTCTTTTCTTCTGATAACTTTGGGTTTTGTTTGCTCTTCTTTCTCTAGTTCCTTTATGTGTAACGTTAGATTGTTTATTTGAGATTTTTTTTGTTTCTTGAGGTAGGCTTGTATGGCTATAAACTTCCCTCTTAGAACTGCTTTTGCTGCATCCCATAGGTTTTGGATCATTGTGTTTTCATTGTTATTTGTCTCTAGGTATTTTTTGATTTCTTCAGTGACCTTTTGGTTGTTTAGTAACGTATTGTGTAGCCTCCATGTGTTTGTGTTTTTTTAAGTTATTTTCCCTGTAATTCATTTTTAATCTCATAGCGTTGTGGTCAGAAAAGATGCTTGATATGATTTCAATTTTCTTAAATTTACTGTGGCTTGATTTGTGACCCAAGATGTGTTCTATCCTGGAGAATGTTCTGTGCACACTTGAGAAGAAAGTGTAATCTGCTGTTTTAGGATGGAATTTCCTATAAATATCAATTAAATCTATCTGGTCTATTGTGTCATTTAAAACTTGTGTTTCCTTATTAATTTTCTGTCTGGATGATCTGTCCATTGGTGTAAGTGAGGTGTTAAAGTCCCCCACTATTTTTGTGTTACTGTTGATTTCCTCTTTTATAGCTGTTAGCAGTTGCCTTATGTATTGAGGTGCTCCTATGTTGGGTGCATATATATTTATAATTGTTATATCTTCTTCTTGGATTGAGCCCTTGACCATTATGTAATGCCTTTCCTTGTCTCTTGTAGCATTCTTTATTTTAAAGTCTATTTTATCTGATATGAGTATTGCTACTCCAGCTTTTTTAAAATTTCCATTTGCATGGAATATCTTTTTCCATCCCCTCACTTTCAGTCTGTATGTATCCCTAGGTCTGAAAGGGGTCTCTTGTAGACAGCATATATATGGGTATTGTTTTTGTATCCATTCAGTGAGCCTGTGTCTTTTGGTTGGAGCATTTAATCCATTCACGTTTAAGGCAATTATCGATATTTATGTTCCTATGACCATTTTATTAATTGTTTTGAGTTTGTTTTTGTAGGTCCTTTTCTTCTCTTGTGCTTCCCACTTAGAGAATTTCCTGTAGCAGTTTTTGTAGAGCTGGTTTGGTGGTGCTGAATTCTCTTAGCTTTTGCTTGTCTGTAAAGCTTTTGATTTCTCCATCGAATCTGAATGAGATCCTTGTTGGGTATAGTAATCTTGGTTGTAGGTTCTTCCCTTTCATCACTTTAAATATATCATGCTACTCCCTTCTGGCTTGTAGAGTTTCTGCTGAGAAATCAGCTGTTAACCTTATGTGTATTCCCTTGTATGTTATTTTTCATTTTTCCCTTGCTGCTTTCAATAATTTTTCTTTGTCTTTAATTTGTTGCCAGTTTGATTAATATGTGTCTCAGCATGTTTATCTTTGGGTTTATCCTGCCTGGGACTCTCTGTGTTTTCTGGACTTGGGTGGCTATTTCCTTTCCCATGTTAGGGAAGTTTTCAACTATAATCTCTTCAAGTATTTTCTCAGGTCCTTTCTCTCTCTCTTCTCCTTCTGGGACCCCTATAATTCGAATGTTGTTGCATTTAATGTTGTCCCAGAGGTCTCTTAGGTTGTCTTCATTGCTTTTCATTCCTTTTTCTTTATTCTGTTCTGCAGCAGGCAATTCCACCCTTCTGTCTTACAGGTCACTTATCTGTTCTTCTGCCTCAATTATTCTGCTATTGATTCCTTCTAGTGTACTTTTCATTGCAGTTATTGTATTGTTCATCTCTGTTTGTTTGTTCTTTAATTCTTCTAGGTCTTTGTTATACATTTCTTGCATTTTCACGATCTTTGCCTCCATTCTTTTTCCGAGGTCCTGGATCATCTTCACTATCATTATTTTGAATTCTTATTATGGAACGTTGCCTATCTCCACTTCATTTAGTTGTTTTTCTGGGCTTTTATCTTGTTCCTTCATCTGGTACATAGCCCTCTGGTTTTTCATCTTGTCTATCTTTCTTTGAATGTGGTTTTTGTTTCACAGGCTGCAGGATTGTAGTTCTTCTTGCTTTTGCTGTCTGTGCTCTGTCGCCCATTCTTTCTCCAAAGAAATTGAAGACTTGTTCCCTCCTGTATTCAGTATTTGGAGAGGCTATTCAGTCACACATAAGTCAGAGTAAGACTCAAATAATGTGGTCAAAAATTTGCTAAACGTAGTATTTTGCTAAGTTCTGCGGTTATGGCAGAGTACAAAAAACAAGGTTCCTACCTGTAAAGAATTTGTAATCAAATAATAGTGATGAATAATAACCAAAGGATCACACGTACAAATGTATATTCATAATCTAAGTGCTACAGAATTAAGAGAGTATGCTATGAGAGCACATAACAGGCGACCTGCCCTAGGATGGGATCAAGGAAGGCTTCCCTGAGGAAGTAACAATAACATCAAGACTGTATTTGTAGGTATTAACTAGGCAAAGGGGATGGAGGAAGAGTGGTCCATTCAGCTTTAGGAAATGGCATGTGCAAAGGTCCTGAGTCAGATCAGAGCATAGTACATACATTCAAGAAGCAGAGGGAAGTCAATTTGGCTGAAGGACTGAGAAGAAGTAGAGAAGATGCAATGTGAGCCTGAAGAAACGGGGGGGGGCAAAGTCATGTTGGGTTTTGTGAGCTACATTAAAGTTTCTTTTTCATAAGGGCTGTGGAAATCCATGGATGTGTTTTAAGCAGGGAAATAGCACAAATGCATTTACTTTAAGAACATTAAAGGGAAAAGGATGAAAGCTGGAAACTGATTTGGAGACTATCACTACAACTCAGATGAGGTATGATGGAAGTTTTGTCTAGTTTTGTAATGTGGGTGACAGAATTAAGGGAAAGAAAGATGTATAGAAGATAAAAATGTATAGAACTGAATAATGAATTGAACATGGGGGTGAAGGAGAAGTAGGAGTCAAGGATAACTCTTATGTTTCTGACTTCTGCAGCTGAACAGAGAGTGGGGTCATTCACCAAGGTTGAAAACAAGACTAGTTTGGGGAGGAAATGGGGATGATGATGAAGCAAGCCATAAATGAGCTCCATTTGGTCATGCTAGAGTTTCCATTGTCTTTGAGTTTCCCAAATTGAGATTATATCATCTGTAAAGTGAACCCAGTAATACCTGTCCTACAGGATGGTTCTGTATTTTACAGGAGATAGTATATGTAAAGCACACATACTATTTCCTGTCAATTAAAAGGCCCTCATTCAAGGTGAGGTGACTACTTGAGTATGACATTATGTGTACATGTGCATATTTAAACTTGCATGCCTGTATGTAAATAATCACATCAATACTCTCCATTTATATTTAAATTCAACTGACATAAAGCTACTATTATATAGAGGATAGTTCTGTTTCTTACTAACCTCTGAACTTCTGAGTAATTTAATTCCAAATACAAGATAGACAAGATAATATATAGCCAACTTGTGTAATGCTATTTTATCTCTGCATTCATTGAAGCCTATGAGTTCACAAAGTCAGTAAAAAAAAAAAAAAAAATGGCCCCCTGGTTCTAAATAATTACAGTATTTTAACTTTAATTTAATTGCAGTGCACTGAACAGTAGACCTTTAAAACTATGCAGTGATTTGCCTCAGTGAGTTAGACTAGTCAGTAAACCTCATTATACTCAACACATAAAAGGATATATGTCTCCCAATTTATAACACTTCCTTAATGTGCTCCCACAGTGCTATCCAAACTGATGCTTGAGCATTTGCAGAGCTTGTATCTTTCCTTTTAAAATAAAAATCCTTGAATATAAGGTTTTGCAGGAAAGAGCTGTGGAGAAAGAAAGTTGGCAAATTGAGGAACAAGCTCTGTCCTGGCAGCATCTAGACTCTGAAGGATCCACAAAGCATTGGTGGCTTCATTTTTTTTTCCTGACAGGTGACATAAACCTGACCAAAGGAGTCATCACTATCTGTATGTGGCTAGAAAAAGAATATTAAGAAACTTCCAATGACAATAACATTGCAACGGACATTCAGGGATGCTCCTCTGTATTTCTACATTGAAGATTTCTATGTGACTGGATATTAGGTCAGTCTCCTTTGGAAAAACTGAGACTAAATCAGTGTTACAGGAAGATTGATACAGCACTAATCAGCTAAATTAAGTGAAGATTAAAAAAATAGAATGAACAAGTCATTCCAGAGGAAAACAATTGCAAAAACAAAAGCAGTTTCTGAGCAATTCCTTATATTCTCCATCTGACTAATTGTACAAACATCAAGGGTGGGGGATGGGATGGGCAGAGAGGTGGAAGACCTAAAACTCAAGTTATTAAGTGAAATTTAGACAAGATAAATTAGGTTAAGTCATTGGACAGTGAGAATGACTGGTCAAGTGGTTTTCATGTTTATTGACTTGACTGTAGGAATAGAAGATGAAATATTTGGGACAATGAAAATTCAGGCTGTGACTTGAAAGACATCCCACCTGGAGGCTTCTGGCCAAAATCGCCCCAGCCCACTGACAAGCTGGTGTGGAATAAACCTGTGGTGTTAACATGATGGTTTACCAAGGTATCTGGGCTGTGGGTAATCAAATAACAGTCCTATAATCCCTGGAATAATAAACAGTGATGTGGCTTTATTTATTTACTGATGAATTGTGGGAGATGGTATGGTCCCTGTGGTTTGGATAAAAACGCATTATTTCTTATTCTTCTGTTTCTAATATCACCACATCCATTAGACTCTGGTTTGGACTTGCAGTTGCTGGGGCTTTCCAAAGTGGCTGGAATGGAAGAAAAGATATTCCAAGCATGGAGGCTCACAGTTGGGGCAGTGATGAAACAGGCCCAGAGCACTCTGCAGAGAAGAATCCCTGCTTTCTGCTGCTAAGTGACCCCTGGAGGATTCAGGAGTTTCTCCTCCAAAAACCAGACCTTGGAAACATTTTTCAAAATTACAAGAATTTGGAATGGGAACTGACTTCATCTCTTCTCTTACTTTTTTCTGGCCTCCTACGAGCCTAGTGGGTTTTCAGAATAACACACATGGTTAAAGAGGGCTTAGTGGGAAGAACCATATTTTTCCAGGATTCAATAAAGTCAAGTCACGTATATGTTGGTAGGTATATATTTCAGTCTGGGTGGCATTTATGAATTCAGCTTCCTAAATTTCTAATGTTTCTCTGCCTGACTTCTTCCTAGCTATGCCTTCAACCCAGGTAGGGGTGTCTCCACAATCTCATCTCTCTCATCTAGTTCTTGTTATCTTTCAACTTCCTTGGGTCCCTTTTCATTCTCCTGGGCAGAAACAAAAGCTTTCCTTTCTATGTGGGG
The DNA here is from genome assembly GCF_026419965.1 of Kogia breviceps. Taxonomy (NCBI): domain Eukaryota; kingdom Metazoa; phylum Chordata; class Mammalia; order Artiodactyla; family Physeteridae; genus Kogia; species Kogia breviceps. The sequence goes on along the minus strand of NC_081311.1, from coordinate 185,888,593 downwards.
TCTCTAGTATTTTCTCTCGGTTCAGCCTGCATTATCCTTTAAGTAGTATTCTGACTTTCCATGGGACCATATTCCCCTATGAGAATAACCATGTCTCTGACTTTCTTGCTTTCTCTGGACATTTTCTTTCAGCCTGGAACGTTTTCTTCTATTTATTCCTAGATGACTCTTGTTGACTCTAGTGACCAATTAATAGACTCCTTCTGGTGGTTCTTGCAACTTTTCAAGTTAGATCAGATCTGATTTCTGTTCTGCAAACAGTTTTCCTTTCGCTTTCAGCCTCCACCAACACCCGTTCCTCTCTCTCTCTCTCTCTCTCTCTCTCTCTCTCTCTCTCTCTCATACACACACGCACAAACACACACACACACAGTCTCACATTCACACAACAGTCAGCATCAGCAAGACCATGGTCTGCCCTTAGATGACACTTTAGAATTCCCACATAAAGGTTTTTCTCCACTGATGCCATTGCTTTTTTTCTGCCCTAGCATTTCTAAACAAATTTGGCATTTGATAATTTCTTATATGTACACTGGAACAAAAGAAATGTGTGTAGAAAACAAGCTTATGGTTACCAAAGGAAAAAGGAGCAAGCAGAGGGAAAATTAGGAGTTTGGGATTAATAGATACATGCTACTATATGTAAAGTACATAAACAACAAGGACCTACTGTATAGCACTGTGAACTCTATTCAATATCTTGTAATAACCTATAATGGAAAAGAATCTGAAAAATAATATATATGTATATATATATATATACACACATATATATATATAACTGAATCACTTTGCTGTACACCTGAAACTAACACAACATTGTAAATCAACTATACTTCAATTAAAAAAAAATAAAGTAACCCAGGATACAAGTGGGAAAAGAAAGAAATGTGTGAATGCGGTGGGGGGAGTCCCATTGCCACTGATCTGATGACAGTTGCCATCTACCCATGGCTTGACATTTTAGAACATGTGCTATTTGTACCAGGTACAGCTAGAGGCATAGACAGCCCATGTAAGAGATCTCATTCAAAGCAGCAGGACACCTGTCAAGGCTATAAATATTGCAACATCGTTCCTTGATTTTTATGATTATTTTGAATTTTTGTGGCCATCTCTATTAAGTTCAAGTAGCAATGACTTGCTAACACTGTGTGAATATATGATGACATAAGGAAGCTAAAATGAAATTTGTCATCCCACACAGATATAATGACACTTTCATACCAGGGTGATGACTGTTTTTAAAAACACACACATCAATGGAGATGGAAGTCATTTTCTCTTTTATTTTTTCTATGCCTCACCTTAAAAATGTTCTGGTTTATGTGACACAAAGAGAGTTACTCCCATTCCAAATTTATAAATTGAGGCTTGGAAGATAAGTTTTTATAATTGGAAAGTGAATTTTCCTTTTTATACTCCTGCTAAGGAAATAATGAAACATTTTTCTGCCTCTAAAATAAAAATGTTTAAACATCATTTAGTTGTGTTACATGCTTTAAGTGTTTACTGTGGGAGGAGATTTTATTTTCTATTCTAGGTATGCAATTTTTAAAATGTCTCCAATGTTGATATAGAAACATTCAACTAAAAAAAAAAAAAGGTACCTTCCAGGCTTAGGTGAAAATCTCTTTGGAAAACATGGGCTCTGATCTGTGAAGTATGGTTTCCTCTGCATCCATTGGGACCAGAAACCAAGTGCTAAGGAAAAGCAGAAGAGCATAAAGTTGGGTCTGACCCAGGATGGGTGGGATGAGGAAACCAGGACATCAGTCTCCCTAAAATGGTACTTCTTCAAAGAGACAGTGCATCTTAATAAATGGAACCTGACCCTCCACCACTAAGCAGCACTTGGTCAGGGCCCTTTCCAGAAAGATCACAGCCCTGTTACTTAATTGTGAACACAGTGTCTAAAGAAGTATCCACAAATGCGCCCCCCAACCAACACACACTCATCTGGTCTCCCTTCACTCCAAACAGAACTGGCCTTCACTCCAGGGAAGCTTGGAGTCCCCTCTCTCCTGGCCTCCCTCTTGCTTCCCCTTTCTATTTCGCGGCACCTGTAACCTTGGTCCAACCTTCCAGAATCCTACATGGCTAGATCTAGAGAAAGCACTTTTCCATCTACCTACCTCCCTGTCTTTTTCTCCAGGTTTATTGAGGTATAACTGGCATACAAAATCTGCACATAAGTAATGTATACCATTTGGTGAGTTTGGACATATGTATATATTTACACACAATCCAGGTAATAATAACCATGGATTATTATTATTAATAACAATTTACCTCCAAAAGTTTCCTTGTATCTCATTGTTTTGTTTTGTTTTTGAGACAAAGACATGAGATCTACCCTTCTAGCAAACTATTGAGTACACAATATCTTACTGTTGACTGCAGACACTATATTGTATAGCAGATCTCTGGCACTTACCCTCTTGTATAACTATAACTTCCTAACTTTCTACCCATTGAACAAGAACTCCTCACATTTCCTTCCACTATCCCCTAGTAACCACCATTCTATTGTCTATTTCGATACCTTTGACTATTTTATATATCCCTTTAAGAATCGTGCAGTATTTGTCCTTCTTTGATTGACTGATTTCATTTAGCATATTGTGTTCCAGGACCATCCATGTTGTCACAGGTATCTACTCTCCATTTTTAATGTGGAGTGACCATCCCCAGTGGCTCCTAGCATCCATTAGATGGACAAACCAATCTCTCACTAGCCTTGATCTGCTCATGTGGTATAACTTTAGAGGCTAAAAGTTTCCCTTCCCACAAGGCATGAGAACAAGAAGGAAAAGAGCTGGTGAGGGGAAAAGAGAAACCATATTGTCACTTTAGACATTAACTTTTATTTCAATAGCCATGAGTTTGGGCTATTAATTTTAGAATTGAAAGTTGTCACACATTAATGTATTTGAGCAGCCTTGGCATCTTGGTTTCATAGAAAGAGACTTCTGTCTGTTTCATTTTTATTTTTTGACATCTGGTTTTTCACCAGAAAACTACATCTATTCCCCTGCTCATATAGAAGGAGCAAATAGAGTTAAAAAGAAGCTAAGTCAGTTGTTAAAATCCTTATGACATGATTTGCAGAATAGGAGTTAGAATTCAGAATCCTGGGGTGTACCAGGCATTAGCCCTGGTAACCTTAATTTCTGAAAGATCCTTTTAAGTATAGCTAAATATTACAGAAGTTCTTATGGCATCTACTTTGTGAACAACTCAGGAATATAAGGAAAAGTCTTTGGTCCACTTAAGCCAAACTAACCGATGCAAATAATGATTGATGCCCTGTGTTCTGTCTTGTCTAGAACTGAACGTTTCTATGGTAAGTAAGGAAATTCAGCTGAACATTGTAACTACAACTCAGAGCAAATGTGATCCTTCTCTGGAACACATGACTTTGGGCAAGATGGATGCCAGTGCCTTTGCCTGGGGCGTCACACAGAAGCAGCACTGGGTAGAACAAGGATATCTCAGAGTGTGGTTTGTTGGTCTCTGTGGATGTAGAAGTCCATCATATGGTCTGCAGGCAGTTTGATGGTTTCAGAGGAACTACCAAGAAATGATTTATTCACAGACATTGCTGAATTTGGAAGGTACAATTAATGATTATATTCTGAAAGACTCAACTTATTCTACAAGGACTGCAGTGGCCCTTTTCTCCTGGCCGGTTCATTCAGTAAACAGGGTAGAGTTTATCTTGACTAACTCATTCTCGCCTCATTTACATATTTTTGTTTACATTTGTTAGATTTCCACGATTCGTTCTTCCTTTTCTAAGGTGTTATATTCTTGATTCACAGAAATGGATCAGTGGCTCAAAAGCTGTTAACTGAAGCATGAAAGTAATGATGAAAATAGTAAAGCAAAAACCACAACTTCGAATAACATCGTAAATATAAATAGAGAACAGGGCTTAGATGTGAATATAGAATGTGACTCTTCATGTGCCGAGATAACTGAATTTCTAAACGTGATGAATTTTCACAAGCTGTAAAAGAAAAGTGCAAATAAGAACAAGGGATGTCTGAAAATCTGATTTTGTTGGACCAACCTTCCATTTTCCTTTAAGATTTCGGCACTCTGTCTGATATAAAACTTTGTCAAATAGTGGCATAGGCCACCAACTTTTCAAATCATTCTGAAATATGATCAACATACTGAAAGTTTATCAATATTCTTTTCAGAACAACCGTTAAATCATGCTTTCCACCATTCAATGGACAAATTTTATTTCTGAAGGCTAAGAAAAGGCCATTCAGAATTTCTCTCCTTATTGGTGAAAAAAAAAGTAAAACAAAACAAACAAGAAACAAAAAGAAAACACTGGTCCAGTAACAATATGGTTGATAAGCTTATAAAATTTAATGACAAATATTGTGCTTGGAGAAGTAGTATGAGCTACTGAAAAATCCTTTTATCCAAGGATGCTATTGGATGTCATATAATATCAGTGGCATGGCAGCAGGTATTTTGCTTTATGATTATTGAGACCATTGATGTCAGAGTGTGTGAACCAGCTCTTGCCAAGTAGGAAATGACATTCAAGAAAATAGAGCAAATGTTTGCTGAGAACTTCCTCTGTGCTATGTGCCTTAGGTGTTCTATCTCATTTAATCAGCCTCAAAATCCTATGAAGTAGGCACTATTCTTCTCCCTCCTGACAGCTTGGAAAATCATAGCTTGGACAAGGTTAGAGGTACAGTCGAGGAGCTTGACCACCAGGGGGTCAACCCCAGAGCCTAAGCAATCACAATCCGTTGCTTACTGGACAGAAAACTTGATGATTTTTTGTTTCGTTCAGCACTGAAAAATATGCCAAAGGGACATAATTATTTATTTTATCAGAATGACTTGCAAAGATGCACTGGACTCAGTACTGATAAAAAAACATAGAACAAACCTCAGTTCCTAAGTATACTTTTCCACTTTGGGTTCTCCAGGAAGCAGTCTCTGAGAGGGACATTATCATTTAGGATTTCTATTAAGGAGTGTTCTTGGAACTGGCACCTGTGACATGGAGGGGAAGGAAGTGGGCTCGAGCAGAGGGAGAAATTATAGTGCTGTTGAAGACCTCAGCCGACTTTCTGGAATGTTCTGAAGGAGCAGAGATGGTCCTCACAATTGTCTTAAGTTTGAGCCAAGAGGCCAGTTTTTTATAACTGTGTCTATCAGGCATCGGACATGGGCTTCCCTCGGATGGAGTTGTTATCTTTAGCAAGGCAGAGGGCCGACATCTGAGGGCCCTTGCCAGTGGTGCTCCCAGTACGTGAATGAATAAGTCCCTTATTTCCAAAGGGGCATCTCAGAGCATGCACTACAGAGCTATAAGGATCAATGGGCAGTGAGATCAGTCCTTTGCTTTTCCACCCTTGCATATTCTGACTGTTGAGGAAAAGAAGCACAAACTTTAAAAAATGTAGTGCTAATTGTTTTTCTGTGAGTGTGTAAATTGCGTATCTCAGCCATATTCAATATCTAGACTAGAACAATCTTCAAGGCTTGTATACTATTCATTTTAGTTGAATTAAAAATATCAGAATTTCACAAAAACCCAGAGTTGTGGTGGAACAGGCTTAATCACTAATAGTTTGTCTCTTTTCTAAAAAAATTTTTTAATTCAGTGCCAAAACACCCAGTGAGGTGCAATTTGGTACTTTGGCAACACACATACACAGAGTCCATATATGCAAGAAGAGGGCACGGAAAATGCAACAAAGAGGGGATTCACAATCCATTTGTCATTATTTTCCAAGTTGAAATATTTAAACTTCCAGCTTCTGATAATAATAAGCTTTGGTGAAAAATAGACTGTGGCAAAAAATACCCACACAAAAAACAAAAAAAAAACCCAACTCTGTGGTTTCTGGATCTATGTTTTATCTGAATATATGGAACTCTTTGACATTTTAAAACAGCCCATAATTGTGAATGTGGATTGTCTAGCTTGGTAAAAGGTAAGAAGCTGAAAGAATGTAAAAACAGCCCAGGGGCTCAAAATCTCTAACATTAAACTGAAAGTCCACACATTAGAAGAAGAATTGCAGGAGTGTTGATTATTCACTGATGAGAAATGATTATCATCATTATTCTTAATTTTGAACTATTATATTTTTAATCAATTTCCTAATTGTGCAAAACATTTAAAAGTGTACTTAAAATGAGTGGCCTACCTATGTGCCAAATGTTCATTGAGGGATCTATAGATTAAAAAATCATTGAGAAATACAGGGTAACAGGGAGAAGACCAGATGTTGAGTTCTAATTCTGACTCTGCTACAGTAGAGCTTTGTGACTTGGCCTGATCATATACCTCTCTGGGCCTACGTTCTTTCATCATTAAAGTAAAGGGGTTTGTTTACATCAGAGTTTTTCAGCTTCAGCATTATTGACATTCAGGGCTAGAAAATTTGTTGTTGTGGGGAGAGAGTTTTCTTGTGCATTATAGGATATTTGGTAGCATCTCTGGCCTCTACCTACGGGAAACGAGTAACACCCATTTCTCCCTCCTCTGAATTATGAGGACCACAAATATACTTAGGAAGTGCTAAATATTCCCTGGGAGTGATATGACCCCCAGTTGAGAATCACAGGTTTAAATATTTTCCAAGAGCAAATCATCTCTGAATTTCTATGAATTTTATGAACTCTCCCTGACATACACAGTTTGTGATTTTAAGAACCAGGGCTTGATGATTTGGGAAATTATCAATTTTTCCATATGGTAAGTGATGCTAAAATTAAGAAATTGCTTCTGAAAGCATGGCTTGAGAAAAAGCCAAGGATGTGGCTCTCCAACATTTCACTGAAACTTTTTACTGAAATTCTGAAAGATCAAAAGCTCAACATATGCAGGAGCAGGAGATTGAGGGCCATAGATCTACTCCATCAGACAAGAGGGCCCTAGGAAGCTTTAAGGACATTGTCTCTCAGCCATCTCAGTAGAAGCTAAAAACAGAGAAGAGATTATCCACAGATGATCTGTGGAAGAACCTTTCATCTAATGGAGTGAACATGCATGATATTCATACCCAAAAGGTTCTTGAGAATTTTATATCAGCAGAAATACTGCCAGGTTGGACTGAAAGGCACAGAGAGATTTCAAAGGCTCTCAGACCTAACAGTCTCCTGATAGGAGGCAGGCTGATAAAACTACCCAGTTGAAATTGCATGCTACCATTTTCATGAAAAAAGGAAGGATGGGTCTGAGGGCAAAATCAGGGCACATAGGGGAAGCCCAGTGCACAGAGGTTAGAGCTGAGAGTCACAGAAACCTGGACAGCTAAAAAAGTTTGACCAGCTGAATTTCAAAACTGCTTTGTACCAGTGATTAATTTTTGTTTTCCATTTTACCTCTTTTTGAATCTGATTATTTCTGACTGTTAACCTATACCTGTCCCACCTTTGGGTGTTAAGTATAGATAATTCATTTCTTTAATTCCATAGATTCACAGATGGAGAAAATTGTGGTCAGGAGCTTTAGCTGCACTCGATGTAGATGATTGAGATGATGAGATTTAAGACTCTGAGTTGATGAACTTTAGATGAGATTTTTGGACTCTGAGTGATACTATCATGGGGTGAGGCCCTTGAAAACTTTGAGAGAGTGTGAATATATTTTGCAGTTGGGATCCATGTGAATCTTTGGTGGCTGGAGTATGAATTGTGGTAGACAGAATTTCTAAAATGCTACAGACCTTCCCCAAATATGTCCTACCATAGTTCTTGGAACCTGTGAATATGATGAGATATCACTCCACGATTATGTTATATTACATGGCACAGTGGACATTAATATAGGGAGATTTACAAGTGGGCCTGATCTAATCCCACGAGCCCTTAAAAGTAGAAGAGGAAATCCAAGAGCTCCAAAGCATGGGGAGGATTCAGTGTGTCATTACTCATTTGAAGGTGGAGGGGCCACACAAGAAAGAATATGAGTGGCTTTAAGGAACTGTATGAGGTCCATAGCTGATAGTCAGCAGAGAAATGAAAATCTCAGTCCTACAGGAACTGGATTTTTTCCATCTTGAATGAGATTAGAAGTGGATTCTTTCCCAGAGCCTCCATATAAGAACCCAGTCTGTGTGATACCTGACTCCAGTCTTGTAATATCTTTAGCATAGAACTCTGTTGAGCCCTCCTGAATTGCAGAACTATGAGCTAATATATGGATATTGTTTTAAGCTAAGTTTGTGGTAATTTGCTATGCATCAGTAGAAAATGAATGCATATGCTAAATGTAAAAAAAGCTGCTGAGAGATATTAATACTATTTGAAAAGAAAAAAAATAATAGTAGAATATTAGAAGATAGGAATGTGACACATACACACACAAAATCTTTCTGGAGCTTAAAAACATGAATTCCCTAAAAGCTATTCAGCCATGAATTTAAATGGAGGCTGGTTATTGTTCATACACAAAATAATGATTTATAATATCAAAAGGAATAAATATCCTCAAGTAAATATAAATAAATGGAAATAGTGACAGAAATACAGCCAAAAATTAAAGGACTAACACACAAAACAAAACAAAACAAAACAAAAAATAAGAAATGACAAGGGAATAAAAACTATGAAATCTGAAGGAAAAGAAAGAAAGAAAGAAAGAAAGAAAGAAAGAAAGAAAGAAAGGAAGGAAGGAAGAAAGAATAAGAAAATTATGAGAGATTGTGTGTACAACTCTATGGAAAAAAATTTTAAAACCTAGGTGGAAAGGATAACGTTATAGTAAAATATAATTTACTCCAAATGACCTCAGTATAGATAGAAAATATAAACAAAAGAGTTTCCATAGGAAAAAAATATGCAAAGTTGTAAAAGAGCTCCATCATGAGAAAAGCACCAGGCCCACAGAGTTTTACAGAAAACTTCTACCAAATCTTTATAGAAGAAGTAATCTCAGGGCTACTTAAAATGTTGTTGAATGTATAGAAAGAAGGAAAACTTCCAATTTTTTTCTAAGAGACAAGTACATATAAATCAACACTGATAAAGACTGAACAAAAATAAAGCCATAAACTAATCTCATACTTGGGTATTAATGCAAAAATCTTTTAAAAACATGAACAGATAGATTCCACAACACCTTAAAAAATAATACATCATTGCAAAGTGGGGTTTATTCTAACACTGTAAAGATGCTTCAATATTAGAAAATCTTTAAATAATCTATAAATACAATGCAAAAAATCTAAACAACTCATCATATTAATATATCAGGATTATTTCCATAGGTGCTTAAAAGACACTTCACAAAATTCAACACTCATTCCTGATAAAACCAGTCCATAGAATAGAAATCATAGATGCTTCTATACTATAATTACATATACATATGCATAATCTCTGAAATCTGCCTGTTAGTGTGGACATATTAGAAGTATTATTGCTAAAGTAAGAAACAAGGTAAGCATGCCCAATATAGCAAATACAATTTAACATGGTTTTAGAAGTATGAGCTAAAGAAGTTAGATGAGAAGGAAATTAGATGCATAAGAATTGGAAGGAAAGAGGTAAACTTTTGAAATTGTATACCAGGAAAACTCAAGAGAATAATAGGAAAACTATTACAAACAAAAGAATGTAGTAAAAAAGCAGGATATAGAATTAGTACATAGAAATTGGTACAGCTTTGTATATATAAAAGTTAGGTGATGTAATGGAAGAGAAGGCCCAAATTAAAATTGCAACAAAGAAAAGGGGATACTTAGTCATAAAAATTAACAAGATTTACAAAAGTTAAATGAGAAAATCTTTAAAATATTCCTGAAAGACCCCAATTTAGCTTTGAACAAGTGGAAAAGCCTACAATGCTCTTAGACAAAAAGGCTCAGTATCATAAAGATATTAATTCTTCCTAAGTTGTTTTATAAATTTAACACAATCCCTGTAAAAACACTAAGACATTTTGTTAATGATGCTCTCCAAATTGATTTTAAATTTTACGTGGAAAATACACAAGTAAAGATAGTGACAGAAGAACCTTACAAAATAAGAGTATCAGTGGTGGGGATGGTGCTATGTTATAATATAGTACAGAATTTGCCCCATACAGATGGAAATGTGGTATATGATTAAAATAGTATTTCATATCTTTAGGGAAAAGTTAAACTTTTAAATTAATGGTATTGAGATATTGAGAAAAAGATACAATTAGATCTGTACCTCATCCATATACCAGGATAAACTCCAAATTGACTAGAGATCCAAATGTAAAAATCTAAGCATACAGGCCTTGAAAGTAAGTATGGATGAATCCTTTAAAAACTGAATGTAGGAGTACTTACCAACCATAACTCAAAATCCATAAGGACTTTTAAGTAATTAGGTTCAATTACATTTAAAAAATTGGATGATTAAAATCACCATAAGCAAAGTTAAAAAAAAATAAAAACATTTACAATTTATACAAAGGTCTATTATCACTAAAAACTAAAATATAAATTGCTACTAAAATTGAGGGGAAAAGACTAATAACCCAATAGAAGAACGAGCAAAATATACAACCAAGTCATTCACAGAAAAGGTCATTAATCTCACTCATAACTGGAGAAGTACAAATTAAATTATATTGTCATTTATGTGTCAGTTTGATAAAAATATAAAAATTTGGAAATAGAAAATTTTGGCAAAGCTATGGGGAAACAGTCATTCTCATATATTTTGTGGGAATGCAATGGTGTATGACCCCTATGGAGGGGGCTTTGGTAACAGCTATAAAAATTATATATGCATTTATCCTTTTCTCAGAAGTCTCACTTCTAGGAATCTAGCTTAAAAGTGCAGTGGTAGAATATGAAATAACTTATGCTCAAGATTATTCCCTGTGGCACTTTTTATCATAGCAAAAGATTGAAATCAACCCCATCAGTTTGAGACTGGTTGAATAAACTATGATGCATTCATACAATGTCATATTGTGTAGCTATAAAAAAAGAATAAGGAAGGTCTTTATACACTCATGTAGCTTGAGAACCAGGATATAATTTAAGAGAAAGCACAAAGTACAGAAAAATATATATGCTATGAGACTTTTTGTGTAAGAAAAGAGGTTAAATGTATGTGTAAATAAAAATGCAAAAAATAATTTGAAAAATAAATACTAGAGAATTAACTAAAAAGGAATAGAAACTATTACCTGTAGGGGAAGGAAGAAACAGAATGAAACAGACAGTGACAGAAATGTGGCTTCTCTGAATGTAATCAGTTATATTGCTTGGACTTTAGAATCATGTAAATGTTTTACATATTCAATTTTAGAGTAAAAAAAAAGAAGAAAGCAATTCCTAAAGATTGAAAAAATTACAAACATCTGTTACTGACAGGAATACAGAAAGAGTATTTTCTCACACATTGGTGGTGTGAATTAAAACATTTTTTGAAAGCAACGTGCCTGGCAATATCTATTAAAATGGTGTGTGTGTCTGTGTGAATGTATGTGTTGACCTAACAAATCTATTCCTAGGAATCCATACCAGAGAAGTAAAAACATCCAAGGATATATGAATGTTGACATTTATTGCAGCAAAAATCTCGAGGTAAAGTTCTTGTTTTTATGGGGATGACTGACAAAATCATTGTGCATTTACACAATGGAATATTATACAGTATTAAAAAGAATGAACTGGAACTCTACTAGGAGACTTAGAGAAATTTCTACAGTACTCTTGAACGATAAGGACAAGATATAGAAAAATATAAAATCTGATTTATGTAGGAAAGCAATGAGGAAAAAAATCATAAAATGTGTGAGTGTTAGTGTGTGTGAGTTTTTTTTTTTTGTGTGTGTGTGTGTGTGTGTGTGTGTGGTTATATGATCAAGAGGAAAATAAGTAGGACTACATAGGAATAGGAATTACTTGTAGGGCTGGGGCAAATGTTAGGGAACTGGAGGGCCAAGCAAAAAAATGGGGGAAACAAAACTGCTTTAAAATGGGTAAAAAATAAAGTTTGTTTGCATTTGCGTAGTTTGCATTTTGCTCTTCTGTAAAAAGTATATACAGGTGACCAGGTAAAAAAACTGGCCAACATTTAAGAAAAGGCATGCAGATAAAATCTCAGATATGGCATGCATAATTAATGTTGACCCAAAGCTTTGAAAAGAAAGAAAAGGTATGAGGGAAAAGCAAAAAGGATCAGGAGTGGAAGACTTGGAGGAAAGAGAAATCTGGAAGAGTGACAGAAATAGGAGGCTTGAAGAACAAATGTCCCAGCAACAAAATATCAGCTTCACTTTGCAGTGCAAATGCTGGGCTTAGAAAGACTGTTTCTAAAAATGCCGGCTTCTTCAACAAAGCCTTTCCTCTTACCTCAAGCAGAAATGATTGCTTTCTTCTTAAAACCACCTGTGGTCTAGTGTGTACCTGTAAATATCTCATTGTGTTGTAATTATTTCCATGTGCTTTCTCTCCTCTGATCTCCTTGTCATCTTTGTTATTAACATTTTTGTAAGCTTGATGTTTATGTTAGTGTCTTGCATAGAAGACATTATATGAATATTTATCAAAAAGAATTGTTTAAATGGTTAAGTTTAGAACCTAGGTTTTCTTTTCTCTGAGGTTACTTTGCTGCTCTGAAAAAAATTTATAAGTTACATAGTGGAGTTTCCATTTGAAGGGTCTGAAATACTTATTTGCAACATCCCAAAAGAGCAGGGGTGCTTTCCCAGGAAGTGGAGAATGGAAATATGCATGAAGGAGAAAAAAAGTGAAACTAGTTTCCATTTCTGTTTGTTAGTCTGTGCGGCTATGAAGTTCCGTATGTAAATTAACACAGCAGTAGAATAACTAAACCTTCCATTCTCCTAGTTAGGCGAGTGAGTCTGGGAGAAAGGCTAGAGTAGCCTCCTTGGATATGGCATTCACAAGCGCAGAAAAAATGAGTTTAGGAAATTGGGACTAAGGCAGTGTCTTCCACCCCTACGGTCCCAAGAAGTGATCTATACGGTGGACCACCTCCATTTTAAGAAAAAAAAAGACCTGAGCTCCAGAAAGCGAAAAGCTCCCTTTCTGCTCTTCCTCTTTTCACTTTACGCTCCTTCCTCACTCGTAGTCTAAATCATACTTCTGTGTTACACATCCTCTCCTTTTCAGAGTAAGATCACATACCTAGTGTTATGCAAAAGCTTTTCCATCATCACCATTTTATTCTCCTCATTCCTTATTGAAACCACAAGCTTCGGGGCTTACATTGCCTACGTGTGGTCTTAATTCATTCGAAAAATACTAAATCTAGTCAACAGTTTTGAGCTATAGGAGCAGCGTGATAAAATGTGTGCTTTTCCATTTCAGGGATCTATGTGCATAAATATCTCTAAGCAATAAAATCTTATAGTTTCATACTTTTCAAATGGGAAGTTTCCTATGTGAAGTTGAAAGTCTGAGAAAAATGTTATGCTTTCATAATACAGTACTACTTACTTAATCATTTCAATCACATTAGCCACATATTATTATGGTGTATGGATTTCTATCCTGCATATTTCTTTTCTCATGTATGTGGTTTTGAAAACAGGAAGACATTTCCAATCCCCAAAATAAAATAATGATGAAGGTAGCCCTATTATGTAAGAGCTATCTTGGAATAAACCATATGTAGAAAAATAGGATATATATATAATTTTGATTATATCTACCTATAGGGATTTTATATGTATAAATTTTATTTATATTATACATAAAGATATATATATATCTTTATGTATAATATATAACTTATACATATAAAATCCATATATATATAGAGAGAGAGAAAAAGAGAGAGAGAGAAAGAGAGTGTAAGGGACTAGCTCACACAATTACAGAGGATGAGAAGTCCCAAGATCTGTAGTTCTCAAACTGGAGACCCAGGAGAGCTGGTGGCATATTTCCATTCTGAGTCCAAGAGCCTAAGAACTCTGACAGCCACTGGTGTAAGTTTTAGTTGAGGGCAGGAGAAGACGGATGTCCCAGCTCAAGCAGTCGGGCAGGCAAAGTTCCCTCTCACTAGTCTTTTTGTTCTATTTAGGTTTGCAGTGATTGGATGAGACCCATCCACGTTAGGGAGGACAATCTGCTCTACTCAATCTACCAGTTCAAACGTCATCTCATCCAGAAACACTCTCATACACATACCCAGAATAATATTTGATCAAATGCCTGGACATCCTGTGGCCCAGTCAAGTTGACACATAAAATTCATCATCACACCATATGAAACCACGGCACACTCCTTTGAAAAACAGTCTTTGCAGACATGGCTAGAGCATTAAAGGTATTTGACTTTCCTTAAATAATACTCCTATAAGATATTAGAACTTTCAAATATGGGCTGGCAAGCCATTTTATGGTCTGATATATCCATGAACAATCAACTGTGTATTATAGGTACAGTTTATTTCATCTATTGTTTGGATTGCAGCACAACATAAATCTTAATTTGGCACCATTTTGATATAGTTGCAGTTCCTATTATTAGTTAGATCAATTGCTCTTATTTAGAAATGTTTTATGCAACAATTCTCCAAAATAGTTTTTAATAAATTATCTGTCTGACAGGTTTTTTTCTCAAGATAATTAATTTTATATTTTCTCCCCATTATTAAATATTTTAAATATGCACGTCTGCTGGCATTTAGTACTGTCTATCATAGCAGTGCCAAAAAAGCCTGCAGAATCTTGTTTTCAGAGATTTTGTTCACAAGCTTCCTTAATAGGGTATAATTTGCATAAAATAAGCTTAAATTGATTACATATTTCTGATAAGATTTTCTATTTCACAAGACTGGAGTGGGGGAAAGCATATGTGTGTCACCACTGGCTGCTTTTCCTCCCTCTGGTGAAATGGCTGTCTGCCACTCTCAGCCCAGAACAATGTACTGAAGTCATGAAACAATTTGTCAATGTTCCTTTTAACACTGTGCTTATGAATTCCATGATTGTACTTGTACATACTCGATTAGCAAGTGGCAACCAAATAGAGATAAACAAAAAGAAAAGACAAAAAAAGCAAAAAAGCAAAGGAAAAGCTTTTATAAATAACTCACCAAACGCTGAGCTTCACTGTAGTGGAACTAGAGGTGCACAAGATAAGAGTTTGGGAAATGTTTGTATGGCTTAGCCTTGGAAGTTATTCATTCAGCACCCAAGAGCCAGTTCAAAGTTAAAAAGCCCATAAAAGCTTACATGTATTTCCCCTGCCTGCTCAGAAAATCATAAACCTTTTCTTCCTTCAACAGTATTTATTCAACAAATATTTATTGAGTGTCTACTAGTAGCAATGCTAGACACTTGACTAGAGAAAAAAATAAAACCTGTTTTGGCCCTTTGGAGGCTACAGTATAAGGGAGACACACATTAACTAAATAATCACACATTGAGGTAAGATTGTATACA
Organism: Kogia breviceps; assembly: GCF_026419965.1. NCBI lineage: Eukaryota > Metazoa > Chordata > Mammalia > Artiodactyla > Physeteridae > Kogia > Kogia breviceps. Next base: position 185,873,192 of record NC_081311.1, on the reverse strand, counting down.
GAGATAGGCTGGAAAGAGAAAGAGCTACAGACTGATCCAAGCCAATTTGCTAGTTTGCAATGATAAAGTTACTTATGGTAGGTAAAGGTGGGCTCCAAAAATTAATTTTGGTCACGTCTGCATTCTCCCCACTTACCTCCTCACCACCAGGTGTCAGCTACAGTAACAGTAAGCCTCGTACAGAATCCTGTCACACAAATGGTTGCCAGTAAACTGGCATCCAAAAAGAAACACAAATGAATTCATAAAACCTTGTCTGTAAGGTTGATAAAGTCCCAACCTTTAATCCTTAAATGTGGGCAAGTGTTTTTCAAACATCAGTGTGCAGAGAAATCACCGTCACCGGGGGATCTTGTTAAAGTGCAGTGGGCCTGAGGTGGGGCTGAAAGTCTGCATTTCCAGCCAGCTCTCAGGTATGGCTGACACTGCTATTCCCAGACCACATTTTGAGCAGCAAGGCTTTTAGATGTTGTATTAAAAGTCCACTTGATATTAATGTGACAACATTCCAGGAGCAGGATTCAGGTGTCAACACTCTCTGTAAGCATCTTGATTCAGAACCACTTGGACCCCTAAACTTGCCACCCTTCTGAAGAGTTTATGCTTCTGGACCTGCTCAATTCTTTACCCTATTTCTGCAGAGGCAGGAGAAGGTGTACGAGATTCCCAGCCAATCCACATTTAAAAAATACCACTCATTAAACCAATGAAAAATGAAATTTGCTGATGTTCAAACCCTCTGGTGAATTAGAGATACTTGAAGCCTCTGTGTACCTGCCTCTGGAGTGTAGATTTTTTTGTTAGAGCTCTTAAATGCTAACTGACCATACCCTGAGTGTGCGTTTTATATTAAGGTCCTTCAATTATGAATTAAACATACTCAGGATGGAAACCAAGACATACGAACACACCGTGTATGCTGAAGCATTTACAAGTAATTTATGGGCAACATAAATGGTCTATAACCTGGGTTCTAGGAATGCCTAGATTAAAGAAACAGGGCCCGGACTGGCAATGGCTTCCCTGGGCAAGAGCTGAAATCTACAGGATGAGGAGGGATTGTCTTGGAACGAGATCATTCCAGGCAAAAAGAACAGCATGTGCTCAGCGCTCCTCCCATAATAAGAGAGAGGCAATGCCTTACAGCATACGGCCATCAGATGATTATAAAGGTCACAGTGAGTCTCCAGGAGTGGACGAAGGAACACAGCCCTCTGTTCTGTTCTTCTTTCCCTTGGGACATAGAGTCTCAGTCCTAGAGTGTACTTGACAGCTGCAGACTCACAGTTCCCTCTGTGATTAAGCTGCAAACTGACCTTCCTTGTCACACAGTTTTGTCTTCTGCCTAACTGATTGTGTCCCAGTTAGCACCTGGACAGACAATCCACAATCCTCTGGCCTTTAAAGAAACATCTGCGGCTCCTGGGAGAGAAATTCAGTGAGTCAGCTAAAAAAACCAAGCATGGGGCTTCCCTGGGGGCGCAGTGGTTGGGAGTCCGCCTGCCGATGCAGGGGACACGGGTTCGTGCCCCGGTCCGGGAGGATCCCACGTGCCGCGGAGCGGCTGGGCCCGTGAGCCATGGCCGCTGAGCCTGCGCGTCCGGAGCCTGTGCTCCGCAACGGGAGAGGCCACAACAGTGAGAGGCCCACATATCACAAGAAAAAAAAAAAAAACAAGCATGGTTCAAGGAAAAGCATCTGTTAGAAGTACAAAACTTTGCTTTTGGTTCAAGGGATGTTTTCCTATCTCATTCACACTCACATGATTCCAGACTAAACCTGGTGACAGATGACAGTTATTTTGATGTAGCCACAAAAACAGCACTATTAAGTGGAATCGCATGAACACAGGTTATAATGAATGCACTTTTCATTTGGGCAGATTTGTAGGATGTGAAATTTGTCCTTAAAGTGAGACATATTCGTATTCTTATATTTTTCCTAACTAACCTGACTGAATGCAAAATGTGATTACACAGAATTACATAAATGTTTGTTCTTTATATCTGAGGTCCCTCATAACTCATTGGCAATATGCTATGCTCTTTTTCTTGGACTCAGATTTTACTGAACGATGCCCCAGTCACCCAGTTTTATCTCCTGACAGCTCTTTCCTCCTCCACCACATCCTACTAAAGAAGGGTGAGTGATGCATGAGGAAAAGGCAGGGGCAGGCAACAGGACACAGATCAATTTCTGCAGAAGAGCCAAAGATTTTGTTCATTCGTCAAACTAATGAGCCTGTTTGGAGATGCAAATGCATCATCTTCAGAACTATTAGTTTAACCTCAAGAGGCAACACAACCCAGCAAGTATGTCTGATTTCACCTTAAAAAATATGTATATACACAAGTATATATAAACAAACTGAGAATTCATCTTTAACTTAATAAAGATAAATGTCCAGACCAAGATTATTGGAGCTAAAGATAGGAAGAGTTCTTACATCCCTTATCTCCACAAGTCTAGATTGTACTATGAGTTATAAAATACCTTACAGTAACTTCAGTGTTTTTAAAGGTGTACTTACCTTTGACTGTGTCAGGATTTGTTGGTTTAGGTGATAAGCTCTTCAGTAATAAAGAGAATGTTGTACTGGCCAAACTGCTAATTCTGCTGCTTGGCTTTGGAGTCCACTTAACCAGAGTTGTGTTTAGTGAGGTAAAATGTGAGCTTTCTTATCTGTCCCATCACCTCCTGTTTCAACTCTGTTATCTCCATGGCCTCCACCAGGCTTCTTCAGAACTGGTACAGGCTAGAAATAGAAGTGGCTTCAAAAAAATGTTTAGATAAACTCATGCATGGGCTGTGTAATTAATTATTAAGGGAGGTTGGCATGGTTTGTGTTACCTTCCTCACCTTTTTATGGTTGAGATCAGAGGCAGTAAACATGCTCTCCTGCCAAATTGCTATCAGAGAAAAAAGGATAACTGCATGCACTGACCTCATGAATGAACATTTTTATGACCTTTCTAAGTCACCTTCTATTTTTAAGAAATGGAACAAACACATAATATCTTGTGTAGATTTGCTTAAGCAGTTCAGACTAAATCTGATAGGAGGAACAGTCTATTATAATTGAGCAAAGGCAGGATACAATCTTGAAAGGCAGGGCTGCCGACATTGCCAAGTTGCAAATGTGGCTCTAGTCAAAATGTAACTGTGAAGTATTGAAGTAATCTGCCAGTTATGCAACTATTTTTACAGTCATAAACTTAAAAAAGTAATTGTGAAACTGTCTGATGGTGCAAGGGAGTTCATTATCCCGTTCTACTTTTGCTTTTGATATTTTCCATAATAAAAAATTTCAAGTAAGGTCATTATTGAATAAAAGGACTATAAAAGTGCATGTTTGGCCTTACCAATTTGTAGCTAAACCTGATATTATTTAGTCATGTTTAACACTTGACTACTTGATGGGCCATGGGCCCAAAGAGATTTGAAATGTAGGCATCACAGTTTCCAGGGCAAGAGCAGGAGGCATAGAGCAGTTGCCCAGGCAGCTCAAAGTGGGTTACTGCCAAGATCAGAGAAAATTTGAGAGGAAAGAGAAATCATCTGGGTCCCCAGCGTGGGCATTACCAAGTCCCTGCTGGGGCTCAGATTGGAGTTAGAGAGTCTGGTATCTAAAAAGAAATAGGAGAGAAGGAACTGAGAATAACCAGAGAGGTGAGGGATTATGTCAAAATAAGCAGAGACTACAGGGCTGATCTCAGGCTTTCCCTCCAGGAGTAGAGCTTGGTGCATTATACTAAAGTCCCTCATCACCTGAGCCTGCATGGAATCAAGACCTACCTGCGAAACCCTACAGAGTCCTAAAGCAACTTGTTCCCTTTGGAATCACAGATTTGGAAAGACGTTGAAAATTCTCACAGTCGGAACATCACCCAAGGATTTCAGATTTCACAGAGATGATGGAGTTAGTGAGCAAAGTACATTCTTGGAATGAATAAGTAAACGAATCCTAGTTCTTCTAAAAGCTCAGCACAAATGCAAGACATTAGATGCAAAGGGAGAGTTCCCATCTTTGGTTACTGTGCCCCCTCTGGTTCCCAAATTTAGTCTGTCCCTCTGGTGTAGGAAACCGAGTTTTATTTCAGATTCTGGCAGATCACGCTGACAAGTGCTGAAAATGCCTGTTTCTGATCAATTCTGGAAGCTGCTTAGAATTTGGCTCTTTTATCTCATGTATGTCCCTCATTCAAGCATCCATTCAGTCTATGTTCACTGAGTGTTTTTTGGTTTTAGGCAGAGTAATAGGTCCTGAGGATAAAATCTGGAATGAAATATAATTCTTATTCCCAAGTGCTTATGGATTTGTTCTAATGGTGTCTTCTGGGCAGTCCCAAAATTGTGAAAGCAGAGGATGCCTTTGCTAAAGGGTGCCTCTGTGGATTGCAGATCTTCTCCTCTTTCTGTTACCTTCACTAGGTGACAAAAAGAAGGGAAGGTAGTCAGGAACAAGAAACACAAAACATTCTGCCTTACTTGAGTGCCCCTATCAGATTTTCTATTTTTTGTGGTTCAGGTTGCTGAGTAAATTTTCACGACTTAATCTGGCCAAGATCAGAGATAAGACAAATTCATCTCCATGCGATAGCACAATGATTTGCAGGTAGGAAAGGAGCCACACACATCTAAGGCCATCCGCATCATCCTATCACCAGATGTTCCAGAAAACCTACAATGCGACTGAAATTTCTGCCTTCCATTGGCTTAAATTTCTCTGAGTCGTTCTTACACGTTCCCTTCTCAGGTGACTTCTATCTTTCATAACAAGAAACATGTTTGCAAGGTGCAGATGGAGGCAGAGACAGTTTTATCCAGAGGACTGAATGTATGCCTGGGGTAGTATTTATCCAGAATGGGTTTTCTACTTTTCGCCGCCAATCATTTCCAGCTGTAACAGCAGCGGCAGTTGCCTGGTCTTCAGCAAATAGAGAGACTGTTGTCACATCCTTAGATGTTAGATTTAAAAGGCTAAAACCATTCATTGGGATGATTTTCCTCTTTAAGGCAATTTCACTGGATTCCCTTTCAAATAAGAACCAGAAATGGGAAATGATATCTACCTTAACTTGACAAAACCGCTCAAACATTTCACTTTCTAGGTCAGCAAGTTTTCTTGTGCCTTTCAGTTTTTCCCTTTTTAGTAAGTAACCTCATTATCCTCCTTCATTTAGCTTCCAGTAGATTCCTGGATTTGGGGGAAAGTGCATTCAGTTGATAATGAGAAATAACAAACATCTTTGTATTTTTTGGATCTTACCTTTTAAGAAATAATAAAGGTAGGGTGTTTTCATTTCACAATCGCAGTAATTCATCACAGCTGGTGACCCTGGAGTTGTTTTTCCTTTTGATAATCATCTCTTTGTACTCACCTGGAGCACCGGGCTATGGTAATACTGCTAATAACTGCAACCATTTACTTATTTCATACTATAAGCCAGGCACTGTGTGAGACACTTTACATACATCTCTTTTCTCAATCCTTGCAGCCTCCCTGGGTATTATTACAATGACTTGACACAGCAGGAAACTGAGGCACAGAGAAGTTAGGGAAATTACTCAAGGTCATATAGTTTCATATTGCCTCCTCTATCTAAAGTTCACAGCCATCAAAATCACTTCTCCCTTGAAATGTCCTCTTCTTCAATGTGTGTGCATCACATACTTTATTTATTTTTTAACATCTTTATTGGAGTATAACTGCTTTTCAGTGTTGTGTTAGTTTCTGCTGTATAACAAAGTGAGTCAGCTATACGTGTACATACATCCCCATATCTCCTCCCTCTTGCGTCTCCGTCCCACCCTCCCTGTCCCACCCCTCTAGGTGGTCGCAGAGCACCGAGCTGATCTCCCTGTGCTATGCGGCTGCTTCCCACTAGCTATCTAGTTTACATCTGGTAGTATATATAAGTGCATCACATACTTTAAAACACAGAACTAAGGAACAGCACGAATAAGGATAGAAACAAGGATGTACCAAAAGAGCCAAAGGTTGGGCAAGCGGCCTACTTTCTGAATTTTCCTTCTTTCATTCAAAAATGCAAATAATCATATTTACCTTTTAGGATTTCTTAGTTTATAAAAATTTCCTATCACATATTAGAAACTCAAAAAATGTCGGGTCCCTTTCCTTCTTATGATATAGTCTTTGTGCCCCCTTCCTTTCTTCCGTACCCCACCCCGTTAATCCCAGTGAAGGAGGAGTGGCCAAAGCTGCATCAGAGGATTCCATGCCTCTGAACTCAGTGACTGGTCAAAGGAAGAGCACGTAACTCAAGCTGGACCAATGAGAATACTCCCCAGGCTTTTTCAGACTGAAGTTGGCAGGGAGGACTCTGTCTTTCCTCCGGGAATCATGGGCTTATTAGGATGTAAGTTCAGAGCTGGCTCCTACAGTCATGGCCCCCTCCACATGGAGCGAGTCAATAAGAGAGAAAGGCAGGAACAAGAGGTGGAAAGAGATCAAAAGCAACCCAAAAAGTTCACACTGCTTTCTGGTCCCCAGACCTTGCCATTCCTAGGGCTGTATTCACCCATTTCCCTCTCACAGCTGGTGATTTTGTTAATCCTTTCACTTTTCAGGTTATCCTACTGTAAGTACATAATTTTTATTTGAACTACTTTGCACTTTCCTTTCTCCTTCCGAAATGTGAGGTTTTTCCATCTAATTGTTCTGTTATTAAGTCCAGGGTATAACTGAAAATATACGGCTCTGGGGATTCGCTGCAAAATAATATAAGGATGGGGTAGTGGATGAAGGTGTAGATGGCATGGAGTTGGCCCTGGGTTAATGGTTTGGGGGGGATGTGTGAGGGATACATGAGGGTTCATTATACTTTGTTTAGTTCTGTACATTCTACATAAGTTTAAACTAGCAAACAAACAGCAACAACAACAACAAAAAATACAAACCGCTCTGTCTCATGTGCCAAAAAGGATGGGTATGACATAAGACCAGTTCCTGACAGATGGAAAGGAAAGCCCTTTTGGTGTTTAGAGGAGGAGACTGAAAGACGGGAGAGCAAGGCAAGAGCTCATGTGAAGATAGCTTGGCTCCCGTTCTGGGTTGAAATCTGGAAGGAGTGGAGAATGTGAAGGAAAAAGAAGCTTTTCCAAGTCAGTACGTTTTTTGGCACTTTTCGGTTTTTCCCGTGACATAAACCACCCTCAGTGGGCTCTGGAGCAGTGCAGTAATGGGGCTTTAGGAGGTATCTTCTTATTCATTCCTTTGCTCATTCATTCATTCATTCATTCAGGTGCTACCATCTGATTCAGGAAACAGAAAAGCCTTGCTAATGCAGTGTCTGACATACAGGTGGTGCCCAATAAATATTTGTTGAATGAATGAGTAGATGGAGGAATATGCTATAAAGAAACACCTTTAATTATGGAACGCTTTTGACATTACATCAATATTCAATCTTCTACATTTAGAACCTGCCAGAGTCTCTGCTGCAAATTCTATTCTGAAGGCTGCAGTAACTTGGCCAGGAAAACATTACCACTGAAATTTTCCATAGACATCACAGCTTGAAATTTGTTCTAAGTGACAGAGTTTGAAACCCCTAAATCAACTTTTCTGGCTTTGAGTGACAAGGATGTCAAAAAGATGAAAAGTAATCTTTCAAAATATGGTTTTTTTGCTTGTTGAACTGAAAACCTTTTATTTTCTTCTGGGTAGAGAAGCTCTTTCAATATGATGAATTCATGATGTAGACTTAATTGCCTTAGTAATTTTAACAGTGGCTAATTTGTTAAGGCGTTGTAACAAGCATTTGTCATGCTTAATTGATGAGAATCTAAATGGACTATTATCTATTTTCTTTTATTTGAGGCGTAGACTGCCCTATGTTCATCAACGCCTTTATTTATGGCATTCATTCGAACCACAGCTATTTATTGAGTACAAGGTACTTTGTGCTGCAAAAAAGAATGAGAAGGCATGGCTTATACCTTCAAAGAATTAATAAGCTAATGGAGAGAAACGACATAATTTTTGGCTCTTTTATAGACAGGTAGGTCGCTTTAAATATAAACAAGGAAATTGTCATAAATTATGTGCCACCCTCTGGCATGTACCATGCTGCTCTACTGCATTCTTCTCCCCATGGCATCCCTGAAGGGCAATACACAATGGTAATTCTTCATTCCACTGTTTCTATTTGTCTTCAAACATGTGAAGGTAAACATAACTGGAGCTAAGGAAAATTGAGAAATCAGGAACGTTTGTGTAACCCAGGTGTCTCAGATAATGTCCAGCATTCAGAAAGCACTGTTCCCTTTACAAAGACAAAAATAAATAAATAAACTCTCTTTTTAGAGCAGTTTTAAATTTACAGAAAAATTGCTAAGATTGTATGGTATGTTTGTATATTGAATGAATCAATATAGACCATTATTATTAGCTCACATCCATAGTTTATTCAGATTTCCTTAATTTTAGTACTGTTCCCTTTCATTCAGATAGTACGGATAATCTAAAATTGAGAGAAAATAGAAGGGAATAATGTGGGGGAAAATGTAGGTTGAACTGGCTACTGTGTGGCTAGAATCCACAGACCAGGACTTTTTTATAGGTACGATTATGGGATCGTTTTTTTCCTTGGCTCCTGCACTTGCCTCCATTTTGAGAGAGTCAGTGGAGTCCTTTTCAAGCCTTAGCTTGAAATCATCAAAAGGACGCTTTAAGGTGGGGTGGTGGGGTGGGATGAACTGCAGATTGGGATTGCCATACACACCCTAATATGTATAAAATAGATGACTAATAAGAACCTGCTGTATAAAAAATAAAATAGAATAAAATTCAGAAAAAAAAAAGAACTCATTAAGATGGTTTTCCTAAAACAGAGGAGCAATTTTTCCTCAAAGTTGAATTCAACTCTACCCTTCAAGAGAAATAGAAACACTATTTTTAAATGAGTTCACGGATGCATCCCACATCTAGCCATCAAACTAAAACAAATACAGATTAGATTATATTTACCTTCATTATTCTGGTCCCCTCTTTGATATCTTTTCCCCACCATGTGCAGACTCAGAAATGCCCCCAGATATCCGCTACGGGCAGTCCAGCATCCTAAAGCTCTCTCCTAACCACAAGGATATAAGAAATGTACAAGGAAATGAAAATAACCTTCATGGAATACACCCTCCACACTAGGTGTCAACTCTGCTTGGACTGGCAAACTTCTGTTGGCCTTGTTAGAAGTCCTCTATTGGCTGGAGATTGCTTTGGCTGGAGATTGCTTCTTCTACCCATTGTGGTAGAACCATGCTGAGATGCGAAGTGGCCACCAGAGGACACTAGAATTGGTACCTGGGCAACCTGGCATGGAAATACCAATTCCAAACTCCTGCATCTGCCTTTGAGTGCTCTGTAAGTAACCCCATGTCCTTAGGTCTCTGGTTGGATATCTGTCTGCCCTTTGGATCCGTTTTCTTAATTGGGGGTCCATGCATCCTCAGTTGGGACCCTTATTACTAATCCTGACCCCCGAATCTAAATGTGGTCTCTATTCTACCCAATTTCTTTTTTGCCTTGAGACACTTAGGAATATTTGCTGGATCATTTGTTCTTATTTTAGTTAGAATCTATTGATAACGTTATTCATTTTCTGACATCTCATTTCTATACCATACCATCTGAATTATGCTTAAATCTGAAAACAGACTTTCAGACCAGACTGCATTCTTTTGATACATGAGATTGTATTTAAAAAAAAACAGGAGAGAAAATACCACTGTGGACTGCATTAAAAAGTTTAATGGAAGTGGCTGGTTTTGAGGTTGGCCTTTGAGGCAGGAAAAGGCAGGTCAAAGGCAAGGGAGCAAGGAGACCAAAGTCATAGGTAGTGTGTGATATGGCAGATATCCTACCTGAAGTAGAGGCTCTATGGAGGATGGTAGTGGAATAGAATTCAAAAAGTAAAGTGGGACCACTTGTCCAAGGGAAAATTGATACTAGGCCAAATAGGAATGAACCTCAGGCAGGTCTAAATCCTGTGTCTGCTGAGGGATGCCACACCTGAGAGTTTGACTTAATTCAACCAGGCTCACAGAAAGCAACTGCTTAAAAGTAGGCTGAGGTTGTTTTGTATCCTTGACTTGCAACTGAGAGGCAGGTAGAAGTATGGTCAGTTTCCAGAACAGCTAGATGATGGTAGAGAGTGGACAAGAGTGTATAAATATGCCTGTGAGAATGGCTAAGCTGAGCTAGGGCCAGGAGGAATCCTCACTCCATGCAGCGGTATCATTACTAGTAGTTCTATGGCCTCCTGGGGACCAGGAATTCAACATCAATGCTGGGGCATGTCAGTGTCATCTCCTGTTCTGTGTGACCTGTTCTCTATGTTTCCTTATCTTTTGCCTTTCAAGAAATTTTATGTCCACTGACATTGCTGAATAAGAAAACAGAAAATTAACACAGTTTGACCACTTAGCCAATCCTATGCAAGGTGCCCCACTGCCATTATTTCATTCAATTCTTGCAGTAATAAGGTAAGTATGGTGAGGAAACCAAGATGTAGAGAGAACAAGGTAACACATTTGAATCCAAACACATTTGGCTCCAAAGCTCTCTCTCTCTTTCTATTATATGACACAGTTTCTTACCAGGAACTTACATGTACTCAGCATCATCATAAAAGGGACATTTTTAGAAGGTTAATCTGGTAGGTAGACTGGAGTGGACTACAGTAATGAAAAGATCTGGTTAAGGTGTTATTTCAATAATATATGAACTGTCTGAAAATTTTTTTCCATAAGAAAAGTGTTTTTTTATGAGCTTATTTTATAATTGACAAGCTGATTCTAAAATTCATATGGAAATAAAAAGGACCTAAAATAACCAAAATGATTTTGAGAAACAAAGTCAGAGGACTCACACTATCTGAATTAATTGGTATGAAACTATAGTAATTGAGACATTGGCATAAGTACAGACTTATACATCAAAAGAGCAGAATAGAGTCAAGAAATGGTCAATTGATTTTCAGCAAAGATGTCAAAATAATTCAATGAGCAAAGAGTAGTCTTTTCAACTAATGATGAACATTGCAATAATTAATAAAAATAATGTAAACCTTGACCCCCATCTCATACCATATACAAAAAATTACATGAAATGGATCATAGAACTAAATGTAAAAACAAAAAGCATAAAATTTCTGGAAAATACGTAGGGGAAAATCTTTGTGTCTTGGACTAGGCAACATTTCTTAGAATACAAGAAGTGTGAACTAAAAATAAAATTTATAAGTTGAACTTTATCAAAATTAAAGCATTTATTCTTCAAAAGACACTGTAAAGGAAATGAAAAGGCAAGCCATCGACTGGGAGGAAATGTTTGCAAAACACATATCTGATAAAGAACTGAATCCAGAATATATGTAAATTATAGAATACATAGAATTTTCACAACTTTAAAATAAGAAAGCAGACAACTTGATAAAAAGTGTGCAGACATTTAAGCAGAAACTTTATCAAAGATGTATGAATGGCAAATAAGCATACGAAAAGACACCCAATATCATTAGTCATTAAGGAAATGCAAATGAAAAGCACAGAGATACCAATACACACCCACTAGAATAGTTAAAAAGCCTGACAATGCCAAGCATATCAAGGGTGTGGAGCAACTCCTATATATTTACCCAAGAAAAACGAAAGCATATGTCCACACCGTTACTTGTACATGAAAATTCATAGTGGCTTTATTGGTAATAGCCAAAAATTGGAAAAAATGTACTTCAACTAATAATAAAACAATGTGATTTTCCCCTCTATAAGGCTCAGAAGCATTATATTAAGTGAAAAACACCAGACATAAAAGACCATATACTGTGTGAATCCATTTATATGAAATTATAGAAAATGAAAAATGTAGTGACAAAAAGCAGAATAGTTTCCAAGGTCAAGGATTAGGGGAGGAGATTGCTGGCAAAGGGGCAATTACATACATAATTATATACATTTTAAAAAGAGTATACTGGGCTTCTCTGGTGGCGCAGTGGTTGAGAGTCCGCCTGCTGATGTAGGGGACACGGGTTCGTGCCCCGGTCTGGGAAGATCCCACATGTCGCTGAGCGGCTGGGCCCGTGAGCCGTGGCCGCTGAGCCTGCGCATCAGGAGCCTGTGCTCCGCAACGGGAGAGGCCACAGCAGTGAGAGGCCCGCGTACCGCAAAAAAAAAAAAAAAATTAAATAAATAAATAAATAAAAAGAGTATACTTTAAATAGGTAAATTTACTGTATATAAATAAAACCTCAATAAAGCTGATTAAAAATAGTTTTATACCTTATACAATTGCTAGATATTTTCTATAAATAATAAGAATTATGTAACACATCTTACATCTATGTTTGCTTTGGCTTCAAGGAAGCTTATAGCTAAATTTAGCATTCAATCATAGTAAGAATGAATGCCCTTTGGATTATAGGTATAGTTGACATTTTCTATTTAATTTTAGATAATGTAACTTTTGCATGTTTTCTATTATCAGACACTTAAGAGTCATCTTAGAAACAGGCAGCACATAAAATAAAACTTAAAGCATACATAGAGTCATAAGGAGATAGGAGCCTATTTGAGATTAGCAGTTGAGAGGATATGACAAAATAATGTGCCCTTGACAAAAACAAAAACCCAAAAACCCGACTGGGCTTGTTACTGATTCCATTTGCCTCTCTCTGCTATCAGACAGATCTAATGTAAAGCAAGCCACTGTTATGAGAAGATACAGAAGAGCAGATGACTCAAGAACTGATTGCCAACAGAAACTTTGCTATAAAGGAAAACTGCTTACCTGCGTATAATCTTGAAATTGTAGCTTAAGAAAGACCATCTTAACAAAAATGCTTTTTGAGGTTAGGCATTTTAAATATGCTAAGATGTATTTCTACAGGGTTGAATGATATCATCCTTTCACTATGCAAAGATGTAGCTCACTCATTCAGAAAGATGCTCCAGAGGAATGTTGCTTACAAGGCTTTGTCCACTCTGGGAACTGGAATCTTCTCTGTAGCCATCAAGGAGGATTTACCCAACTAAGGTCCCTATATACATTGACACCTGGAAGGTCCTTGCTTTGGGAACCAAGATAATAAAGGATTTATTGACCTGAATCTACATAAAGGAAGGAGAAAACAATATACAGCAGTGAGTAAAAGAACTTATGGTAAGAATTATGAAGGATGTGGGCACTTGGTAGCCGGACTTCTGACCAAATCCTGTTCACTGGCTTGGAAAGGAGGAGGATTGGGGGTGGTTGCTCAGAGAATCATCACCTCTGCTTACTGGAGGGTTGATAGGGGCCTTCCTCTTTCTCTCCCTTTATTTGGGTAAAGATATGAGTATTTCTGGTTTCTTACAAAGCCAGCTGCAGTAAAGAAGAGCTGTCACAGGCCGAGGGGAGCAGAGGCATGTGGCTGACAGGGTCTTGGTGTTCCTGCTTGGTGTCAGGCCTGAGCCTCTGAGGTGGGAGAGCCAAGTTCAGGACATTGGACCATCAGAGACCTCCCAGCTCCACATAATATCAATCGGTGAGACCTCTCCCAGAGATCTCCATCTCAACACTAAGACCCTGCTCCACACAATGACCAGCAAGCTCCAGTGCTGGACACCCCATGCCAAACAACTAGCAAGACAGGAACACAATCCCACCGGTTAACAGAGAAGCTGCCTAAAATCATAATAAGTTCACAGACATCCCAACACACCACCGGACGTGGTCCTGCCCACCAGAAAGACAAGATCCAGCCTCAACCACCAGAACACAGACACCAGTCCCTTCCACCAGGAAGCCTACACAACACACTGAACCAACCTTAGCCACTGGGGGCAGACACCAAAAACAACAGGAACTATGAACCTGCAGACTCCGAAAAGGAGACCCCAAACACAGTAAGTTAGGCAAAATGAGAAGACAGAGAAACACACAGCAGATGAAGGAGCAAAGTAAAAACCCACCAGACCAAACAAATGGAGAGGAAATAGGCAGTCTACCTGAAAAATAATTCAGAGTAATGATAGTAAAGATGACCCAAAATCTTGGAAATAGAATGGAGAAAATACAAGAAATGTTTAACAAGGACCTAGAAGAAATAAAGACCAAAAAAACAATGATGAGCAACACAATAAATGAAATTAATAATTCTCTAGAAGGAACAAATAGCACAATAACTGAGGCAGAAGAATGGATAGGTGACCTGGAAGATAAAATAGGGGAAATAACTACCACAGAGCAGAACAAAGAAAAAAGAATGAAAAGAATTGAGGACAGTCTCAGAGACATCTGGGACAACATTAAATGCACCAACATTCGAATTATAGGGGTCCCAGAAGAAGAAGAGAAAATAAAAGGGACTGAGAAAAGATTTGAAGAGATTATCGTTGAAAACTTCCCTGATATGGGAAAGGAAATAGTCAATCAAGTCCAGGAAGTGCAGAGAGTCCCATACAGGATAACTCCAAGGAGAAACACGCCAAGACACATATTAATCAAACTATCAAAAATTAAATACAAAGAAGCAGCAAGGGAAAAGCAACAAATAATATACAAGGGAATACACATAAGGTTAACAGCTGATCTTTCAGCAGAAACTCTGCAAACCAGAAGGGAGTGGCAGGATATCTTTAAAGTGATGAAAGGGAAAAACCTACAACCAAGATTACTCTACCCAGCAAGGATCTCATTCAGATTCGACAGAGAAATTAAAAACTTTACAGACAAACAAAAGCTAAGAGAATTCAGCACCACCAAACCAGCTTTACAACAAATGCTAAAGGAAATTCCCTAGGCAGGAAACATAGGAGACGGAAAAGACCTACAATTACAAACACAAAACAATTGAGAAAACGGTAATAGGAACATACATATAGATATGTATATATTTAAGTGTAAATGGGTTAAATGCTCCAACCAAAAGACATAGACTGGCTGAATAGATACTAAAACAAGGCCCATATATATGCTGTCTACAAGAGACCCACTTCACACCTAGGGACACATACAGACTGAAAGTGAGGGGATGGAAAAAGATATTCCATGCAAATGGAAATCAAAAGAAAGCAGGAGTAACAATTCTTATATCAGACAAAATAAACTTTAAAATAAAGACTATTACAAGAGACAAAGAAGGACACTACATAATGATCAAGGGATCAATCCAAGAAGAAGATATAATAATTGAAAATATTTATGCACCCAACATGGGAGCATCTCAATACATAAGGCAAATGCTAACAGCCATAAAAGGGGAAATCGACAGTAAGACAATAATAGTAGGGGACTTTAACATCCCATTTTCACCAATGGACATATCATCCAAAATGAAAATAAATAAGGAATCATAAGCTTTAAATGAAACATTAAACAAGATGGACTTAATTGATATTTACAGGACATTCCAACCAAAAACAACAGAATACGCTTTCTTCTCAAGTGCTCATGGAACATTCTCCAGGATAGATCATATCTTGGGTCACATATCAAGCCTTGGTAAATTTAAGAAAATTGAAATTGTATCAAGAACCTTTTCCAACCACAACACTGCAAGAGTAGATATCAATTAAAGGAAAAAAACTGTAAAAAATACAAACACACGGAGGCTAAACAACACACTACTAAATAACAAAGCGATCACTGAAGAAGTCAAAGACGAAATCAAAAAATATGGAGAAACAAATGAAAATGAAAACACGGGGACCCAAAACCTATGGGATGCAGCAAAAGCAGTTTTAAGAGAGAAGTTTATAACAATACAATCCTACCTCAAGAAATAAGAAAAATCTCAAATAAACAGCCTAACATTACACCTAAAGCAATTAGAGAAAGAAGAACGAAAAAACCCAAAGTCAGCAGAAGGAAAGGAATCATAAAGATCAGCTCAGAAATAAATGAAAAATAAATGAAGGAAATGATAACAAAGATCAATACAACTAAAAGCTGGTTCTTTGAGAAGATAAACAAAATTGATAAATCATTAGCCAGACTCATTAAGAAAAAAAGGGAGAAGACTTCAATCAATAGAACTAGAAATGAAAAAGGAGAAGTAACAACTGACATTACAGATATACAAAGGATCATGAGAGATTCCTACAAGCAACTATATGCCAATAAAATGGAAAACCTGCAAGAAATGGAAAAATTCTTAGAAAAGCACAACCTTCCGAGACCGAACCAGGAAGAAATGGAAAATATAAACAGACCAATCACAAGCAGTGAAATTGAAACTGTGATTAAAAATCTTCCAACAAACAAAAGCCCAGGACCAGATGGCTTCACAGGTCAATTCTACCAAACATTTAGAGAAAAGCTAACACTCATCCTTCTCAAACTCTTCCAAAATATAGCAGTGGGAGGAACACTCCCAAACTCATTCTATGAGGCCACCATCACCCTGAAACCAAAACCAGAAAAAGATGTCACAAAGAAAGAAAACAACAGGTCAATATCGCTGATGAACATAGATGTAAAAACCTTCAACAAAATACTAGCAAACAGAATCCAACAGCAAATTAAAAAGATCATACAGAAATGACCACACCATTGTAAAGCAATTATACTCCAATAAAAATGTTAAAAAAAGAATCATACACCATGATCAAGTGAGGTTTATCCCAGGAATGCAAGGATTTTTCAATATATGCAAATCAATCACTGTGATACACCATATTAACAAATTGAAAGATAAAAACCATATGATAATCTGAATAGATACAGAAAAAGCTCTCAGCAAAATTCAACACTGATTTATACTAAAAAACTCTCCAGAAAGTAGGCATAGAGGAAACGTACCTCAACATAATAAAGGCCATATAAGACAAACCCACAGCCAACATCATTCTCAATTTTGAAAAACTGAAACCATTTCTTCTAAGCTCAGGAACAAGACAAGGTTGCCTACTCTCACCACTATTATTCAACGTACTTTTGGAAATTTCAGCCACAGCAATCAGAGAAGAAAAAGAAATAAAAGGAATCCAAATCAGAAAAGAAGAAGTAAAACTGTCACTGCTTTGCAGATGACATGATACTATACATAGAGAATCCTAAAGATGCTACCAGAAAACTACTAGAGCTAATCAATGAATCTGGTAAAGTAGCAGGATACAAAGTTAATGCACAGAAATCTCTTGCATTCCTATACACTAATGATGAAAAACCTGAAAGTGAAATTAAGAAAACACTCCCATTTACCACTGCAACAAAAAGAATAAAATACCTCAAAATAAAACTACCTGAGGAGACAAAAGACCTGTATGCAGAAAACTATAAGACACTAATGAAAGAAATTAAAGATGATACCAACAGATGGAGAGATATACCATGTTCTTGGATGGGAAGAATCAACATTATGAAAATGACTATACTGCCCAAAGCAATCTACAGATTCAATGCAATTCCTATCAAACTACTAATGGCATTTTTCACAGAACTAGAACAAAACATTTCCCAATTTGTATGGAAACAAAAAAGATCCTGAATAGCCAAAGCAATCTTGAGAAAGAAAAACGGAGCTGGAGGAATCAGGCTCCCTGACTTCAGACTATACTACAAAGCTACAGTAATCAAGACAGTATTGTACTGGCACAAAAACAGAAATATAGATCAATGGAAAAGGATAGGAAGCCCAGAGATGAACCCATGCACCTATGGACAACTATTCTCTGACAAAAGAGACAAGGATATACAATGGAGAAAAGACAGTTTCTTTAATCAGTGGTGCTGGGAAAACTGGAGAGTTACATGTAAAAGAATGAAATTAGAACACTCCCTAACACCATACACAAAAGTAAACTCAAAATGGATTAAAGACCTAAATGTAAGGCCAGACACTATAAACCTCTTAGAGGAAAACATAGGCAGAACACTCTATGACATACATCACAGCAAGATCCTTTTAGGCCCACCTCTTAGAGAAATGGAAAAAAAAACCCCAAAATAAATAAATGGGACCTAATGAAATTTAAAAGCTTTTGCACAGCAAGGGAAACCATAAACAAGATGAAAAGACAACCCTCAGAATGGGAGAGAATATTTGCAAACAAAGGAACTGACAAAGGATTAATCTCCAAAATATACAAGCAGCTCATGCAGCTCAATATCAAAAAAACAAACAACCCAAACCAAAAATAGGCAAAGACCTAAATAGACACTTATCCAAAGAAGATATACAGATTGCAACAAACACATGAAAGGATGCTCAGCATCACTAATCATTAGAGAAATGCAAATCAAAACTACAATGAGGTATCACCTCACATCAGTCAGAATGGCCATCATCAAAAAATCTACATACAATAAATGCTGGAGAGGGTGTGGAGAAAAAGGAACCCTCTTGCACTGCTGGTGAGAATGTAAATTGATACCGCCACTGTGGAGAACAGTATGGAGGTTCCTAAAAAACTAAAAATAGAACTACCTTATGACCCAGCAGTCCCACTACTGGGCATATACCCTGAGAAAACCATAATTCAAAAAGAGTCATGTACCACAACGTTCATTGCAGCACTATTTACAATAGGCAGCCCATGGAAGCAACCTAATTGTCCATCAACACATGAATGGATAAAGAAGATGTGGTATATATATACAATGGAATATTACTCAGCCATAAGAAGAAACGAAATTGAGTTATTTGTAGTGAGGTGGATAGACCTAGATTCTGTCATACAGAGTGAAGTAAGTCAGAAATAGAAATACAAATACCTTATGCTAACACATATATATGGAATCTAAAAAATAAAAAATGGTTCTGACAAACCTTGGGGCCGGACAGGAATAAAGATGCAGATGTAGAGAATGGACTTGAGGACACAGGGAGGGGGAAGGGTAAGCCGGGATGAAGTGAGAGAGTGGCATGTACATATATACACTACCAAATGTACAATAAATAGCTAATGTGAAGCAGTGCATAGCACAGGAGATCAGTTCAGTGCTTTGTGACTATCTAGAGGGGTGGGACAGGGAGGTTGGGAGGGAGACTCAAGAGTGAGGCTATATGGGGATATATGTGTACGTGTAGCTGACTCACTTTGTTATACAGCAGAAACTAACACACCATTGTAAAGCAATTATACTCCAATAAAGATGTTAAAAAAAAGAATTATGAAGGATATAAAAGAAGCTCTGAAATCAATTTCTAGGTCCTTCTCATGGTAGAATGGATGATTATTTTAGCCAGCGTGCTATGGTCTTGAACAAAGTCCTCTCCTCCCAGGTTCCAAAGTTTTCTTTTTCTTTTTTTTTTTTTTTTTTTTTTTGCGGTACGCGGGCCTCTCACTGCTGTGGCCTCTCTCGTTGCGGAGCACAGGCTCCGGACGCGCAGGCTCAGTGGCCATGGCTCACGGGCCCAGCAGCTCCGCGGCACGTGGGATCTTTCCGGACCAGGGCACGAACCCGTGTCCCCTGCATTGGCAGGCGGATTCTCAACCACTGCGCCACCAGGGAAGCCCCAAAGTTTTCATGTTTACCTGTCTCATCCCTGTCTGATGCGGTCTTGGATGGTAATATCTTATAATTAGAAATCTGTTACACTTTTCAGATTATTCTCTCTCTGTTTACCTAATTGTGCAAAGCTTAAATAAAGACTTTATTATATGCCTTTGGTTTGCTTTGGCTGATATGCTTGCAAAAAAGTGAGTTGCCTCTTTCTTGGGTTAGCTGGTTGCTACACTGTTCTATCCTGACGACTTCTCTTCTGACACTTGGCCTGCCATTCTGCTGTAATAGGAAGGCTTATTGTCTCTTCCTGGGCTGGGGAGGATGTCAGTTTTTGATTGGGGTCTGTCTCACATGTCAATTTTTGCTATTAGTCATTGCAATGACACGTGCATGACTCACCCTTATATCCAAGCAGCAGTAGCTCAGGGGACCTCCCATTTAACTACTGCGTTCCCAGGGACCTAGAGGCAACTCCAGAAGAGTCCTCGTCAAGATGGTGGCAATTCTGCAGAGCTCCTCAAGGCATAAACCAAAAAGGTTTAGAAAGCCAAAAGGTAACCCTGGAGAGCAGACAACTCCAGCACTACCTTCTGTTAAGGTCTAAGACCATTCTTAGAGAGTTTACTGACCTGGACAGGGAAGACATACATCTTCATCTTTTAAGCAAATCTATCACTTTAGGGAGGAGACTTTGCCATTTTTTTGTTACACCTATATCAAGCATTGCTTCAAGGCAGTAGTTTTTAAATTTTAGTATGCATCAGAATCATCTGGGTAGCTTGCTAAAATGCATATTCTTCTGTAAAACCCTTACAAATTCAGATTCAGTAGGTTTTGAGTGAAGCCCAAGAATCCGAATTATCACAGCGTCCCTCTAGGAAATTGTAATGCATATGGTCCTTTGACCAAATACTGAGAAACACTGACAACTCTAAGAGAAGAAGTGCGTCTAATACATTCAATGAACTTGAGAATCCTGAAAGATCACAGGTCAAATCCTAGGAAGTTCTTGTGCGTGAACTTATTAGAACGGGGTAACATCCATAACCAAGGCGTTGATTAAAAAAATACAGATTACTACCTCCATCCACACCTACCAGGAGTAGGACCCAAGAGTCTGCACTGGTACAAACATTCCCAGTGATTCTTAGGCACGTTGAAGTTTGAAGACTGCAGAAGGAGAGATCTTGTATTCACCCTATTTCACACTCATTAACCAAGAGTATACACTGAAAGCAGGCTGATTAGTATAGAACCATGGTATGGGAGCTTCTAGCAAAATTTGGTAGCAAGCAGCAATGGCTTAATTGACATTCAAATCTCATCTCTATTTCTAAAATTCAATTCCACTGCCATGACAAAGAATTACCTCTGCATAATGAAAGGGACCGAGGAGACAAACTTGAGTTTGCGATTTGGCTTTTCTTTTTTTCCTTCACTGTTTTGAGCAGAGTAAATAACGTCCAATGTAGTAACCTCAACGGTTGTTCTTTCAATAACAGCCCAGAGCCACGAATGCACTTTCTTTTTCCACTTCGATATCTTAATGGAATGAATGTGATATTATTTATCAGCTGTGAGCTTGATGGAATATATCATATAAATCATCTCAAATGTTATTTGCCACCTGCCTGCCTGTTCTGAAATGCATGCCGGCTTAATTAATCTAATTAGTCAATGCACAGATCAGGAGTACATTTATAGCTTCTCTGCCGTCATAAATAAACTAGTTTTGTTTTCATAGGCTAAATAATTCATTTTAAGGATGGATACTAGGAAGAATCCGAGAGAGCTGACCTCAATTACAGTACACAGGGAATAATGATGACAGGGTTTTCTTTTTGTTCTGATGCCCTCCATTAACCTTCTATTAAAATACTCCTTTGTCGGGGAGGCTGGGGGGAGGAGGTGGCATGCGGCAGAAATGTCATGCCCTCCCACCTGGAGAGGCATACCTGCCATTTGCTAAGAAAGAGCTTACCCATTTTAAACCCCATGATTGAAAGACACATGGGTTCTCAAGTATACGCATATGTGTTAGAGGGCTGAGAAGCACAGCTGTTGTAAATTCTGGAGCCCAGGGCTGCTGGCTGAGGACAAATCCAAAAGGAGAAAGGGGTCAGAGTAGCAGGTGAGAAATGAGGCTAAGCACAGTGAATGGGTCGAATGCTGTGAATCAGCAATTGTTCTTGTCACAGCCATGGCTCTCTGGTGCAGCCGCGCTGGCTGTGCAGTCTCCAGCTCCAGGACCGTACTCATCACGTGAATAGAGTCATGCAACATAGCGGCCCTGAAAGAGATGGTACACTGTAGTGTAATGGTTAAAGCCTCAAGTCCACAGCTAAGAGATCTGGACTTGCATCCCATCTTCCACTATTTATATGCCATGTCCCCTTAGACAAGCTACCTAACCTCTCTGTGCCCTGTTGCTCTTTGGTATAATGTGGACACGTCACAGGATTCTTTTAAGAATTGAGATAATTTGAGTACTTAGCCCATGACCTGCTGCTAATATACTAGTGAGGCTCAAGGCAAGAATATGAATGAAGCCCTCCACCCCTGGCCCATTGCTTTTTTTTTTTTTTTTTTTTTGTGGTACACGGGCCGCTCACTGTTGTGGCCTCTCCCTTTGCGGAGTGCAGGCTCCGGATGCACAGGCTCAGAGGCCATGGCTCACGGGCCCAGCCGCTCCGCGGTATGTGGGATCTTCCCAGATTGGGGCACGAACCCGTGTCCCCTGCATCGGCAGGCGGATTCTCAACCACTGCGCCACCAGGGAAGCCCGGCCCATTGCTTTTTGCCCCCTCCCCCAACCAACCAGCAAACAGTTTCCCCTTGGCTGCCCCTCAGCCTCAGGAGAAGGAACCCAGGGAAGAAGCCCATGCTGGACTAGGATGTGTGTTTAGCCCATCTGGGCAGCTAATTTCTGGGTCCTGGTACCCAGAGGATGAGCAAGAAGGCATGAGTGTGGTGGTGTAGAGGTTGGGGGTTGGTGCAGGCTCTGATAGGGCATGTCCACTTGCCGCATAGATATTTTACCCCATGGGTATGCCCAGGTCTAAGGATAGTACCGTCAGCACACAGTATGTGGTATTCAATATAAGTGCTCAATAAATATCAGCAATTATTCTTATTATCATTGCTGAATTTCAGAATTCATTAATTTAGAAGCCACCATTTGGCTATAATTCAATATGTATTGTGGGGGGATTTTTGTAAAACATAGGAATCCAAAACCATTCCCTCAAGAAGTTTGTACTCTATTTGAAAAGATTAAGATGTTAATAACATATTCATATATAATATATAATATTTCCTGATTTATTCTACTAAGAGAGGGAAATTCACTGTTAATGTGTCTGCTTAACAACCTTTGATATCTTATCACTGGTTACAGAAAATATCCAAGATTTTCAGTCTGTTATGCAGGACTCACCTCATTGGTTACCCCTACGTTATAAGCAAAATGTTCAATATTGTCAGCAAGACTCCTTTCCTCAAGGTCAGTCCCCTGGATTATCATGTGGATATTCCAACTATTGCTCGTGTGTGCTCCTGGCCTCTCTACTTCTAGACAAATCCCATACCTTTGATTTCCTGGATATGTCTTGGGCTCCACTCTGGATTACAGGGCTCCAAGGGCAGGAACATGACTCATGCCTCTTCGCGTTCCCCAATAGAACATACCATAGAGCCTGGCACAAAATGAGCTTTCAGTAAATACTCACCGACTGTGAAAAGCTGAAGGAGAAGCTTCACAGAACAGGCGATGGTGAAATGGGAACTTGAAAGACGAGGTGATTTGGGGCCTTCAGGCAGAGGGCTTAGCACATCCAAGGCAGGGAAGTATGGAACAGCATGAGTGAAAAATGCACGAGACATGGAGCGTGATCATGCGAAGGGGATAGGCCCACCTGGAGGACAGGTGCCAGCCTACAAAGCACCTGGAGGTGTTTTTTGGGGAGTAGGTTCTCAGAGAACAACCCAGAGTACTGGGTTCACTGATAGACAAAAACTTGAACATTTGCTCCAGTGACTGTCTTTACACTCTGTGCGCTTTACCTTGACACGTGGGCCTTATTTAATAAGTAATGTCATGTTCTTCTGGGCTAATACTTCAGCTCCTAACTTGTGTTTAGTATTTTTAACTACTGCTCTCCTGCCATCTTCTTGGGTGGTATACCAACGTGAATTTGTATTTTCACAGCACTTCTGGATGGGAGGTTGAGTCATAACAAGTGCTCCTTGGTAATAAGGGTGATGGGGGCTGTAGGCCTCCAATACGGAAGGATTTTCTCAAAACCCACCCCTACTGAACGGGCTCATTTTAGAAGCTTGGACCTGTTGGAAAAAAAATAAAAAAGAAAATAGTTCCCTCAAAGCAATAGGACTGCAAATCACAAAGCGTAAACTTTAACGTGTGTGAGCTAAAGGGGACAAAAACGACACAAAAACTTGCCCACCAACAACACCTGGAATGGTGTTGACCATGGTATATGAATCTCATTGGATTACAAATGCATGACATAACTTTACAGAAGAGGGTGGGAGGTAAAGCTGTTGACTCAACTCTAGAAAACAGTGTTTTGACTAGGAACTCTGATGATAACATTGGTTCCTAGCTGGTAAATTTGTTTCTTCTGGTGATATGGGTTAACGATTCTGAAAATGCTTTACATGTGTACTGAGAATGAACACACATACTTAAATGGATGATGGACGGTAAGAGCCAGGATTTTCACTGTTGAGAGGGAAGTTACAGATGAGCAAGAAGGGAGGGTCAGAAGGAACCATGTGGTACTGGGTTAGGATCTGGGGCATCAGCATGAACTCATGTTTAAATTAATATATATGCAAATGAATGGATACAGGAAGTGTTAGATCTATGAGTGCCTATGTGTCTTGGTATACACACATGTATAGTTCTGTTAGCTGAAAAGTTCTGGGAGCAACAATATCCCAATAACAATGAGCACATACAGCACCCAGATCTTGGTTTCAAAATTCTATTCTTTAATAAATGGAACCAAAGTTTCATGGAGAAATGGCTGATTCTAGGACTGTGGCAGGGAAAATATAAGATGAGCCTGGAGTACCTTGTAGTACCAGAAAGTAATGAAGTACTCAAAAAATTAAAGGATGGGGCCAAACCAAAGTCACATGAGAGCCAAATAAAAGAGCTCCCAATGGCCAAAGCTGGAATTTGAGCAAGAAAATAAATAACATAGCATGAGATTATAACCCAAAGTACAAAATAAATATACATGAGTCTAGAATGATATAAATAAATAATTGAATATATAAATGACTGAGTGAGAGAAGATGAATCTTCCTTACAGAAGAATTCAAAATAATATGCATGGATATTCTTTACTCTAGGAGATATAACTTAGTCACTTCCCCTTCTCCCCTCACTTTGAGCTGGATTTAGAGACTAGCTTCCAAAGAATAGATATGGAAATATGACTACTGTCACAGCTCAGAGGAGATTAAGGAGACAAGCCCAATAAATGCAAAGGAATATCCTGGATAGGAGCTTGGAACAGAAAAAGGACATTAGTGGAAAATCCGAATACATCTGGAGTTTAGTTAATAGTTATAAACCAGTGTTGTTTCTTTTGACAAATGTACCATGGTCATGAATGATAAACTGGCTGAAGGATATACAGGAACTCTGTACTATCTTTGCAAGTTTTCTGCAAAGATATACGTTTTCAAAAATAAAAAGTTTATTTTAAAAAAGAGGGGATTATATAAGTAGTATTATCTGGTGCAGCTCACCTATATTGTCACATGTCATCTATTTCCCAAGCAGATGGCGACCTACCTAAAGAATGATTTTAGAACGCTGAATTAAATTATAAGGCAGGTCCAGTTTGGACCAACCTTTCTCACGTCTGGCCCAAACCAGGCCTTTAGGTTATAGATGAGAACAGATTGCCTGAGAGTTTGACATTCAGTCTGATATTGCATATGGTAGACTGGGCTAAAACTCTTTCAGCTGGGGTTTCCCTGGTGGCGCAGTGGTTGAGAGTCCGCCTGCCGATGCAGGCGACACGGGTTCGTGCCCCGGTCCGGGAAGATCCCACATGCCGCGGAGCGTCTGGGCCCGTGAGCCATGGCCGCTGAGCCTGCGCGTCCGGAGCCTGTGCTCCGCAACGGGAGAGGCCACAACAGTGAGAGGCCCGCGTACCACAAAAAACAAACAAACAAACAAACAAACAAAAAACCCTCTTTCAGCTGATTGTCTTCTAGCATTCACTGCAGCTGCCACACTTAATCTGGTGGAAGTTATTCAGTTTTCTTTCAGTACGGGAATCATAGTCACCTACAGTACAGGAAAAAGACCTCTGAGTTCTAGAGACTTTTTTGAGTTTCTTATAGTGGAACTGTCCCATAAACGTGATTCCAGCTAGCTGGTAGCCATTTATGTTTCTTATAACTAATTCCCAAATAAATAAAAACAATGAACACTTTGTAAAATGTTTAAATATGATTCTTGACCTTCGTAAGGTTAAATGACATTAAGTGGCTACTGAATTTTGTACTCAGAACACAGTGGCATCTTACCTCATCTAGTTTTCAGGCAAGGCAGTTTCTAGAAATCTGATCTTGACTAAAGGACAACTCCATTGAATGTCTAGACTTCTCCCTCCTAAGTCCTGAAGTAGCTCTGCATCCGCAAGGTCCATGGGTCCCTGTGCGTCTTCTGATACACAAAACATGGGCAGTAAATTAGAACATTTCAAACAGTAATTAATCTGGGACTTGGATATTTCGTTCCAATTGGCATCTTTCATTTGACTCCCAGTCAACACAATGACATATTTATATTTCGTGTTAAGCAAAGAGTAAACTCTGGGGGGTACAGGCGAGAAACAACTTTCCTCCATCCCAGTACGCAGATTTACAACAGAGCTGTCTGCCAAACTAAGGTTTAGGCAGGGACAAACTGTTTGATTGGCACATTGGAGTCACAGGATCCATTTATCGTGAATCGCTTCGGACACAACAGGAGTCCTCTGGTTACGTTCCAAGGATCCTGGCTGTATTTAAACATTTTCCTTGTAGAGTAACAGTGATAATTTTGTATGCTATGTTTATTTTCAGTTTAGCCTGTTTCTTACTTTCAATTATTTATAAAGACCCTCATGGAATCCTGAAACAAGCCTTTCCCCTGCCCCCACTGTTGCTATTGTCTTTTCTATTCCATCCTCTGAATTTCTTCCGGTGATAATAATCACAGAGGGGCTCCTCTTGTTTCCTTGATTTTGCAGCAATCCCGGTCGTGAGGCCAAGAGAGAAGGTTAAATTTAAAAACTGATTCATAGCAGTTGGCACCTGGCCACTTGCCCTGCTGGCCCGGAGCACAGGATGGAGTCCCTGCATTCTTTGGAGGTACTTTGATGATGCAGCAGGAGTTAGGAAAGCAATGCTCCTCTTGTGAGACCCTCTGGCAGCTTCACCTCCTTCCAGATGATTCTAGCAAACAATTGAGATATCAAACCGGTACAGATTTTTTCCTTGACTGCTTTGTTAGAATGATTGGTGCAACATCCTGACCTTGGGGTAAAATACATATTCTTTTATTCATCTGATTCTTTGCTCCTCGTTCACTTCATCAAGATGCAGTTTTTATACTTTACCCATCACAGAGCAAAGCCACGCGTCTCAAATGAGAGAGGGTCATGTTTCAGTCAGGGCTCCATGGTATTCTGTATTGCTTTGGGCAAGTGACTTAAACTTGGGGAATCTTTTTTCTCCTCTGTAAAATGGTCATTCTACCATGTATAAGGCTGCAAATTAAATAAATGATTTACTTTTAGCAACTAATCCAATGCCAAGCCTTTGTGCCAGGTGCTAAGGACACAAAATTATCACTAGCCTCTTTCAAAGCTGGTAGAATAGAATGTGCAAGTGTCTCAGACAAAAGTCTTTCCCCATCCTTTATAGAATTAAAATACAATTTGAGAAGATGCAAAAGATGCAGAAGCCAATGAGGGTCTCTTGTTACTATCCTTGCAGGGGAGAAATAAAGCATGGTGATGTGAAAATAATTTATTTTGATCACGTAAGTGAAACAAAAAAATTGGATTGGTTTAAAAATGAGAAGCCAGAGTTATGATGCTCACATTTGAACAATAAAAGGAAATCTTTAGTTTGTTAACATATTATTTTTCTTATTGTGTAATCTGAACATTCGGGCTCAAGTACTGAGTAGCTGTGGAATCTTAGACAAATCGCTGGCTCCCTCTCTGGGCCACCATTTCCTCATTATGAAATGTCATGGCTGAAATAGGGCACCTCTTAGGTCTTCTCTAGTGTTAACACTCTAGAGTTTTAGTATCTCAATTCTCCTAATCAATGGAAGCTGTAAGAACAATAACAACATAACATAACTCAACAACAAACATGGCACCTAAATACTTCCTTACATACTCGTGTTTCCCCCTCTTCAGGTCAAATCCTGAACTACCACTATGAGGATGTGAACCTCAAAATCAAACATGTAAGATAAAATGCAATCAAAGTTTTGGGATAAACAGCCTCACACTGGCTAAAATTACAAGCTGTAGCAGAAATGAGATTTGGGAAAATGCTTTGATTTTGTGTGCGTCGTAAGTTTAGGTAAAGTGTGCACATTTATCGAAGCCTTTGGAACTTTATTTTCCTCTTCTGTGTAATTAGTAATTAGAGTTCCTAAGATTGTTTTTATGTCAAGTAGCAATGACAGGAAGTAGGACCAAGTTGCCAAAGATCACTTCAGGAGGGAAGGGGGATTAAATGACTAGTCAGAACGTCAGAAAGTTGAAATAAAAAATGAACAGTTTCCCTTCTATCTTTCTGTTTTTCCATCCTCTCTCTTTCCCTCTCTTCCTTTATTCTCTCTCTTATTCTCCTTTCCACCTTCCCTCACCTCCTCTTATTTGCTGCACAGTATAAAATACTCTCACTTTGCTTATCTACCTGGCTAGGAGGACTGACTTCAGTGCTTACTAGTTTTGTCAACTTAGGCAAGTCAATTCACCTCTTCCAGTCTATTTCATTCATTGGTAAAATGGTGTGATCAATAAAGATATCTGCCATAAGGCTTCTGTATGAGTAAGATGAGATAAAATATGTAGAAGTATTTTATAAACCACAAAATGCTTGCGTGCATTTTGCTTGCATCCTACCTATGCCTGTGCAGAGTCGTTGCCCTGCACTTTGCCCTTGTTTCCACCATCCACACCTAGAAACCCCTTTTCCTTCCTTGCTCTGTGTACCCCATCATCAAACATACTCTCATCTGGAAAACTATAGAAACCTGCCCTGTTTCCTATTCTGTGGTACTCATTTTGTTATGTAATAAGCATAAATGTTTTAGAAACCGTGTAAGAGTGGGGAATGAGGTGTTGATGCTACCATATAGAACCATCCTGATGGTTTCCTGGGGGAAGAGGAAAGGTGATGATTTTTCAATTCTGTTGGGTAACTTGCATCTCTGGTATCAATGGTTCAAATCATCTTTAGAGGAGCAGTATATACAGGATTGTTATTCTGTTCACCTGCATATTGTTTTATTGATAGTTAGTGAGCTAAATTACTCATAACTGGCAGACCAATCATTTAGTCCACCACATTCTTGGGCGGAGGAGGGATAGGTGTTGGTGTTTATCTCTGCCCCTTATAGACTACAGTTGACAGAGAATTTTTGCATCTTTCACCACCCTATTGCTGGGAGTTTTGCTCACGCTAAAAGACATCAGTTTAGCCCTTAATGATCCAAGGTAATGCTTCTTAAACCTTAATGTGTGTATATATGAATCATCTGGGGTTCTTATCAAAATGAAGATTCTGATTCAGCAGGTTTGGGGTGGAGACCAAAATTCTGCATTTCTCACAAGTTCTTAAGTTGGCCGGTGATTCTGGTCTGCAGGTCACACCTTCAGCAGCAGGGTATAAGGGAGATGAGGAACAGGGACGAGGTAGCCCTAGAACAGTTTGTTTCTGCTTCAGTTGATAGCTGAGCAATTAACTGAGGACTGTGAGAGGATTTATGATATTTCCCAAATATCATGCCCAGGCAAGTATAGCCTGAACTGGCGCCCCTCAGATCCCCGGTGGGAGCGCACAATGGACCTGCCTGTGAAGATGCATGCTCACCGTGTCCTACTGCCATGTTTCTAGTTATGTGCCCAAAGACACCAAGAAACAAATCAAAGGTTGTTGTGTCTTCTTAAAATCACCATTGTTCAGTTCTTCTTGCCAACCACTCAGAAGGGGGTGAAAGATACTGATCTTGCCCTCTAGCTCCAGATTCAACCGAACAGTCCTTGATCACAAAGGGGGAAAGTCTTTCTAGCTCCCACAGGGTCACGGTTATTCTTCATTTTTGT
The DNA here is from genome assembly GCF_026419965.1 of Kogia breviceps. Lineage (NCBI taxonomy): Eukaryota > Metazoa > Chordata > Mammalia > Artiodactyla > Physeteridae > Kogia > Kogia breviceps. Next base: position 185,843,360 of record NC_081311.1, on the reverse strand, counting down.
TATGTCAAGGAAAAGCTCTTTGTGGAAGGACGTATCTACTGAGGAGAGACAGAGCACCGAGTTGGGTGATTTATGGAGGCTAATTAGGTCTTCCTGCCCACCTCCCCAAAGTGACACCTCCACCCCACCGAATGCGCCAAGAATGTACATGTGAGTGTGAGGGGTGGAGGTGTGACTTGATGGCTTAGTTTTCTTTGTGCTTGTTATTTGGGAAGTGGGGAGAGGAAGGGAGGAAGGGCAGTGATGGAACCTATGAGGCAGAATAAACGTCTGAAGGTTCTTGCTGAAGTTTATGGCAGCTTCTCTGGTCAGTGAAACACAGAGTCAGGGGCTCTATTTCATATTCTCACTCTTTATTTGAAGGAACACGACAGATAAGGCTTTTACCCTCCTGCTAACCAAGAAATGAGGTTTCTTGTTCTCTCTTTATGTAATTTCCATTCTTTGTCAACCCTATATGTAAAGCATAGGTTTTGAAATAAACAAAAGTGTGAATCTTTCACTTACGAGCATGAGATCTTGGGTAAGAGACCCAACTTTTCTAAGCCTGGTTTCCTCATTTCTAATACAGGGGTAAAAATATATCCTGCTGGGTCCTCAGTTGAATTACATTAAATGAGGTAATGTATGTAAATGGGCTAGTACATTGCACACTGTAGATACTTGATTGATTTTACTCTCATTATTTTAAGTAATTTTATGTTTTAAATCAGAATGAATGTCTAAGGGCTAAGGGTTCTTCAGATCACATGAGAATTTGCTTACCTTGTTCTTTGTATGTATGGGAGGCTCTGATGGCTGACCTGTTTATTTATGGGATGATGGGGTTCAGTACAAGTACGTCTGTGCTGTTCCCATAATCCTCTAATGTGTGTTCAGAATTAACCCAGAGTGTGACTCTTGCTTACTTTCAGACAGAACTTGTGTTTTGATTCTGTCTTAGTTGGACTTTACCTGGATTTTTACCAATTATGCTAATGATAATGATGATGACAGTGATGATAATAATTATAGCAATTAGAGTAACAACTAAGACTTATATGATGCTCACTGCATTCCTGGCAGTTTTCTAATCCCTATACATGTATTAATCCTTATGACAGCTTTGTGTGGTATGTATAATTATCATCCTTAGTCTGCAGATGAGGAAACTGGGTCACGGGTGTTATCAAAGGCACTTGGACTAGTCATGGGCTTTTGGATTACCCTTAGATCTGCTTTGGTATTAATAAGCACAAACTTTACTTTTGTTTTAATATACTACATAATGACTCTCTTTCCTTCTGGGACAGAGTCACAACTTCCTCATCTGCTCTGTTTATATATTCTTGTGACAGAAGAAAATATTCTTTGTTTTTCAAATTTGAAAATATAAAACCCAAGAGTAAGCCCTGCCAGCACTCAGTCCTAAATATTTCCAGAATCATCCAAGCACTTCTGATGAATTCCAATGAATCTGCTTAATCATTAAATACACTATCATCTCCTGCCTGAAGGTTTGCAGTAGCTCCTCACTTTCATGCTTGCCTCCCTCAATCCATCCTCCACATAGCAGCCTGGATGAGACCAGCGTACACCAGATGTTAACATTGCCCTGCTAAAAACCCTTCAATGCCTACACATTACATTTAAAATACAAATTCCAGAGCATGTCCAAAAAGCCCCTGCCTACCTCTCCACCTCACTTTTTTTGTCCCTCTCTGTGTCAGGTTCTCCAGCGAAATGGGACCAATAGGATGTGTGTACATATAGAAAGAGATTTAGTATATGGGATTGGCTCATACAGTTATGGAGGCTGACAATCCTAAAATATGGAGGGAGGGTCATCAGGCTGGAGAGCCAGGAAAACTGATGTTCCAATTCGAGTCCAAAGGCCATCTGCTGTAGACCCCCAAAGAGCCGATATTGCAGATAAAGGCAGTCTGCTGGAGAATTCTCTCTTGCTCAGAGGATGCCAGGCTTTTGTTCTATTCAGGTCTTCAATTGATAGATGCAGCATGCCCACATTGTGGAGGACAGTGGGCTTTTCTCACAGTCCATAGACTTAAACCTTGATCTCACCCCAGAGCGCCCTCACAGAAACACCCAGAATAATGTTTGACCAAGTATCTGGGCAGCCTGTGACCCAGTGAAGTTGATGCATAAATTACCCCTCACACTTTCCATATTCATTAAATTCAGCAAAGACTCTGTCTCCCGGACTCTGTCCTGCTCTTTCTCCTCCTTGGGTTCTATTCTACTCTCTCTAGAATATACATTCTCCTCAGAAGAGACTCTACCTTGTTCACTGATTTAATTCAGGGCCTAGAAGCATGATAGCCAGCTGGAAATGCCCCAAAAATGAACATCTAAAAAGTGGATGATTAAAATGATTAATTAATCTGTTCAAAGAAGATGGTTTGCCTGGATCTGAAAACCTAAATGCTCACTTATGTTGTGTGATGTTGGAAATTCAATGAAATCCAGTCTTTATCAAAATATCTCCCTCCTGAATCATCACAGCAATGTCCGTGTCTGCTGCCCTAAATCTGAATCCTTCAAGTCACCCCTGTTTGGATAACTTTGTGTTCCAATGATCTTTGCTAAGTGTACACGCTACCTGAAGTCTTCTCTTCCATCCCTGTCACATAACTGTATCAGTTTAATTTGCTAGGGGTTCCCATGAGCTGCCATCTGTACAGATCCCAAGACCCTGACCTTGAAGGAATGATTCAGAGGATGTCAGAGGTGGAAGAAATCCTCAAGGTCACCAGATCCCACTCTTCTTATTACAGATGAAATAATGGAGGCCCACAGAGGAGAAGTACGTTGTGCAAAGCCAGATAACCAATTAATGAAAGAGCTCAGTTCAGAAGTTGTCTCTTTAGTTTAGGGCTCTACTTAACAGAACAAATTACAGTGGAAGAAATATTTTACCTACCAGTGACAGATATGAGCAAAGCAATGTTTTAAGGGTTTGGGAAAGGGGAATGTATGTATGAGTATATATGTATGTATGGGGATAGGGCATCACTGGGAAGACAAGAAGTAATAACATTTCTTCCTTTCTAAATCATTCATAAGTAAATGATAAAGACCAAGAGATGAAGGTTTTAAAAATTTGCTTTATTACTGATAATGCTGATTAGAAAATATTATTTCATATGTGTAGCCATAAGGCTTGCTTCAACTGTGGACCTCAAGGAAGAGTTCACTCAAGGCAGAGTTTTAGCCTGCAAAGCAGAAATAAATATCCAAAATCACCTATTACTACTGGTCCAGGGCAGGCATGGGAAAAAGCGAGTGAATCTCCAGCGCATATGGCCTTTGGATAAATGAACTCCACTCAGCCCCCATATGTGGACTGATGTTTGCCAGATCTGTGCTACCCACCAGTCCAATGAGTTGCTTTTCCTATGTGGTAAGGAAAAGGGGGCTTAGGAAGCTGGCAGGAGTGACTCTTACAAGTAACCAAGTCTTTCTGGGAGGAGGGAGGAAGGCAGGAGGACTGGAATAAAGTCTGTATGCCATTTCTGAGCTAGGGAGAGTAGACCTTTTTGACGCGATGCATTGATGGGAAGGACTTTTGACCTTCCCTCAGTAGCAGAATTCCTATCACACCAAGTTTATTTTCTGAGTGATGGAAACACCATCCTCCTGTTACATCATCCTTTATTGCATATGCCTAAAAGGTAGGGGTCCGTCTTTATATTTTTCTTTGACTCCCTAGAAACTGACATGCTCTGATTTGATGCATGTAGAGCAGCTATTGCTAAAACTTGGGGGAAAGTGACGGTTTCAGTTGTTCACATTTTCTCTCCATCTTTTCTAATTCCCTAGAGAGAGGGGCTTTGGCATAATAAGGTATGGGTTCTAATCCCACAACTTCACTTACTATGCCTGTGACCTTACAAAACTCTCTCCCCAATGAGTCTCTGTGTTCTTCACAAAATTAAGATTATCATATTGTGGGAGGATTAAATGAGATAATGGATGTTAAACAGTTTTCCCAGTGCCTGGAATATGGAAGTCACCCCAAAAATGGTAGTTATAAATGGGGTTGGCTTCACGGGTGCACAGCCTGCGCACACAGAAGGGCCCCATGCTTGGTTTAATGCTCTGTTGCCTCCATCTTGAAATTCTTAATCATTTTTGAACAAGGGGCTTTGGAATTTCATTTTAAACTGAGCTGTGCAAATTATGTAGCTGGTCCTGATTAAATAGTTATCCTGAAAGAATTTGGGCACAAATTACAAGGAAAGAGGGAAAAGTAGGGAAAGAGAGATAAGAGAAAAGAAGGAGGAGGGAAGTGGGGGAAGCATTTTTGGTATTATCCAATTTCCACTAGAAAATTAAAATAGTAAAAATAAGAATAAATCCCCCTTTTCCCTACAGCAATATTTCCAAGCAAATGGGGAGAGGGTGAGAGGAAAAGAGAGGTTAGTACACAGAACAGAAGATGGGTGAGCTTCTAAAGGAAAATGTAGCCTGTTTTATCATTATGTTTAAGGATAGGCCGAGAAAGAGGCAAAATCAAGAAATTCTTTTGAATAGACAAATCAAGAACACAATACCAAGAAAATCAATGCAATATTATAGAAGTCCCTGACTGAAATACTTATGTAATTTCTTTAAAAATGGAGAATAATATATAACTTATCTATGCACGTGAAAAAGCAATCTTTCTAACATTGTACGTTCAGTTTTTCATAACTCCAGAGACTGATTTAAAACACATTTATACCTCATTGAAGAGATAGGCAATCTAAAATCTTGAGAAGATAGTAGGCTCTTTATCAATGCTTGTTGATTAGTTCATTAATCACTCCTGCCTCCAGCAGAACAGATTCTCACACAAAGCCCACACCTGCCTGGGAGTAGCTACTCCTCTTGTTCCACGTTCTACCTATTGCAATGACACAGAATAGCCCATGCCTTCAAGCCAGTCCCCATCAAGAAGGATAGTTCTCCTTCATCCCTAAGTCATTTTTTTCTCAGAGTAAACCTCCCCAGCCATTGGTCATGTGGCATAGTTTCTGCATCTTGCATTATCTTAGCCATTTCTTCTAAGTAAATTCTAGTTTTTGAATATGCCCCTTAAAACATGGTGCCTGACCTTCAAACAGTCCTCTAGATAGATAGGCAGATGAAATCAGAATAAAGTGGGTATCAAATTCCTACTTCTATGGCCTCGACTCACATTTATATTGTCTGATGGTTACCCTGCAATGTTGGCAAATATTACTGTAGCTATCAATAACACCTAGAGATGAGAGGTTTTTCAAGGGACTAAATCAAAGATAGGATACATGAGGTCCTATGTGTGCTGTGACTGTACATCCAAGGAAGAAAGGGATCCATAGTTTTCACTAGATTCTCAAAGGGTTTTCTCCTCCCATCCCCCCCCCAAAAAATTCTAGAAGCTTTTAAACAAAAACTATAGTAGAAGTTTCCTGGTGCAAAAGACATATTATTTTAAAAGTTGATTAAAGAGAAAAATTGTAAAAAAAAAAAAAAAAAAGATAAACATTTTGTTTGACTTCTGTCACATATGCAAATTTTGTCTTCTTTTTGTGAAGGGTCAAGGTTTTTTTCTTTCCATTTGGGTAAGCAAACTGGAATTCTGGGTTTGGTTTGTCTTGTAAAAAATACACCATTAAAAGCATCATACATGAGTTCCAGTTTCAATTTGTTCAAATGGAAAAAATAACTGTAAGACACTAGAGGAGTAATATGAATGATGAATTCTAGATTTTTATAACTTTACATGAACTTTTCCAGCAGGGGTCCCCAACCCCCGGACCATGGACAGTAGCGGTCTGCAGCCTGTTAGGAACCGGGCCACACAGCAGGAGGGGAGCGGTGGGCGAGCTAGCGGAGCTTCATCTGCCGCTGCCGTCTCTCCCCATCGCTCGCATGACCGCCTGAACCACGCTGTCCATGGAGAAATTGTCTTCCACGAAACATGTCCCTGGTGCCAAAAAGGTTGGGGACCGCTGTTTTACAGTTGTCATGCTCATACTTAAGTCAATAGCATTTATGAAGTGAATTGCCTTCATCAAGTCTTTCCACATTATTCAACTTAATCGAAACAACAACTCTAATTATATTTCATCTATTTAAGTAATGTTGAGTTAAATAATGTAATTAAAATTATTGGGGTCTACAAAAGTGGCCTCAATAATTAGCACCCCTCTTTCCTACCAAGGTTGCAAACAAGTTGAAAAGAAAACCAAGAGCAATTACTGAAGTCAGAATATCACTTTGATAATGATATAAACCTGGTTGAGAGACTAGACTTTAGATTAGCCACACTGATGGTGCAACTATTAGGTCAAGACTTAACTGTGTATCCCCAAGAAACCCTGACCCTCCCTCACAGGAACTGAGGTCCTGTGAATGCAGAACTATGCATGTTTATCCAAGAGAGAAAAGCAAAGCTGAGCCAACCAGCCATTTTTCTTCCCAATTTTACCATTTGTAAATTATTCCACCTCCCCCGGGGCAAACTGAATAAAGAAGAGGAGAGATATTTGGAGGGTGCTGGAGGAAAACAAATTCCCTCATTATGTAATCAAGGAGTGGGGAAAAAGAAAAAGAAATTCCCCTCTAACAGTAATACAAATGCAGCCGGGTTCAGGAGCAAAGCTATCTGGCACTGGGTAAGTAAGTGTAGGCCCAGCACATGGGGACAGAGTGCATGACTCCACTGGAGAAAGCCTCCTGATTAGATGTTTTGGTTGGCATTTTTTCAGAAGCAATGATGTGTCAATTAATACTTCTGTTTCTAGAAGTCAGCTGAGAGAGTTATTATCTACTGAACCCAGGCCTGCCCCATCCTGTCCTCAAAGAGTTGATGCAGAATTTAAGTGTTTAATCTTTTACATTTTATCTCATTTATTTCAAGAAGTGATTTTAGGATATCACTCAATTCTGAGGACATTAGAAAACAACTTTCCTGCAGGCAAAACTGAAAGCTTACTTTTCTAAAAACTCTAGAACTTTCAGGATGCTTCATGACAAAGCAAACACATTTTATAATTAATGAAGTTTTAATGAAAGTAGTACAAAGGTATTAAAATAGTTTACGCAACAAGCTCTATAGTCAGATGATGATAATTATATTTTGCCAAGAATAAAAACTAAGAAAATATGTCTACCCAGTACTCTTTACAAAAGTTTATCTCAAATAAAATTAATGAAATATAGACATTTGCTTAAGATATTTTTTCTCCACATGGATCATCTAAAAGGTTTTAAATATGACCTGGGTGAGCAATAGTATAAAAACGATCTAATTGCCTTTGAAAAATTCTTAATAGGGAGGTAAGTAATTATTTTTAAAATGTAGTTCTTATTTTAAACATTTCAACCTTTAAGACAGAAAATATGCACATGCATCACAATTTTTATTAAATGTCTTCTGACTTACCCTAGGTGAATCAATTTGGGAGTATTCTCTGAACTCTATTCCTTTCTATGATTGAGAAAAATCCTTCGTGATCTTCTTTGGAATGTGGGGATTGTTTTTGGTCTTCATTATCTAAACTGAAAGCTTTTAATCTAGACACTCTACTCTCCTTCCCTTCCCCTGCACGTCCACAGTCCCACAAAATATTTGTGATTGGGTATTGTTCCTGTGCTTTTAAAAACAGGAAGTTTCACAAAGCAATTTTACATCTACCAGTATGAATGATTTTTAAAACACATTTCTAGGAAGGATCTGGGAGACTGAAGTGGAGACTAGACTGAACAGAATTCTTTAACTTATTTCAATCATATACAGGTGTTAACATTTGGGCTTTGCAAAGTCAAATCTAGCTCATAGGATATATAAAAATAGATACAACAGAAAAGATTACTATCCTTGGTTGTGGGAGAATCAGCCATGGTTTCCATATTCCTCATTCATTGTGATCTGATGCAGTCGTTTTCAAGTTCTTGGTCACCAGCCATTACTTCTGTGGGAAATCAATTTAGTGAATCTCAAATAGAATTTTAAAAATAAATTAAAAACAGTAGAAAAGAAAAGGTGACAGGGTGCCTTGAACATGGTAACGATAAATATTGTTTCATGAAAATTTTGTTTGATTTATGGGTTGCCGTGTGAAATGCATTTCATATTGTAAGTTCTTTGTGCCTCTTCCCGCCAAATAAGGATCAAAGATCACTGACCTCTTCACTACCAAATATGACCTTCATGTTTATTATTTTTCTGTTTGGCTGTGGTGGGGAGTTTTGACACTATTGACCACAGCTTCAAACCTTTGAAAGTCAATCCTACCTTGACTTCTGTAATGTTTCTTCTGTATCTTCCCACTCTCCTGGTCACTCCTTAGTAGCTTTCTCTTACCTGTTCTGATTAATATTCCTTCAGCATAAAGTACAGATTCCTTAGCTGAGCTGAATCCCCTTTGTAGCTATCTCCTCTCTGTTCCTCTAGCCTCAGCCCTCACTGCCTTTCCACAGGCTCTCTGTCCTGTAGCCAGACCAAATTACTTATAGTTCCCACATTGTTGGGCTAGTCCGTTCTCCCTGCCTTTGTCTAAACTGTTCCCTCTTTCCTAACCCACCACCAACTTCCCTTCTAGAGAAATACTGCTCAAGACCTTTTGGTTATCATTAATATTGCAATATGTTACATTTATATTATACGTATATACACACCATCTATACTCATATGGTGGAAATAAAAGTTTAGAGAAAAACTTACCCTTTCTACCTTAGATGCATTCATGCTTCCTTCCCTTCCCTTCCCTTCCCTTCCCTTCCCTTCCCTTCCCTTCCCTTCCCTTCATGTTAGAAATGGCAGTCCTGAACCAAAAAATTTGTTTTATTACCCACTAATGGGTTTCAATCCAGAGCAGGTCAATCAATTAATGGTAAAACGTCATGGAGTGAACTGAAAGCCCCTTTTTAAACCAAGTCTTCCTCCTTTGGGTGTCTTTCTGGGCACTTCCACCACGTTAATATTCCCTTTGCTTCAGAATGAGCCACTGTGAAGTCCGGCCACTTCCCACTAACTGGCTGTGTGACTTGGACAAGTTCATTTATGCAACAAATGTTTATCAGTGTTAACTCTGTCAGAAACACTGGGCTGGGTGCTAGAGATACGAACCCCAGATGAAGTAGAAACACTCTGTCTCTAGTTTCACAGAGCCTAGAATCTCACCAATCCCCTGGAATGCAGACCTTCCTGTTAAAGTGAACCTTGTTAGTTTCAGCCCGTTATTACAACCCACTGAGATCTTTGTGCAACTTAATTCTACCATGATTTCCAGATGAAAAAAATCAAGTCATATTTAAAAACTGAATGTTCCCAGAGATATGGCTTCTTTGAGTCTCCCTAGTTATCTGCAATTGATGAGAACGTTCTCAAGTCTTGGTGGGAGTCAAGGGTAAAAGTTATTGCCCAGATAAAGCCAAAGTTACTAAGTATCTCTGATTAAGATTACTCCATACACACACTCCATACACCCCAAGTAAATTATAATCTCTTTATTGGGAGATAGGGCCATATCTTGTATTTTTGTATATTGTCCACAATTTGAAGATTATAGGTCCTCAATAAATATTTTGCTGACTAAATAATTGGTGAATAGAGTTAATAAAATATGTTCCACATTAAAAGAAATGCATCTGGAAACAGAAAAAAGCAACTATCAGGCATCTAGAATACATGGGAAGTTTCTATAAACATCATTTTAACTCCCAATTTCAATCTGGCGCATGGATGACAGTGTCAATAGTTAATAGTTCTTATTTTACCATATTCATCTGTGTTTAGCATAACAATAAATAATATACATGAAACTAGCAAAACCCACTATTGTCTCTTGAGATTGCCTTTATCAGCATTCAATACCGATCCTGTTTTAAGATAATTACATCAGATAGCCACAGCTAATTAACATTGTTCCTTAAATAAAGATTAAGTGGAAAGGATTTATCAGTGACTTTAAAGTCAGATTGTTTTCTCAGCTGGGTGATTCCTGGACAGATTCACCAGTCATCCTGAGTCACAAGATCACCTTCTCTTCCCCTGAGCTGCCTTCAGTTTGCATTGACTTGATGTCTCTTACTATATTGATCATAAAGCTTTTTGCCACCCAGTGGAAATAGTGACAGAATAAAACACCCAGCTGGCATTGTTCCTCCCACAGGTCCTCCCTGTTGCCGTGGTTACCCAGCTATGTGGGGGAAAGATAAGAGACAGATGAGAGGTGGCCTCAGTGAGGTCTGCTCCTTCAGGGTCTGGGCCTGCGGCTCACAAAGCAGAAGGTTATAAAGGACCCAGAGGGCTGAGTGAGCCTTACAGCGCTGTTCCTCCCAATCTCCCAGATGGACTCAGCCAAAGGGATTGTTCTCAGGGAAGTCAACTGGCAAATTTTGCTCCGTGTGGGGTTGGCATTGTAATGTAAGCTTCCTGTCCCTGGAAGTTAATAGTTTAACCCTCCTCACAACCTACCCGGACAGAGTTCCGGGAGAGGGCAGCTAAATGATGGCACTGCACAATCCAAGGGAGAGTGAGCGTGTGTTCCCCAACAGGTGCCCCAAGAAAATGCATGCTTTTGAGCTCTTGAGTAAATACTGAAAACAACAGACATTTCTTCACGTATTCACCAAAAAGTTTCTCAAAAAGCTCCCAGAAAATTCTCTCTCTCTCTCTCTCACACACACACACACACACACACACACACACACACACACACACGAAAGGTATGGTATCCACCCCTTTGTACAGGAGTTGGCAATTCTAGTTTTATCCACATAAGTTGGTTCAAATGAGGCAATATGTAGTTTTTCACTCAGGAAAAATGTGGTTGGTGGATATGAGATGTCCAGTTACTCTCTCTCTCTCTCTCTCTCTCTCTTTAACTTAAATATGTAGATAGAACCAACCTAAGATACTTAACTTTGATTGCAAAATAAGGGAGAAAAGGGAAAAGCTAGTTAAGTATAGTAGAAGATACATGCTTTGCACACACAGTGCATTACCAAGTCCAGAGCAGGCACCGAATTAATTCTTGTTGAATGAAAACAAAAATGAATCAGAAGGACCTTAATGTAAATCCCGATGCTGGTCTGACGTGCTGTGTGACTTGGTCAAGTTACTTACCATCTCTGACCCTCACCGTTCTCATCTTCAAACTGAGGAGGGCATCCATCACAGAGAAGATGCGGTGAAGATTAAATGCAATGAGATAATGTATGTAAGGTGACAGGTCCTTACACAAGACCTGGCGTGGTCTTGTAAACCATTGTTATTATTTTGTTATCCTGTTCTTGGCTTTGCTATAAATGCTTCTCTGTGAGCTTCATGAAGCCAAGGCCCTGTCTGCTTTAATCAACCTGTATTCAGAGGTGCTCAGAGGCGCAGAGAAGTGGCCAACTGATGCTCTTCCAGGCAACACTTCCCCTTGTCTTGCCAACTTTTACCCCCAAGAGGACAAGCTTTGCCTCTGCTTCTGATTGATGGCCATACACTACCTCATGGGCTTAGTTCCTCAGTGATTTACTAAGCTGGCAGGTAGTTAGGAGAGGTACCATAACAAAGTGGTGCTTTACATTGGGAGAGCTGCAGCTCAGGGATTCTCTGCTCTGGGCCCAGGTGCTAGAAGCTTCTTTCCTGCTGCCTCTGATGTGTACAGTTGAGTTGGAAGCTTGCAGTTCTAGCCCAGGTCCCACGCATTTTCGCTTAACTGTGCAACTCTGCCACTTGTTGTTTGGCAAACATTTGCGTGCCAGGCACCGTGCAAGGTCAGAGACATAGAGATGAGCAAAGCAACCTCTGCCCTAGAGGAACTTAGAATCTGTTGGAAGGAAGACAAGTAGACTGATGCCATTCACACAAGTTTTCTGATTCTGGGGACAGAAAACAAGCACACAGGTCAGCTTGATTCCAGAAGCTTTGGACTCAGGCAGACTGTGATTGACTATTGCTGTCTACTTACTAGCTAGATGGCAGCTTAGTTTGCTTGTAGGTCGTTTAATCTACTGATGCTTTTGTCATCTACCTTCTGGCTACTGTAAGAGGGGGTCACTGGGTCAGCAGCCTCTGCACACTTGGGAACTTTCTGGAAATGCAGACTCTCAGGGCCTCCCACTGATTTGGAACCTACCTTTTAACAAGACCTTCAGCTGATTCGTAAGCACATTAGTGTTTGTTATACCTTGATCTCTCTCAAGGTTTGGGGTAAGATAAGCGAGGTGACAGAGGCATAAGAGTTAGCCCAACAGGTAGTCAAAGAGTATTAGTTCCCTTCTTTTTCTGTAGGATTCATTTTAAATGAGTGACATCTTAAATGCTATTAGAGTCATACCACTGTCTACAAGACACCAGAAAGAGAAATGGCTGTAAGTAAGTAATGTCTTAGAGCTACTGCTTCCTGTGCCATCCGTAATGATGCTGAAAGAAAGGAAAATATTTTTAGGTTGGACTCCAACTGGAAAGTCAGTCTTCACACCAAAGAGAATAAACTCCTCGGCTTTGCTCATGGACACCAGAGAGAAGGCCAACACCAACAGGCCTAAAGCAAAATATGTAGACAAATAAAAACATTATCACTGGGAAAATTGGTCCACCACAGAAGTGAACAGAGGTGGAGACAGACATGGTCAGCTGAACACAAATATCATAAAGAGAATAACAATCCTAAAAAGGGTTACCAGCAAAGAACCCACGGGTTAGAATATCCCATTTGTTCCCCAAACAGCCAACAAACATAAGAAAATATACTCAAATCCAGTAGATATTAGGAACAAATCAGCTAGAGTAAAATGAGGTATCACTTTATCTTCTGACTAGTAAGAATTAAAAAGATTGTAACACCTACTTCTGGAGTGGATGAGGGGAAAGGGGGACTCACATATTTTGTTAATGTGAAAAATTAGAGCCTGTGGAAAGCTCTCTCTCTTGCTCTCTCTGTATATACATGCAAACATACATACTTACACATATACTCCAACAACATTCCTTACAGCAAAATTTGAATACATTTGGAACTTTCCACATCATGAACTCTTATGCAGCCATTAAAAAGAATAAGTGGGGGGCTTCCCTGGTGGCGCAGTGGTTGAGAGTCCGCCTGCCGATACGGGGGACGCGGGTTCGTGCCCCAGTCCGGGAGGATCCCGCGTGCCGCGGAGCGGCTGAGCCCGTGAGCCGTGGCCGCTGGGCCTGCGTGTCCGGAGCCTGTGCCCCGCAGCGGGAGAGGCCAAAAGAATAAGTGGAAGCTACGCTAATTAATTTGGAAAGGTATCTGTAAGTGTTGTGTAGAAAAGTGAATGTAGCAAAGTATGAATAACATAATCCCATTTTTATTTTTTATTTATTTATTTTTTGTTTTTGTTTTTTGTGGTACGCGGGCCTCTCACTGTTGTGGCCTCTCCCGTTGCGGAGCACAGGCTCGGGACGCGCAGGCGCAGCGGCCACGGCTCACGGGCCCAGCCGCTCCGCGGCACGTGTGATCTTCCCGGACCGAGGCATGAACCCGTGTCCCCTGCATCGGCAGGCGGACTCTCAACCACTGCGCCACCAGGGAAGCCCCATAATCCCATTTTTAGAAGACAAATAACAACAACAACAAAGACAATCCTAAACTGGAGTCTTCATTCCTCACCTTCACATCAACTCTCAACCCTCTCCACTCTGAGCTGCACCCTGAGAGGCTGACCTTTATGTCCATCGGGTTCTCTGAAACTGATGACTTCCTATCAGGCTCAGCCAATTAGTAGTGCTGGCAGGAGAGGGAGGTCAGGACTGGCTGAGTCTCTGAATATCACAGCTTCTCTCAAGATAGGCCTTTCTTTATGACTTTCCTTTCATTTCTGGCAATTAATTCCTCCCTTCCTTTAGTCTTAAGGCTGATAACAGCCCTGGGTTGCAGTTTCAACCCTTCAAGTTTTTGATACTCTATCTGTACCTTTTAAAATATCCTATTATTAGGTTCTCTTTGAATGATCTTAATTGAAAGTTGTCATCTGTTTTCTGCCGAGACCTTGGCTAATGCAGCCTCTACCTGCATATTTATTATATAGGTGTATTCATATTTGTATAACTACACAAACATGGAGAAATATAAAAGGATCTATACTGTGTGGTTCCAATGAGTACATAAGTTGGGTGGAGTGGAATGATGTGGTGGGAATAACAGTAGGTAGAATGAAGGAGAGGGGATTGAGGCAAAAGAAGAAGAACAAAAATCTGCACTAAATTAACCAAAAACATGAAAAATGGTACATGATATCACATTTAACATTTTATTCATATATATGTATTCAAATCTAATTTTAAAAATCCAGTGGGCAATATGGTAAAAAAAGACTAAACAATACAGATCTCCTGGCTCACAGGGTATTGGGGGAAACAGAGTGAGAAGCGGGACATCTGGTTCTTAATGCAAACTGAAATGCTCCCAATAAGAGGCAGGGTGGCCCAGAGGTTCTTAAGCGAATTGATGGGTTTATAAAGAATAAGAATTCTTCTCTTAGTGATTGAGTATGTTGAAAGGGGATAAAGAGCCACTAATCTCAAAAAAAATCTCTCCTTAGACCCTTCGTTAGCTGTAGGAAATTGAGAAGAAACAAAACCATGGTTGAGAAAATGGCCCATTCTTATGTTGGAAGAGGTGTGTGTTTGTAGGACAGAACAAAGAAACGCACACATAAAATTGATCAAACAGTACTGCATTTTATTCAGTGATAAAAGGAAGACATGATGAGATGGGACACCCAGGATTTGAGAGAATGGTTGACTTGGCATAAGGCCAATTTTATTAGCTAAGAATGACATGCCATATTGAACAGAGGTGTCAGAGCTGTGAGAAGTGTATAAAGCAGAAGTCCAGAGCAGGAGGGCAGCCAAACTAGCGAAGGCAGTGGCTCGTGCTCCAAAAGAATGTTGTGCACTTAGTTTCTGTCCCTGGGATCAGACTCGGTGAGAATCAGAATTACTTCCCTAACAACGCAAAGTAATCCCATCATGATGACCAAGAAAGAGGCTAGCACATTATGACATCATTTTGTAAGTCATTACAGGTTTTCTAAGGTCTCTATTGATCAGAGGGTCAACTTTGAATCTGAGTTAATCAGAGAACTAAAGGAGAGGATGGAATTCTAGAAGGGCACTCACGCATTCCAGAGGGGAGAGATCCAATCGTGGAGTGTCCAGTGAACATGTTAGATGCTCCAGGGGAATGAACACACACAGACTGGAGAAAGTGCGGAGACCCCTCGTCCATACCTGTAGTCTCCTTTTATTATTTTTTTAAAATTTTTATTGGAGTAGTTGAGTTACAATGTTGTGTTAGTTTCTGCTGTACAGCACAGTGAATCAATTATACATATACATATCATACCCGTAGTCTACCTTTAACAGAAGAGTTACCTTATTACTTTCTGCTTGACCAGCAACCTTTACTGTCAATTGATTTGGTATTAGGTCCTAGCCAGAGAAACAAGATCCAAGATCAAGAAAGATGATTTATAATAGCACAGTTACAAGTTTACAGCATTTATTAATTACAGAAATCTGTACAACCACCTTCAAACACAACACACACACACACACACACACACAAGCACACACACACACACACACACACACACACACACACACACTCAGCATACATCATCCTAATAACCCATAGAGGCATATCCATCCTGAATTTGTAGCCAGGGAAATGGTATTGTTTCTCAAACTAAAGAGACAGTAGGGACATGGGCCAGCACATGACTAAACCAGGAAGGCATTGTTCCCCAAGCACTCTCTTCATTTTCTAAAATCTTAATTCCCTGCTTCACGTGTCAGTTCCTGGTGCCAACTGATGTCACAAATGTAGAGTCCCATCCCAGAGAGTCCTGATGCCAGAAGTCCAGCCAAGAGCAACCTTACTGTTCCTGTTGCTTGCTAACAATTGTGTCATAAGCTTGGACTGACTACTGAAAGAGAGATCAGTTGGAGTGACAGCCTTTCAGTTCTGCAGAAACTGCAAAACTGACTCAGACAAAAAAATGGACAGAAGTTCCTAGAGTCAGAAAACATGGATCCATTCATGCTCTGACATTCCCTCTTAGCTTGACCCTGGTGGAGAGATGCAGGACCCTTAGTGACAGTGCGACAATGGCATGACAAGATAAGTGTTTGGAGAGATCCTGATGTTAGGTCATGGACACCACAAGCTGGAAGCTGGTCTTTGCTGGTGTAAGAGTATTTCAGCTAAAACCAGTTAATTCAGTTAAATCTAATATGAATTCTCTTGTTTAGGTGAGAGTAGTGGGATTGCTAATTATGCTTTTGGCAAACCCTCTAGAGGACATCTACCCTACATGGGCTATTATGAATGGGTCTGATCAAATATTAGGTAAGAACTGGTCCTCACCCATTAGCAACTGGGTGGGTACTCTAACCAAACTGACCATGGTCATTCAGATAAGATCCCAGACAGCAAATCATATTAATAAATACCCTCATGAAAAAGTCTCATCCCTTAGAAGCATTTTCTTATCTGGGATTTCCCATTCGTTCTATCTATTCTGTCTTCATTTCTTGGCTTGTTTTTACCTAGTTTCATCTCATGACAGAGCACCGAGTGTTCAAACTGGAAGCTACATATATTTAGGGAACAAGCAAGTTACATAACCTCTCTGTACCTTAGATTCCTTCTCCTTAAAAGGAGGAAAATATTAGTGCCTATCTGATAGGATTTTGGTCAGGCATAAATTAATTAATATATGCTGAATAATACCTGGTCCATAGTAAGCACTATATAAGAATTTGCTATTACTATTATTTAGATGGGATTTTAAAAGCCTTGACTATTCCATGCCCCCACTTTCCTGTGCCTTTAAGGATTTTAAATTCTTAAGTCCTTGAAGGATTTCTGCTGGTTCTATGGTCACTCATTGATTTAACTATGGTTTCTAAGTTCTCTTCCTCTCTCTTACACACACACATACATACACAGTCATGAGCTTTCATTGTGCACTATAACATGTATTAATTATTCGCACATTTCATAGTTATGTTAGTTCCAGAGGCTTCACAATGGAGGTCTCGATTGAGGTCACCTATATGCCAGGTTTTGTGGAAGTTGCTAGGGATACAAAGAAAAATAAGATATATCCCTGTGTCCAAGGAACGGATGGTCTAATTAGCAGGTTGATATGCTGATGAATAATCGCCAATATTGTGATGAGTGTTACAATAGAGCACAGAGATGCCGTAGGGCCCTCGAAGAGGCCACAACTCAAAGGGAGAGAGCTGTGAAGGCAAAGAGTCCTGGAGTGTGAACAGCAGTTTAGTAGTAAACTGGGGAGGAAAAGCTGGGTTTTGTAGGTAGAGGGATTGGTGTATATGAAGAAGAAAGGTGTAAAAGGTCATAGCCTATGTAGAGCGCTGTAAATCAGTAAATTACAGATGATATAATAAGTTGTACATGTGGGAAGGATCAAAAGATAAGAGATGGCAAGAAATGTGAAGCTGAAAAGGGGCCCAGCAGTCATGTCAGCAGAGGCCTTGGGTGCCACTGATGGCTCTTGGTCGGGATCCACATGTGTCAATGATCAAGGTCCAAGGCAGCATTTCAGAGAGGACCACGCACAGCTAGATCAGCATCTGAGAAAAGTCACTCTGGCTGCAGAGTGGAAGGCGATTTGGGGAATGGGTGAGTTGGGTAGGTGGAGGGAGAACAATTGCAGGAGCTGCTTAAGGTTCTGTAAGCAGTGACTTTCCTGCTTCTCTCCTCTTCCCCTACCCTCTCTGTGCACTCACAAACAAAAGGCACAGAGACAGATGTTCAGCTCACTTGGCCCAGGAGGTGAGCGTGTGACCAAACTAGCCAGAACTCTCTTTCTTCCTGTTTTTAAGTGGCCTCCCCAGTTGTAGCCCAGCAGCAGGCAGGAGGGGAATTCCACCCTCCATAGGTCAGCTGAATCCAATCAAGGGATGAAGCAGTCTAAGTGGGTGATTAGGTGGGAATCCCCTAATCTCAGTTCTAGTGAAAACAGGTGAAGGAATTTAAGACCAATTAGGTAAGCATTTAGCTCTCCTCGGGAGAGCTAATGGGCGAACCCCATTTAGCCAAATGGATCCCATCTGTGGGACATGCGCTCAGCATCCCTGGGTCGCTGACTGAGAAAAGGTGCCTGT
The DNA here is from genome assembly GCF_026419965.1 of Kogia breviceps. Taxonomy (NCBI): domain Eukaryota; kingdom Metazoa; phylum Chordata; class Mammalia; order Artiodactyla; family Physeteridae; genus Kogia; species Kogia breviceps. Next base: position 185,825,230 of record NC_081311.1, on the reverse strand, counting down.
CAGGAAAGCAAGGACTCTCAAGTTCAAAGTTTCTAGTTCCTAAGCTCATTGTGGACTTAAAACTCTCATTAGTGAGAAACACCAGCCAGTGAGAAGGTAACTCCAATTTGCCGGGAACTGTAAAGCTGTTTTCTTATCAGGTAAGTGTTTTCCAACATTGGAAGATTTCAGAATTACCTACAGAGGTCGAAGTAAACAAAATCCACACTTTTGATGTTTCTGTGTTGAACTTAAGACAATCTCTATATGTCTGCTAGCGAAACTGTAATATTTGTGAAGTGTTTTTAATGTTTAAGAGATTCTGGCATATTCAACCTTGTAATTAGCCATGTGATTTTAGTTTAAATGTGTAATTAAGTGGTTGACTTTGGACTAATGCTTTAAAGATGAAAGTTCCAAGAGAAGTTGGCTAAGTTTGTAAACAGTATTGAAAGATTTAAGAGAACTTTAGGGTCACAATATTTAAAACTTTAATTTATTAGATTTATAAGAATTGCTTAGGTACTTGAGAACGTTTTGCTTGTTAGTGGAGCATGTGACTTACTTAAAAAGAAAATTGTATATATCACATTCATAAATGCGGTTTAGACCATTTAAGGGAACTTAATTGCCAAAATTGTAAAGTACCCCTTAAAAATTTATTAGATTTATAGATAGAATAAGATTTGTAGTCTGAACTTAAAAGCTTAAAGAAAAAAAATACTTCATTGCTTCAATATATTGAATATCTTAAAAGCCAAGTCGTTGCAATCAGTCCTTCATGATGAGCACAGAGGTTACCCTCAAGGACCCAGAAAACTCCTACTGCCTTCTTCTTGGGATTTGTTTGAATTGAGGCAGAGTGAGAGCCTACCTTTCCCCACCAGGCTTGAGCTGAGAAGCTGGTGGCCCAGGTCCGTGGTGTGAAGCAGGCTTAGTGCTTTGAGAGAATGAGGGGGACGTGGAGAGGGTGTCCTTGGTATTTTGATCCCAGGTTCCAGTCAGCCCTAGGGTTAGTTCTGCTCCCACCTTTATCATGAGCAGTTTAGGTGAACCAAAGCATTCTCCTTATTAGCTTTAGCTGGTTGGTTTGGCTCTTCCAAGTAAAGGGTCCGAATTACTGTTGAGGAATGAAGGGACAGACCTATGTTAATGCCCTTGTGGGTAGAATTAAGCTGTATAATTTGGGAAAACAACCCCATAAAGACACATATTTAATATTTGGGTCCTCATGTAGCTTCTTCCTGAGGAAAGTTTTTCTCCCATCTTCTTGCCTTTTGACAACTCTGCATGTTTGACCCCTCTCTGCCCTCTCCAGGGATTTCTCTCACCAAAGCCAAGGACCTGGTGGCACCAGGCTGAGCCAGAGGGCACGGTGTGGACCACTTCCTCCTCCTTTCTTCTTCTTTTTGGTTCTGGGATATGAGGGAACCACAAGTCATTGTGGATTTTTTTTCTCAGCTTATTATGTGACTAGTCTCCAGATTTAAAACAAAAATACTCCGGAAGAGTTATCGGTCTCTGATGAAGACATTAAACCTGTGTAAGCCCAACAGAGTAGAGAGTTAGGATGGTGCCTGCATCCTAACTTCAACAGCTGGGGGACTCTGGTGCCATTCATTGAAATTAGAAACTCAAAGGGGCAGATTTAAGGATAAAAAGGGTTCTGTCTGGTACAAAAAGAGTTTGAGGTGCTGAGTGATACCCCTTAGGTAATGTGGTACATGGTTCTGAAGTTCGGGAAGCCAACTGGTGTTGGAGTAGCATGTTTTAGAATGATTACCATTAAGTTGGTTTCTTATGTTTTGACTCCAAGTTGCTAGTTGTAAGGTATTTTGCTAAGTGCTGGGTAGGGCACTGTATCTATCCTAGGAATGAGTTTGGATCAAGAAATAGAAAACCATCATAGAGTTGATCAGGCAGGTAGTGATTTCTTTCTTTTTTAAAAAAATATATAATTTATATTTTATTGAGATATAATTGACATATAACACTATTAGTTTTAGGTAGGTGTACAACGTAATGATGGGACATATATATCTCAAAATGATTACCACAATAAATTAACATACATCACCACATATAGTTACAATTTTTTTCCTTTTAATGAAAAGAGCGTCATTTGATATTACCTAATAAATTACTTAGAAGGAGACAGCTGCTGGTATTGGTTCTATGACTCAATGATGTCAGAACTGGTGTGTCTGCCATTATCTTGGAACTTCCCTCATGGTCTCTAAATGGTTGCTGCATCTCCTGGCACAGAATCTGTATTCAAGGCAGGGACAAAAGGCAGATGCCAGTTATACTGGTGTCTTTTATTAAGAAAGAAAAATCTTCCAGGCATTCTAGCTTTGCCCGTGAGACTTCTGCTTATATTTCATTGCCTAGCACTGTGTTACATGACTCTCCCTAGTTGCAAATAAACAAAAAGGGAGTTCAGGATGAATGTGGAGTCAGCCTATGGATGATGGTCTCTGCCATTAGGAGTTTACAGTGTCATGACTGTTTTTCTCTGACCGAGGGATCTAGAGCCCAGGCCTGGTCTATGGTGGATGCCTTTATTAGGCTGATGGCTTAATAATCCACTTGACCTCCTGTGATTTATTTTTTTTCTTTCCTTAAAACTTTCTCTATATTCTGGAACTCAATCTGTCATTTTCTAAAATCTGCATAAGAAAAAAGACATTGTTAATATCTGACAATCTTGGATCTTCCCAAATGCACAAAGAGTCTGGATAGTCATGAAAGGCTCCAAATTATCCCCCCAAAATGTAAAAGTAGTAAGAACTTTGACTTGACAGAGAGACTGTGTAAATGGCAGGAAACCCGTGGCTTTTGACTATGACTTTGAAAAACTTTGGCCATGAAAGTCCTTTGGAGAATTATTTCAGAGATTTGTAAGTAGGTAAGACACCTGGCTGTGGAGGGCTTATCTGGACAAAGTGATGTTTGAAGCTGGTACACTGACTGCACAGTTTGGAATTTGCCAGAACGCTTCAGCTTCTGTCTTATGCTACTTGGACCAGTGAGGTATCCCTCCTCAAATGGCAATATTGCAACAATCAAGTATCTTATCACAGTTAAAAAATAAAAGAAAAGCCCCACAAGAAAAGAGAGAAACTCTTCTCCAGTTTCTTCAATGCTCAGGGTTGCTATTTTTAACATGAGGTCAGTGCAGAACACTAGGGTATAAACATTAAATCTATGTTGATTTTCAAGGAATATATACAATCAGAACCTCTGTCAGAAGAGCTTTGGTTTTGTGTTCAAATCCCTCTATTGTTTTGAAAACTTCAGTGGGAACCTTGCTTTAGAATTGCACTCATAGAAAGATACCTGATTCCACCAAGATCTGAACTGGAAGGTAAGTGCTATTTATACTACCTACTGCCTATCAGGCACTGCAAAGACCTGCCGTCACTAAATGTTAACCCTAGAACTTACTATCTGACTTCCAGTTTGATTTTCTGTTTTGTTCTATATAACCAATACATGCCATGTATTTCCTAGAGGGAAGCTTACATGTATATTTAGTTTGACATCTACCTTTTTTTAAGTGGCAATGAATGTTCTCTCCAAAATTTGCTTCCTGTATCAGATATTTAGAAATCAAATATTTTCCCACTGATTTTTATTATGCATTTAGAAATGCTTCGTTTTAATTTCTGATTGATATTCAGTTGGCAAAGGCTCCTACCGCTCTAAGTATAAGACATCAGCCTACAGCTTCTGTGGCAAGTCGTTAATATTTCATAGGAGCTGAACATGCTCTAGGAGCTTATTAACCTATATAATGAGATGGAGAGTTTTATTCACTAAAATCCCAGGGCCTCTTCTCCATGAGATTAATAGCAGTCACAAGACTTCCCTGGAGGCTCTGCGTGAAGGTGGGAGTCATGAGTTGGAGTGGATTACATGAGTGGAATGGCTGGGTGGGAAAGGAGGAGGGGCGATTGGCATGGTGGTAGTATCAGGGGAAGAAAGAGAAAGTCAGACAGACACAGAGAAATGCACACACAGAGACACTGACAGAGATAAACATGCAAAAAGAGAAGTGTATGAGTCAGAGCAGCTACCATGGAGTCTCTTGGCAGAAGGATGAGTCATTGGGAATCTTAGGATGTGTAATGTGCTATTTAAGCTCATATACAGCTCTTTCAAGAAAACCAAATATAAAGATTTAGGTTCTTTGTCAAGACTTCTGAGATCAGATGTGTGTTGTCCTGGGTGATGCATCAGTGGACAGAGACTGGCCTCATGACCACAGTGATATATTTGGGTTTCATGTAGGATTTAAGCCTCTTCCCCTCCTTACCTACTCTCTGGTCACCAGTTGCTGGGAAAAATTATTTTTTAAAAGTGGGGCACCACCCAAATGAATGTTCTAGACAGTATGTGTATAGTGGAAAGGTATCTTGAACTTGGAATCAGAAGTCCTAGTTTCCAATCCCATCTGTACCATTGACTAACACCTCATGTGAGTTTTCTTACCTATCACAAGATTGTAAGAAAAAAGTGAAAAAATGCCTGTAAACATCCTTTTGCCATGTCTGGCACATAATGAGTTTAATGGATCTCATATCTGGATCAGTGGAGAATACCTAAACTGTACCATCAGACTGTTTTTACCCTGATCTTCCCGTAGGAGGTAGAAATGAAAAGTCATTTCTATTCCTAATGTTATTTTCTAATCAAGAGCTATCTCTGGGGTCAGCAATTTAAAAAATCCTAGTATCAATAGACCCATTATCCCCCCTTTAAAATATAAAGCTAGTTAAATGTTGCTGAATTTTGTCCCATCCGGAAAGTTAGGAGAAAAATTGCAGGATAAAATCCACATGCTTTTCTGTTCCATGTATATCTTCAGCGGACCCACTGTGGAATAATTTTTTTCCATTGATTGGGCCAAAGGGAACATTAGTTCCTGAGCCACTGGAGCTCTGACGGCAAGATGCTCAATGCACATTATGCATCCAGCGGTTGTATTCAAGGGCAAGTGGCCTCCGACCCACGAGGCTCAGAGGGGGGAGAGAGAGAGAGAGAGATGAAAGGCGCCAATTGTAGTCTCTTGGGCTCAATTCACAGAGCAGGGCAGGTACCCTGTCTTTTACAGACACGAGTCCTTGTAGAGACACTGATTTCTGAGGAGAGCCGTCACCTCACTGCCCATGTATACTTCATCTCAGCATCACTGGCTTGCCTAAGGAACATGAGGGATGGTCTCACCGTGCAATCTCTGCAATGAATGCCAAAATAGTACCTCATGGGCCATACCTTGATCTCCAGCCCAAACAATGACATCTTGCTGTTAATTAAAGCTGCATAACACTGCAGGGTTTCCACCAGGGAAAGAAGCAACTGAAGTCTATATTTACTATGGGTAACCAACAAGGACCTACTGTAAAGCACAGGGAACTCTGCTCACTATTATGTAACAACCTAAATGGGAAAAGAATTTGAAGAAGAACAGAATAGCAGTGCGATAGTAGTAAGAAATCGAAACTGAAGTTTACCGTAAGAAACTCTAAGGTCTCCCAATTGTTACACTAGTGCTCTGGCTTTTACCCCACTTAACAGAAACATGTGAGCTCTCGTAGGGACAAAGGCAAAGAAAGAAAGAAAATATTTTTGACCAAAACTTTCTTAAATATTTTCTTTAGAAAAAAAGTATTGAAATTTCAATCCTGAGCACTTACAGCTTCAAAGAATTGCCACATTCAAAAAGCTGAGACCAGGGTGCATGATTAGCTAATGTAAAAGGGGGCTAAATAGTGTTAGATTCCAGATTTTGCTTTAGAATCAGGGACCTCCGATTGCCTCAGCTGGGCAGTGGTGGGTCACAGTTTTACATAAAAAGCACTTTCACTCCCTCATCTCAAGAAGGAACGCTTGCTGCTAGTGGTTACTCATTTCCCCCAAAGCCAGAACAGATGATTTTTGTGTATCTGTCAAAGAAGAGGTACAGTCTAGCCAATACTACACGTTTACATTTCTCTTTAATGATGTATGTGGCTTGCATTAATATGGAAATAGATGCAGCCCTGAGGCACTTTTGAAGTTGTCGGGGCTGTTCTCATGTGACAAAGTTTTCATGTCTCCCTTCATTGTACAGTGCTCCCTTGATTTTAAACTCTGTGCTTACCTGATGTATTGTAATTATGGGATCAAAAATGACAGGATGATGCTATTCCAAAGTTAAAATGAATGATAATAATACCTTAGGTTTATATAGTGTCTTTCTTCTAAAAAAGTAAAAGAGTTGTTGCATATATTATCTCATGTATCCTCTCGACACCCCTGTGAGGTATGATAGGCCCCATTTTACGGATGGAGGACAGAGCAGGTAGGTTACCTGACTCATCCATGGTCAGCCGTGTACTCTGGCCACTGAGTCACACCAGTAGAAAACATTAAAGGCCCACGTTCACTGCTGAGCTGCCTTAGCATTTCACATATTTCACCTGGCGCACGAATCATTTTGTCCCTCCAGTTATGGGTGTCACTACAAGGTCTAATCTCTTCCACTAGGTCTTCGATAATCAGATAATTTCTTTCCTTTCTTCTTCCCTACCCCATCTGCCTTTCCTCTGCCCCATAAACATTATCCTTCAGCTTGGTGTTCTGTTAGATTCCACAGAGTTAAGGAGGGCGAAACCGTTCTTTCTGCCCTTTGGGAGCTCAGAGGCTGCTGAGAACCAGAGAAGCAAGTCAGGCAATTATCACACAGCAGGATTAAGGTACTCAGGGTGTTTCCCAAGACAGGAGGCTTAGCAATGTCTGGTGAGAGAGAGGACTAATCCAGGAACACCTTTAAAGACAAGGACCCTATTTAATCCTGTATGTTTTCCACACCTACCTAGTGATATTCATATGCAGGAAAATATTGAAATTAATATTATAAATCAAGCTCACGACTGTTTAAGAAAATCAGTTCTGGGGCTTCCCTGGTGGCACAGCGGTTGGGAGTCTGCCTGCCGATGCAGGGGACACGGGTTCGTGCCCCGGTCCGGGAAGGTCCCACGTGCCGCGGAGCGGCTGGGCCCGTGAGCCATGGCCGCTGAGCCTGCGCGTCCGGAGCCTGTGCTCCGCAACAGGAGAGGCCACAACAGTGAGAGGCCCGCGTACCGCAAAAAAAAAAAAAAAAAAAGAAATCAGTTCTGTTTCCAACCTTGCCAAATATACCTTTATAATCTAGAAGGCTGACTCTTTTGAGTTATAAACTGGCAGGGCAAGGAGAGCAGGCCGCTGCCCCAACTTGTGGCACTCAGCCTGCTTTCCTTCCCCTTTCTTCTCATCCTAGACTCTGGCTGCACCTTGCGGAGCTCATGGCTCTTTGTGTGGAGACCCCAGCTCCATCCACACACTTTGCAAACACCAACCAGTGGTTTAAGAGAGGCATGTATGGGGGTGTGTTCTACCTCAGGAGGATGGACCCTGTGAAGAAGCTCACGCCTGCCCTGAAAGTGGGCTCGGGGCCATTGAGAAGGGAATTCGGGAGTTCTGGTTACCTGGAGCATGTTCTAGAAGAAGGGTGGCCTCTGGATGGGCATATCCACTTGGTCTCATGGACATTTTACTCCATGGGAAGGGGTAGAGCTGAAGGAAGACCAGAGCAGAGCGTCCGGCAAGGACCCCTCTTGCCAGACTCTAAGAACCATACCCTTGAATGTGTACTTCAGAGAACAACACAATGGGTCTTGTCACAAGCTGGAAATGCCTTTGAAGTCTGTAGCTTCATTTTAAGAAGTCACACAAAATTTCTTTCTCCCCAACCCACCTTAATACATAGCAAATCAAGTTTTCATTTGCTTAGACCAAGACCCTTATGGCCATCCTTGACTCTAACACCCCACGGGCATCGCCAAATCCTGACAAAGCTATCCAGACTCCAACCTCTTCTCATCCCTCTCACTGCTACTGCCATGGTCTAGGCTATCACCATTTCTTGTCCAGAATTTTACAAGAGCCTCCCACTGGTTTTCCTACCCCAGCCTTGTCTCCACCCTTGTACCCCTTACTGTCTACCTGAAGCATAACACCCAGAGGGAGCCTCCTAAAATCCAAGTCAGATCAAGTCATTCTTCTGCTTAATATCTTAATGGATTTCCAACATATTCAGCATGGAAGCTGAATTCTGTACTCCTCCCCTCCCACATCAACCTCTACAGTTTCTCTCCTCAGTCACTCAACTCCTGCCACGTTAGCATCCCTGGAACCCGTGAAGCACACCTCCACCTCAGGGACCTCTTTCTTACTGTTTCCCCTGCTTAGAATACTCTTTTCTAAGATATTTGGTCACCTCATCCCTCATTTCCTTCAGGTCTCTGCTTAAAATCACCTTTCCTGATGATCATATTCCTGATTCCCACCATGACATTATTCTCCTCATCCTATCTCATTTCTTCCATTGCACTTATCACAGAAAGCATATACCATAAACACGTCTTTGTTTTCATATACATCTCACCACCCACACATTCAGAATGTAATCTCTACGAGGCTAGACACTTTTTTTCTATCAGAGCCTAGGACCACGTGAGCGCATAGCAGTCCCTGAATAAAATATTATTGTATGAATAAATTCATTCCATAATTCAGTTCTGCATTTATCCATTATTGTTTTAGGGTTAATTGTTTTTAATTCTTTAAGTTAAAACATAAGTGAAATGAGTCTGTGATATTGCTACTGGCTGGCATATTACCTCAAATCTCCAGATTAAAAATGATGAAAGCCAGTGCTCAGTAAATGTTTACTTTATAGAGGAAAGAAGTGTATTCACATTAGGGTGAATCTTGGCATATTGTCTATGGTTCTGAACCCAATCACAACCCATCTCCTATTCTCTTGGGTGTTATGTTATGTCAGCGAAAGTTGACTGGCCCTCTTACAATGGATTTAAGTACTGCTGTGAGCTTCCTCAAAGTAGCATGGGATCCTCCTCTCTCCCTGGCTCTTGTCTTTGCTATATTTATATGCCCTTGGTTATTTGTTACTTTGAAATGTTATCTAATTATGCCCTCCTAACATAACTAATTTCCATAAACCACACATAAAACCCTAGTCATTATTGTAATCAAATTTTGCCTCAACAAATTGTAACCTCATCAAGGTCAACAGCTATATCTTGTTTTCTTTTTAGCTCTCACCTCACACACCTCACATCAGTTCTTTTCCCAACATGATACCACATGAGTCATCGGTGTGTAAGCCATTGCTCAAGAAGTTAAAGTCACATTAAAAAAAAAGAAACTATCTTTTGAAATTTGAGACTTCAGGGAAGGCTTAGCTCCAAAGCAAGTGCTCAAATATTTCTTCCTATGATCATTGATATCCTCTAAGCAAAGTCCTTATAAAATCTTACAGTTAATCCTCCTTATTATTTTGATAATTATCATGGGTTGCTAAATTTAGGTCACTGAAAGCAGAGAAATGCAGACTACCCACACCTTTATTAATTATTTTTCTAAATTGATATATATTTATTACGGAAAACTTTGACAACATAAACAGGTGAAAGGAAAAAAATAAAAGCATTCATGGTCCATTCCCTAGGGATTACCATCATTGGCATTTTGGTTTGTGTCCTTTGTTTGATCATAATGTATTTACTTCTTCGTTCCTGATTTCAATTTTTTAAACTTATTTACACAAGTAATACATCATCCTCATTTTAGAGAAGTTAAATACACAGAAACAAAAAGAAGGGGGCCATCACTGATAATCTCACCATCCAGAGATTTCCACTGTAAATATTTTAGGAAATATCTCTTTATAATTGCACCTATACATATACTCATGCATGAAAATTATAGAGTACATATTTTGTTTCTACTAAAATACTAAAATATAACATATAATACTCTACAAACCTACTTTCATCACTTACTAAGTCATACCATTAAATATTTTTTACATCATCATGATTTTCAGACTCTCTATTTTCCCATTATATGGATGTATCAGAACTTATTTTTTTATTCCCTGGTATTGAACATATCTGTTTTTTCCTATTTTTTTTCTATTTAAAGTGGGCATGCATGCAAGAAAGCATTTTTTCACATTTATGAAATTTGTGAATATGGAATAGCTGAGGAAAGAGACAGCAATCTTCTCTGGTCTTTTCTCTGTCTCTCTTTTTTTTTTAGCTTTTTCATAATATTTTCTTGGTCATGTCTGTACACAGAACATGAACATCTCCTATTGAATCCTTTTCTTTATAAGATATTTACCACATATAAGGCATATATACTTGATTGAGCCCTGCTATTTATCAGGCAAACATAACATCATATTAAACATAGTTTTAGTTGGATGGACGCTTTTGTTGTTCAACACACAAGAGCAGTCTTGCCAAATCAAGCGACGTCACCAACTTCCCAGATTCCAGGTATCCTGACATGTAGTCATGTTAACTCCAAGACTATTTGGATTAAATTTATGAGAAGTACTTTGTACTGGTATCATATGTTACAGATTTTCTTCAATCCACATTAATTCAATAATGTGACCATTATTACCAAAAAATAACTGCTAACTCATATTGTAGTTAGTTTACCAAGTCTCATACACGCATAAGTAAATATACTTGTAATTGTAACCTTTTATCTCTCTTTGCAAGTCAATAGGAGTCCTAAGCAAAGGAACCCCAAACAATAGTTCCTTCCAAACTCATGAGTAAAAAAAGGGAGAAAAATCAGTAAGACTCCACACCGCCTTGTACCTGAGTACAGGCGAGGTGTGTTGAGATTGATATATGTGGTATCATTTTCTGGACCGTTAAAAATCCTGTCAGCTCTGGAATGAAATACTGCAGTGATTTACCAGCAGATGATATAACATTGTGCTATCATTTAGAAAGAGAAATGAGAAGCACAGGTATTGAACTGAACATATTTTTAAGTTTATCACCTTAAAAATAAGATATTCTGTTCAGGAGAAAACCTGTAAATTTATTCTCACTGATCAAGTTCTTCATCTAAGTCATTTTGATTTAAATGGCAAACTAAGCTTTGAGGGAATAAACAAGTGAGTGAGAGAAAAGCTTTTACCAACAGAGACAAGGGAATGCCTGGTAACAAACTGCAAACTCTCTGAGATAGGTTTTCAAAGCCATTTAAGCGATTTAATTTTTTTTTTCCTGTTCTTAAGACTTCATTCACCTCTAGACTGAACCAGAGTAAGATGATACCAAAACATCAATTTTTTTTCTATTTCACATAAGCTTCTCTATATGACCCAGAAGTAGCAAAGCCTCAGAAATAGCAGGCATCTATCTGTGACCCATTCAAACAAGTTAAAGCAAACTGCACATCCTTCTATCGTGATCTCTTTTTTTTGTGTGTGGTAATACAGGTGTCTGTATGTGGTCTAAGCAAGAGAGAATAAAATAGACTTTGAAGACTTTTTCTTATCATAAAATGGTTCACTTATATTTTCATCACAATGAATCAGAAACATTCATTATTTTTAACAAAAGATGATGAAAAATTTTGTAAAGATCATCTATAAATGTCTACAAATGGAATCAATATCCAGAAATCATTTGCAGAATCTGAAACTTTTCATGATCAGAAAACATAGGTATATTTTGTCATAACTGCAGATGCTCCATTTAGGGTTAAAACAAGATTTTTAAGTTTATATTAATTGTTTCTGCAGGACTGGCAAGTTGGAGAGTAGCCGGTAGAGAACATGCTATGTGAAAGACATTTGGGGCTTCCCTGGTGGCGCAGTGGTTGAGAGTCCGCCTGCCGAGGCAGGGGACACGGGTTCGTGCCCCGGTCCGGGAAGATCCCACATGCCGCGGAGCCCGCGCGTCCGGAGCATGTGCTCCGCAATGGGAGAGGCCACAACAGTGAGAGGCCCACGTACCGCAAAAAAAAAAAAAAAAAAAAAAAAGAAAGACATTTGAAGGTTCAGATCTATGAACACCTAGGTGGAATAGGATAGCTGAAGATCTGTAAGGTGAAAGAAGGAGTGAATTTATTTTGTGTTATTCCAGAAAAAAAAAAAAAAAATTAATGTGCCAGAGAAGGCAAAGTCCCCAGAAGAACGCCTGGCACAAATGTTGAAAATGCAATTTCAGAGCACGGCTTAGCCCTGACTTTATAAGTGTCCCTCTTCTCAACGGCACATGGTCCAGAGATACACACCTGCTGAATGATGCTAACTTGGAGCCCATGTTTACATAGGATGACCCTGCTCTCTTGGCTCCCACCAGTTGTGCCAGGGGCCACACGTCTCAGATTCCCTTTCTCAAAAACCCAAAGAAAGAAAATGTAGTCAGATGGCTGAGGATAACGGAACTGGCTACAAGCTCAGAGTTGGCTTAATGTCCGGTCATTGTTACTGGAGCTTGTTGGATGAATCCAATCTGTAAAAACAAGAAAGAAGCAAATGTTTAGGAAGAAGAGATAAGAGAATGAAAGTCCAGAGAAAGTGATGGAGACAAAAACAAGTGATGACTTTCCAGGTTCTAAAGTCCAGGAGCAGGTTAGCTGAGATGATCCTGTATCGTTTTAAGAGCCCCCGCTCACCCCGACTCTTTTGTAAACTACCTTGTGTAGTTTTTCTAGTCCTTCACATAAAAACATCTTCAATCCAATAACTCAAAATCACTCTTTCCTTCTCCCTGTCCTTCAGATACTAAAACCAGGACAAATGAGTATAAGTTACAGGGAAATGGATCTCATTTAATGATGAAAACTGTCCAGACTCAGAATGGATGGCTTCTGAAGTGTCCAAGCAGGCTTTATAATCCCCCCTTGCTTTCACAAACCACGCCATTGGAGTTGCTTGTATTTGTTTTGTTTTGTTCCATTTATAATCTTTGTTTATAGTCAGAGCAGGGGTTACGGTTTAGGAAACAAAAGCAATTCCCTAACTTTGTCTGCACTCTAACCTCACTAGTTGGCCCCAATCACACCAATAATCGTTTGGTTTACATGAGGTTTATTGAGGAAATGACTGTACACAAAAGCTGTTTGACCTTGTGAAGTTTTCTAAACCTCTCAAAGCCTCAATTTTTTCACCTATAAATTAGGATCACAATCCCTTTCTGAAATCTTTGGACCAGAGGTATTTCGGATCTCAGAACTTTAAGACGGTAGGTAGTTCATGAGCTTCACATACTGTATTTTATGTCGATGCCTCACAGAGGTTTATGCAAACACCCTCTAATTACGCCACGTCTGCAGTGAGACATTTGGATATTCACACCAACTGGGATAAACACCATAAGTAAGCTTCACACCAATTCAGGTCAGATTTTGTTATCAAGTGAGTTGGCCACAGACCCAGTAAAACCCTTTCATGCTTCAGAGCTTTTTGGATTTCAGGACTGTGGATGGGGCTTGTGACCTACAGTACTTACCTCCTCGGGGTGTTGTAAGAATGAAATATGACCATATCTATAAAGCAGTGGGAACAGCCTGTATGTCTATTGCCACCATTCGGTTATGGTGGTTTCTGTCTCTTTTTGCTTCCCTTTCAACCTTGAGTGTCAGCTCCAGCTCAGCCAAGCTCACACTTTGTGAGAGTCTTCAAAGTCAGCTCCATAATTAGCTGACAATTTCTTTTTGTTCAGAGGGTGTTTGGCAGGTAGTGAGTGCTCTACGTTAACTACCATCACAACAGTTCCCACCAGTGGTAACATTATTGTCTTTGTACCCCACATAGCCAGATTCATAGCTATGATTTCTTTCTTTTTCATGGGGATTTTGCATCCTGAGTGACATTTTCACTGTCAACAGAAAAGCATAGAAAAATGGAAGATCTGGGAACAGTAAACAAATAGATTTTTTATAGGGGAAAGGATAGGTAAAACGTACATACCTCCAAGTTTACCTTCAAGGTCATCCTTATCTTGGCTGTCAATACACCATCGGGTTCGAACGAATTAAAGAAAGAGCACTAAAAATTGGCCATTTGGGTCAGACTTTGTTAAACTAAACCACACACGTGCATACCCTTAAAAGAGCTATCTGAGCAATTTTAACTCCTATGCTCTTACTTCTAAGATGTTTTAAGACTGAAAAACAATCAACACTCTTGCAGGGAGGGCTCTCCTTTCTTTATCTTAGCAGTTTCTTATACTTTGGAAAATGCTGCACTTAAAAGTCCAAAACACTTCTGATGTGCAAAGGAGGTGAAAAGTACTGTCAGCATTGATTCAATCTTTCCCTCCCAGCTAAGATGACCTACAGGGCTGTGAGTTTCTATGTGCTGCCCTTTCAACCATTTCAAATTGTTGGAATTCTGATAGAAATTTCATTTTTCTACCTGCCCCCTCCCTCAGAACTAATTGCTAACTTCTGCTCTTTGGCAGTCGTAACTGACCCCAAATCTAAACTTTATAAGCATAAGGTGGTCCAGCAGAGGCTAGTTAGAGAATTTAAAAATGAGAGAGAAACAGAGAGTTAAATATTTCATAAACACCAGCAAGATTTACTGAGGGCACTCAAGATCAGCAGAAAGTTTCAAGAACATGGTCACAGACAATTGTCCATGTAGGCAAGGCCAAACCTTTCCATGCCAGAAAGGCCTAATTTGTTGCATACCAACAAAAAAGTATCTAAAAGCCAATTGATTTAATCTCATTAATGGTTAACACCCCCTCCAAAGCACTGATGTGATAGGTTTTCCACAAATTTGTTTCTAAATAAAAAGAATAATCAAATTTAGAATTAGGCAAATTGCTTTAGCCTGCTATTTAAAAATGGCACAAGTAATCAAATTAGCTAAATTTATCAGGAGTAAATGTGAATGAACTCAGAAATTGAATTTGGGGACTAGCCCTGGTGCAGTCTCTACATCATGTCAGAGAGCAAAGCTAGATAAAAATTCTTTTTCTTTCCAGAGCCTGAAAATACAGAAAACAAAACAGAGGATGATGTCCAAATAAAAATGACTGAGTTTCTTCCCACACCATCATATGACAGAGTCAGTAATATCTATTGGAATCAACAAACCCATTTCATAGTGTGTAAGTGTCTACGCATGTCCTACAATTACTGATGGAGTTGGGCTTCTCAGCCTGGCCAACAGATCCTTTTCGTATTTAGGAAGCATTTTGAACTTTTAAAAAGAATTCCCTAATTTTCCACTGCTGGTCCACACTTATGGTTTAGATTTTTGTTCAGTTATGATTGTCCAGGATAAGCAGTTAGCATTTAGTTTTGAAGGCGGGGTAAGTGGAAGAAGGAAGACATTTCAGAGGCTGGATGAGGAGAACTGTTGCCTCCTTTCATGTTTACAAAATAGTTGTTGTTCGTATTACTGGCATTGTCTTCTGTGCCCACACCAGCGTCATTTAGGTAACAGGCAAAGAGAACTGACTTTAGGCCTGATGCTTGATACGTGTATCATCACTAAACCCACCCAGCTCCCTGGAATCACTAGTATTGCCCCACTTTACAGATGAGGAGGCTGAGGCCCCAGAGATGTTAGATCACTTACCCAGTGTCGTTCAGCTATATATGATAAAAGTAAGGTTCATACCATTATTTCTCTGAGTTTGAAGACTGCCTATTATTAAAAGTTGCTCAACAAATACTTGTTTAAATGGTTATATTTTACTTAAAGAAAATAGTCTAATTTTCACTTCTGATAACAGCAATGATAACTACTTACTCTCTACTTTCAAGTCCAGTTTTTCTACGCTACTTTCATTTTCACAGCAAGCCAGGGTGTTGGTAGTAAGGACAGTTACCATTCTCATTTTACAGATGAAGAGGCAGAGACCCAGTGAATTTAAGTAACATACCTAAAATCACACATTTATAAGTAAATGTGCAACTCGAACCCAGGTTTGTGAACTCAAATCCTAAGGTTTGTACTCTACTCCACTGCCTCCTCTATCCAAGGACAATAAAAACCGAATAAAGAACCATAGTCTCTACTTTCTGACCTCTGATGTCTAACTATGGCCAGGTCTCTAAGACTGTGTTTACTTAGAGAAAAATAGTTCTATGGCAAATGGCTGATCACTTAATTCAAATTAACCAGAGGAGATCAGCTATTCGGTGGTCTCAGTGCTGATTTGACACAAAGTAGATATCATTTGGGCCTTCTTGCAGGACCCCTAGGCATAATCCTCCTAGAGATGAAAAACACTGCGATTATAAATGACCCTCTTGGTTTATTTCAAAAAGCCTCGGGGTTACAATTTAATCCCACCTTTGCTCAGCCCCTCATGGGTAATGGGTCGCTTTCCTAATTTACAGGGAAAGTGTTAAACCTCGTTTTTCTTAAGCCCCAAGACCAAAGCCATCAGAAGCAGAGACAACAGGGATCTGACAAGGCCAGGAGGCAATCACACGTCCTTCTCCGGTGAACCTGCCTGAAGGTTTATGTGGGATCGGGAAAGGACAAGATGCCCTTCCTTCTGTGAAGTCTCTACTAATCACAGAAGCAGATTTCAAATAATCTCTTCAATTTTGCTCTTCTGGGCTGCTTGGCTTTGTAAACTGTCAGCAAAACTGTCAAAGTGGGAAGCTAGATCTTGCAGTCTCTCTGGGTGGACGCTACTCGAATCATGTCTGTGTGATGGCAGACACAGAGGCCGGAGCAAGAAGAGCTAACTGCGTTGTGGCAATAGTACTGAATTCCCCTGGCTAATTAGGCCTTCATGTTCTTTTATAACAGTAGGGAAAAAATAGCTACTTGGAGATTCCATTAGAAGCTGCACGCTTTCAAGGTGCATGAAATTGCCCAGGTATTGCTGCCGGTAAAAGGAAACCTTCCTCTTTTGACTTGCGATCATTAGGTTTCTGTTGTACTGCAGATCATCTGCTGTTCTTATCTCCAACCAGAGATAGAGGGAAGCCCTTTCATCAGGCCCCGGGACAGCACTGTCTGCCAGGATTGTTGATCACGCCGGGTCAGGAAGCGAGTGCTGCAGAGCAAGGAGTAGGAGAGAGACAAGCAAAATAATAGCTGCTTTGTGGGGAATCCATACTCTGCGCCTGGCCCAGGTGAAAAGGACAGGGTCTCTGATTTCACTTTGTCTTTCCAACAACCTTGGGGAAGCGATATGACTGTTAGCCCAATTTCACAGGTTCAGAAAACTGAGACTTGCCCATCAGCAGAGTAAGGGGTGAAAAAAATCATTTGAATGTTTTATAAAGAGTCGGATAAAAGGGAGCCTGCAGGTACAAAATTTTCTTAGTTAATGTGAAGGCTCATTCTTTGAAGTGTAAATTCGCCACCAAGGAACCAGACATTCCTTTTAATTCACAATATTTTAGGTAGAATCATTTCATTTTCTACATTAGACTTCATGTATCTTAAAATCCATCTTTAATAGAACAGATAAAATAGATACAGAAGAAATGACTTAAAAACTGGAACTGATTATCCTGACTGGATCGGCACCATAAATAAATACACAGCAGGTCAACATAGTTACAAACTATCAAATCTGTATGCGTTCAGTCAAATGTCATTCAGCAAGTATTTGAGTGGCTACTAAGTGCCAAACCCATGTGAAATGGTAGGGATTCATTGGTAAAAAGAGAACTTCCTTTTTTTTTTTTTCAGGGAGCTTAGAGAGGAAAAATACATTAAAAAATGTATCATGATGTATAAGTAATTTGGTGTTTCTAAAGCTGAGAAGTGAAATGAAAAACAAGACCCTGGTGGTCGATTTTTATATTACAAACTTTCATTTAAAAGAGCACAAGTAGGGTGGGAGAAACTGGGAGACTGGGATTGACACATAGACATTATTATTATTATTTTTTTTTTGCGGTACGCGGGCGTCTCACTGTTGTGGCCTCTCCTGCTGTGGAGCACAGGCTCTGGACGCGCAGGCTCAGCGGCCATGGCTCACGGGCGCAGCCACTCTGCAGCATGTGGGATCTTCCCGGACCAGGGCACGAACCCACGTCCCCTGAATCGGCAAGCGGACTCTCAACCACTGCGCCACCAGGGAAGCCCGCATTATTGATACTATGTATAAAATAGGCAACTGATGGGAACATACTGTACAGCACAGGGAACTCTACCTAATGCACTGTGGTAACCTAAATGCGAGGGAAGTCCAAAAGGGAGGGGATATCTGTATGTGTAGGGCTGATTCATTTTGTTGTGCAGTGGAGGCTAACACAACATTGTAAAGCAACCATACTCCAATAAAACTTAATTTAAAAAATTTTTTTAAAAATAAAAGAGAGCAAAAATGTGAATTACACAAAATAATTGCATAAAAACAATTTATTAGAAAAAAAGTGAAAACTCACTATGACCCTTAAGAAGTAGTTATTAAAAAGAATTCATGAGAAAATGAAAAATAGAAAAGAAAGTAATAGATAATATGATGAGCAATAATAAATATGTAGCATCCAAACAAATTTTTGATGAGCTTCATAACCATATGTTGGACTCTTCACTCTTGTGTCTTATTAGAATCCAAAACAGGATGCAGAACAAACATTTCGTTGTGCATATGCTATGTGTACACTTGACTATCTCTGTAGAAAATACCTTTTAGCAGATGATGTTTTTCTGATGCAGTTTGGGTTCGGCAATGAAGTGACATAGTTCAGTTATTTTGTAAGTTTGAAGGAAAAGGTTTAGGGAAAAGAAATATAAACCAAGCAGTTTCCGTTACCCATAGAGAAAAACCAAAAACACAGATACAATGCCCTTCAACTGCTTAATGGATTTTGAATCATTTTACAAAGACCTCACTGAGCATACCTCGATTTAGAAGAATAACCATGAGACCTCCATTTAGAACTGTAATTAAATGTCACTTGGGGACTAATAACCGCGCTCATGGCGTTATCTGAGTTGTTGACAGTGGGGAAGGGATGAGGCTGCACAGTTCAGCTTCTGGTCAGAAATGGCAGCTGATCATTATACTCCAGTAAATTTCATGCATCGATGTATTTATTGCAATTATAAACTGAAAATATGAAGGGAAGAAAAACTAAAGATCTATTGATTGCGTGATGGGCCTTGTAGGTTCATTGTGATAGCCTTTATTCCTTGATAACAAATGTGCCATCCTGTTTTACCCAATCAAACGTGTTTCCCTCTTTCTACCCTTCCCTTTTGTGAAGATAAGCATGAAAAAAACATACAAAAAATTTTGTATCCACGTATGAAGGTATAATTTTTGTCCTGGGACAGCGGTCAGGCCCCGAATCTCTCCCATTGTGGAGACCTGGGGCCGTTTAGGGCTTGGGGTCTAGATCTTGAGAGGTTCAGGCATTTTCGCTGTCCTGATTTCCCTGCAAAAGGTGGGAATTCTCAAGCAGCTCTTGAGATAACAAATTGTTTAGCTACACTAGGTCTAGAAATGCTCCTCTTTGGGGAGAAAATTTTTGAGATAGCTTTACAATTCCTTTGCTTTACTTTTAGATTCTTAGAAGAGAAACATACAGAAAATCAGAGCTTGCCTTTAATCTTTATTGGTACATTTTGGGCTCAAGTGCTTCAGCTGGAACTGAGGACCCACTGTTTCTCCAGTGGTCTATCCAGAAATCAGAAATGGGAAATCATGGCAGGAAAATCACTACAGAAATTGGAATAAACTTGAGGTTGGAAAAGCATTTGAGAACATTATGTAAAAGAAGCAAAAAAAAAAAAAAATCACTGTGCTTATTTATGAACAAATGAAGCAAGAAAGCATAGATTTAGGCGGCTGTGAGGCCAGAGAAAAAAAGTGACTTTGGTGTAAATGGGAAGGAGTTGAGGAAGTTAGAGCCTAAAAGGACGTGGGAGGATTCAAGCAGCTCAGCAGGTGCCACCTGGCTTTGCAAGACCTATTTTGGCAAATCTGGCGTATGTGGCCATGCGTCAGAGTGGACTTTGTTGGGAGTCCTATATTTACCAGGTAAGTGACCAGATGTCTTTGCCAATGTGTAATAATTTCTGGGGAAGGGATTTAAAAATTCAGGCCATACCATCCAAAATAGGAAACCAACTCTTCTTGCTTTAAGGAAATTTATAGACAATTCAAGATAAGCCATCTGTGCAATAAGAAATACACATCCCACAGAGGGTGAGAATTATAGGACACATAATATTGTTAATAACAGCAACATTTTCAGATGTATTGTATGAGACCTATATGTGCATATGTTTATCTGGTCTGTTATGGTGGTATTTTTATTTACACACCACAGTTTGACTCCATCTCTGAAAAGGTGCTAGACACATAGTAGGCTATCTATAATTCTGGAAGGAAGGCAAGAAAGAGGGAAGAAAGGAAGGAAGGAAGGAAGAAGCTGTAGGATTATCTTGGAGTGGAATATTTGTTATGTGTATTAACAGAAATTAAATATAATATAATAGACCACGTAACTGAGTGAATTTTGGGCTGTCATTTGATGGAGGAAAGGAGGTAGAGGTAGATGATTTTTTTTTGTAGCCATGACCTCTCCTCCCTTTAACATGTGACTCTATGATATTTACCTGCTCTCCCAGTACCATGGGGTCAAAAGTGGCCTGAGATGAGGTTGCCGATCCAGACCTTTCCAGGGTGGGTATGAGTAGGAACCAGGAGCCGTCATGTATCCTGAGACCACAGTCACCTGAACTCATGTAGAAGAGGTGCCAGTTCCTTCCTCCCTCTGTGGCTGCCTCTGTGTGTGTGTGTGTGTGTCTGGTAATTTTGATTCGTTTGACACCATAGTTTGATCAGTTTTTGTTGGTTTTTTTTTTTGCCGTACGCGGGCTTCTCACTGTCACAGCCTCTCCCGTTGCAGAGCACAGGCTCCAGACGCGCAGGCTCAGTAGTTGTGGCTCACGGGCCCAGCTGCTCCTCAGCATGTGGGATCTTCCCGGACTGGGGCATGAACCTGTGTCCCCTGCATCGGCAGGCGGACTCTCAACCACTGTGCCACCAGGGAAGCCCCATCAGTTTTGTTTTAATCCCATGTGGTGTGCTGGAGCCAGCTTGTATGACCAAGTAAATTTTCAGGAAATTTGTGAACCGGTTGTTGGATACAGCAAACCTAATTAATAAAATTAAATTATATAAACTTGCAAGTAAATAGACTCTATAAAAAACAAAGGTAAAAAATACTCAAACCTGTCACTTCCAATTACTTTACTGTGTTGTCTTATGATCTAGGCTCTTGAGGTTCTTTACTTCTGTTGTATCTACATGGGGAAAAACTAAAATGGTATGCTGCTGTGATTATCTTCCCAAATCCGCATCAGGTGAGATCCCATGGGTAGCTTGAAAGTGGCCGTTGGTAGCAGTATTTACTCAACAGAAACTGGTAAATGCTGCAAGTCAGGGCTTCTTTTGCAGGGTGGGGAGGATGGTGGTTAAAATTTTACGAACACACAGACATCTTGTTTTTCATTTTATCAGTATGTATTACTCCCTATCTTCTGGAACTGAATCCTGCTTCTTTTGGAAGAAACATGCTTTCCCTCCATAAGTAGTTTGAGTGAGACTACCAATTATATGCTCCCATTCCTTGATCGCAGATATAGGAATGTCATACCGGTTGGGCCAGTCAAGATGACCCTCCCCCCTGACCATAGTGATAAGCCCAGGGATGGGCATGTGACCTAGTCCAAACCAATCAGTCCTTCCCTGGGATTTTCTGGACAGATCCTGGGAAAATTAAGGCTTCCCCTCTCCCTCTGGAGTAGCTAACCTGGGGTAATGTAAGCCTAAGGCTGCCTGTGGCCACGCTTCCCCCAATATCCACATCACATGTAGGAAATCCTGAGACCAGCCACAGCAAGCAGCAAACCCCTGAGACAGAGGACAACCTGGTAATATCATCGGAGTCCTTGTGTTCAGACATCCCTGTTCATCCGTGTCCTTCCCAGTTCATGTAAATCAACAAAGTCCAGTTTTTGCCTAAGTTGTTTTGAGTTGGGTTTCTGTTACTTGCAACTAAAAAGTCCTAATATAATTGATTTGGGCTTATCTATTTATTTTCTCTTGCTACCTCTGTTTCCTTGGTTCATCAATTGTATGTATGTATGAGTTATATGTTGATACTTTAAAATTGATCTAGAGAAAAAAGCCCTCCTAGGAAACCAGATGCAGTCATTCAGGAAATCCATAAATCTCTCTTAACCAGTACTTCCAAGGTTTTGCTGCTGCCACGGGGATTGCGGTAATAAAATGCAGACGTTTATCACCTTCGAACTCAAACTCTGCCAAGAAGAAACAAGGTTCCAACACCATGATTCATTAGTAACACGCCAGCAGAAGAGCTGTAATGGTGGGAATATGTCTTGAAATGAAATCATAATGAAAGAACCGGTAGGTTTGCTGTCTTTTTTTTTTTTTTTGGCGGTACGCGGGCCTCTCACTGTCGTGGCCTCTCCCGCTGCGGAGCACAGGCTCCGGACGCGCAGGCTCAGCGGCCATGGCTCACGGGCCCAGCCGCTCTGCGGCATGTGGGATCCTCCCGGACCGGGGCACGAACCCGTGTCCCCTACATCGGCAGGCGGACTCTCAACCACTGCGCCACCAGGGAAGGCCAGGTTTGTTGTCTTGATTCAACTATAGAAGCTGAAGGCCACCATTACTTAACAGCAGAACTATGATTAATTGGTATAAGAAAAAAAAAGGAAATTGAATAAAGGAAAAGAGAAACAGAGAAAAGAAAACTGGGGGGAAAAAGGACCAGAAACTAGTTTAGTTCCTTGTGCCCTTATCCTATCCGAATGTCCCTCTTCAAAGAATAGTGCCACAATGGGACTCAGTGTTGCTCGCTTCTATTGGTAGTTCGGGCATTTACTAGAGGGTGTAGCCATTATGAGCCTTGGGGAAATCCCCAAATTAAGTGGTCAAAATGTCCCATTTTATGATTGTCAGAAGCCTCTTTGCCCAGCCACACTGCTGCTTCCTGAAAAAGTGATGTGACATGGTTTGGGGGGCAGTGATGGAAATTATGCACAGGCTCCAGCATATAGACTTGTAACAGATGCATCCTTTGTTCAGTGCCAGTGGTTTTTGCTAGTACAAGCAGTGGCACCTGCCACTGATGGGAGTAGCAGGACTGTCTTCATCAGACTGGTTTTGCACTGTGATTTTAGACATTAGACTTCACAACATAATCTCCAGACCTTCAGACTTCTCAGAGATACTGTGAGCTGGTTAGTATACACTGAATATTATTTTTTTCAACTGAAATCAGTCAGAATCATTTTCTTGATTACACTTCAGCATCTTGATTGATTCCATGAGGCAACATAGCACCAAGGTCATGGTTAGAGGGGTAGTGATAAGCATTAAGTCCCATGTGAGGGGTGAGGTTCAAATGGAAGAGTAGGAAAATCATCAGAAGTCAGGGTGTGTGTGTGCGTGTGCGTGTGTGTGTGTGTGTGCGTGTGCGTGTGTGTGGATGGTGTCTGGGTATGCATGTTGGCCCTGAATGCTCTATTGAAATCCCACCTGCTGGAGGGAGTGGCTCCAATGGCTCAAAACTCTGGGTCACACCAGAAACAAGATGCTCAGACCTTTCCAGACAATAGAAATTAGAAAGTGGGAAGGAAGCTTTCATAATGAATATGGTAATTTTCCCCAGAATTGGTATTTTAGCTGGAAATATTTAATTGTGCTAATACATCTGTTGAACTTTAAATGAGGCAGATAATAGTGTATAAAAGGTCATATTACTCATCACATACAGTCTCTGTTCCAAAACACTTTGCTCAGAGCAAACCGTTCTACAAGATATGACTGTATGTCTCCTATCTCAGGAGAAGGTAAAAATATAAATAATTTGCATTTTTGTGAAATGACCATTTCCTAGGAAAACATCCTCTCATTTTTCTCTCTCCTTGGATTATTTAAATGTGAATTACTATCATAAAACAGAAATCACTTACCTAATTTTTTCTTATTAATATTTAGCATTTAATAGCACTTTCATATCAGATAATGCTTTTCCCAGTCATTTATTTCTAGTTAATTGTTTCTGTTTACCATACTTCTGCATGAGGTATGGTATCTTTTTTTTTATGAACGCATTTTTCCTAGGTGATCAATCATCTGGAGGCACTTCTATTTAGTCTCTGGTTAAAGGATGTTTCTGCTTACCTTGAATGGACTGTGCTCATAGTTTTGTAGTTTGTAGAGCAGCAGGTAATGGAGGTTATGCAGATGGAACTAAGTCATCTGGCTTTAGGTACTGTGAGGCAACTGCTCCAACAGAGAGGCATTTTCTCCAGGAAAGGGAGGGACATTTGACTTGATGCCTTCTATTCTGTCCTGGGATTGGATGAGAGCATACGGGCTGGAAAGATTGTCATGACTAAGGTATGGCAACTTTTGGACCTGTTAGATCCTCTGAGGTTGGCTGATCCACCTTCGTCTACCCAAAGTTTATTCACCTTTGATCCTGGTTCCTTTGGGCTCCTTCCTTGTCAGAAGGATGAGATTAAGGACAACAAAACTCCCGCTGACCCTGGAATATGTGCAGGTTTTATGTGAGTAAAAAAGACTCAGAGTGCTGGCACTGAGGATAAGAATCTGACCGGAGAGGAATCAGAGAATTCTTTGAGAATAATCTGGAAAAATAATGTATTTAGTAAGGCTTACTTGATTTAAAGTAATCACAGAAATATTCCCTTTCCTCTTCTTTTCTCTTCATTACCCTGTTTTACACACTCACATGTTCTTCTACAGAATGTGAGTACCAAGGTAAAACAATGGCCTAGCTAAAATGTGGTTAAAACTCCAGCCCATAGAGTCCCATGGTTCACCTTGTGGGTCACATCAGACCGCCACACTCGTGGTGATGCACAAAGTATCACTTTCAGCACCCAACTCACCATAAAGTATAAACCAAGCGTTTGTTCCCTAACACTGGCATTTGAATGAGGTTGACCATAATGAAATATAGTCAGATATAGGAGCTGAAGGATTTTCTTTCCTACTTCTCATGTTCCAGGTCTATTAAATAATTGATGCTCACAACTGAATGCACAAAGGACCCATGGATATTTATGGGGTTGAACTGAAAGGCTGGGAACAGACCTTCTAATCATATGACGACATACAATTTGGAGCCATCTGACAAGAACTTAATACTGGGAAACTGAATGATATTTTGCTAAGAATGTGACTTCAAACAAACTGGTATATTTCTAAATCATAGGCAGAGTATTGAAACAGACTTAGATGTCTCTTTCTTTGACTGCATTTCCAACACCACTTACTCTAGGGTCTATTGCAAAGGCCACCCTACCTAAATCTACTCCTAGCTTTAAGACAAGGAATCACGTGTCACATAGTTGGGGCAGTAGTAGGGGTTGAAGTAACCATTGAAGAAGTTATTTTTCAGTCTAAATGTTACCTGTGTGAATGTAAAAAACCCATGCTTTTACTCCTTCATTCACTCAACTTATATTACCAGAAACTGTCAGGAAAAGAGATACAAAGATGAATTATGAATGGTTGCTCCAAAGTACAGAGATAGATAAGTAGGCAGACAGATGATAAAGAGTTAAGTGGGTAAGACAAAGGCAATCACTGACATCAATGTGGTCAGTGTAACAGGATAGGAAGGGTGGGAGGGAGACGCAAGAGGGAGGAGATATGAGGATATATGTTTATGTATAGCTGATTCACTTTGTTATAAAGCAGAAACTAACACACCATTGTAAAACAATTATACTCCAATAAAGATGTTAAAAAAAAAAAAAACAGAAAAAAACAAAACAGGACCTGGAGATAGGCACAGGCTACAACAAAGGCAATTTAGCAACATGGTTAAGGCTTTGAATTTGGTCTCAAATCCTGACTCTTCCACATACTAACTGTAGCAACTTGAGGCAACTTCCCTGTACCCTGAGCATTACTCTCCTCGCCTGTGAAAGAGAAATAATAATATTATTCACTTTTCAGAATACTTTTGAGGATTAAATTAGAACAGCTATTATCTTTTCAAGCATGGTCTGGGGACTCCCTGGGGTCCCTGAGATTCTTTCAGGGATCTGCAAGCTCAAAACTTTTTTCATAATAATGTTAAGAAATATTTACCTTTTAACTCTCCTTTTATTTTTATAACAATACTAAGATGTCATACGTGTTTTCCCTGTTATTCTTTCATGAGTGTACAGTGGAGATTTCAAGAGGCCACCTGACATGTGATCTCAACCCAATGAACGCAGGAGAAGATGGGAGAATCCAGATGTCTTCTATTAAGACATCAAAGTGATTGACAGAAATGTAATTTTGTGTTTTAAAAGTATATTATTTTTATTAACATATATATGGAACATGTTTATCATCATTTTCTCTGAACCATTATTTTTAGATGAGTTAATTAATGGATATTTTGAAGTTTTCTCAGTTTTAATTTATAATATTACAAATATTTATAGATGTGACCCACATAAACATAGCTCTTTGGTGGCCTCAAGGAAGAATGTATAGGGGGCTAAAGACCAAAAAGTTTGAGAACAACTAAATTAGAACATTGTCTGACACGTATAGGAACTATCCAAATGCTAACTGTTACTATTATTGTTAATAGGAGACCTGAAAGCTAGATGCTAGTGATGGGGATTCTGTTGGGGACTCAGAAGAGCCAATATGGTAAAGGGAACCTGAGGATTTAATGCCTAAGTTGAGTTAAAAAGAGCTGGTCTATTCTGTGTGTCTGGATTTAAGAGGTGGTTAATAAATTAACCTAGACATTGACCATATTTGCTGCATTGCATTTATCATGGTGGGGTTACAAATAGAGGTGGGATATAGTGCTGGCATTGAAGTAGCTGAGAATCTACTTGGAAAGACAAAACTTTCACATAGAAAACTCATATATAAGATTATGAAACTAGGGCTTCCCTGGTGGCGCAGTGGTTGAGAGTCCGCCTGCCGATGCAGGGGACACGGGTTCGTGCCCCGGTCCGGGAGGATCCCACGTGCCGCGGAGCGGCTGGGCCCGTGAGCCATGGCCGCTGAGCCTGCGCGTCCGGAGCCTGTGCTCCGCAACGGGAGAGGCCACGACAGTGAGAGGCCTGCGTACCGGGGAAAAAAAAAAAAAAAAAAAGATTATGAAACTAGGGCTAGTATCAGCAGGTGGATAGAAGAGGCAAAAAAGCCCAGTAAGTAGAAGAAGATTCATAGAAGGTTATCACCGAAAGGACATGTAGTTGTCCTTTAGAGCAAACACTTTATTTTTATATTTTAAAATTACATAAGTATTTCATGAATATATTTTCTACATATATATCTTAACAATGTTAAATTTTTGCAGGGTAAAATGTGAAATTGAAACTTTAGCTCTCTACCCAAGCATCCTCTCCCATCCTGAGATGATTGACATAAACAGCTTAGCAAATATCTTTCCAGACTTTTTTCTATTCATTAAATATAGAGAAAATTATAATATCAAAACTTATAGGGCTTCCCTGGTGGCGCAGTGGTTGAGAGTCCGCCTGCCGATGCAGGGGACATGGGTTCGTGCCCCGATCCGGGAGGATCCCACGTGCCCTGGAGCGGCTGGGCCCGTGAGCCATGGCCGCTGAGCCTGCGCGTCCGGAGCCTGTGCTCCGCAACGGGAGAGGCCACAGCAGTGAGAGGCCCACGTACCGCAAAAAAAAAAAAAAAAAAAAAAAAAACCAAGCCAAACAAAAGAAACTTATAGCACTTACCAAATTCCAGATATGATTCTAAACCATTGGCCTAGATCAACTCATACATCTTCACAAAATCCCGTAAAGCATTTACCATTACTAGTCCTCTTTCACCAGTGGGTGTGAGGGGAGAACCGGAGGCACAGAGAGACTGAGCAGCTCGCCCAAGGCCACAGAGCTGGTGTGGAACATGATACCCTTCACTTAGATAAACAGACAGAAAGACAGACATAAGAAGGTGTATAAAACCATAGTGTCTTAAAAATTTGTTTTTATATAAATGGGATTGCATCATCATACATGTCTCTGTATTATACACTTGCTTTTTTTTCACTCAGCAGTAAGAACAGAACCTCACTTTATTTGACTTAACCGTTTCATAATTCTTCTTGCTTGGTATTTCTTTTTTCAAATTATTTTCTACCTTTTTAATTCTAGATCATGCATTCCTGATGGGGACAATATCCCCAAAAGGGCAAAATTTAGTTTTTTTGGGGTGAAAACATTACTCTTTTTTATGTATAAGCACTGATAGATATACATACAGTTCTTCAACAGATATATTCTATACCTGTGATTAGGAAAAAAATATTAAGAAGGCTCCATAGGATAATGATAATATTCACAGTAGTAGTAATAATAACAGTAATAACAGTGGTAATAAAAAGATTGAAAGACACTGTTCTAGATGAACTTTGGAATTAGCTTGTCAATTTTACCTGCTGATTTTTGCAAAAGAAGACTGTGGAGACCAGAGAGAGGACATGACTTGACATAGGTCACGTTGCAAATTAGGAGCAGATCTGGGAAGGACACCTACTCTTGCCTTTACTTCTAGATGCTTTTTTCACTGTTCAGCCTATTCTGATTTATCTTGACACCTTGAATATGAAATCTCTCCTAGGCTTTCAGCAGCCCCTGTGCTTTGGATAGGCCCACGTACAAGTTGCCCATAACCCTCCTTCCCTAGTCCAGGGAGGCTGCATCTAAATCGGCCTGTTGACATCCATCTTCTGGCCCATCCCTTTATTTCCCCTCTTCTTCTCCCTTTCTTGGAACTGGGACAGTAAGCAATAATATTAATTGGCGCCCTCCAAATAATGGCAGAGATAAGCATGAGGCCTTCAGGTTTAGGCTTCATGCTCTACTGAAACTTACCGTAAGTTCAGAAGAGAGGAAGACCTTTGGGCTCTGTTGACGAGGAAAGGCTAAGAGATTGTAGGGTTTAGAGAAGATGAATATGGCGAGGGAAAAAGAAAATGTCCATGAACAAAAGAGGAGGGGTAAAAGGTGAAGAAATGCTGCAACTAGATTCCTTATGTCTTCTTCTCTACTTTTACATAATAAAAGGTAAACAAAACAAACAAAATTTACTTTTTCATCACATTCAATCATTCTACTTTTCCACCAGTTCATACCTCCCCTATATTTCTGCTGATCAGCAATGAAGTAAGGCTCATTGTCAGACTGTCTTTTCTTGGATTCACCTTCTTTCCAACTACCTTTGCTGCTTCTGCCTTTTTCAGGGCAGGGGAGAGGGCGAATAGAAGGACAAGGAAATAAAGGAAAAGGGGGAAAACTCTTTGACTTAGTAAGTACCATGTGTAATTCTCTCTTGGCTATTGGTTACATAATCCTTGATGCCCACAGAGCACTCTCCCCCAGGGCTCTTAAAACTCTACCTGTGATAACCAGCCAGATGTGCCCCAGTGATCCCCACTCCTGGGATTCGCCCCTGTGTAGTCCCCTACCATATTGTACCAGGATTGCTATGGAACACAAGAGAAATGAAGTTACATCACGTCCAAGATTAGTTTATAAAACACACTACAGCTTCCATCTTGGTCTCCTCCTCTCTCTCATGACTTGCTCCAAGGAAAGTCAGCTGCCAAGATGAAGCAACCCTATGGCAAGGTCAATATACTGAGGAGCTGCAGATGTGTTCTAACAGCTTTGTAGTTAAGGATGAATACAGAGCCTAAAGACCAGTCAAGGCTTCAGATGACTATAGCCCCAGCTGACAACTTGAGTACAACCTCAAAGAAACCCCGAGCCTTAGAAATTTTGCAAGATTTTGCATGTTTGCTGTTTTATGATGCTAAGTTTGGGGATAATTTGTTATGAAGCAGTAGATACTAATATACTTCCTCAGCTCTGGTCCCAGCAGTACATGCCTGGGGTTGCAGTCTCTTGCCAATGGTCCTTTCCTTATGAGTCTAACCTGGTTTTCCTGAGAAGCGTTCACTTAGTTCAAAGAAAACATGCATCCTTGGCCCGCCCTCTGGGAAAGTGCAGCTGGCTCTGAAGCCTTCTCTTCTTCACCTTGATGTTGCAGGGGGCAGGCACCAGACTCTGTAACCCCAAACTTCAATGAACGATAATCTTTCAAGCATCCTCCTGTGCTCTATTTTGGGATGGGCCTGTGTGCTAATTTTCTAGGCTGTTGTGACAAATTCCCACAAACTTGATGGCCTAAAACAACAGAAACTTATTCTCTTATAGTCTGAGGGCAGAATTCTAAAATCAGGTGTCAGTAAGGCCACGTTCCCTCCAAAGATTCTAGGGGAGAATCTTTCCTTTCCTCTTCCAGCTCCAGCATACTTGGCTTATGGCTACATAACTCCAAGGTTTGCCTCTTTCTTCACATGGACTTCTCCTCTGTCAGTGTCATTTCCTCTTCCATCTCTTATAAGGATGCTTATTGGATTTAGGGTCCACCTGGGTTATCCAGGATGATCTCATCTCAAGAACCTTAATTACACCCACAAAGACCCTTTTCCCAAGTAAGATCACATTCACCAGTTCTGGGGGCTACCATTCAACTATAGTGTGTGAGTTCCTTTACCCCAGCAGTCACCAGGTGGTAAGGAAAAAATATGATTATTCCTCGATTTCCCCTCATATAGCTTCAGGAAGTTAATAATGCACCTCTCTTTCTGTCTCATTTTGACTAGAGTTAAGGGTAAAGTGATTGTGTATTCTGGTTTACACCTCTTGACCAATGTAAGTATTCACAGTCCCTCCCCCACCTTTTCATTTTGAAAATAGTCCCAGTTGGCATAAGTTACATGAGGATCCAAATTAGGCATTTAGCCAGGTTTCACCTAGTCTTGGGGGAAGGTGAGTAAAACATTACTTTAGAATCTCTGGACTCTTAGTACCCAATAATCTAAAAGATAACAGAAAAATTGTACTTAACATACAGTTACAATTATTATTAATATTCATTTCCTGAAGAGTAACTACTCCAAAGATTTGGGGGTAACATATAGTATGTGTCATGAGGAAGAAGAAAAGGAATAGAGACTGAATATTTCAATGACTGCATTTTTTTAAAAGCAAGGCTGAAAAAGACCCGATCTGGAAAATATGTCATGAAGAATGAGCAGAGAGCTCACTCCAAAAGTCCTTTAGAATTGCAGGTTATACAAGTAATGTTTCCGAGTATCCAATCCTCAGGTATAACCAGACAAGACCAATACTGAACCCAAGCTTGGCTGCTCGCTGCTGGAAAGGCCAATACTTGAGATCAAGTGTTGCTGGAAAAGGAAAAGTTTCTTTAATCCAGAGGCCAGCAAACTGGGGAGATGGTGGACTAATGTCCTAAGACCTTCTCCATGTTACCAGTTGGGAGACAAGGTTTTAAAGACAGTGTGAGGGAAGGGGCTGAAGGGGGCCTGATAAACTCGTGCACAATTCTTGGATCGGTTGGCATTAAGGTGAAGTTTCGAGCATCACCAGTCTTATGGCTTCAACCATAAGGGTTGAAACCAGACCAAACTACCGTCTGCATGCTTGTGGTCAGCAGCTTTCAACTGGTAGGGGGCTGGCTTCCTGCAAAAACGACTTAGGACTGTGTGTCAGACCTTTATCTACATCTCAGGGAACTGGGAGTTTTATGACTCTGCTATGTGTCTGATTTATTGTCTAAAACGTCACCAGTTTCTCAGCCCAACAGCTATTCTTTGTTCCTACACCTTCATATTTCTTAATCATTAACTCTTTTTTAAAACTTCATTTTATTGGGCTTCCCTGGTGGCGCAGTGGTTGAGAATCCGCCTGCCGATGCAGGAGACACGGGTTTGTGCCCCAGTCTGGGAAGATCCCACATGCTGCAGAGCGGCTGGGCCCGTGAGCCATGGCCGCTGAGCTTGCGCGTCCGGAGCCTGTGCTCCCCAACGGGAGAGGCCAATAGCAGTGAGAGGCCCGCGTACTGCAAAAAAAAAAAAAATCATTTTGTTGAAGAATAATTGATTTACAAGCTTGTGTTAATTTCTGCTGTACAGCAATGTGATTCAGTTATACATATATATATATTCTTTTTCATATTCTTTTCCATTATGGTTTATCACAGGAATATGGAGTAGAGTCCCCCGTGCTATACAGTAGAATCTTGTTGTTTATCCATTCTATATATAATAGTTTGCATCTGCTAATCCCAAACTCCCAGTCCATCCCTCCCTCACCTCCCACCCCCTTGGCAACCAAGAGTCTGTTCTCTATGTCTCTGAGTCTGTTTCTGTTTTGTAGATAAGTTAATTTGTGTCATATTTTAGGTTCCACATTAACTTGAGCCAGCCTTTTGGGACTCAGGGGTGGCCCGGGAGACTAAATCTTTTCTACAGACAAAGGCAGGTGGAGGACACGAAGGGAGTCTGTGCTGGGAAAGCCCTATTGGGTCGTGCTTAGTTACACAGGGAAAGGATTTGGGATGTTAAAGGTAGGGGTCACTAAGTTCCATACCCCTTGCCTAAACTCATGATGGGTTAAGAGTAAGCCTGCATGTAGGGACAGGAACAATTCCAACAGGGAAAGCATGAGGCCAGGTCAGCCAAAGCCACAATCTGTGGAAAAACTGGTCTCATTGAGTTGATTCATTCCCCTCATGATATTGGGACATTTCATTCCCAACCACCAACATAGGTGGATAAGAACAGGTGAGAAGAAAATGAGCATTGTCAGTGTCCCACAACAGAGGGGCCTCTGATTTCATGATTTGTTTACTCATTTGTATTTGTATATTGAATTTTTTTACTATCTGCTCTATTCTGGTCACTTAAGAAAGATTTGCTAGGTCTCAATTTCTTCCTATGTTAAGTGAAAGTGCTATATATATCTTGTGGTTCTTAACTATTTGGGGGGATAATCACCTCTTCAATCAGCCAATTACTACTCACCCTCCAGATATTAAGTTAACTGTTACTTCTTCCAATCCTCCAGTCTGACAACACCTCATCCCACACCTCCCAGGCAAGGATAGTTACCCAGTTTATGTACTTCTTTTGCTACAGGATAACCATGATTTATTATAATTGCTTGTTTAACTGGCATCTTCTCTTCTGTACTTTAAAATGAAATAATGGTGGCTGTTTTGCTTGCTTGCTAATTTTTATTCATAGACCCGCATATATATCTAGTACTCAATAAATATTTGTTGAATGACTGGAGAAGCCTGATATATTGGTGGTTCTTAGCCATTTGGGGATCCTAGATACTTGAATAACAGGTAAAATCTCTGGACATTTTTCTTAGAAAATATCAAGGGATTCACAACCACCATCCAGTCTTAGTCATGGATTCTGGGTTAATAACCCTTAGGCTGGTTGATTTATCAAGGCTCTACCAGCCCTGACATTCTAAGATTCTATAAAATCAGAAGTCTCCAAACCTCCCAGAATCGCTGTATCCCTTGTTGCAAGAGATAAGCAGCGTCCGACACAAGCACAGTTAAATATCACACGGCTGTAATGATTGGCGCTCCCACAAAACAAAAGCCATTTCAGAGAAGAGAAGTGTAGAGTCATAAAGTCGTGGGGCTTTTGATTTGGGAAGGCCCTTCCAAATGGGCAGATAATCCAGTCAATCTCCTATTCAAAGCAAGAATCCTCTCTACACCATGCCTGACAAGAGAACACTCATACTATGCTTGAACATAGCCAGATAAATGGAATTCACAATTTGTCAGCAAGATTTGAAAACTGGTATCCCACAGCTTGCATTTAGCCTACAATCATCTTTCCCCCTCTCTCTAAGGGTGTTTTAAAATTCAGAGCATTTAACATTTTTTTTAAAAAATCCATATTTCTGGATTTCCCCACAAAATTGTGAGATTGATCAACACTGGATCCCCTTTCCTACATGGAAACACGTACAGGGCGCTCCAGTTTGCCACAGTCTGGACCACTCCCTCTTCTTAGATACCTGGTCTGATTCAGTCATGTACATTACCTTCCTATGCTCTGTAGCAGATGTTATGCTGGAGATGGAGTGGGGAGCTCTGGGTTACAGCATTCGCCAATTTCCGTAATGTAAATACTCCCACCACGGTCAATTTCAAGCTAGCAATCTGATGGCTGTCTGCTAACTTTAAATTTAACAGTTTTCTTTCACAAATCAGTACAAGTGGGTAGAGCATACCAGTTATTTGTGATCTTAAAATGTTAGAAAACCAAGTTCACTTAAGTTGAACCCAAACTCCACCTGAAATTTGCACCTACATCCCCAGATCTTCCCTCTTTATCAATACAATACATTTTAGATTTAATCATAAGACAGCCTTGCAATTATTTGTTTGTTTGTTTGTTTGTTTTGCAATTATTTTTAAAGGAGGAAGTATCACTGACTACTAACAAAGCTTCGAATTTTGTTTCTCATCTAGTGTTAATAATTAATTAAGGTGGATCATCAAAAACTGCTATTACATTAGAAGAAGACCAGGAAAGAAAACCCCAACATGATAAGAGTAGTAACTCAGAGTGGTATGCTTTTTATTTTATTCTATGTGCTCTTTATTTAGTATTTTCCAATCTTTCTACAATAAATATGCATTGCTTATGTAAATGTCCCCCTATCATACCAAAAACAAAATTTAATCATTTCAGTCTCACTACAGGTTTAGTATACAGTTAAATAAACTACACTTTGTCAGAGAGGAAACAAAATGCTCTTCATATCATGATCATTCATGAAGTCAGAATGGCACATTGGTGAATGATTTGGTAAAAATTAATCCTGTTAGCTAAATGTTCCTATGAAATAGGAAATGTGAAGGATTACAGATGAAGCTAGACACATTATGAGAGTATTTTGGTATAGGGACAGAAAGTATTAAGGTGGTGGAAGTAGGGTGGGAGAAGGGTAGTAAGCTGCATTTTAAAGAGCCAAACAATAGCCAAGACATGGAAGCAACCTAAATGTCCATCAACAGATGAATGGATAAAGAAGATGTGGTATATATACAATGGAATATTTCTCAGCCATAAAAAAGAACAAAATAATGCCATTTGCAGCAACATGGATGGACCTAGAGATTATCATACTAAGTGAAGTAAGTCCAGCAAAGACAAATATCATATGATATTGCTTATATGTGAAATCTAAAAAAAATGATACAAATGAACTTATTTACAAAACAGAAATAAAATCACAGACATAGAAGAAAAACTTATGGTTACCAAAAGGGAAAGAGGGCAGGGATAAATTAGGAGTTTGGGGTTAACATATACACACTACTATATATAAAATAGATAAAAAGCAAGGATCTACTGTATAACATAGGGAACTATATTCGATATCTTGTAATACCTATAGTGGAAAAGAATGTGAAAAAGAATAGACATATATAATCATGTATAAATGAATCACTTTGCTATACACCTCAAACTAACACAACAGTATAAATTAACTATACTTCAATTAAAAATACATAAAGGAAAAAATAAAGAGCCAGTTTCTATTTGTCATATATTTTTTTCCTGATAGAAGGGTGGTGCAAAAAGTAGCTTATGCCCTCTGTCTTGCCAGGAAACTCCCAGTAGTTATAAACTAAATTTCATCACCTTGCCAGCACCACATTTAGAAAATTTTAGAGTTCTTTGGCCTTGGGTTCATAATATCTTAAAGGTGTCTAAAGTTCTTTTGTAAATCAATTGGATCTACTCAGTGGAATCACTCACACACACACACACACACACACACACACACACACGCACGCACATATCTGATCTTCTCCCTAGCACTTTCTTTAAAATAATAGTGCCCCAGGGGCTTCCCTGGTGGCGCAGTGGTTGGGAGTCCGCCTGCCGATGCAGGGGACACGGGTTCGTGCCCTGGTCCGGGAGGATCCCACATGCCGCGGAGCGGCTGGGCCCGTGAGCCATGGCCGCTGGGCCTGCGCGTCCGGAGCCTGTGCCCCGCAGTGGGGGAGGCCACAGCAGTGAGAGGCCCGCATACCGCAAAAAAAAAAAAAAAAAAAAAAAAAAAAAAAAAAAAAAAAAAAAAAATAGTGCCCCAATAGATTTCTAAATAAAGGGAAAAAAATCTTCCCTTGTGTGATATGCCATAGGAATGATGTCTGAATTATATAGCACTCAATAAATATTAAGTCAGTTAACAAGTTCTCTGAAAATATAATTTTTAAAAATATCCCCAAGAGAAGACATTTTTACTCACAATGAATATCCAGAAAACTGACTTACAGCAGAATGATTTTCCTTACAAATAGAATAAATATACTTTTACAGCTTAAAAAAAAATGGAAGAATAGAATTGGTAGACCTACTTATGATAGTCTTTAAAGATAGGCTTGGCTGAAGTCAAATTATACTAGAAGTGGTGATATAGAAGAATTAAAGCATATTGTTTATAAAACTTTTTCTTATTTTAAAAACTGCCTGTGTAATTATTCTCATGGGTTGAAATACACAAAATAAGCTAACATCACTGAGTTAATTATAATTCTCAAAAGCACTAAAACTCACTAGTCATATTTAGAGGATTTTCAGGAACCAATTGACTCTTCTGAAAACTGGTCAGTGAAGGGGAAGAATTAAATCTATGCAATCGGTACCTCAGAATATCCAAATAGTCATGGAGAGAAAGTTCTTCACAGATAAATTTCAGGTAATAACTGCATAAGGGATAATGCAATTAAAGTATTACCATTTGGCATACCTGAATGAAATAATAGGTTATATAACTATTAAAAGCTGTTGAGACTTAGATTAAATGATAATGGAAATTCTTAAAAGTTTGGATAGGCTGGCAACACCTGAACCCCTTGTTTAATATTAACACCTCAAAAAGAGAGAACCAGATATGATGAGCTCCCCAGGTGATGCAAAATAAATTTATAACCAACTATGAAGTATTACTGCCTAAAAATAAAATCTGAAACTAGCTGAGTCCTTAGATCAAATTGTTGATAGATCAAGTTGATGATGGATTAAAGACCTAAATGTAAGACCTGAAATCATAAAACTCCTAGAAGAGAACATAAGCACAGCACTCTTTGACATAAATTGTAGCAATACTTTTTTGGATCTGTCTCATAAGGCAAAAGAAATAAAAGCAAAATAAATAAATAAAATGTAATTAAACTTAAAAGTTTTTGCACAGCAAAAGAAACCATCAGCAGAACAAAAAAACAACCTACGAAATGGGAGAATATATTTGCAAATGGTATAACCAACAAGGGGTTAATATCCAAAATATATAAACAGCTCATAGAACTTAATATCAAACAAGCAAACAGCCCAATCAAAAACATAGGCAGAGGACCTGAATAGACATTTTTCCAAAGAAGACATACAGATGGCAAACAGGCACATGAAAAGATAGCTCAGCATCACTAATCACTAATTACTAGAAATGCCAATCAAAAATGAGATATCACCTCACACCTGTCAGAATGGCTATCATCAAAAAGTCTACAAATAACAAATGCTGGAGAGGATGTGGAGAAAAGAGAACCCTTGTACACTGTTATTGGGAACGTAAATTGGTGCAGTCACTGTGGAAAGCAGTATGGAGTTTTCTCAAAAAATTAAAATTAGAACTACCATATGATCTAGCATTTCTGCTCCTAGGTATATATCTGGAAAAAAATGAAAACACTAATTTAAAAATACACATGCACCCCAACGTACATAGCAGCACTATGTACTGTAGCCAAGGTGTGGAGGCAATCCAAATGCCCATCGACAAACAAATGAATAAAGAAGGTGTGATATATATAATGGAATATTACTCAGCCATAAAAACTTCTGCCATTTGCAGCAATGTGGTGGACCTAAGAAGATATTACACTAAGTGAAATAAGTCAGACAGAGAAAGACAAATATTGTATGATATCACTTATATCTGGAACCTAAAAAATAATAAAAATGGGTATGTATGCAAAACAGAAACAGATTCACAGATATAGAGAACAAACTAGTGGTTATTAAAAGGGTGAGGGAAGGAGGGAGGAGCAAATTAGGGATATGGGATTAAGAGATACAAACTAGTATGTATAAAATAGATAAGCAACAAGATATATGGTACAGCACAGGGAATTATAGCCATTATCATGTATTAATTTTTAATGGAGTATAATCTGTAAATATACTGAATCACTATGCTGTTCACATGAAGCTAATATTGTAAAGCAACTCTGCTTCAATTAAAAATTTACCAGTCTATGGGAAATAAGAGAGGACAAGGAACATGGTAAATAACACCAAGGGGATGAGACCAGCAAAATTCAGTGTGGGAATTTTAAAGAGCAATATGACCTAGTTTCTTTAACAAATAAATTGCAAGAAAAAAAAGTTGGAGAAACTTATAGATTAAAACATATTTAACAAACATAGCAAACAGATTAAAGATGTGGATCCTGATTCAAACACTGCAACTATAAAAACTGTTGTAAGCAAAAAAACAAAAATTCTAATTATCACTGGATATTTGCTTAAATTATTATTTTTGATGTGATATGGTATTTGGTTATATATTTTTTAAAAAGAATACTTATCCTTTTCAGAAACAGACTGAAGTATTTTGGCTGAAAGTATATGTCTGGCATTTGGTTCAAAATAGTCCAGATGAATGTGGGGAGTATATATGAAACAAGATGGGCCATCTGTTGTTAAATGTTGAAGCTGAGTGATTGATATGCGGGGATGTGTTATATTACTATCTCTATTCTTGTAAGTGTATCAGTTAGCTATTATAACAGTGCTTCATAACAACCAACCACATAAATTCCCAGTAGCATATAGTAATAAATATATGTTCTTTACACTTCCGGGATCAACTGTGGATTGTCTAGGTGGTACTGCTGATCTTGGCTGGGCTTATTCATACGTCTGGTGTTGGCTAGCTGTATGACCTAGGATGGCCATGG
This sequence comes from Kogia breviceps, assembly GCF_026419965.1. NCBI lineage: Eukaryota > Metazoa > Chordata > Mammalia > Artiodactyla > Physeteridae > Kogia > Kogia breviceps. The sequence continues at coordinate 185,786,513 of NC_081311.1, read as the reverse complement.
TTGGAGCAATGAGGCGACTCAGCTTTGCGTCACAGGTCTCATTCTTCAGCAGGCTACTCAGGCATCTTTTATTGCTCTGACAGAAGTGCAAGAAGGCAAATGAAACATATAAAGCCTCTTGAAATCTAGGCTCAGAAATAGCTTCATTCTATTGGCCTCAGCAAGTCATATAGCAAAGAGGGGGAAGGGTACAACAAAGTTATGTGACAAAGGGTGTGAACGTAAGGAATAGTGGAAACTTGAGACCAGTATATGTTTGAATTTTCCATAATTTAAAATGTGTATATATGGCTATGTACAATATAGGTAATGCCAACAACTGAATAGATAAAAGCAATGCTCTGATACTAAAATGGTTTACTTAAAGCCTGTGATGTATTCAGGTTGTTTTTGCTAATTTTTTTCAGAAATTATTGATAAGATAATAATACCTACTTCACAAAAGCATTATAAGTATTAAGTTAGGTTTTGCTTGTAAAGTGCTTAGCATAGTATTTGGCACCTGAGTGTTCAATAAATGAAAATAGTAACAATAATACTACTAATTGCTACTGATACTGTTATTAGCTAAGATTCCTGATCTCTGAAAAGATCATGATTATAATATTATAACACCTCTAATTTTACTTCTAGGTCAAATGAACTACTGGATTATGTGTGCCATAACTCATTTTAAAATAATGCGTGGTAAGTAATTGTAAATATGCTGAAATATAGCTGTCAGAATATTTTTGCAACATTGTTTATGGAAGCAAAATACAAACAACAGAAAACCTGGTAACAATTTAAATGTCAGAAGAAGGAATGCTTCAATAAGTTATCATATAGACATACAAGAATGCCATGCTTTCACTGATGATAATGTTGTAGAAGTATATTTGATTATGTATAATGCAAACTTATTTTGTAAAACTATACATAATTTTTAAAATTTATGCTAAATGTTATAATTTTCCTTAAGTTTTAAGATATTCTTTTTACACTGTTTACAATAAGTATTTTAGCAGGACTAACTTTATGAAATCTAGAGTATTTGATGTACTGTTTGAGGAAATATGTGATGGAGTCCAAGAATCATGCTGTAGATGTAGATGAAACCATTAGCTACATCCACAGGTGCATAATGGATTTAAGTGTTTACACTGTTAGTGTTGGTAAGAAAACAAATTGTCCAATTGCAAACTGTTTTATGCAAACTTCTTAAAGGCTCCATGGAGTTAAAATGGTCAAATCAATTGCATGTAGCCATGGCCTCAGACCACGAGGTATGCAAAAATGAGCAAAACCTAGACCTTCTCCAAAAACATGCTCCCCTGAAGGCAAGATGGGATATAGACATTGACTAGAACTAAAAGCATGTAGGAGTATTTATGGTGGAAAAGCATTTGCCAGTATCAGGTCCAATCAAGGAGGTAAAGGGGTAAGACACACAACACAAATTAAATACGTTTTCTTAGGCTTCCAAAGGGATTGACACTTTTAAACATGTAATGACTTGTATTGACCTTTGTGAAGACAATACAAATGACGACTCCTTTTGGTCCTTTGTCTTGGAATGAGATAAATATTCCAGAGCCTTCCTGTAACTATTGGTGGAATGCTTGTCACTGGGTACCTCTGTGATTGAAAGGTTGTGGGAGGTCTGAAGAAAAATGACCAACTTACTAGCACGTAGAATAAGCACCTGGAGTTGGTTTTATATGTATGAGAAGTAGTTCATTATTTGGCTCTCCCTGAAATCACTAAGATGGCATAATATAATGATGGGAAATAGTATATTTTATATATAACTTAGACAAATGTGGTTTGCTTATCAAGCACACAATTAGTGGAATGTCTCGATTTATAGCAATTGTGTAAACAATGAACTGCCTAGTAATTATACATTAAAGTGAACCATTGACTATCTTTCAGTCATTGAAGGTCATTTGGTTAATGCAAGTTGACAAAAAATGTTAAAATGGGATTCGATTTTTAAATTTGCATATATTGTAATAAAGGGTAAGAGGATGTTCATTTTGCTTATAAGAATAAAAACCAAAACTTTAAAAAAACTCATAATTCAAAGCAAATTTACTAATTATCCTTATTACACAGTCACTGAGGTATTGTATGACTATCTGTTCATTATCATCTATTTTGAGTATTTCCTACTAGAAGAAAATTGTAGGAAGACAAATCCAGGGTTTGGAAATCAAATCATTGAATTCCAACTTTGGTTTTGTCTCTGATGTGCCCTGGCTGGAACAATAGGGGCCAATCTGGAACTTATTTTCCCACTGGCAAGAAAAAGACAATATGTACTTGCAATATGTTTTTAAGCCAGTCAAAGGAAAGTTGTTACAATTATACACACAAAGAAGATATTACTCGTAGCATTGGCACTATTAAGTACTTTTTCCAATGCAAATTAAGAACATTTAAGTTCTAAAATACATCTTATGAAATCGAATGATTTTTCACAGTCCTAGAACTGAGATTTACCTAAGTTTTGCTCCAATTTTTTCACTCACTTATTCATATTTATATTAATATGGTGGGCACCTACCATCTGCCAGGTCCTGTTCTTGGCAGTGGAGATCAAAGATGGTGAGCAAGACAAGGTCACTGCTCAATGAAACATACATCCTTAAGAGAGACAGGGGATAAGTAAACAAGTGAGTTAATTTAAGATAGTCATAAGTGCCGTGAAGAAAAAGGGAGCAAGAGAATGTCTGGGCAACCTTGACTAAAGAGTGGTCAGAGAAGACATCTCTGCAGAAGAGATACTGGAACTGAACCATGGAGAAGAAACCAGGATCTGCAGAAAAGATTTTTCAGACAGAAGCAAGAAGCCAATGCTAAGACTCCCCCGCCCCCCAACACCGGAAGTAGCATAACGGAGTACCAGAAAGTAGGACAATGCTGCCCAAATGTAATTTGTAGGGAGAGTTAGGGGGGCATGGGATTGGGAGAGTTGAAGGTTGGGTTTCTGAGCTCAGCAAAAGACAACTGAAGGATTTAAAATAACACTAATCGAGGATCAAATGGGTCCCATAAAACAATTGTCCAGTGAACAATTTTTTGTGCATTTCAGAAAAAAAATATGAATAGATGTTTTCCCCATAATTTGTAATATCAAATTACTGGAGTAGTATTTGTGTTTTACACACATTAATAGTAATTAATCTTTAAAATGGTCTCAGTATATTCCAGAAAATTTTCATCCCTTAAAGGTCTCTCTACATTCCAGAAAATCATGTTTGCACTTGTTAAAATGTGCTTTATGATCTCGTAATGCTGGGTTAAAGTGTTTCGTTAAGTGGGCTGCCATAAATTAGATTGTCTGAATACTGCAGATTACTCTATAATTTGTTTTTTGCCAAATAGATAATGCATTCAGCACATCATATTTATTAGAGCTGCTAAACTTCTACCCTTTGCTCTCTAATTAGACTTTCCTTATTACTATGTGTTTCAGAAAATATAACTGTTTTATTCCTTAAACCTAATGAGACCCAGATGGGACAGGATTAGAGTTGATCTTCAGGAGCGGGTTTACCGTTTGTTGTGTTCATCCAGATTCTTCAGCCTTGGGGGTCTGCTGCTGAATGGTAGGGTCTTGCCAAAACGCGCATGGCTACCTTTGTGTCACATGCCTGCCATTCACTCAATTCTGCCCTATTTGTCACGGTAGCAAAAGGATGTCTCAGTCAGCAACATCTGGAAAGTTACTTGAGAACATTCTTGTTGATCAGTTTATTCATCGTGAGATACATTCAGGGTTTAGACCAACTTCATGACCAGCAAGTCTCTCTGTTTTTTAAGACAGTTAGAATTTTATTTTGTCTATGCCTGAAGCCACTTGTAATTTAGAGCAACACTAACCTGCCAGGAATTTAATTGTTGAGCCCTTGTTTATAGTTTTTACTTCATATAATAAAAGTTCATCAAATGTGCTTCATCGGGATTTGGATTGGGAAAAACACATGTAGGGATTCTGGGAACTAGTGATGTTCAATTTCTTGACCTGGGAGGGAGTTATATTGTGCTCACTTTATATTTATTCACCAGGCCATACATATATGTTTTATATATTTTAGGTATAAATGTTTATTTCACATTAAAAAAAAAAATGTGGTTAATTTGAATATGCAAATGTACTGTGCATCTCTATTAAGGTGTAAATGTTTATTTCACATTTTTTAAAAATGTGGTTAATTTGAATATGCAAATGTACTGTGCATCTCTATTAAGACACAGAGCATATAACAGAGATATTATCTTTTCCCCAGTCTCAAATCAAGTCTCATGTACTCTAAATCTGCTGGTCACTTCATCCTTCAGTGATCCTATCATTTCAGGCATTTGGAGCCTGTCCACATACTTTTCTTTCCCCCATTAATACTATTCATTCTTATTCTGTTTCTTATTTTATGTGGATTCTTTTTTTCCTCCAAATTAAGATTATAAAGTTCTCAAGGCAAAGATCATTTCTTATGCTTTTCTATTTTTTGCTGAACACATTGTAGATGTTTAAGAAATACTTATTCACTAAACCTAGCAGATTTTAAATTGCTCTGTTTCTTCAGTAATGAGACCTAAAGCTAACAAATGACATTGGGGATATTTGTTCTAGTTTTAAGAAAAGAGGAGCAATACTGAGTAGCAGTCAAGAACCAGGCTCTAAGTTTGGATAGGTCTGATAGGCTTGAATTCAAATTCCTGTTTCAACGCTTGAAATTTTTACATCTTTGGGAGAGAGAAGATTTAGCTTCTTATCTTAAAATGAAAATAAAGGTACCTACTTACTGTTTTTGTAAGGATGAAGGAAAGGTAATGTACCTGGAGCATTTAGAAAGCTACTATGCATGTTGTAAGCATTCCACAAATGTAAGCCATTATTATCATTATTATCATTACTATTACTACTACTACTAATAATACCTAAATAACTTCAGCATTAACCTGTAGTCAATTCCTTATTTCAACTACACAAATAACTAAAAACTGGAAGATCACTAGAGCTATATAAAGTTTTAATATATCAAGTTTTGACATATACTAGAAAAAGGAATATAGTCAACTATATAGCCATATATCTATCCACTTGAATGGAATTTTTAAAAATTGATGGACATCTCTAAAATACTCTGCATTCACAGATGACTACTCAGTACATGGAATTCAGTGTCGTGTGCTGTGAATGGCTCTCATCCAAGAAGACTTAGTTACCAAATGCACCAGAAAGATCTTGTTATATTTCAGTTTCACCTATAACAAAATCTGTGTCACTGATTCCAAGGGCAGCAAAACATCAAGGCTCTAGGGCAGTGATTTGTGTTGGCATCTCTTTCTTCTTCATGTGCCGTATGAGATTAATTATACCCAACTATTTGTATTATGTATGCTGTTTTACCATTTATACATTATAAGGCAGAGCACTTTCAGTAATAAAAGCTACCACTTACTGAATCGGGGATGGAGATGGTGTAATGCAGCCAAGCCCTAGGAATTTTACTCTAGGAAAGTAAAAATCAGCAGTCTGCACCATCTGCCAGCATCCACATGAGCTACCCACCACTCCAACATTCCAGCAAGAAATTGGGATTTCTCATCCCAACTTTAGATTTTTTTTTCCAGTTGCTAAACTCTGACTGTTCAGCAATTTTCTGCTTCTTACCACTTACATGAGTCTTCAACCAACTTCTCAATGTCCTAATTCCTTTGTTATCCAGCCTTGCCTCTTCCTCTCTATGTACTATTATTCCCATCCAATTTAGACTTCATCTTCTATATTTAGCCTTATTCCTGGAACCTGCCATTGTAATGTGCAAGCTTGTAACGTACAGGCTTGGATCCAAGCTGTATTCCCTGCTGGGATCCTGATGTATCTGAGTATTTCTGGGAGACCCATGGGATGGTCCTTGCTCAAGTTTATTTATGTAAAGAACACATCCTAAGGATGTGGAAAAGAACTCATCTGAAGGAATGAGAAAGTCAGCACCTAGTCATTCTCAGTCATCAGAAGGGAGGAATAATCCTGAGTCAAAGTACTTGTTTTTCCTTCCTTCCTTCCTTCAGAGGTTGGAATGACCTTAGGTCATATCTCATCTAATATCCTTGAAAGCATCCTGATAGGTGATAAATGATCATCTAATTTCTGCTTAAGCATCTGTAACGCCAAGCAACTAACTATCTGAGCATATATAGTTTGGTTTCCACTCCCATTGTTTTACTGGTAGTTGAAGAAGTGAGTGGAGGAGAGAAAGGTGGAAATAGCTGTCACCTGATGAGAGGTAGGACTTCTCAGGTAGGTCACCTGTGTCCCAAGGTCAATCATCCTGCCTTAAAAGCTCTTTGACTGTTATGAGTCTTCAGGGATCTCTTGAGAATGAGGTTCCAATATGCTGTTTGAATGCTCCATGATCTTGAGTCTCAGGAAAGAACCCGAACACCAACTTGTTCATCTCCAGTGACACACTTGATAGGTACAGAAAACAAAATACCTGTTTTCATCATTTTTTCCCCATTGTCGTCTTTGTGCAAAGCCAAATCATAATCAGAGCTCACTTTATTAATTAACCATGAGAAACCACCATTAGAAATCAGAAATAACTCAAGGTTCACATGATCAATGCAAACTTTCCCTCTGGGCAGACCCACATGGGAAGCCAAATTATAATCAGAAGTTAGGCATGGATTAAGAATACGGGGTAGTAGATGACTTGAAAGTCTGATGGCTGAAGCTAAGGTTTAATGGCTGAGGCTGAGGGCTAAGAATGAAAATCTTGCCCGGGGAAATTTGCCTCTTCCACCATGCTAGTGATGGCTTTGTCCAAACCCCAAGTCTGGAGGCTAAGACTTCTCCTCTGACTCTTCATTTCTGTGTTTCCATGGCTGAGCACACCTACCTTCACTTGTTAGATATGTTAATATATTCAATCAGGTTAGAGTTAGTTCTGTAGGACTCTGCTTTAATGTCACTTCATCAGGAAACTTCCCTGACATCAATCTAAATTTAGTCCTTATGACACTGTGTCATATCAATTCGCACATTTTCCTTGACAGCAATTTTCACAATTTGTAATAGCGCATTCATTTGTGTTTTCCTTTGTTGTCTGTCTCCTGCTTAAATTTCTTAATTTGCATATCTGTGATATGATCCATTATGTATTGATCTTAAATTTAACTATCAAAAGGCAATATTTCTTTATTTCTAAACTGAGCTTGGAGCAGGATGATGGTGATGAGCTCATCAACGTAGCATCTAAGTACCCACAATATTCAAGTTCACTATTGTTGCTATGTTTCTTTACATCCTCCGTAACATCTCTGCATACTTATCACCATTTCTTGTTGGAATTCTTTGTCTGGCATCCGTGGCTCTACAATACGATGGTTTTCTGCATAACATTTTGTTTACTCTTACTTTCTCCCAACCATCTTCAAATGTGGCTATTCCTAAAGTTTTTATCATTGCTATACTCCTGTCTCGAAGACAATATACTGAATATAGTGCTTTGTGTTATACCCATTGACTCATAGAGTATGTAGTTATTGGGAACCCATTATGTGCCAAACACTGATTTAAAGAAGAGTGTGTTATGTGTCTGCAATCAAGTTGCTCACCATCCCATTGGTGAAAATAGTCACTCTACGTTTTTAAATATGGTTACTAACACAAAACGAAGTATAGTACAGCCAACAGATGAGGAAATGATTGCCATTGAAATGATAGTTTGTTACTCACAGTTTCCAAGCGGAGGCGCATGCCACTCCGTGGGGATGGGGGTGCACAGGAGGAAGCACTGTGGTTGCTCAGGAAGAAGAAAGGGAAGAGAACAGTGGGCCAGAGACTTTATTGTGACTTCCATGAGCAGGAACTGGTGAAGCAGGGTAAGAGGGCTTAGGATTGGCTAATTTGAATAAATTCAGCATGCTCTGGGGAATAAAGTCTGTTCCTAGTTGTTTAGTACCTGGCCCAGGGGTGATTAGGGCAGTTGGATAGTGGCTCTGAGTGTAAGAGCCAATAAAGGAGGTGGTGGGATGTGGGTTTTGGATCGGTTGATTTGCATTTGAAAAGCATGCTTCCGGCTTCGTTGTTTACATCTCTAGGAATTGGCTACCCTGGACGGGCAGCCTTTCCAGGGTCAGCAAGGCGCCAGATGTCTAAGCATCAAAATACAAAAAATAAAAGACTTGGTTAATATACTGTAGTATAAGTCAAGGCAGGGTAAGTTATGCTGAAGTAACACATAAATTCAAAACATCTTTATTTCCTATTCTCACAAAGTTGGCTGTGGGTCTGGTTAACTCTGCATAACTTGCCCTCATGCTGGAGCTAAATGATCCATCCTGCTTCCATCATGACACTCTGTTGCCTTAACTCAAGGTTTCCATGCTCATAATGGCAGAGAAGAGAGATTCCAGAGGACTACATAGCCTTATCCCACTGTCTAAGCCCCAAAGGGGCACATAGTCTTATTACAGTCCATTCATAGAACTACTCATCTGGCCCTGTCTGTGTATGCAAGCTGAGCTGTATCACCTCTCATTTGCCTCAAGAGTCATGGTGGGATGCTGTTGCAGAGGTGGCCATTGGCCAGTCCAAAGCTAAGGTTTGGATGGAGGACAGGACTAAACCTCAGAATACCAGCAGCGCCAGCAAGTTCTTTTACGTCAAGACCACACAAGAATAAGCCATGTGCTGCATCAGACACTGACACTAGGGCATTGACAACAGAGATCGCTGTCCAAAGGTCAGGAAAGATGAAGTACACCTCACCTGGAATAAGTGGGACCCAGGGAAAATTGAGAGACAGCACAAGAATGAGTGAATCCATGCTCTGGGCTTTCTCCTGTAGCCAAGGTGCCAGTTGGGGAGAAGAAGGGAAGGAATAGGCAATTGACAATTACCCCAAAGAGACTGAGTTAGCTCAGAAGAGGCTGGGTGTCAAATCAAAAATGGATGCAATTACCCTGAATGGGCAGTTGTCTTTTCCCACTCCCAAGCAGAAATATGGGCTCCAAAACTAAGCTGAGTTAATTAATAAATAATAAAAGAAAGTTATATTTAGCACACCCCAATTTGTAACTATTACCTTTAAAACAACCCTACCTGTGTCTAGTTTAATTTTCATTTATCATAAATGAAGTTACCACTTTTTACCCAGAATCAAAATTCGGTAGTAAGTAGGGAGGGGGGGTCATCTATGTTGATGTATAGTAACCCTACATTTCAGCCATTCACAAGCACCTTGCATTTTCATTTGACAAATATTTATTGAGCATAATTATGCTTCAGAAAGTGTGTAAGGCTCTAAGGATACAATAATGAACAGAACATACATATTCCCTGCACTTAGAAAGCTTATGGTTTACAAGGAGACATTTTTTAAAAATTGCTCAAATAATAAATTAATTACAGTTATAGTAAATGCTATGAAGAAGAAGGTCCCAGGGCTATGAAGTGTATAACAAAGGAATCTGTTGCACAAGTCTGCTTCTTCTGACCTCTTTCTCTTGCCCTCTGTCTAGCATGCCCTTCCCTTATTTCTGTGTATTAAAATCCCCAAGCAGCCTCCCACATAAACCCAAGTTTTCCTACGTGAGATCTTCCTTACTTATCTCTACAGGAAGCACCTTCCCTTCACATCGGTTACCACTTTCCTCATCTAAGACTGAACTGAGTTGCCTACATGAGAGGGTTTTTAAAAACTTCTCTATATGGCAGGGAACAGGCTCTTGCACAACTTTAGAAACCTTCTGCCTAGCATGATGCCTTGCAAATAGAGATTCGCAACAAATATTTGCTAACTAAATAAATCATGTGCAAATCCAAATTAGTCAATTCTGTCTCTTATGTATTTATGTATACGGAAAATCTATTTCTATAATGTTAATGTTGTTTCTTGTTGAATTAATTATATATGCCCAATATGGGGTATTCAAATAAAATGTTACTTTGTATTTCTCTAAAAGGTAATAGTCAATGTATGTATAGTGTTGTCAAATTCAGAATGGCATTTCTTGTTTTTTCATGCTGTGTATTTTAAAAGTTGTCCAGTTGACCCTTGAACAGTGTGCGGGTTGGAGCACCCACCCTCTACATAGCTGAAAACCAGCGTATAACTTTACACTCAGCCCTCCACACCTGTGCTTCGCATCTGTAGATTCAGCCAACCTCAGAGAGTGCCAAGCTGTGGTTCTTTATTGAAAAAAACCCTTGTATAAATGGACTTGTGCAGTTCAAACCCATATTGTTCAAGGGTCAACTGTATATACATGTAGTAAAGAATGTCAATAGGACATTAGGATACAAGAGAGAAGCAAGCTGCCTTCATTCCCCAGAGCCTCATTCAAGTTCTTTTATCCACAGGATCTCATTAAAGCCTCAGAAATCCCTTGTGAGTGGGCATTACTGTTGCCTTAATATTCTGGATACAGGGCCCATTTGGCTCCCAGAACTTAGTGATTAGAGCAAAACTGTCACATCATGGAAGAGCTGCACCTTCCCCATGCTCTTTTACCTAAATGACCTCTTCTCACAAGAAAAGCCCCTCCTTTGTCACAGTTTTCATTTCCTTCACTAGTACCCCAGAGGCCATCTGGTTGGTTTGGAAGATGAACTTTTTACTCATTCATCCATGTCTCTATGAACCAGACACTGTGCTAGATACTAGGGCTAGAGTGCCGAGCCCAAAACAGATTCAGTCCTTACCCATGATCATGAAGGTCTCGCTCTGTGGTTCAAGAGGTGTGTGGAAATAAGTGAGGACCACTCAGATGAGAATAAGCAAGGCTATCTATTCAGGGTTTGCCATAGCAAGGGAGGCAGCCACCATCACTTGCATTTGGCAGAGACTCAAAGGCAAGCAGAGGAGTGGGGAAGCTTTGTAGTGGACAAAGGGAAGGCTTCAGGTGTGCCCCGACTCGAGGCTGTTGGCCTGAGGAAGCCCAAGGCAGGACGACTAGAAACGGGGAGTCCTACGTGATTGGTTACAGGTGTGCATTTGGCTTTCTCCAATTGGTCCGATGTTGAAAGCTGGGGCAAAAGTTAGGGAAGCTGTTATTAATCAAGACAGTAATGTTTTGAGCTGATGATTACAGGGACTATCGTTTGGCTCTGTGGACTAGTTATTCCAGATGATAGTTTGACTTCTTGGATTGGTGACTGTAGACAGGTTGGCTTCCTGTCTGGTCACTGTGGATTGTAGGTCTGAGCTCTATATTCATACATAATCTGGCCGTGGTCTGTTTGTATATTCATTCTCATAGGTATATTTGACAGATTTTCCTCAAAACCAAAAGAAAATGGGCTGTTTTCTATAAGTTCATTTCTAAGTTGACAAATGGGGCTTTCAAGCATATTTTCCCGCCAAAGAGCCAATGAATAATAGTTTTCCTTTAATGATAATTCAGTATATGCCAGGCTCAGCCTGATCCACATAGCCTCTCATTCAATCCTCATAATGATGCTATGTGATATATGTTAGTGTTCCCATCTTACAGATGAAAATGCTGAGACACAAAGGGGTTAAGAAACTTGCTCAAGGCCCTCTGGGTTAGAAGTGTAGGAGCAGGGATTTCCCCTAAGTCAATCTGACTCTAAACCTTTTGATTTTAACCAATGTACAGTTGTCTCTGTACTACTGTTTCCCTAAATGGGCCTCAATATACAACAGTTCCCTTCTTATAAAGTCATAGTATGGCTGTGGCCACCCACACTGTTGCAGGGTGAAGGACAGGGCCAGAGTCAGCAGGGACGCTGAGGACAGAGTAAATGGATGGCCCCCCCCAGGAGTACAAACATCAAATACAAACACGAAGGGGCTTTGGTGGACAAGGGCACGGTCCTCCTGCGGAACAGATCATATTTAAGATCAGCTGTTCACAGTCAAGGATAGCTTTTTTTTTTTTTTTAATCCCGACATTTCTCTGGTCCAAAGTAGACTGTATGTGTAATTGGCTTTAGGTACCACATAGATGGCAACAATGTGGCATGGACCTTCCATCACTACCATTCCTGTGCCCCTGTCCCCTGCAGTATAATGGCCTAGTAATCCCTGTGTACTGCTACTTTCCACCATTTTTATACCTTTCTTATTTACAATTATTTCTTTGCTTTCCAAGCATGGGAAGGGGTCATTTGAGCACAAGCCTTTGCACACAGTGGGCATTCAATACATTTGGCAGGTGTACCAAGAAAGGAAATGAAAAACATTGTGATTTTTCTTGCCTGAAACACAACTCGCCGAAGTCCTGGAAACCTAAATTATAACTTAAGTCAATAGTTTGCCCTTAAAGGGTATTTTTCATACGTTCATAGCATGAGAAATGAAATAATAAGAAAATTCTCTTTAGATATCATGTATAATATTGTTTTCCAGTGATTTGCTTTTTTTTCTTGTAATGAAAATTCTAACACTGTTGAGGTGATATAAATGTGTTGTTTACTTTAAACTAATCTTAAACATGTCCAACAACGTTTCTCAAGAATGTTATTGCCCTCTATTTATCTTAAAACAATCCTAATAAAGAAGCATAACTATTATCAGGGTGTGATTGTACAGTAGGGTCTTGACGTCTTGTTACATCATAATCTTAACATTCCATTTGTAAGAAGGGACAAGCAACCTTATTGTTCCAGTATAACTAAACAAGGCACTTGGGAGACTTCATTAACTCTCATAGGGCACTGATGTCCCATTTAGTAAACTACAGCTCCAGTGTAACAAGTAGTATTGTCCTTAAAGTTCCCAATGGAACCACCTTCTTAGCTCAAGTCTGGAAATATCACTAATCAGTTGGGAAATCCTGACATGGGATGACTGAAGATTGGCCATATCGTGGGCATTTCTCTAACAAGATGGGCCATCACATCTTAATCCACACCTGTGTAGTGGATCTGGGCTGGAAGTGAAACCACTCCATAGCAAGAGGATATTAAGTATGTTTTTTTCAACGCACAAATTGTCAATGGGTGATGGCGTCTCACTCATTTATCTGTTCTCTCCCTCACTCAGCCCTCCCATGGCCAAAACCCAACTTTTTCATGACAATTTCCAAGGATCAACTTACAGAGAAGTGTCCCTTTGCCATCAAAGTCACGACTTCTGAGTCTGGCTAAGACAACCATCAGTAATTCAAGTATCTGAGCTTATTCTTCATGCTGGATCCTGTGCTGACTCTTCTGCTCCAGGCTGTCCAAACTGGCTCAGGCCACCTGCACACCAGACACCTGACCCATTCTCATTTTAATCCCAAATCCATCCAGGTCCAGCTTTTTGGTCCTGTTTTCCAACCCATCCTCAGTTCCTTGCTCTATATCAGGATTTGGTATTTGAACTTTCTCCAACAGGCTTGGCTGTTCTTCTGGCTCATGTTGTGCTAGAAAATATAATAGAAAACCCATCTTTCACTCTGCAACCATAGAAACCAGTCCTAGTGCTAGCCATTTAATAGCTACATCAATGGGAGCAGCCCCAGAAGTGTGGGAAAGGAGAGTACACAGAGCCTATGGGTCAAATTGAAGTATCAAGTTCAAAGATAACATGGAGGGGGGGACCTTCAAGATGGTGGAGGAGTAAGACATGGAGATCAACTTCCTCCCCACAAATACATCAAAAATACATCTACATGTGGAACAACTCCTACAGAACACCTACAGAACTCTAGCAGAAGACCTCAGACTTACTCAAAAGGCAAGAAAATCCCCATGTACCTGGGTAGGGCAAAAGAAAAAAACAGAGACAAAAGAATAGGGACAGAACCTGCACTTCTGGGAGGAAGGTGTGAAGGAGGAAAAGTTTCCACAAACTAGGAAGCCTCTTCACTGGTGGAGATGCGGGTTGGGCAAGGGGGACACTTCGGAGCCACGGAGGAGAGCACAGCAACAGGGGTGCAGAGGGCAAAGCAGAGAGATTCCCGCACAGAGGATCGGTGCCGACCAGCACTCACCAGCCCGAGAGGCCTGTCTGCTCACCCACCAGGGCGGCCGTGGGCTGGGAGCTGAGGCTCACACTTTGGAGGTCAGACCCCAGGGAGAAGACTGGGGTTGGCTGAGTGAACACAGCCTGAAGGGGGCTACTGCGCCACAGCTAGCCGGGAGAGAGTCCGGGAAAACGTCTGGACTTGCCTAAGAGGCAAGAGATCATTGTTTCCGGGTGCATGAGAAGAAGGGATTCCTTCCCCGTTTGCCCACAGAAGGCAGAGCACCACCTCAACAAGCTCCAGAGAAGGGGGTGAGCCACAACTATCAGCTCGGATCCCAGAGACAGGCATGAAATGCTAATGCTGCTGCTGCAGCCACCAAGAATCCTGTGTGTGAGCACAGGTCACTATCCACATACACCGCCCCCCCCCCCAAGAGCCTGTGTAGACCTCCATTGCCAGGGTCCCGTGATCCAGGGGCAACTTCCCCAGGAGAACAGTGCCTCAGGCTGTTGCAATATCATGTCAGACTCTGCCACCGCAGGCTCACCCCACATTCCAGTTATAACTACCGTACCGCTTCCTCCCCACAGCATGAGTGAGCAAGAGCCCCCTAATCATCTGCTGCTCTAACTCCATCCTCCCTGGACAGGAACAGATGCCTGAGGGCAACCTACACACAGAGGTGGGGCCAAATCCAAAGCTGAACCCCAGGAGCTGTGCAAACAAAGAAGAGAAAAGGAAATCTCTCCCAGCAGTGTCAGGAACAGTGGATAAAATTCCCACAATCAACTTGATGTACCCTGCATTTGTGGAATACCTGAATAGACAACGAATCATCCCAAAATTGATGCGGTGAATTTTAGGAGCAACTGTAGACTTGGTGTTTGCTATCTGTGACTGATTTGTTTCTGATTTTTATGTTTTTCTTAGTTTAATTTTTAGCACTTGTTATCTTTGATGGATTTGTTTATTGGTTTGGTTGCTCTCTTCTTTTATTATTATTTTTTAAAATTTAATATTTTTTTATTTTTCTAAATTTATTATTTCTTTTTTTCTTCCTTTTCTTCTGAGCCATGCAGCTGACAGGGTCTTGGTGCTCTGGCCTGGTGTCAGGCCTGAGCCTCTGAGGTGGGAGAGCTGAGTCTGGTACATTGGTCACCAGAGACCTCCCGGCCCCACGTAATATCAATCAGTGAGAGCTCTCCCAGAGATCTCCATCTCAATGCTAAGACCTAGCTCCACCCAATGGCTGGCAAGCTCCAGTGCTGGATGCCCCATGCCAAGCAACTGGTAAGATAGAAACACAACTCTACCCTTTAGCAGAGAGGCTGCCTGAAATCATACTAAGTTCACAGTCACACCAAAATACACCACTGGACACAGCCCTGCCCACCAGAAAGACAAAATCCAGGCCCACCCACCAGAACACAGACACCAGTCCCCTCCACCAGGAAGCCTTCACAAGCCACTGAACCAATCTCACTCACTGAGGGCAGACACAAAAAACAACGGGAAATATGAACTTGTAGGCTGTGAAAAGGAGACACCAAACACAGTGACTTAAACAAAGTGAGAAGACAGAGAAATATGCAGCAGATGAAGCTGCAAGTTAAAAGTCCACCAGACCAAACAAATGAAAAGGAAATAGGCAGTCTACCTAAAAAAGAATTCAGAGTAATGATAGTGAAGATGATCCAATATCTTGGAAATTGAATGGAGAAAATACAAGAAATGATTGACAAGGACCTAGAAGAAATAAAGAGTAAACAAACAATGATGAACAACACAATATATGAAACTAAAGATTCTCTACAAGGAATCAATAGCTGAATAACTGAGGCAGAAGAACAGATAAGTGACCTGGAAGATAAAATAGTGTAAGTAACTACCACAGAGCAGACAAAGAAAAAAGAATGAAAAACATTGAAGACAGTCTCAGAGACCTCTGGGACAACATTAAACGCACGAACATTCAAATTATATGGGTCCCAGAAGAAGAAGAGAAAAAGAAAGGGACTAAGAAAATATTTGAAGAGATTATACTTGAAAGCAGGACCCGTATATATGCTGTCTACAAGAGACTCACTTCAGTTCTAGGGACACATACAGACTGAAAGTGAGGGGATGGAAAAAGATATTCCATGCAAATGGAAATCAAAAGAAAGCTAGAGTAGCAATTCTCCTATCAGACAGAATAAACTTTAAAATAAAGACTATTACAAAAGACAAAGAAGGACACTACATAATGATCAAGGGATCAATCCAAGAGGAAGATATAACAATTGTAAATATTTATTCACCCAACATAGGAGCACCTCAATACATAAGGCAAATGCTAACAGCCATGAAAGGGGAAATCGACAGGAACACAATAATAGTAGGGGAATTAAACACCCCACTTTCACCAATGGACGTATCATCCAAAACGAAAATAAATAAGGAAATGCAAGCTTTAAATGACACATTAAACAAGATGGACTTAATCGATATTAACAGGACATTCTATCCAAAAACAACAGAATACACTTTCTTCTCAAGTGCTCATGTAACATTCTACAGGATAGATCATATCTTGGGTAACAAATCAAACCCTGGTAAATTTAAGAAAATTGAAATCGTATCAAGTATCTTTTCTGACCACAATGCTATGAGACTAGATATCAATTACAGGAAAAGATCTGTGAAAAGTACAAATACATGAAGGTTAAACAATACACTATGAAATAACCAAGAGATCACTGAAGAAATCAAAAAGGAAATCAAAAAATACCTAGAAACAAATGACAATGAAAACACAATGACCCAAAACCTATGGGATGCAGCAAAAGCAGTTCTAAGAGGGAAGTTTATTGCAATAAAATCCTACCTCAAGAAATAAGAAAAATCTCAAATAAACAACCTAACTTTACACCTAAAGAAATTAGAAGAACAAAAAATCCCCAGAGTTAGCAGAAGGAAAGAAATCATAAAGATCAGATCAGAAATAAATGAAAAAGAAATGAAGGAAACAATAGCAAATATCAATAAAACTAAAAGCTGGTTCTTTGAGAAGATAAACAAAATTGATAAAACTTTAACCAGACTCATCGAGAAAAAAAGGGAGAAGGCTCAAATCAACAGAATTAGAAATGAAAAAGGAGAAGTTAACAAATGACACTGCAGAAGTACAAAGGATCATGAGAGATTACTACAAACAACTATATGCCAATAAAATGGAAAACCTGGAAAAAATGGACAAATTCTTAGGAAAGCACAACCTTCCAAGACTGAACCAGGAAGAAATAGAAAATATAAACAGACCAATCACAAGCACTGAAATTGAAACTGTGATTAAAAATCTTCCAACAAACAAAAGCCCAGGACCAGATGGCTTCACAGGCAAATTCTATCAAACATTTAGAGAAGAGCTAACAACTATCCTTCTCAGACTTTTCCAAAATATAGCAGAGGGAGGAACACTCCCAAACTCATTCTATGAGACCACTATCACCCTGATACCAAAACCAGACAAAGATGTCACAAAAAAAGAAAACTACAGGCCAACATCACTGATGAACATAGATGCAAAAATCCTCAACAAAATACTAGCAAACAGAATCTGACAGCACAGTAAAAGGATCATACACCATGATCAAGTGGGGTTTATCCCAGGAATGCAAGGATTCTTCAATATGTGCAAATCAATCAATGTGATACACCATATTAACAAATTGAAGGAGAAAAATCATATGATCATCTCAATAGATGCATAAAAAGCTTTTGACAAATTCAACACCCATTTATGATAAAGACTCTCCAGAAAGTGGGCATAGAGGGAACCTACCTCAACATAATAAAGGTCATATATGACAAACCCACAGCCAAGATTGTTCTCAATGGTGAAAAACTGAAACCATTTCCTCTAAGATCAGGAACAAGACAAGGTTGCCTACTCTCACCACTATTATTCAACATAGTTTTGGAAGTTTTAGCCACAGCAATCAGAGAAGAAAAAGAAATAAAAGGAATCCAAATCAGAAAAGAAGAAGCAAAACTGTCACTGTTTGCAGATGACATGATACTATACATAGAGAATCCTAAAGATGTTACCAGAAAACTACTAGATCTAATCAATGAATTTGGCAAAGTTGCAGGATACAAAATTAATGCACAGAAAACTCTTGCATTCCTATAAACTAATGATGAAAAATCTGAAAGAGAAAGTAAGGAAACAATCCCATTTACCACTGCAAAAAAAGAATAAAATACCTAGGAATGAACATACCTAAGGAGACAAAAGACCTGTATGCAGAAAACTATGACACTGATAAAAGATATTAAAGATGATACCAACAGATGGAGAGATACAGCCACTATGGAGAACAGTATGGAGGTTTCTTAAAAAACTAAAAATAGAACTGCCATATGACCCAGCAATCCCACTCCTGGGCATATACCCTGAGAAAATCATAATTCAAAAAGAGTCATGTACCACAATGTTCATTGCAGCACTATTTACAATAGGCAGCCCATGGAACCAACCTAAGTGTCCATTGACAGATGAATAGATAAAGAAGATGTGGTACATATATACAATGGAATATTACTCAGCCATAAAAAGAAACGAAACTAAGTTATTTTTAGTGAGGTGGATGGATCTAGAGTCTGTCATACAGAGTGAAGTAAGTCAGAAAGAGAAAAACAAATACCACATGCTAACACTTATATATGGAAACTAAGAAAAAGAACAAAAAAACAAGTTTTTGATGAACCTGAGGCAGGACAGGAATAAAGTCACAGACTAAGAGAATGGACTTGAGGACATGGGAGAGAGAAGGGTAAGCTGGGATGAAGTGAGAGAGTGACATGTACCTATATACACTATCAAATGTAAAATAGATAGCTAGTCGGAAGCAGCTGCATAGCACAGGGAGATCAGCTCGGTGCTTTGTTACCACCTAGAGTGGTGGGATAGTGAGGGTGGGAGGGAGACACAAGAGGGAGGGGATATGGGGATATATGTATACATATAGCTGATACAGCAGAAACTAACACAACATTGTGAAGCAATTATACTCCACTAAAGATGTAAAAAAAATAATAAAAAAATAAAAGTAAATGTAAATAAAAAATTTAAAAAACTAAAAGGCTGCCTAATGTATAGGAGAAGATATTTGCATACAATATATCCGATAAGGGGTTAATACCCAAAACTATAATATATACAAATAACTCACACAACTCAACATCAAAAAATTGAACAACTCAGTTAAAAAATGAACAGATGATCTGAATAGACATTTTTCCAAAAGAACACATACATGTGGCCAACAGTCACATGAAAAGATGCTCAAGGTCACTAGCCATCAGGGAAATGCAGGTCAAAACCATAATGAGCTATCACCTCACACCTGTCAGAGTGGCTATTATCAAAAAGACAACAAGGATTGGAAGGATGTGAAGCAAAGAGAATCCTCCTACACTGTTGGTGGGAATATATCAGTAAATTGGTGTGGCCAGTATGGAAAACCGTATGGAGATTCCTCAAAATTTAAAAATAGAACTATAACATTATCCAGCAATTCCACTCCTGGATATTCTATCAAAGAAAATGAAAACGCTAATTAGAAAAGATATATGTTCATTGCATCATTATTTACAATAGCCCAGATATAAAAACAACCTAAGTATCCATCAATAGATGGACGAATAAAGAAGACGTGAGAATATCACTCAGCCATACAAAATAATGAATACTTGTCATTTGTGACATGGATGGACCCAGAGGGTATTTTGCTAAGTGAAATAAGTCAGACAGAGAAAGAGAAATACTGTATGATTTTACTTATATTTGGACTCTAAAATCAAAACAAATGAACAAACATAAAAAAGAAACAGAGTTATAGATACAGAGAACAAAGAAATGGTTGCCAGAAGTGATGAGGGAGGAAAGAAATAGGTGAGGGAGATTAAGAGGCACAAACTTCCAGCTGCAAAATAAATGAGTCATGGTTATGAAATGTTTAGTGTGGTGAATATAGTCAATACCTATGTAATATCTTTGTATAGTGACATATCATAAGTAGACTTATCATAGTGACCTTTTTTTTTTTTTTTTTTTTTATGGTACGCGGGCCTCTCACTGTTGTGGCCTCTCCCGTTGCGGAGCACAGGCTCCGGACGCGCAGGCTCAGCGGCCATGGCTCACGGGCCCAGCCGCTCCGCGGCGTGTGGGATCTTCCCGGACCGGGGCACGAACCCGTGTTCCCTGCATTGGCAGGAGGATTCTCAACCACTGCGCCACCAGGGAAGCCCCATAGTGACCATTTTTAAATGTGCAGAAAGATTGAATCTCTGTGTTGTATAACAGGAACTAGCATAGTGTTGTAGGTCAATTCTATTTCAAAAACAAAACAAACTCATAGAAAAAGAAATCATATTTGTGGTTACCAGAGGTAAGGGGTGGGGAGAGGGGGAATCAAATAATGACAGTTAATAGGTACAAACTTCCAGTTAAAGATAAATAAGTACTAGCAATGTACTGTACAACATGATAAATATAACACTGTTGTATGTTATATGTGAAAGTTGTTGAGATTAAATCTTAACAGTTCTCATCACAAGGAAATTTTTTCTAATTCTTAATGTTGTATCTATATAAGATGATGGATGTTCACTAAACTTATTGTGAGAATCATTTCATGATGTATCTAAGTCAAATAATTTTACTGTGTACTTTCAACGTAACAGTGCTTTATGTCAATTATACCTCAATAAAACTGGAAGAAACGAAAAGATAATATGGAATTTCTGTCGATGGCTCAGTGTAGAAAATTAAAATATAATAAGGGTTTTGATACTTATTTCCTCTCGTGTGTTGCAGCTGTGAAGTTTTAAAACCTGTAACTAGCATTTTAATTAATGTGAGAAATGGGATGTAACCATTTCTAGACTAGTCTGTAGCTCTTCCAGTTTTAGAAAGGATGTTTATTCTGCAGTAAACTTTTTGAAAGTCCTTTTCAAACACCCAACTCATGGAATTGACATCCTGCAAAATGTCACTTCATCCTGGCATTTCTATCCAATGACAAGACAATTTTCATGTTGATAAAAGATGGAGGAACTCCTTTCTGATTGTTGACTCAATTGTTGGTGATCTAACATGAGTTTTAGTGTATACAGTTAACACCATCAGTCTCCATTCCATCGCCTAAACCTACTGCCTGTAGAAGATAGCTGCCTCATTAGAATCACAAAGTTGAGCCAAGGGACTCTGGGCTACACTGAGGAAGGCCAATCCCTTCTTCTCCACCAACCTGTGCCCTACTTTTTGAGAATATAATTTTCACCTTAATAGAGGAAGCCAGCATTCAAAAGAATTTTGTCTAGAATGGGTAATACTCAGAGATTACAATGGCTTTCTTAACCCCAAGAGAACTGTTCATTTAAAGGGTCAGGATCTCAAAAGGATTAAATGGGCTAAAGAATATAAGAATGCTTTATAAAGTACAGATTTTACATGAAAAAAAAGAATGAACGGACACATTCCATTTGGACATCACTGTTATGGAAATCCTGCTGGGTTGCCTAAGTGTCCCCTCTACGAAGAAGCTTACAATGAGTCCCAGGACTTAACTCTCTTTTCTGCTAACCTACAGAACCACAATTTGACATTTCATATACATACCCTGTCACACGGCATGCCTATTTTGTCTCAGACCCTTGCGGGCAAGTATCATGTATCCCCACAAAATAAACACTGGATGCATTTGTTGATCAAGGGATCACGAAGAGATACATTTGTTGGACAGGGAATTCTTAGCCACATCTGATGCATACATGTTCTTGCAGCCCATCTCACTTCTGCTTTTAGACTTGCTGACACCAACATCCCAGGGTAGCCGTGAGCAAAAAATTCGATAATGCATGTGGAAATTTGTTGTAGGCTGTAAACTGCAAACTGACTGCAAAAGATTACTGTTGCAGGATTACAATCAAAAGTCCAAAAAGGAATATGTCTATAAGATGAATTTAGATGATCCATCAATCCTCAGTTAGATAGAGCATTATTTCTTTCCTCCAGATGAGAAGTGGTGAGGTAGAATACAGTATGCTCTGGGATTCAGAAAATCTGGGTTCAGATTCTGGATTGGCTATTGGCTTTGTGTCTAGTCTTCAGGTTTTTTTTCTTTCTAAATTCTCTTGTTTCTACAGGTAAACAGAATGTAACATTTTGCTTTCAGTCCTTTCATTTGCACAGTGTCAGGGAAAACAACGGAAGAATATTCCATAGGAAATCCACCAACTTTTTTCACTTTTATTAGAGTGGAGGGGAAAAAAAACAATTTATTAATAAGCTCTCTCTGATTCCAGTCTTGTTACAGAAGGAGATAGGGAGAAGGGGAACATTTCATGAATAAGCCATCACACAAAATAAAAGCATATATGATGTTTAGAAAATGCCAGTTTCTCAAACTTAACCATGGTCTTTCATTCTGAAATTCTTCTGATATTGAATTCTCCCTATTAACATAGATAATTCCAAAATTATTTTTATCAGAGCCCTTACTAGGTATGTGGCACGAGATACTTGGCAATGGAACAAGAATTAAAAGTTCAATGTAAAGAATCTCAGTTTAATCTAAGGAGAAATTTCATGAGTAAATTACACAAACATTACCTGGTATAGGAGCTTAGGGGAGGGATGATATTTCAAACTGAGATGCCCAGAGAAAGCTTTACAGAAGATTTTGATACATGTTAGAGTGTATTAAAGAATGTGAAAAGTACATCGATTAGGGGATGCCAAGAGTAAGAGTGCAAAGGTGGGCACATACAAAGGATGTTTTTCTGACAGTGAGTAAAGCAGCCAGATTGCAGAAGAAGGTCAGATAAGGTGGTGGTGGGAGATAAGGCTTGAAAAACAGGTTAGCCCTAACTGGGGATGACATTGAATGACCTTGAATGGATGAACTTCAGAGGAATTTATCCTTTAGGCAATAGGAACAGATTCAAAACTTTTTAAAAAGACCGTAATGGATTGAAACGTTTTAACTCTAAAAGTTTCCGTCATTCATCAGAATGAGCTTAAAGAGGAGAGAGTGACAAGAAGCAGAAAAATTAACACATTTTTTCCCAAAGGCCAGGTCTGCATTGACAAAGTCCTGAACCGGGTGGGTGGCACGGGAATTGAAAGAAAGGCAGAGAAGCAAAACACTGGGAAGGCAGAATTGTCTGGGGAGGAGCAACAAGTGAGAGAAACAAGACACAAATGCCTGTGAGGTTTTAGGGCTGGGAAATTAAGCAAGTTGGTGGTACTCTTATAAAGAAGAGAAAGTGCGGGGAAGCAGGCATGTTTCGAGGAGGCTAACCAGGTCTTCAGTTTTTTAGACAGTGAATTTGGATAGTGCAAAGAGAGTTTAGGAGGAGGTGAGTGTTGGTAGAAGTGCCAGGGGGTGATCATCTTTGTCAAGAGTAAATGTCAAGGGAGTGCCATTATCCAGGGTTGAGAACAGGAGACTAGTCAGACCTGCTTTGCACTCACTAATGTGTGAACTTGGCCTGGAGCAGGAGGGCTTGGATTCTGGGGGGAGACCTGCTGGCTTTATCTCTCAGTCCTGCCACATGCTGATTGCTATGACCTCAGGCAAGTTACTTAATCAGCTGTGCCTCCGTTTCCTCTCCTGTAAAAATAGTCAATAATAGAGTCCACCCTCAGGACAAAGGAAACAAGTCTATGTAAAGTGTTTGGGGCACACTAAGCTGTTTTTATTGCCTTTGCTAAGCTATTTTTATTACTTTTGTTAAGGCTTGTTTTTCTGATGTGCAAAATTAGGATTGTAATAGTACTTATTTATGGTCAGACTGTGAGAATTAAATAAGAAAAATGTATGCAAAGCTCTGGGCAAAATGACTAGTCTATAGCAGGAGCTCACTTTGAATAACTACTTAATGTGACCACTGAAGAAATATCTATCATATGCCCACTACGCACCAGACACTTTCCTGGTGACTTCAGGTGTGTCAGTGAAGGAAAGTGACAAGACACTCGCATCCTAGCAGGGAGAGACAGGCATGGAACAAATGGTAATATAATGCTGTGGGCAAAAAGCAAAGCAGGTCCAGGACATTAGGAAGAATGTGAGTTGGCTTAGTCAGGGTGGTGAAGAAACGTCTCCCTGAAGAGGTGACTTTTGAGCAGAGCTTTAGCTGAATAAAATGAGAAAGCCAAGCAGGAATCTGAGGGGAACAGTTTCTGGACCCAGTCAACCACTCCTATGCCCTGTCTCTTCAGGCAGATGCCTGCTGGGACACCGAGGAGGGAGACGGGGGAGGTGAGGTCTAGTGAGGGCAGGTTTTAGAGAAGAGTGCAGTCCAACAGAAGTAAAATGCAAGCTATATATGCAATGTTAACTTTTCTAGCAGCTACATTTTTAAACAGTATAAAGAAATGGTGAAGTTAACCCATTTCTCCAACACATCATTCCAACACAAAATCACTGTAAGAAGTATTATCCAGAAATGTATATTCTCCTCCCTCCCTCCCTTCCTTCCTTTCTTTTCTCCTTCTTTTCTTTCTCTTTGAAAGCTGATGGGCATTTTCCACTTACAGCACATCTCGATTCAGACCAGCCAAATTTCAAGTGCTCACTTGCCAAATACGGCCATGGCTACCATCCTGGATGGTGCAAATGTAGAACACAGAGCGCTGTAGTTCATGGACAGGAATTTGGATTTTATTGTAAATGGAATAGGAAGCCATTGGAGGGTTGAGAGCTGGGGAAAGTGTGTGTGTGGGGGGGTGTGAGGTGACAAGATCTGATCTAATCTTTAAATTGTCACACAATAGATGTCTCATTAAGGATGAATCCTGTTTTATACACTTGGTTAAAGGAGAACTATCTCCCTGATTTATTTCTTTAAGATCAAATTAAATCCAGTTCCAAACTCCATCTACTGGGTTGACAAGAAATGCATTCCTAAACATTATTGTGATTTCTCTTCCCCCCTTTTTTTTTTTTTTTTACATTTTTAACCAATTAATGAATTCAGTGTTTTTGTGATGGTGAGCATTGTTATACAGTTCCAAAGCATTGGAGACCCTTCCAATCTTAATCCACCCTGGCTGTTATTGAGATGCCCATTTTCAGAGCCCAGATACTCCCAGGAAATTGTGGCTTCCATGCCATCCACAGCACAGGCTCTTGGCGGAGGGGGAGTTCCGTACCTGGTGCCTTGCCCTCTTAGTGCCCCTAGTAGCTGTCTGGTCACACTTCCCAGGTAGTTCTTAAATTTATGAGATATACTGATTTCCCTCTCCTTCCCAGACCTGGGGACAAGTTTTTTCCCGTTTTTCTTGTGTTCTCCTTTTCCCCTCCTCAAAGAATACCTAGTACCTCTTTTCAATCACTCAGATTTCAAAAGAGACAGGAAGATGGGCTGCCTTCAGCAGCTCTGGCTCTCCCACTCCCTGCTTCTCAAAGTCTCTGAAGCAAAGAATTTGAATGAGCGTGACTGTCTGCTCAGAACAAATGAATGAGAAATAAAGGGGAACAAATGCAAATTATACCTCAGTGAATTACCCTGCCATACTAGCTATTATTATTGTGTAGAAGACCTTGTATTTGTTGTTCAAAAAACGTCTCTAAGTCTCTAAGTGGGATAGTTTCACATCAACCAGATATGTGATCTATGTGTGGCTCTGCAAAAGCATAAAAAACAAAGAAGTGGTTTCTAAATGATTTATTCATGTCTAATTTTCATGGCTAAGATCTTGCTACTGAAAGTGAGATCCCCAAAACAACAGCATTGGCATTCCTTGCTAAATGCAGAATCCCAGGCATGATGACAGTCCTACAAATCAGAAGTTACCTTCTAACAAGATGCCCCAGTTGAGTGATGTGCATGGTCAAGCGTGGGAAGCCCTAATCTAAGACTTGGTGGCTCTAATTTGGAGCTTACTTTTGTGTTCAGCCAGTGGCTCTTCCCGATAAATTAATTCCTGATAAATTAATTCATCAAAGGTCATAACCAGTTGCCTGTGTTAGGTGCTGAGCTTAGGGACTGTGGGAATGCAGAACAGTGTAAGACAGTCTTTGCTTTCAAGGAACTCATGGTCTAGTTGGAAAGATAAGGTACAAACACATGAAAAGTGAATAAGGTTCTAACAGAGGAGGAACAATAGTAGATCAATGGTAGTTTATAATAGCCAGGTGCTTAAGGGATAGAAAGGTAAGATTTCAGCCAATTCTGAAAGATGGGAAGGATATATTGCTCCAAATTATAGAGCTTTATTCTCTTTGAATCTATGGTCGTAGGAAGAATAATAGGGAGAACAAGAAAGTTCCCTTTAATGAAGTATAAGCCAAAGGCAGAGCACACTTCTGAGAAAACCAATGCAGTGCCTGTGTCTTACTTTATACACAAACCCAAGCATAGCATTAGACAGACTCCAGAAGGTGACAGTTTGCTGCCAGATTTCTCTTTTCCTTGAGGTATGTTTGGTGGCAGAGTGCTGAAGAGAAATAGCCTGCAAGACATCCTTATAAGTAGCAGCCATGTGTCCCTGCAAATGGGAGGCACATCTCAAACTTCAGGCAACACCCATTGTTTCCAACCAATGTAGGTAGTTTGCAGAGGTGTGAAATTGAAAAGGCCCTGAATATACATATCATATTCTTCTTAAGCTGAAATCTGCTACTTACTTCAACAGAAAAATCCTGAGAGGGATGCAGGACACCTTTCTCTTTAATTAAATTGTTCAGAGGTGCAAGGGATTATAGGCATTTGTGATCACAGTAAGTGTCCTGAGGTTGGAAGCACACAACAGACCAGAAAAAAGAGAAGCTATAGTCTGTGTCCATTCATACTCTTCATCCTCCTTCCATATTAATAAAATGTAATGGAGAGTCCCTACGTTTTGTTGAACTCATAATTGAGTTTTAGCATTTTAATGATTTTTCTTTATGATTTGTAGGGGCCACATGGCCCATAATGCACAATTAGAGGTAAGATGCCCTTTCCAGGGTCAATGGCTCTATACAACTTTTGTAAATATGACTGGTACATTACACTTTTATTATTCAATTAGCTTTGGCAATCAGGAACTTAAGATATAATTGGATCACGTCAAGTACATTTACATTGCACATGAATCCAAGAAAAGAATGTGATGAGTACACCACAAGTTTAATTCAGGGTTATCTAATTGTTTTATCCTAAAATACAGTTCCTCTCATCTCACTGGAACCCACACACTAAATTAAGGACTTCTGGCTGCCAGAATTCATTTGTGTTCTTGGATTTTCACTTTGAAAATTTCCAAAGGAGACAAGGAATCCTGCTGATAGCAGAGTAAGCCTCAGCTATGGAAGTCAAACTGGTGATAAATGTGAAGAAAACCGTAATCAGTTTTAATGAATACAAATAGCATAATGCCTGGACCAGGGGAGTCCAGGGAAATGTTCAGCATAGTTCACGGGTGGAATTCAACAATTTTTTAAAAGAGAGACTGTTAGGGTAAAAAGGGTCCCTGATTATGGTAAACAGCAATGGTAGGGGAGGGCATGTAGAGCAATTTATCCATGCTTATATAATAAGTCTTTTAAGGTTAAGGCTTTTTTTTTACTTTTTTTTTTTAAAAATATTTTCTCTGTTCAAGGCAGCATGAGCTTCCATTGAGCAGAGTTAGGGGGGAAACCATCACCTGGAAAGAATGGCAAACTGAAATCTGTACTGGAAGTTAGTCCAAGCAAATGAGAGACACCGAGTGCACACTGCTTGAGCACATTCTTGAACCAGACATCCCAGGCTTGCATCCTGGTTTTTCCAATTTGTTCCAACACTGGAAGAAAGACTGGCTTATTGGATTTACTGAAAGGCAGGGCGTGCGTTCTCTGTCTCCACCAGGCAAGTTAATTCATCAACTGTGACCCAGGTTTCCCATTTGTTAGAGGAGAACGTAATAACAATTCTGTGCATATTAAATGAGTAAATATAGAGAGAGTTAATATATAAAATGTCTACACTTATATATGTATAAATATGAATCCATTTATTATATAGAAATGTAGATATCTTAAAATAAGGCCTGACATATACACTGTAAACATCACTTTTTATTGATGTTGATGTAATTATAATAATAATAATTGTTGTTGTTGAGTGGTAAATGAGCTGGCATTACAGGAAAACAAATCAACAACACAGCCCTATGGAACAAAATTGTTTCTAAGCCTCTCGCTTTCCTTAGAGTGTTAAAAGTATGAAGTGGTTGCTTTCACTGTCGTCCTTGAGTGGCGAGCCATGGGTTAGAAATGTAAAGGCTTAGCCAGCGGGAGAAATGGCAGTGCTACAGATATGTGAAAAAGGTTCCAGGGGAGATGCTGTTTAAATTGAGATCTCCAGGGTGAGAAGTTAGTTAGGCAAAGGTGAGACAGAGGCACGTGTAAAGGCCCAGAGGCAAAAGGAAGTATTACCCTTGAACAGAGTGCATGTAGTTCAATTTCATTGGAAGTGGCAGCAGGATAGGTGTAAGGGTGGTGAGAGAAGAGACATGCAAGGAACAGGGAGAAGATTGTGATGGGCTCCTATGTCATGCTGGAGACTTCAAGTTCATCCTGAAGACATTGGGAAGCAGTTGAAAGATTTTATGCAGGGAAATAAGAGTGAGTCATGGTCAAATCTGTGCTTTTGAGCTATCATTCTGGCTACAAGGTGGTGAATGTTTTGAGGAAACTTAGTATTGGAGGATAAGAGTCTATTTAGAAGACTTTCACTGTAATTCAGCAAGAGATGTTGGTACCTTAAAATAAACACAGTGGAGTCCTATCATGTTTATTGGAGTTCAATTATATGCTTTAAGCGACAAAGTGAGAGGAGGGAATTGGAGAAAGCAAAAGACACAGAGAAATAGCACTTTAAATAGAGAAATGGTCGAAATTCCACTCTACCATTCCCTAGAAAGGTTATGTACCCCAGAGAAAGCCCAGACATCTCATCATGTTAAATGTCATTCTGGTGTTTTCACCAAACATGACCCCTAAATACAAATCCATGTTTTCATCTAATGCCCAACTGAAGAAACAGCAATTTGCTCCAATACTGGAGACAACATGAACTGTGTTGAATTTGCTGAGAAGTAGTATGTCTGTCTCCACAGGGGCACCTTCCTGAAGAATTCTCCAGAGTAACCATAACTCTACATGACTTACAATTAGTCTCAACTGTTTAGAACTTAATCCTTAAGTGAGGTGTGACTTCCCTACAGTACCACTGGAAATAGAGAAAAGTAGGGGGGTGGGAGAGACATTGAGTTGGTAGAACTGCCAGCATGTTATGATGGCTTCATGTGGGTGCAAAAGGTAAGTAGGAATCAAGATTGATGAACAGGGTTCTGGTTTGACAACAGGATCCAACCCTCACCTCCTCTTCCCCAACATTACCAAAAAGTAGAAATTATCCTTCTACACCCTTGATTTCTGGACTTTACAGTGACAACCTGGGTTCCCCCTTGGAGAGCAATAGTGGGAACATTATGCTGTGAACTCATAACTTCTCTCCTTATGTTTATACAGTGATAGACTCAGATTTAAAGAAACATGAAAGACAGACCAAATTGAAAAGCTATGATCAGATTTCTCCAATGGCTGAAAGGAGGTGGTGGAATTCCTAGAAATTAAGATACTCAGACCCTATAATCTGCCCAGTAGGTTCAAAGCAAGTAGATTCCCTGGAGCTAAAAGAAATATAGTTGCCAAGTGACAGGTGGATAAGCAGTGTGGCAATGAAAGGAAGCAAACTAGGGATTAGTCTAAACTCTGGGGAGGTAAATAATTTCCAGGGCTGAAAGGCAGTCAAAAGCAATCCAGGAAGATAAATGAGCCAAGTTCAGTAAATCATAGTGTAATCCTTATGCCAGAGGCTGCTCTAACGTGAAGGACTGGTATATATTCTAGGAATTTATTACATTTCTTTGGTTAGAGCCTCCATCCAGAAATCTGCCTAAATACACCTATAACTAGCTCCTGGAGAGGATGAGTGAGGGAGGAAACTGAGAGGGAGATTAGGAGGATATATTAGTCTGGGTTCTCTAGGGAAACAGAACCTATATGATAAGTGATTTATTGTAAAGAATTACCTCGCATGGTAATGAGGGCTGAGCACTCCCAAGATCTGCAGTCAGCAAGCTGGAGACCCAGGAGAGCCAATACTATAGTTCCAGTCTGTGTCTGAACAGCTGAGAACCAAGAGATATGATGGCCTAAGTTCCAGTTTGAGTTTGAAGGCGGGAGAAGACCCATGTCTCAGCTTGAAGACAGTCAGGCAGAAAGAGAGAGAATTCTCTCCTACTCCACCTTTTTTGTTCTATTCAGGGCTTCAATGGATAAGGCATACCTACATTGGGGAGATCAATTTTGTTTACTCAGTCTACTGATCCAACTGTTAATCGCATCCAGAAACACCTTCGCAAACACACCCAGAAATAACGTTTAACCAAATATCTGGGCACTCTGTGGTCAGGTTTGACACACAAGTCAAGTTGACACATGAAATAAAGCATCCTAGGGGCTTCAGATCTCCACCCTCTCACTTCAAGTAGAACAGCTCTGGTTGGATCTTCCCCTGGGATATGACTTGAAGAAAGGGCTCTGGCTATAATGAAAAGTTTGCAGGATGTTTCTAGAATTCTAATCATCAAAGCACTTTCAGTGTTTTCTGACAAGAGTCCACTTGCCTCCTTGTTTGTTTTCACAGTTCCATAAATACAGCTAAGGTGTTCTTGCTCTCTTAGGGAACACCTATTCCACGCAGCTCATTCAGTTGGACAATTCCTGCCTTGCAGATGCCTCTGGGTTTCTCAGGTCCTGTGGTTTATCCTTCCTGCAGGACCTGATGTGGCTTCTTAAGACATGAAGCTTCTTACTCCCCAGAAAATCTGTTCTTCTCTTACAGAGTAAGTTGTTCCTGCAGAATCCACCCTTCAGTTTGCACTGTATTATTACATTATTACTTCTAATGATTACCTGGTTATGAGTAAGGCCATCCCAACAAGGAGCAGAGCTTTGACTGTGGAAAGTGATGGAGTTGCTTTCGAAGAATGCCAGTTCCTTTCTAGATCTTTCTCTAGAGCTCCTGCTAGAGCAATTGGAGGAAACAAAAGAGAATTTGAAGTCAGAAGACTTGCAGAGAAATCTGCCGGATTCTAATTTCTCCACCACTTTGATTCCCACTGAGCATTGGGGTGGTTATTCTAAAACACACAGATATCTGGAAAGCTAAATGAAATGAACAACAGCTAAAACAGGCTCCACTAGGATAGTGTTTTAAACAATTTCAGGTGGCATAGCCACCCAAAGGAATGGAATTTTTGAAGAACACCATAAAGTTATCAACTTTATATTACAAAATAAATATGTGTCTGCACTAAATGGACATCACAGTAGACTACACTCTAGTAGGGACCAATGAGATCAGGTGCCAAAGGGTCAGGCCAAAGTTGTGGAGGAAATACTTAAAATGGAAAAGATGGTATCTATAAGTTTAATTTTCCCTGGGACGTGGGAGATGGCTGCCATCAATCAATTTTAATGGTAATTTTTGTGGCTCTTCTGAGCACCACTGAATTAGGTTATCAAGGCTTGCCAGAAAGGGAGAGGTAATTAGAAAAAGAATAGAACTTTCTAAGTCCATAAAGGGAGGTGCTTTTGAAAAAAATTTTAAAACCTCCACTGACTTGTACACAAAGTTTCACTTAGAAACTTTTCTAAGTTTCACTGTACAGCCTAGAGGCTGGTTTTATTCCATGGCTACTGTGGGACTGCTTCCTATTAATGTCATGTCCTAAACCACAGAGTCCTTATTGGGAAGGACAGGCACAGGCACGCAGTCTTTCCAAGCCCTTCATGGTCACAAGAGAATGTGCCTTGGGTCCAGAACTTTTCCTTACAGAGATGTTAAGAGCCCTCACAACCTGTGCTGGGCAGTTGTCCTTCTTTGGGAATATTGTCCCCTGTCCTGGACTTGCCGTGTACTTCCTTGTTCTGTTTGAGGGTGTGCATCATATGACACCTGGCCAACGCCCCTGCCGTATCTGTTCCTGGCAGGGTGAGAATGGAGCTCTTTGCCTGTAGCACAGAAGGGAGTGTGCAGACCATTGCCCTGCATGGGCTGTGGGCTGAGCCCAGCTGGCCACGGGGACCGATGCTCTCTCTCTATAGAAGCTCTATCTCTTTGCCATGTGAGTAAAGCATTGTTCCACCCACGGCCTGTGTGAGTCGTGTCTTTCTTGGTGACCTCCCCACCAGCAAACTATGCAGTGGATTGACACCTTCGGGCTGCTGTCCCTGGCGGCAGGCACTGTTAGGCTCTCTGTAATCTTCCAGGCAGTGAGACCCCTCGCCTGGAGGTGGAAACAGGGGTCATTTGCTCAACAATCCCTGAACCATCTCTACCAGCAGTACAGATCTATTTCCTGCAAAATCTAAGGAATAGTTGGAAAATCATTAAGGGGAAAATCATTGTGTAGTATTGAGCTTGCCCAATAGACAAGAGAGTTCCCCTGTGGCTTTAGGAGCCCAGAAGACCCAGTATTTAAAAAAAAAAAAAAAATCTCTGATGCTGGTGGCATTGTTATCCATGTGTTTTAGAACTCTGAGGCTTTCATTGTTTTAAAATTATAGCAAATGTTTTTAGTAGTATTGTATTTTATTACGATGAAATAAATACATGCATGCCTTAGCCTTGGTGTCCTACAGTCAAAGCCTGAGGAAAGGTTGATTTGCACCCAGAAAATTTATTTGGGAGGAGGAGAGAAGGACTTGGAAGAGTGAAACAGTAGGAGAAAAGGTGGTCGCAAAAATCTGTTACTGCACTAGTGTCCCAAGTGTGACCATGATCTGGTCACTGTTGTGGGCAGCCAGGGGTCAGTTGCTGGGACCTGCTGAGTGGCTCTAAAAATGTGTCTCAGCATTTTCCACCTAAAGGAAGGAGCGATAGAGCTTCTGGCTGACAGCTGCACCCTCATTTGCTTAGGGCTACCTCATGGGGTGTTAGCTCTCCGTGTCACCCGCTGTCAGAGAAGAATAGAGAAACTCTGGGAAGGAGGCTGTGGAGGATTTTGCACCTGAAGCCAGGTGACCGCCACAGCCATGGTTTGAGTAAAAGAGAACTGAAGGTGGACATAAGAGTTGTCTGAATTAATGCCTAAGGCAGAAAAGTTAGAAAACACCAAAAAAGACCGAGATTTTGCTTTAATTATAAATCACCCACTATCTCATCACCCAGAGAAAAACCATTGGCCAATGTCCTACCATCATTCTATCTATGCTCTCTACTTTAACTCCACATTTTGTAGCTTCTTTTTTACTAAACATTTTTGCATCTTCAATACATCCTCATGGTGAGAAATATCCTTCTCAGCACTTTGTAAAATGTTTGAACAGTATTCCAATATACAGAGTGCTAAATAATCTCTCTAAACTTCATCTCTCCCTTGTGGTTGGTCGTTTAGACTGTTCCTAATTTTCTGCCATTAAAAAAAAAAAAAAAACCCAAAGCACTGCATCATTGAGCATTTGTCTAATCATTTCTTTAGCACTCACCCATAGAAGTGAAATTTCTAGATTAAAAGGATAAAGTATACACACATTTAAGGCTTTTAGGGCCCAATGAGCTCCTAGGAATGTTGTAAGTGTCCTCCACCAGTTTGTAAGAACTCCTACACTCTCCCCATATGATGTTATTATTGTTTTCTCACTTCTGCCAAGCTAATATATGATTAACTTTTATAATGAATTATTGTCAAATATTTTGTATTTTTATAGTTTTTAATTCACATACCTCAATTTTTAGTGCATTTACTATTTTTTCAAAGATTCGTTGACAGTTTGTATGTTCATTTTTGTAAATGGCCAGTTCATGTTATTTGTCCATTTTTCTGTCTAGGGCCTCGTCTTTTTCTGATTAACTTGTAATTAGTCTTTTCCATATATTAATGCAACTGAAAACAAAATAGATATCTAAATAGGTTACCATATACAAATTCCAAATTTCCCTTATTTATTCATTAATGGGGGTTTTGATATTTAAATTTAACTTTTTATGTAGTGGAATTTATCTATGGTAGTTAATCTACCTCAGGTACTTAAGACCTTGCTTCAGGATCAAGTTTACTTATGAAGATGCATAATTATTTATGAAGATGCACACAGCTAGTAAGTGAGGTAACTGAGCTTTGAACTTAGGTCTGTCTAATACCTACGTGTGCTCTACTCTCCAAATCCCAACAAGTGTTTCTGAATTATATTTTTGGTTCCCTTGACCCAAGATTTATGATTGACCTTCAGTGAAACTTTATCATAATGAGATTATTGTATGTTTATTGATTAAAAACTGCTTATTGGGCTAAAATATGGATCATGCATGGGTCTATCCTCTTTATTCAACCTCCTACTCTAAGCTTTTGTGGCATAAAATACAAAGTAAGAAGGAATAGAACTTAAAGCAAATACAAAAGGATCCATGTATTGACTTTTCATATATATATATATGTATATATGCTGAACTAAATATAATGTCCAGGTTCATTATATATATATTTTTTAAAAACACCTTTAATAGTGTAAATGGAAGGTCTGATAATAACAAGACAACAAGAGATGGGGGAAAATCACTTCATCCAGATAAGGTGTTACTTTAGTAAATGGAGCATCTGGCTCTGAGATGAAATATCTTTATAAAGAAAATAGTCTGGCCAACCCAAGATAAGAGTGCAGACAAATCAGAAAAAATAGGGCATTAATACAAAGAATGGAGACATTATCAATTACAGGAATAAATGTCGCAAGAAAAAATTCACCCTGCAGCTTCGGAGAGATATAAATTACAAATTCTTTTAAGATACCCTCTCACCTGAATCACTCATTCTACAAACATTTACTGAGCCCAACTAAGTGCTGTGGCTGAGGTACTAGGGCTTAAAGCATCAGAGATAATGTGGGCCTTTACCACAGCTGGTAAAATAACCACAATACAGAGCTGAATGAGCAGAACAATAGACAAATACACAGCACAACATGGCTATGCTATGAGGTGTGTGATTGGGAAGCTTTAGTTCAGTAGGTGGTATTGGACTTGAGCCTTGAGGAAACAAAGGATTCTGATAGGAAGAAAAATAATTCTGAACTGAAATAGCAGTTTGGAAGGGGACAAAGGCACGTGAAAATGTGTGTATACTTTTTTAAGGGTATGCTGAGTAGTTTAGAGTGAGTAGAAGAGAAGGGGCAAGGAGGTGTACAGTGGGTAATGAACCGAAACAGATAAAGTTTAGTTATGAGTTTTTTGAGTGCATGTGATAGAAATCCAAATTCAACAGTCTAAGTGACAGGAAGTCAATGGAAGGATTCAGCATTATTTCATGGACCGCCCGAGTAACATAGTTCATGGGGACATGAGCCTCTGAAACAATGAGAAACAATTCATTGGACATCAGGGCCACCCGATTCCCCTCTCTTTCCTCCCAGAATGGTGGCCCATATGTCTCCAGTCTGCATGAACACAGTGATCCATATAGCCATGGGTTTTATATGCTACAGCTTTGGGCTCATTGACACAGCCTGGGTCAGGCACCCACCTCAAACCAATCAACTTGGTCAGGGGTTAGAGAAAGATATTTCCTGGAAGAAGAAAGGGGCAGGGGGTATATTGCTATGGAGATAATTCCACAGATTTCTACTGCAAATAGAAAATGACAACACTATAATTAGCAAGTTTCAGGAGTCTAATTTACCTTCCAATTATCCTCTCCTTTTCTTGTTTTCCTCCCTGCCCCAACTTGTGAATCTGTATCTGATATCCCTTTCCCTTAATCATCCTCTCTTTTTCTTAAAATCTTTCCTGTTTCTGTGGCTCCTTCTCTTGGGGGTGCCCTTTCCAGGTATTTTTCAAAGCATAAAGGCAGCAGCTGAAATGTCCAGATAAAACAATCAGCCCTAAATTAGGATGCAACTATTTCTTTCATTCATGTTTTCATTCACCAATTGCTCATTGAACATTTGTCATTTACCATCGGGATAGAGAGGTTAAAAAGTAATAGAAATAATAGTAGCTTAAATGTGTTGAGTGATCACCATGTGTTGTACCTATGCTATCTTATTGAATCACACACAGTAATTCAGTTATTTTTAAGTAACCAAATGGTTGGGATACAAACCTAGGCTTTATGACTCTAAAATCCCTGCGTATAGCCACTAGACTGTCTGAAATGTGGGATACCATCCCTATCCCAAAGATGATCATTAACTAGTAGATAAATGCAGTATAAAAAAATAATCATAATGACATTGGTTAGTATTGGTTTACTAATGAGTATTATTTACACTTGTTCATTTAATCTTTATAACAACTTCATGAAATAGATATTCTTTTCATCCCTATTGTTTACCTGAGGAAATAAAGATTGGAAAAGGTTAAGTAAATGATTCTCGGTGACAAGGCTTGAAATCCAATCTGTTGTCCTCCAGAGCCTAAACTCTAAAATACTAGAATATTGACAATTACTCTCATCACATAGATTTTAAAAACTTGACATACCTGAGATTTCACAGTTAGTGGCAGAGCAGATATTAAATTGCAGTTTCTTCGTCCCTGATCTCTACCCTATTCTCATGGTCCTCCACGGAATGACTAAAGTATATTCATGGTCTCTCTCCTTCTCTCTCTCCCCACCCCCAACCTCTTTCCGTGTCCCCACCCCTGCCCTGTCTCTCTTACAGTTTATCAGCCTAATTCCTACTATTACACACAATAGGATTCTAGTGGGCTTTTCTTCTCTTTGAAATAGAACGTCTCTTTTCTAAACTGAGTATCTCATTATCTTCTAAATATAATTTGAGTTCTTTCTACACCTTCCCATAATGTTTCTGATCCTGGCAGAAATAATGATTTTTTTAAGGAAATTGTGTCCTAGGAAGCTGAACACAAATAAGTGCCCATGGCATGGGCTTTGGGTGTTTTAGTTGATTTGTATGCATTTGTTTCCTTTTATTCATTTGTTCATTCCTTCTTC
Organism: Kogia breviceps; assembly: GCF_026419965.1. Taxonomy (NCBI): domain Eukaryota; kingdom Metazoa; phylum Chordata; class Mammalia; order Artiodactyla; family Physeteridae; genus Kogia; species Kogia breviceps. The sequence goes on along the minus strand of NC_081311.1, from coordinate 185,749,552 downwards.
CCACAAATACATGTTGAATAGTCTCTGTGTGCCAAACACTATTCTAGATGTAGACTATATGGATGCAACTTAAAACAGTTTTTAAAATCAGTAGAATACAAAAAAAATTATTGAAAAACTTGTCACTGTTTCAAGGATGGCTCCCCAGCTCTTTAGACACAACCATCTCTTTCAAAGTCTTCAACCAAAGAATAACCTATATGTCTACATCCACTATACCTTCAACAGTATTTCTCCAGACACTGATTCCTACAAAAACTAGGCAAAATGGACAATAAAGGAAAGGGAGTGATCTTTCTCAAGGATACAGCTATATCTGAAGCTGTTTATCACAGCATCCTTCTCTAAGAGAGAGATATGTCAAAACTGACTAGTAGCTTATATGTCTAATGATCGAGAAATACTTAAGTAGATGATGATGCATCACCTTGATCAGCTTTTATATAAGAAAATGATTACAAAGAATAATGATAAATTCAATAACATTATGAAAAATATTTAAGGTATGAAAAGTATGGCAGGTGGTTAAGATGTATTACTATTAGGTGGTAAGCATTATATTATTTTCTATACTGTTAAATGTTTGATGTAGTTCAGAATGAAAAAGAGAAAAGAATAGCTAATGAACTGAAGGGCAGATGCAGTTTACTAAAGCTTTACTGTCTAGAGAATTCTTCCTACAATTCCCGTTCCTACTGGGACTGTCTTAATTCCAGGCTTCCTATGTCTTGCCTAGGTTACTGCAGCAGTCCCTTTATTCATCCACGTGTACAACAAAAAATTGGTCAGGCTCTGGAGCTATGGAAATGGAAACCTTGTGCCTGCCCCCAAATTACTTAGTCTATGTTTTAGACAACTGCTGCTTAATGTCCCAGCCCCTGGTCTCTATTCTGCCTCTAGGAGTGATATCTCTAAAATATTACTTTGATCATGTTTAGAATCGTTTAGAGGTTAGCTATTGCCTCTGGATAAAGTCCAAAATCCCTAGTATAATGTACAACACCATTTTCATGTGACTGCTGTTTGGTTTTCTAGCTAAATCTGTTGCCTCTGTTCTCCATCCCAACCTAAGTACCGCCTCTGCTAAACCGCATGACATTCAACTGAGTGCACACCACCTCCATCTCCTCACTCATACTCACACTGCTGTTCATTTTCACCCAGAAGCCTTCAGAGCCCTTCCTCACCTGGTCAACTACGGCTCAGCCCCAGGATTCACTCCAGGCGGAGTCTTCTGGGAAGCCACCCTCCCTCCCAGACTGGGTCAGCTGCCCCTCTCCCCCCAGTATTCTTCTCATGGTAAATAATAACCTCTCAATAAATTCTATTTACAACGTTTATAATGACTATTATCTGATCTGAAATTCTATCATCTATAATTCTGTGGTACAGCTTAATCCATGGAGTAGTTGATCAAGGGACAGATACATTCCTATGGGAGACACACTGGGTCCCTGCACCAGCCTTGCTGGTGCAAACACTGTCTCCTGACTCCCTGCTGCTGAAAGTGCAGTCCAGAGACTGGCATCAGAATCATGGCGGAGCTTTTAAGAGATGGAGAAGCTTAGGCTCCATCCCAAAGCTAGTGAATCAGAGTCTGCATTTTAAAGAATTCCCCGGGAGATTTGTATGCACATTAATATTCAAGACAGCTCTTCTACACAGCAGCGATTCTCCTTCCCCCTTTGAACTACTGATTTTGCTATGAGTGCGGTGAGTTCAGTCCTGGGAGATGAATCATGATCATCCTAGGCCAACCATGGCCCTCCTGTTTCCCGGGGAAATGACATCGAAGCATCGATGCATCAGAAGTTTACTTTCTCAGGTCCACTTTGAAGCTGTGAGGGCATCATTCTGACCATTGTTAGGAGGCTTCTGGGAGTGTTTTTCCTTTTCCCCCACTCTCCTACACACCTTGTTTGTTCCCTTTGAGTGCTGTAAGAGGATTGGGGCTGCTGTTTAGCAGCCAGGTGACAAAAATGAGAAAAAAGCCAACACAAGGAGGATGGTGGAGTAAACGTTAGAGTCTGGGTCCTTGAGACTATCACTGGTATGCTGAGCCAGCCCTGTTACCACTGACTTTAAGTTTTCTTATTACAAGAATGTTTAATGAAGAATCAACCTTGCCCAAGGAGAAGCCTGGCCTTTGCCCCTGACTACTGGGCAGTGATCTCTAGGTCTTTGGAACATCATGTCTCCTAGAAGTGTCTTTCTTTATCAGGGGGTTTTGGTCACTACCAGTTGAACAATGTGATTTACAATGGGCCTTTGGGTCAAGAGAGTGGTATCAGTTCTGCCTCTGGGTGGACTGGAGAGTAAATGTATCAGCCTGACCTCTGGAATGGTTGGGGAAGTAAAGAGCAGCCACACGGGCAGTATGTGATTGAGTCCTGATAAGAACTCTGGACACTGTGGCTTGGGTAAGCTTCACCTAGTTGGCAATGGTATGTAGGTGTCTTCACACATAGTGGCAGGAAGGGGTCAGTGCTGTCCTTGACTCCATGGGTAAAGGATGACTGAAAGCTCCACATCCTGGACTCCTCCTTGGCTGATTTTCATTTGTATGCTTTCCTCTATAATAAACTGTGAGTATAAGAGTTTCAGTCTATTCTGTAAGTTCTTCTAGTGAATTATTGAAACTAAGGGTGGCTTTAGGAACACTTCAAACTTGCAGTCGATATCAGAAGTGAGAGGACAGGCTTGTGTGTAGGACTGTTCCGTCTCTCACAGTTGGCTAAAACTCTTCGAAGAGAATGATATATTCTACCTATCAAGCTGCTGTCTGTTGGACATTCAGTTGTCAGAAGCCAAATCCATCCTAGTGGATACTCTGGTGGTTCTCAAACCTTTTGCTCTCTGGATCCCTTCACCTTCTTAAAAAATATTGCAAATTTCAAAGAACTTTTATGTAGATTACCTCTATTGAAATTTACTGTGCTCAAAATTAAAACAGAAAATTAAATATATTTACCTAATTTATTTAAAAGTAACAATAATAAACCCACCACATATTAACATGAACATTTACAACTATTAGATATAAAATCTATAACTACATTTCCCCCCAAAACTGAAAAATAACAGCATTGTTGTACATTCTTGAAATACTCTTAGATGTCTGACTCAATAGAAATAGCTGGATTTCTTTACCTGCTTCCATAGTGTGTTGCAGTATGTTGTTTTGATGGAAGCACATGAAGAAAATTCAGCCTCATGCTGATATGTAGTGGGAAAAGTGAGAAGCATTTTAATAGGTTTTTCAGATATTTGTGAATTTCTTTTTTGATACATTAGTCAAACTCAACAGGTGATAGTTTCTTCAAGGTTAGTTGTAACGCAGAATCTGAAATCATATCCATGAGTTTTTCATACTCTGTTAAACATCAAAATTTATTGGTCTATCAAACACTTTCAATGGATCTCTTACCCTGCCTGATTCCTTAACGTCATGCATCGTATGATTCTGTGTGACTCATGCATATCTTGAATGGTTTTGTAACATCATTCATGTGGCATCATACATTGATAACCCAGAAAAAAATGGCTCAATGAGTTAAGCACATCTTCTAATTGTTGACATGTTTCATTACAAAATATTAAAAAGTCACATTTGTTGACCCCACCACTGAGATCCTCAGAAAAGTCTTCAAGTTTTAGGAAGCTGAGATGCTCTCAAAGGCCAGTACAAGTTTTCCCAGCAATCGAATTTTCTCTTAAAATGTCAAATGTTATCATCGGCATCTAATCTTGTCAGTTACTTTCCTTGGTGTGGTAGGTTCATTTAAAATAATGTATCTACCATACCCAAATTGATCTGTTAGTCATTCTTTCAAGTAAAAAACCAGTATTCTTTGGAAGATGTGGCTAGTTTAACTTGTAACTTACATAATCATATGAGTGTTTTTCCTTAAGGGAACTGTCATACTTTGGATACTCAGCAGAAATACTTTATGCATATTCCCTATATTATTACAGAGACTATTTAAAAAGCACATGGGCTTATGGTAAATAGTTTTTAAAATTAATAATTTTCACTGCTTCGCCAAGGTCATCCTGAAGTGAAACTGGCCCATTTTTACTGCAAGGGTGTGTTGGAGAAGAATTCAATGTTTGGTTCCATTGCCTTCTTTTATGCTGAGTTGCCAGCCACTTAACCCACCATTTGCTTTTGTATCATCATTACAAATATCAGCAAGGTGAAAATGGCAAATGACATGTATTATTATAAAAGTAATTTTGAGCTTGATGCCTTTCCACGACACACTAATGGCATAAATAACATGGTATTGGTTTTAAGGAGAATTTGGTGGCATCACCAGGTGTGCAGGACAGACCAGCCCCAGTCCTGGTCCTGGGCTGAGTTGTGAGTTCTGAAGGAAGGCTCCATACGGTGCAAATGTCATCACTCTCAACCTTCCCAGTTCTCCTTCTCTCTTCCCACTAATGGACTGATCAGCTTATCCACACAAATAGACTGGTTCAGACCAAGGGCTCTGAAGTCAGACCACCTTGGATCTGCCTTCTATTAACTACAACTTTGGGCAAATTAACTCCTCTGTTCTTGCTCCAGTTTTTTTGCATTTGTAAAATGGTGATAATTAATAGGTTGTTCTGAGGACTAAAAGAGTTAATAATATACAGTACTTAGAACTCTCCTGAACATTGTAAACTATCAGTAAGTGTTAGTTGTTTTTATTACTATTATTTAATAATTTACTGTTCCTAGTGAAATTTACATGTTAGCCAGGAATATCTTGTGCAATAGGATTGAATGGCCAAGTGATAGAATTTCAGGCACAGTCAGCAAGCAGGTTATTTTGTTTTGATTTTTAGGGTCTAGTTTGGGGGGAGGACAGAAATTTCAGAGCCCCTGAAACCATCCATGGTATCCTAATTATTCATATGAAATGACTATGTTAATAAGCTCATTCTTAATGTTCAACCAGTACTATACTCCCAGAGAATTCCACGAGGAGGTGATTATATCTTTGTTCAGTGTTTATGCTTTGCTAACGTACTTACGCAGCAATTTGCGTATGGTCAAGGCCTGATAAATGCGTGTAAATTATATATCCTGAAAAGAAAAAATGCCATTTGCAAGTGAACTGTTCTTTGGAAGAAAAGATCTCTAAAAGCAATATTTCCTGAGTTTCCCTGATTAAACGAAATAAAATTTTCTTAAAAAGAAAACTTGAAATAACGTGTGTCTTCTGGCTATAGCTCCCAGCAGTACACGACGTGAGAATGCTATCACTCTCTAGCCCCTTCAGAGACTGAAAAAGTAGCTGTTTGTTGCATAAGAAAAATAAAGGCTTAAAAATGATTTCCTTACTAAAGGAAGTATAGGTTATTGCATGTATTCATATCAGTCTCTGCTCCAGCAGAGAATGGCTTACATAATTGTATTTTGGGAGCTCTCTCGTAGAGAGAGATTTATGGTTTGGGGCTTATAAAAAACCTATTTCTATTTTAAAATATAGACTCTCAGCAAGTGTCACCCTGAAGAACCGGGCCTACTAGACTATTTTGTTACATTGGAGGAGATAAAAAAGCACGCGGCAGTTACACTATTAAGCCACAGCAATGGAGCTGCCACTCTCAATCTCATTACTCAAGACTCTCTTTAGTTCAATTATACACCTCTACAGCTAAGGAAGATAGATGGAGGTCATTTGGGAACTGTAAACCACAATGCCTTGAATGCAGAACTATGTTTTTAAACTGATTTACACCTTGTCCTCCAGTGTTCTACAGCAGCGGCTTGGATTGAAATGCAGGGGCCATGATTGAAAAGCCTTTTTCTTGGTTTTAGCATCACAGCCCACGCTGGCTGGCAATTATAACCTGCATTAAATGGAGAGGGACAATGAATGTCGCTTTCATTACTTCAGTGGTAGCAGCAAAACCAAACCAAACCAAAAGGGAAATAGAGGTTCTCGGTCAGAATACCCTTTGGGGAAGAAGGAGTGACATTTATGTCTCCTGTGAGTTTCAACTTGATTGTGTGTTTTGGTCCAGCAAGAAAGATATCGGGTAATTGAAAGGAGCAATTTCCAGCATTGACAAAAATACTGTCATGCTGCTCTGATTAACGCACATACATCTCCCAGTGTGAAAGACGTAAAGTGTACTAAAGGAAGTTAATTAAATAAGGCAAATCTACGTGAAGCTTCTCCCAAAGAAATGAAAGATTTTATAAATTTAAGGTAAGTGTATTTTACTTTCCTATAGCAGCTACTCTCCTTTAACGTTCTGGGTTCAACTTCCGTAACTTCTCCCCTAGCTGTTTCTTTAGTATCACTTCAGAACATGGTCACCAAAGGAAATTAAAAAGCACATTAAATAAATAATTAACAACAAACAAAAAAATGTGTCTATGAGAAAGTGCTGCTTTTCTTTCCCTTCCACTGTCCAAAGTTGAATTGAAGGATGTGTCAAGAAATAGGGTTTCCAGGGACTTCCCTGGCGGTCCAGTGGTTAGGAGTCAGCGCTTCCAAGGCAGAGGGCAAGGGTTAGATCCCTGGTCGGGGAACTAAGATCCCACATGCCATAAATAACTTAAAAAAGGAAATTGCCAATTGGATGAGCTTTATAAAGAAATAAAAAGAAATAGGTTTTCCACGGCCCCAAAGTTTATCCTAACAGGTCAGCAGGAACTAAACAATCTAGATCCTTCAGTTATATGTGATTCCATTACACATATATCCACAATGCCAAAGAGTTTCATAAGAGTTCACTCCTGAAGTACAGGCTGTAAAGAATTTTATTCCCTCTGATATGTTTTTATTTGGAAAACAAATAGATCTCTTCAAGAACCTACTTGAGGCCAGCACTTAATCAATTCTGTCTCCTCAGAAGAAAATAATAATTGAATTCAAGTCATATACTAGGTCTGCTGTGATATAGTTTCTCTCTGTAAGTTAACCTTGTTAGATCTTTTTTTTTATGAGATGGTATTTAAGAAGTTCCTCAAACTCCTAACTGCCTTAAAAAACAGTGGACTTATGAGACATTTCATTAACATTTAGAGTTGTCTCAGACATACGGCCGAGCTGTAGAAAGTATTTTTAAGGGCTGAACATTTTAGGGCCACCTTAATGGTGCCTTATAAAAGAGCTGAAACATTCTAGGGTTCTGCTCAGACTTTGGATTCAGTATATCATATGGAATGTTATAAATAGAGACTCAAGTGGGAAATTTTTCCCCTTCTGAATATTTAGTAGGGTTTTACCTTTGAAATTATATGTATTGCTGTTAATGAAGAATCTATCAGTTATAATTTTGAACACTACTATGGGTTCCACATTATCGGAGCCTCCTTTTGACCTCATTCTGTATGATGCTCTGCTCGCAGACCACACTTTAGCTGGAGTGGCCTTTCTGTTCCTCAGACATGGCAAGCTTGCCCATAAGTGCCATCTGCTTGGAACTCTCTTCCGAATATATGTAGAGCTAGCTCCCATTCACTTTGGGGCCGTGCTCAAAAGTCCCTCCAGAAGTCTGCTGTGACCGTCTTTGTCCCCAGTCACTCCCCATCACATTACCATGTGTATTTTTATGTTCCTTGATGGCTTATCACCATCTGAAGTATTTTGGCTTATTTGTGTTTATTGTCTGTTTCTTACAACTTTAACTGTTTAACTGTTTCTTTATACTGCTTGAGTGTAAGAACCTAGTCTTCTTGCTTACAGCCAAATGTCCAGACCCTGGCAGGGCAGGCATGCAACAAGTATTAGTTGAAAAGGATGAATAATAGGTTTCAGAAACCTTGGGAAACTGATAATTATTAAGAAGGTGAATATTGCTGAGTAGTTTAAAAGAGTGAGGAATCTTTAAACATTGTCTTTGGAACCATCCATGAGTAATTGTTATAAGGGAAAACAGGTTTCAGAATAATTCATGTAGGAAAGCATATTCCATTTTAATTAAAAAAAAAGAAAGCAGCATATATGATGTAGTTACATATGAATTAGTATATAAATGGAACACAATTTAGAAAAAAACTGTAAACAATAGTAGTTATTTCTGGGAGAAGGGATTACTTGGGCCTTTACTTTCTAAATTAAACTTATCTACAATGTTTCACTTTTTACAATGAATATTCATGTATTCAGCAAATAACTATTGATCATCTAGTATGTCCCTGGGATTATTCTTGATGTTAATTAGTACATTAATGAACAAATAAATGTCCCTGCCTTCACAGAGCTTTATTTTCCAATGAAGGAAAATAAAGCCAAGTTGGTACGCAGAGAGAAACAAGAGAGAAGGCCGGTATTTTGAATAAAGGTGTTCAGAGAAGACCTCTTTGATGAGACGACATTTGAGCAAAGACTTATATGGGATCTACCAGTCAGGAAAGTCTTGGTTATGCTGGAATAACCAACAACCACAAAACTTCAGTGGTTTAAAACAACAAAGGAGAATTTGTTTCTCACCTGCATTGATGTCCAAGTTGGCTTGTTTAGGGCTCTGTAGCCATCATGCAGTCACCCTGGCTGACAGGGGCTCTGCCATCTTGTAGCAGTGCCACCCAGAACAGGTGGCTTTCCTGATCTTGACAACAAGAGGGCAAAAGTCTGGAGAGTTAAATAGCACAACTAAATGCAACTAAAGCCATAACTTAGAAGTAACGTGTCTCTTCTGTTCACATGTCATCGGTCTGTCATCAAAGTAATCCTTTGTGTACCTGGAAGTAAAAGAGAACCAGAGATTAGTGAATATCTATGATGTTTACTATAAAGGGTAAGCCATGCCAATATCTGAAGGAAGAGTCTCCAAGTAAAGAGGACCGAAATTGCAAAGGCCCTGAGGTATATATGTGTTTGCTGTGTTCCATGAAGGTAGACGATATGGCTAGAGTACAGTAAGTTAAGAGGAGAAGGGAAGATGAGTGTAAAGAAGTAGTCAAAGGTCAGATCAGGTAGGGTCTTATAGCCCATCATTATTATTATAAGTATGATGGAAAACCACTGGGAGAGATTTGAGCCTGGGCGTGATGTTTTCCAATTAATTAATCGCCCCTGTTATCACAAAAAGACAGTAACATAGAGGTAACTATAATAAAAAAAGAGAGAGAGAGAGAGACTATCAGACTTAATAGATGTGGAAGGGGAAAGGAGAATCACTAACCAGTTGGATAAATCGACAGGGACCCAAATGGTTTAAAGTTGCAGGCAGTTCCAGAGTTTAGATTGCACATGAATAAATCCCTCAGCAATTTTTTTAACACCAGCTGGAGCCCTAAAGTGTCAAAAGACACAAAAAGAATATGAACTCCTTTAATATGGGTAAACAAATTAATTAAGTATGCACAGATGGCTGCTGCACAGAGCAGGTTGATAGGGCAGCTTTCAATTGGAGGTGCCCAGAAGCTGCTGTTACTACCACTTAGGGAAAGAAATCCCTAGGTCCTTTGAGAAGCTCTTCGTCAATTTAATAGGGGTTTTATAGTCTCTGGTCCGTTCTCAGTGTTTCTGGAGATGATGGGTATATGTGTACCTTGTTGCTAAACTCAAGTAACAGAAAACAACCCTGGTATATTTGGTTAATTTTTGAGTGCTTACTGTGAATCAACACTGTTTCCCAGGTTCACATCGCTAAGCATCCTGTCTCATTAGTAGACCTTCAGTCTTGAGTCTATTCCTGCAACAATTGAGAGAAATTGTAAAGGGCAGATTGTGCTATAGGAATATAAATTACCACGAATGGAAGAAATCGGACATGCTCCGGGTCTTGAAGGAGATATGGGGTTTATTTAAAAGAAAAGCAAGAAGTTCAGCGTTCCAAACAAAGGGCCCAGAGGCAAGAAAAAATTCAACCTGTTTGTAGAACATGGCACCTGGCTCTCTTCTTATGGGTACTTTTATCGATTCATTTCAGCAAACTGGACACTTCCCACTCTCCTTCCTACCCCCACCCAAAGACTTCTCTGAATCATGTAAATATCTCCTAAATATCTCTCACGTTAGTCTATTTATTTTGATTTCCACTCTCCCTCTTGCTCCCATCCTAGTCCAAAGCCCCATCATCTTTTGCCTGAGCTATAACCTTGCTGCCTAACTGATCTCTGACCTCCACTCCTGTCTGATTCCATCCAATCCCCCATGCAGCAGGTAGGTGCAAGTTTTCCTCATCCAAATTGAATCATGTCTGCCTCTTTTCTTAAATCTTTTAGTGTCTTTCTATTGTTTCCAGATAAAAATAAAAAAATTTGGTTCATAAAAAAATGATTTACAAGCAGTTGTTTAGTCTGGCTCCTAATGATCTTTTCAACCATATGATGCTCTGCCTTTCCTCCTTCACTAGTGAATTCCAGACGCACTGCTCTCCTTTCACTTGAAGGAGATCCACTAAAGCTCTTCTCTAGGCCTAGAATAGTCTCCTTGCCCTCCAGCACGGCATTATCTCTTCTCTTTTTTATCTGGGTAAACTTCTATTCAAGGAATGCGTTCTCTCTCTCTCTTTCTCTCAGTTATTTATTTTTTACTTCTTTTTAGAGAGAATGGTGGTTTACAAGGTATCAATTCTTCAATAGTTCTGAGATTTCCTTGGTAGTATAATGTGTGTTCAATTTTTAGATATGTTGCGTGTGCTTTAAAAAAATATGTATTCTCAAATTGTTAGGTGTAGTATTTATAAATATTTATTGACAGGCTCACAAATTATATTATTAAATAATACCAGTATTTAATTTAACTTTACCTATTACTAAAATGATTATGTTAAAATCTCCCATTGTTGATCTGTCAATTTCTTCTTGTGATTCTCTCAGTTTTTGCTTTACTTTTTCTGAGGCTGTATTATTAGATGCTTACCAGTTGGGAATTTTCTTATAGTATTTTTTAGCATGATGTATTGCTCTTCTGCATCTCTTATAATGCTTTTAAAACTGCAAATCCTTTTTCTTTAAAGCCATTTTTATTTTAAATTGTTCATTTGAAGGTAGTCTGTCTTCCTTATGATTACTTCTAAGACTGGCTTTTACCTTTAGCATTTTGGAGTTTTACTATAAATCAAGATATGGGTTACTATTCATTTGTCCTTCGAGGGAATTATTTTGTTTCCTTAATTTGACAATTAATTTTTTTGTTTAATTTTAGAAATCTTTCATTCTTATCTTTGAAAATTACCTTTTAATTCTCTCTACTCTCTTTTTTCAGAAACTCTGCTAATGGATCCTAGACTTTCTTATTCTGTCCTACATATACCTTAACTTCTTTCTTATAATTTTTATTTATCTTTCTGAACTTCCTCTGTGTAATTATATCTATTTTCCAGTTTATCAGTCTTTTCAGTCTTTGTATCTAATATTAAGTTCAGCCTACTTATTGAATTTTTCATTCCAAAGACGTTGGATTTTTGTTTCTAGAAGTATCATTTGGTTCTTTTTCTACTGGTCTTTTATTTATAGTGCCTCATCCATTTTTAGACTCCTGATTTTATTTTTCTGTCTTCAACCATTTTAAACATCTTTATTTGATACTCCCTTTTGATTTTTGTTCTATTATTCAAAGTCCATGAGATTCTAGTCCTGCTATTTATTGAGTAGGCTTTGTAATTACTTTTATCATAACATAACCTTCCCCTGGGAATATCCTTTGTGATCTTTTTCGGGAATTATCTCCTAAGAAGAGTTTTATATTACTTCTCCTAGGACCCACCTTGGCTATCACTGTCCGAGTATCAATTTTTATGTTAAATTCTTCATTTAAGGCTTATCAGAGCATGAGGGTGTATAATATCTAGGCAAACAAAGTTTCTGGTTGTCCACCTAAGCCAATGGATAACTTTTCTCTGGTGTATCATTTCATAAAGGATACAGTTCTTTGAGGATCTTGACCTTATTATGGGGTGGGGGATGTTAAGTTCCAACTCTCTGCTTCAAACAAACCCAAGAACTATAGCCATAAAAACCCATGCCTCTAGGCCACAAATCCTGTGGTTCCCACCAGTATGTGCATTCCCAGTGCAGCTGCAGTGTAACTATACTTGCTAACCATTCTGGTATTCAATTTTCTCTTTCTTTCTAGCTAGGACTTAGTCAGAAAAATGTGTGTGTATATACATATATATATTATAAATGAATGTCTATTATCTATGGTGCAACCACATGGTGTTGCGAAAATAAAGAAAACCATTGTGAACTGATATGCAATAATTTCCAGAATACATTGTTAAATGAAAGGACAAGGTACAAAACAAAACACAAATTATGCTATGTTTTACATAAGAAAAAATAAAAATGCATAAATAAATTCATATGTGTGCATGCAGGCTTTTATTTTTCTCAAGAAGAAACATAAGACAGATAATTCAGATTCTAATTAAAAATGGTTTTATCTATGGGGATAAGCAGTCACATGGAGCAAAGGTTAGGGATTGTAGTGAGATACCTCCAATATATGTTTTTTATGTAGTTTTGACCTTCAAAAATATGCAAATGTTTTACATGCTCAAAAATCACAGTAAATAAAAAAAGATAAAAGGGCCAACTCTAAAATTTAATGTGTGCAGAAAAAAAAGAAGCTAACTGTATGCCAAACTGATAATATAATCACACAGATAAAATAAGTAATTCAAATAATTTTTACACACAGTAATCTAACTGTATACCCTTAATGGGTTATAGTCTAAGGTTAAAAGAAATTGCAAAGAAACCTTGAACTTTAGTTAGAAGGTTTGTTTTGATAATGGCATGCGTGTTGTAAATGTGAAACAATTTGGCATGTATTATAGAACAAACCAAGTTAAGTAAATATATTGATGTTGTTAGAAATCAGCATTCTAACTGCAGGAGAGAAGGAGATATAAATGTGAATGAAGAAAGATAAGAAAGAATACCGTAATGCTGCATCTGAATATATCGATATGAATTCATAACTTATAACTCTTAATTCTTAGCTCTGTCCACTGAAGGGGCCCAAGAAGTAGTGATATCCAGCAGTAATGAGCACAATAAGTGCCTACAACTTGCTTTCCAAATATCTTTCCCCAAATATGTTCTATGCTAGTGTGGATATAGAGAAAGTTAGAAGAATATACACCAAAGAGTTTGTACTGACAATGGAGAAAGGAGGGTGGGCAGTGAGCAGATTGCAAAAAGAAGAGAACATCTTTGCATAGATTGACTTGTTTGCCATGACCAAGAACTCCTTTTGCAATTTGCAAATTCTAATGAAGTGAATAAAAACAATACACACAAAATGAAAAGAGAACCATTTATGTGTTTTCTAAGCATGGAAGCAAAATAAACCTTGTTCTATTTTTCATTTTAAATTTTTACTAAATGTATTTCAAACTAAAGTTTGAAATATACATATGTTAATGAGTTATTTCGTGCCATTCAAAGACATGCAAAGGCAATCTCCTCTACTCTGCCTCCTCTCTGCCTGCCTCTTTGAAGTTACAAGTAACCATCATGGTGTGTATCTCTATACGTCTTTTTCTCAGCTGTACAAATATCTAGAATTTATTATTTTACAGTGTCTGATTGGGGTCCAATTTCATTTTCTTCTACACAGATAAACAGTTGTCCTGGCACCATTTATTAAAAAATTCTTTCTCTAAGTACATTCTTTAATAAGTAAATTCCTGAGCCTTTTTCCATGATGGGAAAGATCACCCCACAAGGGAGAAAGCCCTCAATAGCTCTCTCTGATCTTCTGCTAGCTGCCTATTCTATGTGTGGATATTGTTGATGTCAATACTCAGATATTGGCTGTGGATAGTGTCACTGAGTGAGCTGGATTCCAGTATGGCCTTTAAAGTGTCTGATGCCAGGTTAAGCCTTTATTTTTTTAAGTAACTTGTTCTCTCTCCATAAAAACTATAAGATTATCTCATTATCCCTGAGATTCAGTAATTTTATAAGAATATGCCTATGAAAATATTCTATGAACCTTGTTTGGCAAATCCTTTAAAACTACAGACTCAATTCTTTAGCTCAGAGAAATTTTAGGCTAAAAACATGAGCAGGTACTTTCTGTAATAGGTTTCTATTACTGTGTAACAAATTAGCACACACTTAAAGGCTTAAAACGACACACATTTATGATCTCAGTTCCTACGGTTCAGGAGTCTGGGTCCTCTGCAAGGGGGCAATTAAAGTGTCAGCTGGGGCTGTGGTCTCATTCAAGTTTTGACTGGGGAAGGATCCACTTCCTCACTCACGTGATTTTGTTATCAGCATTCAGTTCCTCGTGACTGCAGGAAAGAGAGCTTCCTTTTTTGCTGGCTATTGGCTGGAGATCACTCTCAACTCCTAGAAGCTCCCCACCACGGTTCCCTGCCATGTGACCCTCTCCATAGGCAGTTCACAACATGGCAGTTTGCTTCTTCAGAGCCACCAGAGGAGAGAATGTGTTAGAGCAAACCTGTTAGCAAATGTAATCATGGGAGTGGCAACCCCTCACCTTTGGCCTATTCTATTCTTTAAAGTCAAGTCACAGGTCTCGTCCCCACTCAAGGAGAGACGATTATGCAGACCTGCAAACAGGAGGAAGCAGGGATCATGGAGGGTGGGGGAAGTCATCTTAGAGTCTGTCACACCTCCTATAGTACAAGAATTGATTTATTTGTGTGTTTATTTTGTATTTTATAACTCACACTGCGTAGTAGGTGGTTGGGAAGATAACTGACACCTAAGTTCAGGCCTCAGCTCAAATATTTCAACTTCGTGTGATCTCAAACAATTTTCACAACCTCTGTGCCTCAATTTCCTCATCAGTAAAATTAGGATGGTAAGAGTGTCTACCTCACAGAACCCTCTAAGGATTACATAGTACTAATAATTTTAAAGCACTCAGGATAGTGCCTGAAATATATTAAGTTCTCATAAATTTTAGTGAATATAAAACATAAATACATAATAGAAAATATTTAAAGATAATTTTAAAATAAGTGTAAATAAATAAAGTCCTAATAAGTTCTTCCCACACTCCAGGAGATGGTTTTATATGCCTCCTATGTCCACAGACGCCACTTTGAAGAGTACTATATAAGCTACCACGAATTCACAGAATTCTAAAGTTGGAAGACAGCTTCTGGACCATTTTCCCCAACCTCTCTCATTTTACAGATAAGGAATCAGAAATCCAGAGAAGTTAAATGCTGTACTGGAGATTACATGGCCCCAGTGTATCAAAAGAAAGAGAAGAATGAATCTCCCTTGGAGCTCAAAGAAAGGAACCATGGGACAAAAGACAGTCCTACATTTCCAGCCTGCAGTAAAACAATCTATATCCAGTTCAACACTGTCAGTATGTACTCGGATGTTCCTAAAAATATCTTACCAATTTGGGGTATAGCCATTTTAGATATACGAATGTCCGACTTCCACACTAAATAAAAAACACCCTTTCTAGAAATCCAGAAAAGAAGTTGTATTGATAAGTATGAGACATATTTATTGGGGATAATCCCCATTAAAAAAGAATAATTAAATACTACTTAATCATAGTGGGATGATAGATAATGTACTAATATTATGCAAGTCCGATGGGCATTGTCAGATGATTAGAGTCCCCGTTTAGGGTCCTACATAATTATACTTCCTATCTAGGCAGAGGCGTTGGTGCCTTTTGTTAATCAGTATCACTCTCAACCACTGTGGGACATTCAGCCAATCAGACCGCTCAATTACTGTGGTTGAATGGTCCTGACCTCATGAATATGAATAGAGGATACACACAATAGGCCAGTACTTTTAATGACAATGAAACTGCCATGAGGGATGAAAGAAAGTGTGGATTTAAAAAAATAATTAAAATTGCAATGAGAAAAATCATAATTAGCTGTGAGGATTACATATATTTGTTAAAATGTTTCTCACTTGCCTTTAGGACAAAGAACCAGAGTGAATCCTTTTATACTTCGTTTTCTCTAGATATGGATGTCCCAGTTGCTGACAGCTGGACCTAGCTCACATTTAAATAATATAAAGATCTATGTAAATATTTAGAAAACAGAAACAGAAGGATGAGAGTTCAGATACGCTCTTAAACCAAGGCTCACGAGGTTTAACTGGAGATATAAAACTTGAATGGTGCCTGGCTGATATGTCATGGTTCGAAGGCAGCACAGTGTGAAGGGTGTCAGTCAAAACCCTTGGAGAGTGGCACTTCACACTAAAGTGTGAAGGAAGAGATTATATAAAATACGTAATATTTACTTACTTAATCCTCTTATTCCACTTTTGCCTCTTCCAAAAAGTGCTATGCTTTTGCTCCCAAAGATGCAAAAAGTTGAGCAAAGTGACATAAATTAGAATCAACTGAGAAAGATAAAACAAAAGGAATACAAGAGTCGGGTCATAAATGAAGACACGGATGAAGTCAATGTACAAACAGACATACAATAAAATTTTACACAGAGGGGGTTGTTATGATCTGGATTCATGAAGTCCCAGAAGCGATAAGGGTTGCATAAGGGAAGTAAAGTTATCCTAAAGACGTTCACTAATGAGTGCCCACTCTGAAAATGGTCTCCTTGCTTGCCCTGAGCATCTACCCTCACCAGTTGAGTCCTCATCTCTCCCTGATTGCTGCAATTGTTCAATGCAAACAGAGCACATTGTGTAGTGAACTTGCAAAACTTGAAAAAAGGTGCAGGGCTTCATGAAGTAGGTGAGAGTCAGAATAGATAACCGCTTGAATTACAAGCCAGTGGCAAATGAGTCTGGCAGAGTTACTTAGTTAGCAACTAAATAAGGGGAAGTGGATGAGGAAGACTTCACTGGTATATGCTTCAAAAGCCAAAGATTTGAATATCAAAGGATTAAGAAAGGCCCTTGGGAAAATCGATGAAGCTCTTGAATATTTCTGCAGAAATGACCTTCTATATCTTACTATGAAAGTCAAATGTGAAAGATGTCTTACTAAGCTATCATATAATGTTATCAGAATAAAATGCCAAGTAGATAATCAACATGCCCTTTGGGTTTTGTTTGATAAATCAGTGCATAGTGTCTAAGTACATTAAATTTAGAGAAAATAACTTTTATAATTCTAATTTTGCTTTTTGAGATAAAATTTGTACAACCCTCTCTACCCCCACCACTCTCCCATCCCCCATTTCCTGCTCAGTCACCATGATCATTTACTAGAAAATTCTGGTCTCTGATTTAAAAGGTCTTTTTCTTTTAGCATTAATTATTGCTAATAATAAATAAGTGCCTTACATGCGTATAAGAGT
Source organism: Kogia breviceps (assembly GCF_026419965.1). Lineage (NCBI taxonomy): Eukaryota > Metazoa > Chordata > Mammalia > Artiodactyla > Physeteridae > Kogia > Kogia breviceps. Next base: position 185,732,359 of record NC_081311.1, on the reverse strand, counting down.
GGAACCCTATTTTCCAGCAGCAAAATTTGGAGCAAACCACAATCAGTTATATGATTCACAATGTCCTTAAGATAAAAACAAGTAGGTTTCTCAGCTTTGAAAAGACACATGTATTACTGGTACCAAGCCTGGAACCACACAATCAGGACACAGTGAGATGCAAAAAAACCCCAAGTTCTTGCAAGAAGCACAACCATGATTTCCATGGGCTGATGTTTTCATTGTAGCTCATAGTGTAAGCTAATGGTTCCTCATGAGAGCCCAGTTATTAGGTAGGTAAGTTTTATTCAACACTGATGATGTGTTTTTGCCTAAATGACCAACACAGATAATCTAGTCTAATTCAAGAATGAATTTTAGAGTTTGTAAAGCAATGTTTCCTAGAATGTGTTCCAGGAACACTAATTCTGAAGACTCCTCCAGAATGAAAAGGGGATGGGGAAAATGATCCATAATTAAACAAGTTTGGAAACAACTACATATCATTCACTGAGATTCTCTGGGCAGTCTACACTGCTAAGAGCTTGGCCAAGTTGCTGTAGCACGGTGGCAAGATTCCAGACTCCTGAGCCCAAATTCCTGGGTTTTATCCTGACTCTTCCACTTATTAGCTATTACCTGGGGCATGTTATTAACCTCTCCACACCTCAGTGTCCTCATCTGCAAAATGGGAATAAAAATAACAGTACTTTCTTCATAGGGTTTCTATTCTAATTAATTTGTCATTCAAAGTGCCTGACACCAGCAACTGCTATGTAAGTATCAGCTATAGATTTGTCCTGCAGAGAAGCTGGCTTAACATTATTGAATTCTGTGTTTCACACCATATTTGATCACAGAAGCCTCCTTTCTGAGAACAGCTATTAACATGTTGAAAATAAGCTCTACAAAAATTCCCAAACTCTAGTTTTCAAATAGATGAGCACATCACAATCATTTGTAAACCTTTTTCAAAAAGAAAATACCCACCCACTTCTCCAAACCAAGATACTGATTCAGTGAGGTGGAGTGGGCACAATTATCTGAATTTTAGAAAGTTACCTAAAGGAGCCGAATATTGTTCTGAACCATTACTGGGAGCAGTGCTTTTCCAGGTGGGCCTCCTGCATCAGTATCAGCGTCACCTGGACCTTGTTATAAATGCACATTCTTGGTTCATACTTCAGACCTAGAGCTGAGAAAGCGTTGTGGGACCAGCGATCACCTCCAGGTGATTCTGTTTGAAAACCACTGATATGGGGGCGTGAGTGACTGACCGCCCTTCAGTCATTCCTGCATTGAACTTCTCTCTGCTGAGGTTTCACAGAGATATGATAGACTTCAGTGAGTCTGAGACTATTCCCCTGAAAAGAAGGAACGCAGCTTTCTATTTTGTCGATTAAATCCAGAGTCAATGGTTTTAGGAATTAGCTGAACTTGGATCAAAGTTAACATTGTATCTACAAGGACCCGCGTCTAAAAGGAAGGCCACCTGGGGTGTTTTTGTACACTGTCAGCTTACTGGAACCGTGTATCCAAGAACCCCATTCCCAGTGTGTATCTGGGTTAGGACAGGCCACAAGAAAAATATGCATAAGGTTGGGAAGATGGATGTGAAACGGTAGCCATCACTCTCTGAGGTCAGTGTAAGGTGTCAGGTGCCGTTGAAGCCCTTGCATGTTGTGGCATGCTGTTGGTCTGCCTGTTGGCAGAGGCCAGCGCCAGTGCTCCTAACTGCTCTGCCTCCCTGAATCTCCTCCTTCAACTTCTCAAGGCCTGTTCCAGACGTGTGTGCAGCGCCCCAGTGAAGATCTTGTGCATCTTCTGTAGTCATCCACATTATTAGGGTTAAGGATGTGGGTCCCAGTTTCTCCCCAGGTTGCTCTGCTTCACACACAGACTTATTGCCTGCCCTGCTGACCTGCTCTGACCTGAGGCCCCCATCCATAGGCAGCTGCCATGGATGCCCTCCTCGACCAGCCCCCTTGGTGGTTGTCGGTCGGTCTCTTGTCTTTGATCCCTCCACCGCCCTCCTTCCAGACTTGGACTTACCAGATGAAATCACTGAACTTTTACACAGAAGCGTGTGCCGTGTGTGTATTTGTGTGCATGTGTGTGTTTTCTTGTACAGCAGGTCTAGACAGCGTTAAGCAAAGAATTTTGTATTCTACCAGAAAGTTGCAATGAGATTAGCTATCTACAAACATCCCCTCAATATAGAAAGTGTTCTAAGCTAAAGCCAGAAGAATAAACAGGTTTTAACTTAGCCTTACTGGTGGAACTACTAATCATAACTGAGCTATGGTGGGTGTTTACTTTGTGCCAGGTCTTGTGATAAATGCTTTCCACAGATCGTCATTCAATCCTGACAAACCTATCACATTGGTACTCTCATTTCCCCCATTTTACGTCGGAGCAAACTGAGGTTCAGAAAGGTTCCAGAGCAGACCAGTCTCTGTGTCTTATAGGGATGTTTTTGTTAGGCTTCCTCCCAACAAGATGAGAAGAGAGCTCTGTCTCATGCAGTAAACCCCATCGCTTCGACTCCGTGTTCTTTATTAAATAAATGTATCATGATTTGCCCATTCTTTGACATTTTTCTTTTCTTATTGTGAAAATAATATTTATTGGAGGAAAATTGGACAATTCATGTAAGTGTAAAGAAGTCAATAAAATCACCCAGAATCCCATCAGTTAGGTAATTTCTTTAAAAATGACGTTCTACTACTTCTACTTCCTATAAAAATAAAATCCATTTTTATAGGTTTTCCACTCCCACCACTTCTCATTTTAAATACATGTCTGATTCTATTAAACCTAAGATGATATCAATTTCAGTTTTATGTAAGAGGGGACTCTTTGGTGGGACTAGAATTGTCTAATATTTGAAATGCATTCATTTCATTAATGGTTAACATACCAAGAAAAGAGCTTAAGACAATAAAAAAGCGGTGGTGGTGAAAGTTGCTGTTGATGGTCTCTGGTCAGTTTTTACTTGCCTTCTGAAAAAATCTTTTACACTCTTTTATTGAAATGTCATGAAGTCACTGGGGCCGAGATTTACTGTTGTTAATATGCCCTTCAGTAATGCTACATTCAAGTATGAAAGGCTTATGAGGCTCCCTCTGACGTAAAACTCCCCTGGGCTCCTGGGCTCCTCATCATAAATGGCTCCTTTATGGGAGAAACTAACCAGAGGGTCAGTGAATGGTAAAAACGGACGTGAAAAAAATATTTTTTTGCACTTGTCTTTTCAAGTGATATAAAGATAGGTGGGTTCTAAGTGCATAGATCATCTTTCATTGAGAATTTCCACCCCTCACTCTATAATCTTGTGAATGATAAACTCAGCAGTGTCATGGTGGCACTGCACAAGTATCTAAGAGGAAAGCGAGAGTTGTCTTGCTGTGTGTGTAGCACTCACTGGGTCAGTTCATTACACGAGTGCAAATGCCTTCAAGCAAAAGATTCAGGTCTAAACCAGGCTGTCTCATGGTATCAGTCTGTAGGAAGCTGAAAAATGAAAGGAGAGCAGGAGAAGAAATAAAAGGGAGACAATTTTAGAGAAAACACAAAGATGATTCAGCTTATACGAGGCATCTTAAAACTGTCAAACTCATAGAAGCAGAGAGTACAAGGATGGTTACCAGGAGGTGGGAGGAGGGGGAAACGAGAATTGTCCAATTGGTACAAAGTTAGAGTTAGGCACGATAAGTAGGTTCTAGAAATCTGCTCTAGAGCCTGTAGTTAACTCCAGTGCTGTGAATTTAAAAACTTGTTAAGAAGGTAGATCTCCTGCCAAGTGTTCTTACATGTGTGCACACATGCACGCTCATGCACACACACACACACACACACACACACACACACATACACAAAGAAAGGGAACACAAGAAATCTTTTGGTGGTGATAGGTATGTCTTTCACCTTGTTTGCAGTGATGGTATCACAGGTATATTCATATATCCAAACTTTTTGTATGGTTAGTATACATCAGTAAAGTTGAAAAAAGTTCTAATTCTCTCCTCTGCACCCAAAGACAAGAGCCGTATTAAATCCATATTGGTTTGGCCAACATGATTTCTTGAGGCCTCTTCCCTCACTATTGCTTTGGTACTTAACTCTAGTGAGCATCTCTCTACTCAAGCTTATTCGGGTCAGATAGTCTGTATAGTCTGAAAATGGGGAGTTGTACAGTTTATATATTATGACTTTATTGATTTGGGTTTAATGACACTAACAGAGATACCTAGTTGTTTCTAGACATTTAGTTAGTGTAAATTCCCAGCTTATGGGAATTTCAGCTTTGGTTATGATATTTGATGCTGTAACAGGGAATTAATTTAGAGAATCCAATATATGTGTAATCCTTATCAAGTATAATTTTTCCTTAAAAAAAGAAGTCTTTATTAAGACAAGCGAAACTCTTGAAGAACATAGTTGAAGACCACAGAGAAGTATGATTCAAAGAAGTAAGAAAAGTTAGGTACAAGTAGGCATCATACATTAAACCATATCTCCTCTGGGAGGCTTCCATGCCACTTGAGATTGGCTGAAATTGCTTTCATCAATTGCACAGCCCCAGAAGTCTGAAACCCTGTACTTGTTTTACGTGTATATGCTCCCTGCCTCCTCTGCCTCTAGGACTCTGCTTTCCTGTTGAGTTGTTTTTCTTCCTCATTGTATCTTCTTCAAAGTGAAATCTAGACCCACGATTGGTTTCTCGAACAATAACAAAAGCACTTGCAAAGATTTTCGTGTTCAGTAAATTTTATTAAACGTTGAGGGGTGCCAGGAAGTCATTGCATTTTCAGCCCATAAGCTTTGCTCCTTGCTCCATCTCTCCTCTTCTCTTTCCTCTCTTCTCTTCTCCCTCCTAAATGCTCAATCTATTTTGTGCAGCAATTTTACTCTTGTCTAAAGCCTGGGCACACTGACACCAATGCCTCACATGGGGCAGGAAGTAAAAGGTAGAGTGAAAGGGAAAAAAAGGTCCACTTTCTACCTTGTGCCCTGATCAGCGTATTTTTCCAGATAAGCTAGTTTTCTCCTGAAAATTTTTGTTAATTTTTTTTTTTTTTTTTTTTTTTTTTTTTTTTTTTTTTTTTTTTTTTGCGGTATGCGGGCCTCTCACTGTTGTGGCCTCTCCCGTTGCGGAGCACAGGCTCCGGACGCACAGGCTCAGCGGCCATGGCTCACGGGCTTAGTTGCTCCGCGGCATGTGGAATCCTCCCGGACCAGGGCACGAACCCGTGTCTCCTGCATCGGCAGGCGGATTCTCAACCACTGCGCCACCAGGGAAGCCCCTGTTAATTTTTTATTGGGGTATATTTTGCAGTTTATAAAATGCATAGACGTTAAGTGTGTAGCTTGATGAATGTTTGACAAATTTATCTGATGGCTACCTGAGCAACCATCCCACTGTTATTCAACATGTATCAGTAGTTTCTCCTTTTTATTATTAAGTAGAATTCCATGGTACAGATATGTTATGCATTCTGCATCTGAGTTGTTTTCAGATTTCCTTTATTTTGAAAAAACTGATCTGAACATTCTTCAACAATTCCTTTCGTATACATGCGATTTTGTTTCTCTTGAGTAAATACCTAAGAGTGCAATTGCCCAGCTATGTGGTAGGTGTATGCTTAACTTTATAGGAACCTGCCAAAAAGGTTTTCAAAATAGATGTACCATTTTATATTCACACCAGCAATCTAAGGGAGGACTAATTGTTTCTTATCCTCACCAAGATTTACATTGTCAGTCTTTTTAAATTTTGGTCATTCTAGTGGGTGTGTAGTTGTGTAGAACCGTGGTTTGAGGAGAAAGTTTGATGCTAGCTATTAAGGTAGTTAAGTGTTCTCTACCTGTTACAAAAGCAGATTTCAAGTATTATTAATCACTGCGTACTATAATCTCATCATTCCCCAGTTTCACGAGCGAGTAATTTCCTCTGAAATTTTCTTTTTATCTTGAGTTTACTGGCGTTTTCGTTCATGGTTCTAGAATTAATAGTTAGTTTTGAGCCAAAAGCCCCACTTATCCTTTTCCCTGTAGCCAATTTTTTTGTGTGTGATAATGCCATTAAATTCATTTGAGAAATTAATATTTAAGGCATGGCATATAGGAAGCATTCAATAAATGGCAGATTTTTATTAACATTCCTCAGGCTGTTTTTAAATTTTTAACCTTTTTTAATTGTAGTTAACTTTTAATGTTGTATTAGTTGCATGCATACATCAAAGTGTTTCAGTTATACATATATACATATATGTATATGTATATATTCTTTTTCCTTTCCATTATAAGTTATTACAAGATATTGAATATAGTTCCCTGTGCTATACAGTAGGTCCTAGTTGTTTATTTTATATACAGTAGTATGTATATGTTAATCCCAAACTCCTAAATTATCTCTCCTCACATAGCCAGTTTCTATTTCCTATTTAAAAAATTATTTTTAGAAAATCTTTCTCCCTTAGAGATTTTTACTAAAACATTTACAAATGAAATATGGAGTAGGGCAACATTGCGTGGTGGTAGGCTATAGATAAAACAAAACTGGACATGAGTTCCTAATTGTGGAATATGAGTTTGGGTTCATGGGGGTTCTATTTTTATGTGTATTTGAAAATTTTCTTCATGAAAAGTTAAAATATATTTTTCAGCTTTGGTTATTGATGATCCACCTTATTTCACCAATGAGGTTTTTTTTTTTTTTTTGCGGTATGCGGGCCTCTCACTGCTGTGGCCTCTCCCGTTGCGGAGCACAGGCTCCGGACGCGCAGGCCTAGCGGCCATGGCTCACGGGCTTAGTTGCTCCGCGGCATGTGGGATCTTCCCGGACCAGGGCACGAACCCGTGTCCCCTGCATCGGCAGGCGGATTCTCAACCACTGCGCCACCAGGGAAGCCCCACCAATGAGTTTTGATGGCTAATAAGAATATTTACTATAAAATGGAAAAATATAAGCAGATAAAAATCATGGATCACTAAAACCAAATAGAAAGACACGAAGCAGAACTGAGTAGACAATTGTGGCTAGAAGTGGCAGGAAGATGCAACTACAGAAAATGGGTTATGTTACAAAGCAAGATGACAAGCAAATACCCCCAGAGGGGCAGCTGTGCTGCGACTGGGGCTAGAGCCCCAGAGAGGTCTGGGATTAGGGAAAGGGAAGATGGCGGCAGGAACGGGTGTGGAATCAGAATGTAGATGTACAGGGCCTAGAGTCCTACACTGTTGAAGGTGGGATACGAATTCTGGCTCCCATCTTCCTGGTGATAAAGCCCAGAAGCAAGAATGATCAGTTTTGCACTTCACGTAAGGGAAAAAAATATATCTAGTCTCTAGGAAAGCACAGTTTTTCCTAACACATAGGTCTGGAAATTATAACACATATGTGTTAGGAAAAAACCAAATAAACTTTTTGGCCAACACTATATATATATATATATATATATATATATATATATATATATATATATATATATGTATGTATATATGTATACACACACACATATATATATAATTTTTTAAAATTAATTTATTTTTTAATTGTTAAATATTGGAATTGGCCTCAGGGATGCTGAGAGCTGGTTTAGCCACAGTGGAAAAACATTCTGAGCCCTCCAGGAAGGGCAAATAGAGAGAAAAAAAAAAAATTAAACCCCAAACTTTCATACAGCATATGCATTGTTATGAAATACGGTTGGGCTTGGCCTCTTCCAGGCCTCTGGCCCCAAAATATATCCCAGCCTCCTTGCTACCCACTCGGGACCCCCACTGGCTTCCAGGGATTGAGAGGGACAGCCTTTCCTTCCCCTTACCCCAATGCTTTCTGCAACTCTCTCTTCTTACATCCTCCCAATCTGTGAAAACTCGAAAGAAGAAAAATAGCTGATAATTTTGTAATTTGCTACAAGGAATATCCTCTTCCTTTCTGATTAATTGCTCAGCTCTCCCTTTCCCACCAAGAATTTACCTGCCTGGTGGTCTGTAATGATTAATTTGAATAAACAGAGAATTTAGATCGACTTGGGACTTTAGAAACCCTCTAGTCCGATTCCTTCACTTCACAGAGGAGGAAGTTGAGGCCAAGCGAGGTCAAGAGACCTTGCCCAAGGTCCCCGGCCAATAACGGCCAAGCCATGACTTAAAAGCAGTCTCCTGGGACCCAATCTCAAATTCGTCCCTGGAAAGAGGCAACCATCCCCTTGCCATGGCTTGTGGGTCCCCTGCACATTGTATCCCTGACCCTGCCTATGACATGGGTGCTCTTGTTTAAATAGGCGCCAGGTTCTTTTTCACAGAATGTAAATTTCCTAAACACTTTCAACTGAATAGTCTGAAAAGCTGGTTATAAAAATGATTGCAGCTCAGTCTTGGTGTAGAACAGAAGGGAAAACGGCAGGAGCAGTTGTTTTACTCTCTCCTTCGCTATTCTGGGGATGAACTCCTTCCCAAGACACATGCCTTGAAATCCTGTCTGTTACCCTTTTAAAAATAATGAAACCACCAAATATGAACAGCGACCATAGAGCATGCGGACATCAGCTGAGAGAGGAGAGCGCCCAGCAGGAGGCAGTGAAAAGGGCAGCCCTGCTCTGAGGGCTGTGTGGCAGCTGGTGGAGTTCAGAAGACCTGAACAGACTGGGGGGATCTCAAACTGAACTTGCTGTTCATGGAGATTCCCAGGGCCCCACCCTACACTTTCTAAGCGAGGTGGGGGGATGGGGCTTGAGGAGCCGGGAGTGGACCTTGCATTTGTGTTTTCAGCAGGAGTGGGAGAAGACTCTGAGACAGGTGACCCCATTCTACCCTTAGAACAGTGTCTCTCAACTTTTTGATGTTTTCATTAACATCCCCCTAAACAGCCTTTGTAGACATTTTTCCCCCAATCACCCCTGTCCGTGATATTTTAATTGTGCATATCTGTATATCTGATAGATTGTGTTTCTGCTGATGTACAATGACCTTTCCAAAGACCACGTCTTTTTTATTTTTTGAATTTTTGAATTTAATTTATTTTTTATACAGCAGAATCTTACTAGTTATCCATTTTATACATATTAGTGTATACGTGTCAATCCCAATCTCCCAATTCATCACACCACCACCACCACCACCCCCTGCCACTTTCCCTCCTTGGTGTCCATATGTTTGTTCTCTGCATCTGTGTATCTATTTCTGCCCTGCCAAGCGGTTCATCTGTACCGTTTTTCTAGGTTCCACATATTTGCATTAATATACGATATTTGTTTTTCTCTTTCTGACTTACTTCAGTCTGTATGACAGTCTCTAGATACATCCACGTCTATACAAATGACACAATTTTGTTCCTTTGTATGGCTGAGTAATATTCCATTGTATATATGTACCACATCTTCTTTATCCTTTCATCTGTTGATGGGCATTTAGGTTGCTTCCATGACCTGGCTATTGTAAATAGTGCTGCAATGAACATTGGGGTGCATGTCTCTTTTTGAATTATGGTTTTCTCTGGGTATATGCCCAGTGATGGGATTGCTGGGTCATATGGTAATGTGTGTGCCCTCCAAGAGTGGAGTCTCTGTTTCCCCTAGTCCTGTCGAAGTCCTGTAATCAAATCCTCTAGCCTTCAAAGTCTGATTCTCTAGGAATTCCTCCTCCTGTTGCCAGACCCCCAGGTTGGGAAGCCTGACGTGGGGCTCAGAACCTTCACTCCAGTGGGTAGACTTCTGTGGTATAAGTGTTCTCCAGTTTGTGAGTCACCCACCCAGCAGTTATGGGATTTGATTTTATGGTAATTGCACCCCTTCTACCATCTCATTGCAGCTTCTCCTTTGTCTTTGGTTGTGGAGTATCTTTTTTGGTGAGTTCCAGTGTCTTCCTGTCCATGACTGTTCAGCAGTTAGTTGTGATCTGGTGCTCTCACAAGAGGGAGTGAGCACACATCCTTCTACTCCACCATCTTGAACCAATCTGTCCACAAACCATTTTAATAGCTAAGAATTTTTGGTTGCTTCCAAAGACTCAATTTTTGCACCCCTAGTGCAATATCACCCCCCACTGAGAATACATGTTTTAGACTAAGGTACATTGGCATCAAAAAACAAAAGCAAAAACAAAAAAACCCAAATGTAAGTCTCGGGGTCTTGGAGTTGAAAGAACTGTGTTTGGTCTGGATGGCAATTCCTGGATGTGTAAATTTGGCTTCAATATCTGATCTACAGAAATAGGGACAATAATAAAACTTTCCTCACATGACAGAATAAGAGCTTGAATTTAGGATTTCTATATCAGGTGGTCTTCTAGGTACTTTGCCTCATTTAATCAACAACCCAAAGAGCTCCATTAAACTCCACATTGCAGGTAAAGAGACTGAGGCACAGAGGGGTTCAAAAAAACTTGCTCAAGGCCACACAGCTAGAAAGTGGTGAGTGGCAGAGGTGAGATTAAATGGTCTGAAACCAGTCTCTGATTTTAACCACTACTTTAAATCTTCTCTTAACACATTTGCAGCTGTGGTTAGGTCTTGCCTTTTGAGCAAGAATGTGTACAAAAGAAAATTCACAAACTCACGAAAACTTAGGGCTTGGTTTTATCTCTTTTACTGACACAGTTTTTATGATTCCCTGCAAAGGGTCAATGTAAATATTAGTAGTGAAATAACAGTCCATTTTTATTTACTCTAATGGAGAACTCTATTGAATATTTATTTCTGAAATACTACACTTTACCTTTATTTTTATTTTTTAAAATTTATTTATTTATTTATTTTTATTTTTGGCTGCGTTGGGTCTTCATTGCTTCACACAGGCTTTCTCTAGTTGCGGCGGGTAGGGGCTAATCTTCACTGCGGCGTGCTGCGGTGCACGGGCTTCTCACTGCGGTGGCCTCTCTTGTTGTGGAACATGGCGTCTAGGCACGTGGGCCTCAGCAGCTGTGGCACATGGGCTTCAGTAGTAGTGACTTGTGGGCTCTAGAGCACAGGCTCGTTAGTTGTGGTGCACGGGCTTACTTGCTCTGTGGCACACGGGATCTTCCCAGACCAGGGCTCGAACCCATGTCCCCTACATTGGCAGGCGGATTCTTAACCACTGTGCCACCAGGGAAGCCCACACTTTACCTTTAATGAAGGAAATATATGGAATTAATCCCTTATAGAGGAATGACTTTTTCACCATAGAAAATTTTCACCCTAGATGTTGAAAACATTTATTTGGAATCACATATCTTAAGATATAATCACCAGTCAAGTGCTAGGTAACCTGGGGAATCTCAGTGAGTTACAGTCAACCCTTTGTACGTATACACTTACAGTGGTTTGGGAGGGGAGTCAAAGGCCCAAAGGTTTTGTCAGTTTTCTGTGCCATAAATTTGGATTACATGAATTTATTAAATATCCCTGGGAACAACAGCCAGCTAGTAAGTGATCATAGTTGCCAAACTCTTCAGTTCATGAACAATAATAATAACAATAGCAGGTCATATAGTTGAATTCTCCTGGGACAGACATTGTTCTGTGTTTTGTTTTCTCGATTTCATTCAATCCTCAGAATAACCCTATGATTACTATCACTGTGGTTTTTTTTTTTTTCTATTTTATAGAATAAACAACTGAAGATTAGGAAAGTCAAATTGTCTAAGGACAAACTACTAGTGTCAATGCTACAGAGACGGAGAAGTAACTCAGGTCTGCCTGAAATGCAAGCTCATACTACATTTTGTTGTCTTCTATGTATTGTTATGTACTAGTTAATAATAAAAATAGTATGTTTATTTAGAATAAAAATTACAATTGGGTGCATTTAGAGTAGTGTTTCACTAATTCAGCATATACTGATTGAACAACTTTGTGCTAGGCCTAGACAATAGAGCAGAGACAAAACAGACACATTCTCTGCCCTCATAGGATTTACATTTGGGTGCCAGGGATTAGCATTAAACAGATAATCAGAGAAATAACTTGGGAAGTACAAGTGTTAGCAAGGAAAATTAGATGGTGCTGGAAGGTTGTACTGCAGGTACTAGTTTAAACTGAGAAGTGATCATCATGGGAGAGATGAATGTTTATCAGAAATTGAAAAGATAGTTATTTTGTGGAGTAGGGAAATGTGTAGAATGCAGGAGATACTTAGCGGAAATAAGACTCAGGAGAAAGTCACAAAGGCACACAGATTGTTCTATACTTGCAAAGGTGGGGGTGTTCAATATGGTTTCCTGAGCACACCCTCACAGGAAAGTTATGTGTCTACCATATATAATTATGTAAGTGTTGGTCCATAAAGAACAGTCATTTGACTTCATGAAAGACTAAGAAAGGGCTGGAATTTAGCTTTCTAGAACACCTTACGACCTGCAATGAATGAGTCAAATTAAGTACACTTTGAAACAGATGAAAAATCTAAGTTGAATTTAGTACTAAACCCCAACAGTTTCAAAGTTAAGAAGAAGTTAATGTTAATTAATATTAGTTAATATTTATTCAAACTCCCCAAATTTTCCACCTTTCAATTATCACAAAGTAACAAAATGATTTGTGGCTGTCATTTAAAATATACTTCCTTAGAACTGTCAAGCATAACCTACTTCTTCTACCAATCCAGGTAATCATTGTAATGAATATTTGTGTATCCTGTCAGGGTTTCTAGGTACATACATGCAGATATAAATATATAGTTTTATTCCTGTTCATTTGTACACAAAAGATATCATACTATACAAACTGTTCTTCACATTGCTTTTTTTGCTGTTTTCAGTCTATCTTGGAGATTGATTTCATTATCTCATTTTGCTCTTTTTTCACAGCTACATAGTAGTCCATTATATGAATCTACCATAATTTACTTTATCAGTACTCTCTTGATGGACATTAACATTGTTTCAGTTCTTTGCCAATTATCGGGTTGGCCAAAAAGTTTGCTCAGTTTTTTCCATAACTTCTTTCCATAAGAAAAAGCTGAGTGACTTTTTGGCCAACCCAATACAACGATTACACAATGAATTGCTTTGAAAATATCTGTTGCTTATGCATGAGAATATCTATGGTATAAACACTATAAGGTGTATACACTTATGCCTTTTTCTAGATATGGCCAAATATTTCTGTTTCTGTTTCCCCACAATTTTCAAACTCAGTGTGCTATTAAACTTTTGGACTTTTGTCACTGTGATATGTGAAAAAATGATATCCAGTGTAGTTTTATTTTGTTTTTATTTTCTCTTTAGTGAATTTAGTGAATATCTTAGTATGTTTAAGGACCATTTGGTTTTTTCCTACCAGGTCATATACTATTCCATTTTGAATTAAATAACTGTTGTTTTTTTTTTTTTCTAATCAATGTTTTGTTCTTGCTTTTTAATATCTGCAAAATTAAGAATACACACACACACACACACACACACACATACACACACACATACATATATATATATATATATATATATATATATATATATATATTTTAATCCTGAAATGATTCTAAGCAACTAGGCTAACTTGTCTGAGCAAACCTGATTAAAATAACTCAAACTAAAAACATGTGCATTATGGAAATGAAGATAAACAATTCTTCAACTTGACATAAAATTCTTTCCAAGTTTTTAAATCAATTTGAACCGTGCCTTCTCTTTTGTGGTCGTGGGCTTTTTAAAGCACAGCTTGAAAAGAGGAAAATATATTAAACACATTAAATTTTTTTAAATATAAAAACTAGAAAAAGAAATCTCTATCATATGGCTTTGGAGTAACAATTGATCTCTTAAATTTAATCCCAGATCTACTCAAAGAAGGATTATAAAAATGATATTAAATGTAAATAGAATTAAGTGTCTAATCTTTCAGGGGGTGATTAATCTGTATAACTATCTAAACATCTGCCGATTTATTTTCTTGAACTCAATCTAGCCAGGATTACAGATTTTTTAAAGTCAATGCACAATACAAACCAGTGTTAGTCCTCATTTAGGATGTGATAAAAGTACAAGCAGATCTGTTCTTTTTTTCCTGGCATGACCTCTCTGTCTGTGAGGCATAAGACTTTGTTAGCAGTCAAGATTCTCCAGCTACTGGAAAGCAGATCTTAGCACTCTTGGAAAGCATTCTTACTATCTCATAACAGATTCTTCATTTGGCCACCTTGACTCTTCCAGGAATCTTATACAAGTGTTCCCAGTCTAACTTGGAAGCCCCAACTAATGGATAGATGTGTCTGTGGGGAAGTTTGGTTAATTCCAATTCTTTGCCGTTGACATTACACCAGTACAATCCCCTGTATACACTTTAAGTCACATGGCTTTGCTTATCAGATTGATCAACGGATACTCCGTCTTGAATCTTGATGCTTGTATCTTTTCAGATGTATTTGAGAATAGGTTCTCAGGCTGGGGAGATTCTAGAGACAGTTCTTTTAAAAATTTGCTGCTATATCTATCTGCCCTTTGCTACTCTTTAGACTTCTCACCAGCCAGCCATGAATTCTCAGAGATAATGAGCTGTGGTCCTATGCATTCAATTCCCTAAGTGCCCCGTGACGTATCATCAAGGCTCATAGAGACATAGCTGGATCCAATTTACTTATGAAATCTTCCTATTTTATGGTGGCTTTTGATTCTCCAATCATCAGTGCCTCTTATTTTAGATAATATGTAACTCCCTTTATTAAAAAAAAAAAAAAACTGTCTAGTAAAAAAAAAAACTCCTCAATTATTGAGAATATTCTATCATTTCAATGTCATTGATTTAAGGACATTTAAAATATAAACCATTCAGTCATAAATATACTGTGATAAGCAATACAAAGATAATAGAGGACATTAAAGAGTTCAGTTGAAATCAGTCAGCTCATTGGCATGTGTCGATGATAATGTCTGTTTCTATGATGAGATCTCAGATACTGAAAGCATAATGACCACCAGGAAAAAGTAGTCTGCCTTCTCCCTGCACTCTTTTCCTTTCCTTTCTGTCTACTTTACACCCTATACACAAAGAGAGCCCACTGCTCTTTCATTTTGCAGAGCCCACTATAATTTTTCTTGACATGGCAATTACTTTTTAATCTGGTTAGCATAGACTGTAATGGAACCAAGTTGTAAAACATCCTTTCTTGTTTACTCTTTTATTTTGCTTTTAATTTATTGCCTTGATTTCAATCCCTTTTATAAACCCATTAAAGCTCAATTACTCACTTTGAAGTCAATCACTAATCAATTCCATTTTATTTTTGTAGTATGGGGGGTAGGGAGTGTAGTTACACAGTATGTCTGTATTTCAGTAAATTTTGTGATAAAGAGCAGATTATTCTAGGCTTTATTGTCCTAAGGAAAAGAAAAATTCTATGCAAATAAAAGGAAAATCTCGACAGAGGAGGTAAAATCCATACTTTGGTTGATGTTGTAGCGGGTAGGAAACGAGTGGTACATGCAGCATTTAAAACATACTGACGTCATGAATTTAAATTGATTAGTGAAGATAAATGAAGAACTGTCACTCTCTTACTAGCTGGGTTCTCTTTTATAAAACTAAATCTAGGAGCTCAAAGGAGACCACATTTTGATAGAAGTTTACAATTTTAAAAAGGCTTCTGGGGCTTCCCTGGTCACGCAGTGGTTAAGAATCCACTTGCCAATGCAGGGGACATGGGTTCGAGGCCTGATCCGGGAAGATCCCACATGTCACGGAGCAACTAAGCCCATGTGCCACAACTACTGAGCCCATGTGCCACAACTACTGAGGCTGTGTGTCACAACTACTGAAGCTCACGCACCTAGAGCCCATGCTCTGCAACAAGAGAAGCCCATGCACCACAACAAAGATGCAGCGCAGCCAAAAATAAATAAATTAAGTAATTATTTTTTTTAAAAAAAGGCTCCTGCACATATGGCTTCACTCATTTATCCTCAATATGGCTCTTGAGATCGGTAGAAGAAGGCTTTTTTTTTTTTTTTCCTCTTAGGTGATGACATTAAGGCACAGAAGAGATACAAGCAATTTGTGTAATGTCTTACATTACAAATGGAAGATCCAAGAAAATCATAGATCTTGATGCCTTGATATATTTTACTCCATGCCATTCTGGGAGTGAAGTTTCCAAGGTTTTGATCTATGTGTAGCATTTTACTTATAAATGGGGTTCTTAAGATTGCTAAATGAGTTTTTCCTTTTAGATTGGATTCTATGAAGGCACACAGGGATTCTCTGACTATTTTTGTAACTAAATATTTGGTTACTGGTATACTAGTAAATCATTCTCAAAAAAAAAAAAAAAAAGACAAGAACAAAAACCTGATTTGTAGCATTTTCTGATTCCTGTGGTGTAAAGTACAATACTTTCACCATGACTGATTTTAAGCTTACCAAAAAGATCACTGAACTCAGAGTTGGAAAGAAATGCACATAAGTGGTTATTCTAAGCCAGTTCAAGCCAACTCATACACAAAGTCCAGTACTTCACTCTTACAATGAGGCTCTCATTGTGAGGCTCTTCTGTATCATAACTATGAGTTCTGCTGCTCTAAGGACACAGATGCAATATTTCAAATGTTGGGGTACATGTATATGAAAAACAGCAAATTTGATCATTCAGCAAACATTTTATGAATATCTACAACATATAAGGCTCTGTGTTGAGCACTGTGATGGTATAAAGAGTGAGTAGGATCTGGTCTGCCTTCAAGAATTATATAATCTAATGAAGGTAAGAAACTTGCATACAATCAACAATAATTCAGGGGAAAGTCTACCATGTACTCTAATGGTGGTACATTGGGACAGGGTGTGAATACATTTTTATTAGGGGAATTGGTGAAGAAAAAAGCCATAGAAGAGTTGCAGTTGTAGTGAGCCATAGAAGATAGGTAGTTTTTCAACAATGTGGTGATAGTAAAGAGAGTTTCCTAGGTTGAAGGACAAATAAAAGCAAAGGGCGATTTCGAAACATACTCAGCTAGTGAAAGTACAAAGGCAGGGTTAAACAGAACGATGAGTGAGGAAATTAGCCTCTAAAGACCATCTCAGGATAATTTTTCTCAAAGGGTGGTCTGGGACTACTAGTGTTTGAATCACCTAAGACATTTTTTTGAAGTATGTAAATCTCAGGAACCCATCCGGGTCTACATTCAGAACCTCTCCAGCTCTCTATGCACAGAAAAGTTTGAGGACCACTGTGTATCAAAAATTAAAAAAATTCAAAAGAATTTAAGAAAATATTACTTTAGAGACAAAAGATTCTGGAAGCAGCGTTGTGTCTGGGTAGGAGGAAGAACACACAGGAATCTGGAGACCCAGTTGGATTTAGGCAACGGGTGATGAGGGCTGAAACTAGAGTGGAGGCCAAAAAAATGGAAAGGGTCATCTAGATTGAAAAAAATATTTCAGTTCTGGAGTTCTCAACCTTGAGTCCCTAGACATCTAGAAGGTACCTATATGAGCTCTGGGAGGTCTGTTTATCCCCCAAAAATGGACTATAAAATTTTGCACACTTGAATGCATTATTCTTTGGAGAAGTTCATGGTTTTACAAAACCTCAAAGGACCTATAAACCACAAAAAGTTGGAAAACCATTGTTTTAAAGGAAAAACTGGCTGTAATAGAGAATTGATTAACTAGGTTAGAGGACTGGGGGGTGGGGTTTAGGGACTAAAAAAAAAAAAGAAAATCCAATAGTTCTTAACCTGAAATCAGCTGGGAGCTTGATTATATTATTAGTCAACATAAGGACAGTGAGAAGAGTCACTGTTGGAAAATAAAACAGGTTCTTTTTTTGGGGGGGGCTCCGGACGCGCAGGCTCAGCGGCCATGGCTCACGTGCCCAGCTGCTCCGCGGCACGTGGGATCTTCCCGGACCGGGGCACGAACCCGTGTCCCCTGCATCGGCAGGTGGACTCTCAACCACTGCGCCACCAGGGAAGCCCCAGGTTCTTTTATTTCCAGAACAAACTAAGATATTTGTACTTATCATTATAAAGATGTCCCTCAGGCTCATAGAGAGGTCATAGGACACAATGACAAATTGCAATATTTTATTCAGTGCTAAATATTTATTGGATGCTAAATATTTTATCAGGTGCTTGTGTACATTCTTATTTACATACATTCTTATTTAATTCTCACAACAGTCAAGTAATTATTATTATTCTAATTTTACAGAAAAATCAAGGTTGAGACCATTAAGTGATTTTACTAAGGTCACAAACCTGATAAATAGCAAAGACAAAATTCAAACCTCAGTGGTCTTCCCAACTGGCCTGAGACCATATTCTGAACCTCTCTAGTGTA
This sequence comes from Kogia breviceps, assembly GCF_026419965.1. Classification (NCBI taxonomy): domain Eukaryota; kingdom Metazoa; phylum Chordata; class Mammalia; order Artiodactyla; family Physeteridae; genus Kogia; species Kogia breviceps. Next base: position 185,714,121 of record NC_081311.1, on the reverse strand, counting down.
GCAGCCACCTTGGAATTCAGCAGCTGCAGATGAGATACATTTGGGCAAAGGGCATTTCCACAAGGAAGAAGGTTAGCTACAATGCCTACAGACTAGATTTTGTCCACACATTTAAGGACAGTTTTCTCTTGGACTAAATCAGAAAAGAGACAATTGCTAAGGCAAGAGATATGGGAGAGAACATCACCAATGCAAATTAGAATTGCCCTAAGTATTCCAGCTTCTCTTGGGGTCAATCTGCACCACACCCAGGGCTCTTCCTCTACACTATTCGCTTCTGCTCACCTTCTTCTCCTGTTAGGAAAGTCATTCATTTGATTTGAAAACCCATAAATTAAAACTCACTGCAGTCAAGGATTCCATTAAAAGGCCCTATGTGAGACTGTGTGAACAATGTGATAGACATGCAGTTTCAGCAAAGCAATAAAAATAAGCAATTAAAAGAAGCATGTAAATATTTGAATGCAGCCTGTTATGTGTGTAAAGCTATATTTATTTGCAAAGTTACCTTCCACTGCTTTACTGCCTGAGAGACCAGAGCAGCCAGTTCCAAGCATTTTATTCCCACTCCTTCCTAGAGCAGGTTTCCTTGGATTAGAGTGAAAAGAATTGAGACAAGGCACAGCAAGATACTGATTGTATGTTAACTTACTTTCTAGTTAACTAGATTGTCCCAACTGAGAGCAGAGAGAAGAGTTCTTGGTAAGAAAGTGAAGAGTTGAGAGTGGTAATTGAAAAGGAGGAGGAGGTCTGTTTGGTTCTTGGTGCACTATGTGGAAGAGGGTTTTGTATTAGTGGTCAGGAATTATAAGGGTATAAGAGGTGGAAGGAGGCTGTGACAACATAGACCACGGAAGAGGTCTGGGGTCCCTCTGCAGTCAAGAGCCTGTGCTATAAGGACATGAAGGAATAAGGATGGAGTGTTATGTTTCTCCTCTCTGTTGATTTTATTTCCAAAAACTATATTGTTATAGTTATATTGACATTGTTATAACAGAATTTTTTTTTAATGGACTAAATCAAGTACTCCATCAAATCAATAATGTTTTGTGTTTGAAAGGACTTATTCTTCAGAAGTACCATGTTAGTCTTCTACCAGTTTTGAGAGAACCATAGCTAGTTTGGGGTTTTGATTTTTTCATTCCCAATTCTCCTTAAGGAAAGCCTAAAAAGGATCTCTTCTCCTGGGTAAAGAGACAGGAGCTCCTTCTTGAACCTGTGGAAGATGTCCTTCCATGGAATCACCTTCAATGATGCTCAATCCTTCGACCCTCAGTCAGTCACCAAGCCTTCAAGAGGGATCTCGGATTTATCCCTGCCTTCCTTCTTGCTCTTTAATGAACGTGAGCACAAGTCCTCTGCTGCCTACCTACCTTTCTCTAACTTATTCCCCAACCTATGCCCTGTTGAATCAATTTTGTATACCAGTGCTGCTTTCACCATTGATCTTCCTTCCAAGAATTTATGATAACTCTACTGAATGTGTCATCAAGTCTAAATTCCTCTGTTAAGTTTTCAAGCTCCTTCAATCTGTTCCCATTATACTTCTCCAATCTTACATTCTACTCCCTTACACTTAAAACCTAGGTTTTGTCAGAGAGACCTCCTGTCTACACTGCCACTTTCCTATCCCCTAATACTGCTGTGTCCTCCCAACTTTCTATTTATTTGTGTTGCTCTCCAGATTTGAAATTACATCTCCTCACTGTGATATACTGAACTGTTAAGACTTAAAATCCAGTTCAAGAATGATCTCTTCAAGGAGATATTCTCTGAGCTTGCCAACCTTCATTTACCTCCTTCCTCTCTGAATTATAAAAGCACACTTAAAGTCCACACCAAATAACTCCTCTCCCTTGATCAGACACCATTGTTTATCCCTCTGCAGTTGTTTTGAGTAAATTTGCATTGCCATCCAACCACACCCAAACTGCTCAAAAACAGTATAGCAGCATGTCATCTTCAATATAACCTTTACAGGAAAGAGTACTTAATAGGAACTCAGTAAATTCTTAATGGTTGACACATAATCCACAGACCTGTAATTTGGACTAATCTAATTGATTCTCTTCAGTATGCCAGGTGTATTCTGATAGAAGACTTTCGGAAGTTTTGTGCTGGAACAGAGAAGCACTCATGGACAGGAGTTCAGCTGTACAATGTTCTGGAACATTCTTCTGACATGTCCACAAAGACATGCCTTGCCTAGGGAAATTTTCTCCCCTCCAGCCAAACATTGAAGAACAAGTATAAAAGAACTGAGATTTTTTTGTAATGCGAAAGAGAGATGCATATTCATTGATGAGTATCCTTTGTCTAAAATGGTTTCCAGTTCTATCCTAGATACTACAACCAGAGCAGTGATGCATGAGGTAAATATCTGCTCAACTATTAATAGGTTTGGGAAGAAAATCTTCCCAAAGTCACTAAATATGCCGTGCCGTGAAAATGGCCAAACAACTGGAAGGTCAGAATGGCTGTGACCTGCAGACAAGTCTTCTGACCATTTCAATAGAGATCCTCCCTCTAATGAGGCTTTTACAGAATATTTGTGCCTGCGCAGCTCTCAAAATGGAGATCCCAGAGGTAAAATGAATATTTGGCTGCAAGTGAGAAGCTACACCTCTTCTTAGCTTTTCTGCTTTCTTTTGGAAACTCTTTTTCATTTAAATAAGCAAATTAGGCATTCTGAAATTCAAAGGCTTATACAATGAAAGCAGTTGCTGTTCATGATGGATTAGTCTGATGTCTAAAAAGAAGGCAAAAAAAAAAAAAAAAAGCCAAACAAGCTGTCACCACTAGTTATATGAGAAATAGATCACAGGTGACACTGGCTTCTGTTTCATCTGTGGGAGGTTAAGAAGAAATACATTCACAGAAGAATACATTTCACTCCAGGTATAACTGTTGGGAGGCTCCTGGGCTGTGTTTATATATTATTCTTTTGAGAACGTATATACACCCCCTGAAATTCTAGCTGCTTAGAATATTTTTCATCTCAAAACTCAAAATCAGACTCAGATTTATTGAGAAGAAACCCCATGATAGCCTTCTTCTATAATATGTTTTCTAAATCCTTATACTCTAAAAGACAGTAGTGAGTCACTTTGTTCATAAAGGCTCAAATAGTTTAAGGGGAAAGAAGTCTCTCAATGTTGCTTTCAAGTTCTGGAAATGAGTTAATTGCTTATTCCACCAAGCATATGTAGGTCTATAGATTATATATGTCTAGGTTATTGGTTTGAAATGTGAAGTCTAAGGATTTGTGGCTTTAGTTCAGCATGTGGTAGCACAGGCACAAAGTGTGTACAAAGACTTCCGTAGGGTAGTTATTTACCCTCCCAAACACATTGACATTGTCTGGAGTGGACTGCGGCAGCTTCTGGCAACTTCTAAGTGTTGATGTGTACTGCTCTTTGTCATCCACCCCTAGTGAGACCAGAAGAACTGCCTCCATCTTCTAAATGATCCCTTCTCCAAGCAGCCCATTGACTGCCAGACTGATCCTTCTAAAGAAAATTTCTAACCAGCTGCAATGCTATCTACCCCCAGTCCTCCACCTCTATTAAGTTCAAAATGCCTAAAAAGGCATAAAGGAACCTCAACCATCTGACCCCAAAGCAATTTAGCTTTAGCTCAAGGGACAATTTAACTTTCTTGTACCCTAGGATTTAGCAGCATTTACTACTGGCTGATCTCTCAACATGCCCTGAATTTTTATGCTTTTGTGTCTTTTCTTATTCTTTTTTTCATGACTGTGGAACCAGAGTCCTAGATTCAAGTTCTGCTGCTACCTTCCTAGGTATGAAAACTTTACAGATTACTTAACTCTTCTTAGTCTCAAATTCATTAAAATGGGAAGAATAAATCTACCTAATAGACTTCACAAAGGCTTATAAATACTAAATGAGCTAAGGCTGGGGAAAGAAGACATAATATGCTGGAAACGTTATGGGTTGGGTTAAGAGGCTACTCCTGACAGACATGCTGGTCAGGTCTACCTAAGAAGAACAGCCCATTTGGAGAGATGGGGATATCAATTTATTTGGGGATGATAGTTTACTTTGTTAGCAAGGGTTTTCAACCTCAGCACTATCGATATTTTGAGCTGGATACTTCTTTGTAGTGGGGAGCTATCCTTTGCATTGTAGGGCATTTTTCAGTATCCCTGGCCTCTACCCACTAGATGCTAGTCACAGCCCTCCCCCAAAGTTGTGACCACCGAAAATGTTTCCAGACATGGCCAATGCCCCCCTCTTTATCTCCAGGGCAAGGGACAGAATTACCCTGTTAAGAACCTCTGTTAGGGATTTCAGAGATATATTATGTCCACATCAATATCCTAATATATTGAACACAGTTTTCTAAAGGGACGCAATCCTTGCCTTAGGGACATTATGAACTAGGGGGCAGGCACAGTTGTAAGCAACTCCTTGTAAAACATGTCCAAAGCAAATGAATGCTATGAAAGAAGCACAAACTCAAGGCACTGAAGACACAGAAGGAATCATCAAGATTTGGACAGTGGAAGTTACATTCAGTGCAAAGCACAAAGAGAAATTTGCTTCAACATCAGTCTGAAAATTAGAAAGGCAGCCTTTGGCTCCTGGCTAGCTCACCACTGATGGTGAATTTCAATACATTTGTTGCTAAGGGGAGGTTTTTGGGAGACTAAACAGGTGAGAGCTTTTGAAGAGGAACTTTAGGGAAAGCAAGGGCAGAAAGAAAGAACGGGAACGGAAAGGTCCAAGAGAAATGTCAGACTTTGTAAGACTGTCATTTTCCAATTTTTTAACTTCTGTGCAAAACCAATCATGTCTACCCATTCTGGTAGCCCCTTTTGCTTCCCTTTCCTTTATGCTATTTCTCCTTTCTAAGAAATGATTTTTATATACTTGAAGTTCAGGTTCTTGAAAGTATTGATACCCTACCCTAGCCCAATCCTTGAAAGTACACACACACACAGCTTGGTGGTATTGCAGTGAATCTAAATTACTGGAGGATTCAGGTCAGCCATAGTGGTGGCCCTTCTTGGTTTATTACAGGCAAGGAGATAATCAACACTGAGTGTACAGAGTGAGGACAGTTGGAAACTCAGATTTAAGGTGAGTCTTCCGTCCTTGTCTATAAGAAACTAGAAAGGTAGTCAGTTTAATATGGGGGGCCAAATTACACAAGCTAGTTCATAGCAATCCATCTGGTTATCAGGGAAGGGATTCAAAGAACTGAAAGCTGGAGAACATGCTATACTGACAATGCCCAGCCTGGGGCTTTTGAGGTCATTGCTACATGATACAGGCCTTTTATCCCACCCTGTGCAGAAAATGCTGAGAAAGTCAGGGAGGGTGTAGATGGTGTGATGTAAAACATGATCACTGTAAATATCTCAGCATGCATCTTGCTGACAGTAGGAAGTCCAGCTCTGGAAGAAACACTGTCAGCAGTAGCATCTATTTTTGTGAAAGATTAAGCTAGAAAATGCTTATTCTTGTTGATATTTTTAGGAGTTCTCCTAGAATTTTGAAACAGTTTTCAATACGTTTTTTTGCTTGCTTAGGTTTTCATACTTATAACTGATTCTACTGAATGCATCCCTAAGGATTGGATTGACCAACAGACACTTGATATCTAAATTAAATAGCATTTGAGTATTTGAGTGGTTAGAAATACTGAAAAAAAGGTCTTGCATCAGTTGTTAGGGAATTTGAGTTTGAACGTCAGATGTATCAACTATAAAATGGTTCACCTTGAAAAAGTCACCAATCTAATTTGTAATACCCAAATATCATTCTAGTGGTCCTATTTCTTAGGATATCTGTGAAGATAAAGTAAATTGACATATGTGAAAGCATTTGGAGACCCTTCAACCAGAAAGAAAGAAAGAAAGAGAGAGAGAGAGAGAGAGAGAGAGAGAGAGAGAGAGAGAGAGAGAGGGAAGGAGGGAAGAAGGAGCCCAAGGCATTCAACATATTTTAAAGGCTTGACAAATCCAAAACACTCTTCTTTTTTGAGATTTACTGAGATATAATTGATGAATAAAATTATAATATATTTAAAGCATAAAATGTGATGATTTTACATAGGTATATATGGTGAAAGGACTCCCCTCCCCATTGGGTTAATTAACACATCAATCACCTCACATATTTACCTATTTACCTTTTTTTTTTTTTTTGGTTAGAATATTTAAGTTTTACTCTTAGCAAATTTCAATTATATGATACAGTGTTATCAGCTATTGTCATCATGTTTTCTTTAGATCCTCAGATTGTAAACATCTTATAGGTGAAAGTTTGTACCTTTTACCAATCTCTCCCTATTTCCCCCAACCTCCAGTCCCTAGCAACCACTTTTATATTCTGTTTCTATAAGTTCATTTGTTTTTCTTAGATTTCACATATAAGTGATACTATGCAGTATTTATCTTTCTCTCTCTGGCTTATTTCAATTAGCATAGTGACTGCCAAGTTCATCCGTATTGTCACAAATGACAGAATTTCCTTCCTTTTTAAGGCTGAGTGTATAGGGTTGGGAAAAAAGTTCTTTTGGGTTTTTCCATAACATCTTACGGAAACCCAAACGAACTTTTTGACCAACCCGATACATACACACATACAGATATCTCTCTGAGCTAATGGCTACATCAAACTAAAAAGCTTCAGCTCAGCGAAGGAAGCCATCTACAAAATAAAAATGTGACCTATGGAATGGAAGAAAATATTTGCAAACCACATATCCTATAATGAGTTAATATCCAAAATATACAAAGAAGTCATACAACTTAATAGTGAAAATCAAAACAAAGCAATTATTAAGTGGAGAAAGAACCTGAATAGACATTTTTCCAAAGAAGATATACAGGGCTTCCCTGGTGGCGTAGTGATTGAGAGTCTGCCTGCCGATGCAGGGGACGTGGGTTCGTGCCCCCGTCCGGGAAGATCCCACATCCCACATGCCGCAGAGCGGCTGGGCCCGTGAGCCATGGCCGCTGGGCCTGCGCATCCGGAGCCTGTGCTCTGCAATGGGAGGGGCCACAACGGTGAGAGGCCCGCGTACCGCAAGAAAAAGAAGATATACAGATAGACAACAGGTACATGAAAAGATGCTCAAAATCACTAATCCTCAGGGAAATGCAATCAAAACCACAATGAGATACCTTACACCTGTTAAGATGGCAATTATCAAAGAGTCAAGAAATAACAGGTATTGGTGAGGATGTGGATTAAAGGGAACACTTGTACACTGTTGGTGGGACTGCAAATTGGTATAGTCATTATGGAAATCAGTATGGAGGTTCCTCAAGAAATTAAAAATAGAACTAGCATAGAACTACCATACTATCCAGCAGTACAACTTCTGGGTATTTATCTGAAGGAAACAAAACACTCTTTAGAGTGAGGTTAGAAATATTTCTGAGAAAGCTAGTGTATCTCATTTAATCACCATCCTATCATAGACTGTGCTTATGTTGGTTTGTTTGTTTTTCACTCTATTGTCTTCACAACGTTTGGTGGAGAGAAGAGGGGGTAAGCAACTTCCTTTTTATGTGCTAGAAGCTTGGTTAATAACAAAATTGTCAAAACCAACCAAGATATACAACTTGGCTGATGCATCTTCACTGATGGATGAAGCTGTTCTACCTATGTAAGACCATCTGCAGAGACTTATTGTTAGGAAATGCTAATGTTTTATGTGTTTCCTTTAAAGGGTAAATAATAGCTACAGAGCTAGGGTAGTAATCTCATTGAATATGACTGAAAGGGTCAGTTCTGAGTGACACAAGTGGTCACAAAAACAACAGGACAGGCCTGTTTGAGCCCCAACTCTTCTTGAGAGTAATCACCTAGAAAGAACATTTAAATTTTGAATAAGCAAATCTATTGTATTTTATTTGATCATTTTTTATTGGAAGGAGGCACAGAGTGATAAAATTGATTCACAACACCCTAACAGTGGAGGGGTTTTTTGTTTGTTTGCTTGGTTGATTGAGTGAATGTTATGGTTGTTTACATTTTCCTATGATAAGTGACAGAGCACATATTTTTTTCATTTTTGCCTCCCATCCAAAGGGTTTCTTACCATCAAGCCAATAAGATCCAGATGTAATTTCACTGATGAGCACGACATCTCTGCCAACTGAATTCCTATTGATTAGCATCTGATTTTGTTTGTCAGCAAAAAGAAAAACTGATTCTTTAATGACATGTTTTGGTGCATAACCAGCGGGTGTGTGCTAGGAGGGGAGGGTGTGGACGGAGGAGGGGTCTCCTTCAAAAGCTGATGAAAACATATTAGTGTGTCTGATCATTTCTGCTCTCAACCCTGTAAATAACCTCTGTAATCTTAAAGCAGCCAGTTTCTTGCCCTGAAGATGAAAGGAAGAGTTGCCTTGATGTTCTTCAGAGTTGTAAGCTATCCTGGCCTGAGATGGGGCACATGATGTACTGACTACGGGGCCAATGTGTCTCTCTGTCCCCTCAGTTCCCTGGCTCCTCCTCCCTGGAGGGCTTGAGGAGTTATACACAGCCAGTCATTCTCAGCGGGTGGGAGAAATGACAACTCCTAATAACCAATTACAGTTGTTTGGGGAGATGTGACAGCATGAAGGCAAGTTTCTCACCAGAATAGTCTGGATGGGGATTTTTTTGGTCAAGTAGAGCAGAGCTAGAATTTTATAACTATGACCCACACAGACAGACTACAGTTACAGAGCATTAGAGGTGTTTACCAATAACTTTTCCACATATTATTTCATTTAATCATGACTACAACCCCATGAGGTAACTATTATTATTATATCTATTTTACAGCACAAAGATAGTCAAGGCCCAGAAATAGTCAATGACTCATCCAATCTTATATAACTTGTAAGTTACAGACTTAAGGTTTGAGCCTATGCCTCTGGTCCACTGTTCTGTCTAACACAACAGACTTTCTATCTCACTTTGCTAAGGGTATATATTTTCTATCCTTTTCAAGCAAAACTTTTGCTTCCCATTGGTAAGACTTTTTTTTTTTTCTAATGAGGACTTTTTATTACTAATCATATAAAATTTCAATAATTTCTGAATGCAGATAAGGTGTTACTTAAGTGTCATAAAGAAAGAACATAAGAAATCAGTGTTAATATTACAACTAACCCATATATCTATCACTTAAAAAGTTTGATTTCTTTAGCAAGTGAATATGCTTCTTTCACATTAACCTGTGTGTCCTTACATCATGAGAGGGATGCAAAAGTGTGCCCAGCATGATTAAGGAATACAAAAATTTCCAGTAATGACTTAAATGAAATAGATTTTCTTAAGTGATTGATGGAAGGCCTATCAAGAGTTCCCATTCAATTCCTATGCAGTCAAGAGTGTTTCTGGTTAATTGTAGCCCTCAAGGAATTAAGAGGTCAGAATGTCCTTGCAGTGCTAAGATAAAATACAGAGGAACAAGAGAAAAACAGGAAAATTGGCATACAAATATGGGACCATCCAGTGTGTATAAGCTCAAGATTTTCTGAGAGAGCCTACCTGCTCTCAAGTGGTAAAAAGAATTTAGTTAGCTAAAAATGGGCAAGCTCTCAAGCAAATGAGATGCTATTTCATAAAGCAAAACCATGAAGCATGTTTTAATATGGAAAATATTTTTGTAATAGAATGTTTTTAATGGCATTTTAACTATGTGGGAGCATGCAGGAGACTTTAATTTTTGATTGTTGACCCTACTCCTGTTCAGATTACCTTTCCCAGTAATTCCGTAATTTACTGTCTATTAAGTCATCTTCCTCTTAACAAATTCAGACTTCTCCAAGACCCAGCCATTCCCTTTAGGTCCTGAGGGGATTTTACAATGAGCAGTCAATCGCACAACGATCTTCCTCTCCTTGTCCGCCGGCTCGGAAACCCTATCACTCCTCTACTGCTCACCCCACTAGTCACAGGCCTAGTTCATATTTCTTATTTTTTGATGCCTTCTTCCCATATAATTATATCTGCATCTAATATCTTCTTCCTCTACTTTGCCCCTGCACTTGATGCTAAGTTAGCTTTAGCACACTATAAGCATGGTGGCAAAGCACCTGTCACGATTTCTAAGGGGTGGCTAATTATAATTTTCAAGTGTCTTTTTAAAAATTTTGGCCATGCTGTGCTGCTTGAGGGATCTCAGTTCCACTACCAAGAATTGAACCCGGGCCACTGCAGTGAAAGTGCCGAATTCTAATCACTAGACCATCCGGGAACTCCCTCAGATGTCTTTTCTTTATTCAAACAGCTAAGGTTCTGGGTGGTAATCTTGATAGAAGGAAAATTCTTTCTAATGAAAAAAGCAAAAAGTTATATATATGTATATGTATAGTTACTATATTTATGTAAATATAAAATAATAAATATGAAAACAAATGCATATATTATATTACCTTTATAATTATAATATATTATATATAATATATACATATAATATAACTGGGTGGGGAGAGACAGACAGAAAACAGCTCCTTTATGTACCTAATAAGATATGAAAAACAGAGTGTAAGATAAGATCTCCTCCCTCAAAGATCACTCAGTCTTACTGATTTGCACTTCAATATTAGGTTTTGAACTTTTTTCCATATAAATTTCACTTTCTCATTTCTGTGAAACCTTCATCTCCTACTGATACAATATGAAAAAATGTTTTTGACATTTGTCTTGAGGAAGAACACAAAATAAAATAAGAATTTTCTTTAAAAAACCCACACAAATTTATGTAACCTGTCACATTTCATATTCAGCTTGGTTGTTAGGATCCATAGATCCAAATACTGTGCTTAATTACAACATATATTTAAACTATGGTTGGCATGTTTGTGTCTTCGTTTCTTTCTCAACTGTGTTTTCCTTTTTAAAAAACCACTTAAAGTCATTTTTGAAAGAAGCAGAGTATAACTAAGTTAAATAAATTGATTTAAAGTGTGCCTTTAAGGAGGGAAATCTTAATTAAGGGAAAGTGTTTGTTTATGGGATGACTATATTTGTTCAGAAAATGTAGAAATAGTACAATTAAAAAGATAGGAGAAGAACAAAGAGACAAGCAAAAAGTTTTTAATTGTTATCAATAGTCATATTGGTGGTAACAATATGAGTATTATTATTTAGAGACTATGTATGTAATGTGGAATAAAGTTAATGAGCAATTATGGAATATTCTAATTCCATCGTGTTCAGTGTCCAAGAGAACCAGGATATAGAATAAAGGAGACACATATGTAACAGATAAGAGGTTAAGTGAAAAACGCTAGAGCCTTGAATTTGAACTGGAATCATCAGTATACATTCATGAAGCAATTTCTCTTAATAATAATAATAATGTATAAATTCAATATAATTCCAATCAAAAAATCCCAGTAGAATTTTTTTGTGGAAATCAACAACCTGATTCTAAAATGTATTTGGTAAAGCAAAGGAACAAAAATAGCCAGAACAATTTTGAAAAAGAACAAAGTTGAACCACTCACAATACTTGATTTCAAGACTTGCTAGAAACTACAGTAATCAAGCCAATGTGGTTATGGCAAAAGGATAAATGATCAGTGGAATGGAATAGAGTCCAGAAATAGACACACACACATATGTGGGTTAATTCATTCTTTTCAAAGTTGAAAAGGCAATTTAGTGGAGAAAGGATAGTCTTTTCATCAAATGGTGTTGGAGCAATTAGATATCCATATGCAAATTCAAACTGTGATCCATATCTTACACCATACACACAAAAAATTAACTCAAAACACATCAAAGACTTAATGGGAAACCTAAAAATGTAAAATTTCTAGAAGAAAGCATAGGAGAAAATCTTGGCTCTGTAGTATCCTCTATATCCCCTCCAGAAACAAGGAAGATTTCAGTCTATTTACATTGTCTCCTGGAATTTGCTGGATGTCTGATTCAGGGGTAGTAGAAAATGGTGTTTCTGGGAGTAGCCTCTGACTACGGGAAACATGTGGTCCAAAATGGCCCCAAACGTGCTTCAGCCTTTATGATCCAGCGGCAGCAGTTGTAATACGGCCACTGATTTGGCGCAGTGAAGTAAATCATATGATCCTCTAGCTTTTCCCATTCTGGCAAATAGCCCTACTGGGCCTAAACAGCCATTTGGAGCCAGCCTACTTTTTGTCCTGTGAGTGAGAGGGGGAGCTCTTCTGGCCCAATGATGGAAGAAATGTGTGGCATTCCTCATTCCCTTCCCTTCCCCACTGATGGTCTGTTTTGCAGCCTCTCTCTCGCTAGTACTCTGTAGCAGCTGTTCCTTTTCTTTGCTGTGTACACGTCTTCTTTCTATCTTGGCAGACAGGGCAATTTCTTTGAAATAAAGCCCCCTTCTCTGTTGCAAGTGACCTTGAGACATTCAGTGCTATCATTTCCCAGCTGTATTAGTGACTCCAAATTCAATTGCAAGGTTTTGAAAGCTTTCCCTTGTCCACCTTGTGTTCACTTGCCTTCGTTTAAGTGTCCTACAATTGCTTTGGGATCCTTGTATCCATTTTAGCATGTGTCTAACTTAGCCAAAGAGAATTGCAGCAAGCTTGGCTTCAATGCCTGGGGGCTGGCAGTGATCCAGGCCATCATAGCTGGGGCCTCTGTCATGTCTTTGGATGCTGTGAATAGCCAGTAATGGGAAAAGAGGAAAATGCCATGCTAGGACCCGGGGATCCAGATCATGCAAATCATTTAACAATATATAGTAGAGATTCAATTACTCACAGTATATGGGACCAAGAGTGCTTTCCCAACAGTAAACTTGAATAATAAGCAATTATAAGCATATTTTAAAATGCAGATGCATGCTTCTGATTGATGGGTGGGATGGTATACACAGTCATGCCATTGAAACATGCTATTTATGGCTGTCATCAATTATGCTGGTGTTTGTCAAGGAACAGCCTTCTGAAACTTAGCTTCCTCATTTGTAAAATTTGTGTCTAAGGCATTTTTCAGAACAGGACTTCTGGGCCACCTGCTTAGTGAGTATTCAGAAATATATTTGATTCAGCTGCCCATGATTTTGTGTCTTTTATCCCACAAATCCTATCCAAAAAAGAAAAATGAGAAATCGGTTTCATCTCTAGTGACCAGGATGATCAAACAATCAAGGCTGCCTGGGTTGCAAAGGATTCTAAAAACTGTGCTTAGGATCACCTAGGCACAGGATGGAGGAACGGTAGCAGGTATGTTTTTGAAATGACATCCCAGCCTATGGGTTTATCCATATTACATTCTCACGCCCCGTGTCTGGTCTATCTGACTCCTTACCTCCATGGTTCTCCCTCTTGGTGGAATTCAGGCTGCTTGACTAACAGCTCTTCTACCGACAGAATTTAAAAGACATTCACAAACTCCTATCTGTTTGAAAGTTTAGCAGATTGTAGTTACAGAGGAAACTGACAGGATTACCAATAGAATTAGGGGTTCAAATTAAGCAAAATCTCAAAAAATAAATTATATGCAGTCTTTATGGAAAAGTAAATGGATTAGTCCTGTATTCTGATATCTCTAAGAATCCTTTTTTGAGCATTCCTGGGAGAGCCATAAACTCTCTTTTTGCCCGTCTTACACTGTTTCGTTCCACTGAAAAGAAGCACCATCACTTAGTACTACGATTTTCTGGACGTGATAAAGAACATTAATAAATGTTAGGAGGACGGTCAAGGATCTCAATGTTCAAAGGAGATTAATTTATATTACAAGTGACACTATAAAGCTAATTACATTTTTCTCCAAATTTAGCTACCAATCTCCTTTATTTAAACAGGAAAGATCACCCTCAGTCATTATGTGGAAATGTTGTACTCAATACAGAAAAACATTTTAAATGCCAGGATTGTCTAATCAGCCAGAATATCAACCAAGATTTCCATGAAAGATTCACTATCATTGACTAGAGATAATTTTTACTGTCCTTTTATACTAGGTGCATGTACTATGTTTTCTCTGTCCATCAGGGCTTTTGGACTTTTAAATTTCAAATGTTTACCTGATTACATTTAGTGAAATTCAGTCTTTTGAACTCAGGAAAGTGATGCCGTCTCTCTAGTATTTCCTCATGGATTTAGCTAGCCACTTGTAGGAGCTCAGACCCAGGTGTAGGCCCATACTCAATGTGTATGTTGAGTGTGTGTGTGCGTGTGTGAGTGTCTAGATGCTTGGTGGGGTGATTTTCAGTTTTCCCTAGACAGACACACAGAGTGTTGGGAGGATAGAGGTGAAGATGGAGGAGTGAGCCCTGGAGAATCGCAGGCCAGTATAGGCTTGGCTGTATGCTGCTTTGTCCTGCAAAGGGTCCTTGGATCCAATTCCAACATGTATGGAGACTTCCCCATACCAACAAGCAATTCTCAGATGCCAGCAGGGTGTCTGAGAATTCAACTCAATTCTTATACTATCTACCCAGAGATAGAATTTGATTCAGCAGGTAAAGGCCTCAGTCCCAGTGAAGTGAAGGCCACCCTTCACTTCCAAGGTAACAAGCCCAAGTTGTTACCTGTGCTTCTGACCAACTGACTATAAATCAGAGTTTCTCACGACCCCCTCCTTGGGTTCGATTAATTTGCTACAACAGCTCACAGAACTTAGGAAAACTCATTACTCACTAGATTATTGATTTATTATAAAAAGATATTAAGGGATGCAAATCAACAGCCAGATGATGAGAAACATAGGGAGAGGTCCCAAACAAAGGAGCTCGTGTCCCCGTGAAGCATGGGGCCCAGCACGGTGGTACACAGCAGTGTTCCAGTTCCCCAATGTAGAAGCTCTCTGAGAAAGGATAAAAAGCTGTCTTTGGGGTTTTTTATGGAGTTTTTATTACATAGTCATGACTGACTAAATCATTGGCCAATGGCAATTGATTCAGCCTGCAGCCCCCTCTCTCTTCCCTAGAAATCAGGGGATGGGACTGAAAGTTTCAACCCTCTAATCACAGGGTTGCTTCTCCTGGCAACCAAGCCCCACCCTTGGGCGGCATCCAAAAGTTATCTTTCCTGAAGCATTTTCAGGAACCAAAGACAAGAGACCAAATATTATACCATTGCTCTTATCACTCAGGAAATACCAAGGGTTTTAGGAGCTGTGCGCCAGAAACTGTGGATGAAGACCATATATACTTGGTCTATATATGATTAATATATATTTAGTCATCCGAATGACCAGATACATATTTTTCCTATAAATCACAAAACTGCATACCTCTTAGCCTGACCAGGATTTATTCTACTCATTCTAGTGGCTCTCTTATCAAGGGTGGGGAGCAGACCTCTTTCATATTTCCAGATGCCTAAATGTTATGGGTAAATTCCTAAAGTTTACTTTAAATATGGAGAGCATTTAAAAAAAATAATGCAGACACCATTATGGGGTTCTTGAAAGTAGCCTTTTTAGATCTTGATATTTGTCATGAGACGGTATCTGTACTTACTTTTTTGCCTAAATTAACAATTCTTTTTAGTTGTAGCCCTAGTGCCTGAAATTGAGCACAGTACAGGGTAGACCATGAATAAATGTCATTGCAGAAATAAAGTTATTCAATATTAGTAATAACATTTTTAAATGTTCTCTCCTTAGACTCATAGAATTCCAGAACTTCAAGAGAACTTAGAGTTTATCTTGCCCAAACCCTTTATTTTAAAGTAAGGAAGCTCAGTATATGCATAACTGTATTACTTTGCTGTACACCTGAAACTAACACAACATGGTAAATCGACTATGCTCCAAAACAAAATAAAAATTCAGTTAAAAATGAGTAAATAGATAAAGGAAACTCAGACTTAGAGAATCTTACTTCTAGGCCTTAATATGATGGCAGGAAAATTACTTAAAGATCACCTCACAGACAGAAGTAAATCTGGGCCTGGAGCTCAGGTGTCCTGACTCCTGTTGAGTTTCTTATCCTTCCCTCTCTTTGATTTAGCATCCTGTTAAAAATAAAATCCATATTTCCATTTTTCCTGGTGATGTTTCTATGTATTGGAATATAGGAAGGCACAAAGGGAATCTTTCATGAAAATGGCCTGTGCCCTAGAAAAATGTGAGGGCTACTATTATAAAAAGATACTATTTTCCTTCCTATTGCTCTGAAATTATTTTTTTATAACATCAAGCCCAAATGTCTCTGTCCTTTGTCCCCCAGACGTCTGACAACTTTGTGGAAAAAAGATACCATAGAAAATGTTTCCCTGTGAGGTCCTTACATCGAGGCCACCATCATCAGCCATATTTAGGTAGTGAAAATGGAAAGTTACTTCCTTAAAAACAATGACATGATATCCTACATATAGCAATCATATCAGTCAATTGTTCACTATATTTGGTGATAAAATTCAGAAGTACTGGGATGAGGGCATTAGTGAGTTATTTTTGTTTAAACTCTCTGCATTTTCCCTAGAGGTTCTGCCTTCTGTCAACATTGAGTTGTTCAGGCTTTAATATTTGTCATCAAACAAATGGCTTTGATCTCATAGATGCCATAGAGAGACGGGGGGAAGAGCCCCATTACTCAGAGAGAAAACAAATTTCATGGGCTGCAGGCATACGTTCTGAATGTCAAGGCCCTATGCCATTGTCATTCTCCAAACAGAAATCGAAGAACCTGCAGAGAAATATGTTTCCCTAAAAGGCAGTTCACCATGGAAGGAATGACAGATCAGCATCTACATGGTCAAGCTGGGTTTTCCTGATTCAACGCGTTGGCCGGGGAATGATCACAAATTCTTGTGCCCTGCCAGATGTCACCTTAGATGCACCTCTGCGAGTCCACGAGACACAGCTATTTAAGGCCAGAGCTAGGTCTTCTCTGCCTTCCCCCTGCTCCAGCCTGGCACACAGTGAGTGCTAAGCAGCAGTAGGCGCTCAGGAAGAACCAATTTATAGCTAATAGAAGTGGAGTCTAGGCCAGTGGTTCCCAACCAGGGGTGATTGTGCCACCACCCCGAAGGCAGCAGAGACATTTTTAGTTGTCACACCTTGGGAACGGGGGTGCTATTAGGCCAGGGATCCTGCTAAATATCCTACATCGTGCAGGACAGCCTTTCAACAAAGAAATATCTGGTCCAAATTGGCGTTAGTGCTGAGGTCGAGAAACCCTGCAGAGGCTATGAGAGGGAAAGGACGTCCCTGACTCCTCCGATTTGCTTTCCACTGGATGTAGTTCCATCACCTCAACCCCACGGCCTTGCTCTGGCCCCCGACAGAGAAGAGGGAGTGTTCCTCAGATTGGCGAGATGTGGCTGAGAAGCTGGGCATGCAGAGACCAGCCCTTTCTTCATGCGTTTCTTTTAGGGGATGCGCAGCTCACAAGCTTCAGCTGTGCTCCCCCGCACCGCAAGCACTGCAGCCCAGGCCCCAGGAGGTCCCGCCCAGCCTGAACCTGAGCACGTGCGTCAGTCTAATTTAGCGGTTCAGTACCAGGGAGCCCATTGTCTCTCCACACCTAAGGCAAGCGTAAACCTCTTACTTGGTTCAGAATTCGGGCGGGGAAAATAAGCACTATTTATGGTCACCCAAGTTTCCCAAATAGACCGTGTTTGTATTCATTAAGACCTATATATTTGTTCCATTAGAACCAGCCTGCGCTATTTCACCCCCCGGGGCCAAGGAGTGCGGGACGTGGATTTTTCCTCAGTGGACAGTCGCTCCCAGGAGCAGGTACTGCCTAGACAGATATGCAGTGATATGCTCTTGCTATCAGGAAATGGCCCTAAATGATTGGGAAGCAGGGGACTTAAAGATACGTTTGAAGTCATCATCCAGCCAGCACTGCTGTGACAGACGTGAGCCATTTCAGAAACGGAGGTTTCTGATTAAAGACTGAACTGGATGTGATAACACGGAGAGTGCAGCCCTCGTTGGTAGGTCGCGGGGAAGGTGATGTTTGCTCAGACCGAACAGATGTGGAGGATGGCAAAGAAGAGTCCCTTTCCAGGACGTGGGCCTCAGATGTCTTCGCTGTACTTAGAGCAGAAGTTTGCGCATTTTCATTCGACGCTCTAGGTCTGTGAGAAGATTTTTTTCATATTGTCACTCTCCCATAATGATAAGCCTAGGATAAAAACATCTTCTTAAAATGCTCTCGCCAAAATGGACAGAGAAAAATGACGCTAGTGGTTTCCATTTCTCACAGCTCTGTTTAAAGCTTCCCCCCCAGACACATTTGTTTTATTTTTAGTGTTTTCCCTATAACATCATCGATTATATCTGATTCATAATTAACTTAGAAAATATGAGTAAGACTTGGGATTTCCATCTAATACTTAGATTTGGGAAAGAGAATATTGATGGCTTTGTCCGCTCAAGTTAGCACCTCTTGGTGGCCTTAGAGCATTCTCCAGTTTTACTTTACCCTTTTTACTAGATGGAATACAATTGGTATTTGATGTTGAGCAAAAAATATTTATTCATTTTCCCCCAATCATTATTGTTCATTTATAGCTCTTTCATCATTTCTTCCAGTTGTTAACATTGAGCTATAACATCACTAATATCCCCAGCAGCATCATTACTATGGTAACAGCCCTCAATACTTGAGTACCTACTTTGTATCACAAGTTGTCCTGGGTACTTTACACAATATTTCCTTTAAATCTTATAATAACCCCATGTAATGGGTATTATATCCCAGATTTTTCAGGCAAGAAAACTGAATCTCAAAGAAGTTAAGTAGTTGACTCAAGGTCATGTAACGATGAGGGAAGAGTCTGGATTCAGTCTGAGGTTTGCCTGACTCTTTTATCAGGGATATAGATATAAGATCATATCAGCAAGGCACAGGGCAACTCACCCCACATCAGTTAAGTGCTTTTTCTGTGGCCTGCCCTATATTAGCTACTGCCAGGAATAATTAAATGGCAACTGCAGAATCCCTGACCTCAAGCAATATCCTCAACAAGGAAGTGGAGAATACAGGTGTGGAGGTAAAATGTTTCTCAACATTTTTACCAATGTACTACGGAGGGCAGAAAAGATTATTTTGTAATTCAGAGGATCTGAACATGTGGCCCCAAATGACTGCCATGGGCAGTTGGGCACATCTTTGAAGTACTGCTGCAGGTTAAAAAATATATATTTATTTATATTTATATTTATATTGCATTTTACTCCATAATAGATCCATGTTATTTTAATGTTAAAATAAATTTTAAAGTTAGTTACCATTGACTAGAATGGGTGCTCCCGGTAGATGCAGCACTTTCTCCATGTGAATTCATGTTCCCTTGGAGCATCCCACTGCTGTGACTATCTACAGGGTGAGTCAGAAAAGTGGAGACCCAGAGAGAGGATGGGCTAGAGGATGGCCCTTTGGAGATCTTGGGATAGAGGTGTGTATATTTTCCAAGTGGGAGAAACATGAATAATTGTGATCAAGAGTGTGAACAGTAGTAGATTAAATTATTAGCTCCAGCACTTCACTCCCCTCTGCATCTATAACTTTTGCCATGAGACTTTGTAGTTCTTCTGACTAGAGTTAAAGGAGACCCTCTGCCCCCTGTCATTGGCCTTGGACATGTGACTTTTATTAGCCAATGAGATATTTGCAAATATAACACAGAGGCCTGAAGTATAGGCAGATAACCCAGAATGCTGTCCATGCCTTGGCACCAACCCCAGCTGAGCCCAGCCTCAATCAACTGACCTCACTGACCTACAGGAACATGAATAAGAACACTATCAGTTCATATCAGTGAGGCACAGAACAATTCAACCAACATCCCTGGAATGCTTCTTCGTGTGTCCCCCCCACTGGCCTGTGCTAGGTACTGTCAGGTATAATCATGTGGCAACTGAGAATTCCTTCCAGATTGTTGTTAACCGATGCATTTGGGGCCAGCTTGTTTCACAGAAAACCTAACAGATCCCTCGAACTTAAAAATACTATCCTTTTATTCCATAAATATGTGAGTACCGACCCCATACCAGGACCTGCTGGGGATGTGATCTTAAATAAAGCAGACATGCTACCTGATCTTACAGAGCTTACAGTCATGAACCTATCTTTCTTTGTGTTAAAAAGAAAAGTAATTCTTTCATACTGCAAGTCATTACCCTTCACCATCTACTGCTTTTAAAATTAAACTCAAGTCTTGAAAGTATTCACAGTCATAACATTTCAGGGAAAAAAGCTATGGTGTAGAAACTAGACAATGTGCTGAGTTTGGGGTTTTGCTTTTGCTTTTTTCTGCAAAGCAAAGCAGTATAATTGGAAAATATAGTGTCTGAATGCAGTAAATAGTCCGTGGCTTTCTGAACGCATGAAGATGAGTGTGTGTGTGTGTGTGTGTGTGTGTGTGTATGTGTGTGTGTGCATGTATGCATATAAGAAATCTCAATAAATGGCATATCATCTATTCAGTTACCCAACTGCAAAACCCACAAGTTATCTTTGACTCGTCTTATCCGAGTTTTTCCAAATATCGTGTGAATAAGTAGACTTTTGTATCATAGTATCATCCTAACGAAGCCATTACCATCTGCCCCTTGGATTATGAGGCAATAACATCTTAACAGGTCTCTCTGTTTTCTCTCCATCTTCGCTCCTTGTCTAGTCTACATCAAAAGATTTATCAAAAATATAAAACTGACTTTTAACTCTTAGACTTGATGCCCTTTGATGTTTTCCTATTCCTGGAGAATGAAGTCCGATCTTTTTAGGATACAAAACAAGACCTTCCAGATCTCAGCACTGCCACCTCCCCTCCTATTACTCTGCCTCAGACACGGGCATCAGTAAGTAAGACACATGATTAGGGCAGGCATAAGGGTGATGCGAGTCAGGTGTCTAAGGACACAAACTTTAAGGAGGTACTGACTCTTGGGATCACACAAGTACACCTGAGAATGAGTGCCTCCTTGAATGTTGTGCCCTAAGGGTCTTGCTTGCTTCAAGCTGCTCTCCTCCTTGAACTTCACGCTGTTTTATAGCTTCCACTTCTTGACTCATATGGTTGCCTTTGCTGGAACACTATTTTCACCTTCCTTTTCCTGCCAATTCTCACTCACATATTTTAGATTGGGTTTAACTGAGCATTTTCTGGGAAGCATTTTCTGACTCCCCAGGTTGATGTAAGTTTACTTATACCTTCTATGCTCCCACTTCTATCTTTTCTCTTTCAATTTTTTTTAATTGAAGTAGAGTTGATTTACAACGTCGTGCCAATCTCTGCTGTACAGCAAAGTGACTCAGTTGTACACATACATACATTCTTTTTTTATATTTTTTTCCATTATGGTTTTCCACAGGATGTTGAATATAGTTCCCTGTGCTACACATTGGGACCTTGTTGTTTATCCATTCTAAATGTAATCGTTTGCATCTACCAGCCCCAAACTCCCAGCCCATCCCTTCCCCACCCCCTCCCCCTTGGCAACCAAAAGTTTGTTCTCTATGTCTAGGAGTCTGTTTCTGTTTTGTAGAGAGGTTCATCTGTGCCATATTTTACATTCCACATATAAGTGTTATCACCATATGGTATTTGTCTCTCTCTTTCTGGCTTACTTTAGTTAGTATGATAATCTCTAATTGCATCCATGTTGCTGCGATTGGGCTTACTTCTGTCTTACCACTTGCCGTATTGGGTGAAAACTGCTTATCACCCCTGCCCCAACCCATTGACTCTAAATTCTCTTAAGATGGAGTGTTTTTTTACTCATCTTGTGATATAAAGCTCTAGGCCAGTCATCCTTGAAACTCTCCCTCTTCTGAGTGATCTACTCTATCACTAAATCATGTGACCATTATCCCCAGACATCTTTCAAGGCCATCAACCTCTCTCCATCTCTACTCAAACCACAAGGTCATCATTATCTCTTACCTGTACTGTTACATTAGCTTCTTATCAGGCCTTCCCATGTCCATTCACACATACCCCCAGCCCAGCACCTTCATTTGTTCTTTTCATTATAACCATGGTAAGCTTTGCAAATTGTAAGTAGGATTATGTCCCCAAACTGTAATGGCTTCTTATTGTTCTTAGGACAAGAATTTATATCCTTAGGTTGGCCTACAGCCCTCTTGCAGAGTCTGACCCTGAATGACCTCTACAGCCAATCTCACTCAATCTGAGCCATTTTTTTTTCATATTCCATGCAGTTGCCCCACCTAATGATCTGGATACAGGCAGATTCCACTGATTAGAAGAATGTCTCACCCCCTCCAGTATTTCACAGGATTAATAGTTCCTTCTCCTCATGTCAGTCCAAGAATCACTAGGTCAAGCCTCCTTGAAAACTCAATCTAGGTCAAGTTTCCTGCTACTCATTTTCCTAGTTCTATGTTCTTTTCCTTCATAATACTCATCTCAGTTCAAAATCTCATGTTTCTGGGCAATTATTTTTGTTTAATGGCATCTAATTTTCTTTGTGTTCATAAAAAAAATAAAAATTTATCATGTAAATTTTCAAGCATGTACAAAGTAGAATATAATGGAACTCCCATTTCTTTCTCCCTGCCTTAACAATTAACAACATATGGATCTTTTATCTTTTGTATCTTTTATACTACCCTACTTCCTCTCCAAATATCATTTTATCCTTAAATACCTTAGCCTGTACCTCTAGAAAATAAGAACTCTTTCTTTAAAAAAAATTCACAAAATATTTTCACACTCTTAGATTGCCAAAAATTAATGGGTTTTTAAAAATTATCAAATATCCTGTCAGTGTTCAAATATGATATGAGATTTATATTTAATTTTTGACACCCCATCATATTAAGGTCAGGGACAATCTACCCAATACAATACATGCCACATAGTAGATACTCAAATATTGCTGAAAGTGACTGAATAAATGGATTGTTGCTTAATAAATATTTATGAATATTTACGAACTGGTCACAAGAGCTCAATGATACCTGTGGAGCAAGTCCCAAAGAAGACCAGTTAAGGAAACTGCTACCCCTTTCTTCACTCCATGTGGGACAAGCCTCCTCTTCAGTTGGCATTCTGGCCCTTGGGGCAAGATGGCACTCTGGGACAGACTCAGAGGCAAGGAAAGGTGTCAAAGCTTTGCCCTTGCGATAACCTGCTCTCACCTTTGAGTGAGACTAATAAATGACAGAGTGCTTCCTATCATAGGACAGCTTTACTTTTGCAAAACTTTAATAAACAGAAACCTCCATTAAACAGTCAGGAAACCAGAAGCAGGAGCTCTGCCACCCTACTATGACAGCCAAGCCCAAGAGGAAGAAAAAATGACTTCTTTTCTGGCAACAACTCAACCAATGAAAAGCCATGGAATTTTTGTTTATTATAGCCTTCTCAACTTTCTTTTCCTCCCTATAAAAGAATTGTCCTTTCCTTGCCCTGCAGGGACTTGTATGTGGTTGGCCATGGTCACAGACCCAGAATTACAATTCTTTGTTGGTCCTGAATAAACCCATTTTGCTGGAAAAATAACTGGAAGTCTGTTGTTTTAGGTCAGCACTTTCTTTCTTCCCATCTACCTCTTTTTCCCATTCCCAAAGAGCACTGGACTCTAAAGGTAGTGTCCACTAGTCAAAGGTGGTTGAACCAGGCATTGCAGGGATTGGTGGTTGGTCAGGAGACTTTGTGTCTCTGTACAGACACTTCAACATGGTCTGAGTATGTTATTAAGAAGCTCAGGTTTATCTCTTCTCACCACTGGGGAGGAGAGCAGTTATAGTCACGTTTCATCACAGGGGGAAAAAAAGCTGTGATGCTTATTACTTCTACTCTCTTTTACTTTTAGTTTTTATATATATAGTTTATATATTTTCTCTTATAAAAATAGTACTTACCCCTAGATGTGATTTTTTCACTCTTTCATAAGCAGTTTTCCACATTATAATAAACCTTTGGTATTATCTTTTACTCCACTATATTCTATTAAGTGGCATTACCAAACTTTTTATAGTGAAAATTTAGTTTGCTTCCATCTCTGAATTATTATAAATAATGCTTTGATAAACAACTTTGTACATAAAGCTTTTTCTGTACCAAAGATAATTTTCTTAGGGTTGATTCCCAGAAGTAGAATGACTGGGTCAAAGAACATAAACAATTTTAAAGCTTATATAAGCCTATTACCAAATGGCTTAGAAAGCATTGTTGTTCATTTATAAAATTAATTTTCCTTTAAATTAAATTTAATTTTGAAGTAACTTTTATTGTTTTTCTATTGCATAAATAGCCCGTATTTATTATAGAAAAATTAGACAATACAAATATGTAAGAAGAAGTAAGTTAGAATCAGGAGCAATTCCAACACTCAGAGTTAACCACACAACATCCTATTACATAGACTTCCAGATATTTCTTTATGTTTATAAGCAATGAGATTATATTGTGCATACATATATATCAAGCTCTATAAGGTCTGAAAGAAGATACATCACAGATTACTACTGATAACAAGGATCTGTTTCAGGGGTACATAGGGACACAGAGTAACTAGAGAAGCTGTTTCATCAGAAATATGGTCATTACAGATCCAAATGCTCCCAGGACAAGGATTTGCCTGGGCCAAATGAAGAAGCAGATTAGGGCCTTCTCTTACTACATCTATTCCTAATCCATTAAATGCTTTTAGCATTTTTACTTCTTGAAAGAGAGATTTGATTAGGTTTGTTTGCTATCCTCCATATGGGCCACTTCTACATCACTTTTGGATAGGGTTCATTTCCTCTTTTATATCCAGCCTATTTATATTTACCTTGTGTTCTTGCATGGAGGCTTTCAATCTGTGGAGAGAGTCATATGACTGCTTTCATTCCTGCCAGGCAATTTATGAAGCAAAGAACTAATTCAGGCACTTTTCTCTGACATGATCTAAGGAGGATGTATATTTTTTAAATGTCACTCACATTAATGTCAGTATAACATTGTTTTGTAATTCACTTTATTAATTTAACACTGAATCTTCAGCACTAACTTTAAGCGTTCCATCATATGAATGTGCCAGAAATTATTTAGGCAGTTTCTTATAGCTCAACACCAGGTTTCTTCTAATTTGAAGCTATAGTTTTTTTAAATGAGAAAAGAGAAGCTTTGTAGATGAATTATTTTTGGTTTCTTTCTGTGCTAACATGTCTTTGCCCATCTCTTTTATTTTAATTTTTCTAAGGCATTTTATTTTAGGTGTGCATCTTAAACAAATCTGCTATTTTTGTTTTTTAATAGAAGAGTTTTGCCTATTTACATTAATTTTAATAACCAAATATGTATTATCTATTTTCTTTTTAAAATAAATTTATTTAAACAAAACAAAACCAGTTCCCATTTCTTCCACCCCTATTTTCTTTCCTACCTACCTGTTTTGTTGTTTTCTATGCATCCTGATTGTTTTTCTCCTTTTAATCTCATTTGTTATATCACTCAAGTCTTATTTGGAAATAATACATTATTTGATTTGGAAAAATACATTCCACTTTTCTGCTAGTTACCTCTGAGGCAAAAAGAAAAAAAAAAAAAAGCTTCTCTAACAAATGAGAAATAACATCTTTGAATGCTTTTCATAGAGACTCATACATTTAGGAAGAAATTAATTCCTTTATCTCCTGAACTTACCAACCATAATTTTATAGGAATAAATGACTTTTATAGGAATAAACAGATCATTATGGATAAATAGACACATTTGATTCCTCCTTGCTCAAGAATTTCAAGAAAATGTAAAATTCCAAGAATTTTAATGTTTTCATTAAGTTTTATAACCATTTTTACAACCATTATTTATATATAAATTATGATAAACTGACTTTATCATCGTCATTTTATGTATCTTCCTTATTCTTTAGTGCATTATTTTGTTTAACGTAGTAATCAGCTATAATATTTTTTTATTTAATTTAATTAGGAAAGATATGTGGATGCTCTATTTTCTGAGTGCTTGCTTGTCTTAGAATAGGAGAATTTTTTGATTTAATCTTCTAATACCTGAACTGGTTTTCCGTCCTAGCCAATCTGCTTTTCGCTGCCTTCATTTCATTTTAAAATTAAACTTGTATGGAAATCCAGTCTTCTCTAACTTGCTTCTTTCCCATTTTATTATTCAATATCCTAAGGAGTTGTATTGATAGTATACTTTTGGTAATTTCTAATTTGGGGGTTTTTGTTGCTTTTAAATTGGTTTCATATAGAAGCATCTAATCTCATTCCTCAGATTGGTCCTGAGGGTCAAAATAGGGCTTCAGAGTATTTTCAGATGTCTTGTGATTTTTTTTCTATATTCTTAACTTATGGTTGATAAAGTGTGTATTAGGGTGCCCTAATAATATTATATATGTAAGTGTGTGTAGGGGGGACAGGTTTATCTTTATGTACCCAATTCTTTGAGCTTAGATGGCTTCTTTCAGAGATTCTGTAAGACCCTATAAAAACCCTATTTATGCTCAGTTAAGGGAAAAAGAAACATTTACTTTTGTAATATGTGTTGTTATTTGTTATTGCATCCTTATGTTTATTTACGTGTGCAGTTAACTCTGAATCAGAGTTCAAGTTACATGTAGGGATTAAATGGTGCTACTGTCAGAGGCAGACCTGTCAAAACATACTGCAGTGCTTTAAAAAAAAAAAAAAAAATTTATTTATTTATTTATTGGCTGCGTTGGGTCTTCATTGCTGTACGCGGCCTTTCTCTAGTTGCGGCAAGTGTGGGCTACTCTTCGTTGCGGTGCGTGGGCTTCTCCTTGCGGTGCTTTCTCTTTGTTTTGGAGCACAGGCTCTAGGCGTGTAGGCTTCAGTGGTTGTGGCACGTGGGCTCAGTAGTTGTGGCTCATGGCTCTAGAGCACAGGCTCAGTAGTTGTGGCACGTGGGCTTAGTTGCTCCGTGACATGTGAGATCTTCCCAGACCAGGGCTTGAACCCGTGTCCCCTGCACTGGCAGGCGAATTCTTAACCACTGCACCACCAGAGAAGCCCTACAGTGTTTTTTCAATCGTGTTTTTTGTTGCATGTTTTGGTCATCTGGGGCACCCTTCTGAATATTTACTCTCACTCTATCTTTCATCTACACTGTTCACATAACCTTTATATCTTTATAGATTCAAACTTGTTAATTGTTTAAAGAAAAAAATATGGTAATTCTTATCTTGCTTATTAGGGCACCCTCCACCTCGGAAGTTTAACAAATATTTGCCTATATTTCCCTTTGATGTTTTAAATTTACATGGCTATTCAATCCTTCTGCAACTTATTTTTGTATATATTATGAGATAGAAGTCCTTCACTAGCTTGTCTCAGATAGCTAGCCAGCTGTTCCAATGCTGTATTGAATAATCCATCACTTTTCCATGGGCCTGTCATGCTACCTTTATCACGTACATCTTCACATGAATTTGCCTTTATTTCTGTACTTCAGATTTCAATTATATCCATCAATGTCTAAATTTCAATGCCATATTTTGCTAATAATCTGCCATTATCAAAGTCTTTTGATTATAGCTGCTTTTAATCCAGGGTATTAAGTTTTCTCTTAAAGTACAACTAGTCCTTTATAAAAATTCACTTGTAACACATAGAATTTATTATCATTATTTACTCTGCATTTTACAAGTCATTATTCACCATTGATTTTTATTGTCTTTCCCTATCTTGCATTCTCAATCTGATTTAATTTTCATTGGCTAAAGTAACTCCTCAGGTCTTTACGAGACTTCTTTGGTGGTATAATTTCTGAAGTTCTGTACATCTGAAAATGTTCTCCTTTTTCCGCCACAGCTGAAGGATGTCTTTGCTGGTTATAGAAATTTTGGGATTTACAAGTGCGTGTACATTGTTCAACTATTATTTTAGCTTCGAGGTTTACAAAAGAGAATTCTGATACTTCTCTGATTGTCTTCTGTAAGTAGACTTTTGTCTTGTTTTGTTTTCTGTCTAAAAAGAGGGCCAAAGCACATCTGGCCAGCTGCTTCTTTCAGTCAATAAAGTTTCACTGGGACACAGCCATAGCTATTTATTTACATATTGTCAATAGCTGCTTTCACTTTCTATAAGCCAGAGTTGAGTAATTGCAACAGGAACCGTACGGCCCACAAAACCTAAAATATTTGCTACCTGGTCCTTTACAGGAAAAGCTTGCCAACCCCTTCCCTAACCTAACTCACAAGAACAACTGTCCATTGAGAGCATTTCGGACCTGAGAGAAGAGCAGTGGAGAAGATATTTTGGAGCTTGGCATCTTCAGACAGTGCTCCTAACACCACACCATGAATATGGCCTCCTACAAATATGGGAGACCAGCCTTGCAAACCCTGCTCTGAAAGGATGAACATGTCAAACATATGATACCCAGATGGGTCTGCAGCAAATGTGATTCCAAACAGCTTACCGGTGCCAACTTCTTTCTCTCTGAGTGAGGTAGGAGCTGGGAGGAGAGAGGAGGACGACCTTCTGAATGGCTTTCTGCATTCTGTGGCAGATCCAGCTGTCATGTTGTTGAAGTTGCTGATGCCCCAAGAGTAATGCTTCCTTTAGGGCAGCACAATCTTGCTTGTGGAAGAGGTTTAATTTATAAGCCGTCTAATTTAATTTTCTCTGTTTGGACAGACTGTAATTTGGTGCTAGAAAGAAACCCTTCGGAGAGCTTCGTTGTCTTAGCTGACAATGACATGGCTTCAAGTTGCCCTACCTCTGATCCCTAGTGCTCACACATTTGTGGCAGATATACATGCTTTATCTCTGTAGTTGCTATTTCAAATCAGCACTTGGGTGATAGCAATTTAGGCAGACAAGATAGCTCGTCTAATTCTACTTATGCCAAATTACGTTTGGTACAAGGGAGCAGAACAATTTAAATTATAGAATCCAAAAAAATACAACTTCTTTCAGAGTTCCTAATTGGAAAAGGTAACATATTCAGTAATCCCCTGGGACTCTGGAAGAGCTAATTCATCTCAGCAGGAGGAGCAATTATTATCAAAGACCAGTGCGCTTAGCTCACTCCACGCAGGGACAGATTCACCAAAGGAATCGGGCTTTTAGAATACTGCATTTAATCTAAATTTGCTGTCTGTTCTATCACGAATTTAACTTGCCTAAACCACTGAGCAAGCAACACGAGTTTCAAGACCATTCTGTAGTTCACTGTTTTCATATGTGTCTATAAATAGTCCAAGAATCTTAGCAGGAGAAGAAATCAAGCCCATCTGTTTTGGAGACTCAGAAAAGCCCCCCTTTCCCATCACTCAGTGCTTCGCATAGAGCTCTGAAAAAGCAGTTTAATTTGAGTCAAGTCAGGCACTCTTCAAATTCTCATTTATTTTATTGAACAAACACTGGCACAGTGCTTACTTAGATGTCAGGCACTGTTCTGAGCACTTGACAAATTAAAATATTTAATCTTCACAACAGCCCTATTAGGATGGGTACTGTTATTAAAATCCATTTTACAGATGAGAAAACTGAGAAACAGAGAGGTTAAGTAATTTGCCCAAGATCATGGAAATAGGAAAAGTCAGGATTGGAATTTGTGTTCAGGAAGCCTGGATTCAGAGCCCAAACCCTTAACCACTGCTCCTTTGGTGCCACTTCCATCAGCATCCCCCACCACCAAAGGGAAATCCTTAAGCATCATGGCTTCTGTGAAGCAGCACCATCGTGAGCTCTCCTACCACGGATTTCCTATAGCATTTATCAGTTCCTCCAAATCTCCACTGAGGATTCTTGTCTTGTGTTGTTAAATAACAACTCAGGTGATATGCTGTAAATCTTACTCTTTAAATTTTCTTGGGCAAGGTACAAACCCAGTACTGTGCTCCATAAAAACATACTAACTTCTTCATTGATCCTTATTGTTTTGGGGGTTATTTTGCTCTGTGGATATTTTATTTACTAAGAATGGAAGTGTGTCTTTGAGATGTGTTTACCTGGGGAAGTTTGCTGGTATAACAGTACAGACATCTCCTAGAAAGATGAAGAAATCTCAGTCCAAGTGTTCGGAGGGCTTTGAGACCTCTGACTTCAAGGGCCCTTGCCATTTTCAAATGGACATTTGTGGTTCTGATTATCTATTGATAAACCAAATTCCACAGTTTATAATATTATTTCCCCCCTTGGCATGAACTAGAATCACATGTGTTCCAAAGCTTGTGTATGAGAGAAAATCACTGAGCTAGAGAGAGACTTGCTTATCAGCCAACTTCCCTCTAAATGCAGCTTTGTGCCTTCTTTTTTCAACATACGATCTTATCTAACTACCAAAAATCTTGTAACATAAGAACACTAATTGGGGACTTCCCTGGGGTCACAGTGGTTAAGGCTCCGTGCTCCCAGTGCAGAGGGCCAGGGTTTGATACCTGTTCAGGGAACTAGATCCCACATCATGCCGCAACTAAGAGTTTGCATGCCACAACTAAAGAGTGGCGAGCCACAACTAAGGAGCCCACAAGCAGCAACTAAGGAGCATGCCTGCTGCAACTAAGATCCAGTACAACCAAAATTTAAAAATAAATTAAAAACTAAATAAATAAACATAAAAAATAAAATTTTTAAATTGAAAAATATAAATAAAAACAAGCAGTGTAAATTTTTAAAAAAAGAACACTAATTGTGTAGTGGTTATTTGCAAATACTACTTTGAGAATTATGAGGGTCTCAGGATACAGTCCTGGAGAATATCAAGGTTCTATTATAGTTAGTAATTTATGGGTTGATTCTACCATAGGCCATGAATCTTCAAACACATTTATAGCAGTGGAACTGTCTCAAAAATGAAAAATTACACAGAACCCCAAAACAAAAAACAAAAAGACAGCTCTTCAAGTTGGCCTCCACAGACCTTCTAGAACACGGTCTGAAAAGAACTGCTGTAGGTCAAGTACACATACTAGTGCTCTGTGTTGGTTAGGCAGGGGACAGTCAGTAGCTGAAAATGGGCAGACACTCCATTTTTTATGAGTTCATGAGTATGTAGCTTTAATTTTCATTGAATACTTTCATATGCAAAGGTGCCAATGGGCTTCCCTGGTGGCACAGTGGTTAGGAATCTGCCTGCCAATGCAGGGGGACAGGGGTTCAAGCCCTGGTACAGGAGGATACCACATGCTGCAGAGCAACTAAGCCCGTGCGCCACAACTACTGAGCCTGCGCTCTAGAGCTCACAAGCCACAATTACTGAGCCTGCGTGCTACAACTGCTGAAGCCCGTGCACCTAGAGCCCGTGCTCTGCAACAAGAGAAGCCACCACAGTGAGAAGCCCGTGCATGTAACAAAGAGTAGCCCCCTCTCTCTGCAACTAGAGAAAGCCCACGTGCAGCAACAAAGACCCAAATGCAGCCAAAAATAAGTAAATAAAATAAATAAATTTTTTTAAAAGGATGCCAAGAGCAGAATTTGTTGAATCTGCTTAGAATTCAGTTTGGATGGTCACTTAGACATTTACTTTATTCCTACTCAAATTAAGAGTTTTTTTTATAGCCCAGACAAGAACTCATGATCTCTTATTTTACTGGGAGTAAATTTTGAAAAGAATTGATGGTAATCCAAGAGACCTCTCTTCAGGATGGTTCCATAAATTCATAAGTTGAGATATTCGTCCATCCTCTCTGCTCCATCACTTCCCCAAAACTTATGAAAAGCAGAAAGGGGTTAGGGGTGCCAACAAGTAGAGCTGAAACCCCTGGCCTGATGGGCTCTGTTGCTGGAAACCAGCAGTAGTGGCTGAGAGTCCAATTTACGAAGGGTGGTAAGGACTAAAATTACAAAGTGGATGATGAGAATGCAGCATCTGAAGATTACACCTGGGGGAGGCTTGCTAGCTTATGAAGAGAGACAAAAAAACAAAACAAAACAAAACAAAAAAACAAAAAGCTGCCCTAATGAATTCCGGCTTCAGGGCTTTAAAGGAAGCTGTGTCCTGACATTCATGTGACCAGAAATCAAGCTGCTCACTGCACTGGCTCTGTGATACCCTTGGCATCACTGCAGGACAGGTCTCCCCAAATTGCATTTTAAGACCTGGTTCTTAATTGGAAGAAAAGGACTTCAGTGGAGGAAACTCAAAATTACAAAACTGCTAAAGACAAAATTAAAAAAATGAAAATAAAACAGAAACCAAAACTGCCCTCAAAATGAACCTGCAAAGCCAACTTCCAAACCTAAGAAGAAAACGGATGCTAAGAAAGGCAGACGGTAACAATAAGATAGGTTTCCTATTCTGTTCCATGAGGTTCTCAGTCTCTACCTTTGCCAGTTATATGCTTTACCATATATTTTACCTTATAAGACATGTTCTCAATCCCTTACTGTTCCTTTTCAAAATTGTCTTCTTTTCAACCCTTAGCTCTCCCATCATACTTACAAGATAATCTCACCACATTTTATTAAAAATTTTGGGGATATTTACTGGGATTGAATGAAATTTCGAAAGAATTTATATCTTTTATATATATATAGATGAATATATGGATATACATATCTGTGGACATGAGCTACATATAAGGCTATTTGGATCATTTTGGAAAAATTTTATAATTTTCTCCACAAAGGTTTTATACATCTTTTATTTTACATGTAAGCACCCTATAGTTTTTGTTAGTATTGTGAAAGAGACCTAAAAAATAACATTTTTCTTTCATTATTACTGTTGTGTACTTTACCTTAAAATGAATGGCCATTAGATTTACAGAGAATTCTTGTGACCTATAATAGAGGCCAGAAGACCAGGAACTAATATCTTCATAGTGCCGAGGGGTAAAAATGGCCAATTTAGAACTTCATATTCTGCTAAATTGTCGATCAAGAAAGAAAAAAAGAGAGAAAGGTATTTTCAACATACAAAAATTATGATAGTTTACCATCTACAGATTCTCACTAAAAATTTTAAAATGTTCCCACAAAAAGAGAAATATTATGAGATAAATATTGTAACCTCCATTTTACATGTGAGACCCATGAGCTCCCAGAGAAGTCAAATAACCTATGCAAAATCACAAAGCAAATTATGGATGTAAGCACTGGGCTCTCACCTCATTCCTGCTGAAGCCAAATTAGCTAGTAGCCCCAAGATTGGAAGCTCCTTGAGCCACTAACTTATTTCATTTTTGCTGCCAAGTAGGAATAAACTAGTTTCACTCTGCCTTTTGAGAGCCTGGAAAAAGGGAAACTCATGATTCCCTCTAGGACTAAAAGGTAATGGGTCTCTGAGGACGAGTTATTCACAATAGGCTGGTGCATAGTAGTTGCACAATAAAGATTTGTTAGGTTGCACTGAACTGAATCAAATTCAGTTGAATTGAACTTAATTGTTGGAAATGAAGGGAGATGGTGCAGGAATTTTCCTTCCTGAACATCATGGAAGAAACAGGAACCATTCTCCAGGGCTGGTAGAACCCAGGTATCAACAGCTCCAGTGTAGCACTAGTGAGTTATGACTGCTGGGTCAAGCAGTCCTTTTTCTAATTGCATGGATAACAGTGGAACTCGGTAAAAATAAAAGTGGACTTGAGACCCTTTGTCACTTGAATATTTATTTTCTTTTTTGTTTGTTTTTTGTTCTTTCTTACCAATAAGCTCTTCTCACCTGGGAGCAAATGTGCCAAAGAATTTGTTATTATGGGCTTTTTCATTCTGTTCAAAACAAATTGAGGAAACATTTTCCTTCCAGAAAAAGACATCTTAGGTTTTGAATAAGCATCAGAAAATCCCTACTTTTATCAGAATCTTCCAGTATTTTCTGGCTTGCCCTTCATCCCGTATGTACATATTTTCCTTAACATGTCATTTTTCCAGGTGACAACTGCCTTAAAGAGGCCAGCTTCCCACAGCAATATGTCAGAAACGATAAGCTTTTTTTGGTTACACACAGCTAAACACGGACTTTACAACACTGGTCTGTCCAGTTTATTACATGCTCACAAACCTTTCTTTTGCTGTCCCTCAGGGGGGAAAAAAAGTGTACAAATCAATTGGGCCGGGATTTTTTTTTCTTTGAATTAACTAGTGAAACCTTTCTCTTATCTATTCTTTTCTACTCACACAAACTCTGTGTGTCTTCCTCCTAATGGTACCAGACAACTGTATTCCATGGTCCTTCAAGTTGCAATAGGCTCAGAGCTTTGGACTCAAATCAGTCATAGCTCTACAAATGCAAACAAACTATGGAACTCCTACTAAAATAGCAAAGCAAATTGTCCCTACTTATAATAATGCATTTTTGCACACGGAGCCCATAATGGCCTTTAAATTAAGAAATTAGTTTCATTTCCTTGATAGCTCACATTCTTATTAGCACCGTTGGCATCCTTACTTGGCCTCCTTCTAATTATTCATAAAATACTATCTTAAATGAGATGTCTCATTTTCCACTAATTTTTTCAGTTTAAAAAATTATTATTATTATTATTAAATGACATATTCCCAGTATTTATGTTAAAGGAAGAAAAAAGAAAGAAAAGATCTTTGCTATGGGATGGAAACTGGTAATTATGCTCTGCTAAGCACATCACAGACGCCCAGCTGGCACAATTAAAGAAATAGCTGATCAGTTCCAGTTATTGATTCTGCTAACATGTTTGTTCACGGTTGCTTCTTGTCTAATTAGTTTTTTCTGCTTTCTTAGTCTAAAAGCATACCTTTCCAGACAGGGCTATTTTCAGACATTAGTGAGCAAGACTTCCTTTGGTTGCCTTCTAGATTTTTTTTTTTTTTTTTTTTTGATGCAATAGTTTGCCTATTCATTTAGCTAGGCAATGGCCTGAAAGCTAGACTTTCCTCTGAATTCCTTATTGAATTTCAAATCTGGATTTTACATGCTTCTCTTTTTAAATGGATGTCTCCGGAGCATTGGTACAGCCCCAGTTGAAGCTGTTGTCATCAGGGGATGACATGAGACTAGGGCTGTCTCTACAAACTGGGACAAACTGAAAATGCCTAAAAGTTGCTGGAAGTCCTATTTGGTGAGGCTTGATAGAAGCATTCATTCTCTCTTCTGCCAAAAAGGAAAAATTTTAACACACTGTAATTTCCATTTCTGAAACACAGATTGTGCAAGGAGTAAAGACCTTTTTGCTGTTAACAAAAGGCGGAGGGCGGGGGGGCAAAATGCAGCATCAGTTTCTAGAAACAAAAGCTTATGATCTCTGTCCTGGAAAACCGATGAATACCACCCTATTGGAGGAGAAAATGCATATGGTCTGGAGTCTTTGCCTTTGTCAAAGTTTGTGGAATAAAGCTTTAAAATACAGCAACAGATGCTAGTGTGAAATGGAGGCAGAGCGTCTGTGGCCCAGCAGATCAGTTGACTAATAAACCCTGCCCTGGCTCTATGGCTGTGCTCAATAGCAATGGCAGCTGTCACGAAGCTCAGGGACTCCAGGATGCTGTCAACATTTTAATCACTCCGGTGCAGGCAAAGAATAAATGTTGTTCTTTTTTAACACTGCTATTTTTTTTTTTCCAATGCAAGGTTTAGAAGCAAAGGCTTTTGTTTACCTAAGCATTAAAAATGAGACAACCTGAGAGTATTTCAATAGGAATTTCTATTGTCTTGGTTAAAAAGGATGGGACCGATCCATTTTTATCTGGTGTTTTTACTGTTAATTGCTGATTTAGTTGGTCCTGTTGCTATAAACCTTTCAATCCATGGAGGATGAGCCAATTTTCCTCCTTTAACAAAAGAGCATCTTGCAGATTATAATATTCCATTAACTTTACACCATATTGAGGCATTGGGACACTGATTCAAATGATAGAAAATTAATTTTCAGTTTTTTATTACATTTGCAGTGGGAAACTACTGATGACATAGCTGCTGTAGCATAAAAATGACACAAGAAATTAAGAATTTTATTTCCTTCAGGGAAAAGAAAGTAGACAGTTAAAAGCTTTGCCACTGCTTGTATCCATCCTAAAAGTTCACAGAAGACTAAAATTTGACCCCCCCAAACCCCCAAACCATGAAAAACTTTAACCTTTTAAAATTTCTGCTGTTAAAATCATTACAATTGGATGTAAAACATGATACAGAACAGGAATAAAAATGAATCACATCAACTCAACAGCAAATAGTTGTAAGTAAAAGCATCTTCAACAGAGGCAGATTTTAAAGATGGGAATATAATTTGGGAACTCTGGCTCTAGCACCAAATCTGGCCCGCAGCCTATTTTTGTAAGTAAAGTTTTATTGGAACCCGGCCACACTCATTCACTTACACACCATCTATAGCTGCTTTTACACTGCAACAGAGAATATACGGCCTGCAAAGCTAAAATATTTACCTTGCTGTTTATGGAAAATATTTGCCAACCCCTGGCAGAATGCATAAAATATTTAGGTATTTTCTCCCTTAAAAAGCAAAAACTAGAAATAAGATGGAAGCTTCCTTGCTCTCTCTCCCTCTTTTTTTTTTCTTTCCTCTAAAATATGTACAAGACAATAATACTGACTTAAGATACCAGGTCGTTTCCAAAATGGAATCCCAGTGGGAATCAAACCATAAGGGAAAATTGAAACTTTGGAGCACTCCTGAAGAAATGAATGAACTGGTATAGTTCATTTACTCAGATATTCAGAAAGCACTGTAACAAGTAGGAGATCCTCTCTTCGCACATTTTATTCAGTTTATTAACAATTGGTAATGCTTTAGCTTCCGTACCCTTGCCGAAGTTCACTCATTTCCCCTCCAACTCTTTCCATAGCTTTTGTCACTACCTGGGTTACCTCCTTTACACCCGTTTAACTCGATTACGTGGTCACATAGTCCATGTCCTACGATAGTGTCCCTTGGGATAAGTCTACCTTTGGTGTCATCGAACAGTGTGATCGTTAAGTCTCTGACTTCCCCTTTTTCCGCCCTCATTTCCACCTCAAGCATTTAGCCGTTTCAGACTCTGCTCCTTTTCGCCCTTCAAAGCAAAAGGAGAAGGAGAGAACTCAAACTCCTTTCACTAAGGTATGGTACTGGATAGATGAAGACAACTCACCCTCCCTGCAAGAACATTTGATTACAGTATAGGAGACATAATAAATGCACCTATCAGCACTTCAGGCTTCTAAGAGTGGAAACCCCGCCCCCTGGGGGTTGCTGGTTTCCCGAGGGTGATCTGTAGAGGTTGGGGAGGTTCACTGAAGATGAGTCTTGCATCATATTTCTAATGCTTCTCAAAGCATATGATCAAGCTACTGCCCACATCTAGGACTTTTTGCCAGCTGTATACTTTCTCTGCTATGCCTGCTCCCGGCCTGCCATGTCCCTTCATTAGGTGGCACCAGGGACCAAGTTCTCCAATACACTGTGAACCAGGTCTGAAACATAGGCTTATCGAATATTTAAATGCATGAGCATACTTTGCTTCTCAAAATGCCCCAAAGCCTGCCCTCTTGACTCAGAGTAAAAGCCAAAGTCCTCACTAGGGTCCAAAAGCCCCAGCATGGTCTGGCTCTCCTTTCCTCTCTGAATGTCAATCCTCAGCTCTGCCCTCTGCTCATTCTGTTCTGGGCACAATGGCTTTCTCACTATTATCCATGTTGCCACCTCAGGGCCTTTGCACTTCTTGTTTCTTCTGTCTCGTTATATCCATGGCTTATCACCCTCACTTCTTTCAAGTCTCTGCTCAAATGTTATTCTTTCCCATAACCCCTCCATCCTCTTAAGCCAACTTCATTTTTCCCATAGCACTTGTTACCTTCTAAGATAATATATAACATATCTATTTATTTCTCTTGCTTTGTAGCTCTCGCCATTAAAACATAAACGCCACAAAAGCAGCGGATTTGTTTGTTTTCTTCATTGATGTTTCCCCAGGATGTAGGACAGTACCTGGTACCCATCAGGCACTCCATAAGTCATAAGTCTTTCCTGAATGAATAACTTCCAAAGCTTGTGAACAAGAAACAGACTTACCACCCTTCCCTCTTTCTTACCACTTTGACTGCATTGTAAATATGTACAAACGATGGCTAATTTATAAAAATGTCCTTCTTTCTGTTCCCCCACTTTGAGTCTTCTGTTCCATGGGTTTCACCTCACCTTCCCTCTGAAGTCTTCTCAGAGTAAAAAGTCTTCTCCCACCTCCAACTCCATGTTTATTAAGACCCTTGTTACAATGGACTCCTTCAAGTCCACGCAGCATTGCTGCTCAGCTTCCTGAAAAAAAAACCATAGGAACTATACACCGCATGTACTCTTGGCCCATCCTACTAGGTCCCAGATGGCACAGCTCTTCCAGACAGCAAATCTAATATATGTCGAGTTTGAGCAGGCCACAGAGTTCTGTGCCCACAGAGGAAAGAACCTCTACAGAGTGATCTTCATTATGTAGCCATATGACAGTCCTCTCCCCTGACATATGGGCTGGGAATTGAGATGGCTGTCACCCCACTTAGTTCCTAAATTGCTGAAGGGCAAAGAGCATTTCTTCAGACCAGGTTAAACCTCATCACAGCTAGCTAGCATGGTGCTTTTCTGCCAGTAAGCATTCAGTACAGAGATACTAATAGGCAATAGGAGTGAGGAAACAAAAGAAAAATTAGGCGACGGCTTAATTATTTGTTTAGAATTATGT
Organism: Kogia breviceps; assembly: GCF_026419965.1. Taxonomy (NCBI): domain Eukaryota; kingdom Metazoa; phylum Chordata; class Mammalia; order Artiodactyla; family Physeteridae; genus Kogia; species Kogia breviceps. Next base: position 185,675,651 of record NC_081311.1, on the reverse strand, counting down.
CTTCACCATATGTAGGTAATGGCTCCAGTGGACACGTGACTCTGTGCATAGAATGAGCTGCTTTGACACAGATGCACTAAGTATACAGAGAGATGCAAATGCAAAGAATATACATGCACGGACAGAACTCAAATACTTTTATATCTGAATGACTTCACGCTCTTTTCTTATAACATCTAGTATGCAAAAACTAGTCACAGAAAAACATATTCATCCATTTCTATAATTTTTATCATTATATCAAATTAAAGTGTGTGCTTTTCCGGAATTAAATGTAAGGTGTAGAATTTCTAAAAGAGGCTTTGAGTCTCACAACTTCTAAATAAATTTAAATCTAATTAAACTAATTCAGCCCTTACTTGTGATGTCATTTATTTATTTTTCATTTGGATAAAATGACCACATTACCATTGTTCCCGGTAAAAGATCAAAACACAAAAGTATAAATGATTAAAAGATTATGTTGGGGACTTCCCTGGTGGTGCAGTGGTTAAGAATACGCCTACCAATGCAGGGGACACTGGTTCGAGCCCTGGACCGGAAAGGTCCCACATGCAGCGAAGCCTGTGCACCACAACTACTGAGCCTATGCTCTAGAGCCTGAGAACCACAACTACTGAGTCTGTGTGCTGCAACTACTGAAGCCTGCACTCCTAGATCCTGTGCTTCACAACCAGAGAAGCCACCGCGATGAGAAACCCGTGCACCACAATGAAGAGTAGCCCCCGCTTGCTGCAACTAGAGAAAGCCCGCATGCAGCAACGAAGATCCAACACAGCCAAAAAATAAAAATAAATAAAATAAAATATAATGTTAAAAAAAGAAAAGATTATGTAGGTTTACTATGGCGAGCATGGGAAATGAAACTTACATTTAGCTTTGCCTGGGGTAACAACTCCAGCTGCATTACTAGAGAAACTCTCAGTTCTTTCCACTTCTATATCAGCCCCTCTTTCCTCCAGCTACTGTATATCTTACAATTCTCTTTCCTTCCCAGCCCTTATATCCCCTCCACTGTTCCAAACACCCTTCTTATCTACTTGTCAGTGATGGCAAGAGAGGTGAGGCAGAATGACGAAGGTAATAGAGGGGCAGCGTCTGCCCTGAAACCCACATCATGGCTAAGAGCCACTCCCTCCACCGCAGCTCTCCCTGTCCACCATTGCCTGCTATTTCCCCTGCACCTGCCTCAGGGTCTCAGTGTGCCCCTCATATTACTTGCCTCATTTCAGAGTTCCTGCTCTGGTTTCTATACTCACAGCATGAGGAGCTCTTATCCCAAGCCCTGGATCTTCTTTGTCTGGCCATAGGAAACCCCATCAGTACCTTCAAACCTACAACCAACAGGCAGCTTGAGTGGTTTGAGAAGAAACCCCTGTTGTCACTTCTAGGCCTTCAGTTAAGAGTAGGTGTGTTCCTGATATTCACATCAGCTGTATCAATGTACTTCTTTATAGGAACATGGTAATGTTTGGTGATTGGAATCTTCATTAACATACAGAGAGCCTCAGTAATTAAGTAAGAATGGGGGAAGAGGGGATAACTCTCACAAACATTCACACCTAAGTTCACAAGGGAAGAGAGAAACCTTGCAATTGTTGGACAAAAATTTTCCCCCGCTTTATTGAGATATAATTATGTGAAACATTGTATAACTTTAAGGTGTACAGGTGATGATTTGATATATGTATCAATATCTTTTGCAAAATTATTACCATGCTAGGGTTAACACCTCCATCACCTCATGTAATTATTTTGTGTGTGTGTAGTAAGAATATTTAGTTTACTCTCTTCGAAATTTTCAAGCATGTAATATAGTGTTGTTAACTATTATCACTATGCTATACCTAGATTCCCAGAACTTATTCATCTTATAACTAGAAGTTTGAACACTTTGACCATCATCTTTTCTTTCTCCCCCATCCCCCAGCCCTGGCAACCACCATTCTAGTCTCTGTTCTGAGTTTAGCTTTTTTAGATCTCACATGTAAATGAAATCATATAGTATTTGTCTTTCTCTGTTGTCACATATGGCAGAATTTCCTTCCTTTTTATAGCTGAATAAGATTCTTAATGTAAGTGTTTATCACTATAAACTTTCCTCTTAGAACTGTTTTTGCTGCAACACATAAGTTTTGGTATATTGTGTTTTCATTTTTGTATGTTTTAAGACTTTTAAAATTTCCCTTTTAATTTCTTCTTTAACCCATTGGTTGTTCAGAAGTGTACTATTTAATTCTCACATACTGTGAAATTTTCAGTTTTCTTCCTGCTATTGATTTCTACTTCCGTACCACTGTGGTCATAAAAGATACTTGGTATGTTTTAAATCTTCTTAAATTTGCTAACACTTAATAACACTTAATATGTGATCTATCCTGGAGAATGTTCCATTAGCACTTGAGAAGAATATGTGTTCTGCTGCTCTTGGATGGAATGTTCTCCATATATCTGTTAGGTTCACTTGGTCTAAAGTGCAGTTCAGATCTGCCTTTTCCTTATTGATTTTTCTGCCTGGATGATTTATCTATTGGGGAAGTGAGGTATTAAAACTCCCCTAATATTATTGTATTTTTATCTATTTTTCACTTCAGATCTGTTAGTATTTGCTTAATATATTTGGAGTGCTCCCATGTTCAGTGCATATGTACTTATGATTGTTATGTTCTCTTGATGAATGTACACCTTTATCATTATATAATGGCCCTCTTTATCTCTTGTTACAGCTTTGGAGTCAAATTTTATTTTATTTGCTATAAGCATAATTACCTCTGTTGCCTTTTGGTTTCCACGTGCATGTAATATCTTCTTCCAGCTCTTCATTTTGAGCCAGTATGTATCCTTGAAGCTAAAGTGAGTCTCCTGTAGGCAGTGTATAGTCAGGTCTCATCTTTTTTCTTTTTTCCATTCAGCTATTCTGTGCCTTTATACTGGAGAATTTAATCCATTTACATTTAGAGTAGTTACTGATAGGTGAGGTCTTACTAATGTCATCTTATTATTTTCTGGCCCATGTTCCTTTCTTCCTGTATTTCTATCTTTCTTTGTGAATTGATAATTTTCAATAGGAGTATGCTTTGATTTCCTTCTTTTTATCTTTTGTGTATCTACTGTAGGTTTTTTTCCTTTGTGGTTACCATGGGGCTTAAAACATCTTATAGATATAGCTATCTATTTTATGCTGATAACAACTTTGATCATATAAAAAAAGAAAAAAAAGGAAAACCTCTACCCTTTTAATCTCTTTTATATATTTAATGAAATAGTTTACTTCTTTTTATACTATTATTTATCTTAAAAATTACTGTAGCTACAATTATTTTTAATACTTTTGTCCTTTAACCTTTATACTAGAGTTAAGTGGTTAACACATCACCATATTACAGTTTTAAAGTATTCTGAATTTGACTATATACTCACTTTTATCACTGTGTTGTATGTTTTCATGTTACTAATTAGTATTCTTTTATTTCAGCTTGAAGATTCTTTTCAGCATTTCTTATAAGTCAGGTCTAGCGGTGATGAACTCCCTCAGCTTTTGTTTGTCTGGGGAAGTCTTTATCTCTTCCTCATTTCAGAAGGACAACTTTGTTGCATAGAGTAGTTTTGGTTGGCGATTTTTTTTTCTTTCAGCACTTGGAATATATTATTCTTACCTCTTGGCCAGTAAGGTTTCTACTGAGAAATTCACTTATAGTTTTATGGGGGTTCCGTTGTAAATTGCAAACTTCTTTTCTCTTGCTGCCTTTAAGATTCCCTCTCTGTTTTTTTGGTGTTTTTTTTTTAAATTATAACGTTTCTTGGATTTTTACTTATTGTATTTTATTATATTTTTTATTTATTATAACATGTCTCAGAGAAGACTTTTTTTTTTCTTTGCGGTACGCAGGCCTCTCACTGTTGTGGCCTCTCCCATTGTGGAGCACAGGCTCTGGGCACGTAGGCTTAGCAGCCATGGCTCACGGGCCTAGCCGCTCCATGGCATGTGGGATCTTCCCGGACCGGGGCATGAACCCGTGTCCCCTGCATCAGCAGGCGGACTCTCAACCACTGCACCACCAGGGAAGCCCGGAGAAGACATTTTTAAGTTGAGATTGTTTTGGGACCTATGAGCTACATGAACTTGAATGTTCAAATCTCTTCCCAGATTTGGGAATTCCCAGCCATTATTTCTTTAAATAAGCTTTCTGCCCCCTTCTCCCTCTCTTCTCCTTCTGGGACTCCATCAACCACAGATTGTTTCTTTTAGTGGTATCCCACAGATCAAGTAGGCTTTATTCATTCCTTTTCAATCTTTTTTCTTTGTTCTCCTCTGACTGGATAATTTTAAATGTACTGTCTTTCAATTCACATATTCTTTCTTCTGCTTGATCCATTCTGATATTGATTTTCTCTGTTTTTCTTTTTTCTCATTCATTGTATTCTTCAGCTCCAGAATTTCAGTTTGGATCTTTTTTACAGTTTCTATCTCTTTGTTAAACTTTTTATTTTGTTTGTGTATTGTTTTCCTTATTTCATTGAATTGTCTTTCTGTATTTTCTAGTAACTCACTGAGCTTCCTTAAAACAACTATTTTGATTTCCTTGTGAGGTAAAGCACAGATCTCCATGCCTTTAGGGTAGGTTACTAGAAATTACTGTGTTCCCTTCATAGTATTGCCTTGATTTTTCATGTTTATTAAAGTCTTGCATTGTTGTCTTCACATTGAAAGTAGCAGTCACATCCTGCAGTCTTTACTGAATGACTTCAGAAGAGAGATACCTTCCATCAGCTCTGCTAGGTATTCTGAGGCTTTCTCAGACTTTCTATGGATACACCTGCTCCTCACTTCTTGTTCCCTCTTGTAGCAGAAATCTTGAGCTTGTTTTGTATTCTCTAGATCCTGCAGAGCCAGGCCATGTGCTGAAACCTCTCTTTTGCTTTCCCAAGAGTGGTCTCTTCCAGGCCTGCATATTTGGGCCAGCTGTCTGTACATGCTTACCAGCTATCTGCAACAGCTTGCTCTTGCCACCATCTGGAACATGCACAAGATGTCAACCATGGTGCAGAGATATATGGGTAAAGTGTGAGGAGTGCTGGAGATGCCCGTGGATCAGCTGGGGAGATTTGTAAGCAAAGTGTCCCCAGTGGCTCATGGGCAGGCCTCCCCATTGAGTCTCTGATGTGGTTAGTGGGATCTACATCCACTTGATATGTTCTGTTCTGAGCCATGGCTGCTGTTCTCCTACCACTCTTGCCCCCAGGCATGGAGCACAGTACTCTGGATGTGGCAAGAGGAAAATGGGCCTTTTTGGCAGTGTCTGACAAAGATGGGGAAGCCAGGCGCTTACTCACACAGTATCACTTCCCTGCCCCCAGGAGAAATCATGGGCCAAGGAAAGCTCTCTTGGCACTGAGCTGTGCCACCTTGGGGAAAGGGTGATGCAGGTTAAGTCAAGCTGTTCCTCTCACCCAGCCTGATGCATCCCATCTTGATTTTTTCCACAACAGGGTGCTAGGACTTCTCTGCTGGAAGAGACTTCCACAGAGGCTCTCTCATTCACGGATGATTGTCTGAGACAGTGTTCTCCAGGGGGTCCCAGAGGGGAGAGGAGCTGGAGCAAGCTCATGAGGCACTTCTGTGTCCACAGCCAGGACCGAGGTCTGCATGCCTATTACCTGACACATGGGTGGGTGGAGACTCCTCCTGGGTCCCAGGCATATGGTGATGGTGACAGACCAAAGCCAAAAGGGCCTGTAACTGAGCCCTCAGAGGCAGAGAGCTGTTTTCAGGTCTACAGCTGGTACCACAATTAGCAGGTCAGCTGCCTGGTGTGGGCCTGTCTTCTCAAAGCTGCTCTCCTCATTCATGGACTACACCAGGTCTCACTCTTACCTGGAGCTCTGAGCTCCCACAAAGGCACCTTTGCCTATGGACAGATGCCAAATTGTTTGGGCGGGGTGATACAAGCGAGGGATGTCTTATTTGGTCATCTTGCTAATGTCTCTCTCTGGAAACTTTAGAAATTGTCAAAATAACACAGTTGAAAATTGCTAGCCTGAAAAGTCTCACAAAACTTTCTTTTTCTTTGGTTAAGATTTATTTGTGTAGATGGTTACACCACCACAATCAACTAAAATCCTTTCCACACCTGTTTTGGGCTGAATTATGTCACTCTCCAAATTCATATGTTAAAACCCTAACCTCCTATACCTCAAAATGTGACTGCATTTAGAGACAGAGTTTTAAAGAGGTAATTAAGTTAAATTAGGTCACCAAGTTGGGTCCTCATTCTGTATGACTGGTGTCCTTATAAGAAGAAATGATTAGGGCACAGATACATATAGAGAAAAGACCATGTGAAGACACAGGGAGAAATCCATCTACAAGCCAAGAAGAGAGGCCTCAGAAGAAGACAATTTGGCTGACACCTTAATCTTGGACTTCTAGCCTCCAGAATTGTGAGAAAATAAATATCTGAGGTTTAAGCCACCTAGTCTATGGCATTTGTTACAGCAGCCCTAAAAAACTAGTACAAGGACTTCCCTGGTGGCACAGCAGTTCAGAATCCACCTGCCAATGCAGGGGACACGGTTTGATCCCTGGTCTGGGAAGATCCCACATGCCACAGAGCAACTAAGCCTGTGTGCCACAACTACTGAGCCCATGCTCTACAACAAGAGAAGCCACCACAATGAGAAGCCCGTGCACTGCAACGAAGAGTAACCCCCACTCACTGCAACTAGAGAAAGCTTGCGTGCAGCAACGAAGACCTAACGCAGCCAAAAAAAAAAAATCCTAGTACAAACCACCAAACACTGTCACTCACTGGTTTATAAATGATGTGACCTTAACTGGCAATCTAAATATATCTAAATTTGTTTCCATGTGAAAATTTTATGCAAACTCTTAATCTACTAGGGGAAAACTTGAAATGCTGTCCCTGTTGGGGACTGGTACCTGGGGGAAGGGGGCTGGTATCAAGTACTTTTCAGATCCCAGTCTCGTAATCTGAAAGAAACACACTGGAGGTGCCTACTTGAGAAATCTTTCTACCTCTAAATTCAGGGATTAGAGACCTGGCAATTGAGTGATGGCAAAGTCTGCAGTGAATCAACACTATTCTTTCTCCCCTTATTCCACAGAATAGAGGCTGAGAGAGGTAAAACCAGCATCAGATTAAGAGTATATTTTCCAGCCTTTATGCTAGTGGGGAGGTGTGGCCTTAAAGCTAGACTCTGGATAATGATGTGAGTTGAGGTGTGTAATCTTTGAGCCCTATCCATAAAGGAGAAGAATCATGCCCCTCTTCCTTTTACCCCTGAGTCTAAGCGTGAAAATGGTGATGAATCTACCTTCAGGGCAAAAGCAATACCTTCAAGATGTCAGATATTTCAATGGAGACTTGGTCCCCAACACAGCTGAGCTTCTCAACATCCTGGGCTATTTAGACTGTTACATGAGAAAGATATAATTTCTACCTTATTTAAGCCACTGCATTTCGGGATTTTTATAATGGTAGACTCGATTGTATTTTAACTAATACTCAAATGCCATAAAAGAAGAAAATAGATAAAGATCTGGAAAGAAGGGAAAAAGAGAAAAAGAGTGGACAGTTTCCCATGTATATCATTTATCAATGCATTGATTTATGACTTAAAATGAACACTTCTAAAAACCAATAAGGGAAAGACAGGTGGCCAAATTAAAAAATGGGCAAGATACTTGAAAAGGTGCCTTATAAAAGAAGATATCCATACGGACCACATACGTGTCAAAGGTTGCTTAGTCACAGTGATCAAAAACAATACCACCTCACAACTTCTGAATGGCTAAAATTAAAACCTTTGACAACACCAAGTACTGGTGAAGATGTAAAACAAGTGGAGTTTTCCTATGTTGTTTGCTGGTGGTAAGGTAAATGGTACAATCATGTTTGAAAACACTAAGGTAGTATTTACTGCCAAGAGTTGATCAGATGCCTCTCCCATGTCCCACCAACTGTAGCACCTAAAGAAATGTGTGCATATATTCTTAAAAGATACATACTAGAATATTCATACTAGCCCCAAACTGGAAACAACCAAGATACATAAATTGTAGAGTGATCATACAGTAGAATACCATACAGAAATGGCACATAACAAACTCCTGCTACACAACGCAACATGGAAGAATAATCACAAATATAATGTTGAGTGACAGGAGCCAGAACCAAGAATAGAGAAACCCCCTGACTCATTGCTTCTAGCCTAAGTCAGTTTTGAGTTCTAGTAAATCCTAGCCAGTTCTTCTTTTTTACTTCCTGATCCCTTCATGATATCTATACACAAACATTACTTGAATGAGGACATTCAAGACTTAAACAAAGACAAATTCTTCTTCCTAATCTAGTTTGGCCAAATAAAATAGAAGGAAAGGCTAAGTGATACTTTATCATAAGGGACGAAAACTTTACAATTAGAAAATTTATAAGAGGCAAGTTTGTGAGTGATAGATTACAAAGCAAAGAAGTTAAGTTTCCAGTGTCTGGGTGTACGACTGGAAGCTGGGACTCATCAAGGAAGGGCTGAAATTAATTGATAAGAGATTATCTGAGCAGAGAAAAGTGTTAGTAATAAGAATAGAGAAGAAAGGCCTTATTAAGAAGTAATCTGAATACGTGGCAAAAAGGAACCATGCTTAGAAAATAAGGTTTGGGAACCAGATGGCCCTAGGTTCTAATCAGGGAAATTTACTATCTGCGTAACTTTGGGCAAATTACTTTAGCTCTCTAAGCCTCAATCGCAAAACTGGGGAATGTTTATTTCTAACTTGCACAATTTTAGGAGAATTAAATGAGGCAACAGAGCACCTGGCATATATATAATACTCAGTAAATTTAAGGTCTATTTCTATAGCTGCTAATAAGTTTATTATTATTACCACATGCACAGCTTAGCGGAGATATTGTCATTAAACTATATGATTCTTCATCAGCCTGCTTAAATGATATACAAAGTGCTTGTATGCTCAACACTGCTGAATCTCAGGAATAGACTTCATGTTTAGAAGATATATAGACTGAGGTATCGTTGTTCCTAAAACATTTTGAATAGGTTATATTCGAGTCGTCCTTATCCACACACGTTAGAGGTCCCTTAGCTTATGTAAATATAAAACTGTAAAACACCAGTCAGCTTTTGTTTACCAGGTCACAAAGATGTTTGAGGTCCCTTATATCTCTGTAACTAATTCCGTGCCACACAAATGAATTGAAAAGGAAAATAAAGACAATTATCCACATAATTCAAGGAGCAAACACTTGCTAGAAAGAAATTAAAAGGAAAATTGTATTGAACTATATTTTCTGTGAGGAAGCTCACCATGGAGCTATTCAGCTTAGCAATTTCTTGTATTTGTGCCACTTTTCTATGCCTTCTAATTCTGGTTTTACTTGCTTTTATAAAATGATATTTAGCGTTTGCGTAAATAAGCCTCTAAAATATGGAAATCCTATTTATAGACGTGGCTTTATAGAGAAATACCTGTGATAATGCTCACAGTCTAAGTTCATTAGGAACAAAAACCCCTCTGGCTTGCTTGCTACAAATTGGAATTTCTAATCTTGCTTCCAAAGAAAGGTGTATGTTTTTTTATTGCAGTCTAAATGTATAGACTATTTTGGATTCTCACATTTCTATAGTCATTTGCATAGTACAAAAAACATATTACATAATGAGTCAGTCAAGCTAAATTATAGGCAGTTCTTTTCAATCAGGCCACTGCAGTTCTGTGTTGCTCAGTTCAGCTCCTGTCTCCCACTGCTCAAATGTTGCCATGGTGACCAATTTTTGTCATGTACATTCCTAGGTCCCGTGCGGCTCCCTTATTCATAACACTTTGCCATCACTACAGCGACCGCTAGCAGTTATCTGATTAACTAATCTCCCCTTACATATCACCTTGAAGCTACCTGGGTGAATTCTTGAAACCTGAGTGTAAATGATATGTTACATAAACAAGAAAATAAATTCATATTAAATAAAATGATCATGGTAATAACAAATAAATAAGACTCCTTAAGCCATCCATAAGCAGGAATTCTATGAATTTATTCTCTTACTATTCTCCAGCTGTATCACCGTCCATATCATTGGAAGATCGATTTGATTCTTTTATGACAAGTGGAATAACAAGATTGCAAAACTGTAGAGCTGAATTTGATCAACCACGTTGCAATCCATCTGATCGTTGAGATTTCCACTGTTATGACAGCGAAAAACATAAATTATCAGTATACTGGAAGAAGGCACTGAGGAGGTGCAGAGACAGTCTAATTTATCCATATGCCTAAAAAGACAATGTCATACGGATAAAATAAATTTCACCTCTTTTTACTTTTTAGATATTGTAGGCTGAATCTCTTTCGAGTAAAAACACAACCTTAAAAAAATCACAAGAAACCAGATCAAAGACATAAATAGAACAAAATATGCACAAGAGATCTCATCCAAGATCAAAGATGTGAACGTAATTGCCATGAATAAGAAGTGCAGAGCTCACCAGAACAGAATGTCTTCAGCACGCAGAGAATTCTACCAAAAAAAAAAGAAAAAGAAGAAAAGGAGAAAAAAAAGTCTCTGGGAAATCAAGCACTCCACAAAGCCAGTAAAATGTCTTTATTTTCCCCTTTGCAGGAAGCAAAATTTCTATGCTGTACTGTTGAAATGACCAAATATGGAGCAATGCCCACCAACTCTGAAGAAGGGAAGCACATTAGAACATTTCCACTCTGTGGGCTAAGCGTCAAAATTTTACAGTATTTTTTCCTGCCCAAATCCACCCCCAAAACTTTAATCTTTAAAAATGTTTCACTGTAAAACAAGCAGGTACAGAGAGGGTTTTCAAGACTGTGAAATATTGATATAGTGCAATGAGAGAGCAGCTTTGCTTGTTAAAATCATGTAATTAATTTAATGCATAAGGGAAAAGAAAAAAAAAAAGTAGAGGGAGTTCCCTTTATTAAATATTTATCACTGGAGCCCTGGGTGGATGCCACTCAGAGAAGCAATCATTAGAGATGGGACATTGATTGAAGTGAATATTAAATAGTACTCTACGCTAAATAACAACTGCTGATTTCTTGGGAAAAAAAAATTCTTGGGACTCTTAGACGATCTTTTAGAGAGTCCTATTGCATGCACGTAATTTTAAGTAATTCGGTCTTTTAAAAATGTCTTTGCCTCTGACCTTACAGAACTTTCATCTCATTCAAGCCAATGAACTCAACTCTTTTCTACCATTCTACAGTAACAGGGTGCAGGGGAGAGAGGGAGAGGGAGAGGACGTGTGACACAGAACGAGACAGGGAACACGTGAGAGCAGATGGTTATCAGAAATGCAAGCTCATACCTTCAGAAAGAGGAGAAAAAGCAAATTAATAATCCATGATTTGGTACTTCCCTGGTGGCACAGTGGTTAAGGATCCGCCTGCCAATGCAGGAGCCACAGGTTCGATCCCTGGTCTGGGAAGATCCCAGATGCCGCAGAGCAACTAAGCCTGTGCGCCACAACTACTGAGCCTGTGCTCTAGAGCCCATGAGGCACAACTACTGAGCCCACGTGCCACAACTACTGAAGCCCCTGCACCTAGAGCCCATGCTCTGCAACAAGAGAAGCCACTGCAACGAAATGCCCACGCACTGCAACGAAGAGTAACCCTGGCTCGTCGCAACTAGAGAAAGCCCGCGTGCAGCAACGAAGACCCAACGCAACCAAATAAATAAATAAATAAATAAAATTGAAAGAAAAAAATCCATAATTCTATTTAGCCTACTAGGGGGAAGACAAATTTATGATTCAAGGTAAAGTTTGATCAAATAGGTTAGCACTGAAAGTGCTAACTTGATTCTCTCTAGCAAAAAACATTTAGGAAGCAATGTGCTTCCTAATGATATTTAGCTATAAATATGTACATTACAGATATGCACGTTTTTGCCCTTAGAATATAGATATAGTAATTGAAAATACTTTTTTGAAAAATAATACAAATTGGGGGCAATCTATTTCTATGAGACTAACGTCCTCCACAAATGTACCAGAATTCATTTTGAGGCTATTTATTATATTGTAGGGTTATTATGGAGAGCAGTATTTTCCTATCATTCTAGATCCTGAATATTATGTGACTTTTATTGTGACCGAAGTTCTTTACATGTTTAATTGGCTAGTTTCCTGGGCTTACTTCACCTGCAAGCAAAGTGCAGCCTCCACCTACATAAAACAAAGCGCTATTCAAGGACATAGGATTTCTTGCCATAGAGATTTTCATTGCACTACGAAGTAGAAGGAAACTACTGTAGAGTGGATTATGCAAGGGGCTGTATGTGGGAGGGGAATGCAAGACATTTTAAATAAACCTAGAGAGACACTGAGGCTTATGTCTTCTTAGCACTAAGTATGGTAAAACAAACAAAATAAAAATGTGTCCAGAGAAGGGAAGTCACCTCCCAGTAGAACATATTCCTTTACTATTTGTTGGAAGGATAAGAGTGGACTACTGAAGAGTGAGTCCACTTCCTGCAACATCTGGAATTTCTAAGGGAAATGCTCTTTTCCCCATTCCGTCTATTTATATTAGCATGCTATGAGCAGGATGCTTTGGAGGCTACTATTGAATCCATTTTCAGGGATTTTAGAAATGTCAGGATAAGAAAAAAAAAATGGACACTGTTCCATAGCCAAAAAGAACGTTATTGTACTACCATTGATTACAAACACCCTTGGGACCATTTTCTTGAGAAGCTAGTAAAATAGTCTGGGAAAATGGAATAGCATTCCTCTGAGGGATGTTTTCACAACAGTAGCAGTTCTCAACTGAGGATAATCCTCCATCCCTCACCAGGAGACATGTGGCAATGCTTGGAGGTATTTTTGATTGCCACAATTGGGTGGGGAGTGCAACAGGCATCTAGTAAGTAGAGACCAGGGATACTGCTCAACATCCTGCAACACACAAGTCAGACTCCCAACCCAAAAAGAAGTATTCAACCCAAAATATCAACGGTGCCAAAGTCGAGAGACCCTGTATTAGATGGTCCCCTCACTTCCCCTCCACTTGTCTTTTGATTTCATGAGAGCATTTTTACCAAGAGATAAAGCTTATATTTTCTTTAAGGATAATCGAATCACAACTTTTCTAGGGTGACAATCACATATTCATAACCCATTTACTGTTATGATGCTTCGAATTCGTGTATTGAAAATTTAAAGTTTGATAAATATTCAGCTTGATTTTTGGATTCATTATTTAGTAACTGGGCTAAAGCCCAAACTTTTGTCAGGATGAAGTAATTCCCCACACCGTTATTTCACTCTTGCATCCCTCTCGTGATTAGGAGTCTGATGCCCAGAAATGGCTTGGCAGCTCTATGGACCCACACATCTACATTTTCCTTTGTGTGTGGATTTTCTGAGAGCCCAGCACACTACTGATAACATTTTTACCTTGGAACTTATTTGATTTCTACAAGTTATGGCCTTTATAAAAAAGAAGTGATTTTCAATCACCTTTATACCCCCATTTTCTCCCGTAACACTGTAGACAGACGTCTGGTGATTTTTGCAGAGTGCTCAAGTAACTGTTTTGAAACAGAGAATTGCTATAGTCAGAATTTCAAAAGAAAAAAAAATTCCTCTTTTCTAGTCTTTTTGACTCATAGAGTCCTGCTAATTCAAGTCAGAATTCTAGATGCTTCAGAGTTGATAGAAAAGAAGACTTTGAGCTTGCCTAAGCAGTGTAGTGTGGCATCTCATTAGAATGCAAAATCCTCTTTTAGATGTTTCATAGTTAAATGAGAGAGATGCACTGGACACCATTTTGGTCTCAGAAACAAACCTTGATCCACTCACTTTGACAAGACCCACTGTACAGTCAGTCATTAGGCCATTTCATAACAAGCAATGTCCTCGTTATAAGTCATTTATTCTGAAGAATTCTAATTAAAACAGACCAGGCAAGACTTTTCCTTGAAAATGTCCTTTATCCATTGTCAAGCTACCTTTGAACTTTAAGCTAACTTTCTTTAGCAATATTCTATAGTCCAAGGTGTTCACACGATCATTCAAAGATATGTATTGTGTCCACTGCCCAATAATATATATGTAAAGTATAAATTTTTGCTAGGCTTACTTCTGAATGTGGAAATATTATCTTAAAAAGTAAACAAATAATCTAGAAAACTTTTAATTTTTCCTTAACTCAGTGTTTTCCAAACTGTTCTGAGCATAAAACAAATTATCTGGTTACTTATTAAGAGTAAAGGCTCTTAGCCCAGCTTAGACCTCTGTGGGAGGGACCTAGGAACCTGTATTTTAAAAGAGCACCCAGAGAATCATATGATTTGGTAATTTGGGAAACAGTGCCTTAGGAGAATGCACATACATGGGAGGCCACAAAAGACACCGTATTAAATTATATATTAGTAGATTGGGTAGCTATCTTTCAAAAGGTTGCTTGATACATGCAGAACACTTAGAAGAGTGGCACATAGTAAGCACTGAAGTGTTAGATACTATTATTTTCCCATCATACTTGGTGTAGATAAGGATTATCATTGAACTAGGTCAGCCTTCAAAAACCATTAGTCTTCTCAGTCAATGGCCCAGAGACTTGTATTTATTACATCATGATTCTTTTTGTCTTTTTCCTCAGCTATTTAACTAAATTCCTGTCTCTTTTTTATTAACTCTCCTATTTTGATGACTTTCTTATCTCTTTCTTTAACTGAGTGTTCCTCCTGATACTGACTTTTCCAAGAGTCATTTAATTCTTTATCTGTTCACACAAGGAACTCTTCCTGGGAATTCTAACATTCCATTGATAATCATCAAGGTATGTGCCTTGATCCTACCCTCTAAACCCAATTTACCTGTTCCCTGGAGTCTGAGACTGATTACTTAAAATTAATCTGAGCTTTCCAGGCTCTTACCCTCTCTAACCAACGTCACTTCAACCCACAAATATTTGAACATTAGTCAGGAGTATTCCATTTGAGTTTTCTGGACCACCCACACAATGCACATGTCATGGAGGGTATGTTGAACCTGGGACCAACCCAGATGACATGTTGATTTTTTTTCCTACTTCAGAAAACTCCTTATTCTCATTCACTGATTTATCCTTAACTACAGCTGGTATTCTCTTTTATACAATGCTTGGAACAATCATAAGAAAGGAACAGGAACGGCTGTATATCAGTCTGCCCCTTTCCACATTACTCATTACTCACTATTGAAGCTTTTCCTAAGTAAAAAATATTTGTTACACAAATCAGACATGTAAAATCTATGTCACTGAGCTAAAGGGAAAAAGAAAGAAGCTATTACTTTGGCCTACTATCAATTCATGTATGTTTAACCTTTGCACCTAATACGAGTATTCCTAGGCTGAATTTTGCAATTGAGAGATCACTTTATATGGTGTTGGATACATACATTCATGTATGTATACAAATGGGTTTATTCACAAAGAGAATATTTTTTTCTTTGTAAAGAAGAGTTTCATTCTGCAGTGAGTAGATAAAAACCATTGCCTTTATTTTATCCACTGATTCTCTCCTTTCAGATCTTAATGAAATAAATAAGTGGTAAGTCTGGAAATTCCTAAATGGCCACAGAAACTACCATTACTGTGTTAAAAGAGGTTAAACTGCCCAAAGCCATAATTTCGAGTCTTAATTGAATGCTAGCAATTCAGCCGTGAGCAGGAACCCCAGAAGAATGGCGGAGTGCTCTGCAGGCTTCCCACAATGGGGATGCGTGGGTAGATGCCATCTGCAGCTCAGGGGCGGGGGAACAAAAAGACATTTGAGGAAGAGGGGATTTCTTACCGATATGATTTAATGGGAAAGAGCTGAAAGTCATCCATCATGACTCTGACACACATCACACCCAAGGACAGCCCAAAGCCACTAGATGTCACGTACCGCCTGCAGCGTGTCAGGCCTTCTGGCATCAGCACTTTTGTGCATCCCGCCACCTCCCCTTTCTTGCTGTACCGCGTGGGGAGGCCCAGGAATGCGTCTGCCCAGCCCACAGCAACGTTTGCTAATGCAGGCTTTATTATCACAGAACTCAACAACCACTCAGGACAATTCATCTGGTGACAGGGAGTGACAATCAGAGCTGAACCAGGATGCCAACGCCACCAGATGTTGCTGCATCTCATAAACTGGGTTAGCACGGCCGTGCTGTTCCAAGAAGGCCAGGACAACAGGGGTGCTCAGAAGCGCTCATGGGGACAGCTGCTCAGAGACACAGAGATTAGGCCCAGGCTTGCTTCCGCTTCTTTCAGTTTTCCTTACAGATCTTACTTTAAAGTAATTATCTCAACTATACAAAATATGGGTTGGGGTTAAGATGAGCAAGAAAAACAAATAAGCTATGCCTCCATATCACAGTATGATGACAACATGTCACTCACATCCAAGTGTCTTTCGTTTAATTTCAAAGTATGAAATGGCATGAAGACACACACATTTGACATTATAATGTGTTATAATTAAATTTATTTTATATTCTCTTGTTTTAACTTCTTAAACTATTTGTTTTTATCTCATCTTCCCAACAGAAGTACAAGCTCTCCAAGTGCAGAGGCCATGGGTAGTAGTGTCCCTTTGGTCCTCACGTGGCCTAATTCCATATTAAACACTTACTAGTTGCTTGATGCCCAATCAGTTGGTTTTTAAAGGTTTTGCTTCTGGTTTTGTTTTTAATATTTCCAAAGACTGTGTAAGAAAACTGAAGACAACATACAGAGCGAAAAAAACAAGGTTGGAAATTACTGACTTGGACCATATAAAAGAAATATAAAGCTAAGCAGTTCAATTTTGTCCCTTGAATTGAGGATATTAGTAACCTGAAAGTCCTATGCTTGTTCAGAATAATTTTCCAGGTTCAAACCCTAAAAATTGTGCCCACACTTCATGTTCTAGGCTTGTTTATACCATAGTATACATAGCCCATTTGCAGGTGCATCTAGGTGTATTTGTTACTAAATCGCAGGAATACGTAAAACTATGAATAAAGGACAATTCTCTAAGACAATGACTTGTCTGAGTGTAAAATAGTTGGGACTCTTGCTGACTGAATGCATTGTTGTGTTTGGAAACAACCCTATGAAAATACCAACCATATCCTGAAGCTAGCACTCCAAGTTTATCCGGGAAAATCCCATAGTACGGTGTTTTCATCACTCTTCCTGCATCCTTTGAATATGCCCATATTAATTACTTTCTTCCTAGGTTTTTATTATTCTTGTTTCTTCTAACATTTTCCACACACACACAAAGAGTTAATTTATACTGTGGTCAAGTTATTGTACCCACTCCTGAATATATTCTCTTGCTTGAGTTCCAGAAGTTGGTACAATGTTAATATTGTATTGCATCCTGAAACAACTTTTATTTGGGGGCATTGATGCAATAAAAATATTTCATAGTTATCATGTTTACTAATGGTAGAGATTACCTGGTGGAAATGACAAGCTCTTACTCTGTGAGAAAATTCTGACTTAGTTCTCATTTATAAATTGTGAACCAAAATGTAGGTTGGGAAAAGGAACAAAGCAAAATTAAGCACATGATTATTACTAAGTATGAAGAGCAAATTGATGTTCTTCAAGATACAATAAAAATACCATATATAACCCAGTTCTTAAAATCCAAGTCAACAAAAATATAAACCTAAGGACAAAAGAATTTATTCACTATATGTCTCCTATAAACAATGTTTTCTTGTTAGAATTAAACTATAATTTAAATAATCAGATCCAATGCAAGTAAGAGACTATGCTAAAATATGGATAAATTAATTGACATTTTAAATGTCTCTTCCTTTTTGATCAGGCACTTGGAGACTGACATTCTAACTTGGATGAGTAAGGGTTTAACTCGGCATAAAGAGATGTATGAAAATGTAATTTATACGTTGCGTATGTAAACACCGTGGGCATACCAGAGAACACAGTCCATATGTGGATATACTACCTCATCTGAGCGTCCTTCTCTGACATCTTATTCCTGTAGCTGCAATGTGCCTCCACCTTCAGCTGCCATCATCTTTTTTTTTTTAACATCTTTATTGGAGTATAATTGCTTTACAATGGTGTGTTAGTTTCTGCTTTATAACAAAGTGAATCAGCTATACCCACACATATATCCCCATATCTCCTCCCTCTTGCGTCTCCCTCCCACCCTCCCTATCCCACCCCTCTAGATGGTCGCAAAGCCCCAAGCTGATCTCCCTGTGCTATGCGGCTGCTTCCCACTAGCTCTCGGTTTTACATTTGGGAGTGTACATATGTCCATGCCACTGCCATCACCCTTATCACTCATTGTATGATGTGATTTGCTCACTTGCTTTATTGTTCTTCTGCCAGACTAGAAGTGGCCTCTAAGAGGACAGGGACTTCGCTACTTGCTCCCTACAGCCTTAGCACTTCACATAGTATAGTGGCTGGCGCTCAAACAAATACGTGCAAATGTTAGAATATATGTGAAATATACGTGTTCTTTTGGAAATAGATAAAAGAAGAACACCAGGAAGACTTTTCATGTGTGTAATTATGATCTTCTAATGTCAGTTGTAATGTAAAACATTCCTTCATTCAAATGAAGTGCTTTACACAGAGTACTTTAGTATGCATTGCACAAATAATCTTTTTCAGTAAATCTTTTTCAATAAGTACTTTTCCACAGAGCGGCTGAAAAGGAGTAGGAAAGAAGGTTATAGATAAAATATAATACAGCTTTATGATTAAAATTTCTAAAATCCTCAAGGTATTATTCCATGACTCATGAAATAAAGGCCCTTAAAATCAATTAAATGAAACCAAGTTCAGCATGTTGTGGTCGATGCTTAGATTCCTGGATTTTATATAATGTTCACGTTTGCCAAAAAGGATGCATTATTAATGCCAACATTAGATTTGCTGATGGTGAGCAACTACAGTGATGAATGGGGAGATTTTCTTGCACATACACTATTTTAAAAGTTTCAGTGAGTGTGTGTACTTTTAGAATAATTTAAACTGAATTCAAACAATCTGAAATTTTTGTATGTAGTAAACACCTCTAATTCTAGTTAGCTCCAAATGCATAGATAGATGAAAATGTTGATAAAAATGGAAGGTAAATTTCCATAATGAGAGATTTCAGTTGTTAAAAAGTCTTTCTTCTAGGGGACTTGGGATTATACTTTGAACAAACTAAAAAAAAATGGATGATTCCAAAAACTTAAAATCTACTTTTCTTACCAATTATGTAAGATACTCCCCTTCAGCGCACTTATTTATGACACTATGTTTGTTTAACTTCAACATCCAAACAACTGAGACAGCTGGCAAAAAGCCAATTTTGTACAGCCCCACACCCACAGATAATGCGTCTTTAAAACCGAGCACAATGCCATTCTAGAATTCTCTCTTTGAGAGAAAACCACAAAAGCATTTTTTATTTTCCAGCTCTTGCCTTTCTTTAAGCAAAAGTATTTAATTTTTTGCAAAAACTAATAATACATTTATATGAGTCAAACATCTAAAATTATGAAAGGCATATGGTGAAAAGCCCCTTTCTCTTACAAAGTAAATATTTTGGAGTTGGTTTCCCAGTTTCACCAAGAAGTAAATTTGCAGCTTTGTTTTCTGTTCTACCTCTTGCTCTTAGGAGTTTCTAGGAAGAGTTTCTAGTTTCTTGGGAGTTCATAGAGGGATGTTCATCCCAGAAGCTCTGCCTTCTGGTTTGAAGGATCAAACTGGGGCCCATGATCTTTTTGCAATTCCCTGGCCCCTCTGTTGTCTCTTGATAGCTCCTGCCTGCCTGCCTGAAAACTCTCTCTATTATTTCATATCCTAAAAAGAAAATTCTTTCATCCTTGCCATTTTCCAAGGTGCCCTAGTTCTCCTGTAGCTGTCAGTGCCAGAGTTCTTCAGAAAATAATCCAGACTCATTGCCTTCATCTCTTCATCACCACCTACTCATTCCTTAACTTTATGAAATCTAATTTCTACACCACCACCACCATCAACCCCCTCCGACACACACACACACACACACACACACACACACACACACTCATACACGCACACATGGAGACCTATTCATCATCCTAACCAACAGCACCTTTCGCGGTGGCAGCTGAGTCACTCCTGGAACCATGGCCCAGCGCTTCCTCCACCCAGCTCCATCCGTAGAGATGCTCACGCCACTCAGCCTAGCTTCCTTCTCCTCACCTCAGGATCCTGCCTCTGTTCCCTTCATTGGTGTTTTTCCCTCTTTCAAGTTCTGCTTACTCCAGAGCTCTGTGGGGTTTTTGTTTGGTGTTGTTGTTCTAAACCATCACCAGAAGTATCATCCACTATTGCTTCTTTGGGAGATAATACAAAATCTTCATCCTGAGCTCTTATCTCTCTCTGGAATTTCAATTATGCGCTTTCCAGGTCTCCTGGATATTTTCACCAGATCATCCCACTACTGCCTCAAAGCCTACTAAACTCACACTCTACTTCCCTCAGCCAGTGGTTCTCAGTGGAGGGTGATTTTTGCCGTTGCCCGTCCCCCCCACTTCCTGGGGACATTTAACAATGTCTGGAGTCATTGTCGCACCAGGAAGAGCTGCTACTGGCATCTAGTGGGTAGAGGCCAAGGGTGATGCTGAACATTCCGGGGTCCAAAAGACAGCCCCCATAACAAAGAATTATCTGGCTCAAAATAGCAAAAAAGTCCAAGCTGAAAGTCTGCCCTAATCTAATTGCCACCGAAATATCCCCATTTCTGTCCGCTACTCACTTTGACAGAAGGTCCTGCATTTAATCCTGAGTTGTTACTCTTCTGTTTTCCTCAGGTTTCCCACTCCATTCAATATCCAGAGTTTCACTTGGGTTTTTTCCTTGGAAATTTCTGTTCATTGATTATTTTCTTCATTCCTATTACTGCAGTATTTGCATGCAAGCACTTGGGTTAAAAAAAAAAAAAGTTTCACTGCTCTCAGTAGCTCAAGACTCTTTTCCCTCCTATCCTGATACTCTACTGCTAAATACTGCTAATACTGTTTCTCCCTCATCAAAGATTTTCAATGGCAACTTTCTGGAGTCTCTTTGTCTTAACATTCCTTCACACTTCAGCCCTTACCACCACTTTCCTTTTATGCTCTGTGTGAACTTTCCATTCTGCCAGATTGGCCTATCCTTTATTCCATCTTTTACTCTAAATGTGATAACTAAATAAATAATTCCGCTAGATTAGTAGTTCTATCGAATAGACTGCAAAATAGTTGATGATTTTGCTGTCAATAAAAATTAACCATTAACAAAAATTGGTTTAACTTTTTGAAGATTCTATCCTAGACATTTTGTAACATATCGGAGAATTCTGGAGCCAAGCTAACTGAATCAGTTCTTGTCTCTGCCACTTCTGAGCTTAGGCAAGATACTTTATTTCCTCATCTGTCAAATGGGCTAACGATAAAGCTTACCTTATAGAGTTGCTGTGTAACTTAGAATAGTCCCCAGCATGTAGTAAGCACTATAATATTCTCTATTATTCCAGAAGAAAGAGAAGAGTGCTCTATTATTCCTTTATAAACCCACATTTGCAGGCTGTTACTGATGTATACTGCTAATAATGTTATTCGTATTGGTGTGGTGGTCAAAGTGATACACCCTTTAAGATACACCTAATTGTTTAATAAGTTGCTGAATATTTTCTGAAAGTGGCAACCAGATTTTTCTTTATGTGTATGTGTATATATATATATATATATATATATATATATATATATATTTTTTTTTTCCCCCCAAGAGACCTTAAAAGATTCTGGAAACCTAAGTTCCTACAAGATGCAAAGCCTCAGTACATTCACTATTCTCACATCAGCCAAGTTCTCCTTGTTGCCAGGGTTATCAAGTTTCTGAAGTTCAGCATTCAACATGTTCACTGTTAATTAATACATGGCTCTGATCTACTTGGGGAAACTGTAAAAAGCAATTAAGAGCAAACCAGACTGAAGAATAAAGGACAGGCTTTCTTTCTCCTTTTTATCTCTTCCCAGAGTTTCACCGTTTTTCACTGTAGCTCCCCATGGAGCTACGGTGAAACCCATGGGTGGGTTGAGAGGTGGAACAGTTCATAAGCAATTTATTTTGAAATTGGTGAGGGGTCGGGGGAGGTGTTAGCATTTCTCCCTAAACCTGGCCTTCCTTGTGAAGTTGCTGCTGTCTCCCTGTTCTTTGCCCTCTTTCCCCTGGGTGGTCTCTCTTTCCCCGAGTGATGGTAACAGCAGGGAAAGCAGGAAATGTGGATCTGTAACTACGTGACTTTATTGCCTGGTGTACAGGCTCCAGGTACCATTTGATTTCATAACTCAGATCCTTTCCTTTTGCTATCTCCTCTGTGCGGTATCAAACTCTCCCCAAGTCCTCTCTCAACCACCAACCCCCCACCCCACCCCGTAAGTGGAGCTACTAGAACAAGTGAGGATCTGCCTGTAATTACTGCTTAATTCATTTGCATGTGGATGTTCTCATTATAATGTCATTAGCATGGGGAGGGAGTCTGGTTGCCAGAGCAACCAGGAGTGGGGCAGGTGCAGTTCAGCCTCAAATGGATTCTCGGCTGTTTGGTCAAACTCCACCTGTATTCCTGGCCCTTATCACTCTTGCGGTTGCCAGAAGAAAACATTCTGCAGCTTTACTCTCTTTATTTTGGCTGTGTCTTTGGAGTGTCTTGGTAACCTGTACAGTTCTTCCTGATTTTACTAAAAACTTCTTTTAGTTTAACTAGCCATGCTTAGGGATTTAAGCTCCCACTCGCCACATGTGGCTTTTGAGCCCTTGAAACGAGATTAGTTGAAACTGAGATGTGCCATCAGTAACTGTAATATACACAAAGGTCTTCAAAGACTTAGTATGAAAAAAAGAGTGTAAATTATCTCAATAATTTTTTAAATTTGGATTGTATATTGAAATGGTAATATTTCAGATATATGGGGTCAAATAAAAAAATTTATTAGCTTTTTTATTATTTTATAAAATGGCTACTAAAACATTTAAAATTACATATGTGACTCACATATATGTTCCATGTTATATTTTTATGGGCAACACTGTCCTAGATGATAGATTTCTCTTCTAAACCTCCCCTCTGATCAGTACTGCCTTCTTAATCCTTACAGACATTTACAATAGCTGGAATCCATGCAGAATTTCCATACCTAATTCTTTCTGGATTGCCTAGCAATTTCCTTGTTTTAGCCATCATTTCATAAATACTCTTAGAGGTTAAAGAATTTGGTTTTCCCATCAACACAGGAATTCCCTCTTAAAACAATGCTGATGGATGGCTAACCAGGCTCTGCTTGAGTCTTTCCCTGGGGCCCCTGCTTTACAGAATATAAGATGGAGAAGAACTCAAATTATAAGAATGCTTTTCCTTACATTGGCAAGAAATCTGCTTCCTTCATAAAAGCTACCCACTAATCTTAGTTCTGCCCTTGGAAAAAAAATAGAGTAAGGGTGCTTCTCATCCACATGACATCACTCCATTTACTTGAAGACAGCTGTCATGGTCTGCTAAGCTAAGCTTCTTTGTTAAACATTACCCACTCCCCTCAACAAGTTCTCATAAGTCATGGCCTCGAGGCTCAACCATCCTTGTTGCCCTCCTCCAGACTTTTGTCATTTGTCAATGTCCCTGTAAAAATGAGAGATCCAGAAGAGGACATCCCACTCCAGATGTGGTGCACACTGTAGAAACAGTAAGACTATTCCATCTCTTCTTCCCCACACGGCCCAAGACTGCATTTGTTTCATCACCTCCTCTGTCCCATTGTTGACACATGTTGAACTTCTTGTCCGCTCAACCTAATAGATATTTTTCATATAAATTGTTATGAAGTCAAAACTTCGTTATCCCAGACTTACATAATTGATCTTTTAAAAATTGAAACCCAAGGCTTTATGTTTATCTCCGTAAACTTTTACTTGTGCGCTTTATTACAAGGTAATTTTGTCTGATTCTTGCTGTGCTTCTCAGTCGTGTACCAGTCAAAGACATGATAAACTTGCTTTCGATGTCATCTGACTCACTGATAAATGTATTGAACTAGACGGAGCCACCTTGTCCATTAATAAAGAGACTTTGTCAACTGTTTTTCTAAAATCAATATGCACTGTGGTGTTATCTGGTCAAACTATCCTGCCAGAAAACAATAGCAGTCAGTAACTATTTATTGTGTGCCTACAATGGCCAGAAATCTTCTAGACATTGAAGCATGATTTGAATTCAGTGAAACAATTCTGATGCCTAGTGATCACCTCTTCCTTCTCTACACGTTCCCAAGCTGTATCTTTAACGATCTATTAGGACTGTTAGGACGTTTTGCCAGACTTCAGTATTGATCTTACTGGCTTATAATTTCTGTAGTTCAACATTTTAACTTTTTAAATAACAAGACACCATTTGCAGCTTGCAACTTTTTCCATATTCCATCCATCCTCGAGGCGTCTTAAAGGTTATCAGACACTATTCCACAATCATACCTGTAAGTTAGTTTATTTTCCTGGGGAAGAGGTGAACTGTACTTGGAGATTTATAGTTATTTAAAGTTACTCTCTCTTTTCTTCTTTCTTTCCCTCATCCTGGGGAAACTGTATCTGCCTTGGTTATCACGGTAGCCTGGCATCTAATGTAGAGACTAATTGTTGACTGCTTAAATTTTCAATCTTTTTTTCCTTCTCTTTCCAGTTTGAAAGTTATCTCTTCATCTCATTGAAAAAGAAGGAAATTTAAGCCAAATAGGTCTTTTGCCTTCTTTCTTTTATTATTAATGTTAAAGCATTTTTCCCCAGGCATGATCAACAATTATGTTCTTAATTCATTTTCTGAAGGCAAAAGGCACACCTCGTTTTCTAAATAGCTTTCATCAAGATAATGAGACTAGATTCCAGGAGACCCTCTTGGTTTCTATACCTGGATTTACTAGTAGATCATTTAGAAATTTTGTATACTTGTTTTTCTCCCATCTATACTTATAGTATGTTTCTGACTTATAAAGATGTAAAAATGTAATCAATTAAAATGAAAAAATTATACAAATTGTCATCATATTTTCTATAGAAACAATCCAGTGAATTTCTAATTTAGGACTGATTCTCTCTTTTTTTTTTGCTAGCCTCTGCAGAAGCATGAAATATCTTGACACTATTAAATGGGCTGGTAAAATATTGTTAAGCTCATTATTCATTTAATTCTAAGCCCAATGTTTACATTGTTACCTATATTTCATGTGTGTATATGCCACAGATGCTGGCAATAGTTGTATGGTTATAATGGTCTAGCATTGCAGGTTGAAATCTTTTGTATAGCCAGGCTTAAAGTGTCCCAGAGAAAAACGTTCTAAACAGGTGCTTTTGAAGAAGAGGATGATAAATTTTTACTATCTATGTTGCCAAAAAGTAAGTGATTATATAATTGAATGAATCTTGAAAGGTACTGTAAGCTATGAGTTTAGTCTTCTGCATTTATAAATGTTACATCCACACTTAGATTGTATCTACTAGTGTAATGAGAAGGCAAACTGTGAAAGAGTAATTTGACTAATTCAGTCAAAATTATCATATCAATCATTTGGATATTTCAGAAGAAAGTTTTAAGTGCCTGAATTATGGAAATAATTACCCCATTTCTCCATTGCCTTTACTCTGTGCATATGAAGAGATAATCTGATAGATTGTTTTTTTCTTTTTATAAAAAGACAGCTTTTAAAATTGGGAACCACCCAATATAATCTCTGAAAACCTTTCACAGTTTTGCATCTGACTTCTTTTGATAAATATTATCTTCGCATTTTTATAACAATTTTTCCAAAACAAAGGGCATCTTTTTCTAAAGTTATTTGTCAGTATAATGCAAATTAAAAATTGAAGCATAATATTGTAGATTATTTCCTTACAATATTGCAAAAACAGCCTTGAATTGAATTAGATCATACTGGCTGCTTACTTAATTCAGTTAAAATCAGTAAACATGAAAGAAACTAGATTCTGATGGTAATTTTATTCATGTCTCAGATTTACAATAACCTCAAATTATTTTGTTTGATTTGTTTTTCCACCAATAATTTAGTTTAATTTATCACTTTACAAAACCTGAATAGGTTATCAAAGTATTGAAATATAAATTCTTATAGGAAACCTGTCATTCTGAGATTGTCCTTATTTCTGCTCCCAATAAAAGATTTGCTACCACCCGCAAGAAAATTTTCTAACCAAAAGACAGCAATAGATTGACTAATTAAAAATGCATCCATCTGTAGGTTTGCTTGTTGCCTTGCTATTTGAAAAATGCAGATCTAAGTGGGTTGTTTTATTTATGAAGACCCTCTAACTGTGAGAGTTATGAATTCATAAGCTTGCATTCATCAACACAATAAAGGTTAACATTATAACAAAAGTTAAATATACAGAGCATTTCATATATTTCTTTAATAGGTTTGAATTCTTAAACATGTAATTTTAGAAAATAGAGCTTTTTTATATAAAATGCAAAATAGGTTTTAACTGTTCTTATAGAATTTTTACAGAAATTAGGATTTACATACAAAAACATCAAGTTGCATATGAACCATTTAATGTTTGCTTTGCTTATGAATAGCGGATAATTACTTTGAAGTGACTGAATATGAAGCTTTATTCTTCCTCAAGGAAGAAGTGTGAAAATTGGTAGAACTAGGATTATATTATTTTAGCATTGAAAGGAAGATGATCCTTTCAATCATCTAGATCAAGATGATCTAGATTGAAAACTGAGGCTTAAAGAGATGTGATTACTTGTCCAATATCAAACAATCCAGAATCTAAGATTCTTGCTTTCTTAATACGGCATTTCTTTCACTGTTTAATATGTTTTTGTAGTACCCTGTGTTAAATTGTTTGATTTTTATGCTCTGCTTTGTTAAGTTATACATAGAATCTACATTCCATTAGTTAAGATTTTGTCATCTGTGTTTGGGAGAAAGAAATTTTGACTGATAGCTTTACTTCCATGTAAATTTCAGGTATAGGAAAGAAATCAAGACTCACACTTTGTGATAGCTAAGCAAAGAAGCAGTTTGTGTGTGTGTGTGTGCTCACCATGTAAAATATCTACATATAAAAACAGATTAATCTCTGCAAGAGATGGTACACAGGAAGAAGACAGTTCCCCATGGACTAACAGTGAGTCTACCTCTGAATTTAAGACTAATAACAAATGGAAACAGTAAATTTTTGGTGAAAAAGTACTTGTGAGGCTCTTTAAAAACATATTTCGGGCTTCCCTGATGGTGCAGTGGTTGAGAGTCCGCCTGCCGATGCAGGGGACATGGGTTCGTGCCCCGGTCCGGGAAGATCCCACATGCCGTGGAGTGGCTGGGTCCGTGAGCCACGGCCGCTGAGCCTGCGCGTCCGGAGCCTGTGCTCCGCAACGGGAGAGGCCACAGCAGTGAGAGGCCCGCGTACCACAAAAAAAGACCCAACAAATAAAACATATTTCAGACAATTACATTACATAATAAAAATATATGGTCCAATTTTTAAAAAATGATTTACTGCAGTTATCTAGCACCTCACCAAATTCAGGTACAATAATGTTAACAACAAACAATTATTTTATGCCAGGCACTATGCCTGTGGCTGAATATAGAGTATCTCACTGAATTCCTATAACAATCCTGAAGTGGGCACTATCATTGGTCCCATTTTACAGATGAAGAAACTGAGGCTCTCACTAGGGCATACATTTCCCTTCTAGAATGTGATAAATGTAAAGTGAGTTACTGTGTGTGAGAAGAAGAACAGAAAACATGACAGCTGAGATGAGGTTGAATATCAGATGGACAGTTAGGGTCTTTTAACTAAATGATTCTCTCTCCTGCCTTAGCCATAGATGCACAATTTGAATTTGGGTCTCAATAAAGTTACAAATCACATGTCATGGGCAGTCAAGGTTACTCTCAAATGGTCAAACCTTTCACTGTTAAATCTTTCTATGAGTCTATGATGTCACGTCCATGAAGAAATAGGTTTTTATACAATGCTTAATTCTGACAGTATTTTTAAAAGGTCAGACAATTCTAAATTTTCTTTGATTCCTGACAAAAAGTGAGAACAGGGAAAAAAAATGAAAAAGCATTAGTTTCTCTGAACCTCATTTTGATCACGCATTTGAATCTTCTAAACCATCTAACTTTCAAGCACACTTGCTAACAAATAACTAAGCCATTTGTGTTTGTTTGGGGTTTTATCTGTCTCTGTGTTGGGGGCAGGCAAATAATCAGCTAAAAGAAGAAGCTAATGACGGTGGCTCTGGGGGACAGGCTTCAAGCTCCTGAAATCAAAAGTGGATCAGAGACAATGCAGAGACAATGGGGAATGTAGTTAGATACTCTGTTTACAGAAGTGGGCACATTTGTCCAATATGGTGTAACCCAAGGCCATCCATTTTGGTTTGGCAGCAAAAGCAAGTAATTGTATGAAAAATCTGCATTTATTCCCCAAATGGCTATAATTAATGGGCTCCATAAAGAAAGTCAATGCAAATCCTATGTGGTCACAGAAAAGAAGCAAACCTCCCAAAATTTTGGGAAAATTTTCACCATCAGCTAGTTCAGTTTTATAGCATCGGTTAATTACAATCTGATTCATTGATGAATATACCTAAAGGAAAACACCCGTCCACACACAATATGACTACCTACTGAAATCCATTTTTTATGGTTATTTCCCAAATTAAATACCCCGAACATAAATGGAAAAATGTATGTTTTCCATGGTGAAGAAAGAATTAAGGAGAAATTCAATAATATGGACTTGAAAGAGAAAATTAATAACTTATTTTGAAGTTTCAAGAGGCAATTTTATACAGATGCCAATTTTTAAGGAGTTTTTCTTTTTCTTTAATCAACCATCCTTCCGCCTTTCCCCTATATAAACTGCTTTTATTCTGAGTTAGAAGGCAAGATGGTATTACTTGAAAGCATATTCTTTATAGAGATAATTAACCTCAGTGGCTTGCCAAGAGTATTTCTAGGCTTGTGTGAGTTTGTGCCTATGTGTATGCATATTTGTACAGATAATCTCCAAGCACACTTGTATTAAAATACACCAAACCAACCCAAATTGAATTCTAAAGACCAATATTATTCTTGGCATTATCTTACAAAGAAGACAATTTATTGAAAGCCCATTTCTATTCACAACCAAGTGTAATTTATTGGGGGTTTCCAAGAGCTTTAAAATATTAATTCCGAGTACTACTTCATTTGTTCTCACCAATTTCATCAGTTTGAAAATTAATCAATTGGCAAAAAAGTTGAACTCTAAGTGATATTAGATTTAAATCATGCATGTGAATTTCATCAGAACATGAAGAGCAAAACATATTACAGAATTATAAATAGGTAAATTATCTTTGAAGAAGGATCTGTGTAAACTGAGAATAATCAATAATATGGCTTTAATTCTAAAAGTTTAAGGCTTTTCTATCTTTGCAACTCTTAGTTTCATGTGTGTATATTTTTCCAGAATTCTTTACATTTAGATTTGTTCTATTTTTTTTATACTAAGTACCAAAAGAAGCACTGTTTTTGAAGATTAGCTGTGTTCAGAAAAACAGAATCACAAAATTATTTCCGTGGTAATTATTAGCTTTGCACTCAACAGGTTTAAGGCATTGGTGAATCAAACATTTGCTCGACATTCCCCATGGATTTGCCAACCATCTGTGTTAACATCCCAAGTAAGCTACAGGGTTATAAAGCTATTTGCTCAGGTTTATTGGTTACACTCTTGCCTCTGAAAAACTACTGCTTGCCTTTTGCCTGGTAGACCAGAAACCCAAATGTTATAAGCGACAGTGCTCCCAGACCCACAGCAAAAGAGATAATTTACACAAGATGATAAGCTATAATATTCAAATTTATACCTTTCATGCGTTTTACTTTTATACCTTCTTATCTCCAAGAAAACAAAAAAATAAAAATAGAAAGATTAAAAGTAAAACTTGAGTACAGCTAATGCAAAAAAAGTAAGCTATAATATATTACCATGTTATAATGTATTAAATATTTTAGGTGGTATGTACCTTAATCGAAACAGAGGCAAATATATTTTATTTCCTGTGACAAGGCGAAAATTAATCCGTTTATTTTTAGAGAATATCAGGGCTCCTAGTGATTTTAGAGTAAACTTGGAACATTTTGTTTAAAGATCCTGCAGATTTAGCAGATCAGGAAATATGATGTTCAGCTTTAGAGACTCGTAATCAGAATGCAGACGGCACCAAATAAAAACAAAGTAATTAAAATGAGGCTTACACCTTAATCCAGTCTCTCTTTCTAGAGATTGGAATTTTAATTTGTGCTAATGACCTGTCTGACTTTTCAGAGAAGTAATCTACTGTACAGATAGAAACATCTCAATAGTGGGGCTTCATATTGTAGAATGCAACCTCCTTCCGATATTAAGACATTACATTATACAAGATGCAATCCGTGCAAAGACTCAAGCATAACATTCCTCCAGCTACTTTCCAATTAGCAAAAACAAATGTTCCCAAGTAATTTAATAAAGAGATATTAGTACTTACAGGTCAGCTAAGAATCAATCAATCCGAGAAAGGGGAAGCTAGAACCTCTGATCACTCAAACTAGGAGACAAACTAGGACTATTCTTGGGCACCAGTCCCCAAAAAGATTCCGCAAGGGAGCTTTATTCTTTGCATCAACAAGCCTTGGAATGCTTGCCTCCCCAGGGTGATTATTACATCACATTGCTGGGCTACAGATGTGGGAGTTTGGTATATGTATGTGTTTGCATTTTTTGCCTGTGTTTGAGAAAGCAGTTTCTGAAGGGCTGTTGATCAAACCCTCCCTCTGGTAGGCTCTCGTCACCAGCTTTTGAAGAAGAATCAGTTATGTCCCCCACACACACACTTTTCTACCTAAATGTAGTGCTGGGCCTCAGGATGCCTTGGTACACAAAGCTTCCATCCAAGGCTGTCACTTGACTGACAGCAAAAAAGTTGCCGGGAGATGGACAGCTGTGTGTAGGTGGACGTGGAAAAAACAGAGAGCTGAGCAGATTCAATCAGAATGCAGCAAGAGGAAGCGTCTATACCACAGACCCTTGCAGCCTTAGCAGCCTTGAGAAGCTTTAAAGCCACCTAGTTTTATTTTTAATCGAAGTCAGGTTTTAAAACAAGTACCCAAGTTTATAAATAGATGGATAGCTATAACACATAAACACATATTCTAAAGTGGCACGATAACTGTATTGCTAAAGAAAACTGTAAATGGCAAGACCCAGAACACCCTGAATCTCCTCTTTGCCTTGGCAATTCAACCTGGGCGGTGATTTCTGCATTGTGACTTTAGTTCTTGGAGTCACTTAACCAGGGTGGCCTGCTAAGCAGTACGGGCACAACTGGGCATTTATCAAAGTATTTTAAATGGTAATAATCAGATTGAAAACTATAAAAGTTTCAGATGAGAACATAATGAGACACATGAAGGCTATGCGGCCCAGTTTTGTTTTTTTCTTAATTTTTATAGGAGTATAGTTGCTTTACAATGTTATGTTAGTTTCTACTGTACAGCAGAGTGAATCAGCTATACAGATACATCTATCCCCTCTTTTGTGGACTGCTTTCCCATTTAGGTCACCACAGAGCATTGAGTAGAGTTCCCTGTGCTATACAGTAAGTTCTCGTTCGTTATCTATTTTATACATAGTATCAATAGTGTATATACGTCAGTCCCAATCTCCCAATTCATTCCCTCCCGCGCCCCCAGCTTTACTGAGCTGCAGTAAACTGACCATTTAATGGAACAGACTTGATGAATTTCCTGCCGATGACCAATCACCTCTGAGAGGTGTCTATGTCATATAAATAGGCAGGTTAAAGCTGCTGCAGTGGGACCTCACTCTTAAAGTTAATGCATGTTGGAATACCTCTCATAAGCACCTGTGCATGTATTGGTTCAAATTTGTTTTAATTCAGAGCTGCAAGAGATAGAGACTTAGAAGTCAGACCTTATATTGTAACCCACATGTTAATCCCAAATGTCAGAGTGGAGCATCAAGTCTCAGGAGATAAATCCTATAATATTTATCAGGTACAAATATTCTATATAGAAGAAAGATTTAGCTCAAACTGGGATGACTCAGTTTCCAATCCAGCTGGAGATGTTTAAGGATGTTCTTCTTAAAAGGCTGTGTTAATAGAGTCACAAATTTAAATAATAAATGGCATGGGACTACCATTCTCTGCATTTTAACTTCTTCTCTGACTGCCCCATCAAAAGAAAACCTGGGGTGCATACACATAGAATTGAATAAGAAAAAAGCCAAATGGTCCAACTGATATACTTTAAATGTCAGTTTGAGTCAAATGATCCGTTACTAACTGAATTTCTTTTCACCTCCCTACTTCAAATAACTCATTGTTGGCCTGAATTTCAGCCAGTTTATTTGTGCAGTTAAAGGCATCATCTAAGAAAAAGTAATTCCACATATAACTAAGTAAAAGAGGGCTGCTTAATATATTTTAAAGTTGTATGATGTAGGTTTGTACCTAGACTCCCGAGTTAGCATTTATTTTATATAAACTTTTCACTGTTTTTAAACATTCTATGTCCAAATAATGCCAGTTCTAACTAAAGAACGTTTATGAACCTCACTTTATTTCTTTATATAGGGAATTTACTTACGTTCAATTGATTTTAATAAGGTTTTACTGATTTACGTTGGGACTCAAGTAGTATTGTAATTCAGAAAAAAAATAAAGCCTATACTATGTTTCTTGGAGTTTTGGCTGAGTTTCCTCTTTAGTGCTTTTGAATAAACAGTCAAAAGGCATAATCTGTTGCAAGCAAAAGGCTTTCCTTATTTATTAATTGAAGTAAATGATTAGGTTAAAGAAATAAAATAGAAACATAATTTCAAAAGCAATATTTTCTCTATAAATATGCTTATAAAGTTCCATTAATTAAATAAACATTTAAAGAATTTATATTTTACTGCTGACTGAAAGAAACACACAAACTAAAAGTTGAGAATTATGTTTTATCCGGGGCATTACCGAGGACTATAGGCCGGGAAAGTAGCCCCTCAGAAAGCTCTGAGGAACTGTTCCAAAGAGGTAAGAGAGGAGCCAGGATATACAGGAGCTTTTGCTAAAAAAAAAAAAAAACCACACACACACACACACACACACACACACACACACACACACACCAAAAAAACAAAACATGTAATCCAACATCAAAAGATTACTGCTAATCACAAAAACCAGACATCTCAAGTTAATCATTTGATTGCTTTTCTATGTATGGAAAGATGCAAGATTCTGGGCATGTTGAAGTTATTTCTTTGATATGCATCTTAACTATCTAGGGCCAGTATCCTGTTTTTCCGAATCCCGAATTCCCCTCAGGGCGCACCGTTGGGGACAGCTGCTGTGGCTGATGACTCCATGGTGAGCGGTATTCATCACTTACTGAAGTGGCAGGCAACAATTTTTTTGTCCACAGTACGTATCTGTCATTTAAGACATTTTTAGAATATTCAGAGATCTTTGAAATTACAAAATAAATATTGGAGGTACAAGCACTCTGTAGATGCTTTAGACTATGATAGGGGAAAGGAAAGTTATGTTTCTAAACTTCCATTCTCATTATGCACTAAATCATAAATCATGTTCACAATCCTATTATTTTTCTTACAGCATTTCACTGCAATTACATATGGTTTTTCAGAAAGAAAAAATAAAAGGGAGGAGTGGCTGTTGCTATGCTTCTAGAAATTGGTTCTCTAACCAGATAATTACTTCTCTTTTAACGGGGCTACAAACAAAAAAGTTCCAGTTTCTGTTATCCTCATATATATTATCATTAGTTTTTCATCATAAAACAACTGTAATTCCAAAGCTCTTTCAAAAATCGTAAATCAACATAGCTATTAAATATTAAAATATTTAATAGCTAAAATATTTAGTGGCTGTAACTTGCAGCTTTACATTGGCATTTTGAGTAAGAATGAGTGAGCACCGTTTGCTAGGTGTTGTATCAAAGGGTTCCAAGTAAAAAGCATTCTACATTTCTTCTCGGGCATGGCTTTCGTGCCTGAAAAATCAAATAGTTTTGATGTTTCACTCATGTTCCCAGCGCAGCCAAAAACAGATGCAAGTGATTTCCTCTGAATTCTCCTGAAGAAAGGTGCATTGTCTCTGAAAAATGTTGAGTTCTGGATATCTAGAGTTGCTGCAGAACTGAACTGGGTGGGTGTCTTCCTCTCATTCCACCTCCCTCTCCACAGCTCCCAGGAGAACAAAAGTTTCCCAGTGGTTTCTGTTCGGTTCCACCATCCTCATGCGGTTGGTGTCGTGCCTGCCCAGGGCTGAAAAGACAATGTTCACGTGTTAGTCACGTGGTCTTTGGCACATAGTAGGCACTTGACTAATGTTTGAGTTGAACAAAAATTCAGATATAGCACCAGACAGACTTTCAGAAAAGTCTTGACCCCTTGAGATCCGCATCCTTATTTTCTT
Source organism: Kogia breviceps (assembly GCF_026419965.1). NCBI lineage: Eukaryota > Metazoa > Chordata > Mammalia > Artiodactyla > Physeteridae > Kogia > Kogia breviceps. The sequence continues at coordinate 185,641,049 of NC_081311.1, read as the reverse complement.
GTCCTTTTCCTCAGGGCTTCTGAAGGTCTTTTCCTGTGTCTTAGTATCTCACCTGTCTGACTGGTCAAGACCTGAGTTCTGTGGCTCTCTTTCCCACTGAGGTGTAAAGGGCTAACAAGTGGCCTGCTTCTTATTTGCACAAGAAAGAGCAGCAAAGCCTTGACATCAAAAGATAAAATCTCCAACAAAGTTTCCTGGGAGCTTTAAGAAGCCCACCAACTATAGTTTCAGGTCATTGTACTTCAGGTGGTAGCTAAGTTTGGGAGCATTTTTCTGACAAAAGTTGATATTTCATTAGAGCTTTGGTTATTCATTATCACCAATATCTTGACTTGGTGGTGGCATTTTTATTCCTTACACCTTGTTTCATTTAATTATTTTTGAAACGATTATATTTGAAGACAGTTACAATCCCTAGGTTCAAATCTCACTGAATCATGTAGGGATATAAGAGTTTAGTTTGAGCTGTAATAAATCAACAGTGAAAGAAGGGAAGCTTAGCATTTATTTCCCCTACCTACACCAGGAGTTGGTGAAATAAAGCCTTTTCCTCTCATGGAGAGCAAAAGGTGAATCACAGAGGTTGGTTTCCTCATGGAAGGGAAGTTTCAAGCTGAACAAATGTGCATTTAAAAATATTAATAGCTATTAATGAGATATTATCTGAAAGTAATAATAGCTACTGATCATGAGCCAGACACCATACTACGTGCTCTACAAAATTTATTCAATTTTAAGAAGAATCACATAACTATCTACAATTCACAGATAAGAAAACCATATCTCAGAAAGGTTAAGTAATTTACACAAAGACACCCAGCTAGTAAAAGAACTGTTAGAATGTTAAACTAGGGATGTCAGTCTTGAAAATCCTGGTTCTGGCAATGACAGGTAGTCATTGGAGCACTGTTGGAGACTCCATTTATTAATAAAGAGACCAAGGTCCAGGGAAGTCCAGCTACCCTAGCTAGAAAATCTGGCAGAGTGTCTAGTAAAAGGCAGAGTGGATTCCTGTTCTCATTCTAACCTTTTCTCTAGTCTTCCATGCCCTCGCTTTATTGTTGTTTTTTTTGTCCAAAGGTCCAAGGTTCTTGTTACTTTGGTAAAATTGGTCCTCCGTTTAGATGCAGAAACTCCTAAGATACTTGGTTTTATTTTGAAATGTCTTTACAAATTAGAGATACTTTTGAAATTCAACCTTAATTCAAATAAGCATTTAAAAAGTACTTTGTAGCTCAAGTTTTTGTGGTAGGCACTGTACAAAAAGAAAACTTATACCAAGAATTTCAAATTATTGAATTATTGTTTTCATTAAGCTTATAAGCATATATGTTTTGACATATCTCTTATTGGATTCAAAATACTCTCAATTTCATACAGCAGTTGGGAGGCTAGTTTTATTAAATAGTCAAGCTAATTCATACTAAAAGTAGGTGATTTTAGGTGCTTTTTGTGTGGTATTCTATTGTATGCTTTTGACTTCACTGAGTGACTGATTTGTTGCAAATTCTCTCAAACGTCTGAAAATTCCAAGGCGTTTTCCAATAAAGTAGGGGGTTTGCATAGATGGTGGACCAGGACCACCATCATTTTTTTCATTTTTGTCCTGTTTTTCAGGAGGAATCATGTCTGTTAGATTAGAACACTTTTCTTCTAGGTTGTCACAATGGACAGAGGAATTTTCAGCATCTCACTTCTTTTTTTTTTCTACTAGAACTTTTATTATGGAAAACGTTGAACACACGTAAACATAGAAAGAATAGAATAATGAATTCACGAGTCCTATTATTCAGCACTTAAAAATATACCCCAAATTTCCCAATTCTGTTTCATCTATTTATTCCTTTATTTTTTTTCTCTTTTTCTTTTTTTATTGGAATGTTTCTACAGAAATCCAAGCTATCGTGTAATTTCATCCTAAATACTTCAGTATTCAACAGCTCATTTCTGATCTTCAGCCCAGAAATGCTATAAAGAGGAAGTTATAGTTGTTTTCCTAAGTTAGCATTTCCTGCCTCTTGGGTCTCCAGATTATTGGGCTGCTTTGGGTCCTGAAAAGGGAAATGGGGGAAAAAAGGGGACGGACATCACTGAATGTCCCCTAGCAAGTGAAGCCTTGCTTTCAGGCAGCTGTGGCTAGAAAGACTTTAATAATCAGTGTGCATATACCGGGGGTGGGGGTGGGGGTGGGGGAATGGTTCATGTTTTAGAAATTTTACTGTTTCTAAGGAGGCAGGCAGTCGATTTCCCATTTCAACCACCCATACATACAGCACTCAAATCTTACAGAGAGGCAACCAGCAACTATTGTTTAAAAACGTTTTAAAAATAATTCGGATTGCTCTTTTTCTCCGCTGAGTCTGTATACAGAATGACAGGGACAAATATTCATCTCCTTTTTCAATAAACCTCAGGCAGACACATGAAAGAACCTAGAAATGCATTCCTTAGAAGGACTTCGTGCAGTTATTTAAAATAATTTATACGCACACGTACATATATATCCCCCGCGTGCATTTCTTTCCCCCTTTTTACTTGTATAAAATCAGTAGCTACAATAACTGAAATCCACTTCCTCAGACTGTGACATTTCAGCAGGTCTTTCACGGAGAAGTCAGAAAGTCTGGAGCCGCACAAGCTGACCCTCTAGGCCACCGACTCACACAGCTACTGCCCAGCGCCTCGTCAAGCGCGCTCAAGTGAAAGTTGCCCATCTAGTTAGCCCGTGTCTGAATTTGCACAAGTGGACACGATGTACTACGGAGGCCAATGACCTGAAACCGTGGCCGCGATCTGCTCTCTCCTCCACACCGCCCTACACCCCTCGTTCTTTCTCTAGGATTTCTATTTCAGGGATGGCAGCTACTCGGGCAACCCCAGGGATACTAAGAGTTTCTCCTTGAAACGCTTTCTGATTTCGTCTTCTGCAATCCAGCTGGCGAGAAGTGCGACAGGACTCCTGGGTCCTCTCTACGGCCAGCCGCCACCACTCCGCAGGGGTGGCCCGGGTGCTCCGGAGAGGGGCGGGTGGATGAAAAGATACCCCACGGACACACCTACTCTCTGCAGACGGCGTGGTGCGGTCTTGGCCCACTCGCCCTTCCGCGCGGGCCTCGCACTCCCTTTTCTGGCCGGCAGGTGGCGCGGTTGGTTCACGATGAGCTGCCGCCGGAGAGGGAAAGGCGCTTCCATCTCCCCGCGGCCGCCTTCCCGCTAGGACCAAGGCCCGGGAGGAAAACCCGGCCCTACCCCGTGGGGAGCCAGAAGAGGGGCGGTTTGGGAGGAGGAGGGAAGGAGGGAGGCCTCGTCAGGAATCAGGGCGTCTTCAAACGTCCGGAGAAATTCACCGAGTCACGTCGGGGGCCGGGCCCCGGGCCGCCTGCTGCGTTGTGGTCTCGGTCCGGACCAGCGCAGGGGAGCGACGGGAGCGCAGGGCGGCGGCAACCGCTCCGGGCAGCCCCCGAGCTCGGGTTTGCGGCAGGTCCCCGCACTTCCACTTCAGCTCTTCGCTTCTACCCCCTGGGCCCCGAACTTGGTAGGCCCGGTTCCAGGGACTCCCCACGGGGAACACACAGTTGGTCCCCGGCAGCCAAGGCCATCTCGGGGCGCCTTGCCGAGGTAGGGAGTCCTGTCCCGGGGCCGGGGAGGTGGAAGCGCCTTTCCCATCACGGCTGAGCGCGGAGATAGGGGCCTGAGGGGGCTTCTCCGTTGCTAGAAAGTCTTTCGTTCAGTCTCTGGAGACGGGCCGAGAGCTGCACTCGACGTCGGGGACTGATTAGGTACCGCTCTCCAGGCAGCTGGGAGCCTGGGAAAAAAGCAGTAATCAAGCCACAAAACTCTCCCCAAAGAGCATTTCATATGGAGATGCACCACAAAGACACAAAACAGGGCCAGGGCCCAGGTAGCAGAGGGTGGCTGCGGCCGCGCGCAGGAGTGAACGTGCAGCCTGAGTCGGAGCGCGCGGGAGGCGAACACTTGGACCCTCAGAACAGAGCAACAGCAAAGAGGCAGGTCAACTTGATACTATTTTTATTGCAGTAAAAGAGCATTTTTCTCCATCTCAAACCGCCCGAGGCGTAAGAGGGGGTTCCCAACCTTTCCTCGGACTTCGCCCAACCAATTCAGAGTCTTTCGAAGCTCCTTCCGCCGTCCAGGGGCTGGACCGCTGAGATGCGACCAGGTGACCCGCTGCCTCACTCCGGCAGGGGAGGGACGCGGCAGAACTCGCCCCCTTAATCCCGGGGAGACCAAGCTCCCAGCCGAGCCCAGAGGGGGCGGGGCATCGGGGCGGGCTCTGCTCATCGGGGGCGGGGCAAGGCAACCCCTTCTGCGCTACTATTGGCTGCGGGCCCCGGACTGGCGGGTTCGCGTCACGGGCCGGGCCCACCCCCTTGGCAATGTCTTCAGCCTGCTGCACTCCTAACTTAAGCATTTATTCCACTGGGATAGAAGCGGCAGGAGCAGCGTTAGCACCGGCGAACCATGGCTGGGATTTTTTATTTCCTCCTCTTTTCGTTTCTGTTTGGGATTTGCGACGCTGTCACCGGTTCCAGGGTGTATCCCGCGAATGAAGGTAAGAACGGGGCGGCCTTTTTGCGGTCTGGGACAGAGAGGCGAAGATCGGCGGGTGAATGGTCCCCGGGAGCGCGAGGCCGGAGGGTGCAGGGGGATCCCGGCGCGAGCGGTCGCCTTGACTCCGGAGAAAGGGGGCAGGAGCGAGGGGAACCGCGAAGGGAAGGCGGGGAGCGGCCGGGCAGCCTGCCTCGGGGCGGTGACCCGTGCGCGTGGCGAGGTTGCCCAAGTTTGTAGCGAAATGACAAAGTTTATCGGCATCCACCGGCGAGGGCAGCCCGAGGTGCCCCGAGGGGATGCACGAGAGACAACGCCAAGAAAACAAATAAATAAATAAATGTTGTGGACCTACTCCTACCACCACTTACCCACTCAGCCCAGGTCGAGGGGAAACGGAGGCCTGGAGCTCCTTGAGGGTATGGTGGTGCTCTCGGGTTCTTGCGAAAGCCTTGCGAGCTCTGGTTTCTGCAAAGTTTCCCGAGCCCTGCGCTTCCCGGGACCTGGCTGCCGGGCCTCCGCCGCGCAGCGGTCGTGGCGCCGCTCGCCGGTCGCTGGTGGCCTGATTGCTAGCACCCGGCGTCAGACACCTTTCTACCGACCGGGCCCCCGCGCCGTCGGGGTGCGATTGCTGGCCTCGGGTACACCAAGCTCCTCATGTCACCCCGCAGACCTTGGGAACCCGTCGGCAAGCTGAACGTACTCGAGTGTTAGCGTTTTGCCCCTACAACTGTACACCGGGTTAGTTTGAAGGGAAAGTGCCGGACCAACTGGATCAGTGGGTGCTCAATTTTATGTGCGTCTGTTTGGACGTGCTGGAGGGCTGTGTGTGTGTGTGTGTGTGTGTGTGTGTGTGTGTGTGTGTGTGTGTGTGTCTGTGTCTGTGTCGGGGAGGTGGGGGTTGATCGTTTAGTTTCTGATGATCTCAGAGAAAGGCGAGTTGCGTGTGCGTGTGTGTATGCGCGCGCGCGCGCGCATATGGGTGTCTGTGGGTGCGCGGGTACCCGCGTCGACGCGGACAATTGTGTGCCTGTGCTCGAGTGCCCCGATTGTGTGCGCTTATGTTCCGGCGATGCTCGCGCTCGAGCTTGCGCGCAACTGGCTCGCCGACTCCTTCACCTCCTCACCCTCCCCCATCCATCCATCCATCCATCCATCCATCCGTCTGTCCATCCCTCCAGGATCCGTGCATCCATCCCCGTACAATCTATCATTTTCCCTGTTCCGAAGGAGGGAGCCAAAAACCAACTTAGCCTTGGCTGGGCAGGCGGTACCAAGAGCTCGCCAGACGCAACCTCCCAGAGATTCACACACCTGCCGGCAGACAAGGCTTGGGAGGAAAGAGGCGCTCTGTCACCCTTTCGATCTCCTCTCTGCTACCGACGTGGGCCATCTCGGTCCCTGCTGCCCCTCGGTCCCCGGGGTCGTTCCTCTGAGCGGGATCGTGGATCCCGCGTTCTCCTGACTACTTTGCACTCTTGTCAGGACGTCCCCCAAGACCTCTCTGCACCAAGCGCAGAGATTTTTTTCCTTTTTTCCCCTTGTTTTTTCTTTTGGGAGCAAAACTTGGGAGCCCTAGACAAAAAAAGGCGGTGATGGAGCTGTAGGCTGATGTAGAAAGGAGGGGGGTCACCCCCTCTCCGACCCCTCCTCCCCCTAAAAATTAATTCATTTTGTTGCTTTTTATTCCCATCACGTTTTCTTTTCTCCCTTTTACCCTCCCTTTCCACTCCCTTCCTTTTTTTGTAAATTGGGTCTTATTGTTCCCTTTGTGTCCCTAATCCACCTTACATAAATCCAAATGGATGTAGCGGGCTTTTCTCTAGGGACCGAGAGGAGAGAAGGAGGCGGGGGTGCAACTCCGGGCGGGAGCGACCCAGGGAAAGCTCTACATTTTAAAATAATTAACAGACCCTAGGAATTAAGGTTTCTCGGGATAATCAGGAGAAAGAGGCTCATTTTTAACTACTTTGACGTCGGGGTGAAATGACAGGAGAGGTGGGCAGAATTCAGGGGCCGGGGGGCGAGACTGAGAGTTGGGGTGCGCACGAGCAAGGATGAAGGTTTCCCATTTCCCTCCCCTCCCCCAGCCTGAAGAGCCAGCCTCCCTGATCAAATTAATAACCCAGTGGTTCCTTTGAGATGGGCCTTTCGACCCCCAGGCCTGCAGATCTCGGTGGGAAAGACAATGTGGAGAGTTTAGGAATTCGTTGCGTCGTTTTCAATGTTCTCGGTGCCTAGAACTGTTCCAGCGTGGGCGGGGTGCGACCGCTGTATAGCCGCCCTCCCGGTCCCCCCAAGCTTGGATGCATACTCTTTTAGGTGTAGCACAAGCATACTAAATCTATTAGGCAGTCCTCCATAACTAAAATTTAAACCAGTGATTTCCTCTTGGGGGAAGGAGTCTCCGATGGTCTTCAAAAAGGCCAAAGAGAATACTTAAGTGTATTTGCATTCTAATTCCACACGTCTGCCATTTCCCCCTCCTGAAACTTTGATATTTAAAAAAGCAGCGGATACCACATCCAGGGCCTATTTATTTGGTGGTGGAGGGAAAAAAAAAAAAAAAAGATGGTAGGGGAGAGAGCCTTTTCATGACCCTTTTGAGTACTCTCTGATAGAATTCACTTGTGGCTCTGTCACCATGATGATGAGTTATGCGGTCATCTGAAACTTGCAAAAACAAATAACTCTAGTAGATACCAGACAGAGATGAATGCAGGTTTTGCTTCGGAGTGTAACTGCCCTACATAGATATATTTATTTTTTGAATTGTACTTGAGATTCTCAATTCATCCTTTTTAGAAAAAGAATCAACTGAGTCCTGGGATGGAATTTTAAATGCTAAGCAAGTTAAATAAATAAGAACCTGCAGATTTAAAGAGGGGGAGAAGATCGAGTGAGTAATGATTATTTACATAAGTGAGACGGGGTTTAGGTTTTGATCAGAGTTGGATATGCACACCCTTGGCACATATGGAAACGCTCAGGCAAATGGTTTTTTGTAGTATTGGCTTTTTGCAATTGGAAATTAATCTATTTTTCTTTGGTTTTTTGCAGTTACTTTACTGGATTCCAGATCTGTTCAGGGAGAACTTGGGTGGATAGCAAGCCCTCTGGAAGGAGGGGTAAGTTCCGAATTGCTCTCTGATCCACAGGGTGAAAAGGAGTGATTAGCAACTTTCTGAGAGTCCTAATGGCGTGATTCTTGTTGATTGTGGCCGGGGGTCAGATTTCCGCCATGGCCTGTGAAGTGAATTACGCTTTGTTGGAGAAATCCTATACTCCCTTTGGATAGCTCTGTCATGGAAGACCTGGTATCCAAAAGGGCAAAAAGGGGTTTCAAAACTAGGAGGTTGGTGGAGGCATTGCCTTAGATGCCTATTTAAGACTAAAACACCAACAAGAAATATGATCTGGGGACCAAATTAGTATTTATGCCTATTGCTGTGATAGCCATGAAGTCCTGACAGGGTTAATTTTAGAGCAATTGTTCTATTTCCAGAGGAGGAAAATGAATAAATAAAAATAGCAGGGAGAGAACATTTCTAATTGTACCAGGAGCAGGTTTAGTTCTGTGTGTGAGCAGCGGGGGGCTCTGTAACTTGCTATGACAATCTTAAATCAGCTGCTTTTCACTTGCACGCTGAGAGAAAGCCTTACGAACTTGTACCAAGGGCAACATCTATGCAGAAAAAAAAAAAAAAAATCTCCAAGTTTGGCATTGTTGTTACTAAATGTGAAAGTTAAAGTATTGGGAATCTTGGATCTTTGGGGATTGGGGAGGCTGGATTATAGAGTATGAGTGAGTGCGTCACTGTTCATTTCTTCTTGAATTTGCCATGAGAATAGAATTAGGTCAATAGCCACATTCTCCTACCCCATCCTCCTCCCTTAATAATAGGTCAGAATGAATCAGCTTTGGAAAGAAATCAGTACAATGTGTAACTCTGGCATCTGCCAAATTGAAACTTTCAAATCCTTTAAAAATTAAGCATATCATCCTACCTTTACATGCTTGATAGTCTATGACTGAGTCATTTGATTAAAAACAATGGGGATGAAAGATTAGGAATCTTTATCAGGCAAAAATTGTAATGCCAGCACCCAGTGTGGCGCTTCACACCTGGCCATTGAATAAACAATAAAAGATTGAAAAAAATAAAGATTCATAGAAACTGTTATAGAAGATGGGCTTCAAAAATAAGACAAGGCAAGAATGGAAAATTTTAGGGTTTTTCCAAAGCAGGTCTTGTCATCCATTTGAAATAAAATGGAGATTGTCCTGCCTTCCTGTGTTTCTGCCTGAACTTGACTGAAGTTGGTTGGGTCTTTGCTGAAAAATTCTAGTCTGCCTTCAAAACCATTTTTTTTTAAAGGGAGGGAGAATGATTGGCAGGTCTCTGGCAGTGTAGACAGGCTGTATTCACCGCTGATTGCAGGCAATTGCCCTCATCCTTTGAATGCGAAGAAAGGTACAGCTTTATCTTGTGAGAGTCAGACTCTTGTTAATCCTATACCCTGGAAAGGTCATTGATTCAAGGAGCCTTTCCCATGCTACACCAGAGCTATTGCTCTGTAGGCTGAATGTATTAGAACTGCTGGCAAAACTGAGGATGGAAGGTATCAGTACTTGCATTAAAAAAATTAATGAGCCTTATTTTTCTCACTGGCTGTTCCCAAATTTGAAGAGAGGATACATCTAGTTTGATTTGGGACCTGACTTGTTACACTAACTATACATGTGACCTATTGAAAAGCAAGGAGTAACACATTTTCAAGTGCAGTTCATGGTCTATCTAGTTTCTGGGAAGCTTTTACTGCAACTTAATATGCTACAGACATCTCCCTCCCCCCATCCCAGCTCCCAGAGAACTGTTGAAAGAGCACCTGGTCACTTTTTCTAGACACAAAACTTCTTTTGGTTGTCTCCATGTCCCTTAAAAGAAAAAAAAAAATACTGTGCATAGCTGACTGTACACAACCCAGAACCTTTTATGGGCAGAACGTGGACTTCTGAATATAGAATGTACTCCTTCCCTTTCCTTGAATACCATGTGTGTAATGTTTTAAATATTGTTATGAAACATAAGAAATGAAATTTTATTTGTGTATAATAGAATTAGTCCTTCCAAAATACATAGTAGCCATTGAGAAATTATGTGCCAAATTATAAAGTTTAATTAATTTCTAGACTTTGTAATAAAGAAGACTTTTTGGGGCCTAGAATGAAGGGGTAAATTGGATATCTAACAAGTTAGGGGGTGGATTGGCTTTTTAAAAGTCTTTCTAACTGAGTGTAAAAGCATATTTGAATCTTTTGAGCATTCTGAAATCTCTACTTATTGTTAGAACAGTTCACATCTTTCTTGGCTGGAAATTTGAGATTATAATTTTGACCAATATTGACATTTATTTGTTTGTTGTTGTTGTTATTGTTAAAAAGAAAAAGAAACCTTATTTGACAATTACCACCAGGTCAGAAATGAATTGTAGTCACTCTTTCATTTTTCCATCAGAACAGCTAAGCAGAACATGAAAATAATGGAAAGTGATGGTTTCTGATGGCAATATTGTAGCAAAAACCTAATTTCTTGGCAGTGTTCATTTAAAGGAGTGTACTGAGTTTCTGACACTGATTGTAAAATGCAAAACTAAGGGAGATTTGTCGTTGTTCTGCTGAGTTGATCAATGTGTTTAGACAATTAAGTTCGGGCTGGAAAATTCGAATTAGACCTGAATTATGTGTATGAACTGTGGAGATATCCCTATGTGCTTTCATTTACATTGATAAATGTGTTTTTCCATATTTCCTTTGTTCTGAGATGAGAAGCATGCTGAGTAGGTTTTTTTGAAGGTGGGGATCTATTTTTGGATTTACATGAATTTCCCCCAAATAAGTAAATTACTGGTGATTTGTTACTTAGTGGATAAAAATAAATTTTAATCACCACAGGGCCACTTAACTCTCGCAGTTTTAAAACTTTCCTAATGGTGGCAGATGAAAGGGATACAGAATTTTATGCATTATGGCCCTTCACATAGTAACATTTCCATCCATTAATAGTTTTCCAATGCACAGATGGGAAACCTGTTAAAAGATATGTTATGATTCTATGTACTTCATTGGCTTGAATGGAGCTTTAAGTATAGCTATTATAGAATATGAATTTTTTTTAAACTATCTTTTTTCTTCTAATTATATTCATGTGTTAGATACTTAAGCTGATTTATACCAGATCTATATAAAGGCATTACTGTAGATATTAATGAAGAATTGGAGGCTGCCTATCAGTCTGGTAGGAGCCTCAAATTATCTTGCTGCTTTTAGGATTATTTTAAAAGCCACAGCGAGAATGAAACTACAACGCTAGTCACAGTGAATTTTGCTGAACTCAGATTATCCCACTATGAGAATCTCTATGTTAGGAAGTAGTTTGAAAGAAAACCCTACTATCCTTCTTTAATTTTCTTGGGCTTTCACTCATAAATACCATTTACTATTTTATTCTCAATATTCACAGACTATTTAGAAGCAATGCACGTGTGCATTCGTGTTTACTTTGTTTTAAAAATAAGAACAGTATACAAACTTTTTGACTGAATACATGTTCTTGAAAAGCGTTCTACCATTACAAATGACAGTGTATTTGAGAAATCTACTCTCTCCAGAAAGTTTACTCTCTATCTTCCCAGGATTACCAAAACCAGAATGGTGAGATTTTCTTTACCCCTTTAAAGAGTAGTGACATCGTAGTGACATCGCCAAAAACAAAAAAAAACAACAAAAAAAGACTTTTGTTTTTAGGTATTAGAGAGCAAAGTTCTGACAGGAGCACCACTAATTGACTGATAATTGTCTTCCTTTGGCAGACTCTGCACTTCCTGCTCTTAATTTGCAGGTCTCTGCTCAGTTGTTGAAACAATACACATCCTAGTTTTTTCATTTATGAGTAAGTTTGAACTGTTGTCACATGAAATTGTAGCAGTTGTAATAGGTGAATTTGAGGTTGTTAGACCACCACGAACGAGGAACTGCTGAGAACTCAAAAGCAATAATAAATCCAGCAAAACCTCTGGATGTGAGGCAAAAGAGTGAAAATTAAAATACTTTCCCAATATAATATCATCTTGGTGAGGAATTAGTGCTGGTAGCTTTCTTCCTTATTGCTACAAAAATCATCACGGTCCTATGAGGGTAAAATAGAACTGATAAATCACTGTATGATGAAATTTTTGTAATCGATGCATTTCCTTTGGATCTTTGCAGTGGGAGGAAGTGAGTATTATGGATGAAAAAAATACGCCAATCCGAACCTACCAAGTGTGCAACGTGATGGAGCCCAGCCAGAATAATTGGCTGCGAACTGATTGGATCACCCGAGAAGGGGCTCAGAGGGTGTACATTGAGATCAAGTTCACCTTGAGGGACTGCAACAGTCTTCCGGGTGTCATGGGCACTTGCAAGGAGACGTTTAACCTGTATTACTATGAATCAGACAACGACAAGGAGCGTTTTATCCGAGAGAGCCAGTTTGCCAAAATTGACACCATCGCCGCCGATGAGAGCTTCACGCAAGTGGACATTGGCGACCGAATCATGAAGCTGAACACGGAAATCCGGGACGTAGGGCCATTGAGCAAAAAGGGGTTCTATCTGGCGTTTCAGGATGTAGGGGCCTGCATCGCCTTGGTTTCGGTCCGAGTATTCTACAAGAAGTGTCCGCTCACCGTTCGCAATCTGGCTCAGTTTCCAGACACCATCACAGGGGCCGATACGTCTTCCCTGGTGGAAGTTCGAGGCTCCTGTGTCAACAACTCAGAAGAGAAGGATGTGCCAAAAATGTACTGTGGGGCAGATGGTGAATGGCTGGTACCCATTGGCAACTGCCTATGCCATGCCGGGCATGAAGAGCGGAATGGAGAATGCCAAGGTAAGGAGAGCCATCTTGTACTTTTCATTAGGGCTTAGTGCACATAATTAAATCAGAGATGAGACTAAATGGAGTAAAGCCAGTAATTAGCAGCCCCTGTGGGATGTGGTGGGACAGAGGGGTCTAATGAGTAAGTGCTACAGCTCCAGGTGGCAAAGCTGACGATTCTAATACTGACAAAATAAATGATGCTGCTGTAATCAGCAGAAGGCCAAACACATTTGCTAACAGGCACTTAGTTCTGAACCGGCTTGATGTGCCCTCTGAAATGTAAATGAACAAGCTGAAGAAAGGCCTTGATTGATCCTTACTTAAAGAGGGCTGACACATTTTCGAACCATGGTTCTCCTGTCGGTAAACATCTCTCCTCGTATGGATGTGTACATGAATGATTTAAATGTGGAATTAGGATTTGTTGTTCCAGTTTCCTCCTGCTGATTAAAATTGAGCTGTGCGAGGAAAGTCCAGTTTTTCCTGCCTTGTGGACCAGTGTAGACATGGCCCAGCAAAGTGGAGTGACAAGGTTTCAAGTGCCTTGTGTTCCACTGAGCGCCCATTGATAGGGTTTCCAAGTGAAATGAATCTTGATGGAAGACCTCTTGATTTCCCTGAGGATGTGATAAAGAGCTAGGAAGGGTCTTCTTATTCGATTTGTGGTCAGAGGCAAGGGTAAATTGTAATCCATTTTGATTATTGAGTTTCTGAAGAAATCCAGATTTTTTTTTATCATGTTAATTACTATTTATCATATTACTAAGGTGACTGTTTTTTTTTTTTCCTCTCACCTAAAGTTCTGTGTCTGCAATTCCGTCTTCCCTTATTTCGCCTTTCTGGGGAGTTTGCAAACTTGTTTTCTTTATAGCAGCTTTGTGTTTGATGAAGGGCTGGGAGTAATCCATATTTATATGGATTGCTCATGTCATGTGTGGATTAAGGCTTAAAAAAATAGCAGTTATTCCAAGATTTTTATTTTTGCTTGGTATTTATTTTCAGTGGTTATTAATAGTCTGCTGCTGCCAGTCTTATTATGGTTCCTACTAAAGTGTGGAACTCTTGGTCCCATCTCTGGAACAGATCAGATTAATCTTTTCTCAGGGTGATTGTTGAACTGTAGACTACATTGCCACATGGTTCATCTGATTTGGCGATTAAAGAGCCTGAAATAACTGACTGCCAAACAATTTGTCTGGCATTTCGACCATCTTAATGACAGGCTGGGATTAACTATGGAGCAATCCACTTGACTGATTGGAAATCAACAGTTATAACCTAAAGAAAGTTGCATTTGGGGTAGTTTAGTGTCATAGAGTTATGCATTTCTCCTTTCAGAGTTCAGAAGTGTCATTCTTGATCTGCTATAGTTATTTCTAGGCATCGCTAACAATGAGTGTCTTTTAATTGCGCTGAAAAGTAAAACAGAATAAAGGTTGGCAACCTTCTCTGTTGACCTAGAGTCCAGTCAAAAGGTAAACTTGTGAACTTGAAAATTTAAAGGTTGGAATTTCAAGGTTTTTTTTGTTTTGTTCTGTTTTTACAAAGGTTGATTTCTTGCCATTTTGTTAACTCTTGACTTGGCAACTACTAGGTAAGCTGTACCGAATGGAAACCCTGAAGTAGATTCGGTATTAACATTAGAAAACATGTGAGTGCATTGTTACTGGCACTGAAATTACAATCATCATAGCAGGAAGAGTGAAATGAATAGGGCAGTGACATTGCATCACATTTTAGAGCAAGTTATTTCTGCCTTTTTGATTTTTGTAAGACAGGACTTGCACATCTTTACGTTTCACAATTCTTATATATATTTAAAAACACACACACACATTGTCTTCCATTTCTTGCTCAAATGTTCATGCTTCTGGCATTAGTACATTTCTCTGTATCTAACGTCATTGATTTCCAATTGTCACAGAGCCCAGTAACTCATACGTTGCTGCACTGTGAGACTCCTTGACATTTTTACAACCCAAATTAGAAGGAAAAGAGAAAAAGATGGAGGGGGAAGTGAATGTAAAGGCAATTGAACATGGTAGTGGTTGGCTTTATGGAAATAACCTTGAGAATCCAGTTCATCGTCATGTGGTCCATGGTAAGGGTGAGGCTTCATGTTTCAGGTCCAGTCCATTTCCGAGCAAACTGTTCCTAACACAAGGCGAGATGTTTAATGGAAGGGGAAGATTGATTAAGCTATTTTTGAGAATCTTTGTTCTCTGCACTCTTGCTACCCAGGTATTTTCTTTGCTACTTGTAAAATGATTAAATCTTTCAAGAAGACACTTTTTGCACAAAACCTTGTACTTTGCTTGTATTTAAGACTACCAGGTAAGAATCTCTGATGAATTTAGGGAGGAATAAAAAACTTGAATGACAAGAATTCTTAAATTCCAAATTCGAGTGAGAATTTTTAGGGATAGCTCAAGACTGTAAACATCTTAAGAGTAATGAAAATGGTTTCCTCCATCCGTGCCATCATTACTGGAGTTATCAGGATTATCTAGGAAGAGCAGAAATAACACAAGGAAATGTGTCTCAGTTTGGTCACTTAGCTGCAGGACCTTGAGCATGTTTCTTAAGCCCTCTGAGCCTTGGTTTGTTCATCTATAAAGTGGGTTGATAATAATTGTACTTAGCTTAGAGACTTGCTATGAGGACACAGTGATGTAAAATTGGTAAAAATCACCTTTTAGATCATAAAGCATTAATCTGATCTTAATGCTAACATTTCCTTTATCACTCAGCTCTTACCAAGGTCATAGCTGTTGAATTTTAAGGGTGTTGAGTTGAAATGATAAAAGGAAAGTCCATCTTACAACCAACCACTCTTAGAAGTCAAGGACAAAGATAGGAAGCATTGCCTTTGCCCTAACAAAGAATAACATTCATTTGAAAATGATATTTGGAGAGTGTCATTTTTGCCCCCTCCCCTACAGGAAAGATAACTTTCTTCTGAGTGAAAGAAAAGTGATTTGGAAGTGGGACAAGAAAGACCAGGGCGTAAAGGGAGCTTAAGAAAGGATATAAAGGAGAATGGGCAAGTCTTCAGAACTCTGGCAGCAGGTTCCTCCCCAATTGTCTTTTCAATGGGTCTGCTGTGGCAGGACAAATAGAAGAACAGGTGAAAGGTCACCTACTTCCTCATCCATCTTCTTTGGGGTCTGGGAGGTCAGAGTGAAGATTGATTAAGATCTTAAATGTTTGACAAAAGATCCTTGGGCAAAAATGGCCAGGGCGGGTGGGGGCCTGGGGTGTGCTGTTGTTTGAATCTAACCCTGCTCATCGGCCGGAGTCCTCAAGGGACCTTGGGGACAGGACTACACTTCCTCTTGGAGTTCTTACCTCCAAGCAGTACATGCAGATGCAAATGGAGGTGAGTAGCTGCGTCAAAAGTGTCAAGAGCGGCAGGGCGATGGCGGGCATGCCCTCTGAAGCAGCTGCAAGTTCATTTTGCTCTTGAATACCGTTTTCTGAAATGATTTGGCTCAGCCTCAGCAGGACAAAAAAGAGTGTAAGCCACTCATTTGTCTTCTCCAGGAGAATGTCTGGCTGGTGTTAGCAGTAGTTTGAACTTGCCTAGTGATTGGGTGCAAAAAGTTAGTAGGAAAAAGGAAACAAAATCCTCCTCAGACATGTCCCCCCTCCCCCTACACATACCACCCCCCGCCGAGGGAATGTTCCAGATGTTTTACAGGGTTGTTTTATTACCTCAGAAATATTAAGCAGGAGGAAGAGAGGAAAAGATTCTTTATCAACTTATTTTTTGCTTAAGTAAAGAGCTGAAAAATGAAACGGAAGTCACAAATTTACTCTTTGTGAAAGATTAATAAGCAATATTTTCAGAGAGCATGTATAAATGTAATACTAATGAAAAGAAAACATTCTTAGGGAGTCACTTAAGGCCAAATAATCACAACTGTGACAAAATTAAGCTAGGTAGGAATTAAACCTTGCTTAAATACATAATTCTGCTGTAAATTATTTGGGGTCCTATATATCTAGGACCTATATTATATATCATTACATGTATGATACCTTCATATCAGCAAAAGGTATCTTATTAAAAGCTCTTTTGAGAAAGAACGATATAGAAATGCTTTGAGGGCTGTAAAATAGAAATATTTCATATTTGTGCTCTGAAAAGAGGGAGAGGGCTGTGTTTAAACAAAAATTATTACTTTGTTTTCCTAATATATTATAGAAGGACTATAGGAGAACGCAGTACTGGAAAGGAAGCATTTAAAATATAGTTCAGAGAGATACTGTTATATCCTTTCCACTTCTGAAATTTTTCTTCTACCTTTGAATCATGTCTTTAAGAATCAATTGCTTAAGTCACGTGGCTGCTTTTATCTCTGGCTTTGAAGCCATGGCTGTGATCCATTGAAAGACACGATTCTTTACATCTGAGAAGAGCAGGGTTTAATTATTGTCCTTTTTCTGTTATACTTTTTTATTTTCCCTTCTACATGTGACCAGGCTCTTCTTTTGTGAGTGTGAATCAGGCAATGGTCTCTATTTTGGATTCACCAAAGTACCACGTAGGAATTATCTCAGTTAGGGATTTTTGAATCCGATATTTAAGATTTGATGATTTAGTTTAATCTGACTGAACTTCCTTGTACTTTTCAAAAATGAATTAAGACATAATTATTCTGTTAAGACTTGAGTCTTTAGGAGAAAGACAGATTAAATGGCTTTTCAGTTCCTACAGCGTGCAACAGAGGTGGTCATGATACATGTTTGACTTTCACATCATTGAATTTTAATACTTCGGTTTTTGGGGGGCAGTTTTTTGCATTTAATTAATGAATTTAACATTACCAAAGAACTGTATGCTTCAAACTCTTACTCCAACTGATTTCTGAGTTACTACTCTCTATGATTTGGCAGATAATGCAAATATATCTATATTCATGTATTTTAAAAAATTACAGAAATGGAATCATCTTCTTGTCACCGTGTTTTTTTTTTTTTTTTTTTTTGGTTTTTGTGGTATGCGGGCCTCTCACTGTTGTGGCCTCTCCCGTTGCGGGGCACAGGCTCCGGATGCGCAGGCTCAGCGGCCATGGCTCACGGGCCCAGCCGCTCCGCGGCACGTGGGATCTTCCCGGACCGGGGCACGAACCCGTATCCCCTGCATCGTCAGGCGGATTCTCAACCACTGCGCCACCAGGGAAGCCCTGTCACCGTGTTTTTAAGATGCTTGACTATTTGTCATGGACATCAATTCCATATTAGAGAATATAACTTTTTTTCATCCTTCATAACTGATAATTAATATTCTGTAGCATGAATATATCATACTTTAATCTTTTTCCTTGTTGGTTGATAGTTAGGGTGTCTTAGTTTTTCCTGGTAATATTTTTAAACAAACACTTTAATTTGTAAATCATACATGTACATTTAAAAAAAAATTGGATTAACCTTGCTTTGGTATTTTTCTGGCTTTATCTTGGACAAGTGAATTTAGTAAAACTTCTTGACTATGAGCACGTATGTGGAGGAGGTCAGTCTAGGATAACCAGACAAGTTACACCACTGACAATTAAGGAACATAGTGGAGTCTCATTAAATGTTCATCAAATGAATGAATAAATAAATGCATAAGGTATTGTGGCCTGTTTCATATTAAACATTTATTTGGTGGAGTAATGTTTCATGGAGTCGACATGATATATCAGAATCTTTGCATGTGACTAACGTATTAATGAGGTCCTTTTTTTGTAATTCCTACTTCACTTGGGTCTTACCTATTTTCATCATGTTTATGAACCATCTCTATGATCTGAATATTCAAAAATCTCTGCAGCCATGAGTTAACATAGTTATTAGCACAGAATGGCTAAGACCTGCCTTTGAAGTTTGAGACGAGTTTAGTTTCTAGGTGTGCTGCTTAACCAGGTGTGCCATCATGGTCACTAACTTAACCTCGCTAACCTCAAGTTTACATCTGCAGATTGCTGGCAATGGTATGTTATTAGGTATGATACACACATATCAGTATGCATGTACAAAGGGTTTAGCACAGTGCCTAGAATGATTAAGCACTAATGAAGTGGAAAATGTTAATGTTAATTTTATTGTTGTTCGATAGAAATATGGTGACAGTGTGGGCTATTACGTCATTGTCTGTCCAACAGTGGAAACCGGTTTAGGGTATGAAGTAGATTTTTTTTTTGGGTGGGGGGAGGTGAGGGCAGTGGTGACATATGCAAGGGTAGGGGATGGTATGAAATGGCTGTTCTTATCTGCATTGATCGAATCCTCTGTTCTCCAGCCTACTGCAGTGATTCTCAAAGTGTGTTCCAGCTGGGTTCCCCAAGACCCTTTCATGTGGTCTGCAAGGTCAAAACTTTAATACTAATATGTCATTAGCCTTTTCCCTCCCCTTTTCTCATGAATGGAGTTTTCCAGAGGCTACCTGATACGTGAGAGCTCATCTCATCAATGAATAGAGAAGCAAGTATGAGAATCCAGCTGTCCTCTGTTAAGCCAGGCATTAACGATGTCATTCTTCTCACTAATTTTGTTTTAGAAAATATGGTAATTTTTTTCATTAAAACATATTGTGTTAACATGTAATGGGTTTATTATCAATACTTTAAAATTCCTCTCAGTTTCAGTTTCTAATGGTAAATTAGAAAAAAAAATTGGTAGCTTTATCCCACATAAACAAAAGCACTTTGGCATCCTCAATTTTTTTATGGGTGTAAAAGGGTCATGAGACCAAAACGTTTGAGAACCGCTGCACTGGTCCATCAACTTTTTGTTTTTCTGGCAGGTACAGAGAGTGTACTTCTGTCTTCTGTAGACACTTCAAAATTAAAGTAAAATAAGAAAGCTCTGGAAACTTTCAGAATCTGGGAGATTTAGGTAGCTTAGAAGAATGACATTTATTCAACCCTTTAGATGGTTCTGTAAAATTAGGCAGCAATTTGTAGCCCTTAGCTTTTTAAAAACGATTTATCTGTGTCCAGTAACATGCCTCAGTGCTCTCTTAAGTTTTACTGTGCTTGTGAGAAGGAATGATTAAAGAAGGCCTCAGCTGGTCCCTGGACCCTGAGAGACTGTATCTTTTTCACTTAGGGCCTAAAACCTTTCTCACTGTGTCCCCTTCCAGCTGGTACCTCTGAGCTGTTTTTGGGGGAGGAGAGCAGGTGAGGTCACTGGGTCCCATGATCTGGAGGGTAATTAATAGTCCCATGACTAAATGGACATTTTATGAATATTCAGAGTCTATTTGGGCTTCTGGGGAAACAATCGGATTGGTACCGCTGACAGCTCCCTTTGGAGACACGGAGCGTTTTCTGCGTGAATTCGGGTCGTCAGCTGTCCGCCTAGGGTTGCTTTTGCAGGCAGCAGATTCCTCATTTGCATATTCTGTATGCACCCTCATGCAAAACAGCACACCCATTTCGCCCTTTCACAAAGGCTAGAGGGCTTCCTTTGGAAACTCCAGCCAAAATCTCCTTCTGCTTATGCAGAACCCAATGATTTAGACACCATGCAAATTAATTCGGTTTTGATTTGAATGTTTCCAGAGATTGGGGGTGTAGGCGGAGAGTCGGGTATTTGCACAGGGCCCTTTTTGTACACAACTCCGCACCCTCCCCGGCTCCCCCCGACCCAGTGTGGCTGGTTGTCACTCCCCGGGCCCCTTGCCCCACCGTCCCGCCACTCATTTTATTGTGACCTTTGGAAAGGAACATAGTCTTGGTGAATCCCTTGGCTTGTCTGTTTAGTGACAGTTTCAGCTGGAATCTTGCTGTTCTTTCTGAGGAGGGAGGAGATGGCACTATTCAGATTATGCTAGGAATGTTTAGAAGTGGCCCAGCAAAGGGCTTAAAAAAATTGTCAAGTAAAAGATAAAATTCTTGGAGAAAGATTTGTTAAGATCGCAGGAGATTCCAAAAATAGGCTTTAGGTCACTAGTAGGCTGGAACCTATTCACTCATTTAACAAATAGATACTGAAAACGTATAATGTACAAATCACCATTGGTATTTTCATTGTGTTAGTGTCCTTCATCTATGAATGAACACAACCATCTTCATACCTCGAATCATGATTAAAATCTCTTATTTTCACTTATGTCCCAGATAAATTTCTGTCAAAGGCATAGTGACTATAATTCTGTTCCTTATTCTGTATGTATATTCGCTTTGGGTTGAATATTGCCTTTTGAATTCCTGTCTTCCCATCCCACCCAGTGTCTCCAAATTTACGTAACCTTTGCTTTATTCCTTTAGAATGGTAATGCGAGCACACTTATATTTAACCCAACAAACTTCACTTTCTGCTTGAAAACAGTACTGTCTTCAGAAGGCCGTGATCGTATGTATTCTATAAACTAGAAGAAGAGGACTGGGCATGAAATGTTTTTGAAGTTCAATTAGTTTTGAGTTCGAACTGATTCACAGGGCAGAATAGCCAGACTTTGCAGTGTAATTAGGTGGAAGGGCTGGGTCAGCTAAAACAACATCTAAGTGTAGGAGAGCTTTGGGTTAGCTCCACATGGCCTGACAAAATTTGATGATGCTGTTCAAAGTCCATTTGGGATGGATTATTAGGATTAAAGAACAGCAGAATGCTCTGTACTTGGTATATTCTCTCGTGTCATTAGTGGATGAGAAAATTCAGCTGCTTATCTGGCTCTTGTTTCGAAGAATGGATTTAAACAGACCCACACTTCTCAAAGGTGATCTTACTAACCTCTTCTTAATAAGTTACAGATCTCCAATTGCTCAAAACCCTGAAAATACCATTTGAAGTAAGTTGATGGATAATTATCATTTCCCCTATGTGTACAGATATTTTCCACAGCAGTACAAAGCTATGGTACAGTTTCTTAATTACCCAGATAATCCTGTTTGCTTGTATTTTTAAACTATGAAGTGCTGGGTAATTATTCAATTCTTAATAGAAGGCAAATGGCAATGTAAACAATAATTAGGATGTTAGACTAATGCGCTTCAGAGCAAATTGGATTTTTTTCATACTGTTCAGCATGAAGTCCCATAAAGCTAACAATTTAGAAGCAAGGCAAAAAAGGTTCCATTTGGTTCATATTTTATGGCGTTATCTCTTCATGGCTTGTTTCTGTGAATAGCAGTTTGCCCCAATGAAGCTGGCTGCGCCCTAGCCAACTGTTTCCTCCGTAACAATCGCTTCCCTGCTGTTTGACATTTGGCGATGTCCTCCCAGGCCTCCAGATTGGTCCTTTGTCTGCTGCAGATCCGAGGGGTCAGAGGTTAACAGAATACTGATTTCCTCTCATAATACCATGGCAGGTAAATATGGGCCAAACGCATGATTAGTTAAGACGCAGCCAAGTAAGGAGTGCTTTTCTCATGGGCTTTTGTCCTTAAGAACTTTCCTGATTTGAGACTGTTTCCCAGCTCTTGCCTTCCACAGTGGCTTCTTCATTACCAGAGCTGCTGTCTCTTTTATATAGCTTTTTCTGTTAATAACCATTCACAACTAACAATATATCCCCAGAAATACATGACCTGAAAACTGAGCAGATCATCACGTTTGATGAATTAATTTTACCAACTTAACAATACTTTGCAATCTTTACACACTTAATTATGTCTTGTAGTATTATCTGTACTGTGTGTTTCATGGATGAAATAATAAACTGATAACAAAGGTGGTAGACAAAGATCCTTTAATAGTGGTGCTCTCACCCACCCTCCTTTTTTTTCTTTTTTTTTTCTGTCGGTACGTGGACCTCACTGTTGTGGCCTCTCCCTTTGCGGAGCACAGGCTCCGGACGCGCAGGCTCAGCGGCCATGGCTCACGGGCCCAGCCGCTCCGCGGCACGTGGGATCTTCCCAGACCGGGGCACGAACCTGCGTCCCCTGCATCGGCAGGCGGACTCTCAACCACTGCGCCACCAGGGAAGCCCTTACCCTCCATTTTTGTTTTTTCTTTTTTCAGTCCAACCTCCATGGTGTGTTGCCAATTAGAGGTATAATTAAACAAACAATTTTATTCCCATTTTCACCATTTATGGAGATGTCCAAGCATTCATCAATATGTTATTAATATTTTACGTTTAATTTAATGTAAATTTAAATTTACATTAATTTAATTAATATCAGTTTAATTATATCAGTGTTAATTTTTCTTCTAAGGATTAATGTAAGCTACTCAATAGGTTATATCTTAATTGTTCATGTTGGACACACAGGCTGCAGAAGTTTAAAGTATCTTCCAAACTTTCTGTTACTATCAATTAATTAATGCAAAGGCCACCTTTGTGTATATCCCTATCCCATTTCTATTTGGCCAACCTCCTTCACATTGCACTGTGACCTTGATGCTTAGATTCATTTGTTTTCAGTTTAAGTGTTTGAAAAAGACATCCCCACTTTGAAAAACAGTTTCCTTTTGAAGTGTCCAGCTTGGCACTGACTGAAGCAGCCCCCAGGCCAATTAGCATGTTAAAAGAATGGGTCAATACCTTTCTGCTTCCTCCACCCTCCTTGCTCTCTTCTGAGGGGGAAGAGTTTTGAAGAACCCTAGGAGGCTCTTGACAGATGTGCCAGGAGACTTCAAGAGGATTGTCGATTGCCCTGAGTAGGGAACATTGTTGGTTTGATCTAGTGCCCAGACAGCTTCTCTGCTGGCCATTTGAAAATGGATGCAAGAGGCATTGACAGCTTCAGGAAAGCTCTAGCAGTTCATGTAATTATGGAGAGGATTAGAAGAAAAGTGTTGGGAGAAATAAGAGATCAATAAAGGGGCACTAGTTGACTTGAACTCATCTTTAGCTGTTAAACACTACATTTTGTAACATTTAGCCTATGCACATGGAAGACTATTTTATAGGTTGGTTTTTTTTTAAGGGTTGTGTAAAGCCATGCATAAGAAAAAAACCATAAGCAGCCACTGATTTTGGAGAGCGGACTTGTAGGTAATTAACACTGTAACACTTCTAGTACTTAAGATGCAAAGGTGCTAATTAACTAATGGGAGAAATTGAGATTTCATTACTCTGGTCTCTAACGAGGTGCCAGCAAAGATGTGCAGCTGAAAGTAATATTTGAACATTCAGGTTTCTTTTAAAGCGTTTGCTTTCGGAACTGCCTCTCTGTTTATCCTAGAGTTTTCAATTAGCACTAATGCAGGGCTACAGTAAAACAATATAAAAGCGCAGTAATTTTGCACCAAGGAACTCCTGTTGATGGAAAAATGAGAACGTTGCCTTTGCATGATTAAAAAGAAAAGCTTTTAAAAAGTTTGAAACTCACCACCTGAGGGGCCCAAATGGTCTTGCTTTAGGAAGTTATCCTCCACAGGACAAAAAGAAAAATGGCTACTGTACTCAGCTAAACAAAGCCCAGTACATACTTTTTTCTAAACTTCAGGAAGGATTCTGGGATCCTCATTTACAAAATGTTGCTGCTATAACTATTTCAGTAATTTTTAAATGGGTACTTGATAAGGCAAGAATTTTGCACAATCATTTTAGCAATTGTACTGAACCATTATCGGATCTTTCCTTTTCTTCTAGAGAAAGTCATTTACTGAAGAGAAGTAATGTCTGACCTTATAAAAATCACAACTATTATTGCAACTTTAAAAAATAGATATACTAAAAAGAGCCCCTACCCCCCTCAAAAGGATCGTTGACTTCTACTACAGATAATGATTGAAGAACAGAAACCTATTGAGTTTTCCCAGTATTTCCCATTATAGTAGTTTCTAGCTGGTTATCACTGATCTACAGGAAAGCTATTGATTTTTGTATGTTTATCTTGCATCCAATCTTTTTCTTGAACTGCCTTGTGAATACTAATAGGTTTTCAGTTAATTCTCTAGGTTTTTTAGAGAACTAAGAGTTTTAGGTGCAAGCAATCATATATTTTTCCTTTTAAAAAAAAATAAACCTCTTATTTATGATTTCTATCTTACAAAATTGGCCAGAATTTTCAGGCTAGAGAAGAATAATAGTGTAGATTGTAAGCATCTTTATTTTATGCCCAATTTTAGAGGGCATAATTTAAGTATGCTATGAGATTTATTGTCTTAATATCATATTTCCAATTCTTAAACATGTCTAAGGAAGAAGGGCCTTTGAATTTTGCAATGACTTCAAGTATCTCTTTTAGCTATGTGACCTTTCTGACTTGCTGTGTTTATGGGATTGAATATATTAGTAGATTTTTTCTTAAAGTAATCCATAAACTCTCTTTGCATTTGTGGAAAAACATCCTATTAGGTGGCATTAAATTTTGATAAATAGTTCCTTAAATTCTATTTGTTAATCGAAAATGGTGATGAAGAGCCAGGATTTTGGAATAAGAATTTAAATTTAATCTCAGCTTTATTTACAATGTGACAATGGGCTCTAGGTACTTAACTTTAGCGCTTTTGTTTCCTCCGTAACAGAATAATGATACCTACCCCATGGGTAGCTTTAGGATTAAATAAGGCAATGTATGTGAGCCTTACTAGGAAGTGACATCTATTCAGTGCTCAGTAAAATGTAGAAATTTGTATTATTTTTATTTTGAATTTTTAATAAATAACCAATTGATATTAACCTATATATTCCCTTTTTCTCTGTCTTTCTCTCTAACTGTATCTCTCTCTCTCTTTCTCCCCTCCTATTCTTAGCAGGTTTTAGGATTATAATTGATTCATAAAGTTAATTACCATAGTTTTCCTTTTTTAATTAACATTGGGAAAGTTAGTGTGCAGGGGATCTAGCTTTACTCTGCAAGTTTGAAAGATTTCGCCATTAAAACTGGCCCTAGACTGTGCACTTAGGATATGAGCACTTTTCTGTATATTTGCTAGACTTCAATAAAAAAATGCAACAACCCCAACCGGGAAACTGGCTTTGGAACCTCATTCATTTGCTTTTCTAGTCACATAAGTGACTCTTCGAGTACATAGTTAGATGTGTTCTCTGACTCTAATTTGGGCTATTCCCAGCCTCTTTTGACTTCAGGGCGGAAAGCACAGATGCCACATTGCTCTCCTTTGTAATTACATCCCTGAGATTTCTCATTACTTGTGTAGATCTTAAACATATAAATTAAAGGCAATAGGATCATTCAACCTGGAGTTAATGCATAGGTGTGGTTGAGCTAGTCATAAATCAGGATCCTGGCTATTAATGAGGATCTAGTTGAGACAATATTTAATGTCTCATTAGGAAAAGCTGCATTTCACTGCAGAGTGAATGTGGATGCAGCTCCTCTGAGCTGTGGTGCTTTGCTCTCTTTTTTTCTTTAATTGAGAGAGAAAGAACTTGAGGCGACAGATTCCCTGTTCTAGAAACATCTGGTGTTCCTTAGAGCCGCAACTTTGACATCATAATCTGTCAATATTTTATATTGGTTTTGAGGATTGGTAAGCTTCATTTTTTTCATTTCAAATTATTCTGTGGGCCTCATGCAAGCTACACGAGGACCAGAGGACAAATAGCGCCTCAGTATAAGGAAAGACCCATCTAATGTTTTGAACTAGACAAGAGTGGAATGTGATGCCTTTTGAGAGGATGAGTTCCCCTTTGGAGCTGGTGTTCACACTGGCTGGATGACCCCGGGGCGTCTAACTGTATACCTCCAGTAAGAGATTGGAGACCCTGTGTTCCTTAAAAGGTGTACCATTGTCATTTTGGGCAGGATGATTCTTCCCTGAGTGTAATATTTACCAAGCACTGCGGGTCCATCCTGTGCACGGTGGGTATGCACTTTGCAAGGCATTTGGTGTCCTGAGTAGTCCCTGGGAAGTAAATGCCTACATAATCCTCCAGTCACTGTGACAGGCCAAAACCTCCCCTCACGTGCCTCAGGTATGTTTACTAATCTCAATTGCAAACTTCTAAACTAGACAAACTATAAGATAACTTACAACTGTTAAGATTCTAAGATAGTAGGGTATTTGGTCCCCTGTTACAAATGTTTCATATTTCCTATAGGATAGGTAATCCAGGTCTAGGATTTTGTTTTTTTAAAATATTTATTTATTTGGCTATGCCGGGTCTTAGTTGAAGCACGAGGGATCTTCGTTGCGACATGCAGGATCTAGTTCCCCAACCAGGGATCGAACCAGGGCCCCCTGCATTGGGAGCACAGCGTCTTAGCCACTCGACCACCAGGGAAGTCCCAGGTCTAGGATCTTGTAGCATAGAAAAGATGGAGAAGCTCTTCAAACACTCCCGGCTATCAACCTCTCTATTTTTATTTTCCTTAAATCTAAGTGTACACCATAGCATCATCATCTGTTTCCCCAATAGGCACCAATTAAAGGAGATGGAGAATGTCTTCTGGAAGAAATTGCTCACATGTTATAGAAGCATCTGTAACGATGACCAACAACCAGGTTTCCTACTGACTTATTTAGTCCTAAAACAGCCTTATAAGACAGGTAGTGTTATTATCCCCATTTTACAGTTGGGAAGGCTGAGGCATGGAAAGGTGCCCAAGGTTATGCAGACTACTTAAAATGATTTGAAACCAGGTAGGCTGGCTCCAGCCTCCAAGTTGCCAACTCTATACCATACTTTCCCTGGGTAAGGAGTGTTAGAAATCAAGAAATGTCTCCCCAAGGTAACTAACAATATGGAATTTGCCTTGTATTCTTACAAGGTAAGAAGAACGTTTTAAATGCCTGAGTTATAAACTTATGTAAACAGCACCCTGTATTTACTCCAAGATTTGTAAAGCACTCATCTGCTAATGGGTGGCTTTTGTATTATTTCAAATGGCCAGGCAAAGAGCAAAATGTGACCTTGCAATTATTAAAGCTGAAGACCTTGTCATAGAGTGTGTTACTGAACAAATTATTCTTATTTTGACTCTGAATCACAGCACAGAGGGAGGTTATAGGCATAGATCCTAGTTTACATAAGACAGAACATCATCTCCTCTTACCTGGAGGACAGCTGAACCAAATGAGAACTTTTTTGATTTCTCAAATGCTGTACAATAAATCCAGAGCTATTTAGAAGGAAAATCAATCTGAAAAGGAGGCTGAACTTTTCATAATCTAAATGTTAGGCTTGTGGTTTTATGCTTGTTCAGGTAGAGTATTTATTTGCAAATGTATGCAGAAAAAGAAAGAAATGGCAACAGAATCATTTGTGATGTAATTCGTTTCTGCAATAAAGCAAAAGGAGAAAAAAGGTGAGCTAATAATCATTGCAAATGGTGATATATGTGATTCCTTCAGCATCCACACAACCGTTCATTCTACTTTCCCCCCATTGTGTTGATACCTGGTGGCTTCAGTGGAAATGGCTCACCTTTGAGCACCTAAAACCAGCTACATCCTGAATTGTTCTATTATGGAACTCTCAAAAATTCTTTTTGTGGGGGGCTAAGTCATTTAGAATCAGGTTTTCTGTTGCTTGCAACACAACCCTAATTAATAAAAGAGGTCATTACTTTAACTGAAAACTAGTCTTCTGTAGACAAACGTTTCACATAGGAAGCATAATGTGTTTGCCTAAGCTGAGTAGTTACTTTTCCAAAAGATGCCTTTCTAGTCCTAAAAACAACAAAAACATATTGGATGGCTATTTTGTCCTCCCTCCTCAGCCTGATGGCAAGATGGACTAGTTTGGGTTCTGCTGCTAATAGGAGAGAGAACCCTCTTCCCTACAGTGGCTTTGGGAAGTGAGATATCTCTCTTCTGAGTGTTGAAGATTATTCAAGCCCTAACGACCTTAGAAATCCTTTATTTAGTTCATGCTTCTCATATTACAGATGAGAAAACTGAGGCTCATATTAATAAAGTATGTAATAAATTAATAAAGAGGTACAAACTTCAGTTACAAAATAAATGAGTCACGGGGATGAAATGTACAGCGTGGGGGGAATATAGTCAGTAATAATGTGATATCTTTGCATGGTGACAGATGGTAAGTAGACTTATGGTGATCATTTTGTAATGTATAGAAATATCGCTATGTTGTTCACCAGGAACTAACATAGTATTCTAGGTCAATTATACTTCAAACAAACAAACTTATAGAAAAACAGATCAGATTTGTTTTTACCAGCGGTAGGGGGTGGGGAGAGAGGGATTTTACAGATACACACTACTATATATATAAAACAGATAAACAACAAGGACCTACTGTATAGCACAGAACTATATTCAATATCTAGTAATAACATAATGGAAAAGAATTTGAAGAATAATATATATACATATACATAACTGAATCACTGCTGTACATTTGAAACTAACACAACCTTGTAAATCAACTATAATTTAAAAAAATTAAACATTCAACTAAAAAAAAGTGAAAAAAAGTAAAAAAGAAAGAAAAAAGTAATTAAAAAGATAAAAAGACTGGCCCCTGAAATACGGAATTTTAGAGTCTTGCCTTCTTGACTGTGTCAAAGGGAGGATAATCCCAGAAAAGATGTGGGCAGCCAGGGTGAAGTAGCATCTGCATACCTTCAAATTTGGCCTTGGAGAACTAAGTCCTATATACTCAAGTCTACTCCCCAAATTAGGCTTTTGATATGAGATCAAACTTGGTCCTTGATTGCAATCGTTGGGGTTTCAGTAAACTGTTTGCCCCCCATCCCCATAAAAGCTTGAAATTCTCGGCCATGCTCTGACTCTTTTTGTCTGCATCAATACATTCTGAGGTCTCCATGCCTTTTTGTGCACAGTTTCCTTTGCAAAAGAGTTTGCAGTCTCAGGGAGCAGGCAGCCCAGTAAAAATATTTGTAATGTGTGATAAGTGAAGTGTGAGGACCTGGAGGAGGGAGATGCTGAGTACTGCCGGAAGTGAGGTGTTAAAGGAAGGTTTTTGGAAATTTGGACATAGTATTGGTGCATTGGTCCACTGGTGGATTCTGGCCAGTGGGATCTAGGGGGTGTGTGAAAGGGAATGTTTTGAGTAACTTCAACGTTGTAGGTTTGGTGCAACAATGCTTAGTGATTCTATTCTTTTTTTTTTTTTGCGGTATGCGGGCGTGTCACTGCTGTGGCCTCTCCTGTTGCCGAGCACAGGCTCCGGTCACTCAGGCTCAGTGGCCATGGCTCACGGGCCCAGCCGCTCTGAGGCATGTGGGATCTTCCCAGACCGGGGCACAGACCCGTGTCCCTGCATGGGCAGGTGAACTCCCAACCACTGCGCCACCAGGGAAGCCCAGTGATTCTATTCTTAGATTAAGGAAATCCTAGGAGATGAGGTAATTTTTTTTTTTTTTTTTTTTTTTTTTTTTTTTTTTTTTTGCGGTATGCGGGCCTCTCACTGTTGTGGCCTCTCCCGTTGCGGAGCACAGGCTCCGGACGCACAGGCCCAGCGGCCATGGCTCACGGGCTTAGCTGCTCCGCGGCATGTGGGATCTTCCCGGACCAGGGCACGAACCCGTGTCTCCTGCATCGGCGGGCGGATTCTCAACCACTGCGCCACCAGGGAAGCCCGGAGATGAGGTAATTTTTAAGGGAGGGTGGTTTGACCTGGCAGGATAGAGGCTTAGTTTAGTTTATACTTGTTACATGTAGAATATAAGAATGGATGAGGGTAGTGGTCCAGGAAGGGAAGGATGACCATAGTTTTATTTGCTTTTCATTTCTGAATTTGACTTTGTAGAAAAACAAGGATTTCCTTAGTCTACGAATAGAATCACTATGCAGTTCCTCCCCATCACAGTAGATGAAAAATGCCTTTCTCCTTGATCATTAAAACTTAGCCTTTGTGTCAAGGTTTCTGCCTTCCTGTCTTCCAGTTTGTTTTATTTATTTATTTATGCCGGTGTGGGTTTCTCTTGAAGACAGTGTGGTTTGGTGGCCTAGGGCTTGGGCCCCGGGTGGGGTGACTAGGGCTCTTCCAGGAGTGTGGATCTTGTGCAAATCACTTAATCCCTCCAGTTTCTTCTATTCCTCATCTGTGAATTGGGGGTACTGTTACTACTTCTAATTTTGCAGTATAATTTGTCTGATTTGTATACATGTTACATTTTTTAATATATCTATTATGGCTTTGGTTAAAGAAGATACTTTAATATAAAATATCTCAGCTGATTAATACTTAATTTGACCAAAACATAGATTTCTCATGTTCATTTTACTCTGGTTTTATTGTGTTTATAGCAGCTAAGTATACCATGGGAAACCCTACTTATTGGAGTATGAAAATATGGTTTTAAGCCATGTTGAAGGGAACTGATGAATCACAAGGTTATTGGAGTGAGAAAAAAATCATGAGAAAGTCATGGTTTTTTGTAGAAAAATGTAGTAATACCATTGGCAAGTAAAAAGACTGGCACAGTCATTTATAATGTCACCACATAATGAGAGTCATACTTACTGTTTTGGTTTCTATGCTTCCAGACTTTCTTTGATGCACACATGGCCACACACACTCACTGAGTTATTGATCATATAGCATGATGATAAAGTCTTTCCAGATCAATACATATAACTCGATAACATCATTTTTAAAGGTGACAGAGATTTCTGTTGCTTGGCCCCACCGTTTCTTCACCCACCCTCTGTTTTTGGGCTTTTAGGTTGCTTTTAGTGTGGGGCTTTTAATAACATTGCCCTGAATATCCTTACAGGAACATCTTAAAATATAGGCTTAATTATTTTTTAGTAATTGTTGGTTTGAAAAATGTGCAGTTTTAGAGGCTTTGATATTTATTGGAAAAGACTCTGTTTTGAGATACATGCTTACCTAAGCTTGAAACAATGAGAAATAGCATACCTCTAGAGTCTTCATATGACAATTTCCATGCAATACTCATTAATGAAGTGAACTCCAAAGTGGAGGTAGTTTTACCCATTAGCTGGTGCGTGTTAGTAAACTTCCTTTGGGGCTTCCCTGGGGGGCTTCCCTGGTGGCGCAGTGGTTGAGAGTCCGCCTGCCAATGCAGGGGACGCGGGTTCGTGCCCCGGTCCGGGAAGATCCCACATGCCGCGGAGCGGCTGGGCCCGTGAGCCATGGCCGCTGAGCCTGCGCGTCCGGAGCCTGTGCTCCACAACAGGAGAGGCCACAACACTGAGAGGCCCATGTAAGGCAAAAAAAAAAAAAAAAAAAAAAAAAAACCAAAACTTCCTTTAAGGTATTTGCCAACAAACCCTTTCTTTTCATCCTAAAAAAAAGCAATTAACTTTTAAGCTTTATTTTAAACAAATATAGGATCCATTGGCTATGTTACAGCTGTTAGCAGGAACCCTTTAATATAAAGGATAATATAGTTTAGTCACCTGATAAACATTATTGCCTCTAAATCTACTGTAAGTTTTCCCTCCCACTATCTAAGGAACCTCACTGCTCTTAAAACTCAGAGAATCACTGCCTTTCATAAAGACATTGTTAAAGTGAGCTTGATGAGGCTGGTTGTTTTACATAATCTCTTAGATAATGTTGTCTTATAGTTTTAAAGAATGCCTTCAGGGCTTCACCAACTGGAAAGGAAAATGACTTCATGGATTATGAGTGGGCTTTAAAATAACTACACACAGAAACCAGCAATTCGAATTCCTGAAGGGTTGGCTGATTCTTCCTTTTTATGAGTTAAATGCATTGATTGCTGTGTAATCAATTGTTTCTGTGGCCTTAAAATTCATCTTGCTACACTCCAGAGATTTAACACCTTTAAACTGGGTCATCCAAGTGCCTATAGAGCATTCCCTGCACTTATCTCCCAGTACTCACTCACCATGGGATATTAATTATGCAGTTCAGTTTTGCACCTTCCCCTTTTTAAAATGAATTAAGGCTTCCCTGGTGGAGCAGTGGTTGAGAATCCGCCTGCCGATGCAGGAGACACGGGTTCGTGCCCTGGTCCGGGAAGATCCCACATGCCGCGGAGCAACTGAGCCCGTGAGCCATGGCCGCTGGGCCTGCGCGTCCGGAGCCTGTGCTCTGCAACGGGAGAGGCCACAACAGTGAGAGGCCCGCATACCGCAAAAACAAACAAACAAACAAACAAAAAAAATGAATTAAAACATCTTGCAAGTTATTTCTCCAGTTGCATGAATGGAATATAGAAAAACAATACATCCTTTCTTTCCCACTTCCTAGACTCCTTTTGCCTCCATCTTTCTCAGTGAAGGAATCCTGTACATGTTGGCTCTTAGCTGGAAGATCTTGTCATTTGAAAATAGAGTAGCAAGTCTAAGGACAGTGAAACCTTGCACGCATGTCCTCATACCTAAAATATTCATTCTTTGGGCAGCTCATCTCTTAGCAATATGAAAAATAAAACCGTGTTATTTTTAAATTTATTTTTCCCTATTAAGTGAATTATCACATTTTATTCATGAAATACTGTTCATTGTAGAGCATTTGGAAAACAAGAAAAGGAAACTGGAAGTCACATTTGGGATCGTCCTGGTACCCGTCCTCTGGTTTCTTGCTTTCCCTGCCTAAGTGTAGAATGGTGTTTCTCTGCCTGGTGGCACTTGCCTTTTCCTTTTTCCTGCCAGTGCAGAACAAGGAAGTGCTTCAGTAGTAACCTCAGAATCACCTACTTGCTGGGGGGGGTGATTTGTTTTGCTGTTGTAGGCTGCATTCCTGTCCTGCTTGGAGTGAATATTGGCATCTATGTGCCTGTGACGTTGCAGCTTCCGATGTACTTTATTGGCCCCGAAATTCCAGCTACTCCTTTCTCTGTGCAGCTTGGCATTCCACATCCCCAATGGGACCAGCACCTTTGGCTGTAACCCCCCAAATCCTCTGTGAATGAACTTGCCAATCCCTTCCCCTAGGATGTTACACCCTGTTTCTCAATTCTACAGAATCTTGTTCTGAATCATCAGGAACTTGAATGTGGGTCGCCTACCTGACTTCTAGGGTGGTACCTTCTTAGGACCCTCTCTCTAGCTGCTTCTGACTGGGAGTCCTGAGAGTTTGATGTTGTCCCAAATCAAGACTTAGTTCTCCATGCTATTTTGGACACGAATTTGGCCCTACGTCACTTTCTTTAGATCTAGTCTCCCCAGATTCATCTCCCTCTGCTGTCTGTCAGTGAGGTTTTACACGTTTGAACAGCCAACCCTTCAAAGACAAGCAGCTCGATGCCATGGAAAGTGTTTAAGCAGAAACTAGAGGGAGTCTTTAGTAAGAGAAGCTTCAGCAAGTATCCCTCACTGGAAATAAGGACTGGAATAACTGCTCTTATCCCTTATAATTTTGAGATTATTATAATTTAGCAGTAAATGCCTCTACCTATCAGGTTCAGTAAAAATTCTCTCAATTTATTTTTCTGATCCTATGCTGAGAGCACTGATTGGTATGGAAAGGCTTGCTGTCTGCCCACTGAATGTAAAATCACATTTTAAAAAGGTCATATCCATACAAAAGGAGGGAAAAAATAATAACATGTTAATCAGAAGTGGCTGTTTGGTCATTTAAATTGTATTGGCCAAATTATTTAAATTACATATCAATCCTGTTTATTTCTGTCAGATATTAAGACAACTAAGAAAGGTTTGATTCACTGGATACAATGTTTCACCAGCTGGATGTATATTTGTTTTGTTTTGCACATGGAAACTGGAGTGATCGCAAGAGCACTGGCTGCATATTTTGCTTGACTAGAGAGAATATATTGAGTTTATTAATTAAGAAAAGTATCTTGTAAAAATGGACAAGTGCTAATAAATGAAGTAGTATTTAGGCAAAATTGACAATTATCTTCTGTCTTCTCTCTGTTCCTCTCCTCCAAACCTATCTAGCCATTATGATATAGGTGGGATTATATAATTATAATGGGATATAGGCTGGGATTATAAATCTTCCTAAACCTGAGTGTTGATCAT
Source organism: Kogia breviceps (assembly GCF_026419965.1). Taxonomy (NCBI): domain Eukaryota; kingdom Metazoa; phylum Chordata; class Mammalia; order Artiodactyla; family Physeteridae; genus Kogia; species Kogia breviceps. The sequence continues at coordinate 185,606,790 of NC_081311.1, read as the reverse complement.
GTGACATGCCTACTCTGAAATCACCCCGGGCTTTTACCTATGAACCTGCTGGGAAAGGAGGTCCAAGCTCTTTCTTTAATGTTGCTTCACTGCTCTAAGAATCCAGCTTCCAGGGCTTTTGCCCACACCGTTTCCCCTGCTCCACATGCTTTCCTGCCTGTTGCTATTACACACATTCTTCCAGGCCCTCTCAAGCAGCCTTTTCTTTTCCCTTTGAACTCTCCTGAGTGTTTTGACTGCATTCCTTTTTTTTTAAAATACAGCAGGTTCTTACTAGTTATCTATTTTATACATATTAGTGTGTATACATGTCAACCTCAATCTCCCAATTCATCACACCCCCACCCCCACCCTCCCTGCCACTCTCCCCCCTTGGTGTCCATACGTTTGTTCTCTACATCTGTGTCTCTATTTCTGCCATGCAAACTGGTTCATCTGTACCATTTTTCTAGATTCCATATATATGCGTTAATATACCATATTTGTTTTTCTCTTTCTGACTTACTTCACTCTGTATGACAGTCTCTAGGTCCATCCATGTCTCTACAAATGACCCAATTTTGTTCCTTTTTATGGCTGAGTAATATTCCATTGTATGTATGTACCACATCTTTATCCATTTGTCTGTCGATGGGCATTTAGGCTGCTTCCATGACTTGGCTCTTGTAAATAGTGCTGCAATGAACATTGGGGTGCATGTGTCTTTTTGAATTATGGTTTTCTCTGGGTATATGCTCAGGAGTGGGATTGCTGGGTCATATGGTAATTCTATTTTTAGTTTTTTAAGGCACCTCCATACTGTTCTCCATAGTGGCTGTATCAATTTACATTCTCCCAACAGTGCAAGAGGGGTCTCTTTTCTCCACACCCTCTCCAGCATTTGTTGTTTGCAGATTTTCTGATGATGGCCGTGCTGACCAGTGTGAGGTGATACTTCACTGTAGTTTTGATTTGCGTTTCTCTAATAGTTAGTGATGTTGAGCAGCTTGTCACGTGCCTCTTGGCCATCTGTATGTCTTCTTTGGAGAATTGTCTATTTAGGTCTTCTGCCCATTTTTTGATTGGGTTGTTTGTTTTTTTAATATTGAGCTACGTGAGCTGTTTATATATTTTGGAGATTAATCCTTTGTCCGATGATTCGTTTGTAAATATTTTCTCCCATTCTGAGGGTTGTCTTTTCGTCTTGTTTATGGTTTCCTTTGCTGTGCAAAAGCTTTTAAGTTTCATTAGGTCCCATTTGTTTATTATTGTTTTTATTTCCATTACTTTAGGAGGCGGATCAAAAAAGATCTTGCTGTGATTTATGTCAGTGTTCTTCCTATGTTTTCCTCTCAGAGTTTTATAGTGTGCAGTCTTACATTTAGGTCTTTATTGATTGCATTCCTTAATGTCACTGAAACTTTCTATTAACATGTTCTTACTTTTTAGGGCACAGAGTGTTAGTGAGTAAACTCCCTACTACTTATTAGCTGTTTGACTTCGGGCAAGTCAATTTGTTTCTCTGTGCTTAGTTTACTTGTATATAAAATGCAGACAGTAATAGTGCCTCCTCCACAGGTGGTTGTCTGGATTAGACATGTAAATACTTGCAAAGCACCTGAACCATGCCTGGAACATAGTAACTACTCAATAAGTATTACCTTTTACTACTACTACTACTGCTACTACGACTGTTACTGAGTCCAAGCTCACTCTGTTTGCCGCAAGACAGGCCAATAAATCGGAGACGAGGTGTTGAGGCAGGGAAGACGACTTTATTCGGAAAGCCCGGCAGACCCAGAAGATGGCAGACTAAAGTCTCAAAATAACCATCTTATCGGGGTTTGGATGCCAGTTTCCTTTATAACACAGAGAGGGGGAGGAGATGAGGAAGTAAAGTAAAAAGGCCATAGGTTTTGCAGATATCCCCTGGAATGGCCAGCCTCGGGGAGGGGGTGTGTTAATTTCTTCTTTCTTGCAACCTTCCACAGGTGGACAGGGTCTGGATGTTTCCCTGAACAAAGGGCACTTTGGTTTAACGTTCAGGCAGAGGGGCAGGGTTCCCCGAGGCAGGCCATTATGTATAGACAGTATCCTCTTAGTGAACAAAAGCACGGGGAAGCAAAGGTTAAAGTAAAAGAAACAGATCCGATATGTAGTCAGATTTGGCTCTTCCCCATTACACAACTACTACTACTACTACTACTACTACTACTACTACTACTACTACTACTACTCCTGGGTTGCTATGGTCCTGTTTCAGGGCCCTAAGCTTGGTGAGCAGAGTTTCAGCTGCATTTCAGACCCCGCTTTCCCCTTCAGTTTGATGCCCTTGTTCAGTGAACAGCCTATATAACTGTGTACGACAGTTCAGTATCAGAATCTATGTTCTTCTAGGCCTAAGTATATATTCCATTTATCTTTGCATCCTTTCTAGTGCCTAAAATATAGTCCACAGAGTTCTATTCTGGTACTCCATATGTGATCACTGAAATGAATGAATAAACAAATGTAAAAAGAAAAATGTCACTGCAGTTTTGTTTATTTATAAGAGGCCCATTGATTTTTGAAGCATGCTCACAGAGTGTATCATGTATTTTCAGTAAGAAATCACTATTTTTCACTATCTTGTTACAATACTGGATATGTCATAAATTTAAAGAGTGAAATTGAGGGTAAATTTTCTGTGGGTTTATTTACTAGATCAAAGAGTGACTTCAACTTTCAGCACTTATTTTATTTGCCAGCATAAACTCAGAGGTTTAGTCAAGTGCCAAGAAAAGAAGTTAATCATCTGAATTATGCGGATCCTGGCAAATTACTCTTTCTTTTTGGGCGGGGGGTGGGGGGGGGGGGAAGAATAAGAGCTTTGAGTCTTTATCTCCCTTCAGCAAATCCAAATGATTATAAAAGTAAGAATAAAACTCTAGTAATTAATCTAATAGCTCTAGGCTGCTAATCATTTTGGAAAACTGACATTACCCAGAATATACTGGTTACCATTATTGCATGTCACTGATATATAATTCAATTGATTTTCACACTTTTTACATTCCAAAATGAAATATAGCTTTTGCCATGTCACTAGATTGGAATTCTTTGACAATACATTAACATGCCAAAAATAATATTACATATAAGAATAATGTAGAGATAAATTACAGGTATCCCTAAGGAGATTTTCATTTGTGTTTTAGAACGGAAGACTTATAACCCTACTCACACATCTACTTCATTCTAGTATGTTTTAGGTTCTTAGCTCAATTCAATAAATAACTCATTTTGTACCTGCTGTATACGAGACACTCAGTGTTCCTGAGCAGTGTACTTACACAAAAGTCTGTGTAACTCTCAAGTACACCATGATTTTATCCAAAGAGCCTACAGAGACTTTTATGCAAATGAGTCCTTGAAAGTGGTCACCTTGACAGTTTTATAGGATTAGTATAATGCTGCCATGACTTTGAAACGTTTTTGGAACCGTCTTTTTAAAAATATCTAATGTCTTCTTTTCAAATGTGCTTAGTACTGGACAATTTTGTGCTTTAAGGTGGATTTCATTTCTAGAAATCAAATAATTTATAGACAAGGTTGTTGATAGATGAGAAGATCAATCATGCTGTGTTATACATATTTTTAAATTCAAGAACAATGAGTGATTGCAATGTAACGAACTCTTTTCATGAGTAATCTTACTTTGAATGCAGCCTCTTTTGGAGCATGGTTAAATGAGTAGGATAAGGGTGTGGTAGGTCTCCAGCATTCTTGGGTTTAGCTGTCAATCGCAATGTAACCTCTAAGAAGTTAAGTCTAGTTTGTTCCCTCTTGAATCCTCAGAATCCTAGAACTTGCTATTGAAATGAATGAGCGAGTGAATGGAAGCTTGCATGGATGAATGTTAACGCACTCATAGGCCCTTGGACATATAGCAGTTTATCTTGTTTATTATTATTTAACTTTCTGGCATTACTTTAAATAATTTGTGTTAAGGTCACTTACCTGGTGAGAGCTTGGTTCTATGTTAACCTCTTTTCTTGCAGTATTTCTTTGTAGCACTACACCCTGGTGAAGTAGTGACTGTCGTTATTCCCTTTTTCATAGATGAGGAAACTAAGGCCTAGAGAAGCAAACCAACTTGCCCAAAGCCAAAGCCACACAGCTAGTAAATGAGTCTGGACTCAACCTGAGAAGTCCGGCTACTGATTTACAGTCTTAACCAGGATTCTATGCTTCCTTTCAGTGTATCTGTTTTTCTGATTGGATACATGTTCTCACATTATGCTTTCAATCCTCCTAAACAGGGGATATAGAAATCCTTTTAGAGATAAGGGATTTGACCAAATTATGTTTATAATAAGGATTTTCTAATTTAGGAACTAATGGGGGTTTGGGGAAATATCTTTAAAGAATGTCAAGGGTCTACTGCAGAGCAACCTTAGCCAAGGAATAGGATGATGGGCAGCTTTCAATGAAAGGGTAAACCACCAGTACATTTATTTAAAATAATTTCTCATCTAAAGCCCAAGCTCCCAAAAGGCCTACAATCTTCTTGAGAAAGGAGTACTTTAGGGTGGAAACACTGAGCTTCTAATCTCTGTTCTGAAAGTATCCAATTATCTGATCATGGAGAAGTTCCTTACCTTTCCCACATCAAGTTCCTCATCTAGAAAATAATTACTGGAATAAGTCTTTTATAGGATGCCTTTTAGCTCTTAAGTGTCAAAATGTGTGATAGGATATTAAGTGCTGGTTCTCTGGAGATGAGGGGGAAAAAAAATCTGTGTTGACTGGAGTTATCTGGAAAGGCTTCCAGGGAGAAGAGGAACTTGATAAAACTTAGATAGTAAAGGTGGTACCAGAGGAATGAACGCCCCTTGAGCTAAGAACAGGGAATTAGCTGTCACACCCTGGGGCTGAGTAGACTGGATTTTTGGAAGAATTTGAAGAGCAGAGGAGAGATTTGGTCTTTTCCACCTGGCTCATTCATCATGTAGTCCTTGACTGCCTGCTCTCTTCTGGCCATTGAGAACCATTGATCTTGGAAGATTCTAGATATTTCATCCAACCAAAGAGAATGTTTTGTCGTTATGAAGATTTGTAATGTTTACCGAAATCTTTGTTCTACGATTAAAGCATGCAGAAGAAAGATAAGGAAAGCCTCCCAGTAAAGTTGACCTGAAGGTTATAGTTAAAGGATAATTTGCTTAATTTAAGCAAAAGGAGAAAATGACAAATCAGTTGTTTGAAGAGCAAAAAAACAAAGTGCCCTTGATTTGGCATGATTGTTTTATTGCATTGTAGATGGGTAGTTTAGGACAGTAAACAAATGATGATGATGTTTATTCAATTTGGAATTTGGAACTGTTCTAAAAGGTTAACACATGGCTATTCTTTTTTTTTTTTAGGTGTAGGAATGGCATAATATAAGTTGGTGGAATGCGATTGTTTTCAGGCTTTTCTCTCTGATGATGAACCCCAGTGGTTCTGAAAATGAGTTTTGTACATTAGAATCATTTGGGGTGCTTGCTACAAATATACATGTTTATGGTCACATCCCAAGAGTTTTGAGTTTTGAGTCTGTGATCTAAATTGTTAACAAACTCCCAGGTGGTTCTGGTTAAAATTGTGGATGGAGCCTACAGCCTTCTTAGGCCCATGAGGTCAAGTTCAGATAGACAGAAATTAGCCAATACCACACTGTTTTGGTTGGATGCTGTAAATAATATTCTTTCTGATTTAATACAAAAATTAAATCATGTAAATGCTCAAGGAAAGAGCAGTTCTGTCTACTGGAGAATTGTGAGTTATTTACCTCTTTTGTAGGGAGACTGTTTCTTGGGGGAAAAAGTAGTTGGAAGGACAACTACACAGAAGTGAAAGGCTGTTCAGTTTGGATTTAGGCATAAAATTATCCACTAAATGTGGCAGCCCTGGTAGAACAAAGAAGAGCCCATCAAAAAGTTTTCAAATATTAAGACTTTTAAACAGGAGCCAACAGATTGACCTTGGGTTCCAGGGAGAATCATAGCTTGTTTGTTCTCTTCCTTTTAAAAAGGTAGGGAAATTCACTCAACCCCACCCCTGCAGCCAGACCAGTGAAGGAAGGCCATTTCAGGCTATCAGGCAAGAGACAGTTTTTCTGGGACGGAGATCCTTCCTACATGCCAGTGTTAGAGCATTTGCAGATAAAGAGTCTCCGAATTTTCTGGAGTCAGCCTAGCATTCTGGTTAAAAGGAAAACTTTGTAGAGCAGGGCTGGGTGTGGATTAGCCAAGAAGATTAACAAATGGATGTAGAATCAGGACCAGCACCAGAGCTGAGACCCGGGCAGAGACATTTTCTCAAACCACTGGTGGGTACCTGGAATGTCAATGATTTGTTTATTCATTAGCGGTCTGTTTTTGCACAAATTCATTCTTTAGTCAAGAATGAATTTCTCGGAAGAGGCATAGTCCCAGGTGTCATCATTATTCCATATTTTTTGAAACTTCTCTTTGCACGTGTGGGCAATTCTCAAATCTTCTTTTAGTTATCCTTAGAAAGATCTCAGTGTAAAGGATCCCTGCTGATATTCTCCTTCAGGAGAAGTAGTTGGGGTGACATTTGCCATCTAGTCTCTGCCCATCCAGATTGGACAGACCAAATAATCACCAGGAGAGAATGGTGCCTTTACTGGAGCTCCTCTTAGGGATATTTCATTTACTTGGTATGAAACACACAGTGTGTGCCGCAAAGGTGTGGGAAAAGGTGGTCTCAGGAGGGCTTTGGCCCCAGCTCTTCTCTGGCCCCAGCTCTTCTCTGGCCCTGTTGACTCTCTTATACATAGTATAGCTTCCAAGTTGGCAAAGCATCTGGAAGTGGGGTGCAGTAACTTGTGGAAGGCTGTTCTGGTTTTCATAGAGAAGAAATGATATCTCCAGTCTTTACCATCTCAGTCCTACCTCACAGGTGTAGTTTTGACAAAATAGATACCAAACTAAAAGTCTGGATGCATTTGAAGTCAGATTGATTTTCTCGGAAGAGGCACAGTCCCAGGTGCCATCATTATTCCATATTTTTTGAAACTCCATAAACTGGAACTCATTCAGTGTCCTATAATCTGTGTGTCTAGAAGCTACGTTGAATTTTGGAGTCACAAATGGGTGTCGACCAGGGTTTCAACATTTTTCTTTTAGGGACACACCTATGAGTCTCTGCTTTGATCACATCGGTTTTCTTCGTTCAGAGTCATCAACCCCCTTAATCAAGTGCACATCTGTGTCCTTTATTGATACAACCGGGGTGGGGGTGGGGGCGGGGCAGGTGACTTCCTTTCCTCCATTTCCTCCTTCAAACATTTAGCAAAGGGCCACAAACCGAAAGAAACCAAGTCAAAAGAAGACCTGCCAGGCTTATGATTTGTTGTAACACGTTTTGAACAAAAAATGCCAGTGTTTGGAGAAGTAGAGCTGCCAGATGATAGGATAAATAATGAGTTTACTATAACGCATGTATATTGTTCAATGAAACTTCTTTATAGTTTCCATGTCAAGGCCATTTGTGTGGCTCAAATAAAATGTAACAGGCGATGTTGACATGACTGCTTCACTTTTCCTCTGGTCTCCTTGAAGCTCACAAATTGGCTCAAAGTTTTGGTTCCTTGAGCAGGAACTGGAAATTAATAACCTGCCCTTAGAATGAGAAGGGATTTGGGTAAATCATGTCTACTTAGCAAGTTAAAGGTGGCCAACAATCAGAACTCATTGTGAAATCTCAACAGATGGGATTTTTCCCCATCTTTCAATAGGATACATTTAACTATCTCTGTGACAATGTTTGAAATTTACCTTGCAAACACCTTAATAAGGCTGGTTTGTCTCAGCAGGGTCCCACTTTGAAAGAGCATTGGCCACACCTTGAGAAAGGAAAAGGGTCAATGATGGCCGGCTGCCAGAGGTTCTTTCTTCTGACACACTTTCTTTTTTTGGTTTTGTTTTGGTTTGGTTTGGTTTTGGCTGTACCGAGCTGCTTGTGGGATCTTAGTTCCCTGACCTGGGATCGAACCCAGGCTCCCTGCAGTGGAAGCACAGAGTCCCAACCACTGGACCACCAGGGAATTCCCATGACACATTTTCATTGGGAAATTCTGCACATGGTCTCTCATTTATCCTTCCCTTCATTCAGCAGACATTTGTCTTCAGTCTCTGCTTCCCTGAGAGGACCATTAAGCCCTGGCCTTGGCACAGATAGAAAATTCTTTTTGGGTTTGAATAGCTGCGTTGTAAAAAGTAAAAATAAAACAGACATCTAGATAAAATGTTTTTGTCTATACTGTATCTAGATACATAAAAATTGTTTAGACCAGATACAGGTGTGATACAGATAGATGGATATAACGTGATCCTATTTATATTAATTTTGTTCTTTAAAAACAAGAAAAGAAAAAAGCTTTTCACATACATCAACGAAGAAAAAGGATATCATTAAAAATCAGCCCTGAGTTGGAAGGCAAATGTACTTATTTGTACAAGAAGTAGATTTTTATATTTTTCCTTTCTATCATAGTTCAATCTTGAATTAGAATATCATTTTTTTTTTTTTAACTTGTGTGATTACTTTGAAACTCCTGCCTGAGGGCTTCCAAGAATTTTATAAAAATTATACAATGTAAAAGTTATTTAAAAGAGGATTTTGAGTCCCAGCCATACTGGCTCTTTAAGCTTAAAAAGTTCACATGGCTTTTGCAAACAGAAACAAGTCTAATGCTTTGAAGAATGTAAGAAATGATTGGTGTTTCAGAGGCATTGAAATGGTTAATCTATTAATCTATACTAGAGTCATAAACCCCCCAGTATAAACACTTTCTAACTAGATTTGGTCTTGCAAGCTTATCTTATAGAGAGTTGAACATTACTTTTCTAATTTTGCAGTTTTAATACTAAGCAGGTTTAGAAACCCTTGTTGGACTTTTCTAGTAGTAATTTTTTCTTGACCTTGCTTTCTTGAGTTGTCTTAGAACATACTTATTTGCTGCAATTGAAGCAGTTGTTACCTTAACTGATGCTTTTCTTAACTTGATTGTAGCTGGGAACATGGGCTGATTATGTGACTCTAAATTAACATTGATAAGTTAGTTCCCAGGCCTTGCAGGTGTCATTCTGTCTTCAGCCACTTATAACTTGTATTTGAAGGACTTCCAAGGTACTTGGGGGTGGCGGTAGGGGCTCAGAGAATCACATTTACCCACAACACAGTGGAGAAGTGGACAACAAAAAGAACTGCCTTCCTGCCCACTGCAACGTCCTGCTATAATTCTTCCCTTCCTGGCTCCCACAGGGTTACGGATGTGTACCCAGTAGAGCTGGAGAACAGAATTTCCCCTGTCCCCCATTCCCAAATCATACGCATCAAGCCCTCAGCCCACATGTTTAAGGATGCCGAGCCCAGCAGCTTTTCCTGGCGGCTGCTCTGCTCCTGAGAAGGATGCCCAGGGGTCCACGTGTCCCAGTACCCCTGCAGGATTCCACTATGTGACAGAGTCACCACTCATGCCATGCCAGGCACAGGTATTCACCCATCCCTCAGTCTATCAGCCCATCCGTGGTTACCCGCTGCTGTGTTGTTTTATTTTAGAATTAGCTTCCAACTGCGCTCGAAGGCTTCACTGTTTGTTAAGGGCCATCTCCTCTCTGATGGACGATGCTGAACACAAAGGCAGTTGAAAGTAGCAGTGTGATCAAATCCTTTCTCTTCCCGTTCTTCTGCATGAGTCGGTCTCCTTGCCTTAATGTTTATATAGATCCTTAATAACAAATAGCTGATGGCGACTTGATGAGACATGTACAGTAAGGAAAGAAATTACATATTAAAGATTTGGGTCTCGTCCCAATTTTTTTTTTTTTTTCAAAGAGACAAAAAAGGGAGGGAGAGAGAGCCTTGTGCTAATAACCAGTTGTGCAGCAGTGTTCCTTTTTCAAACCTAATGAGGTCCGATTCCCACAATTGTTTTGATTTATTACCTGCTCCTGCTGGTCTGTCTGTTTTGGTTATTATTTTGATATTTAGCTAATATCGCACTTCAAATCCTTTTCACTTGTTTTTTTTTGTGTGTGTGTGTGGTAACACGGGCCTCTCACTGTTGTGGCCTCTCCCGTTGCGGAGCGCAGGCTCCGGACGCGCAGGCTCAGCGGCCATGGCTCACGGGCCCAGCTGCTCCGCGGCACGTGGGATCTTCCCGGACCGGGGCACGAACCCGCGTCCCCTGAATCGGCAGGCGGGCCCCCAACCACTGCGCCACCAGGGAAGCCCCCACTTTCTTTTTTTAAAAAAATTATTTATTTTATTTTTGGCTGCATTGGGTCTTTGTTGCTGCGTGCAGGCTTTTCTCTAGTTGTGGCAAGCGGGGCTACCCTTCATTGCAGTATGCGGGCTTCTCGTTGCCGTGGCTTCTCTTGCTGAGGAGCATGGGCTCTAGGCGCGTGGGCTTCAGCAGTTGTGGAGCACGGGCTCTAGAGCGCAGGCTCAGTAGTTGTGGTGCACGGACTTAGTTCCTCCGTGGCGTGTGGGATCTTCCCAGACCAGGGCCCAAACTCGTGTCCCCTGCATTGGCAGGCGGATTCTTAACCACTGCGCCATCAGGGAAGGCCCTCCTTTCACTTTCTGAATCCGTTTTTCACCCTTTTCATCATGAGTGGTCTTGTGGGAGGTCAGATTTCCTCATGTGAAAATAATACTCAGGTTAAAACACCATTTCCATTTCTAGTGCTCTGTCTTCACGTCGAGGAAACCGTACTTGCAGGTTTGCCAACTGAAGGAAAACGGTTGTTGGATTTGGGTCCAGAAGCTCCGTGTGTCATGCCTAGAAACCATCACAGTTGACGACCAAAGTTTCTGCCACCTTCAGTGATGTGAATGCGGAATCACTGAAAGTTGAAGAGGTTATGCCCTTCGGCAGCAACTCAAATTTTGCTTTTAAGTCTGGGCTTCAAGACCAGGTGTGATGACCTCTGAGATGCTTCTGAGTCAGAGATTTGATACTAGGGGGAATCTCAAAGCGTGAGGTCAAAATAATTAGCTCTGCCTACAGGATAATCGCCTCCCTCTCTCCCCAGATCCAAACAATCTTTAAACCTGTTTTAGAGGGTAGGCATTCTCTGTTGGTACAAGTCAGCGTGTTGTGTTTAGATGTGGGAAGGGCTGGTGGTCCTTAGGGAGGGGCGGCTGTTCCGCCGAAGTCACAGTCCCCGGCGGAGAGAGGAAGCTGTTCACTCAGTACCCCCATGTGCTCTGTGGATGGTGGCCGCCACCTTCACCCCACCTTCTCCACAGCCCCCTCAGGACGCAGCAAAATAAATCCCTTTCCTTCCTTCCTCAATTGATCGGACATCTCAGTGTTTTCATTGCTTAACGTTTTTTAAATCACTTTTCCCTGATGTCACAAACAGTGTGTGATATATATTAATTATAGAAAGTTTAGAAAGTATAAAGTATTGTGGTGAAGAAAATTACCCACAATCCTATCATTCAGAGAGACCCACTATTACTAGATTATGTATATTCTTGAGGTATCTTTTTTTTTCTTCTTTTGTTTTGATGGAGGCGGGGAGGGGGGGTTGCATAGGGGCAGACTGTTTTTAATGCTCTCTGCTTATAATTTATTTGAGACTGCACAAGCTAATTCGATTCTTGATCTGGTTCTATCAGAGGGGCGTATCTGCCCAAGGCTAAGAGCATGCCTTTAATTGTGTGAGCATTTGAAAACTGTTTGAAACGTTGAGCTGTAGCATATTTGGGGATGACACAGAAGAACATAGGACCAGAGAGCTGGGATGGAGGAGGAAGGGTGTGGAAGTGGCCATCAGGGGGATCGAAATGGTGAAATGGGAGCAGCGCTGGATTTAGAATCAGAAGATCAGCTTCCTGCTCTGCTGGCTGGCAACCTCCCTGAAGCTCTATTTCCTAATCTGGGAAATGGGAGAACTCCAGCTTTTCTGGGTTGTATTGATGATTCAGTTCATTATATGAGGTACTGTTTGTGAAGATGAATTGTAAGCAAGCACTGCAAGAATTAGATTTTTTTTTTTTTTTTCTTTGCGGTACATGGGCCTCTCACTGCTGTGGCCTCTCCCGTTGCGGAGCACAGGCTCCGGACGCGCAGGCTCCGCGGCCATGGCTCACGGGCCCAGCCGCTCCGCGGCACGTGGGATCCTCCCGGACCGGGGCACGAACCCATGTCCCCTGCATCGGCAGGCGGACTCTCAACCACTGCGCCACCAGGGAAGCCCGATAATATTATTATAATAAAAAAGGTGTTCGGACTTGGCCGTGGTGATTCAAGGGGAATAAGAATAAAGTGACCAAAGGTGGCTGAGAGTTGTAGGTGGGTATGCAGGTAAAAAGGTTTAATTGTCTGATTTGATTTTATTGTTGTTGTTGTTAATGCATTTAATGGTTAATGTGGACTTTCTGTGAAGGTGGTTATCCAGCCTGGAATTAGGATGATTTTCTTTGCTATTTCACTGTGGTCATTCTTCCTTCTCTCGTCTGTGTATTTTTAACTCAATAAGTACATTCTCCTGTAAAGCTAATATGTTTGCTCTCTCACCTAAGAGACCCTTATCAGAGTTTTGCTGCGGGATTACAGGCCTCCATATCAGGAATCTTGCTGCATTTACACAAGGGTGAACCGGACAGGCAGAGCTCTGTGTTTTAAACAGATAAGGTTTGTGTTTCGTGTGTGTGGAGAAGGAGGAGGGTAGGGGAAAGGGAGAAATTGGGTTGGGGTAGGAGCTGGGAAGACGTCTAAACACCTGTAATCTGTGAAAGAATTTCTTTGTCTCTGCTCCTGAGCTTCTGGAATGGGGGGAATATTAAAAGAAGGAGTTTGCAGGGCACCTGCGAGAGCTCTGGAGTCAGATTGCCTCAGTCTATACCCTGTCCCATCCAGTACTTGGCTATGACGCAAGTTACTTCATCTTTATTTTATGTGTTTCAATTTCCTCTTAGGTAAAATGGAAATAACAATAGTATCTAACTCCTAGGGCTGTTGTGGGATAAGGATAAGCCATTAATATCTTTAGGACCGCCCCATGCCAACTTTGCCTTGACTCCTCTGGAAGGATTTGACAAGTGGTCCTGAGGCAATGTGGGCCTCCAGGTTCCATGAGTGCGGAGGAGACCCAGGTGGGCCTCCCTTCCTGTGCTGGGGCTACCATGCTGGGCTGTTCACTTCTAGGTGGGGATGAGGTGGAGGGTCAGGGCTGTGCTTTGAACTGTGACCCCCTTCATCCTGTGGGGATGAGTCCTTGTCCTAAATCTGGACACTATCAAGTTCCGTCCAGGGTGTCTTTCGAAGAATACGTCTGTTCATTTCAGCTACCTCTTCCCAGTGTCCTAGTTGAGTGTTTCTCCTCTCCTGTTCCCTCCCTCTTAACATTTTTCATTGAGAGACTAGGCTGGTGGGCCTATGAGTATGGACGTTAATCAGAGACACTTTGTCATTGAAGAGCTGAAAATGTTTGATAATAAGAATCCTCTGAACCAAGAGTAGATGGGGACATGTTGAATGAATTTACCAGATTTCCACACCATTTTTTTTTTTCTTATGTTCCAAGAGAGATTAGTAGACTGTGGCTTTAATGCTTTTTCTCATTTTAAGTGTGTGTATGTGTATGGTGGGTGTGTGTGTATGGTGGGTGTGTGTGGGTGTGTTTATGTGTATGTATGTGGTAGGTATGTGTGTGGGTGGTGGGTGTGAATTTTTCTGGACCCTGGATCCTATTATTATTCCCTGAGCACACAAGGGAAAGTCAAGCTCTTGAGGCATGCATAGTTCTGGAATTACACTTCTTGGTTCAAATACTGACTCTGAAATTCATTACCGGCAAGCAATCTAGCATTGGCTTAACTCTACATGCCTCAGTTTCCTTAATTTAAAATAGAGGTCATGTGTTTCCTTATTTATCAGGTCGTCTTAAGTATTTAGTAAGATTACCCATGTAAAGTGCTGAGCCGTACTCATTCAATAAATATTAGTTATAATTACTTTTAGAATGTGGAAAACCTCAATTTGACTTTGACTTTGGCCATTTTTAACTAGTTGGAACCTTTGCCGGAACCTCCTTTTTCTCATCTAGAAAATAAGATGGGGAAAACAGTATCTAATTCTGAGTCCTAAAAAGGATCATGCACTTCAGCATTTTGGGGACACAGAACCTAAAAGTACTCAATAGGTTTTTTCTTCCTTCCCAGCTCGCAGCCTCTTTCCTTGGCAATGTTTTTTCAGGGAATGTCAATTTCAGGAAGAAGCACTTCTGTAGAGAGGATATAGGTGCCACCTTTATGTTTCCTGCTGAGGACCTCAGGGCAGCGTGGTAAGCAGTGTGTTTTGAGCACTATGCCATGTACTTGGTGGGCAGTTTTCCATTATTTCTCACACAATGTTGTTCCAGTTTCACTGAGGGAATCACACCTGGGGGTTAGGTCTCACATCTTACTGTCGAGCGTCAGCTCCATCATTCAGGTCTGTCTGACTTCCGGTTGTGTGCCTAACCCCTGAGCCATCCTACCCTCACTGAGGAAACATGGTGGAGCCGGGAGCACGGGTGTCCCCGCTGCCGGAACCAATGGAGCTAAAGAGAGGACGCATCCCTTTCTCACCTCCTTATCTTGTTTCACTGAAAGGTAATTTAGGGGAGTATATGATAACTTGTTTACCTCCACAGCCCTAATATCCAGACCATGAGTCAGAAAATTAACCTTTTAACTTAATATATATGTCGTACATGGAGTCTAGCACCAACTTTCATCCACATAAATGGCACGTTTCACGCAGCATAATGGATGTCCTCTCTGTGTACACATTGTAGGGGACAAATGTCTTGCAGCTGCTTTGCCCTGAGGCCGTTGTGAATGCCATGTTACTTGACAGATTGGTCTAGTTTACATCATCAATTTTTATCACATTCTTTTATGAAATAGAAATTTCTATCATGGGCATGTAATTTGCTGAGTGTTGAAAATAGTGAGCTCTTTCTGAAGGCTGTAAAATTACATATTTGTAGACTTATGAAATTTGCCCTATTTCTTCTCTCTCTTTCGCACTTATCCCAGGTGAATGAGACAACAGATAGTACAGTTGGGGGAATTTAAAGAGTTATAAAGTCATAATCATTATTTGAAAAATTTTATTTTAAATCTGACTTGGGGGAACAAATACCTTAAATATGAGCATGTTCCTCATTTTAATTCATTGGCAATAGCCGTTAAAATGTGATCAAATCAAATCTAGGTTTGAGATGCTAAGAAAGATCAATTATGTGGCAACAGATTTAGGTTGCATTTACTAATCTGAATGGACACTTGAGATGTTGAAAGTATTGAGAAGTCCAAGTACAAATTTCTTATACGTTGTTATGTTTCTGGCTTAAGTCATTAAGATATATTTAAATTTTATGTAGATGGTTAAGCATTTGGGAAATTCTGAAAGACCACTCTCTAGAACTGTACTTCCTTATCTTTTTTAGTTTGCCTATTCATTTGACATAGGCTTCATTAGGAAATGACAATTGTACTTCCCAGGTAACATTCATCCTTACGTAAGACTGGTTATAAGTCTGTCTTCGGTGGGTCATGATGACTTACAGCTATATTAAGATTTAACATGGATTGACCATTGCCCTGCATTCTCATTCGCATTGTAGAAAAACACCTGCAAAGATAGGCAAACACCTGAGGAATGATCATTTCATTTACCACTTGCCTTATTGACTATCTGCACATGATTATGCTTTCTCAAGTTTCATTTTCCTTTCTTCCGTTCAGAAGCCTGGCATAAAAATGCACTCAGACAGAATCTGGTGGGTTTAATACTAAAACTCTTGGGCAGTTCTGGTGCTAAGGAGGGAGGGTAGTACCTGGCAGGAGGCACACAGGAGTGGCTAGAGCCTTTGCTCTGGAGCCATTCTCTCTGCATCTGACCTCCCATCCACTACTTAATAAATATTTTATTGCCTCTGCAAGTCAAGCACTGTTTGGGTGCCTTGGTTTTCTCAACTGAAATATATCTTTTTGGAAGCATCTTGATGACACAGAGGTTCTCAAATTCTAGGCGGTAATGCATAGTTTTAAAATAATGTAACAATTAGAATTTTATTTTTATTATCACTTTCAATTTATGGCAAGGGATATTGGCTTTTGAGTTAAGAAATTAAGAAAATGATTGAACTTTCAGAAGATAAAACTCCTGAAAATGGAACATAAGTCTGTGAAGTGTGGGAGACCCTGCTAGAGCCATGTTCTGGAGTGGGTGTTTATTGGGTGTGTTGATTGGGTTTCAATCCCTGTAATAGTGAGCTTTGTTGTAACAGTAACCTACTGTCTTTATATAATTTCTAGACTGGTCATTGCATAGGTAAGGTTAGCTAACTTTTTGACTCATTGTGCTTTATAAACTGGACCAATCCTACAATTTAGCTGCTCCCACATCACTCCCCTGATACTGTTCTCAAAGAATACAGATGTCTTTGACATTGACAATCTGTCCCTTCCTAGGCCTCTTCCTCCTTAATAATCACCTTGACTGTTTGAAACTCTGATCTCCTTTAGCTTTTTTCATGCACCCTCCTTGTTCTTCCACAGTGAATGTAGCATTTGATCGGTAGCAGTGGACACTGAAATTCTCAGGTGCCTTTCATGCACAGTGGGCATAACTAGCAATGCCTAGGTCAAGAGCAATTGGTGATGGTTAAATGTGATCACATATTTCAAGTGCGTGGCCTAGTGCCTGGTGGTGGCCAATAAATTCAAGTTCCGTTCTTGCTCTGTTCTGTTGTCTCTGCTGCCTTTTTTCCAGTTGTCTTTGAAAGATGGTATTTACAAGATTCCTTCCTGAACTTTTTCTGAATCTACAGCTTCTCCACTCCTGTGATTCTTGTGTTCTTTGCAGATACTTTCCAAATCTCTGTCTCTAACTGTGCTGACCTCCAGACCTGTATTTCCAATTGCTTCCAGAACATCACAATTTAAAGGTCTTGAATTCAGTGACCACCTAGCTGACCTCATGCCCTTCCTTCCAAAATCAACTCCTCTTCCTCTAGTCCCTATTTTGGTTATGGTGGCTCTTCTCTCAGGTATTTGGTCTGGAAACCTTATGGCTAGTTTCAATTCCACTTTCTCTACATCCGGCAACATCTAATTAGGACTGTTGGTTTGGTCTTGGGTAGAGCGTTCTTCCTTTCCTCATTCAAGGGCAAGTTTGGAAGTAAAGTTAGCTGCTTGAAGTTAGGCCAAGCAATGGCTACTTGATTGATATTCACAGATGTAGGTCACAGAGTCTGTGGGGCTGAGAATAGGGAGGCACAAATGCATAGGAAAAAGAAAAATCAGAGATTACATGAGCTTTCACAAATTAGATTTGGGGGAAGAGAAATCAGAATTGAAAATCTCAAAACACTTGACTAGTAAGTTTAGAAGTCCCATCTGTTATAATCAAGATAGGTTGTGTGTGCGTGTGTGTGTGTGTGTGTGTGTGTGTCTAGGATAAGTCCTGTCTTCTGGGTTTACCAATTGCTTGCTGGATAACAGGGAAATAAATATATGTGTAAATAAGCATGAAGATAAAGGCGTGCAGTGTACACAAAGTAAATTTGAGGTCTGATTCCCAAACGTAGTAATGCTTGACAGAAGAGGTGGTGGCTGATTTTATTTAGGCTTGGAAGTGCCCACTGAAGAAAAACACACAACCTAAGTGTTGTGAGTTATGTTTTATTCGGGGACCTTAATGAGGACAACAGCCCAGGAGAGTGAGGAACCTCTGAAGAGGTAAGGAGGGGCCAGGATATATAGGAGTTTTTGTTGGAAAACAAAAAACAACAACAGATGCAACCGCATAGTTGAACGTCAAAAGGTTTCTGCTAATCACAAAAAAAAGACATCTTAAGTTAACGATGTCGTGCTCTTCTGTGTATGGGAATGTGCAAAAGTCTGGGCTCATTGGAACTATTCCTTAAATATATATATATATCTTAACTGTTTAGGGTTAAGATCCTGTTTGTCTCCATCCTGCACTCCCCACAGGGTACACTGTCATCGGGGGCTGATGGCTTGATGGTGGGGCAACATTCCTTGTTTACTGAAATCGCAGGCAACACGTGTTTGTTCTGCAGAGGAGAGGTTAAGATTTTATTATTCCGAAGTGACTGAGAACTTGTGAACCATCCAAGTGAGAACAAGTGCTACACGGTCTAGTTTGATTGAAATGTAGGACATCTGAGGAACAATTGGGGCTGATATGAGGCTTTTGAGTGTCTCTACTCTTCTGTTCGAATTTGACGGAGTACACAGTGGGGACCCTTGAAAGGTTTTAAACACAGGCATGACGCAATCAGTGTGGACACTGTATTTTCCTTATTACACAAAATGGGTATTTAAAAATTACGCTGAAATCCAGATAATGGCCAATGAAGAAAGTGGAAGCAGAAACTAGAGGAAAGGAGAGAGACAGAAAAACTGAGAAACTACAGGGGAAGTAGAAAGATCTTGGTCGAAGAGCTAGGTCGGACATGGCTGGAGCTCTAGGTTGTGCGGGAGGTAACCTGCTTTTGTTTACTTGGGCTGGGAGTTTAGAATGCTATCCTTGCCTTGCCTTGGAAAGTTTACTTTGGTTGTTCTACCACTATGCCCAGGTCTTTTCATGGTTTTTTTTTTTTTTTCCGGTACGCGGGCCTCTCACTGTTGTGGCCTCTCCCGTTGCGGAGCACAGGCTCCGGACGCGCAGGCTCAGCGGCCACGGCTCACGGGCCCAGCCGCTCCGCGGCACGTGGGATCTTCCCGGACCGGGGCACGAACCCATGTCCCGTGCATCGGCAGGCGGACTCTCAACCACTGCGCCACCAGGGAAGCCCTTTTTCATGTTTTATTATCCTTAAACTCTGAGAGGCTCCTCTCCTAGGGGCTAGTTGGCTGTAGTATTAACTTCGAGTGGCAATGCCAGCAGCATTAATACCATCCAGGACCAAGTGGGATGTCCTTATGGCTGGAGCAGAAGAAAGAAGAAAGAAGTTCTGTTGGATGAGCCTGAAGAGCTGAAGAAAAGGAAATGTTTTCTCGACGTCCCTTCCTGTTCTCCACCTCCCTCTTTCCCTCATGTTCTTGCTCTGAATCACCATCTGTTTTCCACCTCGAAGGGTGTTGGGGTTAATATCAGCTCTGCAGTCTGTGACTCAAGGTGCAAACATCCTTAATCAGAAACTGCATCATTTCCAGTACGTTGAGGAAACGGGTTTCCTTTGTGGCCATAGGACCCTAGTAATGTTAGTATTCTCATATTCTCAAACCATGGATCATGTTTTGTTATATTCTACCCTCTTTGATTTTTCTTTTTAATTTAAAACTACATTGATAGGCACCCTAGCTGTGACACTGCACTGTTTTGTTGAAAACATGCACCTGCTTTGTTGGGAAGGGAAACTTTGCCAAGAGAATTGTATGTAGGTGACTAACTCAGCAAAGAGGCTTATTTCTCATCCTGTCTGCCCGAGGTCCCAAGTCTGCCTTTGATACGAGACTTATTTCTTCCCTCACCAGCCCCACCCCCTCCAACCTGTACTGCTCTTTCCTCCCCCAGTTTTTCGTATCTAAATAGTTTAGTTTTTCAAAACTAGTCAGCCCTCTGGATTTATCTTCTGTTGGGTGACCTGAATCATGGGCTTCCTACTGCTTTGAGTGTCAGGGGCTCGTAAGCAGAGAGCATTCACATTTTGCCTCTCCACTTCCCCCACCCTTTAAGTATTACCAGCAGACCTTCTTGCCTGCCTGCGTTGGGATTGTACTCTTTCTCTTTTGGCAACTTTCAGCACAGCCTGTAACGTTGCGAGGCTGTTTGAAGGGAAATCTGAGTCCCAGTGGCCAAGAAACATAGGAACAGGAAAGGAAACCCAAAACGATCTTTGTAAAGCTTGGTTCACAGAGCCAGGGGTGGTCTGGTTGTGCGTCAAGCCTTCTAGACCTGGTCATCAAGGTTTAGATGCTGCAGGCAATTCATCCGTCCATTTATCCAGCTTACCAGTATGTCATGAACAGCTACCAAGATGCTATATGCAGTGCTGGAGATTTCATCGCAAACAGGATAGGCACATTTACGACTGCTACTGATCAAAGGATGCATTCTATGGGGGGAGATGGGCCGGGAACCTCTAAACACACAGTTCATTACTGAACGATACTTGTGCAGAAGGCGGCGTTGAGGAGAGGGTCTGTAAGAGTGAGGCTTTCCTTGTGGCTGGTACCGGCATCGCAGGAGTCCCTTCTTTTCTTATAAGCTGAAGATGACTGACTGTTTTGCACTGTAGGCTAAGGACTGAGCTCTATGATCACAGGAAAAAAGGGTATGAATGGTACCACATTTGAAAATTCTACTCTCATTTTTTCAGTTTTCTGGAAACCAGCTAGCTACCTGCGGTCTCCCAGTTAGGTCAGCGTCAGCTCTGTGCGGAAACAGGAAAGTAAAGACCCCACTTGAAAACCAACAGAGCTTGCCCACACCAACAGCAACCTAATGTCGACTCAAAAGCTAATGGCTCTTCCTTTACTTCTTTTGCTGCTGACAAATTCTTGTCAGTTGCACTCCTGGTTCCGGTTTGCGCAGCGCTCAGGAGTCCGGCCCTCAGGCAGGCTCCTCGTCAGTGGGTGCTGTCATGCAGCTGCCATCAAGGTGTGGCTGCTGTATGTAAGTGGTGGGAAACCTGGGCCTGGTTACCAGCCTCGCAGAGACTGTTGTGTTGGTGGGAGGTGTTGTATCATCAGCGGTGGGAGGGATGGCCCAGTCCACTCAGGTACATCTAGACATGACTCATTTCAGAGGACACAGCCAAGGGGGAAAAACAAAATCTTCTCCTCATGTCACTTGTCTATTATCTTAAGTCCACATCCAGGAAGATTCTGTGACCTCGCTGAAGAGCAAAGTGAGTCCTTTATGTCATTTACTTGGAACCCACGCTCTGATCCCTCCTGGTCCTCTACCCCCACCCTGGTCCAGGTCACCATCTCTTCTTGGTCTCCCTCAACAGCCTCCTGACTGGTGACCCTGCTTCTACTGGTACTTCCTAACACCTGTCTTCCACCAGCACCCAAAGTGATCTTTTGAAAAATCTCTACCCTGCTGGTCTCTTGGAGCTCAGTGGTGGCTTTCCTCCTCCAGCTTTCCCTAGAGACAGCTCTTCTTCTCTAATGGATGATGCACACCTCATCAGGGGCCTTTGCAACTTCCTTTTTCTCCTGGAATGCTTTTCTCACAGAAACCTTCACATTTGCTGGCCCTTTCTTAGTTCAGAGCCCAGCTCGTGGGTCACCTATAAAAAGTCTTCCCTAAGCACCTGCTGTAAGCCCGTTCTCCAATCTCTTTCATGTTACCACTTTGCTCTCTTGTAGTTATACCTGAGCCACTAGAGTGTGTGCTCTTCCAAAGCACAGACGCCCTCCCTGTCATCCCCTCCCTCTAGCCAGGCATAGGCAGCTGCTTAACTGTACATGTGGAGTGAGTGAGCCTTGATGCCATAGAGAAAAGACATTTGTTTTCCTCATTGTCTTTTCTGATTTTAGTAAGTGGCAAAAGGAGCATAGGAACACTCAGACATCTCTGCTAAGACAAGGAAGAGAAAGTTCAATAAAGAGTTTAAAGTTATGAATTTATGGGGGAGTGAGTTGTTTTGATAAGCCCGGAACTCAGACCCAAGGCTGGTAAGGGGTCGAGCTCAGGTCCTGAGTTCTGTGGATGAGCCCACACCAGGCCTGGAAGGGAAGGTAAATGTACTGGAGTCATTTGTTGAATAGCATTTGAACCAAACCATAAATGACTTTAATGTTTATTAAAACATGTTAGCTATTTCAGAATCATTGAGTCTATCAGATCCTGGGAGGAGTATAGACCAGAATTTTAGAAGTTTAAAAAGAGATTTTTATAAATTATGTAGTCTGGTGTCCTGAGAGGAAACAGAGGCCCAGTGACCTTCAGTTGGTAAATATTGGGACTAGACCCCAGCTCTGGTCCCCACGGGGCCTGGCCTCTGGATTCACTTCCTGCACTTATACATATGCTAGGAATGAATTCTGACATACCAAGTGTAACCTTGACATTAGCCTTGAGGAAAAAAGCTTCATTCTGTTCATGGAGATGATCATCCACCTGCCAAATTTTTTTAATGCTTTCTTTTTTTTCTCTTCTGGGAGGAGGATTTATGACTTCATCCTTTTTTTTTTTTTTTTTACTTCTTCAAATCTGAACCTCGTTCAAAATGATCCCGCCTCAGGGCTAGGAAAACGTTTTCTATTCTAATAAATAAAATACAGGTCTTCTCATGGTCTCAGCTTTCCAGACACAAAACTGATCTACTTTTGACAGCTCTGTGGAAGGACTTTTAATGTTTTTCAACTGCTTTGTGATAGACAGAAAGTAAGAGTAATTCGCAAAGAAATTAAACCATTTTCCAAAATCCAGGTTGGTTACAATCTTGTACCCAGAATCCTAAAAAATGTTTTCAATTTTCCATGCTGCTTATAATCATTTCTGAAGGTTAGTTCAGAAATTTGTTTTGGACCAATAAAGATTTTTGTACATCTGACATGAATTTAGGTTATGTTAGTGAAATTCAGTTCTTTTGTGTTTGGCCATAAGCCTGATTTGTTCTCCTGCTGGCTTTACATGGCTCTCACTGTCACCCCATCCATATTTTACGAACAAGCGTTGTCTCCCTCTTCCTTCATGACCCAACACTGTGGGAACCTGTCAGTGTCATGGTCTTGTTTTTGATTTTATGAATATCCATTTTCATCGTGATTGCTTGTGTTTGATATTTGGGATGAGATACAAATGAACAGATTATGACTTGATATTTCCCCCTGGCATCCCTGTTTGCGATTTATAATTTATACCTGGAAAAGATTTACTGACCGAACTGATAATCCTTCCCAACAAAAGATAAACACCTGTATAAGTCATCAGTGTAAGTCAGATGCACTTGAAAGGGACAAAGAATTCACCTGCAAGCGCTTTTGGCATCTTGCCCTTTCCCATGAATTCAAACTGCTGACAGAGAAAGCTGATGCTGCCGAAGCACTTTCAGCAGGAGAGCCCCTGAGGGAGGGACCAGCCCCACCTGCTACACTGTAAGGACCATCCTAGAGGCCTGCCCTTTGTGCTTTTATTAGAGGAGATCCGGTGAAAGCAAAGAAATTGTCCTAGTTGCTGTGGAGCTCAGCTCTTGGAACGCGCAGCTCGCCAGCCTCCCTTTTGTCCCAGTGGTCCTGTAGAAAGCTCACAGGTAAGCCCTGACCAGTTGCTCGTCCATCCTTGTCAAGGTGGGTGCCCGTGGGCTCTCAGTGTCATGCTGCATATTCCTGCTAGCTTTAAACTGATTTCTTGGGACCATGATCTGTCAGCCTGATGGGCTGAAAATGCATTAGGTAAAGGATCAAACCCACCCACCCCTGAAGCTTGCAGGAGTGTAACTGAGTCAGTGGGAGAGAGTGAGTTGGTACTAGCACTATTTTATATAATAGTGAGGTCATGAGTGATCGCAAATGTTTGGTCTGCTGGTTCTTGCTCCGATTTCTCAGCTTGCCTCTATACTGCACCCAATACAGACGGTGCACGTGCCCCATGAATTTCACTCGGTCTAGACTAGGACTTTTCAAGGAGCTCCTTGGGAATTTTTTGTTGTCGTTCTCCTCAGACATGAGCAGTGTTGGAATAGTCAAACACATGTAATATTAAATGCTGGCAGGTCGTTCTATAAAATCACCAATCCACTAATGCCATACCAAAAACAAAACAAATGTTTAACCTGCTCATATCCGTTCAACATAAATCCCCTTTTTATCCTGAGTACTCAGAATTTTAAAACTCTCTCCAAAAACTCTCAGTACGATAATATTCAAAAAGTAAACAGTGAAGGGGCCCGTGGTCAAAACCTCAGCAGAGAATTGTAATGCATCCCTAATAACGTTAGCAGTGAGTCTTTTAACGCTTCTTTTTCCTCTTCTGAGCTCCTTGGGCCCCGTCAGCATCACAAAAAAGAAGAGGGGGGCACTGAGCAGTTATTACTGTAGTCATTTGAGCCACATAAATCATGACTTGTGACAACTCAGGCTGTAAAGTCGTTTGGATGACTGTGACCAGCGACACTGCCCGAGTTAATCAAATAGTTGTCTAACATGTGTTTCTCTTGGTCTGGCCCTGGCTTCAGAACATATCTCATTCATTCCCAGGCTTTACAATCTTTACTTTTAAATGGAGAAACAGCAAGTACAGGATGTACCTAGAGTTAATGAGAGAACCTCCACTTGGGCTGTGATCTCCCTAAAAAGAGGGACCTTGTCGAAATCAGCCTGGTAAATATACCCAGAGTGCCCACTTCCGTGATCTGTTCCTGGCTGTCAGTCACTACCTCTTGTTTTATTTTCTTCTGGGTAGAATCAGCTTCCTGGCCAAACTCTTTTTCCTCCAGGAACAGTCGACTCAGGGGTCCCCTGTTCTTACAGATGCCATCTTTCTACTCTGTTCCTCCTATATGCAGACAGTCTTGGGACTTCCCGGGTGGTCCAGTGGTTAAGACTCCTTGCTTCCACTGCATGGGGCTCAGGTTCCATCCCTGGTCGTGGAACTAAGATCCTGCATGCTTGCGAGGCGCCGCCAAAAAAATATAAGCAGATAGCCTTGGGTTAGGTGCGTCAGAAAGGTCCCCATAGAAGCCTGCGGGTACCCCTGCCAGAGAGCGACCTTTTTTTTTTTTTTTTTTTTTTTTTGCGGTATGCGGGCCTCTCACTGTTGTGGCCTCTCCCGTTGCGGAGCACAGGCTCCGGACGCGCAGGCCCAGCGGCCGTGGTTCACGGGCCCAGCCGCTCCACGGCACGTGGGATCTTCCCGGACCAGGGCACGAACCCGTGTCTCCTGCATCGGCAGGCAGATTCTCAACCACTGCGCCACCAGGGAAGCCCCAGAGAGCGACCTTAAGATGGGAGTGAGAGCAGCAATCTACGCCCTTCCTGAAGGCAAGGGCTTCCCATTTCCCAGATTTCTTAGGGCTTAGTATGTGCTAATACTTGCTATCGTTGTTACTATAAAGGCGTAACAAAAACATTATAATAATGCTTGATAACTGTTTGCTAGAACATGAACGGCCAAATGAATGAAAAGGTGTGCATACCTGCTAGTGGATCATCTTTTTACATGATGATGCTGATGGGGTCGAGTGTTAAAGTCAGTGTGTGAGGAGTGGAAAAAAACATAGCTGTTTCCTTTATTCAGGGCTCTGACCTCTTATTTGAGATCGGTGGATGTGTAATGAACCACTAGTCTTTATGTACCCCAAAGATCAGAGGCCGGAGAAGGCGATAGAGCAGCTCATTGGAAAGTTGATCCCTCTCTGAAATGTCAGGGGTACTCAAGGTCGGGGTTAATGGCTTCAGAGTCGCATGCCATCGCTGTGATTAATGTACTATCAGTGGTGAGGATGGAGCCTATATAGCTGCACTTATTATGTTCCCATATATTTTCAGTAATTTTATATTCAAGTTCAAGGCAGGGATTAGGTGTTTTTAAAAACACGATTAGGAAATTCCCTGGCAGTCCGGTGGTTAGGACTCAGCACTTTCACTGCCAGGGTCCAGGTTCAATTCCCTGGTCGGGGAACTTAGATCCCACAAGCTGCATGGCACAGCCAAAAAAAAAAAAAAACAACAATAATAAAAAAAAAATTTTTTTAAGCCATGATTAAACACTTTGTATGTTTAACTCATCTTAGAGTATTTGTTTTTCTTGACTTTTTTTCTTTATATTGTAGACATTTGTGATTTCTAACTTACATTTGTTTCCTTTCCTAATATAAACTTTTACATGTTAGAAAAGCAGATAAACTTAAATTTTGTCAAAGCCTTAAAAACATCATTATAAATCATTCAGTTAAGTTCTGCTCAACCTATGCAAATTTATATCTTCACTATGATCAATAAATTGAAAAACAATCATTAATCTCAAATTTTATCAAAGAAACTCACAGTCATTGATGTGTGAAATTTAGTAAGAAATAGAAGGAAAAGATCCACAAAATTTGTAGAGCTCTGGGGATTAGATTGTTTCCTTGAAATAGTCTCATTGTTTTTCAAGGCAATATTGAAATCCATGATTTGTTTTTTTTAATATAGCAAATTTTCAGTGTCCTAAATGGGAGCATAAGAACAAGGGTTAGAGGTAAGAATAAAGAATCTTTATTTAACAAACTACATATTAAATATATATATAATATATATATATATATAGTGATTACAGTTTGTTGTGCTGCCTTCTATTTTAAAATTGTTACCCCCTATAAAATTGAAATAACTTATTTGTTTCTAGCAATGCTCTATTCTGATTTATTATAAATTCATGTTAACTGCCATCTTAGAGAAAATTGTAAAGATCAAACTAAGTCAAAGTTTCTAGCCTCACTGTGGTCAATTCTGGTAGCAACCTCTGGGCTTTAGATCAGAATAGATTCTGTCTCTTTCAAAAATCCTGAAGCCCTTTATTTGTCCTATCTGTCAAGTCACTTACATCTAAATTTGGAAACCCTAATTGCCATTGTTGGAGCCCTTAAAAATTCCCCCATGGGAGAGAATCCCAAACTGATGTAGCCAGAGATTGGAGCTAGCAACCTACATTCAGGTCAGTACCTTTACATATATACAGAGGAAGGCTTTTTAAAAGCAGTTTCTGGCAATGGAATTATGCCTTATTAATAGGCTGAATCTACTGATTCATTTTCTTCTTTTCCATGTTTAGTTGAACTTTGTCTTCTTTGGAATTTCTTCTGTTCACGTTGACTCCCTCCAAGTTTACCAAAGAGAAATAGCTCCTCAAATAGTTAGACTGTGTGTTTTTGAGGCAAGCAGGGAAAATAATAAGTTATTTCTCCATTGCATTCTTTTTACTTGTGTTCAATAATTTTTATGGAGTTAATTTAAATTTAGCAGGCTTTAGGTGAACTGGCTTCTAGAGGATTTACTGCATCTTATGTGAAAACCATCTGCATCTGACATTTTAGAATTACCTACCTATTTATGGAATTACACTGCATTCGGTTCTTGAAAGAGCAAGTCAATTTTCGGTGTAGATTTTTTTCTGTCATTTTCTTCCCCTTTGTCTATTTTTTTTGTGAAAGCTAGTTCCAAGATAAGAGTGGAAAGGATGGAAGGAGCTGGAGGGTTGAGAATAGGATGGAACAGTGGTTTGCTGAAGGAGATGGTCTGCATCATAAACTATTGATGGAAAAAAGAAACCTCAAAACCCAACCCAATAATTTACTTAATTTTTAAAATGTTCTTACATATTTTTAAATAAAAATAAAACTTTTACCTGAAACCTATCTTGTATATGATCACTAAATAAGTTGCCGATGCTATGAGACAGAATTCAGTCCAGGGTTTTTCACATCGTGTTAACAAAGGAAATAAAACAATGAACACATTATCTCATAGTGTTTTTGAAATTATATCCAGTTCTGTTCAAAAACAAAACAAAAACTTGAGTTCTATTTATTTATTATTTTTAAAAGATATATGGATTATCTGCACCTTTGCAGCCTGTTATATCCCACTGTAGTAACAATCTGTTACCCTTTTCGTGAGTAATTAATACAGACCGGGCACTGTGCTTCACTGCGTACGTATTGTCTCATTGAATAAGTACATCAGCCCCCAAGTCAGGCTACATCACTTTCTTACCATTGCTGCAAAAAGAGTAAACTTTCCCCCAGCCATCTTACTGGAAAACTAATTTGACTCAGTACTATAATATGTACATTCACTTTAAATTGGCTTTCAGGGAAGGATTTTTAAAGGCAACATTTGGGGTGACTGCTGCAGGATATATGACTTTCTTCTGATTGGTTAGTGATGAGGTAACAGGGTGGTGTTCCAGGAATCTTAATCATCAACTTTCTGATTCCAGCCAGTCTGGGGTCTCATTGTAGTTACTATTTACCCACCTGGGTGGGGGGTCATAGTTCCTACAGAACTCAAAGATGTCTATCAGATTGTCAGGTATAGCCCTTGAGGAGGAACTAGGGCTCTGTTTTGTCTCTGAGCTATTGTTCAAGCTATCTCGCTTAACTGCTTTTCCTTTGTTTCTGCATTCCATCACTTCTCTGATGAGTAACTGCGTGGAACTCAGGGAGACACTGCAGGGTAACAGAGATCAAGGAACCTTAGATTCCAGACTTGATCCTGGCATGCTCTAGAATGAATGGTGGGCAAGTCATTCATCTCGAAAATGAGTGTGTTGGACTAGATTTAATGTTGGCAAAGTATGACCCCCCAGGCCTGTCATCTGTTTTTTACGGTCTGAGAGCTAAGGATGATTTTTATAGATGACATTTGCCATCAATTTGAGAATAAGGCACACTTTTTTTGAACTCCAATTAAGTGAAATATTATCCCTCCAGATAGGAATTCCATTCTTCTCATTAATAAATAGCACTTAATTGTTACTATTAGATGCTGAATTTCATCGATAAAAAATTTTGTAGAAATTACATGGAATTTTATCTTGTTATGTAATTACCTTCTTAATATCCTTGGTCTTCCTCTTGGCCTGCAAAGCCTAAATTATTTACTATCTAAGCGCTTTACAGAAATGTTTTCTCACCCCTGGATTAGATGATCTCTAAGCTTCCTTAAAAAACTCAATTTCCATTTTTTTTTTTTTTTTTTTTTTGTGGTATGCGGGCCTCTCACTGTTGTGGCCTCTCCCGTTGCGGAGCACAGGCTCCGGACGCACCGGCTCAGCGGCCATGGTTCACGGGCCCAGCCGCTCCGCGGCATGTGGGATCTTCCCGGACCGGGGCACGAACCCGTGTCCCCTGCATCGGCAGGCGGATTCTCAACCACTGCGCCACCAGGGAAGCCCTCCATTTTTTTTTTTCCAACACATATCAGGAAAACCAGTCGTGGAATGCAGATGACTGGCACGGTGTGGTTTTGCCATTTATGAATGGAATAGTCAGATGGTCCCAAAGCAGAGCCCCGTTTCCCTGTAACAATTGTCCATCTTTACCCTGTAGATTTCGAAAGCATGAGGAGATCTATAAGCCTGATTTATAGGTTAAGCTACACTTCCTGGGTTAGAAAACCAACCCTGCCTTGGACAGATCATTAACCTCTCTGCCTCAGTTTTCCCCTCTGTACAATGGGGGATTTGTTGACGTTCACAACTTTCCCAAAGATGGCTGGGGATTGCACATTTCTGCAAAAACCTGAAAGCAGAAACCTTCTTTAGAGACCTCATTTTATTTTATTTTTTATTTTAATTTTTTTATACATTTAATTTTTTAAAATTAAAAAAAATTTTTTTTTTGGCCTCACCATGCAGCATGCGGAATCTTAGTTCCCTGAGCAGGGATCAAACCTGTGTCCCCTGCATTGGGAGCACGGAGTCTTAACCACTGGACCACCAGGGAAGCCCCCAGAAACTCTCTTTGACAGATTGTTTTCCCCTTAGGAAAACCTCTTATGTTATTCATATAATATACAGTCTAGCAAGTGAACAGTTAATCAGAAACTAATTTGATAATGGCCATCATGTAACTTTGATATTTCTAAAATAAAATTCCTAAGCATACTGAAAATACTGTATATCCAGTACACAAAAGGCAGAGTTCCCCATAGTACCCATCTGGAAGTGGGTGCCTCATTTCCCACCCACATGAGGAGGGTACAGGGACCCACAGGCCTCCCAGAGCCAAATGTTCCCCCTGGACCAGTTTGCATAAATGACTCAGATTGCCCTAAGGGAGCCACTGTTGGAATTTCATCTTTAACCTTCTGGAGACTCCAAATTAAAATGCAAATTTGTTACCCAGGAAGATAATTTTTAACACATTAATGTTTATTTGTTAGTACTTTAGCACAAATTAGGTTTTCTCAAATTAGCCAGCTGCCTGAGAGCAGTGCTTAAATAGAAGTGAATCAGCCTCCCAGAGGTGGGCTCCGGGTAAATTTGAGTAAAGGTCCATTCCCCATCACTGTCAGCACCCAGCATTTGCAAGAGTGCCTGTGTGTGGTCACACATGAACACACACACACACACACACACACACACACGTGCGCGCGTGCACGCGCCTTAAGAGTCCAGACTTTAGCGTAGCATTGTTCAATAGAAATACAGTGCAAGTCACACAGATGATTTTAAGGTTTTTAGTAGCCACATTAAAAAATGTAAAGTTTCAAAGGTGAAATTAAAATTAATGGTATTTTATTTAACTCAGTATATCCAAAATGTTGCTTCAATATGTAATCAATATAAAAATTATTGATAAGATAGTTCTCCTTTTTGAGTACTAAGTCTTTGAAATGTCCTGTGTATTCCACATTTACAGTTTGTCTCAATTCGGGCCACTCCCGTTTCAAGCGCTCAGGGCCCACTTGTGGCCACTAGTTACTCTGGACAGTGTAGACCTGGAAAGTGGGTCACAGACATGTGGTTGACCGAGGCAGCAACCTGGTGGGCTGGAGGAACAAATGGAAGTTAGGACCACCCATACTTCCCCACCACTCAATTATATCAGTGTCACGTTTTGCTAGAAGTCAGTCTTAACCCTGTGTAATTACATACAAACTTTTAGAAGAACCTGGTGCTGACTCCACCACTTAGCTGTGTGACCTCGGGCAAGATACTTAAAACCCTCCCTTTTTTCATTTGCATGTAAACACCATCAATGCTCAATGAATATTTGATGTATCATCACAATTGATATTATTAGTAGCTATTTTTACAAACTAAATTAGTTTAAATGTGAACTACAAAGGCAGTCAGGTGTGATCAATCTTTCTGTACTTCTCTAAAAAGGAGAAAAATGACCAAACATCTCTCTATATAATATCTTTTAAGAGTAGGTTTCACTAGTTCCTGAAATTGGGCATTACACCTCATGCAAATCATCTATACACCAAGAAATCCCGAAGATACTACCTTGCCTTAAGAACCATTTTGGTTTTGTTTTTAACCAAAAGTAGTTCTATTTAAATATTCCACAAAGAAACTTTTACAGAAGAGTATCCTAAAATACACCCTCATTATAGTAGTGGGTGAGCCAATGAAACAAAAGTTTTTCTTTCTCTTCTTTGTCCTCATTCATCTTCTTTTATTTAAAGTCAGCAGAAAGAACTAATTATGGCAAAGCGAAAGGAAAAGAATTCAGAGTTTTGCATGGCACATGTGAATTAATCTTCCCACAATGGTATATTTGAAAGGTCAAGTAAGGCACTCCTTCTCTGTACCCCATCTAATGAACCCTCACCGGCAACGGGGCAGAGGAAGGCATGTCTTGGGTGTGCAGTTTGGCTCTCTCCAAACTTGCTTACCAAGTCACTGTCATTCAAAACTACAGTGTAATGGTTTTCACCCAAAAGAGAATGATGGAAAATCATAACACGTGTCAGTGCTTGCTCTACCCGTTTCATCGGGGTTTTGTTTAGAATGAAAGATGTAGTGAAGATTTTAAGATGCAAATAAATGGTGATTAAATATGGGATGTACTTACACATTCATGCACCAAACGCTGCAAGGCTGTGAACCACACAGAGCAAAGAAATGTACTTAGCCATCAATTTAGAAGGTCATTTTCAATGTAGGCAGCAAAATGGCTGTGTGCATGAAAAACCACTACTGTATTTTGAGAGATCCTTCCTAAGAATCCTGAAATATTAATAACATGGTCTTAACGTAGTTGAAGACACAAGAGTGGGTTAAGGGTAGTGAGGGTTGCTGAGAATAGCACAGTGACAATTTTGTATTTTCTGCTTGCAGTTGTAAAAGCAAGAGGAAAAGAAAGTACAACCAGTGTGTTTAAAGAACAGCAGCCTTCAATTTCCCAAATAGATATAAAACTCTGTATTCTCCAAATGAATTCACAAATACTTACTCTTGGTAACATTAATATACTAGCTTCAAGGAGACAGCAAAGAAGTATAAAATTGAAAATTCATTTTTCCCTTAAATAAACATGTATATACACAACTAATTTTTGAACTTTAGGAAATTCAAGATATCCTTCAATTTGATTTTTGTGAACTAGGAATCCAGTTCTTTAACTGGAAGTAGTCTTATTGGAATAGAAGTGGAGGAAATAGCAATGCTTTTTTTTTCTTAACAAGTTTTTGAATGTGTTCTGTTTTCACATGGCAATGAATCAGTCATAGGCCAATTTTGTTGTCAATCTCCCACTCCCACTGTGAGTTTTTACATTTTGATGCCTGATGAAACGAAGGTGCACAAGGATTAGGCAGGAACGTGGAAAGTTTTCCTCCAACATCCAGATGTGAAAAAATAAAAGCAATTTATCCCTTATTGGCGGTCCCAGCCCCGAGCGACCAGGTTTACACAAGTTGCCTTTGGGGGCTGTGACTGACTGAGTGAGACACGAGACCCAGTGGGTTTGTGTCAAGTTCAAGGACTCATTGTGTTTGAAGTGGGAAGAATGAGTTTGACCCTCCATGCTTCTTCCTGCCAAAGCCACAGTTTTTGATTTTAATCGAAACCCTAGGGCCATCTTAAGCGTGACCAAGAAGCACCTTGCATGTTGAACCTTCTCTAATGATATGATGTGTATAAACTTGAGACACATAAATCTCAGTCATAGTCAGTGGAGCAACTTGTTTTTCTAAGATGCTCCGGTCCAGTGACAGACGAAAGCAAATAAGGGAGAGATTGATCTCCGAGCGCTTTTATTGTCGGTGCTCCACACGCCATAAAGTTTTGGCTCGTTAAAGGAAATTCCATAAACAACTTTAGTTAATAACGGTGAAGTAACTGCGTGCTTTTCTGGAGCTTCTGCTGAACTCCGTGTCCGCTTGCCATTACCAGAGCGTGATTAAGAAAATACCAACAGGATGTTCTGGACGGGGGAACTGACTTCAACTGGAAGCCGTACGGATGCTTGATGGATGAGTAACGAGGCGGAACGTGGCCATATCTCCTCAGAGAATCCCATAGTTCTGTGGATCTCTTTTTATCTACTGGTTTGAGTAAAATCTGCTCATTGCTGGCGCAGTTGGTCTCTTGCGGTGGTCACGCTGATGGAAAAGGCCCTTCTCCCAGCAGATATTTTTGATAGTTTAGAAATACCCAAAGTGTGTGATAAATGGAGAAAATTGAGAGTGAATCATACTGGAAAGACTGTGGGTAACTGTCACATTTTTATGGTACCTCTGGTCTTATAAAATAACTTTATTTTCAATGGCCTTGTCACTGTGAGTTTAATATGGATGGTGTCAGTCAATTTTTTTTTTTTTTTTTTTTTTTTTTTTTTTTTTTTTTTTTTTTTTTTTTTTGCGGTACACGGGCCTCTCACTGTTGTGGCCTCTCCCATTGCGGAGCACAGGCTCCGGACGCGCAGGCCCAGCGGCCATGGCTCACGGGCCCAGCCGCTCCGCGGCACGTGGGATCTTCCCGGACCAGGGCACGAACCCGTGTCTCCTGCATCGGCAGGCGGATTCTCAACCACTGCGCCACCAGGGAAGCCCCAGTCAATTTTTATTTGAGGTTGAGAAAGATTTGGGAGGTGATCTTGAAGGGCATAGGGGAGAAAAAAAAAGGAAGAGAAAGACGCTATTAATTATTATTTATTGTGAGATTTCCCAGAATTATTATTGAGTCTTTCCACGTTAGTCAAAGCAGTCCTCGGTGTCAGTGTGATGTTTGTAAAGATGAGGTCATGGAAAAGCGTGTCAGGTGCATCAGGAACTATATGGCTGGTTCTCTCCACCAGCCACTTGGACTGTGTGTGCAGAGGGAGGGCGGTGTTGGAGAAATGGAGGAAGGGGGAAACATGAGGGTTTTGTGAATTTGAAAATGAACGCAAAATATCTGCCAGTCTTTAAAAAAAAAGATCTGAACATATTATATTCCAGAATCTACTGTGGGTAGTTTTATATTATTTTCCCCTGAAATCATGATCCACGTCTTACCAACTCTTTTCTTTTATGCTTGGTGGCTTCTGTTGGTCTTTCACTTTGGTTCTCTCTGTAGCTGAGCGTAATTAGGAAATAATCACCTACCAATTTTTTGTTGGCGCTGGGACACACTTCCAACTATTTGGTTCAAAACCGTGCTGTCAGATTCCATAGCATGGGGCCAAGAGTACAGGCTTTGGGGGCCGAACACTTGCAGTCAAAGCTGGTCCCTGACATTTACCAGATGCATGGTCTGGTGCCGACAGTTTACCACTCAAAGCTGGTATTCCTCATTTCCAAGGTAAGACTAGTAACAGCGCCTGTGGAAAAGGGGACGCTGTAAGGATCAAGCAGCATCATGCATATAAGCATGTAGGCAGCGCTGGGTAAACTTTAGCTGTGCTTTTATTGACACAACCGGTTTTAAGAAATTTTTTTCCACAGGGCTTTGCCATCTGACCGTAATTAAATGGCTCTTAAAGAGTGACTGTTATCAACAAATGTTTTGGATTGTTTTACCTGCACCTCAAGCCAGATGCTCACTAGTGATTAGCAAAAATGTCTCCTTGCTTCTGAATCAAGGAGGTAACATTTCGCTTTGCTATGTTATCAGGGGTTTATGTTGATTTTTTTTTTCCGCTTTCCTTTAGCTTGCAAAATTGGATATTACAAGGCCCTGTCCACGGATGCCAGCTGTGCCAAGTGTCCACCACACAGCTATTCTGTCTGGGAAGGAGCCACTTCGTGCACCTGTGACCGAGGCTTTTTCAGAGCCGACAACGATGCTGCCTCCATGCCCTGCACCCGTAAGTTGTATGCTCATCTCCCGTCTCTTAAATGCCAACAGCTTTCATTTCCACCCAGCAGGGCACTGCTAGGTCTTCTCCCAGGATGACCACGCAGGGGGCAAATGAAATGAAACATGCATCTTTTCTCAGTCAGAGCAGGGGCAATCCTCAGGAAAAGAAAGGCTCTTTCTCACTGAGTTTGTCGCCTTCAAAATGCACAGCTGCCAACAGAAGACTTGGTGGAGCAGAGATTGAACATTCAGGGATTGTCTGACACAGTGTAATTAGAGCTGAGACTGGAATTTATAAACGGCTTTACCGTTTCATCTAGGACTCTTGGGGAAGCGTGACAGCTGCAAGGGAAACAGGTATAGGATGGGATCCCATGTGGGCAGGTGGTTTCAGTTCTGTGCACGGATGTCATAGCTTGCAATGTCATTACCCTTCTTCCTTCTTTCCTCATAGTTTTGTGTTCATAACATTTAGACCTGGATCCTAATCAATGCTTGTTTCATGATAGGCACTGAACACATGCTGGGTTAAGGAATGGATGGGGTTGGCACCTCGGTATGCAGGGGACTAGAGAACTCCTTTCTCACACTTTATAGGGACAGTGTTTCTGGGGGTTGACATTTCCTTTCGTGCAGACTCTGGGATTCATAGACCCTGCAATGGCTCTGACCTTGACCAGAGCAGGGAGTGGTGGGCGCGGGTATTCCACCCCTGTGTTCTCATTGACTGAGCCTGTGATTGGAGGGACAGAGCTGAGTGGCCAGGCACAGGAGCTTTCCGCAGGTTTTGGCTTTGTTTCCCAGCCCACCAGTTAGTACGCAAATGACCGTTTAGCCTTCTAAGTCTCAGTCTCCTCATCTGTAGAATGGACTAATAATAGTACCTCCCTCATGGCTGTTGCTACTCAGTACCCTCATGTTATTTACATACTATGTAAAATGCACAGAATCATGCTACTTGACAGATGTTAGCTTTTACTGTCATTAGGACTTTCATTATTTTGTTCCTTAACTACTGTACATTCCATCTTGGCTGGCCTGTAAACATCACTGCAAATAGCAGTATTTTTTTCTGGTTTGGTAGTCAGTTGGGTCAGCTGGGGGGCCATTGTCTAGCCCAGTCAAGGACCACCTTTAAAAGGAGTGAGCGGAGAAACTTCAGGGCCATCCCAAATTTGTACTGAAATTGCTGTACCCTCAGGAGTTCATTTCATAACCAGAGAGGATAATAATTATTGTCATAGTAACTACAACAACCATTTTATCATTATACCCCGGTAATGCATTAGGCACTTTTGATTAACTTTATCATAAGGCTCATATGATAACAATCTACGAGATAGACATTATCTTTATTTTAGAGATGAGGTCACTGCCAGCTCGGAGATGTCAGGGGTCGTGACCAGGACTCCACCCCAGCTTGGTGACGGTGCTGCACGACCAGAAGACTCACACAGCTTCTATTTATTGGGAGGCACTCTTGCCCTCTTCCTTAGCTCGTGCACAAACTTCCAGAGGGAAGGACTATATTAGAGCCAGGCTTAGTTGTAAACATAACTGGACAGAGATTTCCTCATCTTCTTTTTCTGTTCCTTCCATAGACTAAGTACTTTCTCTGGATGCCACGTATATTTGATATGCTCAAGTCCCAGCCTGTTTCTTTTTCAATCTAAATATTCTTCTCGTGTGTTCCATTGTGTGCAATTAGTTTAATAATAAACTCTCCTCCTCTGTCCACACCCCCTACCGACATTTCTCCAGTTGTGATTTTAGGGCACAAGAGCAAGCTCAAAGGGAAATATAGTGGGACGACGGTGTGATAATTGCCCTCAACTTGCATCATGCAGTCCAACACCTACTTTCCATATAGATAAGTCTTCTCTAGGCTGGGGCTTGATTGTGAACCTCATAAAATTCACCTCTGATAGCAAGACAACCTGGCTTTTTCTCCCAGGTATTTTTAGTCTTATGATTCTGATCTGTTATCTAGCATTCTAGGGGGCCATGGGCCAATCAATCACTTAATTCCTGCAGCTTGCTATGTGGGAGTTTAGGGAGACCCCAAAGGTTGCCACATGCCTGAGTTACTACTGTGTTTACCATGTGTGTAAAAGTGGTTTCTGAACCCTTGGAGTTGTATGTTTCTGTAGGAGTAAATTATTAGCTTTACCTTGACTATGCAAATGAGAGAAAGAAAATATTGATTTTAGCCTATGGGTAGACCTGAAAGTTTTAACATGAAAGTAACTTTTGCATTTTTCAGAGATTGTTTTCAACAACGTAAGAGAGGTGGCTTTTTGTGTCATTGATAAGAGACCCATGAAAATACCAAAGCAATATATGATCCATATGATCCACTTTCCTAACAAGATCATTGCATTTATTGTATCTCTCCGACTCTGAGTTAAGAGGAAACACAGTGCTGCTGTTAATACCACACACTTGAGAGGCTATTTAATCTCTCCAAGCCTCAGTTTACTGATCTATAAAATTGGATTCTCACTATCTACCTGTGGGTGGTTTTAAGAATTAAACAAGCAGGGACTTCCCTGGTGGTCCAGTGGTTAAGACTCCATGCTCCCAGTGCAGGAGGTCTGGGTTCGATCCCAGGTCAGGGAGCTAGATCCTGCATGCTGCAACTAAAAGAGCCCACATGCCTCAACTAAAGATCCCGCATGTGGCAATGAAGATCCTGTGGGCTGCAACTAAGACCCGGAGCAGCCAAATAAATAAATAAATATTAAAAAAAAAAAAAAGAATTAAACAAGAAGATATTTGCAAAGATCTGGCACATGGCAGGGATCTAACAAATGTTTGTTTTCTTTTATCCCCAGCTGGTCACTTCCTTCCCCAAATGACCTCCACAGCAGACAGCCAGTGCATCTCACTGCTCCTCTAAAGGATTGTCTCACTTGACTACATGATTAAATTACAAATGGCTGTACTGTACTCCAGAAGCTCTGGGGGGTAGGACTGAGGCATCAG
This sequence comes from Kogia breviceps, assembly GCF_026419965.1. Taxonomy (NCBI): domain Eukaryota; kingdom Metazoa; phylum Chordata; class Mammalia; order Artiodactyla; family Physeteridae; genus Kogia; species Kogia breviceps. The sequence continues at coordinate 185,569,067 of NC_081311.1, read as the reverse complement.
TATTTCCAAAAGTTGCCCCCATAATTCTACTGTACAGACAAGGTTGAGACCACTTCTCTACAAAGTTGAATTTTTAAGTTTTATTTTTTAATTTAATAAATATTAACTACACAAGACTCTTTAAGACCTCTTTGAGATAGGGGTAATTTGAGAGGTGACCATATTTTGCTAACAGATAGACTAGTAAATTAAACAGCAGAATTAGAACCTATTCTAGCCTACGGCTCTCCTTCTAGATTTCTTCCATCCTGGTGAATACAGTGGACCTGCACTGTCCAGGACGGTAGCCACGAGGCACACGTGACTGTTTTAATGGCCACATTTCAGGGCTCAGGAGCCACCTATGGCTAGTGGTGACCATACTGAACAGCACTGCTATAGAATATTTCTATGATCACAGAAAGTTCCATTGGACAGTGCGGTGGTAGATTTTTCAATAGAGAAGATAGTGGGAGTTTCTCAGAGAACCCCTTGATCAAATAACCCACAAAATGAAGGCCTTCCTCCTCACCCCACCCCCAGCTTTATCAGCTTCTCCTGACAAGATGTGGGGATGGAAAAGAACATAAACATCAGGGATCCTTTCAAAGTGATTCCAGCCTCTAATCAGTTCTTCCCAGTTGGTTAAGCCAGGTGACAAACCCAATTCCCTTGTGCTGACAGCCATGATAATCAGGGACTTCTTTGTTCATTATGCTGTCTTTAACCCCAACATTCTTATGCAGCCCTGAGTTTAGTGATCGCTCACTGTGACGGCACACTAATGAAGAAATAAAACACACTCTCTGAGACTCATTCTTCTAGCCAAAGAGAGACTCTGCTCCACTGGCTTGTAAAATCAGGTTTTTGTTCACTTGGAGAACGATTAGACCAGGAATACAAGCAGCATTGGCTAATTTAGAAGGAAACTCCTAAGAAGTTCTTCACACCATCAGCATTGCTGGAGAACTTCAGAGAATTTAATGGAGAATAAACTTTATCTCTAGGAGGACTTTGGATGGAGCTTCTGGTTAGGTTAGGTTAGCATAAATGAGTAGGATAGGCAGTTATCAATGGAGGCATCGTGTGAACATTTTCAAGAAAATAATCTGTACCTGTTGGAATAGAGAGTAAGAACAATGCTTCTTAAACATGAATATGCGTAGAATCACGTGAAAGACACCTAGGGATTGGTAGGAGATGTCAGGCTTGACCTTCTGCATTTTTAACAAGTCCCCAGATGCTGCTGACAGTGCTGGTCTGTGGACCATCTTTAGCCAGTAGGAAGTTAGAGCCTCCCTGATGGATCTCATGTGATGGGAGACCCTCTCCTCTGTCCTTGTCACTTTCAGGCCATTTCTTCAGCTCATTGGTGACTCTAGAGAGATATTTCAAGGGTTCTGAACATTCTCCCTTAATGAAAATCGAGTACTTCATTTGTCTCACAGATGAAGAAAATCCAGCCTGGTTTGGAGGTGCATAATCAAACACAGACACTGTGGAGACTCTACTATGTTACTAGGTTACAGCCAAAGAGTGGAAATGTCCGTCTTCTCTTTAGGCACAGACATCAGTCAAGAAAGTCAACAGGGTTTTTGGAGACGTTGCCAGCAAGGCAGACACACAGGCCTCCATACATACGAGGATGCCATCTAAGCTGCTGAAGGGATTTTGATTTCATGAACCATTTCTTAGAAGAAATTTCAGTGTGATTTTAAAAAAATTGGAGTATAGTTGACTTATAGTGTTTTAGGTGTACGGCAAAGTGATTCAGTTATATATGTGTGTGTGCGTGTGTGTATTCCTTTTCAGATTATTTTCCGTTAGAGGTTATTACAAGATACTGAATATAGTTTCCTGTACTATACAGTAGGGCCCTGTTGTTTATCTATTTTATGTATAGTAGTGTGTATCTGTTAATCCCAAATTCCCAGTTTATCCCTCTCCCCTCTGCCCTTTGGTAAACATAAGTTTGTTTTCTATGTCTGTGAGTCTATTTCTGTGTTGTAAATAAGTTCATTTGTATCATTTTTTAAAGATTCCACATATAAGTGATATTACATGATGTTTGTCTTTCTCTGACTTACTTCACTTAGTATGATGATCTCTAGGTCCATCCATGTTGCTACAAATAGCATTTCATTCTTTTTTATGGCTGAGTAATATTCCATTGAATATATATACCACATCTTCTTTATCCATTCATCTATGGATGGACATTTATGTTGCTTCCATATCTTGGCTATTGTAAATGGTGCTGCTGTGAACATGGGGAACACATATCTTTATGACTTACAGATTTCGTCCTTTCTGGATATATGCCCAGGAGTGGGATTGCTGGATTAAACAGGAACTCTATTTTTAGTTTTTTAAGGAGCCCCCCATACTGTTCTCCATAGTGGCTTCACCGATTTACATTCCCCCCAACAGTGTAGGAGGGTTTCTTTTTCGCCACAACCTCTCCAGCATTTATTATTTGTAGACATTTTAATGATGGCCATTCTGACCAGTCAGTGTGATTTTTTTTTTTTTTTTTTTTTTTTTTTAATTAATGAAATCAATGTCCTTTAACTCTGATGATCACCAACCCCTCCCCTCCAGATCTCTTTCCCCTTCCCTTTACCTTTCCTTGTAGTGGGGAATGTAGTCTGCCATCAGCAGTGCTGGGAGACCAGTGCAGGAACACCTTGATGACAGTCATTCAGTTGCTCGGTCAGTGATTCTAGAGGGTGTTCTTTCCCCCCTTTGGAAGACCGAACCAGTATTACATTTAAGGTAACTTTCCAATCCTTCATTGTGTTTCAAAATATACTGGAAAAAATGCCTTGTGAAAACTCAGATTGGCTTTGTATATCTGGAAAGAAATAACCGATTTGTTATTTTGCCTCTCTTACTTTTGAGCACCATTACGGGAGTAGTTTTCCATACTTTTCAATTGGAAATCTGTCCTTGTGCTGTTGGGTCCTCTTTGTTTAACTTGTTTGATGAAACTTATTAGAACCTCATGATTGGGGGCACTCTGTAAATAAGAGATTATTATTTTAGATTGCCAACTTGAAGGGCCTTCACGAATCTGACTGTAAGTAAACGGCCTTAAATAATTCAGCCAGCTATGCCAAACAAACAAAGAATGATTGATTGATACTTAGATGTGGCCTAAAATATTCCAAAATTGCAGCTTTTAAGATAATTTGTACTGGAGGAGCTCAGTGCTAATGAGGGCAAATTTACCAAAATCCATGATGAAAGGTCCTGATTTGAGAGAGCTTTCTGCAGGTTTAGGTTATCAAGAAATTGAAACAGCCTAGCTCCAAACAGCAAAGCATCACTTACTTTGTCTTTACATTGGCCTTTTCTAATTGAATTTATCGCACCACTGTATTTCCTCTAGAAAATGTATTGTTTTCAAATTACCATTTCAGTTCTATTACTCAAAGCCCTCACTTCTAATGCTTTCTGACAGTTATCAACATAATGAACCATAATGAAATGATGAGCAATCTTCAGTGGAAACCCAACGTGGATCCCAGTGGTGCTGTTTGACTGCATTGTTAACATTTGAATGCAAATTAAAATAACGTCTCCTTACTTGTTTCCAAGGTCAGGCAAAGGGAGAGACTTTTTTTTTCTTTTTTTCAAGTGCTTTAATTTTGGAAATCTCGTGTCCATTTTCCAACAAGCCGTTGGAGGTTCCACTGATGTTCATCTGTACCCCAAAGATTTACTTGCTTAATAGTCCAGCTAAGGGATTTTGGAAAGGACATCTAACAGGAGGCTTTGATGTTATAAACCATAGGATAAAAGGTAGCCTTCGATTTCAAGTAAACTACATTTCTTCCCCACCCAAAAGCATATTTCTTTTTGCTTTGGAACTGCAAGTAGCTAATAATATAATGATGGAAGGAAGGACATTCTGTGGAGTTGATCAATGAGAGTGCAGTTGGCTCTGGTGACAGACGAGAATAAAGGCCAAAGATTCCTAAAGTTTTGTTCATGAAAGTGTTGCAGAAGATCCGTTGGTTGATCCCTAACCACTTCACATTTTATTGTCTATGTTATCAATCCTTTTTTGAGAACATATTTTTATGAAAATTCTTGAATCTAAGGTTTGGTTATATATTTCATGTGATTTATAAAATTTGCAATATTAGAGTGTAGTTTCATACTGCATTCCATAGGACAAAAACTCAATTAAGACTCCCAACTCCCCCTTTTCCAGCTCATGTGAAGTAGTTTTTAAGGCAGAACATATGGCCCCACTGCCTGTTAAGCCAGTTGATAGGCCACCAGTGTGCCTGTCCTCTGGACCATAAAAACTGATAAAAACAACCAAAGACATTTTCATGATTCAGATGCAGGCTTCCACCCGTTCCATTTTTAGCCTGCATCTTTAGTTAGATCTCTAGTTCAAGGTCTGACATCAGTTAGTGAGCAAACCACATCCTTGTTTCTTCCTTTTAAGTTACCTTTCAGCCATTTGGACTGTGAATAGAAACAATTACCTCTAAAGAACCCATGTGCATGATTCTTGTCTAAAGACAATTAAGGATATAAGGGGAAAAAAGCATCTAGTGTGCTTAATGGAAAGCACTAGACAGACCCCAGGCTGGTCACTTGCCCTTTGGTAAAATTGTAAAAGTTCTAAGGTATTCAATAAAGATCAGATATCAGCTCATTGAGTTATTTTTCAAAAATGCTATTTTAGCCTCCCCATTATCCTCCAGCCTTCTTCTAGCTTTATATAGATAAACAGTCCAATGTGGACATTTTATCGGGATTAATAGTCCAATGTGGATTCAGCCAAAAAATGCATATGTTTGAGGAACACGAATGTGTGCCCAAGTGAAAGACTTGACTCTTCTGCCAGTGTCATTTAGCCAGGTTATTACAATTTTTCCACCACCATGAATAATTAAGAATGGCTTGTTATCACCCGAGCCCAGTCATTTCTGGATAGCACTTTTGACACTACTCATGGAAGTCCTACAGTGGCTGTGCACAGCATGCTTCTGTGAAACAAGGTCAATTAGACACTTTCCTGAGATCCCCTGGGGTGAGAAATGGATGCCTTTCTCTGCTATCAGCATTTTGATTTTCCTGTCATAGCTGACTCTTGCTCTACATGCCATCTACAGCTCGGCAGAAGATGGACTGAGGGGAGAGGCTATTGCCTAGATAGAATTGCGCCCCCACCCTCCCGTGACCTTCCACCCAGGAAAGCATCTTTAACAAAAACTCCTACTCTGGAGTGGAATGTAGGAACCAGGCAGAGAGGACATCTCAGCTAAGACAAGAGCACCATCCAGGAGGTAATGCCAGCAAACTCCAGCCTGAAGGGCAGGACAGTCAGGAGAAATGTGAGAACACTCCAGCTGGGTCCACAAAGAATTCGTAGATATGCTTCATTTTTCCTTTGAATTGTCCGTATCTCTAGGAAGGGTGTCGGTCGTTTTAGCCTTTGAATCAGGCTTTCTGATTCTATCTTCCCACATATCGGCTGTGTGAATTTGGGTGAGTTGCTTCACTTTTCATATCTTAGTTTTTCCGTCATCAGATTGCTTGGGGTAACAAATACTTTTCTGCCAGATTTTATTATGGGGATTAAATGAGATAAAGGATGAAAAAGGACTTTGCAAGAGATGAATTCACAGGCTAGCTAATTCTAAAGCAAAATACTTAAAAATTTCTTTAAAAAATTACTTCTCGTGGTCTTTCATATTGTAACTTCTTCATGGATAACTGAGAGTTAACTGTATAAAGCACGTCAGCCATAAACTAGTCATCTTAAAATAAAGAAACTCCAACTGCAATTAACCTAGTAAAGAAAAGACAGATGGTTCCTGGGTGTAGAATAGGAAAAATTAGATATACCGAAAAAATAGGTGGTAGCAAAATTTCAGCAAGGAGTTACCTCTACAGGAAACCAAGAATTTTTCGTGACAGTAATAAGTGATTGATGTGTTGGAATGGTTCTGTTTTTTAATAATGGGCAGTTCTGCTTTGACTCTATTCATTATTAAACACATAGACTGCCAATATAAAAGGTTATGCACTGTGCATACATCTTGGAAGAGGTGTCGCAGCAGCAGTCTTCGTGTAAACTCACCCACGGCAGCAAAGTCTGAGAGAAGGCAATTAGTAGCGACACATATATAACTGTCAGGGGGGATGCATGGGCTTTGTTTCAGAGTCAAAACTTACACACCGCAACTGTTTATTCTGCCTTATAACCTGTCTTTCAGCTGGAGAGAGATTAACAAAGGCTTATCTGAAGGTTTAGAGGGTTTTACAGCTAAGGCACTGAAGTATTATTGACAGTCCAAAAGTTGTACGTGATTAATGAAGCCTTACGAAATGGAACTCAAGACCCGAGGTGCCTCTTCCTCGGAAGCTCTGTCTTGTCCTGGTTACCTCGGCATTTTAGTAGCATGACAGTAGCGCTTCAAGAAATTGATCATTTAAGAATTATGTTTCTGCCCATATGCTCCGGGGGAATGTTTCTTCCATATCCAGAATTAATTTCGTGGCACAGGTGTTGAATTTTAAAATGGTGATTAAAAATCAGCTAAGTATTAAAAGTGTGTGATAGCTTTGGAAGCTGCTTTATACTTGAGCCTGGCTACTTTGGTTTCCTAGCAGCTATCTCCTAGCCCTGGTTGCAGACTTTTTTTTTTAAAGCTTTTAGCATGTAATTGACGTTTTCTTCCTCCCCCATCACCTTTGCCTTTTGCGATGTGATATACCCAAGTGTTGTGGCTGTGATGCTTCTGAGGAGGGAGCTGGACTGGGCTTAATGAATCATCATTCATTCACTTGTTCAGCAGATATTTCATAAACATCTACTACACCTTTGGCATTTTTCTAAGGGCTGGAAGATGCTCATAAACCAGAAAAAAGATTCCTGTTCTCATAGAGCTTCTGTTTTAATGGGAAGAATAAACAAGATAATGTAAAATTCTCACAAGAAAGAAAAAAAAAAGATCATGAGACTGGGTTAAAATAGAGGAAAGGGAAGAATTTCACTTTGCAGAGAGTGGTCAGGTGGAGATTTGAGCTGACACCCCCCCAGGGGGCGGGGGAGGCGGGGAGGAGGCTGCTATTGAAGAAGCCAGGGGACAGAATTCCAGGCACAACTACCAAGTCTAAAGGATTTGAGTTGCATGTTTAAAGTTTTACTAACAATGTGAGTTTTAAACTTGACTTATTTTTACCCTTTGGTCCTGTAGTCTGCTGGCACTTTAATTCCAGTTGTTGTAAGTAACAGAAATTTCAGGTTTATGTGGCACATTTCCCCTTGTGTCCATATAGATTTAAACCCTTTGGCAGAAATGCATTTCTCAAAGCGGGTTTCCATCTTTTGCTGAAGTTTCAGTTACTTGCTCTAAGAATAAAGAAGTGAATTTTACCTGACTTGCGACTTTGGAATGGGGTACATAAGGTGCAATTATCTTGACCTAGACTTTCCATGGGGTGGTTTATAACAAACTCCAAGTTCACAATGGAGGTATTTTTGACTTTGGATTTACTGTTGGCTGATCCTTTTTGAACCATTTTATTAAGGCTCCTACAGATTTCAAGTGTATGTGTAAAACATCAGGTTGTCCTAAATGGGCTACTTTAAATCCTGGCATAAGCCATCAAGTATGTTTTCTGAATTACTCAGGAATTACACTTTAGTCTAATACATGGGAGGGAAGAATTATTATTTGTGGAATTACTGGAATTTTCTTTGATGCTTGGAATATTGCCCTTCTTAAATGTCACATTCATTTAATTTCTCTAGATAGTGTGTGGTTCATTTCGGAAAGCTTGTCTTTTCCCAGAGGAAAGCACATGATAGGTTAAGGAAGATCAAGATTTCTTTTATGATGTAACATGATATGATGCGATAGTCCTTTGCTTCTGCTGTAATTTGGCTACAGTTTCTTGGGGACTTCATACTGTCAAACTCCTGTCAAATGAATGCAAGTTGACATCCCACTAGAAAATAATAATTACCCATTGTAGCACCTTCCACCAGTACCTGCTGTGCGATACAGAAAGTCTTTCACACCAGTGAAGCAAATGGATGTTCATTAAATTTATCCACAGTGGCAAGAAATACAGAGGCCATTTCGGTCAGAGCAATGAGAAACCCAAAAAATAGGCCATAATATTTTCTGTATTTTATTCCTTCCTTAATCAAAGAAAGTAGGTGTAACTTGGACTTCAGAAGCCAGCGTTGTTACCTGACCTGTATAAGTGTGTAAATCAGGGGTGTGATCTCCCTAGATTAGTTCAGAGTATGCTTGAAGTCGCTAGAATTATGTGCAAAATTATGAGTGATCATCTTTCTGGGAAGAGAGTGCTTCGCTCCTATCAATGTCCCTGTAGCAGAGCTTGGGAAACTATGGCCTGAGGGTCAAATTCAGCTGCCCTTGTTTTTGCAAATAAAATTTTCTTGGGACACAGTCATATGCATTTGTTTAGGTATTGTCTGTGATTGCTTTCGAGGTACCATGCAGAGTTGAACAGTTGCTAGAGAGACCATATAGCCCATAAAGGCTAAAATATTGACTATCTGACCCTTTACAGAGGTTTGTTGAATGTTGTTCTAAAGGGTTAGTAAGTTAAGGGTTATTGCCTTTGACTTCTTGTTCTAGTAGTTAGGCTATTACCCATACCACTAAATTATGTTAAAAATGTGAAAGGCATTCTAAACATGAGAACTTCAAAATAGTTTAGCGCGCTAACCCCATTCTTTGATGCAAGAAGAGAGAACCTTAGGCTTATATGAGAATATCAAGCAGGTTTTACAAATAAAACCAAAAATGTAAAGGAAGGATATTTATTATCCCCTTAAATATACTTCAGTATTTGATTGATTTGTATTTTAAAATGTCTTAATTTTGCTCATAAAAGTAAAATTAAAAGAAAAACCATACTTCTATAAAAGTTAATAAGGAAAAGGCCCATGAAACCGTTAAAATTAACTGTCTTCAGAGATAAAGTTTTCCGTAGCTTCATGCCTGAAGAAATCATTCCCTGAAGTCAAGATGGAGGAAGAAAAGTCATAATAACCCATCCCAAATTAACAAAACTTCAATTGATAGAGCCCACATTTTAAATTTCCAGCCATACTGGCTGGTTGTGGAGCTATAAAAACAAGAGTGGAAAGAGTACTTGCCCTTCCATCCTCCTGATGCTCACATGGTCCATATTTAACTTCCTTTAGTCTCTTCTTTCCCCCTTTGATTTCCTGCTCCTTCCTGCAACTATCCAGGAAAGTTATCAAAATGAATCAGAATATTTCTTTTTCCTCCCTCCTCTTTGTTGAGTGATTGAATGACTCCACAGTCCTTCCTAACAGAAGAAACCACCTCTATATGATACATAGCCCTCCCTACTTGTTCCAAAGTGTTTTTAAAATGTAGAAAAGAGGAACTTGAATTAAACTAGCTACACTGAGATACTCCTTTACAGGGCTTAATGGTAATGAATCAGTATGTGAAAAGCTGGCTAGTACAGCCTTATCTCAGAGAAGCTTGTATTAATTCACAGGCTTAAAATAACATTGTAGGTAGATGGGCAGAAGATGCATTAGAGGACCTTGTTAGTTTTCCATCCAGTCATTCATGACTCCTCAAAAGTTTATTGAGCTTGCTCTGAACTAGGAATCATAGGAGATACTGGGAAATGAGGAAGACATCAATTCTTCTCTTGAGGAGCACACAGACTGTGATAGAAATAGATATGTACTGGGTGTCTGATTAGCAAAACCCCTTTACATGTTCTGAACAGAATAGGAAATAGAAATAATGCCCTGAAATATGGAATAATCTCATAAGCAGTATTACTGCCAGTCCTACATTGAGGCTAGTAGTGGGCGGTTTGGGAAGACATAAAACCCTATAATTCACAATGACCTGCAGCTGCCTGATGTTGGTGTATGCTTGGTACATATGATGTCAATATGGAGACTAGAAAATTAAATGGTACGATTATCCCTATTAGTTACAAATCTCATATTTGAAATTGAAGACATTTAGAGGTGGGCATATTTCTGATGAGAAAGGCAAGCATTTGTCAGAAATTTAATTGTTCCTAAGTATCTAGATACGATGCTATTACCAAACCAAGCTTGGGCCTGCTCACCTGACCTGCGGCAAAACCAATCTACTCACACAAGGTTGTGGTGAAGGAAAGTACAGCATTTATTGCCAGGCCCCAAGTGAGGAGAATGGACAGCTAATGCTCAAAAGACTGGAACTCTCTGATGACTTTCAGGGAAGGGTTTCTAAAGATAGTGTGAGGGAGAGAGTCTCAAGGTATGTGATCAGCTGGTGCTCAATTCTCTGATTGGTTGATGGTGAGGTAACAGGGTGATGTTTCGGGAATCTCAGTCATCGACCTTTTGATTCCAACTGGTCTGGGGTCTAGAGCTTGTGTCAGCATGCAATTAACTTCTTTTACCTCATGGGGGTTTTAGTATCTGCAGAGCAAGTCATGGTTATGGTTCAGGATATTATCTGCAGCCCTTGAGGAGGAATTAAAGGTCCTTGACTTTGTTTTATGGCTAAACTATTATTATTTTGTCTTGCTTGACTGTTTTCTTTTGTTTCCACATATTCTCACTTCTCTGATTAAATTTGCTCTTTGGAACTCGGGGAAGGCCTAGGAAGCTAAAGCTTTTCCACAAACAAGAGAGAGGGGCCATGGGGATCTGTCCCCAGGAAGGCCCTACAGGGTCCTGCTGGGTTTCAATACTTAAAAAAAAGAAGACAAGATAATCTAAGAGTTAAGTTTTTTTCCTTCTGGATGCCTTGTGTTTTTTGAAAAAACTCAGTGTTACTCATGTTGCCTGTATTATTCTCTTTAGTCCTCTCTACAGGTGATTATTTTAAGATGCTGCTGTTAAGTAAGACCATTGGGCCCAGATTGACTTGGCTGTATAAAAGGCCAAGCTTTTTTCTTCATTTTCTTGAGAAGAGGATACTTTCTTTTCTGAGGAAGAGATGGCCTTTCCCTACACATGGAAACACATGTGATGTGCTTACCATCTTTTAATTGGCAACATTTTTTTTAAAAGAAAAAACTCAAATACAATACAACCACCATTGTGATTTTAATTTATAAAGTGTGCTTTCCCAGGCCAAATAATATGCAGGCCAAAATAATAATCATACTGGGTGCACATTTGTATTATTCCTTCCCCCACCTCAATTCTCTGGTTATAGTCCAATTTGTAAGCTGCTGCTATATGCCCTGTGTAACCATCACTCCTTATGGCAACAAAACATAAAACATATGCAGTACAATTCACCAAACCATTCATGGAGGCAGCATTGAACTTGAACTTGGTTAGTTCTCTGTCTCCCTTGAGCATTTGCTCCAGGGTAGATTCTTTAAGAATCACTGACCCAAGGAAGAAGGCTCTTCCACACTGCATCTTGTTTTCAAAAGCCAGCCCTCCATTTTGCAACCCTGCAGCATCTTTGTATTTTTTTTTCACGTGGCAGCGTCATATCTCTGAATCCTGCCTGTGACCGTTTAGTTTTCTGCTCCATTTCTTCTCTGTTTAGACACTGCCATGCCCCGTCCTACATACTAATTACTGACTTTTTGCTTCTGTGCTTGATTCATTGTGTCACATTTTCCCATGTGAAAGTGGACTAGGAACCTTGGCAAGGAGGTTAATGGATTTAAGAGTCACTCTTATTTAACCCTGAAAGTCACAGCAAAATAAGAACCAGTGGCTTTGACCCATTTTATGAACCAAGCTGTGGTCAACTTCAGCGGCAGACGAGCAATCAATTTCACTGTGATGGAAAGAGACATCTACAGAATTTGAACAGGATTGAAGATACACCTTCCCTTTTCCTATCTTTACCTCTCAAACTTTGGCTGAAGCCACTGATCTTGTTGTTATTTTACCTTTAATGGGGAAATAACCCCAGAGTGTGGGAGTTAGTACTTTGGGATTTCAGTTGGACTCTCACTGAGTAGGTTGCATGAACTTTCAGTATTGTCAGCTCTGCTTTCTGGCTCTCAACTTCCTCATCTATAAAATAAGACTATTTAGCCAAATGATCTTTAACATCTTATCTGGCTCTAGGAGTCTGTGATTTCAAATAGCTCTAATGATTTATTCCAAAAAACATTTACTTAATCCTATTGTTTTCCATCACTCTACTAAGGACCATAGATATAAATTTGGAATCTAAATGAGAAGGAAATTTGTGCTTTCTTTCTGAGGACTTCTGTGGGGGAAATCTTGCCTTTAACACAAATTTTACAGCACTGTCTTTCCTTTAAGGTTCTCAGGATGGGGACCAAGTCTTAACACTAAGAGAGAGAGGTTGTCTGTAATTAGTCTCCCAGGGAGATTGGGAGGTCCTGCTTACCTTGTTAAAATAAAGGCTTCAGTTAAGTTGTATAAAGAGAAAAGGAGAGTGAATTACCCTTATTCAATATTATTACCAAAATCCTTTAGCCATTCATCACTGTGAACTAAGTAATAAATACTGAATATGACTCCTTATTCGTAAAAGTTACCTCTTCCAATTCTCTGGCAATGGCTAGTCTGGAACAGTATATTCCATTATGGTTGACTAGGTAAAGCTTCTCCTGACCTCATGCAGGCTTCCGGTTAACCTCCTTTTTCTGGGGAACATTGACACATTTCCCTGAAAGCAGTCATTACAAATATATTAGAAGTAGAATAGAAAGAGTAAGCAAGAAGCCTCAGATTGTCATTGAAACTTGCTTTGGCTCTTTTCTTGGAACGCCAAAATGGGAAAGAGGAAAGAAAAGAGAGAACCTTCCAATTGTTGCAGTGAGTCAATATTTTTTTCTTAGAGTGCAGCAGGTATCTTTTAGACCTTTGGAATCAGCTCAGACTAGAAAAATTCCCCCTTTTCTGTTTCACCCTGATTCTTCTCCCTGAAGACAGTTTGTGTCACATCTTGGCCTAGAGACTAATCTACAGCAAGAATCGAGATGGTTCATCATGAGTCTGTGGTCTTATTTATTGTTACTATTTTTAAACCAACCATTTATGTTGTTTGCAATCAGTTCTGTTTCAAAACAGCCACTGCCACCAGACATATTTTGGAAACCTTTGACGTCAGTGGAAATGTGTATCGTAAGAAGAGCCTGGTGCAGTCCTGGTCAGTTGAAGGACAGGACATGGGGTCTTGGGAATCTTTGCACAATCCCTGCCCTGGAGTTGAGATTTCTCAACAACTGTACCTTCGACATCTCTGCAACCAGGTTAAACCAGTTCCTACTTAATTACCGATAAATAGTTTAACTCTGAACTGCCATGTCAGACTGAAGAGACGTATCTATACAGTGCAGTTAATTTTATTCCATAATGGTGATGTACTGTACTTAGGAATCATCATTTATCTTCAGAAGTGGTATATAACTATTAATTTACCAGAGTCCCACAACAGCCCTGGGAATTAGAAACACATTTGTATACCCATCTTTCAGATGACTAGATTAAGACTAGATAAGTTATGAGAAAAAAAGCCTGGCCACTTCAGAGGGAAAGTCAGGCTTGGAGCCCATTTGATATAGAGTTGTTTCAAGTCTCAGAGTGGCAGTCAATGCTACATTTGTTTGTTCAGGAAGGAGAATGACACTCACACATACAGCCTTCAATCATATTGCTCTTTAATTTTTTTGGCTGCACGGCTTGTGAGATCTTAATTCCCCGACCAGGGAGCACACGTGTGCTCCCTGCAGAGGAAGCATGGACTCCTAAACACTGGACCGCCAGGGAATTCCCTATCATATTGCTCTTTTAAAAGATTTTTGCTGGCTTGATTTGCTTTTGGCTTTCTTTGCCAAGCAGGACCATCTTGCTTCTTGTAGCTGCAGAGAAGAATATAAGCTCCAAGAGATTCCAGAGGCTAGTTTCAGTTCTTGATGTGATAGTATGTTTTGTTTTGTTTTTTTCTTTCTCCAGGTCCACCGTCTGCTCCTCTAAACTTGATTTCAAATGTCAACGAGACTTCGGTGAACTTGGAATGGAGCAGTCCTCAGAACACGGGTGGCCGCCAGGATATTTCCTACAATGTCGTGTGCAAGAAATGTGGAACAGGTGACTCCAGCAAGTGCCGACCCTGCGGAAGTGGGGTCCACTACACCCCGCAGCAGAACGGACTGAAGTCCACCAAGGTCTCCATCACTGACCTCCTGGCTCATACCAACTACACGTTTGAAATCTGGGCAGTGAATGGCGTGTCCAAGTATAACCCTAGCCCAGACCAATCTGTGTCCGTCACTGTGACCACCAACCAAGCAGGTAGGGATTGGATCCACTTTATCGTTTATCTAAACATGTATGGAGAAAGAGCTTGTGTCGATCTCCATGAAAGATGCTAAAGTTCTCCAGTTGAAGAACTACAGGGATCTAATCATAAACCTGTGAGCTGAATTATAATACAAGAGATACTTAGAAGGATGTTTATTCATTCAGCAGATATTTCTTTGGATACCAACTGTGTAACATGCATTGTACTAAGTGGTGGAGATTAAATGAAGGCTAAGACAGTATCTGGTTGAAAACAGATGGCATTGGGTTGGGTCACTCCATGCTAGACTTCTCTTGTAAGGGATGCATCTTGGCCATTTTAGTCACAACGTCATGGTCAGATATCAGCGCATTTACATATTATTTAGGAATATAAAATTGATTTTTACCAACAAAGAGTGCTATATTGGCATTTGCTGTGTTTTCCAACAACGGCATTAGTGGATGTAGTTTTGATCTTGTTTTTTTTATTTTAAAAATTAAAAAATAATTGACACGGGTCTTTATTGGAATCACTAGGTGGTTAGCCTGTGAACAATGAATGGTTTAATGAATAGCTTGCTCTGTGTGGCTGACAAAATGTTCCTTCAAACACATCCTACTTTTGTAGCCACTTTCATAGTTAAATTCACACTTGACAGGTGGAGGAAGAGAGTTAATTTACCTTGTTTCCTGCATCACTTTCCTCTTCTAATTCAGATGACTGGAAAGCATTTTCTGTTCATGGAGAGTTTCTGCTGAGGTTATTGCAGAGCTGTTATCCAATCTTGAATATCAGATATTCCAAAGTGTGAATTAGAATGTAGATTTCTAGGCTCTGCTCCTGACCCACTTACTCCCATTCTTCCCCCAAAGAAGTTTCCACACTTTCTCATGATAATTTTCCATTCTGGATTTCTATCACATGTTTCACATTGCCATCTCCATGTTATTTATTTCTGGGGATTTAAAGGGGAGGAGGAAAAAAGGACTGTGGTTTATCCTTTAGTGAAGCTTTTAAGAACAACCCACTTCATCAGAAAAAGATCATAAATTGCCAACAATCCTATCGCCTTACTGCACTTCTCCCTTAGATGAATGTTTCAGTAAGTGTACTCAATAGTTAAGTAAAATATATCTGTACTAATTGACTCCATAGTGAGAAGTATTCCAGTATCCCAATCCAAAGTCATTCTTTTTCCACTTTTCCCTGAACTCTCTAGAATAAATAAAAAGTTAAGACTGAGGGAAGATTTTTGAATTGGTGCTAGACTGACAGATCTTCCCAGAAGGTATTTTCAGTTACACAGATGTGACCAGTCTTTAAAAATATGTGGTGTGAACAGATCCTCTGGTTATGTTTTTGCCTTTTATTTCTGCACTTCTAGGATGTGAAAACTGTTGTGGTCATCGCTTTTATTTCTCTACAAAGGCTAGTATGATTTAGGAGGTTTTGGGGTTTTTTTTAAATTATTTTTTAATCAATTTATTTAATTTATTTATTTTTGGCTGCTTTGGGTCTTCATTGCTGTGCATAGGCTTCTCATTGTGGTTGCATCCTTTGTTGTGGAGCATGGGCTGTAAGCGCACAGGCTTCAGTAGTTGTGGCACACGGGCTCAGCAGTTGTGGCTCATGGCTGTAGAGAACAGGCTCAGTAGTTGTGGCACACGGGCTTAGTTGCTCTGCGGCATGTGGGGTCTTCCCGGACCAGGGCTCGAACCTGTGTTCCCTGTATTGGCAGGCAGATTCCTAATCACTGCGCCACCAGGGAAGCCCAATTTAAGAGGTTTTGTTAGCATCACAAGGACTCTGAATGCCAGCTTTTTATTAGTTGTCTTTTGGAAGAAAGCAATGGAAGTATTGCACATAGGTCCTGGGAAACCTCAGATGAGTGTCTCTGAGTTACAGGGAGCCAAGAAGGTGCAGAGTGGTCTTTGCACGCCTAGAGAATCTGGTTTATGATTCAGTCAATATTCTTATGTTCAGCCCCCCTGTATTCTTCCGGCTATCCTCCAGTACATCACTACTTTGTGTTCTTAATGGAATTAAAACTAGGAATGGACCTTTGAAGCCTCGGCTGTACGAGGTGAAGTCATTCTCTTTGGCGGAGGGTAGCCCTCTGGGAGATGTGCTGAGGACAGGCTTGGCTCCCACAGATTTTGTGGGGAGACTTCTCTGACTCTGTATATTGAAAGATTCAAGCCCCAAGGGATTATGTCAACCCCTACCAAGCCAGAAGGCACAAAGAACACGAGGAAGACAGGCCAAAAATCCTCCAGAAGAAGAAAATGTGCAAAAACATTACGCCTGGGAAGGAAACAAAGTCAAAGTTTTATTTTAAAAGTAGGTGTAATTCTTCTAGATCTAGGGAAATGGTGGACAGGGAATTCCTCTGACACAATGAGGTTTCCTCTGACATGGCGAGCAGTCCTGCCAGGAGGTTTGCTGAATAGGACAAAATTCCAGCTCCTTATTTTAATTTTCATAAAGGGTAATGCTGGGAAGCTGTTCAAAATTAAAAATAAATCTTTCAATAAGGAGACCTCCTATGTGGCCGTCCAGAAGGCTCCTGCTTAGCAGAGTCGTATGTGTGCACAGTGCCGTCTCATTATCCCACAGCAATTTGGAGTTCACTAATTCAAAATCATCGGGATGGTTTATCTTTGACTAACAAACCTTTTCTTCATAGTAGTGCAGATTAGTAATGTAGGCCAAAATTCTGGATGAATGTAGCAACCATAAACTCTATCAAAGCTCCCCTATGCATATTTACGTACACACAATTATATTCTAATTGCTCTTGTTCTGATCATTTCATTAAATTAAATTCCTTAGGGACCTCTATAGGCAATGATGTCTCACTCTATAAGGAATACATAGAATAAATGAATGTTAGCTTTAACCACCTGGAGGCCACCAAGTTTCATGGGTCTGCATTTTTGCTCTGTTTTCACAGGGTTCTTTCTCTCACTGGTGGTAACGTATTTAAAAACAAACACAAAACCTAGAATTCCTGGTTTTATCATCACCACCTCTGAGACCGTCACAGTTGAACAGCACCGTAAAGGTGAAACTCACCTAAGCTCATATCAGAGCCAGCACCTGAACTTGGGGAGAATCCTGCTCCGAAAAGGAGAAAGTTGCTTTCTTTTAAAATTATGAGGTACTTAATAGCATTCCTGTAGTCAGCTTGGTATCTCCCCATTTGTGAGACCAGACTCTGAGTATCTGAGCCTGGAGATGGGGGTCTAACTGGGCTTTGATCATGTAGTTGTGGGACGTGGTGTGAATGGGCCAGCGATCTCACGTGGTTGTTTAAGCCATTCTAACCCCAGTCTTACAGTTGGTGTCTTAAGGAGCTAATAACACCCTATTCCTCCCCTCCTGAGTTCAAACCCAACTGACACAGAAGACAAGACAAAGGGAACTCAGAGTACCAGCTTTAGCCGAACAGCTGATGAAAGTATGTGAGCTTTGTATCTATAGCCAAAAGGGCTGGCTCTGGTGACTCGGCCCCAGTGTCACCCAGGGACAGTGTAACCCAGCTGGCTGACTGCAGGCTCCTTGCCAGGACAGAGCCTGCTCTGCTCTGGTCGCCCTAATGTCGGATGCTTTGTGCAAGGAGGCAGGTCCGAGGGAGCAGCGAGGGTTGAGCTGAGGACGTATAACTTCTCCCAGATCCTCTTCCTAAGCCTCCACCCACACCCCAGGCCAAGAGCATGAAGTAGAGGTGAGGAGAAGGCGAGGACGGGGGAGGCTTCAGCAGAAGTAGCCCCAGAGGAAAACATCAGACAAGGAAAATGGATGTTCTCCCTACACTTACTTTCCTCCATTGCAGTCCAAACGGAACAAAATGAGAAACCCTTGAAAACCCTTTTTCCTTCCTCCGTCTTCCACCTTTTGTTTTGGAAGAGATGGTTTTTGTTCTGTCTTTTGTTTAGGAAGAGATGGTTTTGATGCTTATGAAAAATGAATAAGCAGACTGCTGGGTGATTTGTGTTCTAGATGACTTTCCTTCAGCTTACTTTTACTTAAGTGGACCATCTTAGGGAAATGAATGCAGGAGGTGTGTCTAGGAGAGAGAAATGCTGCATAAATGAAACAAGGTTTTCCTGACCAAGCAACAAAACTGTGACTTTTTACTAAAAATGCTGTGATGGCAGCCGTCAGTAGACCTTAATATCATGGAACCAGTTTTCCCTCTGCACCCCCTAAACCTCCCCCAACACCTGTCTCCCAGCTCTGGGGCTTGACCATACTCTAGGTTCTTTTGTTTGTTTTAAATCGCGATGAACCCCTATGGCTGATATTCTCTACTTACCCCAAGTTGCACCCAGGACAACTATAGCAGTTTGACTTTTACTTTGCATATATGATGCTGTTCTAGATACTTTACAATGAAATACGTCTGATAATCTCTCTTTAGCATGGATGTCATGTCCTAGTGACAAAACATCTTTTAACATGCTGGGTTTGGACAAGTTCAGATATTCGGTGGGTTACATAATTATTTGAACCTAGCTCATCTCTAAGATCTTTTCTAATTTTAAAATTCTGTGATTCCAGGAATATAGCCATGAGCAATAAAGCAAGGGCTTGAAGTAGGGCTTCATTTCCATATGTTGTTCAGAAACTGGCTCTTAAGGCAATTCCAAGAGTGAGAAAACCTTCCAAAAATGCTGCAGCAGAATTATCAGAACGCATCTGAATCCTGCCTCTCCTCCGTCCTTCCAAGCTGTACTTCTTAGATAGGTGTTCCACACCCCTCCCCAGACATTTGGCAATGTTGGGAGACATTTTTGGTTGTCGAAACTAGGAGGAGGGGGAGTGCTATTGCATCTACTGGGTGAAGTCCAGGGATGCTGCTCAACATCCTGGAACACACAGGATGACCCCACGACGAAGAAGTATCTGGTCTGAAAAGTCCATAGTGCCAAGATTGAGAAACTCTGCTCCAGTGCCATGCTTGAAAAGCAGATTTTATGACTTCATAGCAATGCCCACCTTCTCAGAGTTCCATGCCCGACCTGTCTTTGTTTGGTTCCATCGCTCCATGCTGGGAACACAGGGCTCGCAGCACTATTCTTAGAGGATAGACGTTATAAAAGGCCCTCTGGGGGCTCTTGTGAAGAATCCTAGTTGCTTTGTCATCAGATGAATTGGTGCTGCTTGTCAGACCGGCCTTGTTCCCTAGGATGGACCATTAAGAAAACTGCAAGAAAATACCACATTGATGATAAAGTGGCAGGAACCTCATTGTAATGCCACGGTACAGCACAGATATTTGATACCCGTCTGTGGATTAACACATTTATTTACAGTAAAAACAATCAGTGAATGTTCTTGGGCAAGTAGTGATAAAGTTAATAAAACCAAAATAATGAGAAGAGAAAAGAAAATAAGTACAAGAGGCATTCTGTCTTTTATTACTTAACTGGTAAGTTCCCATTCTCTCTTTCTTGGCTGTCTTTTAATTAGACATATTATGTTATTTGAGTGGGATAATGGGGAACGGTGGGAATTCTCATCCCCACTGGGTATAATTGCTACCTGTCTTCTAGATGGTAAGAGGACAGCTTCAAGGAGATGTTGGAAGAAAGGGAAACATCTTAGAGCAATTGTGTTAAGCAGTGTGCTCCAGGCATGGTAGAATGGGGCAGGTTTGGTGGAGTCTGAAGCTTAGACAATTTTTGTGTGATTTCAGGAAAAAACCTACACATCTGCACATATCAAATGAAGAATCAAGCTTTGGAAAGGGCCCATGCAAGCTTCCTTAGCTTCAATATATAAAATCCTGCCTCTGAGTTGCATGGGACTATTGTGTAATTATGCCTAAAAGTGCAAAGAAACAAGAAGAAAGTAGAGATTGCAAGAAGTCTAGTTTGGCTTAATAGGAAAGGTGATGTAGTGCAAGGGTCATACTGGAGCGGTTCTGGCCTATAGCTGGTGGGGAGGGACAGCGCTGGATGAGCCTCAAGTGTGGTTCGAGATCAAATTAACAAGCAGAAAGCACAAGCAGAATGGTAACAGGTTGCTAAACCCAAATGAGTTGTGAAGGATCGGGATTTCCTATAAGCTTAAACAGTAAGGAGGAGATCAAGGAAATATCTGTTGATTTTTTTTTTTGAGGGACAAATATCTGGCTTCTGTTAGTGCTTTAGAGCAGGGGTTGGCAAACCAGAGCCCAAATCCTGATCCCCCGCTTTGAAACCCCCTAAGAATGTTTTTTTCTATTTCTAAAGGGCTGAAAATAATCAAAAAATAATATTTTGTGAGATTTGGAAATTATATAAAATTCAAATGTCAGTGTCTGTAAAGAGGTTTTATTGGAACAAAGGCCCACTTATCTGTGTGTGTGTGTGTGTGTTGCCTAAGACTCCTTTCCCAGAACCACAGCAGAGTGGAGTTCCTTTGGCAGAGTTGCCTGCACAGCAAACATGCACAGCAGACATATTCACCATCTAGATCTCTCCAGAAAAAGTTTGCCATTCCCTGCTCTGGAGTACTAAATCAAAAGAGGACGACATTGCAGCATGCAACTCTGCATTTGTAAAGCAAAAGCAGTCATAGACAATATGTAAATGGGCGTGGCTGTGTCCCAATAAAACGTTATTTACAAAATCAGGCACTGGGCCAGAGCCAATCCTTGAGCTGGGAGGTAACTGGCTTTAGGGTCCATGTTCTTAACCATTACCCACATCACATCAGCCTATTTAATCCTCGCAAGTTTATAGTGAAGATCAAATGTGAAATCACATGCCCAGCTTCTAGCAGGTATCCAATTAACATTGCCTTAAAAAAAGTTTAAACTCATTATTTGGAAATCTTACTTCAAATTGTTACCCCTCTAGTTGGAAAGGACCAACGAGAAGAGGTTGAAATGCTGCTGTCATTTGTCAGAAACTACTCCGGCAAAGGATGGGATGGATTGACATTTCGGTTCATCTCACATTGGAAACAATTTTGATATTTAGCAAGACAGCTTCTTTCTAGAGGTTTTGACTCTATGAACAAGATTTCACAAAAATAATTAGGATTTCAAACACGCCTTTACTTTCTTGTACCACAAATCTTTTCCCAATGACACTCAGGTTTTGGTTTTGGTTTGTTTTAAACATCTTTATTGGAGTATCATTGCTTTACAATGGTGTGTTAGTTTCTGCTTTATAACACTCAGGTTTAAATATAGAACGTGGCATATGCTCGAGGGCCTGTTCTGAGGGGGCAGTGTTCCGGTTCTCTTGAAAACATGCATTCTTAGCACTGCTGTATGGTTCCTAGATGCTGGCAGCATTTTTTAAAATAATCATCTGTGCTGCTTTTTAAGGTTGCTCCCTCACTGAGATGATGTCTCGTTTGCCTTTGATCTCAAATAAGTGATGCTTTTTTTTTCTTACTCCTAAGAAATGTAAAGGAAAAACACATGATGAAACTAGTGAAATCTTTAAGTCAGAAATCTTTCTGAGGACACATTTTAAAATTCTTTAAACAAATTGTAAACAATTCCATTGAGAAATTTTGCTGAAAAGTTGTTTGCACATCCTCAACGGTTGGTATGCAGTCGTTAGGACCTCTAAGGTGGAAGCTGGTGGGAGAGTCCTTTCTGTGCCGGGGTCATTATAGGCCTAAACAAGCACACAGTGGGCTTCAGAGAAGCCAGGCTGTGGTTTTCTCATTAACAGCTCTGATCCAGCCATGGGCTCCTGGTTTAATTTCGTAATGCCTAGGAAATATACATTTTAAAAATAGCAGTACGATTTTTTTTTTTTTTCTTAAAGAGAACAGTCTTGATTCTAACTTTATACATAAAATAATTTCATGCCTATGGAATATTGTTGCCACCCCGATAATTATTATGCATGCTCACTAATTATGATCATGATGAAGAATAAAATAAACTGGTAGATAGACAACAGTACAGCTTCTTGTGCGTGGCACCAGGGTCCAAGAATTTGTATTCAGGGTGGGTGCCACAAGTCTTGGTGGGGAAAAGAAATAAAAAGCCTTCCAAAAGAACCTACTAAATTATCCAGCTTCAAGGTTGACTGAACAGCACAGACAAATAGTATGTCTGTAGAGCCTAGTGGTAATTATTGCATATAAGTAAAAACTGAGTTGCATTTTTAAAGAGGTGAATATTTCACTCTAAGAAAATGAAAGTTTTATTTATACGCCCAGAACTGAGAGCACTATTCTTCCTAATTCTTTTCCCTTCACTCCTACATAAGTATACACACATGTTCATTTGTGAGAAGGGAAATCAGTTCACCAGCGTTCACCCTAAACGCTTGACAGTCTTAATGCTGATTTGCTTTTCATTCCTTTAGCGTTATGCTTGTTCCTTCGGACACGACGGCCAACTTTTACACCCTACGGAGAAGCCATCAAGAGATTTCAAAAATAAGTACTCTACTGAGATGAGAAATGAATAGCGCAGGGCTAGCAAAGGTTCTGGATGAGCTTCTAAATTGTCTAGCTGTCACTCCAGCTGGCTGAATGAATGACTGGCTCCTCAGAGGAGCCAGCAGAGACTCTCTAGGGTCCAGTTTGCAACTAAACATCAACAAAAAGATCCAGAGAAACTTCTATCAGAGCTTCACTAACCCCATACTGATGTCTTTAAAGAGTTTTTTTTCTTTAAACATGGGGAAAACCAAGAGCCGTGCTGCAGGACTAATCCTGCATTGAGAGATCTTAAATCTGCAGAGACTATTAAAACACCTGTCCCTGTCACCCTGCTGTACAGAGCCTTCTCTGAAACTCAGTGTCCGTGTGTGCTGTTTTCATGCTGGTATACAAGAAGAGAGCATTTTCTGTGTTGCCTTCAGGTAAAGACTCATGAGGATTTCTTTTAGGTTTTACACTTTAAATCTGTCAAGATAGGCATACCTTATGTAGCTATTTCTATGAGTATTAAAAATCTTTTTTTAATGGATCGTCCCCCTCTGTCTACCTTTCACCCCCAACACACACGCGTGCGCACACACACACACGCGTGCGCACACACACCCCCACCGCCCCACACAAATATTTTCCTCCTTAGCTTGTGCCAGAAGAATGGAAAAGTTTCCATTGGTTGCCCCAAAACTGCAGTAACAGAAACAGAGAGATGGTGCCACACATCACTTGCCTCGTGAATACCGTGGCTTTCACTGGGAAAGGTCACTGATGATTTTAGTCGCACGTGTGAAGGTTGGTACCCCAGAGTGCTGGAATCTAGCTGAACAATCAATCGAATGGCTGCCAATATAGACCCATAGCTGAAGAAACAGCTCTGACGTTAAATTCCTTCTTTCCCTATTCCGATAGATTGGTCAGCCCACCCGCAAGGAGCTCTTCTGTGGCTCTCCTGTGCTTTATATGCTTTATGACAAAGCACAAGAGCTACTCTCTAAAACATAATCTATCTAAAATATCTTATGGGGAAAATGGTAGGGATTTGCCCCCCTTCTTGGAAGGGAAGGGGAGAGGAAGAGCAAGAGGACGGGTGGGCCACTCCTTTTTGCCTGGAATCTTCTAAATGATAATCTGTGTACGTGAATTTCTCAGGCAGTTTGGTCAAACAAGCCTCTTTGATGAAGGCTGGGGGGTAGCTGAATTTAAAAGTTTCTCATCTAGGAACCTTTTGTCAGTGATGTGTGCATACAAACACAACTTCAATGCGTAGCTTCAGCTTCACAGCGGGTGCTAAATAGGGACCCGCCTCCAGCAGGTTTGCTGTATGTAACAGGCTCGGATAAGATCCATCCATTGGAACAAGCACTGAAAGGTGCAAGCTCACAGTGACTCCCTGAAGAGTTGGTGTTGTCTAGATAAGGTAGTGCAAGCTATAAGTCTGCCCCCTGAATCCCACCCACCCCCCTTTTTTAAAAAAAATACACACATAATAAGTGTGTATTTTGAGCATAATAGCGTGAAGGTGGATGAGAGCACAGCTTTTTCCATATCCCTTTATCAAAGCCAGGGCAAACATACAAACAGGGCAGGGATTTTGAATATGCAACTAGCTGAAAGCTTAATCGAGTGTTCCTTCCCCTCTCCAAGATAATCAAGGGCTTTTTTTTTTAATATATGAAAGTTGCAGGTTATCCTAAGCGTTGCTGGCGGAGCCCTTACTTGCATCGAAACCCACTGAATTCAATCCCGATTCTACAGGGCTTCAGGAGAGCAAGGTTTTAGGAAACTTTCTAGGAGGATGCTTTTGGCGGCTTGGGAGTTCTTGTTGCTAACATCAGCGGTCCCCAACCTTTTTTTGGCACCAGGGACCGGTTTCGTGGAAGACAATTTTTCCACGGAGGATTGCGGGGGGGGATGGTTCAGGAGGTAATGTGAGCAATGATGGGAAGCAACAGATGAAGCTTCACTTGCTAGCCCTCCGCCCACCTCCTGTTGTGTGGCCCGGTTCCTAACAGGCCGCGGACCGGTAGCGGGGACCAGACCCTGGGGTTGGGGAGAACCCCTGGCTAACATCATCTCATTTTCCCCATTTAAAATAGGGGTAGGTTTGCCATTACAGTATGTAATCAGGACCCTTCTTGCTTTGTTTTCCATTGAAAGCAAGAAGTACAAATAACAGCAGAATCTTGCCGTATGAACATTGAGTGTCTTTATAACCAGAACAGTGGTCATAGATTTTAAAAAGCAAAAGTTATATTCACAGCCCTCCTTGTATACATCAATGCTGGTTAGTCAACTCATTAAGGTGTGGCTCTAAGAGGCTGGTAATATATTTAAGGAATCTTGATATAACGTAAAAGTGTATTGTTTGGGGAGATGGATAGATGGGAAGCATCTCACTGTTAACTCTTCAAGGGTATAACCTTAACTGTATGAGTTCTTTGGATGATGGCTTTCACTCTTTCTCTTTTCTTCCTTCCTTCTTATTTTAGAACACACACGAAATAACATTCATAAAACTGCTCATTGTGTAATGGAGCCCTGCTCCAACATCTTTCTTAGAGACCACACTGTGGGACAATTTCTGGGTGAAATGTTGTTCTAATGAGGTCCTTCCGATATTTACAGATTGATCCCTGGTTGGAGCTAGTAATACTGAATTTTACACTTCAGCAAGTTGTGTTAGAAAGGCCCCAGTGAGATGCTATGAACCTCCTAGTTTTAAAAACAATCAGGTCCTAAAACAGTTATAACTTGCCTAATACTTTCTTTGTTATTCTTTATGACTACAAAAGTCATCTTGGATTCTCAAGCACAGACCCAGTTGGAGACATTTATTGGCCTTAATAACATTTAAAATGTTCACATCTCGGTGGTTCTCAGCCTTAGTCTTATAATGCCTATAGGAGTTTAAACTCTGGCACATACAGTTTACTTTCTGGCTGATACCCCCAAATTTAAAAAAAATTAATTCTTTGGTTGGCAATTCCCAAGCTTAAAATCCCTTCTCATAAATTATGCTCTTTTTTTTTTTAACCTCTATCATAGCTTTCAGAAGAATTGCCAAAAAGATAGAGTTTCAAATAGGAGGGCTGCAAGAATACCATTTCATTGCTACATTTTTTGAGAGCATAGCATGTGGTGACCATTTATATATGAAGCATTTTTAAAACATGCTGGTTGTAATTGAACCCCAAGGTCTCTGTATCTCTACTCCCCCCTTACCAGTCACTTCTTTGTGCTTGTCTATATAGCCAGCAAGAAACTGAACGAGAAAGGTTTGGCTACAAATAAAACGAAGGCTTCCGTAGGTAGTATTAAACCCCAGTTCCTCAGCATGCTGTGGTTTGTGGATATTGGCCCCTAAGTATGATTCTCTGTGTTCAGAACTTTCCCAGACTTCCATGTAGTGAAACCAAACTGAAAATAAGAGGGAGAACCTCAGTACTTCACCTGATTGGTCTTCTTCCTGTTTCTCTCTCTGTCTCTCTTTCTACTTGTAACCTTCTACTTTACCATCCATGGCCATCACTTCTCAGTATTTAACCATTGTTCTTTCAGCCAAGCAACATTTGGACTTGGAAAAGTTCCGAGTAGCATACAACACATAGATTTGCAACCAAAATTGTATTGGAATGTTTCCTCTGCCTATCTCATCCTGTCAGTGATCATCTGTAGCCTGTAATTTCATGCTCCACTTTATTCTTTATCAGATATTTTTCATCTCTGTTTTTTTCTCTTTTCTGCCTATGTGTTTCAAAATGCAATAACAGAAAGAAAGATGAGTTACTAAAAAGTAATTTCAAAGACAAAAATAACAATGGCTGGTGAAAATGCTTACCATTTATGGAGCTTATATACTCAGTTTAGGGTCGCCATGACTTTTTTGTTTTTGTTTTTGAGCAGCTCATGAGCTCTTTTAAAATAACCGTTAGGAAGAAGAGGTATCATGTTCCAACTGTATATGTGATTGGGAATGGGATGGCTCAGGAGATGATTAATGGGACTCTGGACCTTTCTGTCTTCAGGTCGTCTTCTTGTATCTGGACTGCATCATAAGTGGTCCAAGGCCTGACCATCTGGCAGCCATTGAATGGCTATGGTAATGGAATTGGTCTCAGTCCAGGTCTTAGTCGACAGGTGTTCACCCCATAAGTGACACTAATTGACTTCCTATCTTTCAACTTGGAAGACAGTGGACTTTCACTGAGACAGTGATGGGGAAGGAGTTATTCATGATATATTCAGGCTCCATTGAAAGCCAAGGAAGTCAGTCCCTTGAGCTGGCACCAACCTGGCACCTTGCAAATACTGTACTTGTCTCTTACGGGTTCCATTAACCTCAGAAATTAAAAATAGGAATCTAATTTCAATAGATTTGCCATAACTCAGAATGGCGAAGGCTGTTTTTCTGAGGTTACATGAGCCTCATGTGTTGAGGCTTTTTCTCTTGATTTTGTATTCGAGTAATTAGATGCTTCCTATGAAAAATTTTATATAAGGATGAAAAAAAGAAATTGGATTCTTGGTCTGTATGATAGTATCAGTCAGGCTATCTACTTTTATTTTGTGATTTTTTTCTTTGTTTGTTTTGGGGTTGATTACCCAGGTCACTTATTCACAGCAAATGATATGGATGATACCGAATTTAATAAGGCTATCTTCAGTGCCCTTGTGAAATGGAAACCAATGTGAAGAAGTAACTTTGAGGCTTTCATTAACATAAGTTTCAAAGCACAGAATTCAAGGGGCTTCATCCAACGCATACCCTTTTCTGTTGTTCCAGGTATCTGAATCATAATTTATTCACTGTCACTGGGGCCGTGACCTGAGGGTGACTTGGCCTGACTTGGAGGAGATTATTAGTATTAGTGTTACTAATATTTTGTTCCTTGAATTTTCCTAGGTTTATCTAAGGGCTTTTTTTTTTTTTTTAAACTACGCAGACAATTTGGATATATCCCTGTAGCAAGTGTCAAAGCCAAACTCCTGAATTAGTTATCACACTTAAAAGTCAAGATGACAACAGCCTCAGTGGATCTATTTATTGAAGCAGACAGCCTCTTTTAGCAGAATGATCAATGTCTTACCTCTTTCTGAAAAGCTTTTCAGGAATAGGAAATCGTCAAGCATCTGATAGAGAGTAATGAACAAGGCTTTTTATTGGTCAGTTTCTGGAGTAGGCTTTTAAGCATTTCTGCCTGTAAATGTAGAAACCTGAGTGTGAAAGTAAAAGGCAAGAGCAAAGATTTACTGGGTGTATCTATCATCCTGGCTTTTAGAGTCTTTGTGATTAATACATCTTTAATTGGGAACTGATCTAGATGCCTTGGATGTCAGAAAGCTAAATGTTACAGCAATGTCTCATTGGTTCCTAACAGCAGGACGATTAGCAGCTGTCTGAGTAACAAAAGAACCTGAAGCCCACAGCACAGCTTTTATTTTCCAGATTTGGAATGCCTGAAGCTCTCCAGTGGAGCTGACAGCTAAAGGAACAGAAACCTTGGTTCACAGCAGCTAATCCTTTTCCGCTCTCTATGCTGTATGTCTGCTCAATAGGAGAAAACTTTTCCTTGACACCATCCTTCATATTCCAGATTAATTTCAGAGGGCATTGTTGGTCATGGAGGGGGCTATATTGCCTAGGGCTCTTCATTCTAAGCAAGACACATAAAACAATTTCAACTAAGAGTTTATACAAGATACTTTCCAACATACTGAGGCTCAATGAGAAGATTCGTCTCCCTAGAGGCGTTCAGAGGAAAAATATTTATTTAATGTTTTTCTGTTGTTGCTAGATTTACCCTGTTCTCTTATCTTAAAAAGGTTGTCTTGCTCAGACAAATTCTTAAAAATCGCCTTCCAGTGGCAAGACTTGTTTTCCTGTTTGCCTCAAACTGACATTCTTACTTAACAGGAAATACACACTGAATCCTGCCATGTTTCTGTTGGCAAGTGTTGGACTATCCTTGTCAGAACCTGCCAACAGATTTCTTAGTAAGCAAAGAGAAAGTAAAACAAGTAGCTCTCAGACAAAACAGAAGACACACTTGTATTGCATCAGAGATACTTGGGTTCCCCCTAAGTCATTCCCAGTTAATTCTGGGGGGTGTGGCCTTGGTTTCACATTGAGACATCACTCACTTGTAATTCTACACTAATGGAATGGCTATCCATGTAGGAATGCTAATTCAAGAGAGTTATTTTGAAAAGAAAAACGGGCATTTAAAGAATGCATTTTCTTTACTGCGGAAAGCAGCAATTGCTGTATGGCTCAGGTATTAAATATAGCGATTAAATAGTTATAAAAGCCCTAATTTGCAAAAATTTGCATCGTTCATGGCACTTTCAGATTTTTTTACCCCAGAGGGTTAACTAAAAATTGTGAATGGGTCTTTCTATTAGTAATTTTAATATTCCATCTTTTATACTCTTAGCTAACACGTTTATTTGTTCTTTAACCTTTTTATTGAAAAATATATATATACACATACAGAAAAATAGACAAATGTATCGTCAGTGAATTATCGCAAAGCAAACATCTCTGTGACCAGCAACCAGGTCAAAGAATTAGAAGAACATTGCCAACCTTCCAGAAGCCTGCCTGCCTTTTGCCCCCCAACTTCTTCCTTAACTCCAAATACTATTATTTTATTTTGTAATTAAATTTTCAGTTTCAGGTGATGCTCTTCTTAGCTCTGTAGGTAGTTCTGAGATGATTCATCACCAAAGCTTTACACTTTGTCTGTTAACGGGGATCATGTCTAATTTATCTCTGGATTTCTGGCAACCAACAATGTACATAGATGGCCCTGAACCTAACACATAGCAGACCTAACATTTGCTCTGTTACTTATGCAGCTGATGCTGTGGAAGAAGAGGCCATTTAGCCTTCGAATCTCTAATTTCTTATCAGTGAAAGAAGGGGCGAGACTAGAGGCTTTTATAGATCAGTGGTTGAAAATGTGGGCTCTAGGACCTGACCTTTGAATTCATCACTTACAAGCTATAACTTGGGGCAAGTCGTTCACACTTTCTTTACCTTGGGCTTCTAATCTATAAAATGGAAATAATAATAGTACCTTGCCTCAGAGGGTATTTGTGAGGATTATATGAATTAATCCACGCAAGAGATTGAAAACAATGCTT
Source organism: Kogia breviceps (assembly GCF_026419965.1). Taxonomy (NCBI): domain Eukaryota; kingdom Metazoa; phylum Chordata; class Mammalia; order Artiodactyla; family Physeteridae; genus Kogia; species Kogia breviceps. Next base: position 185,539,260 of record NC_081311.1, on the reverse strand, counting down.
GGCACTTACTAGTTACTCCATAAACGCTAGTTGAGTTTGTGTGTTTACAGACATGTGATATGGAGAGAGGATCACATACTTTTGAGTCAGGCAGACTTGGGTTTAAAAATCTCATTTTATAACTTTGGTCAAATCATTTCATTTCCTTGTGCTGCAGGAGTTTCCAAATAGAAAATCAAAGGTGCTAACGATAACTGTGGACTTCAGAGAGTTGCAAGGATTAAATGATGTTAAATGTGCGACAATGCCTTGCAGAGGAGGCCAAAAGCATATTTTTGCTCATTTGCCCATTCTTCTTCGTTTAGCTCTGATTCACGTGGCCCAAGTCTTTACCTGCATGAGCTGTCAGCTATGCAATGAAGACGAAACTCTTTTCTAAAAAGAAAACTAAACCAGGCCGTTTTGGAAACCTGCTCTCTTTTCCCATTTCCCATTAAAGCAAGCTCAGCTGAATCTTTCTGCCCAGCATGTCGTGATTCTGTGGAATTCAGTCACTGTTAGAAGACCCGGGGCTGTGTTTGTGACTTGTGTCCCTGCAAAGCTGCACAGTCTGTTCCTGGCATTGTTGACCCCCAGGGCAGCACTCCACCGGTGTCTCACAAACAAGTGGCTCTCCGCTCGCTGTGGGTGCCCAGGAGCTGGAGTTTCCAAGAGGGAGACCATTCAGGCAGCTTTCAAGTGCAGCTCAATCTTCTGCAGGCCACGGCACTCCTACACTTTATTTTAGTTAGTTATTGTATGAAGATGTTATTGCAGCTCTTCCTCGACTTCTAATGGGCTTACTCCCCAATCAACTCACTGTAAGTTGAAAATACATTGAATACACCTAACCTATCAAACATCATGGCTTAGCCTCACCCACCTCAGATGTGCTCAGAACACTTAGGTTGGGCAGAGATCATCTAACACGAAGCCTATTTTCTAATAAAGTGTTGAATTTATTGAATACTGAAAGTGAAAAATCAGAACGATCTTCTGAGTACGTCTGCTAGCCCGGGAAAAGATCAAAATCCAAAATTCGAAGTACGGTTTCGACTGAATGTGCATTGTTTTCACGCTATCATAAAGTCGAAAAATAGCAAGTCGAACCACAGCCATCGTAAGTCTTGGACCATCTGTCGATGAAGATGCCCGCTTTTTACCCTGAATGGATCCACTTGACCTGAATGGGCTGCCGTCACCCCAAATGTCAGTTAACAGGATAGAAAATTGTTTCCTGCTCAGGTCACATCCAGCTGGTGGTGAAGAGGGGGAGGGTCTATGGGGAGTGTCCAAGATGGACCTGAGCCCCAACATGGAGCTGGCAGAGTGTGGGTTAGAGAGGATGGAGAGTCCCAAGGGAGCTATATTTATGTGATAGATCTAGAAGGGGAGTCACTGCTTCAACCCACACCCAGAACTCAGGAACGTGAACCAGCCTACATGTGAAGAGATCTAGGAAATGTAGACCTTGTCTAAGCAGCTCCATCCCAGAAACATTTATGGGAGGGGAACTCCCATTTGGGGGCAGTTAGCCAACAGAGGCCTATCCCAAGACCTTCAACTTCTGTATGCAAACACTTAATGTAAAGGCTAAGAATTGCATCACATTCCATTATTTAAAACGTGGGTGATAGCTCTCTATAAAGAATTTGCCTGAGATAATCTGCCACCCATTTCTCTATGGAAAAAAGAGTCTGAGTTAAAACGCTTTGTAAAGTCTTGCTCTTGGATAACTTAGTTAAAGCACCATTAATGTCCCCAGATTAGATTCTGTCCGTCACTGGAAGCACAGGTCTGTTGTATCTTTTGGTAAATGTTACTGTACCCTGCTTTATGTTATAGTATTTGTTTAAAATAGATTCTGTATGTACTGACCTTGGAAATCATTTTATGGGAAAAAAAAAGTGCATCCCTCATACATTTTAAGTATATGCTTAATATTAATATTTCCATATTTAAATATAAATGAACTTCCTTTAATTCGGTCTCCTGAAGACTTTAGTTGAGAATTTGGCTCCATGTCTCTGGTTGAATAGGAAAATAATTCCATATCAATTTTAGAATAATCAGGTTCTTCCATACCTTTTGTCTGTTTGTTTTAAAAACAATTTCACTTCTTGACTATGAGAAAATGTGCTTAGGTCCTTATTAATGGTACAGCAGGTAAAAGCTATGGGGTGCAGAGCTGAGTTTTTACAGTGATGTATTCAGGGAGGGTGGATAGGGATTGAGTCTTTTAATGATTTTTATCTAAGGATTAGCAGAGGGGCTAATCCAGCTGGTTGATTGAATGTAGTGCAAACAAGATCGTGTGTCTAGGAAAGCACTCTGTGCACTGTTGAGCGCTATGAACTACTGCAATATCATAGTAAAAAATAAAAGTTGCTCAGGGGTGTTTGGTGCCATAGGTAGCGCAAAGCTCAGAGGAAGAATCCTGTCCTCCCTTTGGTGCGATGTGGAAGACAGCAATTAATATTAGCACCCGAGTTCTTAGCATCTCTGCGACGGCAAAACCCTTAATCACAAGGATATCATTAGTGCTCTGAAGCATTTAATTTTGATGCTTGACAGCATTTTAAAATGCACCAACCTTTGATAAAGAGCAAATCAGAGCTGTGGCATTGAAATGAGAAAGAAAGAGGGAACAAAAACCACCTTAAGCTCCAAATAATTCAATCTAAATATGCTATTTGCATTAAGCAGAGCTATGTATAAACTGTGGGTTTATTTTTCCTATCAGGGAAAGACCCCTTACGTAAACATCACCTCTTTAAATTCAGATCCTGGGGAGGGCAACAAAACTCTGCTGAGGTTAAAGACGTCTTCCCTCCAAACAATGGGCTTGAGAACCACTGGCATCCTTGGCTTTAGGTTTCTTAAGGTCCATAAAGGGCCATTTTCACTCTTCCTTGTCCACAGGCTGGAGACCTTTTGTTGCATCTGTTTATTTCCTGCCTTATTCCTTTCTCCCCGCTAATTTGAGCCAGTAATGAAATGCAGGGGGGGGTCTTTTTCAGCTGTGTTCCCCACCCAAAGTCCCCCAAACTCTTTATAATTCAACGCTTGTGATGCAGGACCCAAGAAGACAGTTTTACAGCCTGCAAGTGAAAGACTATAGTGACTCCTTCCTCCCTTTCTTTTCACCATGTCTCTTTTTCTCTTCATCCCATTGGGGTGTCACAAGGACCAAACTGCTGCAGTAAAATGACTTGTAGGTGTTTGATGGCAAGTCATTGAGGAAGTGAATAAAAGAAAATGGCAGCATTCACATCAGTGGGGAGCGGTTAGAACTGCTGAGCTTTGAACCAAAGAAGGTGAAATTTACCATTTTCCTAAAAGGAGCCACCTCTGTTTGACATCAAAGCACCTCCTGTAATTCTTCATTGTGAGACGCGCGACTGTTAGAAAGTCGTGATGGAGCCCGGAATCTATGCTATTTCTGTTTATCCAAAACACACATAGAGATAGATAAAACCCACCAGTGCCTTCTGGACGTGCTGTGGTCTGCTCTCAAACCAAAAGTAATCACAGGTACATAGCCAATGCGGATTCTACGGAGAAAGCATTCTCCGTTTCTCAAGGGTATGTATTATTTTGAAAACAGAATTATTTGATGGGGAGAGAGTTTATCTTGGCTTCCTAGTGGAAAGCTCAGATCATTCAGCCTCAAGCTTCTGTAAAAGTTTCCTTTTATCCTCTTGAGTTTTTGCTCCATCTTTAAAAAGTGATATTTTCCTACCATTTAACTTGTTTCCAGTGGGTGCATGGAAAGACAGTCTGTTTCACACGCTTAATCTTGCTGTCCTTACCCTGACTGCAGAGGGCGCTCTACTTGGTTACCCTGACACTTCAACAATGATGTCCGTTCCGTGGGATTTCAAGGATATATGCGGTACTAAGGGCTGCCCCTGGTGGTGATTTTGCTTACACTAGTGAGTCTTTAGAGATAACTCTGCTCTTGTCAAACTAGGGGGCTGCTTGGGGCTCTTTCTGGAATCTCAACACCACTCACCTTTGTAGTTAGGAAGTCTGGAAAACTATTTGCATATGCCCTCCAGATACAGAGGAGAAATATCGAATATATTGTCAACGCCCTCATCCGGGGAAAGAGCAGTTTCTCAAAATGCTGTCTGTAACAGGTGCAGTGAAAACTAGTTTTAATGTTAACTTACTTTTGAATGACATTTTACAGCCTGTGTGTTCCACAGAAGTTCAGAAGCGCCAAAAACCCCTTAGGAAACAGAGACTCCATTTAAAATTAGAATTGTCATTTGCTTCACTCCTGATTGTCAATATCTTAGTTAACCTAAATAGCAACACCAAACCCACAAAAGGTCATCTGAAACAGGTGCAGATATAAAGTTGTTTTAGGGCTGACTTACTTCTGATACTTTATATTTAGAAAACATTTTGCTGGTTGCGAAGGGTTTTTTTAGGTCTGTTTGAACACTTAGTTCACCTTTATTCATTCGACAAATTTATTGAGCACCCAATGTATGCCGGACAAGATCTTGAATAGCGGGCATATAGAGATAAGTCTTGTGCTTATAGGTTGTACATTCTAATAGCCTACATGCTTGTATCTGAAAGGAAGGTGTTTTACAGATGGAAGAATGGAGGCAAGGAAACTTGAGTAACTTGTCCAAGGTGGCAGCTAGTAAATTTCAAACCTGGATTTTTATCCAAACTCCTTTTAAAATTCATTGATTTCTCCCATCAAATTAGTAAAATGAAGACTACTTCAAGTGGATCAGGATGCTTTTTCATCATTACCTCATTTCATGTGTCCTAGATGAGTCCTTTGCCCCCGCGGAACCAAGGTGCTAGTGATTTCCTGAACTTTCCAGTCACATGTGCAGCAGTGCAGCTCTGATCAGCCATCCTCTCCCCTTTCTGCTTCTTGTTTGCCCCAACTAATCAATCTGGACCACACTTCCCCAACCTCAGTCCAAATCCTCCATGGTTCTTTCTGTAATCTATAATGCACTCCTCCACATTCTGGCTTCTTACCCCAGTTACTGTCTGTTTAGTCAAGTACTGTTTAAGTTTTAAAACATGAATGCCTATTTAGCTGTACTTTAAGTTCCTCAAGCAAAGGCTTAAAGGTCCATTTGTAGAATGATTGAATGATGATTGATGTGTCAGCATGATTTGCAAGTAAAAAGAAGAGGAAATGGAGGCCATGTTTTGGATTCAAAACTACTGAAATCCCCTTGAGAGTAATAGGAAAAGGTGGTCTCAGACATCTGCATCTCAGGACAGGAAAATGGACATTGAAAATTCTGCTCTAAAAATTTGAAAATTAAGGGCTGATTTGGATGAAATCACAAATCTTTCTTTAGAAACTACCCTTTAGGAGTTCTTGCCTTTGTGATTTTTGCATCCATCTGTCACGATTCTCTAACCACACTGCTGTCAACTAGCACGGGCAGCTCTTCTGGTTGTGTGTTATGTCAAAATTCTAGACATTAAAGGAAGCCTGCTTATGTCCAGGGGCACAAAAGTTTCCTTAAAGCAAACATCTCTTTTATGAAGGAAGTCTGTGGGTAGGAAGGAATGCCTGTCAGTCTAAGATGTGCCTTTTTCCTGTAATGAGCATACTTACATCAACCCTCAGCTTCCTCCTAGCTTCTCTCCTCTGCAGGGGTGTTGTGTGTCTGAAGACATAGTATAATGAGGAAGCCTCTTACTTCTCCCCATTGCCATGATAAAACTTGGATAAGAAGGTTAGCAGGAACTGTTTCTTGAGTTCTAGAAAATGGATTCTCTGGGTTGACACTAAAGAGTATCTTCTCTGTAAGACTATTAAAAAATTCTTTTTTTTTTTTTTTTTTTTTTTTTTTGCAGTTAAGAGGCTAAAGGATAAGATGGCACTTAATTGGAAACCAAAGATTGTATTTAATTTAGCTTTGTTTGCCCGTTCCCATCTTTGCTGTGTTCCATTAAGTTTGTGGTTAGTGGGTGAATCAGTACGGAGGAAGAGCCAAGTCTCCATAAGGTTTGGGAACGTAAACTGGGAGGCAAGCAGAACCTTTCTTCTGCTTGGTCTTTTTATGTGGACCAAAATTCCCGGTATGATGAGAAGCCTTCTTTTGAACTAAGGCACTGATTTGTCAAAGCTCCTATTGTATCTGGGACGAGTCCCATGTATCTGGGACGAATGTTCTATCTGTTATTTTATTAGTCTGTTATCTCCTCTTCTAATTCTGTTGGCAAAGGGCAGAGCCCTGGGGTACTGGGACTCAGGATCCAAAGCACTTCTAAACCGAGTAGGGTTTGGCCGTGTTTACCAAAGTGTGGAAACATACTGACGGTGGCATCAGAGATGATTTTAGGGGAGACCCAGATGGGACGTTATGTAATACTGTGTTGCTCTGTGTGAAAGTTAGTTCCTTTCCCATTCTCTCTCAGTTTTGATTTCTCTGAGGTCAGAATCTCAAATTGGTGTCAGGATTATCCTTAATGCTGCTCTAACACTGGCTGATCTCTTTTTTTGGCAAAGCATAGAGAGGCAAGGGCATTTATGTATTTTTTTACGTTGTATTAATTATACTATTATTACATATTCTTTAATGTATATATTATTTTTATTTGTATGGTTACCTGCCATTGATTGCACGTGATAACTCTAGAGGGAAGTTTTCTTTCAAGAAATCAAGTATGTCGTCTTAAGAAAATTGTTATTTAAATCATAGTCCAAGTTACAGAGGGATGTGGCAGCAATTACTTGGGTGTCATGAGAAGACTGATGCTTGGGAACCACTGGGGGCGGGAAATGATTGAGAAACGCCATTGCCAAATGCCTCCTATAGCGAAATGAGCCACAGGCGGGCACACAAGGCACGGTGATGGCTTCTAGATGTAGAGTTGGAGGCTGTATTGGAAGCAGGGTAGAAAAGGGGAGGAAAGAACCCTTACGCGGCTTGTAACATGGAGGGCATCTTCTCTCCAAAGTGGCAGTGTGGCAAAGCCCAGTTTTTCCCACACCGGTGCTTTTCTTGCCAAAGAAGTTAAGAAGCTCTTCTCCAGGGGGAGGAATGAATAACTGCCCTATTGACCCTAAGGCACGTCCCTGTTTGAGGTCTGATTCTCCATCTCACTTGGTCATGGGTTGCTTTTGTCACTATGGCCTGATAAAAATGCTCTTCTGAAAAAGAGCTGTTTGGAAAGAATGCAGACTTTACAGCCACACAGCATCATACTTTTTATAAATTACAATGATTTATTCTCCTTTCCTCTTTAATCTCATTTTCCTCCATTTTTATAACAGCTGAGTAAGCATACACTCTCGGTTTATTCTCACGTTTGTGCCTATGAATTTTCCAAGTCGGGCCGCATTGGGCATATACGATTAGTTAACACGATGATCTTGTTAACTGCCTGTCTGAGATTGTGTGAGCGCTCGGTGGAGCTCGTAAGCGCGTGGAATGGCCACAGGAACACTGCCTGCCGCTCCAGCTCCCGAGGTGGAGAACACGTTCATTTCCCACATGCAGTAATTTAGGGATAACCCAACCAGAGAGAAGCCATCTTAGTTCATCAGCGCGCTGACTCCAAGGGCAGCCAGGCAGTTCTTTCCCGAGAAATCTGTCTGATCAGGATCTGATCCAGAACATTTCTGAGCGTAAATTCATTTTATAACTTTATGATTTTCCTCCCTCCTGCTTTTTTTCTAACGGCCTCACTTTTCTATTTCATGTCCCAGTCCTAAACATGAGAGTTGGGAGAGCCCCTTTTTTATGGAGTGAATGCTCAAGTGCTCTGTTAGGCCGTATATTTATTAACTGGAGTGAAATTGGCTTTTCAACAGCCAGGCAACCTTCCTAGGCTCCTTGCTACCTCTATATTTAAGAAAGTCACTCCTTGCGTTGTGCTGGACAATGGCTCTGTGTCAACCAGTAAAGAAAGAGAGAGAGAAAATGTGGGGGGGGCTGCAGGGGAGCCTTAACACAGCTAATGAGAGCATTTCCGGTTCTCATTATCCTCAGGTGTTCAGTGGCTTTCATCTGTCCGCTGCGTGTCTCACCGTTCACTCAGTTTGCTGTTACTAACATTGGGGTTGCCTTTGATGGAGGATGTATGTATTTACTGTATCGAAACTTCACTTGTGTTTATGCCTGAGATCCAATCTGGAATAGCTTTGGGGGTGGGGGTGGGGGGAAAAGGAGAAGGAGAAACAGGGAAGAGTGTGTTTGTGTGTGTGTGTGTGTGTGTGTGTGTGTGCGTGTGTGTGTGTGTGTGTGTGTATGCATGTGTGTTACCATCTCAAGGCACCCCTAACAGAGATGCCAGGCTGTCAGATGGTCCCCTCCCAGAGGTGCTGTCTGCTGGATTAGCTTTAGCAGGAGGATCCCCTTGTGTGACATGTAACTTTGGAGTCTCTGGTTGCATCCCTTGCCACCAGCATACCTGTCAGATGTGAGCGGAGGGTTTGCAGCTAGTTCCATCCCATTTTCAGATAATTTATTTTACTTTTTCTCTTTTTCTTCCTCTGAGTTAGGATTTGGCAGTTGTGTGTGTTGGGGAAGAGCAGGAGAGATAACCCAGAACTACTCTGTTCCTCAGTGGCCACTTTTGGACGTTTGTTTTCATATATATTCACAATTTGAGGCTGAATAAAAATATACGTTCAATTAAGGAAAACCTCTACTATCTGGTTCTGTAGCAGCTTTGTTAGATAAGATCACAGATTTCATGAACGCTCCCTCTTCTTCCTGGAGATGGCACATTTGTGCCATCATTAGTCACCGCAGAGCTTGATAACAGCTGGCTGGAGACGCGGCCACCACAGTGGAGAAGCAAGGGTTAGGCAGCCTGGGTTGATAAAAAGCTTCTGCTCTCCATCCCTGATAATACACCCAGTGGAGGACGCCTTTTGTGTCTTTCTCAGTGGAAAGAAGAAGGTTTGCTACTCAGCAGGCAAAAGCAATATTTCAACTCTTGTAAAATAGTTGCAAAATGCCATATATGTCCAGAGAGACTATCATGGCTTTATTTGTGTTCTTCATTATTTGCCTGGTTGTGTTCAAACTGGAAACTCTTACTGTAATTAAGCAATACTTTTATTTATATTGTAAAGTATGTAAATTGTTTGCCTTCTGGCATTCCCTACAGTACCCTTGGAAAAGTTGCAAAGTCTCTTGTATAAAATTAAAGACCAATAACATGACACTCAATTCTTTGGAGGTAGGATGAGATGCAGTTTCTCTGAGCTTAAGAGGAGATTTTCCAAAGGTTTTCATGGCTTGCAAAAAAATAAACAAGCAGATAGCATTCTCTATACCTATGGCCTTTCTGAGGAATGGCTGCAGGTGCTGTAGAGGTGATACTGTAAGGCCTGTGGACTTACCAGATTACTTCAGAGATTGTCTTTTTAAGACAAACCATATAAAAAATATATTGGAAATAACCATAAAATGGTATGCTTTTGTACTAGGGGAGAGGAAAATGGGGGATCTGGCAGAAGACAAGACAATCCTTCACAGTTTTCTAAAATAAGATGATATTACTGACTGATGCCACCAATTTTTCCCCCTAAAGTAAGATATCTTTTTTTTTTTTTTCCCCACTAGCACCCTCATCTATTGCTTTGGTCCAGGCTAAAGAAGTTACAAGATACAGTGTTGCTCTGGCTTGGCTGGAACCAGACCGGCCCAATGGGGTGATCTTGGAGTATGAAGTCAAGTATTATGAGAAGGTATTATTGAATAAGCAAGGTTCTTCTCCTTTCTTCCCACCAACCCCTCTTTCCTTCCCTCCTTCCTTCCTTCCTTTCTTTTTCTCTATAGTTTTGGTCAGTTATAAGTCCTGGAATACTAGTAAATCTCAAAACCAAATGCATTTTGCTTCCCAATCAAACCCAATTATGAATTTTATGTATTAAGTTGCTAATTTTAAAAGAGAGAACAAATACATTATGTTCTAAGATAACTATATTTTTTCTTTCTAGTCCTGCAAATCAAGATAGCTAAGCTAAGAAGGTCTTATCTATAAACCTTCTATCAGGAAGAGTGACTCATAAAAGTTGAAATAATGATCTGTTTAAGTAGATCACTGCTATTCAGAATCAAGGTGTAGATTTTGATGACTTTTAATAGAAAATCCAGGAAAGAAAATTACATTCTTCAGCCTCTTAAAGTTATAGAAATACATTAGTTTTTACAAATAACTTGTCTCTTAAAGGACAGCATTCTGAAGAGAGCTATTTGCATTCAAGGTTGTCTAGAAAATGAACAATTGTCTTCTCTTTCTTTTTAAAGGTAATCATTTATTGGCTTCCTTATTAAAAGCAGAAAGGGGACAGGATTTTTTTTTTTTTTTGAAACCAGATTATAACATTTTTGACATTTTCTAGAATGGAAAAATAGAAAAAGAAAAGGGACCTTCTTGAAGTAGTTATTTCTGTGAAATTGCTGGGTGTGGAGTGAGAAAAGCCATCAACCATCATCTAATGTTCTTTTCCAAAAAAAGATGATGGGTAAAGATCTGGATATGGTCAGTGTCAATAGCGATCATACCTGAACTCCACATTTCTTTCAAGATCTAAGTAACAATAGTACTTCTAACATTGACCTGAATATAGTGTTTAGAGGTTATCAATCTCCATTTACTTTCAACCTCTGAGTGGACTGGCTTGGCTGCTTTAATACTGTATCGGAGTAAGTGGGGGATTTATTTCGCCACCTTCCTTAATTTTATCCTCTCGTAATGTAGGATCAGAATGAGCGAAGCTATCGGATTGTTAGGACGGCTGCCAGGAACACGGATATCAAAGGCCTGAACCCTCTGACTTCCTATGTTTTCCATGTCCGAGCCAGGACAGCAGCTGGCTATGGAGATTTCAGCGAGCCCCTGGAGGTCACAACCAACACAGGTAATGAGTTCTGAGATTCTTTGTACAATCCAGGGCAAATCCCATTATGGTGAACCAAGAAGCTATACAAATTTTTGGTTAGGCAAACATTTTGTTGCAAAGGCTATTGCTTGAAACTAGATAGCCAGTGTCTGTAACTTAGCACACCTCTTGCTATTTAGAGAAGAACATTTTTCATAATGGTATCAGATCTGTTTTTTCATATGATTGAAAAATGTCTGTCTTTCTCCTGTGTTGAGCCTTCCATAAACCATGAAAACTGGAATTGCCAAACTGACTAATGGACAGTTGCATAACTATCTTACATTAAGCTAAGGAGTTTTCTCCCTGGGAAGATTAGAGAAGGTACCAATTTTTTTTTTCTCTCCTATTTATTTCTAGGAATCTGTTCAAATCAAGTCAGATCAGTTTTTTTTAAAAGCTGATTGATGTAGACAACTACATCAATCTTTCAACATTGTGAGTTGGACCAACTGGATGATTGAATCAAAATGTTAATAGAGGGCATACCTATGAATAAGCAATTTACATAAGACATCTCCCCTCCATAATTAACAAACCCAAATTGAGCCTACTAGATAAGGAGCTGGTGGGGCAGAATCTTCTACGTTAGTTCTAGAAAGTAATTTTATTCACAAATTATTAAATAGAATATGAATGAAAAAGGAAAGAAAGTACCCTAGAATAAAATCTGAAGGGGTTTGACATCCTTTGTGATTATCCTGGAAGGCTTCAAGGAGGAAGTGGCTTTTGAGCTGGGCAATAATAGACAGGTTTTTTTATAGATGGGGTGTGAGGATGCAGTGGAGGGGTCTTTCGAAACTGCTTGTCCTTTTGGAAATTTCCAGGTGTCTTTCTCACTAAGGAATTCATCAGATCCTTCAGGAAGAGTTTGGGCTGAGACAAGAAAGGAAAAGAAGAAAAAGCAATGAGTGGAAATGTTTAGCATAGGATTTAATAAGAGTCTTCTGGTTGGAGTTCTTCATACAATTCCAAAAAAGAATGTCTTTGTCTCATTAAGGCTGTCTTAGAAGATGCTGTTGTGTGAATACTTAACATTAGAGCAAAATAGGCTGTGAGCATTTCAAATTGGCGTCAGAGGGTTGAAACTTGTGACAGTCAGAAGTCGTAGCTCTTAGGACCTTGCTCAAGGTGACCCTTGTGTAACTGTCTTTGCCAGTGCCTTCCCGGATCGTTGGAGATGGAGCCAACCCCACCGTCCTGCTGGTCTCCGTCTCCGGCAGCGTGGTGCTAGTGGTTATTCTCATCGCCGCTTTTGTCATCAGCAGGAGGTAAGCGCTTAAGCCACTCGCTGCCCCTGACCCCCTTCCCAGTTTTTATGAGGGAGCTTTTTGTCTCCTCCACACAAAGCTGAGGCTTTTGATTAGCATCATAAACATGGCATTTGCAGCACAAGCTCCCTCCTCTTTGCTTTGATCTCCCCACCCCGCTGCTAGAGCTGCGGGCTGGACCCTGGTGGCAGCTCTCACCGCTGAGAGTCCTGGAAAGACCCAGCTGATTCCAGGAAACTAAGCTGAAAAGCAGGCCATTGGGAACTTCCTAGATATTCTAGGCTGTAAGGTGTTACGTTTATACCTCTCTTAAGCCTGAACTGACTGCCAAAGGCAAAAAAAAAAAGGCGTATAAAACTTAGACCTCCAATTTGAGCTCTGCTATTTGCCAACTGTGTAACTTCACCTCTTTGAGTCATTGTTTCCTTTTTGTAAAATAGGGATAATAAAATATCTGCCTCTAAGAGTTATTGACAGGAGAGTTTTGATAGGCAAAGTAGATAATCTGTCACACAGAGAGTACTTCAACATATTGGTTCATAATAACAGTAACCAAAGCAAGGAAGTGGGCATTCCATCTTCCCTTAGGAAAAGCCATGGACATTTCCAGCGAATATCCTTTGAGCACTTCGTGGGCATGGCATTGTTCTTGGAAATGGAAATGGATCTAAAACAGCAATTACTTATTCTATGAGAGTTTACATTCTAACTTGATACTTGAAAAACAGTCTAGAAAAGAGAGACATAGAAAGAGCTTGACAGCATATTCTTTTATATGTGTGTGTATGTGTGTGTGTGTGTTTCAATAAAACTTTATTTACAAAAACAGGTGGTGAGCTGGATTTGGCTGAGGGCCATACTTTGCCAACCCCTGAGCTTGATAGCATATTCTTTTGTTCCAGTTTTTCTTATTATCATTGCCTCCATCAATTATTAACACTGCCTGGAGCTTCCAGAAGAATGGGGGGGAGGGGGTTTGAGGGGACAGCTGCTCATCTTCAATGTGTGTCCACATCTAGGTCCTCTTTGTCTCATGTGTGAGAATCTTTCCCTTCTCCAACCTTTACCCCCACCCCACCCCCCATGCCATCAACTGTTTCACAAGGTGGGGCTTTTAAGAAAAAAACAGAACCTGGGTTTGTCAAAATGATCCTCTTAAGTATAACTCTTTTCATGTCATAGAAGAGGAAACTGATACTCAGAAAGGTATAGTCCTTGTCTGGAGTCACTATATTGCTTTAGTGGTAGATCTGTTATTGGACCCCCAGTAGCGGTGCTTGGATCTCAGGCCACTGTCTGTTGCACTGTCTTTTCCTGGCTCATCCGTTGGTGAGCTCACTGATGTCACAGCATAGCCTCTGGCTATTTCCACTGACCTGGGCAAGCCACCATGATTTTCTCTCACTTTGTGGTACATTATAATTAAGGTGATGATCATATATTGTAGTTTGCCTGGAGGGTTTCAGTTGTCACCCGTATTTATTACTATCATGTCTCTACTCTCACTGTCCAGAATGTCCTGGTATATAGAGATCAATGATGATCCTTCTTGCACAGTACAGCACAACTCCTTATTGTGTGTGGGCAACTACATTTGTCATCATGTTTGTTCTTTTTGGTGCAAAGTCTGTTTGATTAGAGCAGTGAATTTCGTCTTGAAGGAGTTAAACCCACCACGAACACTCATCCCTGTTGCTGTAATACACACACACACACAAACATACATCTAGACATGCCCACTGTACCCTATATAATAGTACAGCTCAGGCTTTGGAAACTTCAATTTGTCCTGAACAGAATCTGAATTCCCAGAGTTCTTTCCTTTCCTGGCTTTTGATTTTGGAAGTCAATCAAGATGGACCTCTTTCTTATTCATTGCCATTTGACTTTGTGCATGTACACATGCCAGGCTCATTAAACACATGGGAACTATAGGCATTAATCTATATCCATCTGATAGCTAGGAGGAAGGAGTGGGGTGAGGAGTGTATAGAAATTACATGGGCTTTTGCTTTCGTTATTACGTATTTCTGCATTTGAAATTTTTACAGTGTGTATAAACAACTTGTGTCATCAGAAAATAAAGTTGTTTAAAAGTCCAAAACTAAGGAACAAATTATTAATAACTGCCACTGCAAAAAATATTTGACTGAAATCCAGCACCTCAGAATGTTCAGAACCATTTGAGAGAACACTTGTTCACAGAAAGTGGGGCTCGTCTCGAATCTCAACCAAGATATTGGTTGGAAGAATTCTCTAGTTGTAGTCTGGCTTTCCTTTAGAGTTACTTTTTTTGTTTTTTGTATTTTAAGTTATCCTAAATACAGCAGTCAGACAGGAGTAATTAGAAATAAGTCACCTGGTTATAAGGGTTTTTTTTGGATGTTCTTCTTTGCCAAAAGAAAAAAAAAAGAAAAGCAGATGAAAATGTAATACAGGAAGACAAGTTTATTAAAAGCTGTAGCTATAGAAAATAGCATCGCAAGCTTGATGACTTAATTTCCTTTCTGCTTTTATTGATCACTTTATTATATAAGGTGAGATTGATCGGATTTCCAATTATGAGTCCCCACCTTAGAGAACTGAGCCTGTCAAGTTACCCAGCCATGATCTTGTTGTCCCTTCTCCCTCATTAAAAAAAAAAAAAAAAAAAATGTTACTTCCCAAGGCTGATAAACACTGCTTGGTGATTGGTCCTCAATGGATCCCTTCTTAGAAAATGAAATGTCAACCCCTTGGCCTCCTATTGATTCTTCTTTAGTGTCGGACATAAAGCTATTACGGAAAGGCTGCTTGGAGCCAGGTAGCTGACAGGCTTTGCAGCAGCCCATGCACACTCAGCTGATTCTTCTCCGCAAGCAGGCTGTGTGCTCTGTCATAACGGACTGCAGATGTTTAAATGGGACAAGAACAGGTGAGAAGAGAAGAGACAGGTAGTGTAGACAAAAGTCTGGTCCATGCTTTTACTGAGAGTGCAAATGAAAGATGGTAAATGGTACCCCTAAAATCATCTCACCACCCTGCAGCCAGCTATCTGGGAAAGCAACAGATGAAACATCCTAGCTTGGAAAACGATGGGGCTGCTTCTTGCCTCTTAGAACCATGGATAGTTGATGGCAGAGTGGATGCGAGGGACGGACCCCTTATATCCCCCACACTGCTGATGACATGGCAGATTGTTTTAAGAGGTAGATGGGCAGAGATCCACATAGTGAGAAGAGTTTCAGTCCTTCCGATTACGTCAAAGGAAAATCTGTTTGCTAATTTGTCATTTAAGAAAGAGGAAATGGCCTCAGGCTCACAGCTAGTATTACTCTTACTGGATTTTTTTTCTTTACAGCAATTGTTTATTTTATTATATTTACTTTATATAGAGAAGTATGAGCTTTAGTCAAGTCAGAGTAATCTTTAATTTTTCCAATGAGAAGATCCACTTTTTTCTTTTGACCAACTTGGAAGTGTAAACATTTGGAGATCTCAGTGAAAGAATGAAATTCCTAAATTTATCTATTTAAAATAATACATAGAATACATTGACTTAGATTTATTGTATGTTTTTACCATGCACATTATGTTGAGGAAATTAACTTACATTTTTGGTAGGCATCTTTGATCAGTGTCTTCCTGTGTCACTTATCACATGCGTTATAATTTAAGGATTCTGTCAGCTTTTCAGAGAATGTAATTGTACCTGCCATCTGGGTGGTTTAAGGTGCAGCATTTCTTGTATTTGTGTAATGCTGTCTCTAGAAGTCTTCCTAAACTGCATATGCACATTCTGTTGGCAACATGGCACCATTTCCTTATACTCCTGAAGGTACACATTTTTTATCTCCACGGTATAACTGCTTTATTGCTTTTAAAAGTGATTTTTGACTGTTAACAATGACATCATGAAATGCAGTGATAAGGTCATAACCTCAGGACTAATGATCTTAGTGATCAACTGTGTTAAATTCCTCTGACAACTACCTCCCCCTTTCATATTAATGATTTTATCCATTTACCTCCAAAAATCCTAAATAGTATTAATTCAGGTTGCTTTAAGCCAGTGTGTCTTCCCCAAATAGTATTTTATTGTTCAGTATGTGTGAGAAACACTTTTAAGAAAGAACTAGAATGCAAGATGAGGTCCTCTTTTCTAAAGGACAGTTTGGTGACCAGAGACAAGTACTGCCTGATAACCAGCCATAGGTGGCGTTTCTACTGACCTTCAGATGATCTCTGGTGCCGCTGGGTTTCCATTTATGTTAAGGCTATAAAGTACCCCTTTTACCTGAATTAAAGAAGTGAATTAATTGATTTTTAGAAAAAAATGAAATGGCTATGGCAAAATTCGTGAAGGAGGTACACATATGGCTCAAGGTAGGAAACTACTGGCATCTTGTATATTAGGAACTTGAGGCCTGGAGAGGAGGTTAAACAGTTAACTGCACCAGGGTCACACAGCTAGTTAGCTGCCTGATCAGGACAGGAGGCCATCTCTCCTGACTCCCAGTCCTGGCCTAGATAGATTATTTTTGTTGTTGTTGTTGTTTTTTTGTTGTTTTTTTTTTTTTGCGGTACGCGGGCCTCTCACTGCTGTGGCCTCTCCCGTTGCGGAGCACAGGCTCCGGACGCACAGGCTCAGCGGCCATGGCTCACGGGCCCAGCCGCTCCGCGGCACGTGGGATCCTCCCGAACCGGGGCACGAACCCGCGTCCCCTGCATCGGCAGGCGGACTCTCAACCACTGCGCCACCAGGGAAGCCCTAGATAGATTATTTTAATGTCTTCTGGACTGAAAACATTGACCTACATCAAAAGTTGACAGTGACAATTGTAGCAAACCAGAGCTTCAGGAGTCTCCTTCATGATGTTGGTACCATTTGTGATGTGTGATTTGATGTGCGGTCTAACACATGCTATAAAGTCAGACCTTGCAAGTTACTTTTATCTTCTTTGGAAGGTTACGATTTTCCACTTTGGAGCTGAAACTGTTCCCATAATGCTGAAACAGTCACCATTCAGACTCCATCTTCCCTGGTGTCCTAATTGTACTATTATGGTCACATAAGAATGAAGACACTTACATGTTAGCCTAAATTGCCTCTGATGAAGTCCTGTAAATTCCTACAATTAGTTGGCAGATGGTACTGCGGGAACATTTCTAAACAACCTGTGTGCACTCGTGTGGTTCAGTTCCACCCACGTCAAAACGTTGCTCGTGAAGAACATTTAGCCACCATTTGGTGCAAGAACAATGACAGCTTAAGGAAGGGTAAAAAGGAGAATCGTTTCCATGAATCTTCATAGGTGATGCCATTAAACGCTGGAAAGTGTCCTTCTGGACCTATGCTAGTTATTACATTGCTTTGTCTTCTTTAATCTGCACTTTGGCTGAATAAATTACTTACCTTTTGCTAATTAGTTTTGGAACAGTGAGAGCCCCACCAAACAAATCCATCGACTTGATCAGGGAAGTCAGTATTTTAATAAAAGTGGGGTGCGCGCTGGGCCCTGTCACGCTCCGCTCCACTATTTTGTTGGTTTTACTGGGTAGTCAGGGTGCCAGGAACAACACATTGGTTGGGAGGGCAGGGCAGGGGTCTCATGCTGTCCCTGGACAATGTCTGTTAATACCCTGATTCCGCCTCCCTTTGACAGAGGCGAGCTTAGTCCCAGGCTTTCAAAGTTTCACCTGCAGAGGAGTCTCTTTACCTCCTGCAGTTAAAAGGTTCCATGTTTCCTTCTGGAGCATTCACTCACAAACCACTCCTCTCCTTCCCCCCTTTTCTTAATCAGCTTGCCCACATCTCAGTAATTAGAAAATCTTCCACAAAGGTTTCCTTCTGTCATTCAGGTGCTCTGCCTTGGATGTCAATTTAGCACTCTTTTAGGCGACGTGGTTTCCTCTGGGCTGGCTGACCCAGCGATAAGCTTCCACAGGCTTTCTTTCTTTGAACAATAACGAACACATTGTCCCACCCTGAGCCAAAGGAGAAAGGGTCATCAGGTGACAAAGGTAGAGCAGGACTCAGGCTTTTTAGTTTTAAAGGTATTATTAAGTAGCTAATAGGCTACAATTAGCTTTTGAACAGTAATCCCTGTGTTTCTTTGTCAGCATTCCCTGTACTCTACCGGGGTCTTCTCCTCCAAGTAACACTCCAAGTAAAGTTTCTTTAAAAATACACCTTCTACCAGAAAAGCTGTTCTTCAGAGTTGAAGGAGAGAGAGAGAGAGAGTTTTCCAGACAAGCAAAAGCTAATGGAGTTCATCACCACTAGACTGGCCTTACAAGAAATGTTAAAAGGACTTATTTAAGCTGAAACAAGAGGGTGTTAATTAGTTGCAGGAAAACATATGAAAGTATAAATCTCACTGGTAAAGGTAAATATGCAGTAAAAATCAGAATAATTTAAAGTTGTAAGGTTAATTACTTACAAAGCTTGTATGAAGATTAAAAGACATGAGTAGTAAAAACAGCTATAACTGCAATACTTTGCTAAGAGATACACAAGATAAGAAGATGTAAGTTGTGACATCAAAAACATAAAACATTGGTGGGGAGGGAATAAAAATATAGAGTTTTATTAAAAAAAAAATACACCTTCTCCTCTAATTTACTTCCTCCTTCTGTGTTCAGAAGTCTGAGGCGGGGATGGGCAGGTCAGCCTTATAATGATCCCTGCCATTTTACATTTCCTCTGGCTTTGCACAGATTTCATGAATATGTTGATGGGAAATGACACACCTGGGCTCCTTGAGGCTGCTCCTTTTGGTATCTACAAGGGTTTGTTTGTTTGTTTGTTTTTGTGGTACGCGGGCCTCTCACTGTTGTGGCCTCTCCCGTTGCGGGGCACAGGCTCCAGACGCGCAGGCTCAGCGGCCATGGCTCACGGGCCCAGCCGCTCCGCGGCATGTGGGATCTTCCCGGACCGGGGCACGAACCCGTGTCCCCTGCATCGGCAGGCGGATTCCCAACCACTGCGCCACCAGGGAAGCCCTACAAGGGTTTTTGATGAACTCTCTGACAATTTAAAGTTGGGACAAAAGCTTCCCTGCTCGATGCATTTTTTTCTTCTTTAAAGGAAAGAAATTCAAATCAGTATTCAAAATCTAAAGTGGTTTAAAATATATACTTGTAATTTTAGATAATGCTTTTAGGAGCTCTGATAAGATACTGTCTCCCGGGCTGGCAGGACCCTATCACACCCTTGGGACCTAGGCACGCATTTCCCTGACATAAAATGCTATTTTCATAGTCCCTGACCTAACACTCTTATATTTCCTTTAAAAGGAGAGGGGAGGAGGAGTTTTGGAGGGGACTACATCTTTCATACAGATGTTTGATTTCAGGATGTTTAAACCTGCTTAGCTTCTTTGATGAAGCAATGAAGTTTGAGAGCAAGTGGAATCCAATTTAAGTGGATTTACTGATATAAAATGTGCTATGACTTACAATTAACTCTCACCAGCTATCATCATATAACTTCATCCCCGCTGGGAGAGGCATGTGAGGTAGTGAGCTGGACGGGGCAGACACACTCCTCCTGTATTTGCTAGGAGGGTTGTGGGTAAATGACTTGCCCTCCTGCCTCCATGTTCTCATCTGTACAGTGGGACTGAACATGTGTCTTTCTGCCTGATTGCTTTCATAGGGTTGTTGAGAAGGTGCCATGAAATGTTATACGTGAAGGCTCTTTTAAAAGTTAAATACAAAGTAAAAATGCAAGCTATTATTTGGGACTGAATGACTCGCACTTCCAAGTGAACTCTAGTAACTGAGGTCTCTGTTTACTGAGCTGGTTCCTGCTTTGCAAACAGTTAGGGGAAGAGATAATATATGTGATGAGAGCACTTTGAAAAGTTAAATGCAGTGTGAAAATGCCAAGTATTATTATTTGCAAGGGAATTATACACACGGAGGAACATCTGTAGGCTCTGAGGATCTGATTGCAGAGCTGGTTCCTGCAATGCTGACAATTAGGAGAGGAATATGGGTGAGGAGCTGGGACCCATGACTATGACTGGGCTGCTCTCTGGTGGCACTGGGTGGCCCTCTCTCTTTTCCATGACCATCCTGCCCTTCTTGACTTGTGCAAAGTGCAGGGGTTCAGGTTATCAGATTCAGACAGGACCACACTGCTGAGACCCCCTGTGGCCACCAGGGACTCTTGTCACCACAGAGCCTGTTTCCTCATATATAAGAGTCTTGACTGACCTCATCTTTAAAGCTCTAAGAAAATTACAAGATGATTATACACCGCAATATAAACTTGACATTTTTGAGAGAAACATACATGTACATATTTTATTCACTAATATGCTCTCATCTTCCAACTTTACAGAGTTCTAATATGGACTGAGTTGATTTTCCAATTTAACATACATACACATAGACACATATATATGCGTCTATGTATAATGTATAAAGATTCAAGAATTATATATATTCAAGATTTCTTTTTCCCAAGACTTTTTATAACCAAGGCTAGTCTCACTCCTGTGGGACACTGAGAGCAGAAAGCCAGCTGTAGGACCATACACTGGTTTTTGGAGAGAAGAATTAGGCGACAAATGGAAACTTATTTTTTGTTTTGTTTGTTTTGTTTTGTTTTGTTTTGATCTGGCTGCATGGGGTCTTAATTGCGGGATCTTCGTTGTGGCACGTGGGATCTTCTGTTGCTGTGCGCGGGCCTCTCTCTAGTTATGGCACATGGGCTCCTGAGCGCACGGGGTCAGTAGTTGTGGCACGTGGGCTCTAGAGCGCACAGGCTTAGTTGCCCCACGGCATGTGGGATCTTAGTTCCCTGACCAGGGATCGAACCCAAGTTCCCTGCGTTGGAAGGCGGATTCTTAACCACTGGGCCGCCAGGGAAGTCCCGGATCCTTATTTTTACTGCTGCAAGTTTTCTACAAACTCTTAAGGCATGTAATCCTGTACGAGCAAATGTTTACCTTTTAAATTGTCGTTAATCATTTAGAAATTTGTATGCAGCAGCTGAAGCCAATAAACACAAAACTATTGTTTTAAGAATATCATATAATAGGATAATGAGTTTTTTTGTGGTAGTAGTTATTGTGGTGAAAGCAACAGGGCTTACTATTACTTACCACATACTGACTATGATTGCCTTCGATGTATGCAGAATTCACGTAGGGAAACTTATTTTAATTCAGAATATGTATGTGGGGAAATTAGCCAGTAAACTTCTAATCTATTTTCAATACAATAAATTTCTCCTGGGGATTTAAAATTATAATTGTATTATAAAATATTTGCTGTATCACCTCAGTTTAATACTGTGGTTACATGCAGAGACTCTGGACTCTGCGATGACAAGTTACTTACCCTGTTATTTCACCTCCCATAAACCTCAGTTTTCTCAACTGTGAAATGTGCATTGCATATCTGCCTGACTTATATTATGGTAGTAAAGAACTTGTGGTTTACAGCTTTTGAAAATATTGTTTTTTATCTTTTAATAGACGGAGTAAATACAGTAAAGCAAAACAAGAAGCAGATGAAGAGAAGCATTTGAACCAAGGTACAGAAAACTGGTTTAAAAATAATTTTATTTTTAGAGCATGTCTCGTGTTTTCAGTTTAGAAATGTCTAAATAATATTCACATGGCTATTAATATTATATTCCTTTCATGAAATTATCCAAATAATTTACTTCAGGGTTTCAAACCGAAATAGGTGATTGGTATATTTTTAAGTGAAATTAAAGATGGAGGTTGGGTAATTTCCTTAGATGCTTCTTATTCCGTATTTTATCCTCCAACCTGAAAAAGTATTGGTCTAGCTGGCTCATTTTTGTAGCTGGGTGGCAAGATTTAGAAGGTAACAATTTTTCTCTTATTATAAGGTAAACATTTTGGAGACAATAGAATAAGAAATTGAACATACCACAGAATATGTGCTGTGGAATTCAGGACTATCAATATTTCTTTAGTGGATTTTAGTTATTTTGATATTCCAAGTGGAGTCAAAGACTAAATTCAAAGAATGGGCTCTGAATGACTTGAGCAAGATAGAAGACTCTGGAATGGACAGTGGTTGGTGTCTCTCCAGGAGTACGATCCACGAGAACTTTCTGAGGTGATGGCAGTGGTCTTTATCTGCACCATCCACTACATTAGCCAAGAGGACACAAGCACCACTGAATACTTCAAAAGTAGTTAGTGTGAATGAGGAAGTGAATTTTAAATTTTATTTAATTTTAACTGATTTATATCTAAATAACACTGAGTGGTTAATAGCTACCTTATTAGCACAGGGAGGTAGAAGGGCTGAAAGAATAATCCTGAGAAAGGTTTTCTTGGCTAGAGCATGTGAAGTGATGAATGAAGGGTCATGGAGTGTCTGATAATTTTCCATTTGTTCATCTTGTTTCCTTTCTAAAACCACACTTTCTCATTTGCATGTCGTATATATTTTTTAAAACAAAAATGATGCCTTTTTTTGAGATGAGGACAAAACTGACAGTCTTGGAAAATCAAAGGGTTTGGGCCAACCAGTATCCTACACCTCTCAGCGCACCAAAGTCCCTACACCTCTCAGCGCACCAAAGTCCCAGGAGCTCGAGCAGGGAGAGGCGGGATGGGAATGCCAGTGGAAAGTTCCCAGTAATCTCGAATGCATCTTGTCCCGGACATCTCTGGCTGCCCCAGAGCTCACATTCCGAATTCAGTTTACCAGTGACTATGGGGTGTGGCCTAATTAACCCTTCCTAGTATTTAAACCATTGATTCCGCTGAAGCTTCCAGGTGAAATTCAATGTCTTTTCTTACAGCACTTTCTTTCCAAAACAGAATAAAAGTGGAACTCCAATACAGAGTTTGTATTTTCAAATCAAATAGCAGATACTATCCCTCTCATCCACTTAACCTAGGTTTAATCTTATTTTGTTAATTGTTGTCAATTGTTGGTCCAGATATGAGGCAAAAGATGATAGCTTATAACACAGGTCATTTGAGAAAGTTTCTATCATCTTCCCTAAGGGAAGAAAGCTGGAGATGGTGGGTAGGATGTGAGCAACTGATTGGGACAACAATATTTATTTATTTTTTTAAAAAATTGTGTTTAGCCTTTTTTTTGAATTTTATTTTATTTATTTTTTTATACAGCAAGTTCTTATTAGTTATCCATTTTATACATATTAGTGCATACATGTCAATCCCAATCTCCCAATTCATCCCACCACCACCACCACCTCCCACCACTTTCCCTGCTTGGTGTCCATACATTTGTTCTCTACATCTGTGTCTCAATTTCTGCCCTGCAAACCAGTTCATCTGTACCATTTTTCTAGGTTCCACATATATGCGTTAATATACAGTATTTGTTTTTCTCTTTTTGACTTACTTCACTCTGTATGACAGTCTCTAGATTCATCCACGTCTCTACAAATGACCCAATTTCATTCCCTTTTATGGCTGAGTAATATTCCATTGTATATACGTACCACATCTTCTTTATCCATTCGTCTGTCGATGGACATTTAGGTTGCTTCCATGACCTGGCTATTGTAAATAGAGCTTCAATGAACATTGTGATACATGACTCTTTTTGAATAACTGTTTTCCCAGGGTATATGCCCAGTAGTGGGATTGCTGGGTCGTATGGTAGTTCTATTTTTAGTTTTTTAAGGAACCTCCATACTGTTCTCCTTAGTGGCTGTGTCAATTTACATTCCCACCAACAGTGCAAGAGGGTTCCCTTTTCTCCACACCCTCTCCAGCATTTGGGACAGCAATATTTAGATAACACATTCCAAATTTCCTTATAGAGACTCTCTTTTCTTCCACGGGATAGGTTGTTTTTAAAATTTCGTCCCTGAAGTGTGAAGACATTCCAGGAATTCAGTAGAGCTACAGCCTCTTAAGTAGCAAACAATTCTTGTTTACCCACTAACGAAACCTAGAGCAAGAATTTAAACATTTTCCTATGTTTACGCTAAGTATTTTTCTCATGCTAAGAAAATTTTTTCTGTGCTGAATACTTTTAGACCCAGAGAACTTCAGTTTATTAGTGGTTCCTGAGAAGTGTTCCGCCAACATTTTGCATGTTTATTACTCAGGTGTTAGAACTTATGTGGATCCCTTTACGTATGAAGATCCCAACCAAGCAGTTCGAGAATTTGCCAAAGAAATCGACGCATCCTGCATTAAGATTGAAAAAGTCATAGGAGTTGGTAAGTGTCTGTGTCTATAAGCCTATTTTCTTTGTGGATATTAAATATATGTATGTGGATTATATAAATGCATTAGAATGTATTGTATGTGCCTGTATATGTAAATATCTGTGTACCTGAAATTTCCTTGATCTACATAAAACACCAGCACAGTGCCTAGTGTATAAATAAGCACTCAACAAATGTTAGCTATTGGCTGTTATTCCTTCTCCTTGAACGTGTTTCTGGTTCAGAGTCAATTCTTTTTCTCTTCCAAAGGTGAGTTTGGTGAAGTATGCAGTGGGCGTCTCAAAGTGCCTGGCAAAAGAGAAATCTACGTGGCTATCAAGACATTGAAAGCTGGTTATACAGACAAACAGAGGAGGGACTTCCTGAGTGAGGCCAGCATCATGGGACAGTTTGACCACCCAAATATCATTCACTTGGAAGGCGTTGTCACCAAATGTATGTGCGTCGCTCCCTTTACAAAGCCAAGTTAGAAGTTACTGGCAAATTAAACACACATTTTCTTTCCAGGGAAATGACAGATGGAGCAGACCCACTGATTGCTAATAGGAGGAAATCAGTGCAGGACAAGTCATTAATCTTGTAGTGATTTCTAAATGGATGTATGGTGTAGGCTGATACCCTATTTCCAAGGCAGCTTGTGTGAGATTTTAGCAAAATTAATATTGCAGATTTTTGGTATGCCTTGCCATCTTTCGAATCTTTGCTAGACCAAACTGATAGTCACAGGATAGGCGCAAGCAGATGGTAAGCAAAATAAATTTTAAGTACTTTTCATATAAAACACAACAAAACCTCACCACACCTTATGTTCGAAGCTTCAGTTCCAGATGCAGGGAGTGCATCTTGGTAATCTATTATATTGGGGGATTTGCTTGTCTGCTCTGCCTGATTTATGGCAGCTGCAGTTGCAGTTCAGCACCTATTTCCAGTAACACCTGGTTGAACCTTCCTGAATATTCGCTCAGCCCTTGAACCATGCTTCAGTTAAAATACGACACAGCTCAACAGATGCATTTTGCGAAGCAGACCCTGAATACATCTGTAAGACTGGCTAAGACCAACTTATAAAGCACCACATGGACAGGGCAGCTGAAATGGTTACTATTGAAGGTAGCTCTGTTCCAGAAGCCTTAGTACCTATTACAGTTACTACAAGTCAAGGATCTTGTAAGCCTGGGGCTATGTCTCCAGGACGGCCAAAGTGCCATTTAATTTAATTCCAGGTGCCTGGGAAAAGCGTCCTCCATCAACCAGTGCAGAGTGGCTGCCTCAGTGGGTGAAGTGGAGGTGTAAATGTTGGATGTTAGGTCTGGGGCCAAGGGGGCAGTAAGACACAAGGGTACACAATCTTTAGGCAGGGAAAATTTGGAAATTACTAAAAAGTGAGAGCAGATATACACTAATTTAGAGGTCCTCAAACTTAAACATACATCAGAATTCTGGAAAACTCATTAAAACACTTTCCTGGACCTCATCTTCAGAGGTTTGATTTAATGAATGGGAGCCCATGAGTTCACATTTCTGAAGAGCTCAAGGTCAATCAAACTATAGTCCCTGGAACCACGCTTTGAGCGCCTGTGGCCTAGTTGCCAAAGATTGACACATCATCTACTGCTAGTAAATTATGAGGCCTTGACTAGTTGCTCAAGTTCTCAGTTTTCTCATCTGTAAAATAGAGATAAAAATGGAATGGAATATTTAGCATGTTTGGCATAATGCTTATTTAGCAAATTAAAAAAAAACAACTAATTGTTAACTGGCATTATTATGTCTTAAAAAGTATGTCTTTCCCCATCTTTGGAATCCTTCAAAAAAGGAACCTTGGTGCTAAGGGTATATAATTTTTCACCTAAGGTGAAGGCTATAATTAGCATAGAATAGCTCTATTTGCTTTTTAAGATGAGTTTTACAGACAGGATATTTTTTCTGTGGCCTGTGGCCCGTGGAGCTGCCCAGAGCACTTCACTACTTTAATTAAAAGATAACATTCCCTTTAAATACTTCTGCAGGTCCATTTTCTCAAAAGGAGGCTCTGTTCAGCTTGGGGTGTTTTTCCTGGGGCAGACAGTGATTTTTGTAGCACCTCTGCAGAAGAGCGAAGAAACGGGATCTTTGTGTTAAAGTCTCCACTGCACCTCTAAAACCCTTGGCTATTACAGCTGTAACTGTTATAAACTACTGGATGCATTTGCATAATGCACTTGTCACTGAATTAAAATGGTTTAAAAGTTCCACCAGAGGAGCCATCCCCTTCCCCCCGCCTTTCCCCTCCCCATTGCCTCCCTGCCTGTTCCGGGAAAGGGTCTATCTCTACCCTGGAGCCCAACCTGGACCCATTTCATAAGCCCCTCTGTGCTTATGGAGACATTCATCTTTATTTCTCTTGTAGAGCTCATAAAGAGTCTGACAAATGGATTCTTTTCATAAACAAAAAAATGGAGAATAATTGTGAAGATAGTGCAGACGGTCAGACTAGGGAGGTGTGAGGGTTAAAGAGGGGGAGAGTGTGAATTCATGACTGGACTTCCTTGAGTAACTTTGTAAATGGACAGGGAGACTATAAATTCTCGCCACTACCCTGCGGATCTTCTCCTTGCTTCCCCACATTTCCAGAGGGATCTGGGGAAATGGAAGTAGGTGTTAATGCACCATCAGGGGAGTCACCCCTTCTCATGAGTTGACAAAGTATCATTTGATTGAGGCAGGTTAATTAAAACTCATTTAGATGCATTTGTTCTATGTGGTCACAGATGCAGAGGGTAAATGAGTCTGAGGGCTAAAGGCTTCCTAATAATATTGATGGAGGATGGAAAGGTGTATGGGGACCACTCCCTCCAGCCAAGGGGAAAGAGATTAGAAGTGGTTTTGACTCATCCTTTGGTCTACACTGAGATTCCTGCTTTTTCTGCTTGCTTTCATTCATCACTTGAAAATTAAATGTTCGTGGTGGTGTTTTCTAATCCAACACTTTTGCCTCAGAAAGATTTCTTAGGCATGGTACCAAATGTTCAATTGAAGAACAAATTGATAAATGGGACTTCACTGAAATTAAAAACATCTGCTCTTCTAAAATTTTGCCTCTGAAATGAAGACATTTCCCCTTTCCCCACACCAATACAGAGTCTCATCTGATAGGGGCTCTGGGTGGGAAATGTACTCGTTTAAAATAATTCTGGGGGCTTTCCCGCAGTGGCACAGCCCAGCCCATTTTCCCTGACTGGATGTCTACATGCAAACAGTCCACAAGGACAGCAATAAATATTTTTGATTTTTCAAACTAACATTTTATTTTCCTCACAGGAACTCTTCTGTTCTCTTGGCTTTACCCCTTGCCTTAGTAAAATATCGAAGATTTACACCCCACTGTCACAAATACCCGTTAGAAGGAAGGAATTTCAGACCTTGAGTCCATTGCCAGGGATTAAGAAACTAAAGAATGATCCTTATTTCCTAAGGTCCTCAGAAAGAAAACCAAAGTGAAATGAAAGTGTTTCCCACTTCTCTCAAACCTTAGAATCATTCTGATTTCTTTGCTTAGAAAAGGGAGAAGGGCACACAAAAAGTTCTAGTCCTGAATTAAAATTGCTGCCTAGGATGAAATCACTTATTGACCCTTTTCTGTGATTTTGTTGTTGCTGCTGCTGCTGAGGTTGACAGCTTAAGGAAGCAAATAGGCTGAGTTTATTTATAGATAGGAAAAGGGAAAAGAAAGGATATAGCCCCTGACCTGACTGAGGCAGGGGGAAAAGCTAAGATGGTACATGCTTGAGCTTTAAGATGAGTCTGGGTAATGAAGTATCCAACATAGCTCCCAGAAGCTTGGGTTCCTCTAAATAGGTAACAAAAAAAAGTTTCTCTGTTCATTGATTCCTTTAGCATTGCACAAGTGGCTCTTCTGGGGACAGAATTAATTAATTATCTTAAAGATTTTTTTTCTCCTTTCAACGGGCCATTTATCTTCTTCTCCATTTGCTTGAGACAGCAAATACCCATCTGCATGCTCCCTGGATACCAGAGGCCACTTTATTAAAGACCTCGTCAACAAGCCGCCCAAAGGGTTAACCTTCCAGATGGAATTTAAACCTACTCGTCCTTTTAATATTTCATTCCTAGCTCCCCACAGCTGAGGCATAAGCTTGGCTTGTTTTAATTAAATTAGATCGCACAAGACAGGTGTCCTGGCAGGAAAATTGCGCACAGCCCATTTTTATCTCATTAACTGCAGTGCTCATCAAGGGTTTTGTGTTTTTCTTTCTGGAAACTCTAGGTAAACCAGTAATGATCATAACAGAGTACATGGAGAATGGCTCCTTGGATGCATTCCTCAGGGTATGTGACTACTTTATATTAAACCCAAGAATGTTGGTATTCAGAAAACTCTAACAGACTTCGAGTATTTGTTCTGTTTGGTTGTATTCATGGACTTTTTTTAATGAGGCAAAGGAAGAAGAGGAGAAATAGAGAATGATGTGATTTTTAAAGGCTCTTCAATAATCCACATACAAGGAGGGTAGTATTTGATTTATTCTTGTATGGTGGGGCTGTTTGAGCCATAGATTCATTACAGTTGGATAATTTCCATCTATTACAGGAAGCAAACCCAGCTCCTAGAATATACTCTACTCATGAATTAGTGACTTTGGTCAAAAAAGCCCGGAAATCATATTGAGTTTCACTGCACACCGGATACAGATATCAAAAAAGATCCAAGTAATAAATGCTTGGTGAAAATTAATTTGGCCTAATGCTAATGAGATTGTACCTTATTTCTTTCCTCTGCAGAAGAATGATGGCAGATTTACGGTCATTCAGCTGGTGGGCATGCTTCGTGGCATTGGGTCTGGGATGAAGTATTTATCTGATATGAGCTACGTGCATCGAGATCTGGCTGCACGGAACATTCTGGTCAATAGCAACTTAGTCTGCAAAGTGTCTGATTTTGGCATGTCCCGAGTGCTAGAGGATGATCCAGAAGCAGCTTATACCACCAGGGTAAGAAAGATTTGTGACCTCTGGGCTTTGACTCTGATGAAACTGTTCCTCTCACTTTGACGTGTAAACCCTTTGTGATTTTTACAAGTTTCCTCATCCTTCAGAGCCTCTTCATAGCCATGCATCCATTTTTAAGCCATGTTTCCAAGAGGGATTTTGAAACAGCCTCTAGATGTGTGACCACTTTACGAAGCCACAAGTTAGAGCGTCACTTATTATTGTATTTTTTCACACTTAATCTACCTTCCTTCCTTCCTTTCTTGTATGTTTTAGATTTTCTACTTGGTTCCTTTTTATTATTTAAAAACAAATCTTATTTTAAACAGGACAGAACAATGTTTCTAGTCGGCTGCTTACCGAATCTGAGAATGTATATACAGAATTTATAAAACATTTACACTACGCAAGGTTTCCCAGTATCTAATGGCCTGCGTTTTACTACTGGTAGATAAGCCAGGATTAAGGCACAGTTAAGAGTTATCAGTATACAGTTAATGGCTATTCTATCTTAGCCGGACAATCTGAATATAAGATACTAATGGAATAAACAGAGAATCATAAAAGTTATTGGCCATTAGGGCTGACACTGTTAAAATCAACATGAAGCAGACCAGCCATTTTCTTCTTTTAATGCTCACCATTTTGCATCTGCAATGATAAGCATTGGGGTTTTTTGGTATAGTTTGTTGGGGTGTGTGTGTGTGTGTGTGTGTGTGTGTGTGTGTGTGTGTGTGTTTTCTGGTAGTGTTCAGTTTCTTTGGCTGTAGTTTTGATTCTTACACATACCCTCTTCTGAATTCAAAGTCCATTCATTCAGGAAAGAATACATCCTTGTCCATGCTAAAGACTTTCTATTTTTCCCCAGTAATTGGAGAAAGGAAAGTAAAAGGAAGCTTCTAGAATGATACATTTATATAGCCAAAATATTTAAGGAAAGCAGAAGGCAGCACAAGTGTCTTGCTGTATGGAACAAGCATAAATGTAATACAGTGTATTTTCAGAGTAAACTGCAGTGAATCAATGCAATTTGCAGTACAATTTACTGCCCTGTTTAGTAGCTCTAATAAAGCAAACTTTTAAATGATGTCCTCTTGAACAGCTTAAGGGTCTGAATTGAAGTTGAATTAATTTCCCCAGATGGAACCCTAAGAAATTTGAAACTCCATTAAAAATACCTTGCACATAAGCATAATCAAACAAGAGACATTTGAGACCTTTAAACTTTTCTTGGGTAATATTCAATTGCTTTACCATTTTTGCAGGGGTTTTTTAGAAAAGTAAATAATAATCAAAATCTGGCCCTCCTGCCATTAAAATTACTAATGGCTCTAGCATCTGGTATTATTTGACTTCCCCTAAGAGCCTGTTTAGCGTATTATCTTCTAGCTACGTTGGTCATGTTTCTCGGGCTCTATAGGAGTTGGATGACAGTGGGATGGATAGAAATGTTCAAATTTAACTTTTTTAGGTCATGGTTTCCAAAGCAGTATTAAGTATTGCCTTT
Organism: Kogia breviceps; assembly: GCF_026419965.1. Lineage (NCBI taxonomy): Eukaryota > Metazoa > Chordata > Mammalia > Artiodactyla > Physeteridae > Kogia > Kogia breviceps. The sequence continues at coordinate 185,508,427 of NC_081311.1, read as the reverse complement.
GTGCTGCTGGGTGAGAGAATCTAACAAGAAGTCAAAATTACTGTCAGCTGCACATCCATTGATATAAACCACGGATAACATGTGTATTTTGTAAAACCTAAAATGTCCTTTCTTCTACAGTATTGCCTTAAGTAGAGCTCAATAATAGGTAGGCTTTTAAAAAAATAATTAAACATATTAGTTGCTTACTTCCCTGTGACTAAAGAAAACATATGAGAACTGTCTCAACCTGGAAGATTTTAGTTAGAATAAACAAATATCCTGTTATTGTTTGGAAAGCTGTCTCAGGAATGCTGTTGCCCTGCTTAGCAAACAGTAACAACATTCAGAAACTAAAATGGCACATCAGTGTACTTGGGGGATAACCTAGAGCTTGGATGTTCACAGGGTGGCAAGATTCCTATCCGGTGGACTGCGCCAGAAGCAATTGCCTATCGTAAATTCACATCAGCAAGTGATGTATGGAGCTACGGGATCGTCATGTGGGAAGTGATGTCGTATGGAGAGAGACCCTATTGGGACATGTCTAATCAAGATGTGAGTCTTTATGTTCTGAAATATATGTCTTTGCATTAATGTATGATGGAGTAAGTGTTGAGCTTGAAATGATACATTAAACTTAAAATTCTTAATACAGATGTGTCTAGTAATCTAGCTAAAACTTATGGTCCTGGATTTCAAGGACCAAAATTACAAAGCCTTAATGGTATAATATGGGAGCTAGATAGATAGATAGGTGCATATCTTGATCGATTAGTGATATGGAACAGTACTTTTACTTTGTTAACTTTCAAACCCATACTGAAATAAAATTAAACCTTGAATTTTAAGAAAATGCAAGGATATCTGAAAAACACAAATTTCACATGAGATGAAACTGACATGAAAGGTTTATTGGAAGAAAATTAGTGAATATTTTAAAGCTGGCAAAGTTGTAATTAGAGCTTGCCCCTTGAGGACTCTAAAATAAAGCTTCACTAAATGACCTTTGTAAATTATACACATCCCTTTAAATGTACCATCTGGACTACTTTGTAAAGAAGTATCCACAATGCCTCCAATTTTAGAAAAGCATTCAATAATGACACTAATAAGATTCCAGAGTAATAGAATTTAATTACAAACATCTCCAGTGAGAAAGGAAAAAAACAAACCTAGACCGGGGGCGATCTTCCTAGAACACTTATTAGCTAATTCTGGGAAGGTGTTAGTTAGTTCTAGAAGGGTTGGAAATCAGAACAAAATAAAATAGCCATTTCTTGAACTTTCCTAATTTTTTTGTATGAGAGGTAAAATATTATCATAGAGTGTGTTTACGAATGTGTGGCATTCAATTTATCAATAAAAATTGTATATTAAAAACAGGTTTTTAAAAAAAAAATTTTCTCTGATGTGGAATGTTACCTGACCATCTGCCTTGTCCTGAAACAACAGGATGTTGCAAAACCTTGACAATTAAGTGAAAAACCAGGTGCACTCAAGAAATAGGATGTTGCCTTACCAGTAGAAGAATGTTTAGAGCAATACAGAAGCTAATACCTTCTATGTCCAGTGGGGCAAAAAGAATTCTCTAACCAGAATAAGAGGAACGGTAGTGTTGGTTGACACTGTAGTATCTATAAATTATAAAGGAAGGTTCATAGCATATAGCAAGAAAGACAGCAGCTAGCATAACTGATAGATAATTACAGGCTTGGCGACAGCCTATGGGAGTGAACAGTGTGTAATCTATTGTTTGATGTGATTATGCAGACACCATCAAGTACTTTTCTTGTATAGTAACATTTGGTTTTGAGTTAGAGACATTCAGAGGAACAAAGACCAACAACCTAGAAGAAGGAGTGGTGCCTGTATTTACTTATTTAATTATTGGATATTTAAGCTTTTCTTTATTTCAGTTGAGAGCGGTGGCCAAATGCTCATAAGAGCAGAATATCTAAAGATGTTGTCAGTTTTCCCGCCCTAAATATTTTCAGACCTATAGCTTTGACAGCTTCTATATTATATTAAAATAATTTTGTTGGTTTAAACTTTCAATTGTCTGCCTTTATCCATGAAAAAGCATCTGAAGCCAATTCTCTCCCACAAATAATATTGATCTATCATTCACGTGTATTTGTCTCTGCGTTTGAGTCTGTGTAGAAGAGGAATCTATAGGAAATGTAACTGGAGAATTACTTTCATGGGTAGAATTCATTTGGCATATGGTGAATGGAGTCAAAGTAACTGTTAAGAATATGTCAGATTTATCAAGTTTTTTGTTTGTTTTAATCCTCTGCCTCCCCCCCCCCCAAAAAAAAAACATTCAGCAGTAAACTGAGAAAATATGCTTTGTTAACCCACAAGCCATCTTCCAAGCTGGCAATGGATAGGGAGCTAATGAAAGAATACTAAGCGGTCTGAGGGTTTGAAACAAATTGTGTTAACCTGGCATCAGCCCAATGTTGCTTGCATTCTCATCAATTCAATGTAAAATGTTTTCATCAAGTCTAGAGTCAACACCATGCACCTGGAAAGATAAAAGAAAGAGGATCAAACTGACCTACTGTCATTGCCAGAAATAAATAGAATCACGTTCAGTTAGATAGCATATAGAAGTCTACTTTAGAAGGAGAAGTCAATTAATACTAATACAGTAGGAGGTTGGCAAAAAAATACATGGGAGAAAAGGGTTCAGAGGGCTTAATAAATCACAAGATGATTGTTAAACTGAAACAGTATGCTGGTTAAAAGAACCACAGTTATACTGGTACATATAAACTAGACCCGACTGAATTGATTATTTTCTCTTGAAGGCCAGTCATTGAGCAGTAATAGACCCGCCTCAGAGGACTCTGTCATGATCACTGGCATGGCTGCAGCCAGTGGTGGTCTCACTGGGAGTTGTCATTTTAGTGGGGGGGGGGGGGGCGGCGAAGGACTGATTTAAAACAATTAAAACTTTTAAAAATCCCCAAAGAAAATCACCTCCAGAATCTCATAGGATACCCGTAAACCCAGGTTATGAGTAGCCAAGAAATTAAGAAGTAATTCCCCTTTTTAAATTTGGTATGAGTCATATCATATTTTGTTATTGGAATTCACACCCTGAAGAAGGGTGGTTTAGAGAAAAGCCAATAAGAAAGTGCTGTAATACCTGTGAAGATAGATTAGAAAAATGAGAATTAGAAGAAAGCCCGTGGAATGATTTATGGCTTATTAGGCAGGAGGCAATTATCACCTACCATTATAACTTCTTTCCTTAGGTGTGTAAGCGTCCTCTTTAAGATATAAATGCCCCAAGGAAGGTTTTTATTAATTATTTTTAAAAATTTAAATCTAATTTTGAGCACCTTTATTTAACAGGGTCAGTTGACAGCCAACTGAGACCAAGAAAGAGATACAGAATTGGTAAATTGGTGTATTTTGGTCTTCCCAAACTAAAAATGGCTGCTCATCTGGAAGGGTTGAGGAATGTGCTATTTCTGAGAGCGGTAGTGTCTTCTGCATTGGAAGGTCTGGAAGTTGGGCTCTGGTATTGACCCACCGGCTGTCTGAGCCAGAATACAGAGGCTTCAAGTGATGCAGAGGGACTTCTGTTTTGTAGGCAACTATTAATGCTTCCTAAGGAATGCCTTTAACACTAAGCTCGAGTCTCTTTTGCGAAGAGTGTTTGGCTGCTAGAAGAATGAGAGGGTCCTCGCCCTGTGGTCTCTGGGGGCCAGGCTAACACCATGTGGTTGACCTGATTAGGTTCTTTGGAACATTGGAACATTGTTCCATTGTTCCAACTTTGGAACATGGATGCTTCTTCGCTTTGGAGTTTCAGATGGGCATTGTTCTACCATTGGAGAACCCCTCACGGCAGCAGCTGGCTTCCCTGCCCTGTTGCCAGCAATACTCAGGTCCAGCTCAGGCTTCTGTGAAAGAATTGGAGCCGTTCCCATGCTTAAGCTTCTGGCAGCTTAACGGACAGGAAACTTGCTGAGCAGGAGGGTGAACCTCTAACAACAGCTTGCCTGGCAGCTTCACATACCATTATGGGTTTTTTTTGTTTTGTTCTGGTTTTTTGATAGGTGATTAAGGCCGTCGAGGAAGGCTATCGGCTGCCCCCTCCGATGGACTGCCCCATCGCCCTCCACCAGCTGATGCTAGACTGCTGGCAGAAGGAGAGAAGCGACAGACCTAAATCTGGGCAGATTGTCAACATGTTGGACAAACTCATCCGCAACCCCAACAGCCTGAAGAGGACGGGGACCGAGAGCTCCAGGTCAGCCGTGCTTACTTAATACTGACGTATGAAAGAATACATCAGAGATGGCAGGCAAGTGGTGACTCGCGTTAATTCCCGCCTTCTAGTCAGAGGCCACTTCACAGCTGTCTGCTTCTTCCTCCTTGAGTATTTGTGGTAGTTCTTTTCACCATTTTGAAGGCCCTAGTACTTATCAGGCCTCGAACAGAAGTCAGAAAAACAAATTTAAAAACAACAGCAACAACAGAGGAACAGCTCAGGTGCTTGTTTTGTGAGGCTGGACCTGAAAACGTAGGAAGATGGGTGAAATGTACTTTGGGAAGATGGTGAGGTTACTAGATGCTGTATTTTGAAAGGGGAAGGAACATGGAGTTAGCAACAAATAAGGATTCGAAGACATCTTTAAGTCGAGCTAATAAAGTGTGAAGTGTAGCAACAGATTCCTGGGTTTCAGTTCTTAAAGTTGCTCTTTTCCTGAGTCTTTCAAGAGGGGAAGGAAACAGGACCAAGATAAAAACGGATCAAGTTACAAAGCATGCAGATGAATATTTGAGAAGAGTTTTAAAAACTAAAATGATTGAATCATCTGTAAAATAGGTAGTGACTTCATTGAAAAGAGCAAAAAGAAGCATTTCAGTCCAGAAAGAAGATAAAGATACTGCAGGTCTTAGAATTAATTCAGTAGGAACTTTTCTACCTGGAAATTGGGCTTTACTGGTATAAGATCCAGGATACCTAGACGCCAGTCCCATTGACCATTGTTAGGAGTTAAATGGTTTAAGAAGACAGGCGTAGTAAGATTAGGTGATTCAGGCCGGCAGGAGGAGAGCCATCTACTCATCTCCAGATCTGTGCTTCTCAAAGTCTTCTCTTTCATCAAGACCCGGAGTGAAAAGTAGGAAGACATTTTCCCCATAGTATCCAAGCCTTTCCAGTCTTGGCCAGCACTAGGATGCTCTCCTCCCGTCTTTCTCTTGAAAACTTAGCCTACAGATTGGAGGAGAAGGAATCCGCTTACCATTACAATATGTGAGGAAAAGAATTGGGAGTTCACAGCAGAGATACCCTGTGTTCTCTGAGGCGTTCAGATTCTTTACCACTAGCCACCATACAAAGAGTTAATGACCACGCTCTCCTGAAATAACACTGGGCTGAATTCACATCTTCTTTCTGCCACTGTGTAGCTGTGTGACCTAAAATAAAATCCCCCATCATTTCTGGTCTATTTTTGGTTCTTCTCTTCTCTAAGAGGGTGAAAATAGATGGCACTAAGGCCTCTCTTCCAGGTGTAGCTAGTTTCTTTTATTCCAAGGTAAAACTCCAGCTTTTTATCTCCAGCTCCGGATGCCACGTTATTTTGTCTGAAGGTTCTTTGGTACTTGGGGCTTCTCCTGCTGGTATAAACCCTTTAGTTGCTAACATTGTATAATGTGTACTTTGCACCAAAGTACAGGACAAATTGGGTTGTTGGACACACTTTTCTCACTTCTAGATTTTTCTCACTGATGGTACTTAAGAGCTTTGATGCTTCTTACTGCTTGCTGATAATGGAAGGTAGTATAACATGGTATGTGATTCAGCACAAAATTAGGCAAATGTCACAGTGTTCCACAAAGAGCACAAAGACTTCCAGAACAAGCTTGAGAATGACCCTTAGAGTTCATTCATACCGAGTAAGGATATTTTCATTCTAAGGTTTTTTTGACCTTGTCAGGTACCTAGAGCCTCCATGTGGCCCTTCTAATGCTTTGGCTTAAAGTTAGGAGTAAATGCAAACTTTTGGTTTTTGTTCATTTATATTCCTGGTAAACATTCAACACTAATGTCTAAAATTCTATGTGGTAGTGTTTGTTATTGGCTCACAATTGGGAAACGAATGAAATCTTGATGATTCTTATCAAAAAAAAATCTGCAGAATTTTACTCAGAAAATTGGATTTAATTGAAATAATGGACAAAAAAAGAAAGGTCACAAAGACAAGCTATTATTTGGACACAAAACAGATTGATAAAGCAAGTCTTTGTTAACATATCGATATAAAAAAAGAAGTAATGCAAATCAATATAATTTAGGTAACAATTAAAATGAAAAATCGATTGGATTAATTCTACTATGTAGAAAGTTCAGCCATTAGAGGGACTTAATTTTGTCTTTACAAGAAAAGGATTTTTTTGGTTGAAAATTCAGTAGTGATGATATAATTCTGATTTAAATGCTCCTATTCAAGCAGCATAGTCTCAGGGTGAAAATCAGGTCAAAATGTTAAGATCAACCGCATTCTATAATCTCTAGGGAAAGGGAGTTCAAGAAAATAGAACTTAACAAGTAGCAAGGTTGCTATACAGGTAATTATAATAAAGGTGGTATAAAATACCCTGTTAATGTCTACCTTATGATTATTAAGTAGTTTGAGATGAAGATGACTATAATTCTCTTAATAAATACTTTCCATAAATAGATTATTTATTGTGTATCAATATCGTGAGGGATGACAGGATACTTGCCTTGAACTCTAGTCCGTCTTGACAGTGATCTAATGTAAAACACCTGGCCTGGGACATGCATCAACTAATAAATAAGTTAATAAGAAGTGCTTGGAATTTGTTGAAATGATTCTTTTAGGAGCCCCAGCAAGGGAAAACGAGAAGCACATTCCACAATCCAAACAGTGATCAAAGTGGCCATTCTTCCTGCCAGTCTTGGCACACGTGCTGGTCAGGCTGCGTTGATTAAAGAGAGGATTAACTCCCTGCTGTCCCAAGTTTGTTTGAATGCACTGAGCCTGCCTGCAAACCTAGCTGGAAGCATGCCGGACTTGAACTATCGCTGTTTTCTCTGCTTCCATCAAGTCTGGCAGGTTGCAAGCTCACAGTTTTCCTTACTCATCCTTCACTAGGGTTTCCATAGTTGCCGAACTAAAGTCTGTGATATTCAGTGCTGGCAGGGACTGGACCCTTCCTTCAAAGACTGAACTGGTTTCAGCCACAAGGGCTCCCCCAATCTTTACCCCAGGCTAGGATGTTAAAAGACCTGCTCTGATCCTTAATGCATTAAGAGGTCCACATAAAACAAATGTGGGAAATGAAGTTAAGAACAAATAGGGTGATTGAGACATGCTTTTGCAGCTTTATGAAATTAGGGGCGAAAAATCACATGATGACATTTGACGTTGGTGATTCCATCTAAAGCCTGTTCTTGGTGCTTCGGTTCCCCTCGCCTGTCTTAGACCATTTGACTCCTGAGTCAGGCTGTCTCTCTAATAGTTCTTGTCCGTCTACACTTTCTCGTTCCATTTCCAGACCTAACACTGCCTTGTTGGATCCAAGCTCCCCTGAATTCTCCGCCGTGGTATCGGTGGGCGATTGGCTCCAGGCCATTAAAATGGACCGGTATAAGGATAACTTCACTGCTGCTGGTTATACCACACTAGAGGCTGTAGTGCACATGAACCAGGAGTAAGTACTCAGCGATGTAACACAAAAGGGTAAATCTAGATTTCATAGTATTTTGCTTCTTTTGCTTTGAGCTGCATAATCATCCTACTCATTTTTGAAAAGAAAAGAAAACTGGAATGCCTTTCATTTTGATTGATTGAGTGTCATTTTGCACAGCCTCTATAAAGCACCTACATTACTGCATTCAATTGCTTAATTAAACATTGTAATACACCTGCCTTGTTGTGCTGTATTCATCGTGGCTGCTTCAAATGCATGTCTGCATGAAGCCCAGAAGAGAGATTCTCAGCCCTCACCACGTTTCCCTCTCCCACTTTTTTCTCCCCGTGCTTACAGTGACCTGGCCAGAATCGGCATCACAGCTATCACACACCAGAATAAGATCTTGAGCAGTGTCCAGGCGATGAGAACCCAAATGCAGCAGATACACGGCAGAATGGTTCCAGTCTGAGCCAGTATTGAATAAACTCAAAACTCTTGAAATTAGTTTACCTCATCCATGCACTTTAATTGAAGAACTGCACTTTTTTTACTTCGTCTTCGCCCTCTGAAATTAAGGAAAAAATATATCTGCAGCGTTGCTTGGTGTACAGATGGCAGAAACTGTGGGGCTTACGGAAATGACAACCGTCGTTTGAATGAGACCTGGAACAGATTGTTTCTCGGAAGTCCATCCATCCATCACCAATTTGTAAAATACATGTACCTATATAAATAGAACACCGCCTCCGGTTTCAATGCCGAATTTGCTGCCAGACACTGAGCTTCTCCGAGACACCCTTGATCTTCTCTCCATTTGGAATTGCAACCGTAGTGTTTTGTTTGTGGCATAAATTACAGTCCATCCTTCTTTCACTGGAATGAAGACCGTGCCCATTTTTGAAGGACTCAGTTAAACTTTTAAGGCTTGGTTCGTACCGGGGGTAAAACCTAGGTGAACGTCCTGCGACTCATCAGTGTTGCCGCTTGGTGCTTGGACCACCTGGTGGATTATGCAGACACGTGGGGCTGGAGAGAAAAGGAAAGTGGATTTTAAAATAATAATAATAATAATAATAATAATAAAACCCAAGCATCATACCCCCTACCTGGACAAACGAGGTCTGTTTCTTTGGGCCCGAGGCTGTGCCATATAAGTCTTATCTGGGGGCTCTACAAACTTATCGTAACTACCTTATGGATAGTGGATTGTGACAATCTTGTGTAGGGAAGTTTCATACTTTCCTCTTCTAAAGAAGCAAACCCAAATCTCCAAGGTAAGGCAAAAGAACCAGCAATGAGTCTTTCTCCAATGAGAGCTTTTGTTATGAAACGTTATCTTATTTGAAACACTGAGCAGTAAATATCTTTCATGGCTATCAGGTAGTTTGGGTTTGTTTGGTTTTTTTTTTTAAGATCTCAGTCCTCTTGACATTGGGAGAGGAGACCCAAAGCAGTATGGCTTCTCTGCTGTTCTTCCAGGAAGAAGTGAAATAGGAACTATATGAGGTCAGGATGGCATCCAGACCTCCGCTGGCTGTGCTTTCTTTCATACTATGAGGGTCCTCTTGTCCTTTGGTGCCCTCAATTCCTGCCACAGATGCTTCCTGAGCATCCTTTGGGTTCTGGATAGTAACCTCTAACCTTGCTGGGTCATGCACATGCCCCATTCTTTGGAGAATTTGCTTCAGTTAAGGAGTACTGGAGGGTCTTTCCATGAGTTTCATTGTCTTTTTTTTTTTTCCTTTTTTAAAAAATTTTTATTTTATATTGGAGTATAGTTGATTTACAATGTTGTGTTAGTTTCAGGTGTACAGCAAAGTGATTCAGTTATACATATACATATATCCACTGTTTTTCAGATTCTTTTCCCACAGAGGTTATTACAGAATACTGAGTAGAGTTCCTTGTGCTATACAGTAGGTCCTTGTTGGTTATCTGTTTTATGTACAGTAGTGTGTATATGTTAATCCCAGCCTCCTAATTTATCCCTCCCCCACCCCTTTCCCCTTTGGTACCCATAAGTTTGTTTTTGAAGTCTGTGAGTCTGTTTCTGTTTTATAAACAAGTTCATTTGTATCAGTTTTTTAGATTCCACATATAAGCGATATCATATCGTATTTGTCTTTCTCTGACTTACTTCGCTTAGTATGATCATCTCTAGGTCCATCCAGATTGCTACAAATGGCATTATTTTATTCTCTTTATGGCTGAGTAATATTCCACTGTGTGTGTATACATATATATATATATGTATACACACACACGCACAGCCCACATCTTCTTTATCCATTTCTCTATCGATGGACATTTAGGTTGCCTCCATGTCTTGGCTGTTGTAAATAGTGCTGCTGCGAACGTTGTATCCTTTCAAAGTGTGGTTTTTCCGGATACACGCCCAGGAGCGTTCCTGTCCTGCTCCAGTAGCCGCTGTACCAAACTGGGTCAGCCAAGGAGGATTTACCTAGATGTCAATGGTGAGACTTGGAAGTCAAGTCTTGACTGACTCATTATCAGAAAGTGACCTACTAAAAAAATAGGCTTTTCATCCATCAAGCCCATTAGCCTTAGGTACTTCTATTTTAATCCCGGATTTTCTTGTTAAAACATGTGAATTTAAATGACTCTGTTCATTCCTAGAAGCAAATAGCCTAACTTTTTTTTTTTTTTTTTTTTTGTTGGTACGCGGGCCTCTCACTGCTGTGGCCTCTCCCGTTGCGGAGCACAGGCTCCGGATGCGCAGGCTCAGCGGCCATGGCTCACGGGCCCAGCCGCTCCGCGGCATGTGGGATCTTCCCGGACCGGGGCACGAACCCGTGTCTCCTGCATCAGCAGGCGGACTCTCAACCGCTGCGCCACGAGGGAAGCCCAGGAATGTAAAATTTGAAGCTGTCAAATCATGACAGTTCAGTAAAAACCTTTTTGCAACATTAGTTGTGAAAACTTTTCTGTTCAGAAGGAATGTGAAATTTGTTTTTTAAACTACTCCAAGAATTTCTGTTTTATCACCGCTTTTGCTGAAGTCAGGGAGTTCTAGATATTCATGTTAAAAGTTGACAAATGTTGGGGAGGTTCACTTGCTTTTAAAAAGAATTATTTTTTTTTTTCCTTCTGTAAAGCTGTGGGATATTCTGTTTTCAATTCCCACAGTTCAATTCAAATAAGGTAGCATTATAGTGTTATCTTGTGAGTCAAAAGAGAATGTTCCCTTGCACACACTGAATAATTAAAAGTTTTGCTTTCTTACAATCAAATGTTTAAGACTTGAGGTATTTTTCTAAACATTGAACATAGTCAAAGCAGAACGTTTTTAAAAAGAGAGTGTGTCAATTCTAAGGTGTCCTAACATGTTAATATTATGTACTGTGTTGGAGTGGATTTGTTACATCTTAGCAGGTATCTCTGCAAATGAAATATTCAGTTGAGAACTGAGGACAAGGTGGAATATGAAATTCATTCAAAGGTTGCCTTCTGAATCTTAATTTTTACACGTTGTCTGAGTTACAGAGCCCAGGCCAATGGAAAGACCAAAAAAAGGCTTTCTATGTGTCTAAAATAATATCCAGTAGCAGTAAAAGTGGAACTCCACTGCTTCCAGGAAGTCATGCACCACGTTGAAAAGAGATGTGAGGACAATAGGAATTTGTATTGTTTCCCAGGCTGTGGAGCCAGACTCTGGCATCCAGACAGCTTGGATTCCGAAACCAACCGAGATGTTGACAGTGGGAAGTTCACCCTGTGTTTCTTTATAACTCAGTTCCTCCACCTGTAAATTAGTGATAATGACACTTTTAACAATAACACCTTTCCTAGCACATGGTGTTGTTGTGTATATGAACTACTCCTATGTAGAACACACTGAACTTCACAGAAGAAAGGCGTACTCTTCCTCCAAAGTTTCCCAAGTGTTATTCACCCATCTTTCACTTATGAACCCAAACGTTTTATTGCAACAGGCCAGAGCGGGGTGAAATGAAGTTCAGTGGTAGGGAGCCATCCAGATGAAGCTTCTTCACTTTCAATGGATTTATGAGGGTTTGGGGGTAAATGTGTATCTATACAGAAAGTGGTAGACCTATCAAATCACTCCTGTATTATTTAGCCATGAAATGTATGAAATTGTTATTTTATAATTGGGAAGAGTGAAATGTACAAGTAAGACCCCATTGCAATGAAAAGAACTGGATGATAAAGACACTTTGATGTCTTCATGACTGACTCAAAGGAACAAAGCTTTTGTTTATTTAGTCACCATGAAAGTCACATCTTTCACTCCTGATCCCACACAGACCACATGCTTTGTCTGGTCTCTGTTCAAGCAATTCCTCATAAAGGGGTTGCTTGAATTCGAGGAAGAAAAGGTTTATTTTTCTCCCTTTTATTCTGACATCAACTAGATATAAACCTCCACATTCCCACACTTTTTTCATATACTCACTGAGTATCCAAATAGCCCACTGAATATTACAAACATATTTAAAATATCCAGGCATTTAGTGAAGAGGTAGTTGGCAGATCCAAACAGGACAAACGTGTTTTTGAGATGACTCTTTCTCCTCTAAGTAGCAAAAGAAAAACACCTTCAAAAAGTGTGCATATCCATATGGAGTTGGTTATTCTCCTTCAGAGTCTTTAAGGTCAAATTTGTGCTTACTTTGTCCTTCATGTAAATACATGTCTGTCTGATGGAATCCCTGCACGTTCCGGTTTAAAAAACTATGTTCGATAGAGTTACTGATTTCCAGAGAAGAAAGAGTTGGAAAAATAGATCTGATCCTTTTTCTTTAATTTTTTTTCATAATTGTCAAAAATGAATAATGTTGACAAGTGACTACCTGAAGACCTTGGTAGTTAAGTCCTCACCCACGTTTATAATTTTAAATTGCTTAAGAAGTAATGTCTATCTGAATATTTTATACAAAATTTATATTACATTCTCCAAGTAGACTAAAGTATTTTCTACAAGTTTAAGTAATGGTCATTTACCTCCAAGAAACTAAATTTGATTTATCTCCCTCACACAAAAACAACGCACATATACAAAACAAGCAGATAAATTGGTTTGATAAAATAAGGAAAATTATCTGTAATAAGATGCACTTTGGTCTTAATTTTTGCTCTACACTTGAGGCCACCAACTGCTAAACACGGCCACTGTGGTGGAAGATATAGTCCAAGAGCAATCCTGATGGAAAGTTATCAAAAGGAAAGAAGAGGAGTTGCTTCTTTGGGCTTGAGTTGATTATTTGATGAATGAGAGGACAATGTTCCATTGCATGGTGCCAGCCTTGTTGGAATCTAGGCTGATGGGGCGGCTGTGACTGTCTGTTGGTGGACTTCAGTCCCCAAGACCTCCCTCACTGCCCATGGCCCCGGGTTCCCTCTCTCTATCTGTTATATGCAGATTGCACGGGTCCTTTACTAATTAGATACTCCCATTCGTTAGAAGTTACTTTCTCTTTACGAAAAACATCCAATGCTTTTTATTTCGTAGCTGGCATTTTTCCAATCATATTGTTGATTATTGGTGGATTGGGATGTTTCCAGATGTGTCCCTAAAATACACAATTTCCCTCTTTGGAACAACTGACTTTTTAGAGTAGTACAATTTGCATCCTTTCAGCAGCTCTAAGCCCTTCTTGCACAAATGAACCATAACAGTTCAGAATTTTTATTTCAGAGAAAGGCTGTTTCCATAGTGGGTGAAGCTTGGCCGTAAACTCGGACTGTATGGATTCTAATCCCAGCTCTGCTACTTCAGAACGTAACAAACACAAGCAGGTTTTTCAACCTCTCTATGTTTCCACATCCTCATCCATATAATAGGGATACGAATAGTATCTTATTCTGAGTTATGATAATGAAGCTGTTAATAACCATTTTTATTATTATAGTTATCATTTTTTCAGAGGAGGCAAGTAAGAATTTATGATCTTCTCCCTGGACTCCTTACCAAGCCATCCTGCCTTCTCTGTACTTATACAGATTGACAACCGGCTGGCGAGATAGGTTGATGTTTTGTCTGAAGTTTTGTTCTTTTCTCTACAGGGAGTACATTCTGCTATCTTGGCCTCTCAGCCTTTCCTTTTGATTACAAAGCCCACAGAAGCAAACAGAACACACCCTCCTCAGTTCCTCCTAAACGTGTTTCTTCTGCTTCTACTATGCCAGTTCTGGAGCAAAGACGCTGATGAAACAACACTCATTCCTGAAAATAAAACATTTCTGACTTTCAAATCCCCTTTCCCGGTGAAAGAAATGGCAAACATTCAAGCTTCAGCATCTGTTCTCCAATTGCACTGAGGAATGTCCTGTCTGGCAGCGCCAGCTCTGCAGAGCCCCTGTTCCCCAACTCCTTTGGTTTTATTTATATGTATTTCCATATCTCACTTCTGTATGTCCCTGCTGCATTGGTGTGGCAGCAAGTGACCGAAGGCTACAGGTTTTACCATGGACACCAGGTCCGGTGCCACCACACAAAACAAAGCCAGTTCCCGTGAGCTGCCTACGAGTTTTTACCCAGGGTGTGCCATCGCAGTGATATAAATATATTTTTTTCCTAGACTAAATATGAGCTGACTATCTCTTTTGATGTGTGTACATAGGTGTGTGTGTGTGTACGCGTGTGTACGTGTGTGTGAATATATAACCTCATGCTTAGAACTGCTTGTGAATGTAGCGGAATGCTACACGTGGAGAGGTCTGGTTTGCCCCCAGTTCTGAGATGAAGAGCCACGTGAGATAGTGGGCCTGGAAACCGTGCCCCATCCCCTTAGAAGGACAGCTCGGAAGTGTTAAATGTCCTGTATCTATAAGTGTATTTTGTAGCGGCCACGCTAACCTTAGTAAGTCATCCTACAGCTTTGGACAGAGGCATTTTCACCTTAGCGGTGGAGTGATTTTAGAATATAAATCCATTCAGGTGACAACCCATCATCAAAATCACGAATTCTGATTGAACTCCTCATCTGAATCACCAGTTCCTTGGTGGAGGGAGAGAAGGGGATGGAATTTGTCTAGTAACCCCAAATGGAATACAAGTAGCCTTTGTTTTCCTGCATAAATGGACGTGTTGAATGCGAACAAATATATGCAATTCATATACTTTCGGAGATGAACGTAGACGCGTGTGTCGGCTTTGAGAAGATGTGTCCTGGATTAATACTTTGTCTCCCATTATCACAGAAAAATACATGCCAGTGACTCTTGAGGTTAGCATAGTAGGGATGAAATGGCCTCAAGCAACTTCAGGTTCCCAATTTACACGGAAATTTCGACTGTTATGAATATGCAGCTAACTTCTATGGCCCTCAAAAGTGCATCAGCCTTCTGGAATCTGAGGTCCAGTGTGTGAAGATTCAGTTTTGATCTGATAATGTATACCAAAATCCAGCCAACATACTGCCATTTTTCATAATCGGAGTGGCTGCCTTGCTTATTCTAAGCTATGGTTGCAGAAACTGTGGCCATTTATATACGCTATAACATCAAATCAGGGAAAAATGGGGGAAAAAAAAAGATTCCAAACCTTATATTGTTGGATAAGTAGAGAAAATCATCAATAAATATTTATTACATTCTGACAGGGTGTATGGCATTGTATTCTCATAACTATGCCAGAGTGACAAAGTTAATTCACCCCTTTTGGGGGATTTTAATATATTTCTAAAGGGATGTGCCTATGCATTGATGCCTGAAAAAATATGTATAAAGAAATGATGTTGAATCTCTGAGTGGGTTTTCTTTCCCCAGAGGTCAGGGCAGGAGACCAACTTCAGGTGCTGTATCTAGCCCCAGGAATGAATTGCTGCCCTAGTGAGCTCAGATGCTAAGTCAGACTCAGATGCTAAATCATTAGGCAGCATTAAGCTGTTCCCCTGCACCAAATCAAGTAGCTTCACCATGTGTTCGCTGGCCCCAAATTATTTTTAACAATCTTAAGAATGAAATGTTTCGGTGTGTTTTAAAAAGCTATTTTAAAGAAAAGTTATGCTCACTACACTGCTGGTGTGTATTTTTGAGACCTCTTGTATTCAATCTGTGAAGGATATGTGTATTAATCCATACACACTTATAGCCTCATTATTTGTCTGAAGACACTTAAATTCTGACAAGTAAAAGAAAGTTCGAGAAGCAATATTTTCACTTCTTTAACATTCTCCAAACAACATCAAGCATTGGTACACACTGAAGAGCGCATTTATTTTTTTGTATCACTCCAAGCATGTTGGAATATGCAAGGACTGTGGTTAAAATTAGAATGTATAAGGCATATTATAATTTAGTTCATACTGAAGAAGAAATTAACAGAACAGTGCTTGGTTCAGACATGTTCCAAAATTTGAGCGATCTCTTGCATTAGACATAGAGATTTTTCTATTTTGTTCTAATTTGTCAAGGTATTTTTCTTCCCTTCATGAACTTTAGGTACACATAACTTATGTCATTTATTTATGGTCTTTTATACCTAGTTTGTAAAATTGTAAAATAGCAAACTAAATGCAAAGAGTTTGCATTTGAAAATAATAAAGTAGTTGCCGTATACAAACGTGGAATCTAGTTGTCTCTTTTCAACAACTTTTGCCACATGCATGGTGTTTCTAAATTAATTGCTTGTTGTCATTTGGTTAGAACACAAAATCTTCAATTCTAATTGTGCTTATTTAGAGAATAAAGTGTTGATTTCTAAATGGTCCTCGCCCTTGAGAACAACGTATTAGCAAATCTAACTTAGATTCCGTGAGATCCTGTATCCCACTGTAATTAAGACTGAACTTTGGTTAGAATTCAGTCTCCACCTCTTGCTCATCATACAATCTAGGGCAAGTTTCTTAATTTCCCTGTGCCCATTTCTTTGTAGAATGGCAATTACAATGCCAAGAGCTTTTATGGAGACTATATTAAAATGTTAGCACGATGTCTAGCATCTAGCCAGAACTCAACAAACAGTAGCTCTTCTGAGGATACAAGCCGTCTTTAATATTCCCAGTTCTACACCCGCTCTAACACCGTTGCTACTGATCCAAGTGGCTAGCTGCACATCCCTACCATGAGCTTTTAATCCAGGACCCATGGACCCTTGACGATACACTGCTGGAGCTCCAAGGGGTCGAAAAGTTTTCCTAAAACATGGTGCAGTTGTTAATGATTATATGTGTGGTTTGATGGGGAGAAAGTTCATACATTTTATCAAATCTTAAATTGGTGTAGGATACGAAAATATTAAAGGCCACAGTTTTAAGAATGGATGCTCTCCACATATTATTTCATTCAATAAACTACCATTGGCTAAGCCCTTGTTAATTGGAAATCAGACTCAAAGACTTACTATAATAAATTAAAGCACTTAAGTGCAGCTAGCTTCAGAGAGTGGGGCATGCCTTTTTGTGTTACCAGGGACATCTTAAAACATGGGCCTTGAAATGAAAAGAATCTGGGTTACATCTGATTATTTCGTGTTTATTTCTTACTGAAACACCTCTCTAGAATCAGCTATATTGATATGTAGAGTAGTTGACAACGTATTTGTGATTGGAAAGAGACTAGGCTTGACATTTTCTCCCCGGCTTGTTCAGCAAGATGGAAAAGCAACTGTGATTCTCCAGAGAAGTAACTAATAGGAGATGTGTCTCTACCTCTGTATGGAGATATAAAGATATAAGTATATAAAGACACTCTTTATGAGGAAGTGGCTTACAAAATTATGGAGAATGAAAAGTTCCACAGTCTGCAAACTGGATACCCAGGAAGGCCAGAGGTGTAATTCAGCCCAAGTCCAAAGGCCTGAGAACCAGTCAAGCCAATGGTGTAAATCTTTATCCAAAGGCAGGAGAAAATGAGATGAAATGTCTCAGCTCAAACAGTGAGGCAGGGAAAAAGGGGCGGGGTGGGCATTCCTCCATCTATATCCTAAGGTACTGGATGATGCTGACCCAGAGTGGGAAGGGAAATCTCCTGAGTCTACTGATTCAGATGCTAATCTCAACTGCAAACACCCTCACAGGCACACCCAGAAATGATGTTTAACCTGGGCACCCCATGGCCTATCAGTTTGACACATAAAATTAACCATCACATTGTGGGTTATTTTCCCCTACATTTTCTAGAATGAGCTGGTAGAGTGGTGTCAAAATTGCCACATGTAATCTTAATAATTATGAGATTGATTTCCGTGTAGTGCAAGCTAGCTCCTGACCCTATATTCTCAGCGGTGAAAACACTAAACTTTTATTTCCAGCTCACATCACAGCCTGGAGAAGATTCAGAGGATCTTCCCGGCAACTTTCCAAGCAGTGACTCAGGAATCCAAGCTCTTCCCCTCCTGTGAGGCTGCCACGTGTGGTGTCCAAGGCAACAGGTAAAGGGAAGAGAATGTGGAAGATTGTCTTGAGGCTTTTGACCAGAACCCAATCACATGGGCCTAACCTGTTTGGAGGCTGGGAAGTGTGCACAGGAAAGAGAACTAAAAGGATTATAGTCATTAGCCAGGCTCTATCACAAGTACAGCAGCCTCATGCACCTAGGGGAGGTCAGGGAAAGCTTCCTGTAGAAGTGAAGTGCATCTGTAAGCTTTGCCTGATCTCCCGTAAACGTGTCCCATGGTCATTTCCCAGAGATGCAGACAAGCATCAGCAGACTTGTTACATTTGCATTCTCATCCTTGTCTATCTAGATGCTTTAGGGATTGCATTTTCCTTTCTGCATCACAGATCTCTACGCTTTGGCTACTCACAACCTTCGGTTTAAACACAAAAGTACCTGCCTCTTAGGGTTTAAATTGCCTTCACTCAGTTTCCCTAGGAGGAAAGGGGGGTGGGGAGCATAGAATAAATCCTAATCCAAGCAACAGATTTGAGGTGTTATTTTTTCCTCCACATACAGACACAACTAGAGTGTGTAAAACCACACCACGTTAACCCCTTGGTGCCTATCAGATGGACATGACCCTGAAGGCTTATTCTGAGACATCTTCAGAATTAGAGATAAAGTGCAGGCTTAGAGGATTTCATTCCTTTAAACATTTGTGAGCACTTAACTGCATGCCAGCCACGTACTAAACTCTGTTTATTGAAATACAACAGCCTATGACAGAAGCACTCTTATGCCCATTTTATAGATGAAAACACTAAGGCATACGTTGATTAGACAGCTAGTCTGAGGCCACCTTGCAAATAAGGGTTGGAATTTGGGATTTAAAGACAAGTAGTTGGACTCCAGAGATTGCTTGTCGCCTCTACTCCCACTGCCATACCAAGTGATGAGCCCGGCTTGCTCCCTTTGATCTTATTAATCAATTTGTCCAATGGGTATGTTCCAGTTTGATGATGATGTCACACGCCATTGTGAGCAGTATATCCGTCGGTGCATTCTTCCCTAAACACCACTTGCCTATTCTGGTGCCAGATGGCTTACTTGTGACAGATTTGTCATGTGAATTATTTTCGATAAACTCTAGTGAAACAAACTATACCTTAAGCACAGTGTTCACCTACACACTTTGTTTTGTGAGAATTAATTTTCAAAGTCTACGTTTCACTAAAAGCAGAGTGTAAGCTATTATTGGTAAGATACCACCTGTGATATATAGTGGGGGAGGAAGTGGTGATTTTCTTTAATTATCATTTTCATGTTCTTAGCATAAAAACCATGGACAGCATTTCTCAAATGCCATTCTTCATTTGATGATGACCTGTGACAAAGAGGCTAGTTATTAACCAAATAGAAAAAAAAAGATGGGTCCAAAGACGAGAGAAAAATTAACTGAAGTAAAGGTTGAGCATGATGGAATAAAAAAGTGCACAGATTTGATGTGGACCCTGCCTTGGCTACTCACTACCTGTGTGACCTTGGGCAAATCACTTAACTGCCCTGAAACTCAATTTACTCATCTTTAAAATGGGAGCCTACTTTGTCAGGGTCTTGTGAGAATTCAGAGTCATCAATTCTAAGGAAAGCCAGAGCTGCAAATATGGCTGTCTACATAGGCCAGTTAGACCATGTGAATAAACCATGTTGTCCAAATGTGACACAGTAGAAAGTAGGTATTTAGATAAAACATTAGGTTGATAAGATGTTAATGAGTATTATTAAGTAGATGGTAGGTTGGGGCCAGAAGGTTTCTATGGTCAAATAAGATTGGTGATACATTTCACTACTCCCTTTTGGAGATGCATAAAACATTTAAATACATTAATATGTTAAAGGCTCTGAGAAGTCCTCTGGGAAAGGAACCAATTTTGCTACTTTAACTGAGCATTTTCCAAATACATTTGATAATGAAACCCTTGTAACATCTCCACAGAATGAAAGTTCTCTGCAACACAATTTGGACATCTATTCTCTGGGGATTCAGATGAGAAAACTGAAGGAGGGAGAGGCCCACAGATGCACCCCACGTTGCACAACTCTGATGTCCTTTTGCTTGACTCCCAGCCCATGGTGCATCTACCTCCACACCCCAAGGCAGAGTCCACGGACTTACCTGGATTTGCAGCTGCACAGAGATTTGCCTTTTGTTCACTGGTGGTCTAGGGGCTGCAGTGAACTGGCTGGGGTAGAGCGTGTGATGCAAGAGCATAGGTTGGAGAGATTGTGCTACTGGAAAGTATGACTGTTGAGTCCTGATTTCAGAACCCATATAGGAGGTTTTAAGTCATGAAATGACCAGTGTGAAGCAGTCATGACCTGGGCTTAATGTCTGAATTCTCCTAGTCATAGTAAAGGACCAAATGGATTTTGACAATGCAAAAATGTACCACACACTTAAATCAGCAACCTAATTAAGACTCGTAGCTATGTTATGGGCTTTGGCCTCAATGATTTTACCCTTTCCCTTTGGAGGAAGTGCCTTGAGCCATTGGCTGCTCCCAGCTGAATGGGTAATAGACCCCTGACATATCTTGTTTCAGGCAATCGCCCTAGATTTAATTCTTTGTTTACAGCACTGCTGTGGAAAACTTGATGAATGCTTAGAAGAAAATAGAATTAGGACCTAAGGACCTAGTTAAAATCAACTTAGTAGAACATAGACATTGCTTTGTGTAGAGCTGGAAAAGATAGCCATGAGAGAACGTGTCTTTAACATGCACCCAGAGAAACTATATATTATACCCATAATATGTAAGAGGCAATTACGGCTTAGTAATCTGCAGTGTATCACTACCTAGCAATCAGATTGACGTATTCTAATGAGACCCATGTTGTTTGTAATCAGACTGGCATTGCTTATTCAGATCTCTGTTCCATAAGATGCACTTTTAAATGGTTCGGATTGCACCAGATGCTATAAGAAATAGCATTCCATTTTATTTCATTACCAGCATTTTTCCCTCTTTCAATTAGCATAATTTAAAATCAGCCAGAGGCAAATGTGAGGGGCTGGAAAGTTGCAAAGAAGTTCAGGAACTACTTGATAGAAAAAGGCAAGAAGACACACATGCACATTTTTTTATATGGGCAAGAGAACGTTACAATTAATAGAGTTTTTATTCTTTAAATTGCCCAGAATTTATTTCCATGACTTATTGAAATATTAGAATCTCTCAGGGGGCTAATTGCCCTGTAGGTTCTTCTTGCTTATGCATTATCTGGTGGATGACATAATAGAATCACCACAGCATTTACTATTCAGTTAAAGTTTAATTGAGTTCATCTTTTCTTCCCCCCTCGAAATGGTCAGGAACTTGGACAATCAAAACAAATTCTCGTTTGTAAAATGAGAAGATCCTTGTAAATTGCCTCTTTAAAGCTTGGGTCCTGGCTGTTTATAAAATATCTGATGTTAAAACCTGAGCTAATGTAATACACATTTTTCCTGATATAATCTGCCATGATGCTAGAAACAGTGCTTTTTAGATAAGTTTTTAAAATAAGGATTGGCCTCTGATATTGGGAGACTACATTTCCAATGATCTGTCTCGCCAGGGTGTTTGCATCATCCTAGCAATAAGGTATAAACTCCCCAGGCTGTGTCTTGGGCTTTTGCTGGTAGCTCAACCAGAATTCACTCCCCCTTGGTTCTCTTCCTAATAGCACCTAACTTGACGCAAGTCCTCTCTTTATGTCATTTGAGTGGGACTGACCCATCCCAGGCTATAGTTACCCTAGTGGGTCTGAATCACAATAAACCCTTGACACAAGGATTGGTTCAGAGGAGGCCCAATCAAAGTGAAACTTGAGACTCCTTTTCCATAGGGTGGGAAACCATCTATCTGAAACCCTACCCCACTCCTGCATGAACAAAATGTACCATTTCCTCTGGCAGCCATTCTGAGATCATGAGAAAAGTCACCTTCGGTATGAAAGTGACACACATAGGTGAAAAGAATCTCAAAGAAACGGAGCTGGAGCCAGTGCTCTCCTGGAGCTGGCGAGCACCAACCAGCTCGTGAGAGCCAATTGTTAAATTTTCAGGAAACCTGTGAGCCGGTCAACATGTTGGTAGCTTAAAATTGGCCACGGTGGAAGTATTCATACCACGGAAATCTGCAAACACTAAAAATCAGGGTTGCTGCTTCTTTTTCTCCTTCCCCCTTTCCTCTTCTTTCTTTTTCCTCTTCCTCCTCCTCGCTTCCAGATCTGGTTGTTAAACATTTACCAACTTTCCACTGGCTGGCCCTCCGATTGAATCATGCCTAAAGCCTTGGCTCAATCCTGAACTTTTCATATCAGAAGTCTAGAAAGTCTCCCCTTATTGTTGTCAGTTTGACCCAGATGATTTTCGGTTACTGTTAACCAAAGGCATATCCTCCGTGACCTGCAAAGTTCTCCGTGATCACAAGAGCTAACATTTATGGAGCCTGTACTAAGGACCAAGAACTGTGCTAAGTGCAAATTTACTTTCGCGCAAATAAAACATCCAGGTCTACAAAAACAGGTACTTTTATTATTTCTGATTCACACTTGAAGAAACTAAGCCTCAGGGTGCAAGCACCACTTATCTAGGTTTCAAAGAGACCTACTACAATCTTCTCAAAGTACAGTAGTTTGAGACTACTACAGTTTTCCAAATGCACCAAGTGTTTTCATGCCTTAGTGCCTCCCCTGTGCTGTCTATTCTTTTTATAGACCATGTCCACGTGGTTAATGCCTATCACGCTTCAAGATCCTGAGTCAGAGCCTCACAGAGGTCTTCTTCATCCTCTCAGTCTGAGCCGCGTGATTCCTCACATCACCTTGAGCCTACCTTGCCCACAGTGCTTTTAACAAGGCCAAGTACTTATTGATTTTCTTGTTGGTTTCCCCCACTAGACCCTAAGATTAACAGATTCTTAGGAATCTTTAATTTTTCTTGTCTATATCTTCAGGCCTGCTACCATGGCTCTCCACATTGTAGCTGTTTAACTAATGCTGGTTGAATTACTTGAAAGAATGAAAGAATGAAAGCGTGATGTGTTTTTGCTGCATTGAAATTCAAGGAAAGAAGGAATCCTCTGTCATTACGCTTAATACATATTCTTGTACTAAATATGCGAATCATCATAAAGCTATCAAAACTCCTTGTCTTCATTTTTCTCATGTTCAATATCACCATCTTTCATCATCAGGCATTGTCTGTGTAGGTACTGGGCAGATGGAAGAATGTGTTGAGAAGATTAGAAAGATCATTGGCTTTTGTGTCAAATAGACTGGACATGAATTCTAGCCTCACCATTCACTACCAGGGTCATCTTAGGTAACGTGCATACTTTCCTCATCTGTAAAATGGGACTGATATTAACATTTAAGGTTGCTGTGTGAAAGTAAATAGTTGTTAAGTGGCCAGGTACATGGTGATAGACACTTAAGAAATGGTAACTCCTTATCTTCATGCCCTACAACCTTAGTCATATAATATATATGCCCCCAGGACTATCACCTAAGATTTAGTGTCTGACCTTCATTTTCTTAGTTTGGATATTACAAACTACTACTTCATCCTACTAATACTAATTATAATCGTAAATAACAATAGCCACAAGTATCACTATATATCATGGGAGACTGGAGTCTTTTTAAACTGAAAGTCTATTACTTATGGGTTTGTAAGGAGTGTCTTATTTTAGGTTTAGGTTATGATTTATCTCTAAATCCATTTCATTTTTCTTATTATATCCTGTGTGTGTGTGTTTGTGTGTGTCGCTGAGCCTTGCTCACAAGAGATTAGAATGTGAAACCAGGCCACGACAAGAGTGATGTGTACTTTGTCATGTTTTTGTACTTCATTTTGGAAAAAATACCTTGAAAAAAAATTTTTAAATGCTGGGTGTGTCTTAGCAACTTGGACTGAGTAACTCGTCTCCTACATGTGTTGTGATTTGGGACTGAATATACCAGACTTTAGAAAATATCCCGTTGACTCTAAGGAATGTCATAGCTGAGCCATCTGGCCAGACCACACATGATGGGGGGTCATTTTGCCCTGGATGGAAGGTTAATCACTATCAATTATCCTGGAAGTAGTAAGTTCTAGGGCTGGACATGAGCTAGCCCTTGGACTGGTGGAGAGGACACTTTACTTTTATGGGTCCCCAGGTGGGGAAGTGAAGTTTGTCCGGGACTCTAGATATGGGAGTGTTTGGAGCATTTCCAGTGGTGAGAATTAGTGGCCCCTTGTGTAAGGAGGCAGGCTGGAAGGTAGAATGGGTGTTGACCTAATAAGTGGAGCTAAGGTAGATTTTGGGCATGTGGGATGCTAGCAGTTGTGAGTTGTTCCCTGTAACCCTAAACCTCAGTTGAGAGTAAATCACATCTTCCCTAATCCTTTCCCGGTGGTAATGTAGGGAATTGGGCTCAGCAGTAAGCTCATGATCAAATCAGGGGGGACCAGTGGGAGCCTGTGGTCAAAAATAGCTGCCCAGAAGGGAAGTGCTATCATGAAGATTGTCAGCAGCACAGGAGAAGATGCAAGGGGAGGAAACTGACAGATTTGTTCTAGACCACGTGGAAGGCAGGATGCTGGGAAATACCCAGAGAACTTTGAGGAGGTTTTCTGTGCCAGGAGTTAGCTGTAAAGGGTTCAGATCATAATAGTCTGGGCCTGAAAAGAAAATGCAACGTCATTTTGTAGCCACAGGCAGGTGAGGCTGATGACTTATGAGTTATACGTAGATTTCTTATTTAATTTCCACAACAAACAGGTTGCAAGTATTATTACTCCTATTTTACAGCTATAATACCAATAATTAAATTCAGGTTTTAACTACTTATGAAATGGCCACACTGAGATTTGTGCCATATCCATCTGCCACCGAAGACGATGTTCTTCCTATAGGACCATCACGCCTGCCTCCTGAAGGAGTGAAATAGAAGTGAAGAGAAATGTGGCTCACTGGTTAATTTCCTGTGGTCTTTCCACAAAGCAAACCTGTGAAAGTATTGCTTTCCATCTGTTTCAGCCGTTCTTTTGGTATAAATTGCCTATCATTATTACCTGTCCAAATGTCTTGATGGGGGAATGAGGTGTAGGGGAAATTTGTAATTTTCTTAAGAACCAGTAACATTTCACTTCTTAAGTTAAGACTTTTAATTCTCTGGTCTATGGCCTGAAATTGATTTTCCCCCAGCTGTTGACCAATGTGATAGAAAATCTACTTAATGTAATAGGTACTCTCACCTTGAGCTGTTGAAAAAGAATATTGTATAGTTTAAAAGATACTCCATCTAGCCTGAACTCTGACACAAAGAGCTTTATGAGTGCAAGTATGTCGCTCATGACTCCTTATTCTAAAACCAGGATTTGTGCTTCCTAATCCCTGTCTTTCTGCTCTAAAATTCAATGTATAATTTAAATTTCTTTGTTCCTGCATATGAGTTTCTGAATTCCGGAATGTTTATACACAGACACAGAAAAGAAAGGCAGCCAGCACTGCCTTTATTTAGGAGGTATGCTCTGGTATTTCTGTAGCAGTTGTATATTTAAGTACTTTCATGCTAGTTGGTACTTGGCTTCTGTTCTGAGGCACCCTGAGTGGCTCATATTACCTTAGCTGTATGCGTTATCCCCTGTGCAGCCCCACAATAATTGAGTCAAGGCATTTCATGGAAGTTTATTATTTTTTGAAAGGTTTAGAAATATTTTCACATGTATAAAATAATAATAACTCTAAATAGAGTATGCAGACATAAATTTAAAAAGACACCTAGGATAGAGAAAGAGAGAGAGAGAAGCAGTGGCTATCACTAAACATCAATAAGAATGACATGAAAACTTAACACGATATTAGACATGTATAGTCTCCTGTGTCATTCTGTCTTTTCTTTTTTTCCCTCCTTTCCTTTTGTTTCTCCTTTTTTATCATCAGAGTTAAAGAAAAGCAATTTCTATTTTCAGACTTTTTCTGAATCTTTTTCCTAGAATTGTCAATACCACAGAGCTTTGAATAGGTAGATATCTTTCATTAAAAAATTAAACTTTCAGTACTTTGAGACCGAAAGCACATAGAATGAAGAGAACATTTCTTGTGCTATTAAATAAGCTCAAAGTGCTTCTTTTATTCATTCCTTTATTCAAAAAATGAGCAGAATGGTCTGTGGTGTTTTGGATGGTAAAAAGAATGAGGTACTCACAATGCAAGGTCTTTTACTGACCCGCAGTCACTGTTCCTTGCAAAAGGTAATCTAATAATCCTCTATTCCATTTAAGGACTATACGAGCTTGTACATTTCCAGACATCTTAAATGTTTTGCCCAATGACCCTTCAAGCCCTTCTGATCCAAGCATTGTTATTACTCTTGCCTGATGGGAATTTAGGTGGACTGAAGTTGAGTGAGATCTTGGATGCTAATATATGCCCTGCTGGTGTGTGGTTTTCTTTCTAATAAGTCGGCCACATTGTCCAAAAATTCCCCCCCAAATACAAGTTCATGGCTCTGAGTTTTTGTTTTTCTGATTGACGTCAGTAACTTTCAGAAATCTCCCCGAAGTTCTTTGAGGATCTATTTCTATTCTTGACAGAGTTTTGTAGTTGATTGCTTTGAAGCCCACTTATCTTCCTTAGCTGATTGAAGATGTCACTAATGTGCTTTTTTAATTAGTTTGTGAAGTGGGTGGAGATGGAGCAAAGTCAATTTCATCTTGCTGAAATCCAATCAATGCTAGCTGACTGAACGACTTTAGTTTATTTAGTCGATTGACCCTGGACTTCTTCAAAAGTTGTTTTCTCTTATTTTCAATTTTGATGATTAAAAAAATGATTTAATTACAGAATTCACTTTTATGTTGCTTAATATGTTGACAGGAAATTTACCCTACTTTTCCACCTTATGTACAACTCATAAGGCATATAATAACCCTCCGCTGAATTCAATATTTGCTGTTCCAAACTACAAATGAGACAACACAGTTTTCTCTTTTGACTTTTCATTTCTCTTACTGTGCAGACAAGTATTTATAGAAAGAAAAGATTGCCCAGACCTTTGCAAAAATATTTACAGTGTCTAACTTTTGTTGAATTTTCTTTAGGGTTTTTACAATGCAGTGTTTTGCAAATCCTTTCACTGGTTAAACTTCCTTATTGAAGTAATGAATAGAAAAATGGTGGTTCCCATTTATCTGGAGAAGAATTATTGTGACTGCCTGCCTGGGCATCAAGCTGAAATGCTTACAAAACCATTTCACATCTCAAACAACAACCAACCAAATTTTATTTCTGTCAAAATAATAGAAACAAATGGCTCCAAAGCAGAAATGCTGCTAGTAAACAT
This sequence comes from Kogia breviceps, assembly GCF_026419965.1. Lineage (NCBI taxonomy): Eukaryota > Metazoa > Chordata > Mammalia > Artiodactyla > Physeteridae > Kogia > Kogia breviceps. The sequence goes on along the minus strand of NC_081311.1, from coordinate 185,481,079 downwards.
TTTCATCAGAATCAAGCACTGTGGCTATTAAAATTCATCCAAATTAAATGTTTATTTCAGAAACAAATGCCTTCTTTGTAAAATATTTGCCACCAAAGACTCCATGGACCCTGCAGGGAGAGTTCACTTATGTGAAAGACCTATGACTCATGAAAGCCTAATTAGAGAAAACTTCAGTAAACTTCTCTTTCAAAGGAAATGTTAAGCCTGAATTTTTAAGGGGGTAATGAAAACTCACTCCAAAGTTTTATTTCCAAATGCCATTTTTAAGAAATTCTACAAGCTGACTCATGAAGAACATGGGCAGGTCACTGTTTGTCAAATGCGCCAGGAGATCCCAGCTGAGTCCCAAACTGGATTCAGGTCCTTGTTTCATTTTGATTGGTTTGATCCTGGAGTGTCTGAATGGAACGGAGGAGGAGGAAAAACTTGGTGTCTACTCCCCTGGCTCAGCCTCAAGGACTGATCCTGAGACCAGAGAAGAGGATGAAACTTGCCTCTTGATGCATAAAATCTGCATACAAGTTATCCTAAAATGCCAAGCACATTTCAAACTTCTGCATATACCTTATACGCTAATATCTCCTTGGTAAAAACAAGTTACATGGCTGAATTCAAGACCAAAGTGTATGGAAGTCCATTCACCCACCATGAGGTCAAAACAAATCACATGCCTAAGACCAACATCGATGGGAAGGACACATTCTCCCGCCGTGAGGGAGGGGGAAGTGAGTAAATATTTCCTGAACAACATTATAATCTACTGCAAGTGGTAAAGCCAGAAAGTAAGGATATGTGTTCATGAAATATTCACGAGTGTTGGTCCCAACAGTGCCAAAGATCATAGTGCAGCTTTGGCACCCAGGGTTTAGAGTTGCCACCAGCAGAGAACTGATGAACATGGTGGAACAGTATTTCTCCAGAGGCCTCTTGCCTAGAGTCAGTGGCCAGGTGCCTTGGTAAGACGTTGGAGCAGTGAAGCAGGCGTGTTTTTGTTGCTGAGCGCGCACTAGATGCTACTACCCCTGGAGAATCTAAGAACTACCTGGGAGAGACTTTCAGTGGGGCTAAACTTCTAAACAAGCAGCAGCATTGGTGCAGATTACTTTGTATTTGTTTCCTTTGGATAGTGTTGTTTCATAAATTAAGTGGGAGATTAACCTCACTTTCTAGATAATTCCAAAATAAAGCCCCCCAATGAGTCTTAGATCCATATTGTGAAGACAAGAGAACATATTTTGCCTGCAACTATATATTTATGTATAGAATGGCCTACACAACTTAATTTTAGACAAATAATGGAATGGATATATGTGTCCAGTGGTGGTTTTGGTCAACAAACAATTGAACAAACATTTAAAAGAAAATTGGAAACAATTTGAAGCTATACCATGTGGTTTTGCCATTGTATCCTAAAAAGACACAAAACCTCTATTTGTGGAGGCAGTTTATGATCCTACCTGCTCCTCCATTTGTCATTGTTTTCCTACTAACACATGCATGTAGATGTTGTCCCATCACAGTGACTACAAGCGTGAGCATGGGGGTTGTGTGTGGCAGAGGGCTAACTTCTTACCAAATCCATTTCCTCTTCTTCCTGAATACATAGCTAGATTACATTTTGCATGTTCCTTGAGGGTAGGTGTGGCCATGTGACTGAGTTCTAGCCAATGGAGTGTGCGCAGAAATGATGCTATGTCATTCCTAAGACTGACCCAGAAAAACATCCCATGTTTGATTCTCCATCTTCTTTCCCTTTCCAGGGCTTAATGGAGACAAAAATGCCAGTCTTGGAAGCCATGTATTGAAGATTGTAGAGCCATAAAATGAAAGGATACTGGATCTTTGAGCTACCACTTGGCAAAGCATCCACTGATCAGGAATTTAAATAAGCAAGAAGTAGAATCCTATCACGTTTGAGACTATGTGACCACAGGTAAGTTATTTGCCCTCTATACACATCAATTTCCTCACCTGTTAAGTGGTGTGCAGTTCTAAAATATGTACAGAAAACTCTCATGGACACTCCTCCTTTCAAGAGGTGGAGTATAATTTTCCTCCTTTTGGGTGTGCTCTGGACTTAGTGCTTGTTTTCTAACAGAATATAGTGGGCATAGTGGTGTGTGGATTCTAAGACTAGGTCATAGAAGGTGTTGTGGCTTCCTGTTTACTCTCATTCTTGGATCCTTTCCTCTGGGGGAAGTTGGCTGCCATGTTGTAAAGATACTCAAGCAGCCCTACGGAGAGGTCCATCTAGTGAGGATCTGAAGACTCCTACCAATAGCCATGTGACTGATCCAACTTAGAAGCAGATCCTCTAGACCCAGTCAAGCCTTTAGATAACCATCATCCTAGCTGGCATCTTGACTTCAACTTCATCAGAGATTCTGAATCAGAAATACCCAGCCTCTCTCTGATTTTGATCCCTATAAACTATGTGATCCATGGAATCTAAGTAGAGCAATGAAAGATATGAGCCCATCAGGGGGACGGATAGGGAGATTAAAGTCAATAGATTGGAAATTCCGATGAAGACCAAAGAATCGTTGGATTGAGACAGATGTTAGACTATGTGAGCTAGAAACATAGAACTGATGATGAGAGTGTACAATGCTTAAAATCAAGATAGTGGAAGTAACATAACTATGGGCGTGGGATTATAAAAATCTAAGTTGTTAAGATCATAGGAGTTAATATCTAAGATGAACTGAAGGCTAGATTGTTGGAAGTGAGAGGCTAGAGTGATGGGCAGCTTATTTTGTTAGATGTTGAAGCTGCCAAGAATATGACAGGGATGGGGTTAATTTTGTCAAGAAAGCCAGTGAGCTGGATGCTAATATTTTCAATGAATATGGAGGCCAAATTGCATACTTGTTAGATGAGTAAACCAAGGAGGGGTGGTTGGTGGTCCTGCCTGACAGATGTGGGTCTAAGAGGCCTGCATGTTTGAGGAAGAAGGGATGAGAAATTGTTTAGAAGTGGCCGAGAGGAGCTGGGAAGATATCACGTGATGCCCAGGCCCTAGGGTACATGGGGGCAGGAGAAAAACATCATCGTTGTTGGTGAAAGCTGTTGGGGGGAGTAGTGCTGTCAGACAACAGCCAGACTGCTGTTAGAGAAAGAAGGAAAAGGACGTACCTGGAGGAAGTGTTGTAGATAATGGGAATTTGGCTGATAATAGACTCTAAATCTCAGATCAAAGAGTGGAAGGGTTTGTGAGGCAGAGAAGTGGTGGGAGACTGGGTCAGATTAGGGGATTACAGGGCTACAGGAGAATAAAAACCTGAGTAATGACGGGAACTTGGAAATCCTGAACTTCTGGCAGTGATTGATTTAAAAGCATAATTAGCTTGACTGTGATGGCCTTTTTAGATGAAGGTGAATACTAAACTCTGCTCATAGCCTTTTCTTAGACTTGTTCTTGGTCAGGTCGTAGGGGTGAGGTGGGTGGTGGCATGGCTGCAGCAAAGGCCATCTTACCCGGAGTCCATGGAGTTTCGTGGGCCTCTCTGAATTTCCCGAGGGTGGGGTGGGGTGGCAGGAGGCACTCTGAAGGCAGTGGGTGGAGCTACAGTCCAAACAACAGGGAGGCCCACAGCTGGCTGTCTCCATAGAACTCTGGAAGTCTTACTTAAATTCTTGTTTGCTGAGTTTCAACTGTCTGCCCTATTGAAAGATCAAAGCACCAAATACCCTTAGGATTCAAAATGGTAGAGTCTATGAAATGTTGCTTCACTCCCGGTCACCACTTGATAAGGAAGGGAAATTGAGTCAACATTTTAGACTTAACTGCTTCTTTTTCCTTATCTCCTCTTAAAATAGTTTCAAAAGGCTAAAGTCATTTTCCTGAAAGTCTTCAATTATGATTAAACACAGGTGAGTGGGTTCAACTTTTTCAATGGCTCTGAAAAGCCAGACGGTGCTTCTTTACCTGTAGCAGAAAAGGCTGATGGAAAGGCAGTGGGGACCAGAGCACAGGAGTGGAGACCATGAAGTCCGGCATCAGCACTCTCACTGAAGTGCTCTGTAGGCTTTTCAAGACCCTCGACCTTGCTCCGAGTGTTTCCCAGTCTGTAAAATCTGTCCGGCGTGTCTGTGGAATAAATAATCAGTGGTTGCAAAGCATGAAACCTGAAGTGCTACGGAAATAGAAGAGCAACAGTAAAGGGACTCTCCTCGTTGGTTGCTCTACCCCAGCACTTGGTGGAGCGGCTCCTGAAACAGAACCCCACACCGGCTCCAGGCTGGCCAGGCTGAGAGGTGAGCCAGACGTCCCCGTGCCCGGCACTAGCCTTGACCCTTGGCTGCCTCCCTCCCACTCACCCTTCCTCTTTCCCTTTCCCTGTCCACCCAAGAGGAAAATAGATCTGATTACCTACGATCATTTGGGGGTGGTTTAATTTCATGCATTTCATTCTTTCATTTACCCATTTAGCACGTGTTGTATACCTGCTGTTAGGCTCTATACTTGACCTGGTTACAGAGGCAGAGGGCTCCCAGCGTGAGCTGAAGCTGTGTGAATGATGTGTGGGAGAACCGGTGGGGCTGTCTCCTCAGGGGTCTTTGCACTGGAGCCCAGAAACCTTGGGAGGGAGGAGGGTGGGAAGCAAGACACGCTTGATGGGGAAACAAGAGTTTGACCTTTGTCTCCAGTTTAGACTTTGTTACCTGTGGTCTGAATTTTAGTAATTTCATATATATTGTATGCTATCCTTCAGCAGTACACATATATTCAGTAACATGGATTTCTGTATATAAAAGTCTATATGGATTTCTGGTTTTCAGTGACATCTGAAAGATCATTCATTGTAAGAAATCGTGACCCAGGGAGCACTCCTTTTCATGGCATTCCTAACGTATTTGACACCTGTTGCAGATCACTAATACCTCCCAACTCAACAAACTTATTTTCAGTAATAATTTATGAGTTTCAGATTATAACTTAGAATTTCATGCAAGAATCAACACCATTCCGGTTGTGGATTCACTCTCTAATTGAAAAACAATTAAAATTTTTTCAATGTAATGATATTATTAATATTTATTAAAATATCGAGTATATGAACTAAAATTTGCATCTACCAAGCAAAACCCACAATTTGCGCTCTATTTCATTTGTAAATTTCAAACACACAAAGTCCCAGTGGTCATATAGAATGATAAAATTGAAGTAACTCAAATTCTGTATTTTCATCTTTCCAACCATCAAACTGTCATTATTTTGAACCTACTGTTTAAATGCAGGAATATGTAGTAATCGGGAAACTGAAGACACAAACTGCAGCCTTAGTGAGTTGGACTGATTCCAAACAATTCCGAACTCTTCAATTGAAATTATACAGCTGAGTCTGTGTGTTTGGAGACTGACTGTAGAACTGGGAGTTCTCTGAATTAACTTTTGTGTTAGATACCATGTTTATTAAGGATAAGTAACAAAACTTGCTATTTTGGAGCCTATATTATTATTGTTAATGTCATTGTTTTATTATTATTAAAACTCTACAACGACTGCAGCAGTTGTTTAGAGCTTAGCTCAACTAAAGATGCTTTTCAGGGAGGACTAGTTTAGCACTGTTGGAATTGCCAGTGCATAGTGAGAGTATAAAGCAGATTGAGGGGGCTTCCCTGGTGGCGCAGTGGTTGAGAGTCCGCCTGCCGATGCAGGGGACGCGGGTTCGTGCCCCGGTCCGGGAGGATCCCACATACCGCGCAGCGGCTGGGCCCGTGAACCATGGCCGCTGAGCCTGCGCGTCCGGAGCCTGTGCTCCTCAGTGGGAGAGGCCACAGCAGTGAGAGGCCGGCGTACCGCAAAAAAAAAAAAAAAGCAGATTGAGGGAGTTCCCCGGTGGTCTCGTGGTTAGGATTTGGGGCTTTCACTGCCTGTGGCCTGGGTTCAACCAGGGTTTCAAGTCCTGGTCCGGGAACTGAGATCCTGCAAGCAGAGTGGTGCGGCCAGAAAAAAAGAAAAAAAAAGCAGATTGACTTCTCGTTGGGTTTATTATTTTTAATATTTATTTATTTGGCTGCACCAGCTCTCAGTTGCAGCGTGCTAGATCTTTGCTGAAGCATGCGGGATCTACTTCCCTGACCAGGGATTGAACCTGGGACCCCTGCGTTGGGAGCGCAGAGTCTTAACCACTGGGCCAGCAGGGAAGTCCGAGTTTTTAATGTCTGCAGACAATGCCCCCCATATTGCCTTCACCTAAAGTGAATCACTCCCATTTTCCCACCATTCCTACTCCACTGTTACTGAGGGAAATTCTAGGAAAAAGCAAAATCCAGACAGGAAAATCCAGACAGGAAAAGAAGATTCTTTTCCTCTTGTTCACAGACCACTGCTCAGCTTTGTTACTTAGGGTGTCCCTGCACTGCTTGGGGGGTGATGGCTGTGGCGGACCAGGGCAAGTGACACCCAGAGGGAGAGGCAGGCGAGTTCACAGAACCCAGCAGGGCCTTGGCGCCTGCCAGACACAGCAACACTATCGGTGATTCGCAGAAATGCTTTGCAGGCAGACGGACTGCTTTGCAGAGGTAGGACCCTGTGCCAGCAGGTTAGGGCAAGAGCCAGTACTTCTAGATCTGCCGCAAGGTGGGTAAGAGAGAAAGAAGGTCAGTTCTCAGAGAACGCACAACCTAAGTAGAGCAAACGTCAAATTAGTAAACTTCATAATAGAAAAGAATTAATTTTACTATAGTGTATAATCTGACAAGCAGAATGCTAGGCAAATGTGTACAAAATGTATGGGAACGTTTCCTGGGAGACATGACACCTGAATTGACTCTTACGAGTAGGAGTCAGTGACATGCTGAATTTGTCCTGTTGCGACTTCAGAAGTGGCTCTTGGGTAGATAAGGTATTTGGAGGTGGAGGTGCTCCCCCAAATCCCTTTAAATGAAACGACATCATAAGAGCCCAGATTTACTGAGCATCCACAATGTGCCAGGTGGACTCTGCCCAGCAGCTCATCATCTCATTTGATCCTCAGTGCAGCCCCTGGGGTATGTGCTGTTATCATCCTCATTTTACCCAGGAGGGAAACTGAGGCTTTGAGCAGCCAAGCAACTTGCCAAAGGTCATAAACTACTAAGTGACAAAGATCAAATTTGAATACAGTCTGACTTCAGAGTCTAGGATTTAATCTTGCAATCATCTCCCAAAAACAAATCCAGGAAAGCACCCGGATCACTGTTCACTTGAAGCCCTCAGCTCCCCGTCCCTGTAAGCTGCGTGTAAGACTGACATTGCTCTAATGGGACAGCACCTGCAGGTATTCATCTGAGCTAGGGTTGGCGAAGGTAAGGGTCATCACCAGTGACTATCCCGATGGGTAAGATCCAGGCTTTGTGCTCAGATTTCATCTCTGTTACTTCTTGGCCACATGACCTTGGCTAAGTCACTTACCCTTTCTGAACTCAGCTTCCTCATCCATAACCAGGGGCTAAAAGAACTATGTCTCAGAATTGTTCTGAAGGTTAAATGCAAGTAGGAGAACTAGCCACTGACACATAGTAGGCTCTTTTTACATGCTGCTCTGACGTATGTCAAAGTTAACTAAACAGGGCATATCACAACTGGTTTCTGGAGAAAACATAGCTTACATTCAATTTCATTCTTCCACAGTGACATATTTTGAATCTTAAGTAAAAGACCCCAGGATCACTATTTATTTTAAACAAACACCTGTCATCGCTCAAATTAGAAACACTTGCCGAACCATGCTACAAAATATTTATAAATTCACAAATGTGTTTTAATTGCTGCTAAGTAAAATGAATTCAGCTGTAGTTTTTCACTTTACGAAAAACGTGCCTTCATTCCTTTCTCCCCAATCTTAATTAGAACGGTTGAATATTGGATTTGCAGAGCCAATAGTATGGTATTTGTGATAAAGGAAAGTTTGGGGATTAGAAGGAAAGGGAGTTGAAGGTGTTGGAGAGAGATGGCTTCATGTGAAAGAGGCACTTGACATTTCAGACGAAAATGAGGCAGACACTATATCTCTATTTTACCTTGTAACTCCTACCCACAGTGGGAAATCCATTACCTAATTTGTGTAATGTGTTTTCCTTTTCTTTTGATAACATAAATCTGAAGGTATCCATGCATTTTACTCATCATACTTTTTGTTTTTTTACTAGAGTCCAGGGGAAAAATAATGGTTTTATCTAAAACTTATTAGAATAAATAATGCAGTCTACTTTCATTGGTGATGGCTCTTCAGAGATTGTATCCCTGACCCAGTTTCCTACTGGACTTTTCCACATTAAGATTTTGAGTGTTATTTCGATCTAATCTAGCATAATTTCTGGCAGGACAGTAATAAACCAAGAACACTCAGGTCAAATTCTACCTACACATATGTTTCATTTGGTGTTTGAAAACTTTCAAGCAAATATTTTTTAAGAATTGGAAGATTTTACATAAAACCTGGGTTTGGGATCTCTCTTAGCAAAAATGAACCGGTGCCACTCTACCCTACGGCAGTGGTTCTCAAAGTGCAGGCGCTACATCAGCATCACCCAGAAATGCAAATTCATGGGCCCTCCCAGACCTACGAAGTCAGCAACTCTGGGGGTTGGCGCAGCAACGCATATCTTAGTCACCCTCCAGGTCACTCTGACGCACACCAAGTGTGAGACCCTCTGCCCTGCGGCAGCAATCTGCCGGAGTTTCCTGGAAGCAGACATCTCTCACTGGTCTTTGATGGCCCAGCTGGCTGTGGACCCAGTTGTAGAAATGATGGGTGTGCCTATACTCACTTGCCTCTGACCTTATTAGAAACAATTTCCTTGCAAGTCCCTGGGGCCAGCCAGCTTCATGGGTCTGTGATCTCTGCAGTCACAGGGCCCCACTCTCAGAAGAGTCCTGAGTTTGATTTAATGCTCTGCTATTCTGTCTTGAAATTCTTAATCCTTTTATCTTTGATTTTGTGTTTTGTAAGTGAAGTGTGATGAGACAATGGAGCCTGCCTGTGAGCAGAAAAGATATACCTGTTGGCAGCATGTAGGGGCTCAGGCTGAGGGGCACAGAGGGGCAGCGGGCAGCATAGTGCTGTACAGTTGGCCTGGGTGCCCAGTGTCCATGCGCATGCCTGGGGCAGTCCAGGGCACCACGGATCCCCGAAGAAGTGACGGGATGCACGTTCATTTTGACTATATACAACCAACACAGGAACTGCTGGCACTCAGGCAGTAAACTTTGTCAGCAAATGACTACAAAATAATAGTGTATGCATAGACATTGCAATAAGGCATATTAACAAGTTACTAGGCGACTTCCCTGGTGGCGCAGTGGTTAAGAATCTGCCTGCCAACGGAGGGTACACAGGTTCGATCCCTGTCTGGTCTGGGAAGATCCTACATGCCGCAGAGCAACAAGCCCGTGAGCCACAACTACTGAGCCCGCTCTCCGCAACAAGAGAAGCCACCGCAGTGAGAAGTCTTAGCACCGCAACGAAGAGTAGCCCCCGCTCGCCGCAACTAGAGAAAGCCTGCGCGCAGCAACGAAGACCCAAGGCAGCCCCCCCCCCAAAAAAAAAGATGTTACTAGAAGTCTTCAAAAACTTTAGAATCTCTGCACTTGAAAACAGTTGTACCATTGCAAAGCAACTATTCAGAAGCTTAGAAATAGAAATCAAATTTTAAAATTGTCACATTTGATAGAAAAGAGTGCTGTTTTCATTTGAAGCTTTGGATTACCCAATTATTAACAAGAAAACAATTTTATATGAATGTTTCCTTGTAATTGAAGATACAGCAGTATAATGCATAAATAGGCATTTGAATTATATACACACCGTGAAGGCATTTTCAGTTTCTTGTATGACCTCTGCAAGTTACATAAAATGTCAGAGGAAACATTTAAATGCCATCATATAAATTTACACTTAAAATTATATTCAGGCTTACACAAAGTGGATTTGTACAAAGAGTTAAAACTTTTAAGAAAAACTGTTTCTCAAGAATCATTAGTCTAGTATTCTAAAATTAGTATTTCAAAATGCCTTATCAAAACTTTCTCCCAATATTGTGAAGCATATAAAATACTCTTAACAGCTATAGTAACAGTTGCATCGGCATAAATGAAGTCCTTCTCGAGGCTAAAAATTATAAAAATCATTTGCTACATTTCATTTGCTAACAATGATTACTTTCAATTACACTGGTTGAGAACGAAGTTGCTAAAAGTATAAATTTGATTGATCTAATAAAGGAATAGGGACAAAAGCGAGCCAGAAAAATCTCATGATTGATCAAGATACCATAGTAGTCCTTATTAATAAAGAATTGGCTTTATTAGTATTATTATTTATTGTATAAAAATATGACATGAAAATTTATTTTTGTAATTTATAAGTTTATGTTGTTTTTTATGTATTACTGCTACCCCATTACATTTCATAGTAATAAAATATTTTTAAAGATAGAAGCTTTATATTTTAGTATCTTGAACAGCATTCTCCCCCTGCTTTTTGAACAAGAGGTCCTGAATTTTAATTTTGCTCAGTTTCCAAAATTATGTAGCTGGTCTTGCCTGGGACATCTGAGGTAGCCACACTTAAGAGCAGACATGATAAACATGAACAAGAGTAAAGTCAGGAGACTCACTTTCAAAACTCAGCTCTAGGACACTTTGTAAGGTATTTTGTGCTTTCAATGTCCCAAAGGCAGAAATAGTTCTGAGACTGTTCAAGAGTAAAGAAGACCAAAGAGCCACGACAAACAGAAGCAATACAGAAACACTGATTGTATCGTGGATGGAGAAAAAAACTTAAAAAGGAACTTTGGGGACATTGCGAAATTTGAATGTGGACTAGATGGTGTCGCTGAATCAACATTTATTTTACTGTAATAATGGTAATGCGGTTATATAGGAGAATGTCCTGCTCTTAGGGAATGCATGAAATTTTTAGGAGCGAGGTGTTATGATGTTTCTCAAATGGCTAAACGAGAGAGACGATGGGAGGGAGATTGCAGGAGCAAGGGGATGTGGCTACATGTTAACGGTTGAGGTTGATGAATCCAGCTAAAATTTGTGCCGTGGTGATTGTATTATTTAATTTTTTGAAGGTTTGAAGTTGGAAATATTGTATTATTTCATTTCCTTGAAGGTTTGGAGTTTCTCAGATTAAAGAAATTGAGAAAATAAATGAATGACAGGGCATAGGGGGCTTTCTGGGAAGTTGGTAATGTTGGTAATGTTGCTTATTTAATTAGACATGGATCCTTGTTGCAAGGATGTCTTCAATTTCTAATTATCCACCTGCTATTCACTTATGGTTTATCTGCTCCTTTATGTACATGCTATTTGTCAGTTAAGAAGTTTTCAAATGATGCTCTATAATTGAGCAAGCATCACCCAAATGTGATGTACTGTTCTACTGCTGAGTGAACATATGTCAGTGCTTTCGGAGTGTGAGAGTTTTGCCAGTTAATCAGATGATCACTTCCCTTCTGTTTGTTTTGCACATCAGATTCCAAATTTCACAGTCAAAGTTTAAATAAAAAGTTTAGTATGGAGGAAGAGCTGGAGGAATATGAGAAAATGTAACTAGAAACAACTTTCACAAGGGTGGACCCAGGTCTTATGCAGCTTGAAGCTGATATGATTCTGAGGACCCTCCTTAAGGAAGATAATACAAAATTCAACCTGAAAGTAAATATTGCTTTAGAAAGTGTTTAGGAAATGAGGGCTCAGAAACTTGACTATCCTTGTCTTCAAGAGAAATCGGCCTCTGCTGTTTATTTTTCATTATTTTAAGTTAGGACAAAGGAAAAAATTTATTCCTGTTTCGAATCCTCTCATTTCAGTCATTATTATATTTACTATATTCTTGTTGCTTCTCCTGGGCACCTCCACTAACAGTTCTTTTTTTTTTTTTTCATGACCAAGGGAGCAAGAATTCTCTGTTTGCTTCTAAACAATGGCTGGAAGAGAAGCATTCAATCTCTACACTAGTAGGATGGAAGCGAGAGGATTAGAGTAGAATCTCTGACTGCCTCCCCTGTCTAAAATCACATAAAACGATACACATCCCACTAGCATCACCAAACTCAGGGCCTAGCACGTGGGCCAGACACCATGTAACAGCTTACAAGTGACCAAATTGATTTTGGTTTAGTCCTCCCAATGGCCTTCTGAGATGGGACTTATTATTCCCATTATGTAACTGAAAACAGTTTCCCCAAGTTCAACCAGAGAATAGTGCCTGAGCCAGAATTTAAATTAGGATTTTGTGCTCCCAAAGCCTGTGCTCTAACCATTACACTCTGCTGTCCTAGCCAACAGGAACAAGTTATTCCATACCCTGGGACATGCAAATGATTGCTCTCTTGAGTGCAGGATGTGGCATCTGCTTTTCATGCTTCTAATAAAAGAAGTGAAATACAGAATAGTTGAATTTTAAAGTTGAGACTGTCTATAGCAACAGGGCAAAAGGAATAAGCTCACTGTGGCTATGTGGCTTAGGCTCTTGCTTCTAACAAGACAAGCCCTTCCTACTCAGCTCATGTAAGCTCTCCAGAATGCCAAAAGGGAAAACAAGAATGAATAGAAAAATGCCTCTGGCTGATGTACATTTGTTTTTTTTTCACATTCATTTTCATACTTAAGTCACTAAATTAATGCAATTTCCTAGTTCCTTTTCCTAATTAAATTATTTTCTCTTATACCAGCCAACTAAGCTTACCAAGATAGTTCAGGGACATTATCATTTTGGTTTTTTGAAACAACTCATTTTGCCCCATTTTAGAGAGGTTTTATGAAACTCATGCTCCAAAGGCAATCAGCTTCTCTTTCTCTCCCCTCTCTCTTCCTTTCTCTTTAAGGAACTGACAAACATAAATAAATACACCTCAAGATTTCACTTATAAATGAACATATCCAGGTTCAGATTTTTTTCTGTAAAAAATCATATGGAAAACTTATGCACTCTTCCTGCCTTTTATAAACTCCAAATCAGCATCAATCAGTCTGTCTTGATTTGGTATCAACCCCCAGAAATTTGACTGGCAAAATTTAAATAGGTTTCAGGACCAGCTGAAAAGGGACAATCAGGGGTGGATAAAAAACAGATAATCTTTTGAAGGCAGCATCTGAGAACATTTGGTAAAATCAGGCGACCCTCGCACTGCCAGCAACCTCGGGTCTCATTAGACCTTTCTTTCTGGCTTGAAAGGCCTCTGCCTTCATTTCGTGACACTGTCCATGGACCAGTTTTCTGCAGTACACAAAACAGATATGTTTTCCTTCCAGTCCTGGCAAACAAGTCTTGTCTTTCATTACAAAGACATGTTTATTGATGTTGAGACAAGCCGAGTTCCTACTTCCACTTGTGTTTGAATTCCTGGGCTGTGGCTGAGGCTCTCTGGAAGGAGGCATGGAATCACTACTGGCTGCTAGTTCAGAACTGATCCTTTGGAGTTCATGCTTCTTTCTAGCAACTCAAGACATAGAGCAGATAATAAGTACATCAACTTTTGATAAAATGGTTTTTTACCTGGGAGTAGTGGGTGGGGTAGCTGAAAATATTTTCAGCTATTGTCTGAAATTGAAATGGCAGATAATGTCATCAATTTAAACACCATTTTTGTAGTGTTAGAAATATTGGGGGGTGGCCAAAAAGTTCGTTCGGGTTTTCCCATAAGAGCTTATGGAAAAATCCGAACGAACTTTTTGGCCAGCCCAATACCTCTAGTATTTATTCTCTCTCTTCCACTCTCTCCTTTTGGGAGGACTCCAGCCCCATATTTCTTGGGAGTAGAGAATGAGATCCTTTTGGATTGCCACCCTGAGCCACATTTATATGGGCAGGACTAAAATTTCTCGAGGATCATCTTTACATGTGCCTCTTGGAATACACCTTAACTAAACTACACTTGGGAAGCTGGACAAGACCTTCCCCCATCCAGGGTGCAGCCAAGATGCCTCACAGCTCTTTGGAGAGGGGTGAAATGTGTTTGTTTTCCTACGAGAAAAATCTTTTAAGGATCAATCTTACAGTTTTCTTTCCTGTTGGAGATGCCAAGGTAAAATTTAGAGCCCAATTATTAGGCAGTCATTCATTGCAGCTGATAGTAAAAGAACTCTATAAAATACTGTATTGTCTTTCTTTATGACTATTGTGTCCATGCAATGGTAGTAAATAACATTAACAGATAAAATTTAACACTAAATTTAGTAGAAACCATGGACTTTACGTGAGCTTATAAATTCTCCCTAACCAAATTCAGTCATTATTCAACAAATTTTTGTTCAGTGTGACAAAATGAAGAAAACTGACTTAAAATTTGCCTGAAACCTTGCTCCAGTGACCAGTCTACCTCATCAGAGGCAACGGTGAGCAGTGATTGATGCTAAACACTGAATACAAGAAGCAGATGTTAGAAGCAGAGAGTATTGAAGCTTACAAATAAACAGTGACTAATTAACCCTATGTGATTTAGACTAGGCCACCTGGCTATTGTAGAGGGTATGAAATGGAGGCAGTGGGGAAGGAAAAGGATGAACTCAGCAACCTCAAAGAGCGAAGTGTGGGATTTCGTATAGGTAGCCCTCTATGGTTGACAAACTATGCTTAGAAATTATGCAGGCACACCAGGAGCTGGAGCACAAGGGAAAACATGGAGCCATGAAACTGTGCTTCTAACTGTCTTGACTTGTTTGTTAAACATGCAAATAATTACAGGCTGACTGGTGACAACAAAAAGAAACGTATCTTTGGAGCCTCAGACAGCTGCTGTTGGAAGGAGCATGGACGGTTACCTGAAGGGGTTGTCTCCCTCTCTCCTTAACATTTATAGAAATAGCAACTGGGATTCAAGATGTTTTCTGCCTAAGGTCATGTCTCAAATGAGTATCAGGGTCCGTTAGAACCCGTGTCTCTTTAATTCTTCTTTTAGCATCCAGTCATCCTCCAGATATAACCAACACTTGGCACAAATGAAAATGGTAAATGTCCATATGCAAAGCCTCAGACAAAGCCTGTAAATATTTGTGAAATTACACTTACCCTGGCTTTTCCCAGGGTTACATTTAATTATCTTTTTGATGGATTATATGCAGATGTATGATTATATGAGACAAAGGGGAAAATGCATGAGGTGGGTATAGTTTTCTGTAACTCTTTTAAATGTCAAACTCAGATTCTGACAATAGAAACATAATGAGAAATGCTGTGATTTTCCAAAAAGGATCTTATTTTTAAAAAAATTTTGTAACCATAACACTGAAAATGATAGAACTGATCCTGTAGAAGCTTTAAAAAATGTGGTCAATTAAAAACATACTGCCCAGTAAGTAGGAAAACTAGATATCATTACCAATGGGGGTGGGTCAGGTCAGTCTGGTACTGGTTAGGTTATCTTGTATGGAAGCCCTACATGTGATATCCACTCCAGATGGAGAGATGAACTGTGGATGGATATAATGTAGGCCTTACGGTAATATCTTGCTCACTCATCTTAGATTATTTTATTTAAAAAAAAGCAGCTAAGCCTGCCATCCTACCTCCAAAATGATGAGATTAGATTTATGTTTGGACATATATATATATATATATATATATTTTGTGTGTGTGTGGTACGCGGGCCTCTCACTGTTGTGGCCTCTCCCGTTGCGGAGCACAGGCTCCGGACGCGCAGGCTCAGCGGCCATGGTTCACGGGCCCAGCCGCTCCACGGCATGTGGGATCCTCCCGGACCGGGGCACGAACCCGCGTCCCCTGCATCGGCAGGCGGACTCTCAACCACTGCGCCACCAGGGAAGCCCCTCTGGTAGTTTTATATAGTAAATTGTTAGCCAAATGCATGCAATTAAGCAGAGCCTAGAGAAGACAAGGTGATTCAAAGATTTGTCCCCTTCTGTATTGCCTCTAGCTAGAGGTAGAAAATAAGAGTGAATAAAAACTTGACAGTGGCAGTCAATCAGAAGACTTTCTGATGGAAACTTTCTCTCTGAACTCTAAATAAAGGTAAGCTTGATTATGTATCATCAAACTTACCACCCAGAGAGTTTTATACACATGCCATGCAGTGCTTCATCATAAGACTCCACCAAAATTATGTCTCCACAAGGCAAGAGTTGAATAGCCATTTAAAATTTCTACATCTAGTTGGTTAGTGTTCTTCTCTTTCAAAAACCTTTTCTCTCTAACTGCTCATTTTTACTTGTTCTTCTAGTAAGGAAGAAAGTGGAGCAGAAAAAAAAGTTACATCAAATAAAATGGTGTGATGCAATTCACTTTACTAAGTATACTATAAGTAACTACTGCCTGCAAGGCCTGTGCTAAATTCTTGAGGTTTGTGTTTAGCCATTTTCACAGACTTTATTTATGTAGTCCTTGGGGTCCTGACCCTCGAAATGTCCAGGTTCTAGCAGCTCCCTCTCTTCAAATTCAAGAAAAAGTAGTCCCAAGAAAGGTCTTTAGTGTATTCTAAGGGTTTGGGGAGGGCCTGTTGAAATATATTCATTGAAGAGTAGTTTAGGAGCTCTGCTGACACATATGTCATTGAACTTGAATCTCTCTTTTAATGGGAAATAATAAAGTATGAAACAAAAAGTTTACACTGAAAATATTGTTGATAAAAATTTTTAAGCCTCTGCCCTTCTAAATGTTATCCATATGTATGCTGTCTACATGAGATACTTGTTCCAAACATTCTGCAGGAGAGAATAATTTAGTCAGTATGGAACCATTAGTAACCTAAGGGTGAAGAATCAGGGTGTTGTTCGAAGTAAGGCTCATATGAACGTAAAGAAGGGAATAGAGAGGAATTTGAGATTGACTGGACACGAGAGACAAAGCAGAGTCTGCTGCATCACAATTTTAGGCCAAGATTATTTCAAGAGCCTTCCAGCAAGCTTCCCTTCTTCCTTCTTACTTTCTCCAAGTTATCCTAAGCTTTCACTCAGTATAGTAGCTTTGAGATCCTCTTTAAAACTATTTTTTAAAATCATATGTGACTTACAATCTTGAAAACCTTGAATGAATAAAATGCGAAAAGTTTCTTTAAAGTACCCCATGCATGCTCTCATAACATCAATTTTCCCATTCTCACCTCCACACTTCTGCAAAGCTCATCTCTTCCCCATTACTTTATGTTCATTTGTAGGCTCCCCTAGTGCTACCCACTTTAAAAGAATGGATAACCAAGAAAGTGGATCCAGACCAAGGTTAACATCATTTCCTGTCTGGTCACTCAGCACCATCCCTCTCACCACTCTTCTCTCCACTCTCTCTGCCTGGGCAGTTTTCAAAATGAATCCTTGCACTGAAATCTCCAATTACATCCTCTCATCATTACCACTGTTAATTAGCCCACAGAATCTTCACCCCAATATTAGATATGCAGAGACAAGTTTGTCCCTTCTGATGTTTAGAGACTTGTGTAACCCTATTATTATATAGATTGTCAACATACAGGGAGACCCATTGTACTTGTTAAGAATCTCCTTTAGATGTCAAGCCTTAATTTAATTTGTAGGTGCATTAACTTGCTGGGACAATCCGCCTCTGCTCTTAAAATACACCACACACACACACCTGAATCAACATGGCTTACTCCTGGCAAATAGGGGTGTTGCTCCAAAGTGGGTGATTCACTCTCTATGAACAACTTACTACAATGACCTAATCAAACGAGTTTGTTTCTTCTAAAATAGGAACTGTATCTACAGTTAGCTTGGAGTCACCAAAAATAGAGAAAAAAAGAAGTTGAAGGAGTAAGTGCAATCTTCCTTAGGGCATAGATTCTGTAGTACTTAGAACAGAACAGGGAGTTAGAAGATATGGTTTTTAGTGAGAGTATAAGATAGAAGACCAGAAAGAGAAAATTAATTTTTTTGAAAGAAAGATGATGAGCTACTACTACACAACAATTCAAATGACGTAAAAAAAAAAAAAAAAAAAAAACCTACAATACCAGATGCTGGTGAGGGTGCGGAGCAACTGGAACTCTCATACATTGCTGTTGGGGATGCAAAATGGTACAGCCACTTTGGAAACAAAAGATACAATTCTCATATGATTCAGCATCCCATTCTTAGAAATTTACCCAAGTGAAATGAAAATTTATGTTCGTATAAAAATCTATACATGGGGCTTCCCTGGTGGCGCGGTGGTTGAGAGTCCGCCTGCCGATGCAGGGGACGCAGGTTCGTGCCCCGGTCCGGGAAGATCCCACATGTGGCGGAGTGGCTGGGCCCGTGAGCCACAACTACTGAGCCTGTGCGTCCGGAGCCTGTGCTCCGCAACGGGAGAGGCCACGGCAGTGAGAGGCCCGCATACCGCAAAAAAAAAAAAACAAACAAAAAATACCTATACATGAATGTTTACAGCAAGGTTCTATTCATCATTACCAAACACTAGAAAAACTCCAACTATCTTTCAATGCATGAGTAAACAATCCATGATACATCAATATAATGGAAAACTACTCAGCAATAAAAAGGAGTGGACTGCTGACACATGGAAGAGAGCTTGGCTGGATCTCAAAACCACTATAATAACTGAAAAAAGACAACAGTTTCAAAAGATTGCATACGGCATGATTCTTTTTATATGAAAGTCTCAAAAGGCTAAAACTATAGTGACAGAGAACAGATCAGAGGTTGCCAGGGAGTAGAGGTGGAGGAAGGAGTGATTATAAAGACACAGCATGAGGGAATTTTCGGGTGTGCAAGAGCTGTTTTGTATCCTGATTATTGTAGTGTTTACTTGAATGTACGCATGTGTTAAAATTCATAGAACTGTACATCTGAAAAAGGTAACTTTACTGCATATTAATTATAAATTCAACTTTAATAAAGAGGTAGGAAGATGGACAGAAAAGAATATCAAGCATTCTTTCTTTAAAATTTAAGTACAATTTTTACAAAAGAAAGCAGTGCCAAAGGGATTTCTTTCTAGTTGCACAAAGAAGTCAAAGGAACTACTGAATCCCTACCAGACAAGCTGCTAGGAATTCATGATTTTATTTTTCAAGTTGGAATAAAACTAGTTTTCTGATCTATAAAGTGGAGAATTGCAAGAGGAATTTAGGTTTATATTATGATAGAAACCACAAAACAGTCGCATCTCCTCTCCCCCGTTGCATATTCATTGCTTGAAAGAGAGGCTTGACTCAAATGTAGACCTATGAAAAATATTGCCTGAAGAAAGTTGAAAGTTTAAATCAACATATTATCTTTGGAAATGACATTTGCTAACGAAAAACCATCGGCTTCTTTAGCAGGCAAGTTTCTCTTCTGCCCTTTCATGGTTTTGAGAGTGGTTACCATGGAAAGAGACCAGGGCAAAGTTAAGAGGGTTCCATTTTTTTTTTTTTTTTTTGGCTTTGCTCCTTGGCTTTTGCTGTTTATGCCTAACATTCCCAAGAATTTATGTCCTTAATCAGCAGTCAAGAGACACAGCTTTGTTGCTTACCTGGCTAGTTGTGACTTTATGTTGCGATACATTTCAAATATTCATCAATCCACATAGTAAGGTAATTCCTTTATGATTTTTATACAGCATCATCCTTTTCACTGTGTGCATGGATGTGGTCTTATAATTAGGCTACACATTTACCAGATCCTTATCGTAAGTTCTTCATACCAAGAGTTTACCATGGTATATGTTTTCTCCTTTGTGATTTATTTTTTCTTAACATGGGGAAGTGTTTGTTTACTAAACTAACTTAATTTGTTGTTTGTTTAGCAATCTGATGCTTTTGTACGGAGATAGGCATTTCACAGTTCTATTGGCTGTATCCATCTTCTGAAATCTATTGTCTCTTCTCTACTCACGTCTAAAGATGGCTACCGTTGTTATAAACACAACACAACAAAGCAAAACAAAGATATCTGTGACAGAACATGAGAGCCTAGAACAGGAGTCAACAACCTGTGACCTGTAGGCTCCTTGCCTGTTTTTGTAAATAAAGTTTTAT
This sequence comes from Kogia breviceps, assembly GCF_026419965.1. NCBI lineage: Eukaryota > Metazoa > Chordata > Mammalia > Artiodactyla > Physeteridae > Kogia > Kogia breviceps. The sequence goes on along the minus strand of NC_081311.1, from coordinate 185,461,150 downwards.
TGGAACACTGCCACACCCATTTGTTTATATATTATCATTGTTTATTTCGTGGTCCAGTGGTAGAGTTGGGTAGTTGTGACAGAAACTGTATGGCACTCATAGCCCCAAATATTTACTTACTGGCTCTTTACAGAAAAAGTGTGTTGAGCCCCAGACAGAACATTTATCTTAACCAGCGCTTCATTTTTGTTATGACCAATTTTATCTTAAACTTTTAAAAGCTCAAGTTATACACAAATGAAAACTCAGTTCGTTCATTTTGAAAATACCTTGGGAGGACATTAAATGGAATTTGAAATTAAGCATTGGATTGATCCATTGAAAGGCTGCTTCTCAAAGCCTGAATGTAGAAGGACTAGAGCTGGGTTTCCACAATGAAATCCACATGCAGTGTTCACAAACCTGAAACGTCAAAGGTCCCTGCTAGTCTTAGCCCTGCTAAAGCAATGGGGAAAGCATCACCAGAAGAGTGGGCATTTGAGTAATGACAGTGTGCTAGGTAGCTCTTAACCTGGAAGATACATATATATTTTTCACCCTAAGTCTTAGCATATATTTTTTAAAAAAACAACCCTTCCATCTCTGAGGCATAAATTGGAGACTATTAACAAAAGGAATTTGGGGCATTCAAAGTCATCACTCAGAGGAATTAAGTCGTTAGGATTTCCTTTTTTGGGCGGATTTGTATAATAGCCAAAAAAAAAAAAGAAAAAAGCACCAACCAGTACGAATGGAACCAGTTTACCCACCCTTCTCTCCTTCTCTATTTGGGATTATGAGTGGGTTACATTGATTTGAATCCCCAATTTTCATTGGCTCCAAATCCTTACCTGACTGATGTCAAGAGATACAGTCTGTGTAAGTCTCCCATTCCCCTAACATATCCAAGGTTTCCCAGGATTGTTTATAAAGTCCACACATCAATCCTGAGTATTGCTGCCCCACAGGCTGTAATACCCAGTGCCAATTCCCTACAGCCCCAATCTGGAGGATGCTGTGAACTTGCCCCATTGAGGCAAGACTTACCTTCTGTCATCTGGTTGCTGCTGTGGTACCACGCATGATGTCTGGGAGACCCACTCCTTCTGTTTATAGAAGGGTAGCTGCCTATGCATCCTCCTCCATTCTATGATGCACACGCTGCTGGGTGGCTATACCAGTCTGTGCTTCAGGACCACCTGCACACTCTACTAGGGGCATCCTTTGCTCTCTTCTATGGCCCTCAGGCCTAATGTTCTCTGGCTGATGTATGCACTCTCATCCTTGTGAGGTCACCTCCAGGACTTTTCTTGTCTTTCCTATAATCTGGGTTATTCTAAGAATCAGGGATGTATGTTTGAATCTCTAATAAGAACAGAATGTAATCTTGGCTCCCCCCCAGCAGAACTCCTTTTTATCTATGTCAATTAGAAACAAGCAGATTCTTGGGAGGAGGGAGCCAAACAATTCTACTCTCATCAAAATCCAAGCCTTAAACTCCAGTGGATTCTTTAGGGTAGGAGTTGTTATTGAATTCTTTTACCACCGTGTTTGAGCCTCATAGCTTCTCCATTCAAGCACTAGTGAAGTAAAAATGCTGCTGTTGAACTCTAAGTAGTAGGGGTAAAAAGCTGCATATGTTCACTTTTGACCTTTGCAATTATCAAAGTTGAGGGTTCAAAATGTGGTCTCAGAACCATCTGTAATAGAATCTTCTGAGCATTCTGAAAATACCGATTACCACCATGTTCCCTAATAACCCAGGGTGGGACCGAGGAACTCGCTAGTGAGAAAACATATCAGTGAATAGCAAGCAAGAGTACATAGTAGGTATATCTATGTATTATTAGCAATTTTCTATACATATGCATGTTTGCTAGAAAACTGCATATAATTAATTCTATAACATGCACCTGATTCTTTTCAATCAATCTTTTAATTTCCTATAAATCTATGTCCCCAGGGGATCTGTCCTGAAGTAAGTTTGACCATCTTGGAACATTCCTTCTAGCAATATTCCCACCAAAAGGAGTATCTTAAATTGAAACCAAATACAGACATATATCAACAAACATCTAAATGTTTTAAAAATACCCACCTAAAAGAGCATTCTTCACATTTCATCATCTATATGGTTGATGCCATATAGATACTGAGTAGAAGGCTCACTGACACACAAAAAGATTGTCCACAGAAGTAAATGGAGGGCTTCCCTGGTGGCGCAGTGGTTGAGAGTCCTCCTGCCGATGCAGGGGACACGGGTTTGTGCCCCGGTCCGGGAGGATCCCACATGCCGCGGAATGGCTGGGCCCGTGAGCCATGGCCGCTGAGCCTGCGCGTCCGGAGCCTGTGTTCCGCAACGGGAGAGGCCACAGCAGTGAGAAGCCCGCGTACCGCAAAAAACCAAAAAACCCCCAAACAAGTAAATGGAACTCTAAGATAGTACTTTTCTGATAAACCATTACGTACTTAAAAGTAGTGGGGGTCTGGGCTTGGGCTGAAATCTGAGATACAGACAGTTACAAACCCCAGTCAGTGCTATAGTCTTCTCTTTTCCTCTGGTTATTTTGCGGTCCTGATGTTGTCTTTTAAACCCAGAGGTAGTGAGAGTGAAAAGTTTGTAAATCATCTACTTGTCAAAAGAAAGGCACAGATTTAAGAAGATCCAACAGCCATAAACTCTGGATCAGCGTTCTGGGAAATTCATGTTCTTCGATGGGATATCCACCCATACGTCATGAAAAAAAAAACTTCATATATTTGGGATGCCTGGTATTAATCATCTAAAAAGTTGGAAAAAGATAAAACTTATCTCCCCTCCTGCAGTTTTCACTGGGTTGCTGTTTTGGTAGATGGAGAATTGGACACTAGAGTACTTAAAAGTGTAAATTTCTATTCATAAATATAATAATAAATATTATAAATATTTGAATATTATAATACATTATAAATATTTAAATGTGTACTCTTTATTCCATGTTTTGATCACCTATCAAAGAACAGCTTTAAGGCAGTCAGTCTGTCTGCTATATTGTGTTATCGTATTTCATTCTTTTTTTTTTTTTTAATTTAAGTATAGTTGATGTGAAATATCATACTTTATTCTTGTTTTCTGATGCCTTTTCTTCTCCTCCCTCCAGGGCATCACACTTTTTTTCTTTTTCTTCTTTTTTTCTGGCTTCTTCTGTCTGCCTCTCCTTTTTCCTCATTTGTCACTCTTGTATAGCTTTGTGCCTGAAACTAGGTCATGAGACTGTCAAGATGTCAGCTTCAAATTTAGTTCTCAATTCCCTGTCTTTAAACCACTTTATACTTTGGGGATGATTTGCTCTTCTTTGTGGTTAGATGGAGCAATTTGAATACCCTTCCTATTGCACATGAGTTTTTCCTTATATATATACCTGCTTAGATGGCTCCTTATAAGTTATTATGCATTGGTATTCACACATTACAGCACCTGGGTTGTCTTTAAAAACCTTCAGGTCTTGATAAATTAAACGAAAAAAAAGAGAAAAGCACTTTACAAAAGGAACATAAAGTTAATTTTTGTCACCACATTTATAAAACAGTTCCACTAACCGAATACAGCCTACTTCTTACAAATGCAATTATGGTTATGCCTCACTGAGGGAAAAGATTTTTAAATATTAAAAATAAAATAAGCCACAGAAAACTCAAATATCCTCCCCTAGGAACAAATAGTAAAATCTGGTGTTCATTAAAATACTTGAATGTTAATGGAAGAAAAAATGTCAGCCCTGGATCTCCATTTCTTTGGACAAAGACAGTGTGGTTTCTCAGTTTTCTCAAGGCCTGGCCTACTTAGGATCTGGTGAGACTCTTTGGAGACAGGAAATGTGAGGTTGGATGTAGAGTGCAAATGGGTGAAATGGTTTGGGGTACATCTCTTTGACCCTCCCTATAGGAGTACAATCGGGCACCAGGAGCCCACTCCCCTGGTGGGTCGTCTCTATTTCCAGAGATCTCTCACTGCCACTGAAGTGGGAAAAAAGGTCTACAGAGAAACACGACAAAATAAGACAAGACCAGATGTGGAGATTTTAGAGGATCTATGGGTTTCAAAGTGTAGGTAGACAAAGAAGACACTGTAAAAACCAACAACATCATAAAGAAAGTGGCCCTCCCATCCCCTCTCCCCCAACCCTCCCTGCTACACACACACACTTGCCTTCTTGCGCTTCCCTCCTGCTAGACCCTTAGCCAAAGCAGGACAGTCCACAGGCATCTGCCTGGATTTTTTCACTTTAATTGGCCATACTAGTTAACATTCCACCATTAAGAGTCATTTTTGTTGTAGGCTTCCCTCCCCTTTTACATATTAATTTTATTTTCAATGCATATAACTCCTGGAATATCAAAAGACTGTCAGCTATTAATACTTCAGAATAAACTAATTGAATCAGATTGCCTTCCGTATGATTCCTAGATCAAACCAGCTGTGCTAAAGAAATAAGACCCCTGCAGGGTAAGGAGGGGATTTGTTGGTGAGAACTCTGGCTGGAGGGAAGGTAGAGGAGGTCTCTGTAGGTAATAGAATCTGAGGCTGGGGGTTGTTTGCTGGTTCTGGGTATCTAGAAGTGTGTGGAGTGGAGCAAAAAAGGCAGGTAGGAGGCTGTCAAGGTCAATACTGGATTATTTGAAATGTTTGCCCCTGGCCATGGAAGGGAGGAAAGCTCCCAGCCTGATGGCTTCAAGGAAAAGAGCTGGAAGAATTTTATGAAAGAGAGTCAACAGTCAAATTTCCGACTTACCAATTAGGTGAAAGTCAGTGATAACTTCATTCTGTGTTCGTTGAAATATTTGTTGCTAGTTCTCTATCCTAAACTGATGTATGAGTGTGCCAAATTCTGGCTCATAGTATATGCTAAATAAATGATAGACAGCATTATTAGTAGTATGTTTTAAAATGATAAATGATCTCTTATTAATGTATATAAAATTTAATTAATTAATTGACTAATTTCAGTTAATTAATTAAATTTTATACACATCAGTAAGAGATCATTCATGATTTTGAGTAGGTAACATATAAAGAGAATATAAAAGCTCAAGAATGAATTGAGAAAAAATATACATAAATAAAATGATTACTTTTTAAATTATAGAAACAGTAGTAGATAGAAATATAGTGGTTAATGCAAAGGTTTCCAAAAAGGGAATCATCCTACAATGATATTTTATATTTTTTTCACTAAATATTTAGTAGACTGAATAGTCAGTAAATAGAGGCACATATTACTTTTAACATCTGAAAAGCATTCTATTATGTAAAGTCACATATTTAACAAATCAATTTTTGATATATTCTTAGGCTTTCTAGTTTTTTAAAAAAATATATGATTATAAACAACACTGGAATAAACTTCTATGTTTCTATATTAAAAAAAAAATTTTTTTTGCGGTATGCGGGCCTCTCACTGTTGTGGCCTCGCCCACTGAGGAGCACAGGCTCCGGACGCGCAGGCTCAGCAGCCATGGCTCACGGGCCTAGCCGCTCCGCGGCACGTGGGATCTTCCCGGACCGGGGCACGAACCCATGTCCCCTGCATAGGCAGCTGGACTCTCAACCACTGCGCCACCAGGGAAGTCCTATGGTTCTATATTTTTGTTCTAAAACCTTGGTAGTGGACAAGGACTTTCTAAACCTTAAACCAAAGGTAGAACCATGAAGAAAAAGTCTAAATTTCTCTCCCCAAAACACAAAAATTATACTATGGAAAAAAGGGTGGAAACAAACTCAAACTTATAAAGAATTTTAAAAGACAAATGACAAACTGAGATTTGCAACATAAGTAGTAAAAGTAAATATCCTCAATATAAAAAGCATATTCATGAATCAAAAATATGACTCTCTTAACAGAAATATGGGAGAAGACCTTATACAGGCAGTTGCTGATAATGAGATGCCTTCTTTTTGCCAAAGATCAAACATTATTTTTAAAATAATTCTCAGGGTCAGTGAGGGGATGGGGAAATTAATGTTTTTAACACATTTTGCCCTTTCTTTTTCTACAAGTTTTCCATATAGTTGCATCTATCCTCATCTTTAAATATCATATATATTTCAACTACACCTAATTATGTACACCTTGTCTCTGGGCTTCACAGCCATACAGAGACCTGCCTACTTGAGTTATCTAGTTCATATCTGACAAATATCTGAAAATTTACAAATCCAAACAGCACTTTTACTTTTCTTTTCAAGCCTGGCCCTCTCCCAGTCTTTATTCATCCAGGAGGTCCAAGTCTCAGAGTCGAATTATTCTTCATACTATCCTTCTTTCTCTCCACACTCAGTATCACCAACTCCTATCAGCATGTCTCCAAGTACGTTATCAGTTCAGCCACTTCTTTGCAGTTCTATCAAGATGGCCCCAGTCCAGGCCACCATCCACCATTTCCTGAATTACAGAATGAGCTTCCTAATTGCCCCGTTCAACTCCTTTCCCCTCCTTCCCCACTGATTTTTCCACTGGGCAATCAGAATGATACTTTTCAAATGTAATTAGATCATGCTTCTTCCAGGCTTGAAACTCTTCAATGGCTTTTCATTACCTTTCCATTAAATTCAAACATTTGGTACCTAGAAGAGCACATAGTAGGCACACATAAGTATTTATTGAATGAGTGGTTATCAAGGCCCTTCGTGGCATGGCCACTACTCACTGCTGGAGCCTTACTCAAGGCGGTCTTTTGCCCTCTGTCTTTCTCTTTTTTGCCCTCTTCTTCCCTTCTCTTCCACCTTCTCTCAGGGTCCCCTCAAGTCCTTGTCTGGGTCAGGAGCCTTGCCACCACACCTTCCCTGTCCCTGGAATGCCCTTGCCCTGCTCTCAGAGGGCTGCTTCCTCCTTGCCATTCAGGACCCAGCAGAGAGGTGCTACCTCCTCGCGAGGCCTTCCCTGAACACGTCGTCTAAAGTAGATTCACTCTGTGATCCTGTCTCATACTGCCTGCATTGTTTTCCTCCACGTGACTTAACAGAGTCTGTATTTATTATCTAATTGGGAGGCCTCTAGGGCAGTGACATCAACTGTATTTGGCTCCAATTGTATCCTTTCTTTTTTTTTTTTTTTTTTTGATTGAGGTGTAGTGTTAGTTTCATGTGTACAGCAAAAAGATTCAGTTATATATATATATATATATATATATATATATATATACATATTATATATACACACACATATATATATTCTTTTTCAGATTCTTTTCCATTATGGTTTATCACAGGATACTGAATATAGTTCCCTGTGCTATACAGTAGGTCCTTGTTGTTTATCTATTTTATATATAGTAGTTTGTACCTGCTCATCCCAAACTACTAATTTATCCCTCTACCTCCCCTCCTCTTCCTCTCTGGTAACCAGAAGTTTGTTTTCTATATCTGTGAGTCTATATTTGTTCTGTAAATAAGTTCATTTGTATCTTTTTTTTTTTTTAGATTCCACATATAAATGATATCATGTGATATTTGTCTTTCTCTACATGACTTACTTTTCTTAGTATGATAATCTCTAGGTCCATCCATGTTGCTGCAAATAGCATTATTTCATTCTTTTTCATGGCTGAGTAATATTCTATTGTGTATATATACCACATCTTCTTTATCCATTCATCCATTGCTGGACATTTAGTTTGCTTCGATTGGCTTAGCTATTGTAAATAGTGCTACTAGGAACATTGGGGTGTACGTATCTTTTCGACTTAAGTGTTTTCATCTTTTTGGATATATGCCCAGGAGTGGGATTGCTGGATCATATAGCAGCTCTATTTTTAGTTTTTGAAGGAACCTCCATACTGTTCTCCATAGTTGCTGCACCAATTTACATTCCCACCGACAGCGTAGGAGGGTTCCCTTTTCTCTACACCCTCTCCAGCTGTTATTGTTTATAGAATTTTGAATAATGGCCATTCTGACCCATGTGAGGTGATACCCCACTGTAGTTTTGATTTGTATTTCTCTAATAATTAGCGATGTTGAGCATTTTTTCATGTGCCTGCTTCAATTTTATTCTTCATGCTTCCCATAATAGTGCAATTTGTAAGCCAAGAAAGAAGTGACAAAATCATAGAAGTTAATAATTAGTACATTTTGAAAACTTTTTCTCTGCTGGGCACTCTGCCTTGAAAGCAACAATACACATAAATACAGGTAAATCATACATGGAGTTACAAGAGTACCTGACGCCTGGTGAGCTGCCGTGATATTTCTAAGCCTATATTCTCTTGTTGAATCTTCCCAGTCACCCCACACAGAGGTCTCTACTTCTTATTTTAGATGTGAGAAAACTGGATGGGGCTTTAAGAAGTTAAGGAAGTGCCAGAGTCTGGACCCAAACCCAGGTCCGTCAGGCCCAATCTTTCTGTGTCCAGTTAGGAGTGCCTTTGGTGTCACACCATTTGCTAAGGAGTAACCATCCCTGTAGGGCTGACCTTGACCTGAGACACTGCCCAACTGGAGCAGGATCTTCTACTCTTTTCCCAGCCTCCAGAGTTGGATGGGGAAATAGGCGTAGATACTCCTCAGGGAGAGAAGAGCTAAAATGAAGTTACTCTCATTTTCTCTCCTGATATTGCCCATAACTAGAGCGACACTCCATCCTGGTTTGTCAGAGCAGTCTCAGTTTTCTCTGGCTGTATAATTGTTAATAGTGAGGATCCCTGTGTGGGCTCTACATCACTTGGTCACTCTGTCCACAACTGTTCCAGGTGGCTGGTAGCTCGTCTTCTAGCCTCCACTCTCCACTTTCCTTCTCATTTATTTTTGGTGACTTGCTCTCTGTGCTTTAACACATTGGTTTTCCCAGATGGTGGCCAACTCCTGCAGGTTCCCAAATCATCTGCCCTACGAATCCACCTTTGAGCGAGGTCAGAGCCCAGTCATGGTTGGAAAGAATTGTGAAGCATCAGGACCTGGGGCTCAGTATCTACTGTCCTGCCTACTCAACACACAGCTGACACCTTGCCTGTGCACTCACAGGGAAGAGGGCTTACCACAGTTTCCAGCAGCCACTCCAATCTTGATCATCTTCCATCCGGGTTCTCCCATTGTTGACTAACCTTGAAGATGCTTCAGGAACTTCAGGGAGTCTAAGTGTCCTCTCCCACCCCCTTGCCCATGGGGACTGCTTGATGTCTTCAATGGGCAGATTTATTTCACTCTGTCAAGTCCTTATAGAGAGGGCAGGAATCCTTGTGCTGTATCTCCTCAAACCCCTGCTCAGTATGTGGTTTTGACATGATAATGAGCCACTGATTTCCTTCCCTGGTTCATAGACTCTTGTTTCTCATAGGCTGAATGGTATGTCTCTTGATTCATCATCTTAGGAAGATGATTGTCATGTGTCATAACTATATAACATCATCTTGCCTACCTCCTTGCTCCAACGTAACCATCAGTGGATAGATGATGGGAAGCTTAGATTTATTTTTTGCTGCATTCAATCAGGCGCATAACACCAGGGAGAGAATGTCAGTTTATTGCAGCTCAAGGTGAATTTCTTTCTCCTCCAGGCAATGACACAAAAGTTCCCCAGTGGGCAGCCCCTTAGAGACCGGCTTGATTGTACTTTTCCATAAATGAGCTTTCAGGGGAGCGTCAGGCTCTGGCTTGATAGAGCCCGCTGGACTGGTGATGGGATTGGATATTGTGGCCCCATGTTCTCTTCCAGGGAAAGGCTGGATTGATTGCATTATTTAGAGTAAGCAAAACCCCAAAAAGCGAAGTGCTCCCCACTTCAGAGGCCAGTCGCAAGCAGTAGGTCCCCAGGTTACCCACAACTGCTATCCAACTTGGCTACAAATCAGTTTCCCATGACCCCCTGCTCAGGTTTGATTAATTTACTAGAGAGGCTCACAGAACTCAGGGAAATGCTTATTTACCTTTGCCAGTTTATTAAAGGATATGATTAAGGATACAGATAAACAGCCAGATACACCTTCTGGGAGGGTTCCAGGCACGGGAGCTTCTGTCCACAAGGAGTTGGGGTGTGTCATCCTCCCAGTACGTGAATATGTTCACCAACTGGGAGGCTCCCAAACCCCATATTATGGAGATTTTTATGGAGGCTTCATCAAGTAGGCATGATGGACAATTAGCTTCATTTCCAACCCTTCTCCCTTCTCAAGGGAATGAGGGGAGGGGCTGAAAATTCCAAGCTTCTAATCATGGTTTCTTTCCAGTGACCAACCCTCCCTCCTTCAGGAGCCAACCAGTAGCCCACTAAGAGTTGCCTCATTAGTACAAAAGACACTCCTATCACCCAGGAAATTACAAGGGCTTCAGGGGCTCTGGGAGCAGAGACCAATATATATTTTCTATTATTATATTTTCTATTATCTCACAGCCTAGATGACCCCTCTCCCCTACTCCCTGACCTAAGAAAGCCTTTGTGGGAGAAAGAGCTCCTTGGAGCAGGGTTACTTTCTTGATGGTCCTACAGTATCAGTGAACAGGTGATAGGTGAGGCCAACCGGGATGGGGCAGGATGAGAAAGAGTAAGGCTGGGGAGTGGTGATGCAGGACCATATACTCTCTACACCTTTCTCTCTCTGCTCCATTTCCATCCCCATCCTCAACTCTGAGTTGAACACGAGGAGGGTCCATGAAACACCACTCCTGGCCACCCTGACCTGCTCTTTGATGAGCAAGGAAAGTGTCCTGAGTGTTGCAATCCAGTTCCCATAAAAATACCCTGGAAGAAGTTATCTCCTCCAACTTCTGAGCCTCAAACTTCTTTTGAGCCTCAAACCTCTTTTGAGGCTCCTTCCTTTAGACACAATGGTGGCTTTTTCTTGGCTAAAATTCAAAGAAACCTCCAGAATGAATGAGGACAAACTTTATATCACTTTGTAATCCACAGCTTGTCTCTACTGGTTCTATAAGTTTATTGTATTATTTTTAGAATGTTTACTTAAAAAGTGTGCAGAGCTAGCACAGAACAACACGTCTATGTCTTCTATCACCCGGGGGCCACTGGCAGGAGGCTAAAAATAGTCCACCCAATGCTTTCCTTCACCAGAAGAATTGTTTATTTGCCAGAAGAAGAGAGAAAACAGAAACTCCTTCTTCACCCCTCTCCCTGAATTCCTTCTAAAACTGAATGAATGTTTTGCTCCAGAAATACAAGTTCTTTGCCTTGAAATGGGGGTTAATGAGGAGTTGGCACCTTCAGTCTGTTTCTGCGAAGTTGAAGGTGACATGAGTGTTCTGATCTTGTCACACACTTGCTATAGAACTTTAGCAGCTTGCCATTGCTTATAGGACAGAGGCTGGATGCACTGCATTTGGTATTTGAGTCTCTTTTTAATCAGGTCCCCCATCACCCTGCATTATTCCCTTCTATTCCAGAACTTTTAGCTTCGGACTCATCTCTTTAATGTCCCCCCGTATCCCTGGTGTTTGCCTGGTCCTTTGATCGTACTACTTTCTCTACTGAATGCCTGACTCTTAGAAACCAGTCTGGTTCTGCTCGTCTTTCCAGGAAGGGTACCCAACTCCCCTCCTGCAGAAGCGCTCCCCTGGCTGCCCAAGTTACGAAGAGCTTCCCGGGCTCCTGCAGGCCTCAGAGTCCACAGCAGTCTGCTCCTTTTGACACTTGGCAAATGAGAGTCTTACACAGGCATTTATCTTTTTATGTGTGCACGTTTTATTTTCTTAGTTATCTTGAAAATTTCTGGGAATGGTGACCGTAGGTTTTAGTCTCTGTATCCGTTGCAGCAAGTGACAAAAAGCGAGTGCTTAATTAGTGTTTAAGGACTGATTTAGGGATCTTTGCTCTGTTTCCACCGGGTGAGTTGAACATCCAGGATATCATCCAACCCAGGGGCTGGGCTCTCCAGAGTTTTTGTAAAGTGGAGTTTGATAAACACTTCTTCCCGTGAAATGTTTTCAGGGGGGGTGGTGGGTGTTGTGAGGAGCAGGGTCACTTTTGTGGTTTAAAAAAATAAAAGAGGGCTTCCCTGGTGGCGCAGTGGTTGGGAGTCCGCCTGCCAGTGCAGGGGACACGGGTTCGTCCCACATGCCGCGGAGGGACTGGGCCCGTGAGCCATGGCCGCTGAGCCTGCGCGTCCGGAGCCTGTGCTCTGCAACGTGAGAGGCCACGACAGTGAGAGGCCCGCGTACCGCAATAATAATAATAATAATAATAAAGAATAAAAGAAAGAAAGAAGCTGTTTTGCACAATGTCCTTGTGGAGTCACCAGACACCTGAACAAATTAAAGGTGCTGAGAAATCCTGCAGTAAAGAAAGCTCTTTTATTTTGTTGAATCTGCCATTTCCCAGATTAATTTGACCATGGAACTCTTCTGATTTTTTATTTTTTCTGAGAAGTAATGACATTTAGCATCCAGAAACACTAGATGTCTTAGCTCGAGCTGCTCTAAGAAAATACTACAGACTGGCTGGCTTAAACAGCAGAAATTTATTTCTCACGGTTCAGGAGGCTGGAAGTCCAAGATCAGGGTTCCAGCATGGATGGGTTCTTAGAAAGAGCCCTCTTCCTGGCTTGTAAAGCGAAAGCTTCTTGCTGTGTCCTCACCTGGCAGAGAGAGAGAAAGACAGCTCTGGTCTCTCTTCCCCTCCTTTTAAGGCTGCTAATCCCACCCTCATGACCTCATTTAAATCTAATTGCCTCCCAAAGGCCCCACCTCCAAATACCATCATCAAGGGTAGGGTTTCAATATATGAATTGTGGAGGGAGGGAGCAAAAAAACTTCAGTCCAGAACACAAAGCTTCTTTGAACACAGCTTGAACAGAAGTGGCATCTTTCTCTGGCTTCTCACCTACCCTCCCTCTAAGCCACACTCTCAGTGAGTTTTTCCTTATCTATGACTCTGGTATGATCTCTTGGGTAATTGGGTTTCAATACACTGTTTATTATTTTGCCCAATTCGCACTAGAACAAACTCCTTCCATTTCTTTCTTTCTTTTTTAAAAAATTTTTTGCCTGCATTACATAGCATGCAGGATCTTAGTTCCCTGACCAGGGATTGAACCCGCGCTGCCTGCATTGGAAGGCGGAGTCTTAACCACTGGACCAACGGGGAAGTCCCAAACTCCTCCCATTTCTGGTGTTTTGTTTTGCATTCTTTTAGGTAAGTCCAAATGAGGATCAGGAAATTAATCAATATTTCTGGGAACTTAAGTAACTACTAGACTTAACACAATAGACAATTTCTTGTGCCTCTGCCCTAGCCAGCTCGGTGAACATATTAGAGATTTTCTAGTCTAATCAGATTTTTAAAAAACACATGAATTAACTAAGGACTTGGAAAGTCAGTAATGCACCTACAGGTTGGGGTAATGTTGGAACTAAATCCAAGTCTTCTGGCTGCCAGGTAAGTGGACTTTCCCATGCACCTCAGACTTCTCAATTATGTGGTGTCTCCTAAGTCTTAAATTTTCCTTAATCTCTTGAAATCAGCTGAGATTAACCCAAACAGAAAAGGTTACTTCTCTTTTCTTGACTTTTCTGGTTTACATGTAACCAGACCCTTCAATTCTTCCTTGCAGGCTATACTTTTCCTTCACTTCTCCAGTCTGGTCAGCCTCCTCTGGGTGTTTTCAAGTCAATGTCCTTTGAAAAATGTGGCACTCGAGACAAACCCCGGCTCTCCAGATGTGATCTGACTTGACCTGGTGCAGTGGGGCTCTCCCTGCTCCCTTAATCCAGGCCCACTTTTTCATTTGCTACGGGAGAAGGACTCTCAGTGTTCTCAGATATTATTTTTATCATGCCCTTGCCTGCCTCCAGACCTACTCACCATCTCTAAGCCCTCCCACCATTTGGTCCCTCTCTAATTTCATTCATGTCATTACTTGTTATACCCCCGGCTTTTGTCCTCCTGTCAGACAAACCTGCCTGGCACTTCCCTATACCTGTTTCTGCTTCATTTTTTGAAAAATTGCTGACCTCTGGTAGTGGTTACTTCCCTCAAATCATCCTTTCTTCTTTCTGTATGCTACATGAGGACTCCCTCCTTCTTCAGGTCTTTGTTCAAGTCTCATCTTCTCTATGAAAACCTTCTAGACCAAGCTCTCCCAGCTCTTACCCCTCCTCAAAGATACGTTCTCTTCCCTGTTTTCTCTCTAAATGTTCAGCACTAGGGGAATATCTTTGTATGCCTTGTAATGCTCAGTGTAGTTTTCTACCACTTGTGTCTGTAAATCACCTTTCTTTCTCTCTCATTGCAGCACTGATTGCAATGGTGAGCATTTGTGCATCAACTGATTTGTCACAAAGCACTTATACATACACTGGATCATCTGACTCACCTCAATCTTATACAGGGGAGGCAAGTATTAGCACCCCTTTTATTTTCAGATAAGGGCAGTGAGCCTCAGCCGGGTTACATAACTTGCTCAAGGACAAATAAATGCATCTCTGATTCAGAGAAAACTTACCCCATTGGCTGCTGAGATAAAGTTTGTATGAGTGGAGAGCCAGCTCAGAAGATGCCTTATCTTACACAGTAACCTTTGGTTTTGAAGTTTTCAGACAGAGGCAGCACTCTTATAGCTCCTCTGCGCTGGACTGGTGGATTTGCTCATCCTGGGAAGTACTGGCATCTCAGTTGTTTTATTTACTTATTGTTTTGGTTTTCATTACCTCTCCTTCATTTTGTCCCATTTGTGTATTTTTAAATTCCGTGTTCTTTACTTGTCAAGTAGGTTAGTAATATACATAAGAATCAACACTTTAAAAATCCCTTGTGAAACATTCATTGAAAATGAGAACAATCTTATGTTGCACAAGTTCTAGAATTTTCTACCCCTGAACAGAGCAGGTTAAGGATTGGCTGATGTTTTCTAGGAGGGACACAAAATAATGTGAGCACAAGGTGAAGAGCAAACTGATACTATTTGGAAAAAAAAATAACCATGAGGCCACACCATTTTGCCTCACTACTCCATTGCAGTAGACAGGGGAATCAAATTCAACAAAAGCTTTTTGAGTCCTTACTATGGGTTGGTGTCGTTCTGGGGACTTCAGATAAAGGAATAAACAATACAGACACGATTCCTTATCTCACAGAGCTCACATCCTAAAGGTGAAAACAGTACAAATAAACAAATGATATATTTCAGACAGTGATAAATATTGGCGGAAGATCACATAATACGATGTGATGGAACACAGCTCAAGGGTGGGGCACTAAAGTGTGGTCACAAAGGTCTCCCTAAGGGGGTGACATCTGAGTCGAGATTTGCATAAGACATAGGCATCCTAGTAAAACGGCAGGCTGACTGTTCTGGGCAAAAGGACAAAAAGACTGTAAAACTGATTCACTTTGTTATACAGCAGAAACTAACACACCATTGTAAAGCAGTTATACTCCAATAAAGATGTTTTCTAAAAAAAAAGACTGTAAGGGGGGAAGGGACTGCGTTTGCGGTTTAGGAAGAAGGCTGGCAAGGCTAGCGTGTCATGAGTCGGGGAACAAGGAAAGGAAACTGCAAATTTACATAGAATTCTTGTAGATCAAGGGAGCCATTGGAGGGTTTAATGGGGAAGGATGATGTAATCTGATCTACATTTTAGAAATGTCACACTAGCTACTCTAGGTACAAAGGGGATTATTGGGAGGCAAGAATGGAAGAAGTGAGGTTATTACATTAATATTAATCCCAGTGAGAGAGGATGGTAGGTTTCAGCAGGTATTAAGGATGACAGAAATATAAAGAGATTTAGGATATAGTTTTGAGATGAAAATGATGTAATAGGATCATGGATCTGGCATGGAGGTGGGAAAAAATGAAATCAAGGATGACTTCTATGTGCCGATAATAAGTAGAACTATTGGCTAGTGCTATGGAGAGTAGCTAGGCAGAGTTTGATGTGAACCTCAACATTATTGCTGTAGTCTTTACTGCCCAGCACACCCCTACTGGTAAGTTCCATGGATGGGAATGTCTCAGACATTTTAAATAAATAATTTATATTCCTTCCTTATAATAAAGATTAGATTATTTCAGTACAAATTTAAGTCAGAAACAATCCAGAGGAACATAGTTTTAGTTTAAAAGCAGGAATAAAAACCTCTTAATGGTGGAAATAAACAGTATTCAGTGAGCACAATGAGTGATATACAAGGAGTTGAAATATGCAGTGAGTTGGGTCTCATCCAGTGGTGGGATATGTAGTTATTTCCCCTGGTGGGGAGATTAGGCTTCTTGGTATTTAAGCAGAGGCAAGGTCTAGCTCTCACATGGGTGGGGAGGGAGTCGATCTGATGTCAGGAGTGGTTAGAGGATAACCAAGTGTTTGGTAGTATGACCTAGAATACCCAAAAGACATTTTCTCAGTGTCTGACGCTGAGTGCTTCAGAGTCTTATTTTGACATGACTTTCTCTAAGTCTTTTTATCATGGTTTTAGCCACTGTTATGATGCCATAAGAACTGTAGAGAAGGGATTTCATCTAGAAAATCTATTAAGAAGGAGATGTCCTCTTGCTCCTTGAAGAAGATGTACAGCACATTGAGCTGGAATATTTGAAGACTTCAATAAAAGTACAATTGATAAAGAGCCAACCAATGATGCTGAAACACCCCAAGACTCGCAGTGGTGGTAAATTCTTCATGATATCTGGGAGCAAGGGATGACAAAATTGCTACCAAACCTGAAAGGGATCGGAGATGTGAAAAAAGTGTCACTGAAAAGAGGCTATAGAGACCACGGCCACCTCCACAGCCAAACCCCAGCAGGGAGGGAGCAAGCAGGGAAAAAATATTCCCACCTTTCTCTTCCTGTTCTCCGATCTGCAGGGTCTCTCATTGGCTGATGCTCAAAGAGGAGCCAGAAGGTGAAGGATCCAGGCCTCTTATTCCTGGGGCCCAGGGCAGGGTAGAGAAAGGTAGAGAACGGATTAGGGGGGTGAAACTAACACTTGTCTCTCTCAGGTCAATTTTGGTTCTATGATTTCAGGTTTATATTCATTCTTCTGTTAGCTTTATGTACCACCTTTTACATGCTGAGCACACAGGTAGAAATAACAGTTGTAATCACTATAGGGATAGATGGTAGTTGGCTATTGATTCTGAGAGGCCGGCAGGTATCAAATGGCCATAGAGGTGCAAAACTTTGTTTCTAATCACACAGATGGAAAGAAAAACAATCACAAGCACATACAGAAAAGCAGATTCAATTTCCAAACCACATTATCAGAGTATTTTTATCAGACTAAGTGAGAAGTTGATGTGTGAATACTTACAAGAAGGGTGTAGGACCCAGTACTACTTCTCATGCCTCTTCTACTTCTTTGGCACTAGAGAAATGTTTTAGGCATTGGATCAGCGAGGATTTGGTTCCAGCTGGGAACTAGAATGAATGGAACATGGTCCAGCTCAAGAATTAAGGATTCTACCCCACGTTGCTTAATCTTCATCCCTACTTAGCTACCAGGTGTGGCCTAAACCCTCCCAGCTTCTTCCCTCTTATCTGAACTGCACTGTGGTTATTAAACAGAGTGTGGATCCATTTCACATCCTCTCTAATACTCGGAAAACTACACAGTATGAGGCCTAATGAAGAAGGCAGGCCTCAGAATGACTTAGAACTGAAAATATGACCACATCAAAAGTCTTTAGAAGACAAGATTTTAATGGCTGAATAATATGCTGGAAGAGAGGAGTAATTTCTTCTCGAATGCTAGGATGAATTATTTATGCTTTGACAACAGTATGTGTCTCTTTTAGTTATTTGCCACTTCTGGCTACAGCTGATCCTGCTGTCCATTCTTGTAATTACATTAACCTCTTGACTTTACATGACAAGCTTTTCCTGTGTGCTGCGATCAATAGCCTATAACTACACCTCTTTAAGAAGGCCATAGTTACACTTCAGTTCAGATACAATTAACTTTTTTCCCCCTTTTCTTTTTGATGGGGCATGGAATAAAATGTCTTATTTTAACATCTGAAACAAAGGAAACCATTTTGAAGAAAAAAAATTATGTAAAAATATGCAGATCCTATGGGAATAAGTGATTGCAATGATAAATATGCCAGTTGATAATCCATTTCTGCAGGCACATGAGATTAGAAACCTTGGGAGAAGCAGTGGATTTCAAAGCCCTAAATTGGTGTGGTGGCCTTTAAATCTCTGTTTTGATAAACTTTTTACGTTCAGTAGGATTAAAGGCACTGTGGACCACCTACTTTCCTATTCAGGCTATATCAATTAATTATAGTGTATGTATGTAAATAGAGAAAGCATAATGTTAAATGTTGAAACACGTTTGAGGTCAGCCAGTTAAAGCCTTCTCTTTGACAAAGAAAAATTGAGAGAAGTAGATATAGCACGTATGTGTTAGAGCCTGCCAGCTCAGGAAAGTAGATTGGGTGTATCCAGTCACATCGGTAGATTTAAATCAGCCTTTGTGGGAATACTTACACCATGGAAATTGGCAAACATTACAAACCAGTGCTTTTCCCCCCAAAGAGCTAGTTAAACATCTACCTGCATATCTATATCTATAGCTATAGCTGTAGGTGTAGCTATAGAGCTACATCTTAATCTATATCTATATATCTCACACATATATATATGTCATTATGTGCTATATTATGTAGGTATTCCGTTGATATTTCTCATAAGAAACAGTCTCATAAAACTTTCCCAGATATTTTTGTGGTTACAATTTAATGTTTGTTTGTTTATTGCTTTATAATATATTAACACACACACCAACACACACACCCAAATTAAGTATCCATACAGACTTGCAGGGAGTTGTACTTTAGATTAGACTCCATGTGGCTCAGAATACTTTTGAGCCTAAAGATCACTTTGAAAAACTCAAAGGAAAGCTCATGAGAATCAACTGTACAAAAATAAGCACGATGGTCAAGGCTGCAACCAGACACATTTGAAACACTAAAGGTTTTGGATGTGAACTGAACATAAAACAATGTAAAGAACCTATATGTGCCAAGGGGTAGGGGGAGGGATGGATTGGGAGTCTGGGATTAGCAGATGCAAACTATTACATATAGAATGGATAAACAACAAGGTCCTACTGTACAGCACAGGGAACTGTATTCAGTATCCTGTGATAAACCATAATGGAAAAGAATATGAAAAAGAATATATATATGTATAACTGAATCACTTTGCTATACAGTAGAAATTCTAACACAACATTGTAAATCAACTATACTTCAATAAAATACATTTTTTTAAAAAGAACCATTATGATGATTTCTATATTATCAGTGAAAACACTGAAAGCTCATAAGTCAATCAGTTAACCAAGGCCACCCAGAAGAATGGGAACTTCCACACTGACTCCGTGTCTCTGAGCCCAAAGCTTCTCCCATCACTTTACACTGCCTTGAAATTATATCTGAAAATCCTGTTCCTCACACTAACTGGGAGCCTGGCAAGCCTCAGAGGACGAGGTGGCGGAGGGGCAGAGATGGGCAGGAGGTGGCTCCCTCGTGTTCTGGAAGAGCCTTGGTGTCTCCCATGTCTTCCTCCCTTGATGAAAAGGTAAAGTACGTTCTAGTTTAACCTCAGCACGTGCTAAAATCCCCCATTTCTTAGACTTTTCTCACTAGGGAATAAAGCCCGATAGTAGCAATTCCCAATTTTGAGTATGCATAAGAATCACTTAGGGACATTTGGCTCAATGGGTCGAGGACTGGGGCGCAGATATTTGAATATTTAATGAACTCTCCAGTACCTGTTGATACATGTACTTCCACTCCCCCCACTGAAACTGAGGCTTCTCCGGCCCTAGGACGTTGTAAATTCTCCTTCTTAGTTTCTCTTGGTGATAGCTGCGTTCTAATTACCGTCTGCTGTTTCTGCACCCACTCGAGATACTATTTTTTCACGCTAAATTTGCTGATCATGTAATACGTGTAGGCATCCAGCATGTATATTACACAGATTACTTTCCTGCATTATAACAAGTCTGATACTGTCATAAAAGAAAATTAGAGTCATTTGACAGGACTGAAGCAGCCATCAGCTGTTTCTTAAGGTGATTTTAAACCAGATGCATTATCTATAGGGAACATTGGATGGGTCCTAAATTATTGCTATTGGTAATAGGGAGTTTTATTTTATTATTTCTAAGATATATGGCTCTGATAATATAGTGCAGAAGATAGTAACAGACTTTGCTCCTTTACAGCATTATACAATTCGAGAGAACATGGATTCAGTTCACACCCAAAACTCTTAATGTTTCAAATATGTCTGGTTGCAGCCGTGACCATCGTGCCCATCTTTGTAAAGCTGAATCTCATGAGCTTTCCTTTGAGTTTCTCAAAGTGATCCATAGGCCCGAAAGTGTTCTGAGCAATCAGTCTAATTTAAAGTACAGCTGCCTGCAAGTCTGTGGGAGTGCGTATTCATGTTATGGATTTGTTCTGAGAACTAAGGGAGATATACAGAATGTAAAAAGTTAACCCCAGGTGGATGGGTCCAGGGTCATGCCAAGTTTCCCACGACTTAATTCTGGGACTGCATCACTTATTCTGAAATGGGTTTATAGGGAATCTCTGCTTTGTGGTCAAGCGTCTAAAGTTCTGAGTGAAAGGTATCAGAAGTGGAAGGTAAAGTAAGTGAGGGTAGTTTTAAGCACACACATAATTACAGGCGGCAATTTTGCAACACTTACCATGGTAAGAACTTTACATACATAATCTCATTTGCTTCCAAAAACAATCCATTGAGCATGCACTATTATAATCACCATTTCCAGATGAAGAAGTAATGATTGATTATATGATTTGCCCAAAGCCACACACCTTGTAAATGGGAGTCTAATTTGGATCTGTCAAAAGTAGCATGGAAGTTATGCTGGCAATGAGATTAGGTGAACCCAGTACCAGCTTCTCTACCCATATGTCTTGGGCTGTAGGATCACCTGGGCCTAAAGGTTAGGAAAGAGAAAGTGTGAGCAGTGTAAGTACATCCCTTGTTTCCTGGAAGAAGCCAGAAACCATGGTATAGGGAGGGTGGGTTGGTAATACTCAATAACTCCAAATAAACCCAATTTCCTTTTCCTTGAGGGTTTGTAAGAATTAGATTGGATTAACAATAATGATTATATAATATGCTTTACTAGGGAGTTTTTAAAGTGCTGGATATTTTATTGGTTAGAGTCATTGTAGTATAATCTGTTCCCAAGATGATAGTGGGATGTAATAGGGCACTTTCTTGGGTCTTTCTGATTCATCTAAGTTTCTTTTGGTTTAGTTCAGTGGGGTAGAGCCAGTTTTCGTGAGGACATAGTTATCTAATAAAGTAGTAAAAGTTTACACTTGGTCCTTTTTTTTTTTTTTAATGGGTGGTGTATAGGAGCCAGCAGAGCAACCATCTCCAGACCCACCAGGATGGAGAACGAACATTGCAAAAGCATTTTGCCTTGCCAGTGGGTTTAAATCACATAGAAACAAAATCTGAGCCCTTTCATGTAGATGGAGCTCAAGGGTCTGATAGCAGTCTACAAAATAGCACTTCACCAACAAAATCCAGATTCTTTCAGATCCAATAGAAGTTCTCCTGAAACATCTGGATCCATTTCCAAATGAAAAACTTGTAGTTTAATGCAATTGCCAGATGTGACTACTTGCCAAAATATTGAGATGCTCTTGTTAGTGAGTCCCTACTTTAGGGGAGCACATGATGGGGGTTGAATTATTGTTCTGATCTTATCCTTCTAAACAAATTGACATTTTCAAGTTTTGCAGGCAGATATCACTATTTGAAGTTTATACCAAAAGGGGTTTTTCTGCTTCACAGGTAAGGTAGAGAAAACCCTGATTTTAAAGTACATTTCTCACCTTCACAGTTGGTTATCCTCTGTTCTACAGAAGTTATTTATGCCCTCCCTGACCCATCTCATGCCCCAATATACCTCTTGATCATTAATGTATGAATCAAAAGAAAAAAACCTACTTGAGATATCTAAATTCAGAGATGTCTAATTTTAATCTTGTTTCTCTACCTTAGTTTCAATTGTCAGCATTGTGAAACAATTTCTCTCTGCTGGGGAGAGGCAAATATTTCCTTCCTGAAAGGTGAATCACTCAGAAAATAATAAATTCTACCCTGGTGCTCTTTTTTAATGTTGCAATTCCTTCCTTAATGGGGACATCTGACCCCCATAACCCCTCTTCCCATTCTAAAAGTACAACCTCAAACCCAAATAAATAACTTCTACCTTCAAAGAGCTCAGAAACAAAATGTTTTTTGAAAAACAATGGTGGCAGTGCCTTAAGACTTACTGTACCAAATAACTTTAACACGATCCCTCTGAAACCAAGCAAAATGTTAAGACACTGATGCAGACAGATTAGCAGAAAGACTCTAAAAGCAAGTTCCTTAAAAGATCCCAAAGCTGTCCTGAATGGGCCCAGAGAAGGCTGAACAATAGATGGGATTTCAAAGAATGAGGGAATTACTTATTTTGATCTCTAGTAAGGAAAAAAAAAACGGGAGTAGCAGATAATGACAAATGACCTGAAGATGAGGCCATGGTAATACAGCCTTGCCTGCTCCAAGAAAGAGGTTTGTCTGTCCTGGAAACCAGAGCAGACTGCTTTCCTGGGGTGGGAGGAATAGCCTGTCTTTGTCACAATGGGGAGGTTTCTTCGTGTCTTTGAAGCAAATATGCATAAACTGTATCTTGTCGGTTAGATGGGCTTCTTCAGTTTCAGGGGTAAGAGTCTCTTCTTTAAGGATGGAGTTGATACCAACATAGAAAACTACATCTGCACGAAACCAGGAAAGGCCTGTTGTTCAGGAAAGAGAAGCTGGAAGGCTGGGTTCTAGCCAAAGGTCGGCAGTCTTGACATAAGGGCCAAGATTATTTGTTGTTTGCAGTACAATGTAGCTTTACGAAGGTTTAGCTTTACGACGGTGTAGCTTTACGACAGTGTAGCTTTACGAAGGTTTAGCTTTATATCATGGCCAGAGAATCAAGAAACCTGTGTTCCGTACCCCATGAGTGCAATTTCCCCAACTGCAAATTGTGATATTTGGATCTAGGGTTCTTAAATTTGTTTCTCTTACTCTTTATTCCATTCATTTTCTTTAAACTTTTTGGACAGGTGGAATTTCCCTTTTTTTCTCTCTCTCTTTTGCTGCATTGCGTGTGTTTCCCTTTTTTGTGGTGGTGTTCCATTGGGTGTTAGTTTGGGTCTGGAGGTTGACTAGATGTGTATCTTCTAGATGAAATCTCTAGTGGTAATGTTCACCTGTTAATTTCTGTTCTGTGTTTTCCCAACATTTAAAGAGCAGGGGAGTATAGGACTTTTCCTGTTCTTAGTTGGATACTTTAAACCTCTATAGGACAGATTTTCCAGAAGGAAAAAAATCTTGATATGATTCATCACTTACCTTAGTATCTAGTTTGCTACACCCAACCTTTAATTCTAGTTTAAATTGAAGGTCCAAATACTTCTTTAATCCTCAGTCTGATATTCAAATAATGAGACAATAACACCTTCTTCCATCCCTCTTTTTTTTTTTTTTTTCGGTACACGGGCCTCTCACTGTTGTGGCCTCTCCTGCTGCGGAGCACAGGCTCCGGACGCGCAGGCGCAGCGGCCATGGCTCACGGGCCCAGCCGCTCCGCGGCACGTGGGACCTTCCCGGACCGGGGCACGAACCCGTGTCCCCTGCATCGGCAGGCGGATTCTCAACCACTGCGCCACCAGGGAAGCCCATCCCTCTTTTTTAATCTAAAGTTTTTGGAGACCTTCAGATAACAAACAATTCCAGACTAAGTAAACTGCATTTTTTCTTCCCTACCTCAGATCAAAACAGCACATCCTTCCATTTATTTTCTCTGCATTTCTCTCTTTTTGCCTGGACATCTCTTACAGACATCGAACATTGAACTTTGTTTTTTTCATATTCTTAAAATGCTAAATGTTCCTTGGAGGACTTCATACAAAGAACAAGTCATCTTTCTTTAGAAACATGGATAATCATTTTCTTTTCAGACAGCTGTCTCAAAAGACCTTGCTATTACATACCTTGTAAGTTGAAGAAATAACATTTCTATGAAAATAAATGACCAAAGCCACTTCAGAAAGCAGCAAACTTCAAACAACTTGGTAATTTGTAGACCCCCTCTGACATCCCAAGTGCATAATGGATTTGCAAAGACATTGAAGATTAAGTAAATTAACTATGAAGTCACAACTCTATTTAAACATTTTCCCTTTAAAATCTTTATTTTTTTTGGAAAATATATTTGTTGATAAATATTCCCCCCAAACCACTGTGGTTTTCATTTCTGTCCCAGGTAGTCCATCTATGCCAAAGATGCAGTTGATAAAATCCACTAGTTTACAGCCAAATTTAGCCCGTGTGGGCCATAAAGTCCTATTAAAAAACAAAACAAAAAACTCGGATAATTTGGGAGGTTCCTTGAAATAACATCCTGGAAAGGATATTTTCTGCTTGGGTTATAGTCACTGGAAAGACAAAAAAATCCATGGTGTATCCAAATGTGAATCATTTGAGGCTTCTGTTCCGGTGATGGTGCCACTTTATTGAGTACTGTCACCCACATCGGATTTATGGCCTCTAGCAGAGAGCTGGGGACTGTAAATTCTGAGGCCTGCTTATTAGAACCTGGGAGCATTTGACAATGCACGTAATTAATGATCATTTGCTAAAAGTATTTGGGGGGATTTTATTCAAACAAAGTAAAAAAGAAACACATTAAATATTAGTCCTGTTATATATTATGGGACATTATATCCATTTGTGTGCCCATAAATCATTTAGCTATGAATACTTAAGAAGAGCAAGAAAATGATACCCTATGTACACTCTGAGATAATATTGGCTTAGTGTTTGATTACAGGCACAGTGTCCTTAATGGACAGATTTCTGCTCCGTATCCAATGTCCAGTCAGAGCTGGGGCACTAAGGAATGGTAACAGGAGGATTTCAGGGCAAGATCAACCAGAGTTCAGGAGTGTGAACTTGGTGATGAAATAAGACTTTTACTAGCCTTCTCAGAAGACTCTCTGTCTCCTTTATTGTATTGCCTTCCACTGATTGGTTTTGTTGCCCCAGTGTGTGGTGTGTGTGTGTGTGTGTGCATGTGTGTACTTTTGGGGAGGGAAGGTATTAAAAATATTTGGCTTGGTTTCAATGAGTTAAACCAGAGCTGAAGCTCTGTCTCCATACACGGGGTAAAGTACAAAATTTAAGAAGAAGAAGATGAGAAAGAGGAATGGGAGGAGGAGAAGGGGAAAACAGAAGTATTGTCTATGAAATTCAGACACCCAGTGCAGGATCTGTGGAGTGATTGTGGAGTCAAGGGGCTTATTTTAAGTGCTGACTGCCATGGACATGTCATGTGATTTGGTACATATCACTTAAACTTTCTGGCCTCAATGTACAATTCTAAAATAAAATGAAGGTAAATCAATCATTAAGATCACTCAGGGGCTTCCCTGGTGGCGCAGTGGTTGCGAGTCCGCCTGCCGATGCTGGAGACACGGGTTCGTGCCCCGGTCTGGGAAGGTCCCACATGCCGCGGAGTGGCTGGGCCCGTGAGCTGTGGCCGCTGAGCCTGCGCGTCCGGAGCCTGTGCTCCGCAACAGCAGAGGCCGCAACATTGAGAGGACAGCGTACCGCAAAAAAAAAAAAAAAAGATCACTCAGGACTTCCTAATTGCAAATAATTATGATTCCAAATTGACATTTTCAGGAAACACATGATCACAAAGAAGTGTGGGGTTTTTTTGGCCAAATGATCAATATAATTGTTTTATGTCTCTGGTTCAGTAGACACAGGAGTGGTATGTCTGGCGGCCACTGTATATCATTCCTAGGTGCAAAGTTTAAGCAGTTACTGCCTGCCTGGGAAGCAAAAAGTGTCTAAAAGAAAATTATTTAAGGTCACATAAGCAAACTTTGGGAGAGCTTTAAAAAATCTTTTAAAAATTTGAACTAAGTGCCAATCTTTAAAATTTGGCTGAAGAAAAAAAGGACTTCAAATATTTGTTGAGACAAGTTAGTACACACAACTTGATGAACAAATTGACCTATTTGGAGATTGCTGTTGATATATCTTGTTAGTATCTGGATGCCAAAAGTAGGAAACTTGGAACTCAGGACCACTAACTCAAATTTAATTGTATTCACAAGTTTTTAATTTTATGGTGATTTAGACATAACAGTCCAAATGAAAGTTATGAGAATAAAGATATCCCATTTAAAAAATTTAAATGTAGTAACAAATAGGTAGGTTACTTGTGCAGTTTCATAGCAACTATTTGAAGGGAAGGTATACAAATGTGTATTTTTGTCAGTGTTCACTACTGCTCTTCCCTAGGACACGCTTTAGCCTCTCAGCACAGTATTAAAAAGTGAGTTAAGGGGTTGACCAACTAAAGCCGTTTTCACTCTTATTTCTCAAATTCTGGCCATTTTTGGTATAGAAAAATTCTTTTACTTTTTGTGGCTGCCCAGAATGTCTACACTAAATAAGATGTGGAAGAAGGTGAGAAATGTATTTCAAATCAGCACTTAATTCATCATTGTGAGATCTTGAATCCACTTTAATGCCTTTTTTTTAGCTATAACACTTAAATTTTTTTAAATTGTGGCAAAAAACATAAAATTTACCACCTTAACCACTTTTAGTGTACAGTTCAACAGTGTTATATATACTCACATTGTTGTGCAACAGATCTCTAGAACGTTCTCATCTTGCAAAACTGAAACTGTTAATGTTTAGGTTTTTAACCCACTTTGAGTTAATTTTTGTGTATGGTTTTAGGTAAAGGTCCAACTTCATTCTTCTATAGTAACACTTTATATTGAAAAATTCCTCTTACCTACTTTAACTTCTTAAATTAAAATTTTCACTATCGGATTTAGATGAAAATATTCACTTTCTTAGAAAATGACACCCTTGAAATAGATATTCTCCCATCATGTCTTATTCACATTCAGCCAAATTGAAGGGAAAAAAGGGCCAATCATGCATTGTTTTGAGTTGCAAGGGATTCTTTGGAGGTGGAGGTGGGGCGGTGGATACTTACCCTCATCAGAAGTTGGCAGATGAACCAAAAGCTGAGTCTTTTTTTCTCCAGGGCAGTATTAATGTTTTAGTCCCCAACTGTGCTTGCAGGTAAGCCAAAGGAAAAAAGGCACAATGTGTTTTAAATAATGCAGCCCAAGCCATTTGGGGTAGTTAGAGATTTATAAGGGAAGGCAGCCAGATAATCTCTCTGCCGGTGCAGTTAGAAAAAAGCTATAGTCCATTTGGTTAGTCTGTTTCCATCTCTTAGAAACCAAAGAGGCACTAAGAGGAGGCAACTCAGGATATTGGCTAGAGCACAGGAAAATGTTAATATCTATCAAATCTCAGTGGTGAATATATGGCCATTTGTTACATTAATCTCTACGTCTTTCTGAATGTTTAAGAATTTTCATAATTATAAAAAAGTGAGTTGAATTTGGAACCAAGCCTTGGGTTTCAAACCCCTATCACCTTACTCTCTGTATGGTGGCCTTGGATTAGTTATTTAACTTCTCAGAGCCTCAGGTCCCTCATTAACATAATATGAATAATAATAACCACTATGTGGGTTAATCTGAGGATCCTGTATAACTAAACAATACCTGACAAGTGGCTGGTTTCTCATTTGGTAGCAGTCAGCACCCAATTCTAAATTAAAACTCAGCTGAGAAAAGCAATCTAAGGAACATTTCTCAGAAGTGACACACTGTATCTTTATACATTTTCTTCTAGAATTTTATATTTACTTCTGGATTAAGTCAGATCACCAGAGATCTGAGTGTCTGCACCATATCATTTATACTGGGGCTTGTCAAGATGTTTATACTCCATTGTCCTTGGGAAAGATGCTGTGGGCTTTCATTGGGGAATGCTGTTCAAATAGTCCTATTAAATTTCTGTGTACTCCCTTTAAGCATGCTGTGGGGATGTGGTTCATTGCATGACATTGGACTCTTCAATGGCTCCCAAGGGAGACATTCTTCTCTGATCTCAACATAACAAATAATTGTTTCTTCTGAGTTACTTCTTTGTTTTCTTCTTAAAACACTATGAATTGTTAAAGTGATTGGGTTTACCTTTGGGGCTGGTAGCTAGGAACTTGCAAGTCAAATTAATGATTTACCCAGAGCAGCTGGATAGGTCCTTATGATATGACTTTGTATTCACTTTATTTCAAAACCCATAGTACTTCTGTATTCTTGTTTTCTTGACTTGTTTTTTTCACTTATTTTAAATTTATGTCATATTGCTATATTTTAGATATTCTTGTTAAGTCATCTTAAGTTCTTTGGTACAAAGAACAAATAACCAGGTGGCATAAAAATAAATCAATGAATAATATGTAGCAATCATTATTATTGATAATAATAGAAATATGAGGTGCAGCTAAAAAGTAAGAAGGATGAAGGCAGTAAATGTTTCTGAAGAAGATGACTGGTATCACAGCAAGGCTGAATATTCTTAAATGGCTTAAAACAATTCAACATCTTACATACTGGGTTCATTAAGAAAAATAGTTAATTTAAAAAATATTTATGGAGTCCATGATATATACCAGGCACTATTATAGGCTATAGTGAGAAGACCAAGTTGACAATTTCAGAACACTTTGTAGGTACAGGAAATTGATTTTAGAAGCTGGAATTTGGGAGTAGGTATAACAGAGGACCATGGGTGTGGAAAATGGTAGAGAAGAGTAGTTGGGTTGTTATGTTGTTTTGCAAGAAAAGGAAACAATGAAAACACAACATAAAAAGGAGACACAAGTTATGTTGCTGTATGGAGAGGAATGGGCTGGGCTGCATAATGAATGCCTAAGGAAGAGACCTCGTCTGAAGTGTGGCCAGAGGAACTTGGCTAAGGATGGTGGTCTCTGTGGTACAGTTTTGGGAAGAAAGCTGGGGAGCCAGCTGAAGGCCCAAAACTTGGCTAAGAGTGGAAATCCCCAGGTCCCAAAGTTGAATCTCTTTCCTGGACACATAGGAGATGGCAGCCACTTCCCAACAGAGGTAAGGTACAGGACCCAGGGGTCAGTGGTATCTTGGTTGTTCTCTACTATTTTCTACAATTTCCACGAGAACTGGGAAATTACAAAGGCCTTGCCTTAGCTTTTGTTGTGCAAAATCTGAGCTGGTTAGTTTATGGTATCCTTTAGTCTAAAGTTGATGTGTCAGATATACCCTTAACACCATCTTATTTATCTTATTTTAGAGTTAAGGAGAGCTCTAACTACTTCTTGAAAGATTCTTTTTTTTTTTTGAAGACTCATTTTTATTTTAGATCTTGGTTGATTTCTGACAGCTCCTTCAGATGATCTGGGCTAATTTGGGAATATACTGGGCCTCAGGAAGCCGTCACAGGCAAAAGCTGCGGAAAACCCTTATGTTTTCTACAGAGTATTGTTATTTACAAAACTCTTTCACTGTTATAAATAATATGATCTTCTCTACTGGCTCAAGATATAAATATATACCTCCCCTCTATATGTTTTTAAATCATTTGCTGCTTTGCTTACCTGAACTATGCACATAAAATCTAGTACTTTCTTTATGAAGTTGACCGCCTCAAAATTTTCCAAGAATGCTGGGGCCTATTTATTTGATAGGGATTTCATGTTTTTTACAGTGTCAAAGAGAGTAGGAGGCAGAGAGGGAGGAGGAGGAGGAGGAGGAGGAGGAGGAGGAGGAGGAGGAGGAAAAAGAAGAGGAGAGGAAGAGAACATGAGAATCAGATCTGTTGTTTCTTGGAGCCCCAGAGTGTTCCTTTTAAAGACTGGTCATGAACATCCACGGTAAGGCTTGCCTGCTGCAGCTGTTGACTCTCTCTGTCCTTTCCCAGGACACAGCAGTGACCCAATTTGGGTACAGGTTTGGAGCTCCTTAGCTCATACTTCATTGCTCAGCTTTTGTGTCCCAAAGCCCACCACTGTGTCAGCCTGATATCATCTCTTCCCTGACCCTGACTCTTGAGTACTATCCTGGTCCATCCCAATACATCTTTTTTATGTCACATCACTGTGAGTAGGGATTGTGGGTCTTGGATTATCCTTTCCCAAAGACCCTAGAATCCTTATGAAAATTGTTCTGCTTCTCCACAGTGACCAGCTTTTCATATCAGAGGTCTCCAGAAAATGCAGTCTTGACAGAGTCAAGATTTTGTTACACTTTTGGTCTTAGACAGTAGGAATCTATTCACCCTACATTTGTATAACTACAAATCAGACATTTAGGAGACTCTTCCTTGAATAAACAAGGTCTGCTCCAAGGTGATTTGGTCACTATCCCTGGACATAAGAGAAGCTGGCATAGTTTTCCAATCTCTCTCTCAGTTGGTGCCCATGTCCTGTTACATAACACATCGAGGCAGCTGGTACTATTTATGTCTACCTCATTGATACAGAAACTGAGATTCAGGAAGTTTAATGAGTTGTTCAAGGTCACACGCAAATATATTTGACATCTCAACATAGTCGTGTTAGCTAAAGGGCAGAGGCCTCAGCAGGGCAGGGAACTGTAAAGCACATTAATAGTAGTATTGGGTAAGAGAGACTGTATCCTGGTATACTTTTGTATTAATGGGATTTTTAATGAATATGCATATGGATATGTTTTTACAGAAATGTAGTTTTACAATAGTAGAATATTAAAAGAAATTGGAAGATTTATTTGTTCTGGAAACATTCTCTAAACTATGAGAAATTATAACAATAAAGCAGTGGACTTGCCTTGTCTAGTCTTTGAATCAGCCTTTGCAGACAGAAAGATTAAGAGAAGAATATCAGAGACTTTCTGAGAAAGTGAAACATTGAGTTCATGTGACATGAACTATAGCAAATGTTTAAAAGTCATCAGAGGATGCCACAAATATAGAGGGCACAGACTCTCTGGAGAGTGCCATCAACTGCCAGAATTAGTCTCCTTCCCAACACCTCTAATTTTGATGGGTTATTACTCAGATTTTACAGCAGAATTAGTTTTTTCTGTGAATCATTGAAACCAAAAGCCTTATATAAGTAAGGAGGAATTCTGCAGGCATTGATTACATCACCTTTTGAGATTGAGAGAGGGAAGGCAAGGCTTGGTCATACCAAAACAGATCAAGGCTGCCCACAAAAGCAACCTACTAGGATGTGATGGGAGGGAGGCAGGGAAGGGTGGAGAGAGGCAGAGAAGATGACAAAGTAGACTGTGTATCCTTTTATTAGGTTAAAAATTAACCACATATGAAATACAAAAGAGCAAGGTCTATATCCAAGCCAATCAATAAAACTGTTCAGGAAGCCAAAACAGTCAAGGACAGAAGTCCAGCCTGGAATGGGATGGCCAGAGATGTAACAAGAGACAGTTGGATTTGAAGTCTGAGTTAAGAACTCACCAGGTATTCAGCACATTATTCTTATCAGCTGCTTGGTGATACTCTTGGAGCTGGGAACATGATCTTAAAGGCACAAAACCATGGGCACAGTCTGACTATACCCAGTTCAAATTCCTTTGTTCTGTCCTTTTTATCCTCCTAGACACCAGAGAAACTTCATCAACTCTCCAAACATGAGAACTGCCAAAAATTTAAAACAGATTAGAAAGGGCTTGACTTGAGTACCCAGATGAATCATCAAAGAGCATTCAACATTAAACTAGCCTCAGAGGAATTTCAAACTGTTGCTGAGGCCAATGCCAGATGATGCACTACGTTATGGAAGGAAATTATTCGATCAACAAATATTTATCGAGTACTTAGTATGTGCCGGGCACTGTGTTCGACATTTTGTACAATATGAAACAAAACAGACATAATCCTTAGCTAATAGTTTATAGTTAGAAGTTCATACATTAAATGAATAAACCTATTCAGTTACAATAAATGTTATAAAAGAAAAGACAAGGATGTTCTGAATTTGTTTGGGATGATCTTATAAGGAGTGATTTTACAAGTTAAGACTTGGCACAGTGAAAAAATGAGGAGTTACCCAAGTCAAGGAAGGATATTCCAAGTAGAGGAAACAGACCAGGCAAAGACACCGGTCCAGAGAAGTGTTTGGTATATTTGAGGAACTCAAAGAAGTCCTCTTTGGCTGGAGGTCAGGAAGAATGGCATGAAATAAAGGTCTAGGAAGCCTGGAGACAGATAATGTGGTGTTTTTAGGCAATTTCTAATGGTTTTAAGAAGTGGAGTGAAGGTGATTTTACCTGTGTTTTATAAAGATCACTGTCTGCTGAATGGGAAAAAGCAAGACCAGAAGCCACCAGACCAATTATGATTCCATGATGATGAATAAGTTGATGATGGCTTGGATTATGCTGAATGTAGTAGAGACAGAAAGAATTGAATTGGTTTGAGATATGTCCTTAAGTTAAAATTGACATAATCCTTCCAGATTGCTGAATTTAGAGGATAGGAAGAAAAAGAAAAGATAAAATAAAGGAGACTGAGAAATACCAACCAGAGAGATGAGAAAACTAATAGAGATTGATGTCATAGATATGAGAAAAATGCTTCAAAAATCAGGAATAATCAGAAATTTAGAAAGATGAGACTTAAAAACCTTAATTGAGAGTTTGGGATTGACATATAAACACTACTATGTTTATTTTAAAAAGTAAATTTATTTATTTAAATTTTTGGCCGTGTTGGGTCTTTGTTGTTGTGCACGGGCTTTCTCTAGTTGCAGCGAGTGGGGGCTACTCTTCGTTGTGGTGCACGGGCTTCTCATTGTGGTGGCTTCTCTTGTTGCGGAGCATGGGCTCTAGGCACATGGGCTTCAGTATCTGCGGCTCATGGGCTTAGCTGCTATGTGGCATGTGGGATCTTCCTGGGCCAGGGATGGAACCCGTGTCCCCTGCATTGGCAGGCGGATTCTTAACAACTGCTCCACCAGGGGAGCCCAACACTACTATATTTAAAATAGATAACCAACAAGGGGGGCTTCCCTGGTGGCGCAGTGATTGAGAGTCCGCCTGCCGATGCAGGGGACACGGGTTCGTGCCCCGGTCTGGGAAGATCCCACATGTCGCGGAGCGGCTAGGCCCGTGAGCCATGGCCACTGAGCCTGCGCGTCCAGAGCCTGTGCTCTGCAACGGGAGAGGCCACAACAGTGAGAGGCCCACATTCCACAAAAATAAAAAAAAAAAATTAAAAAAATAAAGAAAAAAATAAAATAGATAACCAACAAGGACCTGATGTATAGCACTGCTCAATTTTCTGTAGTAACCTAAATGGGAAAAGA
The DNA here is from genome assembly GCF_026419965.1 of Kogia breviceps. Lineage (NCBI taxonomy): Eukaryota > Metazoa > Chordata > Mammalia > Artiodactyla > Physeteridae > Kogia > Kogia breviceps. Next base: position 185,427,919 of record NC_081311.1, on the reverse strand, counting down.
ATTTGAAAAAGAATAGATATATGTATATGTATAACCGAATCACTTTGCTGTACACCTGAAACTAACACAACATTGTAAATCAACTATAATCCAATGTAAAGTAAAAATTTTTTAAAATTCTATGGGATATGTCAAATTAGAGGTCATCCATGAATTTAGCAAGAGCACGTTTGTGGAGAGATAGTGGCAGAGGACAGCATCCTGACCAGAGTAACTGAAATGGCAAGAGAGAAAGTGAGGATAAGAGGTGAAATCAAAGCTTCTGAGAAGTTTGACTTCCTTTTACAGATGAGTGTTCCTCATTTGATGTCTAGAGAGTTAAAGTGATGTGCTCTAGATTGCTGCATTGAGCAGAAGGGGATCAAACTGAACGGGCTTCCATCTCAGATTCTCTAGCCCATTAAAGAGGGCTATCCTTGGAGTAACCACACAGTATTACACAGTCCAATACAGTAGTCACTAACTGCATGTGGCTATTTACATTTAAATTAATTAAAAGAAAATAAAAGCTTAAAATTCAGTTGCTCAATTGCACTAGCTATATTTCAAGTGTTCAGTAGTTGCACATTTCTACATATTGAACAACACAGATAGAGAATATTTTCATCAGTACTGAAAGTTTAATTGAATAGCTCTGATATAATTTATCATTCAAATTTGGACAATTTTGAAAGTGAATGGGGCATTTATTCATAGTCACACCAGGACAACAGGCTTAAATCATGAGTATCTTGGGAAGACCAGGACAGCGGACACTTCCACATATGAACACCTCAGCCCGGTTGAACATTTTGAGAACTTTACTTCTAATCTTTATCTCTTCATTGGCAAGAAAATGGTCTTAACATCTGCAGGCCTATAGGTAGGTGCGGCAGATAGCCTCTCGGATGTTCCCCAATAATCCTCACTCTCTAGTATTCATGACCTATTGACTCTAACAAACAGAATACGGCAAAAGTGATGGGATGTCATTTCCTAGGTCAAGTTACAAAAAGACCATGACTTCCATCATCACATTCTCTCTTGCATTCTTGCTCTGAAGGAAGCCAGCTGCCACGTTATGATATGGCTGTGGAGAGGCATATATGACAAGGAACTGAGTGAGGTGGGTCTTTGGCCAACAGCCAACAAGAAACTGAGGCTCTCAGTCCAACAGCTAGCAAAGAACTGAGGACTGTCAACACCAGGTGAGTGAGCTTGGAGCAGATCCTCCCCAAGTCAAGCCTTAGATAAGACTGCAACCCCTTGAGAGACCTTGAGACAGAGGCACCCTGCTAAACCTCAACTGGATTCCTGACATGCAGGGATTGGGAGATAAATAAGTTGTGGGGTAATTTGTTATACAGCAATAGAGAACTAATACACCTGGGTTACTCAAAGTGTCATTTTAATAAAATTTTAAGGAGGTAGGTGTTGATATGCAAGCATTTGATATGCAAGCATCTCCCGCAAACTCAATCCCTCTTTCTCTTCATTTGTATTTTTCTTCTACAATTTGAAAAGGACAGAATGTAGCTTGATTGAACCACAATAAGCCTTCAATTTATGCTTGCTAAGTGAAAACAAAGAATAAAAGTAATATAAGGCAGGCAAGACTTTCCTCCTTCCACACATATGTGGTCGATGGCCAATCTTTGAGGAGATTAGCTCTTTAGCATAAACCACAAAAAAGGTCACAGGATTCTGTGGAATGGTATATAAAAAATTATGCCATTTGCTGCAACATGGATGGAACTAGAGATTATCATGCTTAAGTGAAGTAAGCCCAACAGAGAAAGACAAATATCATATGATATCACTTATATGTGGAATCTGAAAAAAAAAAAAAGATACAAATGAACTTATTTAAAAAACAGAAATAGACCCACAGACATAGAAAACAAACTTATGGTTATCAAAGGGGAGGGGTGGGAAGGATAAATTAGGAGGATAGGATTAACATATGCATACTACTATTCATAAAGTAGATAACCAACAAGGACCTACTGTATAGCACAGGGAACTATACTCAATATTTTGTAATAACCTATAAGGGAATAGAATCTGAAAAAGAATAGATGTATATACATATATATGTATAACTGAATCACTGTGCTATATACCTGAAACTAACATGACATTGTAAATCAACTATACTTCAATAAAAATTAATAATAGATAGACAACATAAAAAAGCAACCTGTTTTCTTGTGTTCTGTTTTCTTCTTTCTGTGACGTCTATTTTGCTCTTGTTTCAGTTATTGTTCCATGCATATTGGAGGCCGTGGGCAAGTTGAATTATGAATATAGGTCTTTTACTCCAGTATCCTTCGGGTTCATTAAATGAGATTGTTAGTGTACAAGGCCACCTGTCTGAGTCTCAGAGCGTCCATCACCAATATTAACTTAATAAACCTTGATGGAGCTCTGGTCTCATCTAAGAGCATCTCCGACAACTGTCGTATATACATTTGCTCTGTGACCATGAGAGTAAGTCTGGGCTGCCTTTTAATGCTCCTTTGCTATTGTAACAAATTCCCAGAAAGTCTTAATTAAATCCATTAGAACAGAAGTTGCATAATTTCATTAACCCCAGGGGTGGTACTGGCAAAATTACTTCACGAAACCAATTAAAAAAAAAAAAAATTTATAACCACCTGTTAACATTTTGCCTTTTAAATTTACTTATTTAGTTTTGGCTGTGTTGGGTATTCGTTTCTGTGCAAGGGCTTTCCCCACTTGCGACGAGCGGGGGCCACTCTTCATTGCGGTGCGCGGGCCTCTCACTGTCACGGCCTCTCCCGTTGCAGAGCACAGGCTCCAGACGCGCAGGCTCAGTAGTTGTGGCTCACGGACTTAGTTGCTCCGCGGCATGTGGGATCTTCCCAGACCAGGGCTTGAACCCGTGTCCCCTGCATTGGCAGGCAGATTCTTAACCACTGCGCCACCAGGGAAGCCCACGAAACCAATTTTTTAAAGGTAAAGCGATGTAAATAGTATGGACATAATTTCTCAACTGAGACATTGAGAAATCTGGAATTAATACTCAGTAAGTCTACCCAGGGATCCCAAGCCCATTCAGTGTGACTATCAGCAGGACTGAGGATAAAGGTAGACTTTAAGTACCGTGAGTCTACAGAGAAGTAGCATTCTAAGAGAGGAAAATAAAATGCCCCAAGAGACGGAAAAACATTTATGATTCTACTGAGAAAAACAATCAGCAATCATCTGATGCGAACAGGGCAATAAACACCTAGTCTAACAATGATGGCCTGAATCACCGTGGATATTAACCACCTAGTTCTAATACTCCAGGGACAGCACAATTACCATAGCTGGCATCATAAAAATAACATTTCAAACAGAGGCTCACAAAATGATTTTGTTAAGAACCCCTTGGCATCTAAATTAAAGTCCCCGAGCTGCCTTCAATACTGTAAATGTAAGTGTCCCTTTGGAATACTCTTTTTCTGCTCCATATGGGTGAAAAGTCCTGGGGCAAGGAGACATGGAAAGTCTCCAGGGATCCTAGAACCATTAAGGGGGAAATAATTTTTTTTTAAATGGACAATTTAAGACATATATTCATGAACAGGAAAAGAGAATTTATATAAAGTGTAGTAATATGACTCAAAAATAGTTTGATGGTTATGATCAATACATTAGTTCAAGATGAGAGAGGTTACCAAGAATGTTATGGGAACAGATGACACATCAAACTAATTTTCAGGTATAAAAGAAAATGGGAAATTCACTCCAGAAGTGAGAAATGGGGACCTCCAAGGATTTCTTTGGTTCACTGAAAGCTCCATATATTGAAAAAAGTTTTCTCTAGCACACACTAAAACACTCCTATTCCATCCTACTGTAGCTTATCCTTTATTACTTGGCTAAACTCTCTCTCCTCTCCGATTCAAATTTTACTCTTCCTTTAACTTTTCAAGAACCAACATTTTCTGTAAATTCTAACCTTCCTCTTTCCTGCTTATGCTAAACTAACGATCATTGAGTCCTTGAGTTCAAACAGCGGTGTTGGGTAGTGTACTCAAATGTGTATCTAGCTTACTAATGGTGTGGGTGTATACATGTCAGCTTTTGTCCATTGCTTCTCAACTAAATCATAAGTTCCCAAGAGGGCAGGAAGTATGCTTTACACTTCTCTGTGCCTGAGTTCTTCTACATTATCTTATTCAAATGCTACAAACACACTTGGAATCCTCACCAGGATGGTTTATCAATTGATGAAGCACCCCAGGGCAAAATGAGTTCCTTCTGAGAGAATCTCAATCATATAAAGGTTTGAGATGAATGTGATTTATAGTTGTGGTTTAAGTTCTAAAACCCAGTGAAGGTAACACTATTCTGAACTGCCAGTTTAGAATACTTAGGATATCGAGTTGCTCTTTAGAGCATAAAGCAGTTATGGGAAGAAATTGTGATGATTAATAGCTTATAACCATTGGATGCAATTCTGCAAAAAGATAAACATAGCTTTCATAAACATTGAGTGCTTACTATCTGCTGGGTTCTACCACATTTCACCCTCAGAGACATCCTGCCAGGGTATTATTAGCCCTAATTCACGAATGAGGGAGAGGGGCTCAGAGCAGTAATGGGAGTACAGAGTTCAGACAGAGTAGGTGGTAGAACATGGGCTGGAAAGCAGGACTCTTAACTTAAGCTCCATCAGATCACAGCTCCCTCTTGGGTACTAAGTTTTCCAAGAGCGATATTTTTTCATGTTTCCAAGTTGCAATAATGAAAAGAGGTATAAATTGAACTCTTATGAGACGCTTTCTCATATCACACTGGTCACTTGTAATATTGGTGAAAAACAAGTATTTGATTGATATATTTAAAACAAAGCAGAAACAAACAAACTTAGAGACTCGGGAATTAAAGAAAACGCTATTCATTTCCCTATGTTGTCACTCAAATACATATAAATGAATATAATTTACGGTGAATAGAACCATTTGGAAGAGTCTTTCAAGGCTACTTGTAGTGGATACTTGTTTTGGTTTCTTTTTTGCCTGCTTTGCAGAAGAACCCCCTTTCTGGTTTTGGTGAGTCTCTGCTACATGACTCTGCTACATGGGAGGTTGGGTCACGACTTTACTACAGAATGTATCCAATTTCTCCCCATCCCACGGAGGCCAGAGGGAAGGAAGGGCAGGTGACTAGGCTCAGCCAGTCTGATCCCCTCACCCAGAACTCTGAACGTCAAGTGGGTGATCTGGCTTAGAGACGGCATAGCCAGCAGAGTGGTAGGCACCTTGGGGTCTGCGCTCGGTGGTGGCAGAGCTGTGCAGTGGTGACAAGGCTCTTCCCAGATTATTTCTTATCTCCAGCCTCCCTCACCTCCTTTCTCTTTCCTGATCCTGATTCTTTAGCTTCTCTTTTGAATCAGTTTAGCAGTACCCTTCCAAACCACGAGGACTTAAATTAACTTAAGTGGTTGCCTGTGGTTGCAACCAGTAGCATATTTATGAAATAGTCCAGTAGGAAATAACATACCATACAAAACATAGTACTAATGGGCATGATTAAGTTACTCTTTGTATCTCTAATTTTTACTAGGGACATGTGAATCGTTTTCAAAACACATTGATTCCCAACCCAAACACATTCCTTTAGGTGCTCAGGGTTAATGTCAAAATGGGGGAAAATCCTTGTTGTCTAGACCAACGTTTAGCCTGGAGATGTTAGTTATTTCCCAGGCTGGGGCACAGCAATGCAAGATGCACAAAACTGAGAGGCGGAGAGGTGTAGTAAAAAGAACACACGAGCCTTGAAGTCATTTCCATTGGCACTAACAGCTGTGCAATCCCTACAATTACCCAGCTTCTCTAAGTTTTAGTATCCTTGTGTGGTCACAGGGGATGAGTGTATACACTCTTCTCGTTGTCATAAGAGTTCACGAGTCTAAAGCACCAGGTAGATATTGAATTAACATTGGCCAAGCCTTTTCCTTGTCCATTACAACCGCTGTTAATTTCCTTATGTGGTGGGAAACATTGTCCATAAGGAAGAGATAATAAAAAATAGATGACTCAAAGAGTTGTCTGTCAAAAGGGGAAAAATTATATATACCTATGTATGTCTGTATGTGGCTACTGATTCATAGAGCTAATATTTATAATTTCGACTATTTAAGAGTAATCCCAGAAGTCCATGACATAAAATATTTTATACTGTTGAGAAAGCATACGTAAGTTTGAATTGTATTCTGCAAAGGTGGTGAAAAGGAGAAAATCACCTGGGTAGTGAGTAAACCCAGCTGACTTCTCAGCATCAGCATTTCAGTTCATCTTTGTTTTTTCCTACTAACTTTAAAGTGTAACGCTCACAAGGTGATTCAACTACGGGTTCTTAGTGGAAAGGACCTCTGAAAGAGAAGAAGTACAGGTAATGCAAGGCAAGAGAGAGCGACGAGGTGCAGGAAAATAAGCGATCTGCTTTTTCTAAAAGAACGGATATCTGAAAGACTTGAATCTGACTTCAGCAATGGCTTAGACCTGACATGGTGAAGTCCCATGTATATTCTCCATCGGCAAACGCCTATAAGCCTCTATGTAACCATTTTAACACTTGCTTCAGCTAGCTCAACATCGCTCCTCAAGTGAGAGAATATTAAAAGACGGAGAGGTGATTTAACATTTTTATTCACATTTTACTGCTGTTTATGTTAGGAATCATTTGCTATGTAGTACTTGGGAATTATCAGTTGGTAAATTTCATGAAGAGCAGATATTTTTCTCTCTGTGGGTGGAATTTAAAATCATGCTAAAGGGTCAGGGTTTTACAACGAACAAAAGAAGTCTAACTATATAATAATGAACTGATTATCTCCCACAGAATTTCAAGAACAGTGTTTTCAATGAGAATCATCAAATCACAGAGCCACAGAGGACTCCAACCTATCTCTCTCGTTATATTAGATGATAATTTTAAATTAACATTCCAAATCGTGTTTATAGTTCCGTGAACGCTTATACACATACATTTTAGAAAGTTGGCTATTAGCAGATCAGCAAGTCACAATACAAATCATGAGCTGGGGGTAGGGAGTTGGGCACGGTGGAGGGCAGGCAAAAGGGTCATTCAGCTGGTCACTGGAGGAAACTCTAGCATTTCGAATATATGGTTTGTTGGTAGCAAGAGAGTTAAGGCGGCGTGTTTCCTACCTGTGCCTCTTCACCATGGAAGGCTCAGGTCTATGAGGGAGTACTTGACAGAAAAATAGAACAAAAAGAATTAGAAAATATCTCTAACTCTTACCTCAGAGAATTTCAGTTCAAATTGATGGGAACCTCTTGAAAGTATAACTTCAGTTCTTAATGTAGGATTTCGTGTGATACTGTGTTTAGGGAATGTGCAACCAATTATGCTTTCTCTTTTGATGAATGAAAAATGTTTCCTCCGTAGTCTCCACAATTAACATTATACCGCTTTATTTCCTCTCTCTGAAGGACACATTATTTTTAAAGGTTATTTATTGTTCAGATAGGTCTTTCTCTGTGATTCCTTCCTCTGGTGAGGTTACTTGGAATATCATCCTGCAGACATGCAGTAAAGCTCAGTAGCAGAGAAAATAATAGTGTCACTAACCTCCTTAACACTGGAGATAAATTAACACTAATAAGAGAGGTACGAGGGTAGCAATTGACTTGACAGAATGAAATTCACCGGCCTAAGGAGATGGTAGTCGGTGTCACTCTGCTGTACTCCACAGTGCTGTGCAGATTCAGTGGCTAGCCAGCTTCTTATTTCTGTCTTCCTGATGCTCAAGGCGGCACACTGCGCTGAATTAAAGTCTGGCTGATTGTGGTCTCCTCTTACACTCTGCTGCTGGCCTTGCTGATGGAAACCAGTGCCACCATTATTAAGCCTCCACGGATCAAATAACTTTTCTCATCTCATTTCATGACAGGGTATCATGATAGCTTCATAGTAGATATTACATGCCAGGACAAGAGTGAGCTCTGCCTCGCTGGAAAACATTTTGTCAACATATCTAAATGATGTGTTGAGAGAGGAAACAGGCCAGAGTGGACTTCTTAAGGGAAGCAAGCTAGGGAAAAAAAAAAAAAAAAAAAGCAACAATCTAAAGATAGAAATAGGGCTTCCCTGGTGGCACAGTGGTTAAGAATCCGCCTGTCAATGCAGGGAACACGGGTTCCAGCCCTGGTCCTGGAAGATCCCACAGGCCGCGGAGCAACTAAGCCCGTGCGCCACAACTACTGAAGCCTGCTCTAGAGCCCGTGCTCTGCAACCAGAAAAGCCACCGCAGTGAGAAGCCCACGCACCGCAACGAAGAGAAGCCCCCGCTCGCTGCGGCTAGAGAAAAGCCTGCGCGCAGGAACAAAGACCCAACTCAGCCCAAAATATTAAAAATAAATAAATTTAAAAAAATAAAGATAGAAATAAAAATGAAAAGGATATTGGTTATTTAGGGGTCCCTCAGGTCACCTTTGGCCAGCCATGCAAATGCATTTTAAGTTTTCATTTGTTAATTGAACACTAAATGAATATGGCAATAATTAATATGTTTACTGCCTATGAATTCGGAAATTGTATCCTGTGTAAGCTACCTAGAAAGATGATATATGAGGCCTGACTAAGTTGGAGCGCCACTGTGAATCGATTGTGGCCTCACAGGTGGAAATATAAATGTGTTCGCGTTTGGCTTCATTATTAGAGGTGCTTTTAATACATTGAGGGTTCTTCCAATTGTCTGTTTGTGCCTCTGATGGACGGAAGTTATGCACGAGGGGAGCCTTTTTCGCTCTTATCTAACATTGCCGGCAGGCTGAGACGGTGTGCAGCTCACGGTTCACAGAAGGGCTGCTTCTGAAGAGCTTTTGTCCGTGGCATGTGGAGTTTTTCAGGTTTGAGCATTCATCCCGTTGCCAAAACATCTGGTTCTGTTTTGGGGAAATATTTGTAGTTATTTTTCCATCCGGATTTAATTACTGCCCCTGGGGCATTAATGGGTGCCCTGCTGGCCTAATAGATTTTATCTGTGCGCCCTCATATCTATGAAGTGTAATTGACAAATCGGAGCTCTTTTTTTTGCTGTGACTTTCATAAAACGGCCACAACTTGAAGAAATGAGGATTAGTGGGATTCAAAGGGTGAACAGATACCAGATATGTGAGATAGGGCTTCTAATTTGCAAAGAAGATAACTTTTGCTACTTAGTTTACCATTCATTGAGAAAGTCATCTCCTATATTTCACAATTAATACCCTAAATAAGATAGATCTATTAATATCAACTTTAGAAGGATATATTTCAATGTTAAAACGACTGTAAACTCTAGGCTATTAAATGGGCAAGTTTGCTTTTTGTTTTTAAACCCTTTCAAACAACAGATGATGTCGGAAATAAGATGAAACAGGAGTTACTGTTTATTACCTTCTATACAGCAGGCACCGTACTTAATGCCTTAAGTGTCTAATCTCTTTTTAATCATTCCAGTAATGTGAGGTAGATATGATGATGATGGCCCATGTTATGGACAAGGAAACTGAGGCTCAGTGAGACTCTAAATTGACCAAGGTCATACATTGAATAAGTGATATGTGGAACCAAGGTTTGAACACAAGTATGTTTGACTTTGAGTTCATTCTCATCTATAATGCTAATAGTATACCTTTATCATTCCTTAATCAAGCATCTGTTAAACGCTTTCTAAGTTCTAGGCAGCCCCAGTACTTGGTGTTGGGGGCACAAAAGGGGAACAAATTGGGGCTTTTGGTGCTGCCAGAGTGGTTGGCCTTGCTGGCAGGTCTCTAATGCATCAAAAAAAGGCTTGACTAGCCTGGAACCACCATGCAACCCTGCCACGCTTTCCTCACGCTTAAAGCTTCTTTGACGAAAGGGGCCATTCCATATGAACTATGGCCACTAATATTGCTGAAATGAATGAAACAGATATTTTTAAAAGTGCAAGAGAGTAGTAATTTATCACCACCTAATATTTAGTAGCAAGGCAGCACATTACAGTGTCTGGGATCACCAATTCTGGAATCATCTGCATTTGAGTCTCTGCTCTTACTTATCATCAGGAAGTTGTGTAAGCTTTTGGAGTCACGCTTTTCTCATCTGTAAAATGGAGATAATGCTGTCTTTTTCATTGGGTTTTCTTTGACCACTACATGAGATAATATATCATAATTTGGCATAGTGCTTAGCACACAGCCATATATTTCAACCTGTAAATTGACTCATCTTAGGAAGCATAATAAAAGCTCCAGGGATGAGGCAGCCTAGCTCAGCATCTCACAGTAGTTCAGTATATCTTCCTACTGATTTCAGTTCTGTCTTCATCTTTATCTCTGTTTATTTCTGGATTGTTCATCTCATGCTGTGGGTGTATCTCTTGGTTCCTGTTTTTATTTATTTTTTTGCTTCTGGATATTACTGCTCATTTCTTTTTAAATTATTTATTTATTTATTTTGGGGGGTTCGCGGGCCTCTCACTGCTGTGGCCTCTCTCGTTGCGGAGCACAGGCTCCGGACGCGCAGGCTCAGCGGCCTTGGTTCACGGGCCCAGCCGCTCCGCGGCATGTGGGATCTTCCTGGACCGGGGCACGAACCCGTGTCCCCTGCATCGGCAGGCGGACTCTCAACCACTACGCCACCAGGGAAGCCCTACTGCTCATTTCTTTACTCACTTCTTCCTTTGAAAGTATGCTACGGTTTTGCATCCCCAACCATCTCTGGCTTGTTTTAATCTTGACCGTATCTTGTTCCCATGAGAGTTGTAGCCTGCTGCTGCTCGTGTCCTAAAAGAACACAGGTAGCTTATGTCTGATTGGAGCAGGGACATGTTTGGAAGTTGTCAAGTTGGCATTTGGATGTATTACCAACAAACAAGCCAGTCAGGAGAATGCTAATATTTGAAGAAGACATGTAACTATCTTTCCGGAAAAATGTTTTGAGTACAGTGTACCAATGTCAAATATCACACACCAAAAATCAGGGGTTAGAGCTAAAGGGAATTCTCACAGAGTTGAGAAAAATGTTGCACAACGGAAAGGGCCCAAGTAGAGGTTTGCAATCAGTCAGAGTCTGAAACTTGACTCAGGATAATGTACTATGTAACTTTGAGGAAATCACATTCTCTCTCTGAAGGTTTTTGTTTTTTTTTTCTGTGAGAGGATATATTACAACCCAACTGGCAGATTATTGTGAAGACTGAATAATGAAAAATGGTTGATATGTTTCCTAGTATGTAGTGGCTATGATACTCTTGCAGTATTCACCCAGGTTTCTTGCACAACAGTTGTATATGCAGTCCAGGTCCAGAACTTGTCAAGACTGAAGTCTGGGATTCACTGAAGGTAATTATCACTATTTTTTTTTTTTTTTTTTGCTATAAAAAATTTGATGAGTTCAGCAGTCTGCATAGAGTGATGGCTTCTGTGAAAAATGGGGGAAGATTCTGAGCCTTCCGTTCCCCTGTCCTGTAGAGCAGTGCTGTGTTATTTTATTTTTTTAATGAGTAGACTTTATATTTTGAGCTGTTTTGGGTTGATAAAAAATTAGGCAGAAAATGCAGAGTCCCCATATACTCTCTTTCCTCCTATATACCATTTCCCCTATTATTAACATCTCTATATTATTAACATCTTCCTCTATTATTAGCATTAGTGTGGTACGTTTGTTATAAACTGATGAACCATTATTGATACATGTTAACTAAGATGAATAGCTTACATTAGGGTTCACTCTTCCTGTTGTATAGTTCTAAGAATTTTGACAAATGTATAATGTCATTTTTCAGGGTGGATGCAAATGCACCCACCATTACAGGATCATATAGAATAGTAGTACTGCTCTAAAAATTCCTTGTGTTCCATCTATTTTTCTCTCCTGTCCTCCCCTTAAACCTCTGGCAACCAATAATCTTTCACCGAGCAGTAAAACCTTTTCCAGACGATCAAATAGTTAGAATCATATAGTATACAGCCTTTTCACATTGGCTTCTTTCACTTAGCAATATGCATTTAAGGTTTCTCCATGTTTTTGTATGGCTTGGTAGCTCATTTCTTTTTAACACTGAATAATATTCCATTGTATAGATATACCACAGTTTACCCATTTACTTATTGAAGGACATCTTAATGGTTTCCAATGTTTGGTGATTATGAATAATGCTGCTGTGAATATTCATGTGTAAGATTTTGTGTGAACATAAGTTTTCAACTCATTTTAATAAATACCTGGGAGTGCTGTTACTGGATTGTATCGTAAGACTATGTTTAGCTTTGAAAGAGATTGTCAAATTTTCTTCCAAAGTGACTGTACCATTTGCATGTCCACCAGCAGGGAATGAGACTTCCTGTTGCTCTACATCTTAGTCAGCACTTGGTGTTGCCAGTGTTTTGGGTTTTAGTCATTCTAATAGGTATATAGTTGTATCTAATTGCTGTTCTAATTTGCAGTTCCCTAATGACATATGACGTTAAGCATTTTTTTCATATACTTATTTGCCATCTGTCTACCTTCTTCAGTGAGGTGTCTGTTGAGACTTTTTGCTCATTTTTAAATTAGATTGTTTATTATCCTATTGTTCAGTTTTGAGTTCTTTGTATATTTCCTATAGCAATCCTTTATCAGAGATGTGTTTTTCAAATATTTTCTCCCTGTTCATGACTTTTCATTTTTTTAACAGTGTCTTTTACAGAGCAAACATTTAAATTTTAATGAAGTCTAACTTATCAATTTATTCTTTCATAGTACATGCTTTTGGTGTTGTATCTAAAGACCCATCATTGAATCCAAAGTCACCTAGATTCACTCTTGTTCTGTCTTCTACATGTTTTATAGCTTTGTGTTTTACATTTAGGTCTATAACCTATTCTGAGTTAATTTCTGTTTACTTTTTAATGTTTAAATTTTAAAAGAATTTCACCACTAAAAGTGTTTGAGAATCATTAAGATAGAGGAACTTTAGAATAGCTGTCCCAAATACTGGTGATAAATTCCATACTACTGAGTGGCTATTTTTTCTCTCAGATGTGAAGCTATATTTCAACACATATGCAGTGTTTTTTCTGTTTTTTTCCATTGTGTTTATGAATGTTATTGGAAAAATAGTGTGAAAATGCTTAGATCTATTATATAACCCTAGTCCATTCTAGGGCCAGTGGGGAATGGGTGCCTCAACTCATACACAAATCTATAATCACCAGTATTATCATGCAATAATGTCCATAATTATCAGTAATATGAGCAAATAATGTCAGGATTTCAAGTGGTTTCTGTGAACTATTTTGGGCAGTCAGAAATATTGAGAGGCTGTTAGAATCCCATACTTCTGCAGTTTCTCAGTGATTTTAAAGGATAAGAACCTTGATATGATTCCCTTCACATCCTTTGTGTCTGCCCTGATACAGAGCTCTGCATAATTTTAGACAGCACAGCCCCAAGGCTGATGGGAATTCTGGAGATGCACAGCTGACTGTGGTAGCACAGAGCACATGGTAGCATATTTTTAGGATTCAGAAAATATAGAAAAATCAGAATTACTTTTCCTTTGTTTGTTTGTTAACCTTAGTGAACATTACAAACAATGCTTCTCAAGCTTTAATGTGCTATTGATTCACTAGGGGATTTTGTTACAATGTGGATTCTTATTTGGTAACTCTGGGTTAGAGCCTAAGATTCTGTGTTTCTCACCAGGGCCGACTAGTCCACTAGGTGCATTCTTAGGGGTTCAAGACAGTGTTTTAATTTCTTTAAAAATCTGACGAAAAACTTGAACTTTTAGGTTGAAGAAACATTTTCATATATAATATTAATATATCTGTCTTTATATTAGCATAATCATAAAAATATTTTTTTCAATTTTCATTATGGAGGAAGAGGTCCATGAAGACAAGGTACCTATGGCCCACTGAAGTCATAACAAAGACTTGTTTTTAAACAGCTCCTAGATGATAGCAAAGTAGCTGATCCAAGGACCACACTTTGAGAAACACAATTTTATCAGGTTCTCTTCCAGGGGACGATGAGAGAAGTATCTGAAAGTTATCATTTCTGGGCTTCTTTTCTTGTTAAATGAAGTCTGCATGTGCATGTAAGACTCTCACACCTGAACATTTCAAATGAGAATGCATTTTTGCCAGTATTCATGGCATTGACTTTCTTGAAGATTGGCATATTTTCTCTTTTGGTTGGGATCCCCACAATGCTGCACCCAAGGGTATATGATCAACTAAATTGACTGCTATTGTTGGCTTTCCAGGTTTTCTTGCAACTGCAATTGTAGGCATTCTCTGTGTTATTGGGAGATATGTTCAAAGCAGGTTGGAAGTGTTATTGCCATTCACTCAGGATTTCTTCTTTCTCCATTAAGAGAGCAAAGCTATTTCCCTCTCCTATTCCTATTAGCCCTTTCCTTGTCCTAAATTAAACAAATATTTATTAAGAATTTATTCTGCACCTTCGCAAGGTCCCTGCCTCCAAATTGCTCGCTTACTTTTCTTTTACTCGAGCCCTAGAGACTTGAGGAAAAACAAAACAAAACAAAACAAACAAAAATACCCACTAACTGCCCAATCAACAAAGCAAACCAAAAACATCCCACCTATAGGAAAGCTTTCACCTAGATCACTTTTCCATTCTCTACGACAATGGTTCTCAAAATGTAGACCCCGGACCAGAAACATCAGGATCACCTGGGAAATCATTAGAAAAAAGCAAACCCTAGGACCCCACCCCAGACCTACCTAATCAGAAACTCTGGGGGTGGAGTACCAACCTGAGTTTTACCAAGCACAGGTGACAAATGTAAGGTAGTAATGCTTGAGAATCACAGCTGTAAAGCACTGGTTCTTAACCAAGCTGCAAAATAGAATCACCTGGTACACTTTAAGAAATACAGATGCCTGGGCTCCCATCCAGACATTCTGATTCAACTTGTTTGTAGTGGGGCCTGAGCCTGGGTGTTTTTAAAGAGCTTCTCAGATGATTCTAATGTGTAGTCAAGCCTAAGAATCACTGTGCCATCTGTTTCTTCACGTTGAATTCTTCTATGGCAAGTGTGTGTGTGTGTGTGTGTGTGTGTGTAACTCTGTGTGAGCATGTCTAAGTCCTGAATCTTTGCCTAAGTAAGCCTTACTCTTAGAAAACTGTCACAGAAATTGTTCTAGAGAATGTTCTAGAATAATCTAGACAGTGGTCAATAAACGATGGTTGTGGGTCAACCCAGTTCATGGGTTACTTTTTGTGTGGGCTGTGAGTTAAGAATAATTATTTTTTACATCTTTAAAGGGCTGTTAAAAAAGGAAAAAAGAAAAAAAAAGGAGTAGAGACTATATTTGGCCTGCTAAACCTAAATGTTTACTATTTGGTCCTTCACCAAGTATTTTGCTGATCCTGCTAGGAGATGCGGCAGGCACATCTATAGAAGGGTTTATAAACTGGCTTTGAAAGCAAGGGCAAACTACAGTGTAAGACTAACTGAGCTTTAAATTACACAGCACACTTTATAAATGCTACAGAAAATTTAAAAATCATAAGGGAGT
Source organism: Kogia breviceps (assembly GCF_026419965.1). Taxonomy (NCBI): domain Eukaryota; kingdom Metazoa; phylum Chordata; class Mammalia; order Artiodactyla; family Physeteridae; genus Kogia; species Kogia breviceps. The sequence goes on along the minus strand of NC_081311.1, from coordinate 185,412,398 downwards.
TGGCGACTTCCCTAGTGGTGCAGTGGTTAAGAATCTACCTGCCAATGCAAGGGACATGGGTTCGAGCACTGGTCCAGGAAGATCCCACATACTGTGAAGGAGCAACTAAGCCCATACGCCACAACTACTGAGCCTGTGCTCCAGAGCCTGTGAAACACTGAGACTGCGTGCCACAACTACTGAAGCCCACATGCCTAGAGCCTGTGCTCTGCAAAAAGAGAAGCTACCGCAATGAGAAACCCGTGCACCACAACGAAGAGTAGACCCCACTTGCCGCAACTAGAGAAAACCCACGGGCAGCAATGAAGACCCAATGCAGCCATAAATAAATAAATAAATAAATAAATAAATAAATAAAGGAGTTGGAACTCATCTAAGCTTTAAAGCATTTGGGTGGGCGGAGGAAGGAGGAAAGCCATTTCACACAGGGCCTTCGGGCAAGGGGGCATACAAGACTTCAGGAAACTCAAGTTTGTACACTGCCCTTTAACGCAGAACACACTATTCCTAACATTATTGGACTCCTCCTGGTATATTCTTCATATAGAACGTTCTCTGTCTTCCAATGACTTACAGGGGTTTGCAGCCAGGTTTATACTTTCTTTTAAAAGATGCATCTGGAACATTTCCTTAGGTAGCGGCAACTAAAGGTTGGCACTGGCCATCTACCTCTGCAAGGATTAAATCACAAGCTGCTGCAACTGCTGACCTTCAACACTGCCTGAAAGGAGTTCAGGGTGGAGACCAGGAATGAGGCACTCTGTGCTGTGGGAAAACAGGCAAAACAGGCCTTCAGATAGTTAGATATTTTCAGGAGAAGATTTTATGAGCCCAACTCTTGCATGTCCTCATATCTGGAAAAGCATTAAAATCTGTCATGGTGACATCTGCTCTTTGTGACTAGCAGTAACCTTCTGCAAAAATGTGCCCCTGATCACACGTACTCCCCCTTCACCAAAATCACATAGATATTGACCTCCCCACCCCCCACCTCTTCAGAGCAGTTTCTCAGAGCTGTCTGAAAAGCTGTCTCCCGGGCTATAGTTCTCATTTTGCTCCCAATAAACACAACTCTCACATTGTGCTTTTTTTTTTTTTCAGTTCAACAGTAGGTTGTCAGGAAATCTATCCCAAAGTCTGTTCAATGGCAGGTGGCTTCCTGAGAGAGTCCTTTTCTAAGGTAGACATATGTCTTCACTGTCCCACTCCCCCTCACTCTTTCTCATTTCACTCTGGGTAGCATTGAGAACTTCCTTAACAGAACCTGCTTGTGTTCTTATTGTCTGGCTCTCCCTGCTGGAGTGTAAGACCCTGTCAGAACCTTGTCTATCTTATGCAATCCTGTGTCACCAGCACAAAGTACAGGGCTTGGTGTAGAATAGGCATTGCACAAAATTTCCTAGAATAATACTTCATAACTGCTAGTTTTAAAAAAATGTGAAAAAAGTAAACAAAAGGTTTCTAAGTTGAATATACTTGAGGATTAAGTTACCTAGGAAAACAGTTTTATTAATTGCAGGAATTATCAGAATCCTTAGTATGTTAAAGTTCTAGCTGGATAGGAAGAACGTTAGATGTATTATAATGTCAAGATTCCAAAATGCTTATGACTGCTTGTATTAGATGCAGATACTATAGGGCAGAATCATAAAAGAAAGTCTGTGAGAAAATGGAACTGGCAAATTTCTCATCAATACAGGCAGCTGTATGTTTATAGGACATTACTTGGTATTCTCTTCACTGACATCCTTGGAGTTTATACAATTGATTGTGCATAATATAATCATGGAGATTTGTTACCACTGTATCACCTGAATATTTTTACATTGTTTAAAATGAGGAGTCAAACAATCTTCTAAGAATAATTTTTATCCCTGATTAAAAGGCCTCCCCAGATAGAACCTAGTTTATAGAGCCAAACACAGAGGACGAGTCCTCAGGTTATCCTAATACATATAAATATAATAAGCCATTGTAGTTTGGGGTACCTTAATGTTTTGTGCTCTATTCTGATGGGAAATCAGAGGTCTCTGGTGTTATTTCATTTGAGCAAAGCTATTGATCCCAGATAATCCTATAGTCAATTAGCCAAGTACCATCATCCTTGCTTTTTAAATTAGTTGGAACTCTCTGGTGAAAATCAGACCAGGTTTTAAATCCATCCAATCAGCCAACAAAAATTGGACTGTCCTCTAAGTTCAAGGTGCTGTGTCAGGCTCTCTGATCAATAGGAGGCACATGAGAAATGGTTCTGGTTCCCTTAACTCCTATAATCTAGCAGACGAGCTGGCCATACCCCAGGTTTACAAAAGGATCATGAAGCAAGAGACTCGAAACTTGGAAACCAGAAAAATAATTAATAACACAGATGCTTATTACTCAAAAATTAGGAAGAGTGCAAGAAATTTTATCATCTTTGTTCTACTAATAGAATGTTTTCTATATCATGAAAAGAGAACTGGATACAGCCCTGGGCAGGCTCTGAGAAATTTTGTTAGAAAGCTTGATGAAAGGGCACTCTTAATATGCCTCCAGCAATGGAAAGTAATGTTATATGCCTCACATTTTACAGAAAACAGGTACAGAAAAATTGAACTTGCTGTATGTGATAGTTTGGAAGCAACCATTCTGTGAGGATTTCAGTCTTCTTTCAGCTGTGATAATTGACAATTGCTCCACAATGGAGGAGTCACATGGTTGATGAAATGACCAAAATAACTATGGATTGCTCACGTTTCGTTCCTGTTATGTCAGCTATCAAAACAGAATAAGGTAATCTGTTTCACAGTTGGCAGCTATGACTATGGCCAAAATGCATTTGATTGGGAAATATTAAACACAGTCTAAGTGTTGAGCTCAATGGATCTAGTCCATTAATGATGCATTGAAACATAACACAGCCTAGATTAAAGCATCCCAACATTTTAGTTTGCAAATAGCTTCCAATCTCCAATGGGAATCGCAAGTGAGTTGCCCTTACCTTTTCTTTGCCTGTTTTCTTTTTTTCTCCCCAGTTTCCATGACTTTTAATAATAGAAATATTTGCAAAGTGAACTTGAACTTCAAGAAGCACCATAGCTTTTCTTCTTTTATTTCCTAAATGATTTTCCTCATGATTAGTTCTATAGTCTTATAAACTTGTTATAATTGAATTTAGAAAAAAAAAACTACTAGAGAACACGAATGCCCTGGCAATAGGACTCCTGATGGTACAGAATTCTACCTAGGAAACTATTTGTACTTGATTTCTCCAATCACTATCCACTACTAGAGTGCCTTAGAAATGTTGAATCCTTAACTGAGCCAAAAGTTGATCTTACAAACCATAGAAAGAATTCACCACCTGAAAATAATTTTAACAGGATGCAAAATGAGCACTGTTTTTCTTTATCTAAGGTGAGAGTCACATCACCGTCCTGTTCTTTGCTTTGCTTTGGGGAATTTAATGTTTTACAGAAATTCTAGGGATGGATTGATTTGCTTAGGTGTTGCTTTTGCTTTGATGTGCCAGAGACAGATGCTTGACGCTGGGGAAGACAAGCTTGCATCGTTTGTCTCCCAGGGAGCCTTGGAATTCATTTCACAAGTCATTCATTAGAAAACCAAGCCTGTCTCAAAAGAAGCCAACAACGGTATTCCAGAGCCCTCCATCGCAGAGGAGAGCAACCCCGTATCCCTGGGGGCAGATAAAACTCAACCTCTGTACCTCAAAGAAGGCTTTTGTGCTCAGAGGGAGCAAATTTATGACAGGTGGTGAACCAAAGGGGCTGTGGGCAACCTGAAGGAACAAGGTTAGCCGAACATTGTCTTTTTGTTGGTGGGGATGTATTTGTTCTTTTTGTTCTTCTCCTTTTGAAGTATTTCTAAAAGGAAGAAAGTCCCCAGCTCAACCACATTTTAAAAATTATATACAGCATATTCCAAAAAGCACATTGAAAATCTCACATTCATCAGGTAGAAGTTCCAGGGCTGTACTTGAGAAAGGAACTATACTAGTTCAGCAGTAGCTGGTCTTAGCTTGAGCCACGGTCCGTAGTTCAAGATACATGCTGATCCTTTGAAGGCTCCGGTAGTCTTCTAGAGGCGAGATCACAGCTTGATCTTAGGCAACATTAAGCCTCCCCATGGAGACAGCAAGTAGCCTATTACCTTCTCAGTCAAGAAGGTGATCAGAGATTTGCAGTTATCTGAACCCTAGGATTATTATCCAGAATCATCAGGACCACAAAAACCCATTAATAGAAACAACAGTCCTGCAGGGGTGGTAGGTCAGATGAACACCTTCTGGTATGTGTTGTTAGTTAAAGAACAACCTGGTAAAGAACAGTTATGCTCCTTACAGGTAAAGTCTATCAACAAAAAATGAAAGCATCTAAAAAACAACAGTAACATAAGAAAGAGACAAAACTGAAGTTTATCTGAAAATCTGCACAGTTAATATTACTCACCCTTCATTCTGAGTACCTGGATTTCTGAATCCCTGTATGGAGTATGGGCTTCTTAACCCTAATCTTGCCTACTTTTAACCTTGACTTTATTTATACTCCTACCTATTCTAATAGCTGCCCCATTGTTGAAAAGCTATTCTTATCTCAGCTACTCCTGGTAGCTTACGTTTTACTGCCATCCATGGTGAGTCTATTATGACAAACAGGATGGCATTTTAGAATTATAAATAAAAAAGTTCAAAATCCACATTACCCTGGCTTCTTTTCTGCTTGTGGGAGTAGTAAAAGGACTGTCAAAAATTCAGGAATGGAAGTGTATGAGCTACGTGCAAAAATTAATACACAGGGTGAAATTTTTATTTATGGGAAGTCCAAGGGAGTCAAGCCTGGGGCTAGAGTTTTTTATTACAATTAGAACAAAACTCGTATGTAGTTAAGATAAGCAGGTGCCTGCATGGGGTAATATGAACAGTGCCAGGATTTCAAGTCCACAGAACATTTTTGCCACTCGGACAGTGTTGCCCTGGTAACTCCTTGTTCTAAGCTCAATGATGCTCTGGAGAGTTCTGATTCCCAGAGGCAGTTGAGTGGGATTGGGCAGATGCAGTGTCAAGAAATTCAGGACCCCAGGTTTGGGGTTAAAATCCAGATGTCCAGTGGTCTATTCAAGAGAAGATAATTGAGCACTTACAAAGTGGAGCCATCCAGATCCTTCAAGTTTCATATCTAAATGAGAGTCCCCCCCAAATTACCATATTGCATAGTGAAAGCCATACAAGCCAGAGAATCTAAAAAGTTAGGTCAGGATCTAGGTAGAAGGGTTGAGATGTAAGGACTCATAGAAAACAATGATTATAGAATCACAGACAGCATCATCTGGATTAGAAATTGCTCTGCCAGATGCTGGGTTTCTTCTGCCTTTTTTGTGAAATCTTCCAGACCTACCTGTTTTTGCAGACCGCATGAGCTAGGACAAAGAATATGTCATTTGGAGTATGCACCGTTCAAATATTCACCACACTTTTGGAGCATTTATTATGTGATACTTTATATATATGCTCTCTAACTTTCACAGTCAACATTCATGCCAGGGATTATTATCTTTATTATATACCATGAAAATTGAATCTAAGAGAGATTAAGTCAGTTGTCCAAAATCACATGGCTAGAACATGGTATTCGAATCCATCAATAATCAGTGGAACCTTAAACTGTAAAGTGGGAATTATAAGATGCGGGGTTGCTGTGAGGATCAAGAGAAATATAGCATGTCAAAGCACTGTAGAGCTCAATAGAGCATGGTGCAGATGGTCATCTTTGCTTTTTAAACCCGTTTCACCTTCATTTGAGCTAAAATTCCAGCCTGTGTCAAAGGAGCTCAATCTCCCCTTGGGATGGATAGAAAACCTACCTGTGGCTCTGGCTGATTGGGGAATAAATGGAATGCCGTGAGATGTCTGCACTGTGCTATCCAACATGTAGCCCCCAGCCTCAACTGGCTGTTGAGTACTTGAGTGGTGGCTCATCCAAACTGAGATATGCTGAAGATGTAAAATACACACCAGATTTCAAGGACTTGGTCCAAAGAAAAAGAATGTAAAATATCTCAATAATAGTGTTTATATTGATCACACATTAACATGACAATATTTTGGATATACTGTGTTAACTAAATATAATTTAAAATTAATTTTATCTTTTTCTTCTTTTTTTAATGTGGCTATTAGAACATGTACATTTAGGTACATGGTTCTCATTTGTGGCTTGCATTATATTTCTATTGCATAGCACTGGTCCAGAATCTGGGTGACTTTGTTTCCCTATTTTTAAGACTATCTTCTTATCATCTATGGTCAAGGATCCTGATGACCTTTGAATTAAACCCTTAATATTTCCCAGAAATAAATTACTATGTTCCTAGCAGCCATATACATTAAGATCTATAATCTTTGTAAATGTCAACTTTTCTCTAAGTTGTCTTGGAAGATTCGAGAAAGTCTTGATGGGAAGGGGAAGAGGAGCTGGGAAGCACGAGAGGCTGACAAGCTTGTGGGATGGGAGAGGGGACACAGGACACTGGATGGAGCAAGATGTAACCAACAGAGGAGTAGGGCTCAGAGAAGAGGCGGTATAGGCTTCGGTTAATCTTGGAATTTCCTCTGAGAAGCTCTATATCACCAATAACCTTGAGGTTTTTTTTTTTTTAAAGTAAATTTATTTATTTTTGGCTGCATTGGGTCTTCCTTGCTGCCCACAGGCTTTCTCTAGTTGCGGTGAGCAGGGGCTACTCTTTGTTGTGGTGCACGGGCTTCTCATTGCGGTGGCTTCTCTTGTTGCAGAACATGGGCTCTAGGAGTGCGGGCTTCAGTAGTTGTGGCTCGTGGGCTCTAGAGCACACGCTCAGTAGTTGTGGCGCCAGGCTTAGTTGCTCCGTGGCACGTGGGATCTTCCCGGACCAGGGCTTGAACCCATGTCCCCTGCATTGGCAGGCAGATTCTTGACCACTGTGCCACCAGGGAAGTCCCTATTTTTTTAAATTACCTTTATTTTTTAGAGTTCACAGCAAAATTGAGTTGAAGGTACAGAGAGTTCCCTATAGTCCCTGTCCCCACACATGAGCAATCTCTCCCACTATCAACATCCAGCACCAGAGAGATATATTTGTTACAATCAATGAACCTGCATAGACACATTATCTATGCACACAGATTATCACCCAAAGTCCACAGGAAACTGTTTTTGTCCTTTAGGTACTTTTAGTTTTCTATATGTATAGGTGGATGCATTTATACATATACACACATATATACCCACTTCCCTATATTCAGCAGCAAGAAAAAGGTGACTTTTTTATTTAGGAGGCTGAAAGGGAACTTAGTATTTTGGGGGAGACAGTTGGTAGGTGAAGGAGTTGGGATTTGCCCCCAGGTCTGTTGAAGTCCAAAGGCAAGTTTTCCTCTAGGGGTCAGGAAATGAATGGAAAAATTCAGAGTATGGGATCCAGGGTCAGAGTATTTGTCTGGGTGTGGAAAATTGCATAATCTCTGCCATTCGGTTTCCTCATCTGTAAAATGGGGATGATCATATTAACCTGAGAGTGTTGATGTCCGTATGAAAATGAGAGAATACTGCATGGTAGGTGCTTATGTGGTGTTTGATCCACAGCAAGCACTCCATAAATGAGAATGATTATTAATTTACTAAATAATGCATGTTTCAAATAACCTCTCCTTTGGACAATGGATGAGTCCTATCTGAACCACTGGCCAGCTTCCACCCCAGGGCTTTGAATCATATTCTTGCTTGATGCGCTTCCAATATGCTTGTCTGTTTTTTTTTTGGGAGGGTGGTGGTACGTGGACCTCTCACTGCTGTGGCCTCTCCCGTTGCGGAGCACAGGCTCTGGACGCGCAGGCTCAGCGGCCATGGCTCACCGGCCCAGCCCCTCCGCGGCATGTGGGATCTTCCCGGACTGGGGCACGAACCCGCGTCCCCTGCATCGGCAGGCGGACTCCCAACCACTGCGCCACCAGGCAAGCCCGCTTGTCTGGTTTTTAAACGCAGCAACTGTCTAGGACATTGCCTTACTATTGCTTATGCTCCCTCGTTCTTGTAAAGGTCCAGCCTTAATCTTCAGTAAATCTCGCTTGCAAATGCTGTGGTCTTGGAATGTTTTACAAACCTTTACCATTCTCTCTCTAACTGCTCTAATGAAGAGAAAAATGGTAATTGAAATGAGACTAATTAGATTGTCAATTACCTGCCTTCTCACATAGGTAATTGAAATCTCCCTAATTACGATGTCTGTGTGTCTAGATGCTTTGTACTGAGGAATTATTAATGGAAAGCAGCTTTAGATGAGGTAACAGAAAATCTTGAAAAATGATTTAGAGAAAATTTGTTATAAAGCATTCATTCTTTCAAAGCAAAGATGTTATATATCCAATCCAGTAATTAAGTCAGCAAGGAGGAAGGAAAATCAGTCCAGTATTTTGCCTTGACTATAAAGTTCAGGTTTAAAGGCAATAAGATGATATTAAACCTTGACCCTGACCTTGATTTTTATTTACTATTTATCCCTGGTTTTGAAAAGACTTCCTTTGGCCTCACAGGTCTTTATGTTTGGAAGAAATAGGTTTACATCAGCAGGCAGTTAGAGGATATCAAGATAAATACAGCAAGTGAGATTTGCAGATGAGGTGCAAAAATGTACACGGAATTAAATATATACATCAAACAAATGACTTCCTCTGAGTGCCCACTACGAAGAGCCTTTATTGAAGTGGCTTCAGGGGTGAGTAGGAAAGGCAGTTTATATTCTGGAAAAAAAAAGGTTATAATGATGAAATCCTTAGAGTTTCCTCTTGAAACAAAGTATGTCCTTAGAAACAAGGCCTTTTCCACTCCTGTTTCAAGTTTTTAGTGGAAGAGTGTCCTTGGAGAGAGCTCTAAGGTCACATCAATAATCAAATTATATTTGTATTAGGATCATTTTAAGAACTTTTTCCAGCACTGCAACATCTGATTTCTCATCAGTTTTACAATAAACTTAAAGTTAGGTGGGAAAGATATGATGACCTTTGTCTGAGATGTGGAGCCAGAGTGATGCAGAAAGATGAAGAGACTTGAGCAACATGAATTATGAAAGATACTTTAACAATTATGTTATCAAATAGAGTCCTACAGAATAGAGTCTTGGTCCTTCCCCTCTTAGTTCTTTGCAGTGAATCAGGGAACCTAGTTAGGTGAGATATCATTACTCATATTTTAATTTAGTGAGGTTGCAATGCAAAATAATCCTGTCTCTTTTTCTGTCTAGGTAAAGACTGTAAATGGGGCAGATAGTCATTTTGAGATTTCTGAGTGATTTTTCTTAAGTTATGTAAATATAAAGAGCATTGGAACTCATTGAAGGTTCAATATTATATATTCTGGCTTTACAGTCATCATGAAAGAGCTCCTACAGGCCCCTTGAGGGGGAACTGACCTTGAGAGAAGGGCAAGTCTGGAAAGTGATTGAGATCTAACCCCAGCATCTGGGGTATCTTGAGGGAACTGCTGGTATTTTGCCCAGTGCCTGACTAAGGCTAGGCTCTTACTGCGGTGCCCACCAACGCCTGTACCCCCTCCCTGCCAGAGTCTTGTTCATGTTTCAAAGATAATGTGCTCAAAGGGCTCTAACTGTGGGAGTCCAGAGGTGGAGCAGCCCCATGGTCTGTGCATGTCTGCAAAGTGGTAGATGGTGTCACTGCACCAGAGGGTAAGGAGTTGGGTTTGTTTTCAATAGCAATACCATGTGACAGCAATGTTGAAAATTGCACCCGCCCCCCGAGTGCAATGCGTGATACAGTAAAATTTTAGCGGGTTTAATCAGCATGTTTTTGGAATGAAGTAGAATATAATAGAAGATTTCAAGGTGCAAAGCACAAATACAATAAATTTCATTAAAAAGAAAATGTCTATCTAGAGCCTCTGACTTGAAGATTTATGGGACAATCTTGTCCCCTCTCCAGAAGTATTTAGAGATAGGTCTCTGTTGGATTAAGAAAGTAATCTTCTGATTCTTGGTTATTCGAATAGTGAGTGGAGACCCATAAAGAGGTACTAGACTTATGGGGGAAAGGAAATGGTAGGGTTGGAACAAGTAAATTTGGACAAAAACACTAAGGATGGAAGGTCTTTGTTTCTCAAGCTGGAGGTGTCGCTCATGCTTATTACATTGCTAGTGAAATAGCTTTGTTTTAGGAATTCTGAAAACTGCTTGGTGGCTTCAAGGATCATATTCTAAAGTATGAGAAGGAATCTCTAGTATTCTAATCTTCTTTGTGATGGGCTCAATCAATGAGGTGGGGAAATTTAGTCAATAATTCTCCTTCCTCTATCTGTTCACTCTCCCCAAATGACAAAGACCCACTTAAGGACATTTTTATATAGTCAGAATAAAAATAAATGAGATTTTTAAAAAGTGCATACTTATGATCACTGGGTTCTTGAGGGCTGGAAAGAGGAAAGAGGAGGAACAATAATGTGCAAAATGTGTCTTTGGGCTTTCTAGAAACTGCAAACTGGTTCAACAGTTCTGGAGAGAGGGAAGAGGATAAACAATGATATGCAAAGAGTGCCTTCACACTTTCTAGAAACTGCTAATTGGTTCACCCAATAAGAACAATTCAAACTTCAAAGGGAGAGGGATCTAAGAACAGAACATGTTTTTGGATGCTAATACTTGACTTCTTTCTTGTTGCTTCTGGTGTAGGCCAGAGATTGCTTCTGAAGGCATAGGAAATTTGGTGGCATAGCAAAACTGTATCATAATGGAATTTTTGTGTGTGTGTGTGTGTGTGTGTGTGTGTGTGTTTGTGTGTGTGGTACGTGGGCCTCTCACTGTTGTGGCCTCTCCCGTTGTGGAGCACAGGCTCCGGACGCGCAGGCTCAGGGGCCATGGCTCACGGGCCCAGCCGCTCCGCGGCATGTGGGATCTTCCTGCACCGGGGCACAAACCTGCGTCCCCTGCATCGGCAGGCAGACTGTCAACCACTGAGCCACCAGGGAAGCCCCATAATGGAATTTGACTGAGGATCTTTTCACTCTTATCAATTTCAAGTACCTCCTATTAGTTGTGTCAGCCCTCAACCTAGTTTTACTATTACTATAAGCCAATTTTTTCTCAAGCGTCTATGTTGTACTTACCCTAGTAAGTACAACATAGATGCTCTATTCATTCATCCAATCACTGATACGTGATTTAGTATTAAACTCTTGCTGAGTCCTGAAGACACATATCTGGCCTGGATTTACCTTTAGGAGACCGTCTCAGACACTGCTTGTTGTCTAACCCAACAGCTATTCCTAATGACCTTTTCACTCTCCATCTCCCACAGTGAAATAGTCATCTTTTCTGCTTCCCATGCAGCCAGAGATGATCATGTGACATTGTGCTGACCAGTGAGTTATAAGAAGAATCTAATGAGGAGGTGGTCCTAAAATTTGTATTATTTTGATAAAAGACACCAAAGTGTCTGGCACTTCCCCTTCACACTTTCCTTCTGTCTTAAGCTAGTTGAGACCCCTGGTGAGGGAGAGATGAACATGAGGGAAAAGCCAGGAGAATTCCAAAGATGCAGGCTGTCTGAACTAACACTATTTCCAATCATTTTGAGCTTCCCTGTTAGTTATTTAAGGCACCGTAAACCAGGTGAAGTTCAAGGGGCTGTATCTCATGGTCCACCTGTCTGTACCTGACATTTTGATGGGTTTCCCATCTCCATCTATCCCAGCTCCATCATCTTTCACCTAATTCTCTAGCAGGTTATCAGGTTATTATCACTTCTATTGGCTACTAGGAGACCTTGGGTTTCCCAAACCTTTTGGTATCATTCTACTTTTCCCCTTTGCAGCCATTTAAAAAGAGTTTCTTCAGGAAAGATGAAAGCAAAACAAATCATAACAGAATTCCACAGAAACCTGGCTTTAAATGAGATAGTATATGATAAGTTCCTGGCACATAGCAGGTACTCAACAAATACTGATTGCTATTCCCTATCTATGCCATTGGAGTCTAGGCTGCCCATCTTTAACAGCTGAAGATTAGTCATGGGATCACGTGGGTGGCATAGGCTCTGTGGCAAAAGTACCCATTCATTTTCACTAATTTGACCTAAAGAAAACTGTTTAAAGATTTCCCTTTTCAATTTATAAGCCTTTCTCCTCTCACACACTCCTTTATGTGGTGTTGTAGAAAGAGCCCAAGACCACGAGTTAGGAGAACTGTGTCTGAGACTTGGATCTGCTGTATAAACTCGAGCAGGTCACAGCAGTTCATAGGCACTGTAGGAGCCTGCCATGTATCCGTCCCTGCTGCAGCCTGAGATACAGAGAGGAGCAGAGATGTGGTTTCTACCATTGAAAAACTTCAATGTCATCAGGAAAGAGATTCATGAACAAATAATGTCAACCCAATATTGTCTATGCTCTGATGGAGATACACATAGAAGCAAAGGGCCCTGGAATTAGCCTTGGAGTTGGAGGAGGTGATGCTGGGGAGAATACTGCCTGATGACAAGGATTTAGATGAAGGAGGGGAGGAAGGCAGCACAAGCAAAGACCTTTTTCTCCTATGTAAGTTGAAACTTTTGGATTGATGATTCACAAGATCTCTTATAGCTTCAAGATGTTATTCTATACCTGCTTGTCTAGTTTCTTGGGAAAACACATGAATATTTGTTTTCCTGAGAGATATCAGCCAAGCAAGAAAAAAGAGTTTTAAGAAAGAATCTCTTCTGGTTGAGCCTGAACACAATAATTCCTGAACCTCTTCTCTTGGATCTCAGATTTTATTACAGTCTAATGACACTTGCACAATTTCATTCTCTTTCATGAATAAAACTTTATGAAATACTTAGAGTAATATAATGGTTTTGTAGTGGCCATTGTTATATTCCAGGAAAATAAAAAAGCTTTGAACATATTGGAATATGAATGGTCTATAAACTTAATTTTTAAAATGCCTTCTCTAAAACAAGGGACGTTGGAAATTACAAGATTGAAACTTTCCTCCTTCTACTTCTGGCTAAGGCAGGGTCAATGCCCTGTAAATTATATCAATGAGTCAGAAAGGGGGACTGGAGTACAATCTTCAGGAGAATAATGCCTTGTTCCATGCAGTATCCCTGATATTTAGAACCATGTTTAGTGTATCTTAGGTGTTTGGTAAATATCATTTAAATGAAGAGGTGGCTGAGGTGATCTGCTTCTGGACCACAAACAGGTATCACACATCCAGATGGCAACAGCAGATCAAAATCTAAGCTTTACCGCACAATATAAGGTAGTCAGGGTGAGCTTTTCAACCTATGGAGACCCAAAACTTCCTTAAATCCCCTTGCTGAGTAAGAAGCATTGAATATAATTATTTCTTTAATTTATAACCCCTTGAAATCTTCTTCCCAAATATATACCATTGGCATATAGGTTAGCAAATTCAGGCTCAGCACAGCCAGACAAAAGCAGCCTTGGTCAATGTTCAAAAGCATAAATCTAAAGATAGATCACCCTGCCAAAGTTGGTTGCTAACAGAAAGCCCATAATACATTTCTTATCGAATATAAGTTGGATTTAAGTTTAAGTGTTCAAATGCTACTTTGTTGATTGGCTGACCTCTGGTTTAGGCAGGTATTTTTATGCATGAGCTTTGTGTGAACCTGGAGAGAGAAAAGGATAATGTGTTACTGGGTGAGGGTTAAGAAAGTGACTTGGTCTGGGTCATTCTGGGATTCCCCAGGGACATTGGAGAAGGCCCTGCCATACATTGTCTAATAAAGTCCAATAAAAGGGAGAATTAGTCCTGGTGTGGTGTCAGCACAGCTATAAATTCTTGTGCAGTAATAAAATAATAGGATGTTATTTATTCAACCATTCTGGTTGCTTCTGAAATAGTATTAAAGTAATATCATTGATACATATATTTGACTACTAATACATTATTTTCTAGAACTATTAACTGCTTTAAAACTGGTGTGCCATAATACAGTGGAAAGAGATAGTGAAATATTTTGACTGATTCCAGCAATTAATTTAAGGCTATTCTGTACATTTTAGAATTAAGAATTATACTTTAGAATAGCTTACAGAAAAAAATTAAAATGAGACAATGAGTAGTTTTGGACTTCATCACTCAGTCTTACAGGTGAAATTTGGGTCACATTTTTCAAGAATAGAAATTTTAGTCAACATTTAAAATGTCAATCTTTCATAATTTTTTTACCTTTGAATCAGAGGAACAAAAATGTATAAGCATTTATTGAATTCCTACTTTGAGCAGTACAGTGTACTAAATAGTTTGACATGTATGGGTTCATCGAACCATGATCTAAATGAATTGAAACAGGTTTGCTATCTTCTAGTCCAGACCTACAATCTTGGAGAAAACTATAAACCAAGTTCTAAGAATAGGAAGGTGTGGTGGAATTTGGGAGATGGGTAAATTACCCTTCTCAAACGCTCTGGAGTAGAGAATATTGCTAGTATCTTGTGTTAAAGACATTAGCTTAAGCTGTTAAATGTAAAAACAATATCATGGCAAACAAAATACATCATTATCTGGACAATTAAAAGGGAATAAGGAAAGAGAAAAATGTTTTCACTCAGTAGAAACTAGAGAACAGAAAATTCCAGAATTCTGTTTTTAGTGCAATGTTCAGAGTGGTTTGGTTTATAGAAGGGTTGAAAACAAACCAGATTAAGAACACAAAACAACAACAACAAAAACACATAAGAGGGAGAAACTGGTGTAAGAAAAGATCCTGCTAATGTAGCTGGAGAGAATTTGTCCAGACCGAGAGGTCTTAATGAACCCATCCTCCCCAGAGTTTACTCTGTCAACCTCCTGGTAGCCAGGGGACTGTAACAAGTCACCATGAAGTGCTTTTGGACATTTTTCTGAGAAGCCAGCAGATTAATGTTGGGCAAAACTTACCTTTATATCCATAATTTTGTACCCTCTTTCTTAAAGAGGGCTCCCATTATCGTATGAGCTTCAGGTCTCGCAAAGCTTGGATCTTCCACTGGGAGGGGCAGAAAACAATCTCATCAGCCAAAAGGCTGTGCCTTAAATGACAATAGGCAGCAGGACCAGTAGGATAATTTGCCAAGCGCAGTGCAAAATGCAAACACGGGGCTCCTTTTTCCAAGTCTATGAAGAATTTCAAGATGGTGGTACCAACATTGAGCCATGTGCTGGGCCCTTCCTGGCACAGGGCCAATGAGCCTGCACAGGTCCCACACCCAGGAAACTGGCCTTGACAGGAGGATAGTGCATGGTTACACTGTATTTCTGGCCTTCTGGTCCCTGGCTCAGCAATAAGGATCTGAGGCTTCCACTCCCAAAGTCAGCCATCTGGGTGGCAGGTTTATGGCTCTGGCTTCTACCAACAAATGGCCTCAGCTCTGCCCTCTCTTCCTTGCCTCTACCTCCTGGCTCTATTGTACATTTTATACTTCTCTTTCCTACTGTTTCTTACATTCAAATGCTCTGAGAATGGGAGGGAGGGAAGGAGAGAGAGAAAGAAAAAGAGAGAGAGAGAGAAGGGTTGATCAGGTTCATTAATGGTTATCCAGCATGAAGCACCCTGTTGGGTGGAATTCTCACGTGCAGCTGGTTCATGGATCACTAGACAGAGTATAAATGGCTGCTTAGAGTCAAGTGACAATCTCGGTCTAATTAACTTGTGCCAAGGGTTGTGGTGTCATATAGTGAAAAGCATAATTTATCTGTTTCCATTTCCGTCACTTAGAGCCGTGTGCTGGCAGCAAAGGAAAGCCTCTTGGGTGGGCAGGCTGGCCGACATTGGACCCATTCTGTCCCACTCAAGATGCACAAGGTCCAATGCTATGCTCCTGGAAAAGTATTTAAGTGTATTGTATATCGCAGCACAAAAGTCGACCTGTGCAAGTTAAAAAGTATTGTGTTCCCAAATTGGGGTGATTTGAACATTGGAAAAGTAGAATGTGAGGCTGGTCCCCTCTGAGAATCTCACTCTGCTTCCTTATCATATTTCAGCTTTCTGCAAAGGCATTTTCAAGTGGGCTGTAATTGTTTGCTGGTAGACACTTTGTACGCTCATAAATCTTCACTAGCACAGAAAAGTAAATTGTGTTGTGTTTGAGAATTCTTTGGATGGTGAGAGGGATACAGGGTGAGGGGAGGGGCTGTGTCCTCAAGGTGAGAGTCTCTAGTGAGAGCACAAGGGTCCTAGGAGAGGGCAGTGCAGGCAGAACCCAGCTAAGGAGGCTCTGAGCAGTGATGAGATGCCTGCAGCCAGCTGTCCCATAGAAGCCATTGAGAAGCTGCCATGGGGTGACAGCATGCTACGCGTCATTGCGTCTCAAACTGGTTGAGCCTCAAAATTCCCAGGGTAGACTTCTGCGAATACAGATGTTAAAAATAAAATTTCAACCACAGCAGCATAGGGGTAGTTAGGAGCCTAGGTCTGGAGTCAGTTAGTTCAAATCCCAGTTTTAGGGCTTACTGTGTGTCTGACTTTTGTGTTTTCACGTTCTCATCTACGAAATGTAGGCAATAATCTTACCTTTACTGTAAGGTCTTGTGAGATTGAATGAGAAGATGAGCATGCCAGCACAGTACCTAAAACTTTGGGAGTACCCAGTAAATCCTGTTTGTTTTTTAACATACTCATATCACATGCAATATGTACTTATGGATGGAGGTATTTATACACGTATATATACAGAAGCACAGGTAAATTACATTAAGGTTTAATGCACCATTGGCAAGGGGATACTTTACTATAAAGTTTCTTTTGAAATCTGCTCTTGAAAGATGAGTGGAGTATATACTTCAACATGTGTTAAAAATTAAGTTAGAATCCTAATGAAGGCATAGTTCTATAGGGAAGGACTTGAGATTTGACAAACATTCAAAATGTAAATCTAATTAATTTTAGGGGAAAAATATTCAGAAGCTACAGAGATCAAGTCCCGTATTCCCAAGCATAGGGAGGAAGAGAAGCCCAGCAAACATAATGACTGTTTCACAGGCAAAAGCAACACTAATTGAGTGAGCTACCAGGCAAGAGGGGAGAAGTAAGATCCAATCTTTTCTTTCCGATTTATAATTACAGCTCTCGGGACTGTCATTCCTGCAGGGCATGGACCATGTCTGTTTCACTCTCTGGAGCTAGATCCTTACACATCACCATGTGCAGATTAGCATTTAATAAGTGTTTGTGGAGATGACTGATTTTACGGCCAGTGCACTTGGTAATGTAGAGCAGGCTGTGTCAGTAGTAAGAAGTTTTATTTTCCTTCCTGTGGGAACCCCTTCTCTGCTTGACTTTTCTTGTTGATTGTAAGCTCCCTTGGGCAGGAAATTTGTTTGTCTGTATGTTTATTAAGAGGCATTGAACAAATTGCAACAAACTACACAGTGATAACAGTGAATAAAAATTTCATGAGATGCTATCAAATGATTCATTAAAAGAAAGATACAGGATATTACCACCAACTGCTACATTAACTAGTCATGTCATAACACCATCAAAATGCTAATTAGGTTGTCTGGCATGATTTGTTATTAAAAAGATCAACCCAATTTTCTGTAGTTCTTGAACTTGGATAGTTTTTCCAATCCTTATATTTGCTTCAGGGTTTATGGGGTACCATTTAGTTCTCTTCCTTTGGAGATAAACAAAACTTTTGTGCATTCCTCTTGTCACTACTCTTATAAACCCCCAAGCACTCTAAACTTTCAGAGGGAGGTCCAAATCTGCAGAATAGTGAATTGAAATCACTACAAGAGGATAAAGCATGGTGTTAGGAAGGTGCCAGGCAGAAGAGACTGTTCATGTTGTCCTCGCTTGGGATTCAGCCAGGGCTGACTGGCTGGTTGCTTGCAGCTAGACAAGGAGGGTGGAAAGGACTACGACCTATAGCTCAAGCCATTCGTTGGCGTAGGCTAGGAGCTGGCGGAGGAACAATAAGGACAGGCGTACACAGAGGAGGTTCTATCCATCAGGCCAAGTCTAGTGTTTTGGGGGCAGAGGTTTCAGAAGCAGTTAGTGATGGACAAAAATTCAAGATGAAAAAAGGGGGTGCCTCATAAGTAAGACTCAGCCTTGGAAGGGGCAGATGCACTAAATTGTTTAACCTAAAAGGCCACTCCAAACAAGGTCTAGGCTGAAGTCCAGCTATCGAGATGTTGGGGCCCACAGTGGACTGATGAGGAAAGAAAAATAGACCACTTCTCAGATCTAGTACGCTATGGCTGAATTGACTGCAAGATGACATACTGAACCCTAAAATGTTGATACCAGCAGGGCTGACATGATAGGGGCTAGGAGCAGGGCTGAGCCTGAGATAGCCCAAGCAGTGCCACTGTGGAGAGGAAGAGACAGAGGCTGACAGCACGCATGGCCCTGGTTTGGGCAGCTTACCTTATCTTCTGCTTTGACTTCTGTTCCTAAATCTCCAGAATGATGGAAGGAAGAGACAGTAAAGCATAATGCTGAGAGCACGTGATCTAGAATGGGATGTCTTGGCTTTGGCTCCTAACTAGAGTTGGCAGATTAGCAAATCGGTATAGGGCACTAAATTAAATTAGAATTTCAGCTAAACTATGACCAGTTTTTCAGCATAACTATGTCTCCAATATTACATGGGACATATTATACTAAAACATTCTGGTCCCATGTAACGTTTGAGACATAGTTACACTAAAAAATTAGTCATTATTTATCTGAAATTCTAATTAAACTAGGTGTTGTCTATTTTTTCTGGCAACCCTAGTCCTAACTCTCCTACTTTCTAGTTCTAGGAACTTGGCAAGTTATTTAAAAAACGATCTAGCTGGGCTTCCCTGGTGGCGCAGTGGTTGGGAGTCCGCCTGCCGATGCAGGGGACACGGGTTCGTGCCCCGGTCTGGGAGGATCCCACATGCCGCGGAGCGGCTGGGCCCGTGAGCCATGGCCGCTGAGCCTGAGCGTCTGGAGCCTGTGCTCCACAACGGGAGAGGCCACAACAGTGAGGCCCGCATACCACAAAAACAAACAAACAAACAAACAAACAAAAAAACGATCTAGCTCATAAGGTTGTTGTGAGGACTGAATGGGTTAATATATGCAAATTACTCCAACTAGTGTCTGGCACATAGTAAATGCTCAAAATTAATTAATTGTGCTTTTAAAATTAGTACTATTACTATTACTATTTATACTACTGTCTGAGAGCCAGTCTGAGTTACTGATGATCAGTAGGATATTTTTATGTTTGTGAAGTAATGCAAGGCAAGGTTTCAGCAAAACTGAGAAATATTTTATTCGTTTGTTTATTCGCAACTCTCTTCCCCACAAAATCGTAAAGGTCTTAGAATAAAGGAACAGGTAAAATAAACCCAAGGACAATTGCCATAAGACAAAAGACAATCACTAAAACGTTAACAAAGAGTCAGAGGGAAAACTATGGAGAGATTCTGGTTGAGGACATAGTTCTCTATGGTGGTCAAATACAAAGTTAAGTTCTCAGTTTGCTAATAGCTCTGGAGGATAAAAGAGATGGTGGGAAATTGGGAAATTGGTTCAATGCACATTCCCTGTCCCCTCCACATGTCCCATTGTATTTTCTTCTCTCAAAACTTGCTCCAGAGAGACTCTTGTATCCTAATATCAATATAAGTTAGTAACTCCTTGCAAGAGAATTTCCACTTAAATTCATTGTAGAACACAAGGGCTTACTTTTCTGTTAGAAAAGTCTTCTGAGGTTAGTACTTTGTGGGGTCGAGAGAGAGTTTTGCGTTTTTTGGTGTAAGTCTTTGTTTGGGGAAGTTTCCAGACAGAACAGACAGGGTCCTTGACCTTGTCTACCCAGTCGAATCAACTGGGAAGGTTTTAAAAATCTAGAATTCCAGGCTGCAATTTACACCAAGCTTTTTCAGAATCTTTGGGTGAGGTACCCAGACACAAGTCCTTTTTAAGCACCTCAGTTACCCACCTTGGGTAGCCAACGTTGACAGCCACTGAGCTAGAAGAATATACATACCTCTGTGCAAACCATTTATATGGAAGACTAATGAGAAAAACATATAATCCAGGATATAATAATAACTATGATTTAAAAATTCTTACTATATGCCTGCTCCTACTTTCTAACCTTTACAGCATTGAGGAGTATATATTTTTATCCACATTTTACAATGAGGAAACAGAAAACTGTAAGTAACACAGTAAGTAAATGAGTCCAAAGTCAATTGGATGTATGACTCCTAAGCCAGAGCCCTTTCTAATAAGTCACATTGCAGAGAAAGGTGGAATCTGCACTTTATGTCCTTGTCTCAGGCCTTATTTTCATCAGTGCCTGATTGTTCTACTAGATATCAGCACCTGGTGGTCATTCAGGTCTTGGGACCCTGTAGGGTGAGAGCTCTGTGGCTGGCCTTCACTCTAACATTTCCATTTCCCCAGGAGGCCTTTGCCCATCCCACCAGAGATGAATCAGCCAGCGTAGAAGAGCAGACAAACATACTTGGGCTTTGTTGGACAAACCTGTCTGAAGACAGACTTGTGAATGGTGCACTGGGTTCTCTGACTGTACTTAAATAGGGCTTTTGCCTGACAGGTTTAGCCAGTCAAGCAGGACTTGTTTGTGCCTGTGGCAATGAAAAGCTTGAATGAAAAGTAGGAGCAAAATCAGGGACCCACAGATCACTTCAGCTCTCATCAGGCACTGGTTAACTCTTTTTCCAGGGAAGCCCTCTTTACCAAAACAGACTACAAACACCGTGGTATTTTATTATTAGCTCACACATGGAAGGAACTGCCAAGTGGATCCAGTTTTCCTATTAAAACTGTGACCTTCAAGCCTGTATGTATGTGCATGTGTATGCATTCAGGTCTTCATTCATTCATTGTTCATTTACTCATTCATTTACCTACTCATTAATTTGATCGCACAACCAATATTTACTGAGTGCTTTCTATGTGGCAGGTACTGTGTAGCTGCTGGATATTCATTAGTAAGCAAGACAAAATGGTCCTGTGGTCATGGAACTAGTAGGATAGGGAAGGTGGGGAGAGCTCTCAGTAAAAAAAATAAATTATATGTTTTCCCCATATAATTATGGTAGACACCACTAAAGAAAAAGAAAATGGGTGTTACGTGCAAGGAGAGATTAAAGTTTTGATGGTTAGAGGGGTAGCAGGTAGGGAGGGCTATGTCTGGGAAATCTTCTCTGAGAAAGTTATATTGAGCTAAAATATAATTTTGCAATTCAAAAAAGTTTTTTTGCATCGTATTGTCATTGAATATTTACCTAAATTCTTTTCTTCCCCTCTGATCAAGAATGCCAACTGCACACACATTTTTCTTAGCCTTCCTACTTATTTTCATATGTAGGTTATGGAGCTAAGAGTCATAGATTGCTATATTCAGAAAAATACAGGCCAGCATCCCACAGAGGATCAATGAAGACTTAATCTTACTATTCGTTTGTATAAATTAGCCTTTCGCCACCATTATTGTTTTATTTTGGGATGCTTTTTATCATTTCAGGGTGCGTCCACATCTGTCACCCACTTGATCTTCACCGACAGACCTGCAGGGTACAAAGAGCATCATCTTTCTGTTAAACACTGAGAAACGATGATTCCGCAGAGTCAGTGTCTTGTCCAAGGTCACATGGTAGTGATTACCAGAGAGGAGAGAAGAGCTCAGGGGTTTTTTGCTCAGAGGCCAGGATTTTGCATACATAGTGGGGAAGTCCAAAATGGTCTCTTTCTCAACACTTGCCCTTCTCCCGATGCTGCTTCCCGAAAGCACACACATTTCTCTCTCTGATTCAGAGTACTTGGGGGAAAGATTGATTTAGAGGCTCCATTTCTCTCGTGTATTGCCATGGATCCAGGAGAATCTACCTGGCCCGTGTTCTGGCTTCAGCTCTCCAACCTACAGTTAATAAATAGATAAACAAGTAAATATTTAAGTTCAACATGTATGTGTTGGTTGCCTACTGTCTATGAGATGCTGCTTTAGTCTCTGGGCATATATTACTGAGCAAATAGACAAGAATCCCTCATCCAGTTTACATTCTCCAAGGGGAGGCAATCAATAAGTTAATCAGTATGTCAATATAGATAGCATGTTGGATGGTATGCTATTGAGGAAAAGAAAACAGGGAAGAGAATTAGGGAGTGCTGAGGGGAGGGTGTCGAAATTTGAAGTAAGGTGGTCAGGAATGGCCTCCCTGAGAATGTCCTATTTGTGTAGCCATGAGGTCATCTGGGGAAGAACGTTCTAGGCAGCGGGGACAGAGGCTGAGGGGTTGGCCGAAGCTCAGGACTCCGTCAATGCATCCCACCCTTGAACTTGAACTCTGTTTTTCCAAAGGCACAATATTAAAAATGCTGGTTAGATACAGTTGAAATCATGTTTTTAGGGATTAACTTCTATATTCAATTTCATTTTGGGTTCAATACTCTATTGTGGGCTGTCTAGAAAGCCAAACCACGATGAATAACGTTTCCATGGGAAAATGTTTTCTGGGTTTCAACCCGCTGACTTACAAATGAACTTAGGAACAGAGCTGGTTAGTAGGTTGAGAGCTGGTTGTATCAATTAAGGGGCGATTTTCCTACGGCGGCTCCCTCTCAGCTAGGATGGAATGACATTGACTGAGCTTCTGCCACACTTACATTCCTTTTTCTGTCCTTATCCTCTCTATAGTCTCTTTGGTTCCAACCTGTATTTTCCATTTCCCCTGCAGGGCTTCTCTTTTTTGCCCTTAGATCTTTGAATAATCCTTCATGAAGCCATATTGAAAGCCCTTGATTCCCCTTATTCTTCTCCTTTAGACAAGCTGCTGTCTGTCTCACCTTAATTGTAGTGTATCGGAGATTTCCCAAGGCTTTTTCTCCATGCACATGGATTTATTTGTATTATTCACTGTCTGCTTCTGGCAGTTGCAGTGCATTTAATGCCAGTCATGAGCATTGCACCTGGAAAATTCTGAGCACCTCACAAATAGGTTAATGAGTATACATTGTATGTTTTTATGAAATTAATGACTACCCGCTCTCCATTAAATGGCGAATTCACGAAGATTCTTTTCTCTATAGGAATGCTACACTGTCTGTTTGAAATTGATTGTAGGTGTTCATGAAAATAATCATCTAGGCTGATTTTCTTTTTCTCCTTCAACTCTGCCTTGCGTTCCTTGAAGGAGGGATGAATAACAGTTTCACATCTACAGAGAGGCACATTGGGAATTCATAAATCTGTAGCATCAGAATAATAACTGAAAGGGAAGTAGTATGTGGGGTACTTGTATACTGGAAAGACTATTTGGGATTGTTCTGTGAATTTGCCTTTGGGATTTGCCTGGGTCTACATGGAAGAACCTTAGGTATACACCGAAACCATGGATAGTTTTTTCTTTATTCTCATTTTATTTACACAGTTAGGTCAAATATACAATTGTAGGCTGGTTAGAAAGCAAAACCTAGAGAATAATAATAGTTAACAGGTTGTTAGCACTTGGTATGTTCCAGGCACTGTGTTTAATATGGATAAGCTCTTTCACTTCACAGTATCCTAGGTGAGCCCCCAAGACACAGATTTTAGGTAACTTGCCCAAAACTACCCAAATAGTGGAGTCAAGATTTGACCCAAGGCAGTCTGATCGTAGGACACACACTTTTAACTACTGCCTACCACTATTGCCCATGGAAGATGAAAGAAAATAGATTTGCCATTTTCTCTTTTTCCCTTTATTATGGCTTGAGACCCTTTTATGACCCTCAATGGAAAAATCAAACCCCAAACCACTTTATGAGATCACAGACACAAGCCGGATACTGGTTCTCCAAATAGTGTGCATTAGTATTACCTGGAGGATTTGTGAAAACACAGAGTGCTGGGCCTACCCCAGAGTTTCACATTCGGTGAGAACCAATAAATTTCCCAGTTGAGGCTGCTGCTGCTGAGTAGGGGTGTGCACTTTGAGAACCATTGGTTAGGCAATCCCCCCAGACCCAGACCCTACAGATTAGTAGCATTAATAATTATAACTGCATTTGACAGCGTTTTCCTGCTTTCAAAGCACTGAGTCTATAGCATCACGGTTCCTCACAACAGGGCCGGGCTTTATCCTGGGCAGATGTTACCTCCGTTCTATGGATGGGATAATAGAGGTTCTGTGACAACAAGTGATACATTTCCTCGTTGTAGAGCACGTGAGTGGCAGACCTAGGACTGAGGCATTTCATTTTTCCCTCTACCCCGTTCATGCTCTAAGGAGAGACAAGCAACTGTCCATCCCCAGCACTCAGATCATAAACTGGTTTGTTCACTTTTCAACTCAAGCTTATAGGAATGAATGAGCTCCAGGGGAGGGGGAGGGGGAGGTGGAAGTCTTCTCTTGCTCAAAAGGAGAAAATGCATCCCTAGAGGTGAATATTTGGGCACAAGGGACTGTAGGCCAGTTTGTCTCCGCAAACAAGATCTCGACACTTACATCCAAATTAGAGGTCTCTGAGCTTGACTTGGGCTGGCTAATATTTCTCTTCCCTTCCACGTTTGCTGAGCTTATAAATAATCAATTATAAGGCTGAGTAAATTACAGGGATGTTGCACTTTGAATTGTTGTAGCACTTTAATGTGTCTATATAGGGATAATAAGGAGATTGTGAAAATCTGCTGAAGGAAATCTCACACATATTTACAGATAATTATAGTGAGCAGAAACTGAAAATCAGCACTGTATTTTTTAAAGCAGTAAT
The DNA here is from genome assembly GCF_026419965.1 of Kogia breviceps. Taxonomy (NCBI): domain Eukaryota; kingdom Metazoa; phylum Chordata; class Mammalia; order Artiodactyla; family Physeteridae; genus Kogia; species Kogia breviceps. The sequence continues at coordinate 185,387,668 of NC_081311.1, read as the reverse complement.
TTAAAAATGCATTATGGCAACGCATTAAGTTAGCAGTTATTCAACAAGGAAACGTGAAGAATTATTAAGCTAATTAAAGTTAATAAAAACAAGCGAAGGTATTGAGCATATAACTTTGAGATGAAAAAGAAAGAAAATCCTTTGTTTATTCCTTCTTCTTCTAGGCAAGACACAGATGGAAGTTAATATATTGATAAGTTACCAGATTTTTATGCAACAAGAAAAGAGGGCTGTATAAAAATATATTCCCTGGAGAAGCACCAAAAAAGTACAAGAAGATCTTCCTGTGTAACTCTAGACACTTTAGCAGGCCCCCCGTAAGCAATGTGTACTTTCTCTTTCTCACCAAGGGATGAGTGATTGCCCTTTCTGGAACTTGATCTTGGAAAACTTTCTCCAATATATCTGATCCCACTCAACTTTCAGATTCTGCAGCCTTTTTTCTGATCTTTGGGCTTTCTTCCACATCAACCTTATATGACAGAGATTCGGGGGATGGTTTTTTATGTTACTCCTCACTTTGAGATCTTGTTCTCTGCATGGAACTACTACTGATATAAAATGGAACTACACACTGCAAGTGGTAAGCTGAAATTGCTGCTGAGAGCAGAAATAGACCCCTCTCTCCGACAAATGCTTCAGTTAAGTGTGTGCAGCTCTGCAGGGTTTATAATTTTCTTTGGGGAAAGATAAAGAAGGAGAAGGGCAGGAACACATAGAAGATAAGTTTAATTGGAGAATTAAAAAAATAACATTTGCACATGCAACAGAAGAATGTATTTATGTCCAGACGTTTGTTGGTTGGTTTGTTTACCAGTTATTGAGGAGGAAAGGGTTGGCCACAGGAGGGAATGGCCAGACTCCAAATTAACCATACCTGTGACTGCCAGCCTGATGAAATGGATTATTAAGTGCTTCTGGAAGAAGTCTTGGGTGTGTTTATGGCAGCACAGGACTTGGCAACTTCAAATTAAAGCTGGTTCATGATTATTAATTCTGGTAGAGGACCCTTGTAAAATTTACTGCTGAGCAAATTGGGGTTTGCACAGTTAAATGGGGGCAAAGCTCATCACAGGGAGAACTGTTCAGCTTATCAGAAAAACGGGGCTCAAGTAGGATAAAAACTAACAAATCACTAGTCTATCAAAAAAGTTCCAATTTGTCTGTAATTCTACACATTTATGGGAAGAATAGGTTAGAGGTGTATATGCAAGCTCTGGATCTTATAACCTAAAATAGCATGATTATTTTAGTTCATTAGGTTCTATAAAACTCTTTATGAACTCAATCTTTCCTAAAAATAAGGGGAAAAGTCATCCTAAAGAGCAATTTGATCCAGCACTTAAATTAAGAGAAGGTTTTAACGTTGCAAGTTATTTGGTTGATGATTATGCAAATTATAAGTAAGATTTCTATAAAACTTCGTTCTAAGATTCTAAATAGGGGAGCATTTTTTTTTGGAAAGCTAGCACACTTTTATCAGCAAGGTCACACTAGGAATTTTAGGAGGACAAGTAAAAAATGACTTCCTGAAGCAGAAGGGATCCTTTTAGGTCATCAGGATGAATTGTTTGAAAGCTTCAAAGTGGCCTTGGTTCTCATTACTGGAGCCTGCCTTTACAAGAAATGCCTTTTTTCAATTATTTTCACTTTTCATTAGAAGTTTTTTGCAGTTGTAGCTCACCTCATTTAGTTCACTGACATGTGATGCTTTCAATTTCCATGTTAAAATTTGTGGCCAATTGTTTGACATTAAACCTGGCTTTTTGAGTCTCTGATTTCTGAAGATTTTTGCTGCCCTTCCTCCATGGTAAACAGTTACTTTGTGAAGACTGAATACATTCGTATCATTAATATAATTTGTAAGTTAACTAGTCTCGATTATAGGAATTTTGTTCTGATAGGTTGTCCAGGTCAGTGTGCCTTCCAAGTTTGGAAGCATTCACCCTCAGATGCCTTCTGGAAACAGATTCAACCTGCTTGTAAAAAGCCCCTTATGATCCAGCCTCCACTTTCATTATTGAGTGAGCAGTGGGCTAATGGATCACTGTCACTCATAAGGTTTTTCTAATTCTCAGCCCAAACTCTCCTCTGCTAATTTATCTCATTTATTTGGTGTGTGCACATTCTAGGTATTTGCAGCTCTTTATCATTTTGCCCCTCAGCTATTGCTTAGTCAGTTTCCTAGACTTAGCTCCTTTCATCTTTTCTCATCAGTCAATCACTTCCAATCGCCTCATTCCTTTAATCATCTCCTTTGAACTCAGTCCAAGCTTTTGGGTACTCAGGTACCCAAGACACAGCACAGTGGTCCGGGTGTGGTCTCCCCAACCATCACGTAGAGCCCTAAGAGAAGGAAAGAGGGATAGAATCTCGAAGGTGTCTTAAACTTGCTCTCATTTCCATTTTAAAAATAGTTCCACGTTTCCAGCCTCTACTAGTGAGCCTCTCTGTTTTCCTTCTTCCCAAGCTTTTCTCATGCGATGTATTAGAAGTATTAGGAGATAGAGTTTTCCTGTCACCACATGCCCCATCACAGACAGACTGCTCCCACCTTTCAGAATTGGTGGCATCCTGGGACCTCAAACAAGGTCGTGTTTCTGTGAAGTCGCTCCACAGATGTATATGCCACTAGCATGTACAGATGATGACTTTTCAGATAAATTGCGCTTGACTTTACCTGCCTCCTCATCAGCTCGACAGAGCCTGGAAGGATACATATGGTGGACCAATCACCAAGAGTCTGGGCAAACATCAAAACCCTGGTGAACGTTGTTGTTAGATCCTGGCGTTTTCTGAGAAGCTTTCATAAACGTTCCACATACAATAATCTCAGTCTCAATTGAAGTAAACCCCAGGGATTTCAGGAGAGCTGGGCAGCGCAGATGTGGGCATTTCTGTGATTGGGAGGAGGAGGAAGCTGGTCATTCTCATGTCACCTTTAATCCCCACATCATCGGTGGGCCTGAGGTTAAGGAATGTCAAAAATGTCCTTCCAGCAAAAGGCAAGGTTCCCCGCAATTGTCATTTAGGTTGGAGCATGAGAGCTTTGCCACTCTTTAGCATTGAAAATTGGGCTTGCACTACATACAGCAGGAATGGCTCCGTCGTCGGCTGTATATCGTGGGATTCTGTTAAATCCACTGCACTTGCCCAGTGAAGGAATCCTATAGCTTTAGACCCTTCATTTGCTAAGGGATGGAGTTTTTCCTTATCACAGCTCAACGTCTTTCCTGGTAATAAATCGCCCCGAATAGGAGCCTTAAGGCTGTCAATTTGCACTTTCTGTTTGCATCTCCCCATCCCTCCTGCTGTGGCAGTGTAGAACTGTGACAGGAGACTGATATTGAAAGAGAACTGCCCCCCCCCCCCGCCCCAATACATTTCACCTGCCCCCATTTCTGCCTTTTATTTATTTATTTTCTCCAAGACTTATTTTCCTTTGGCAAAAACCTCCAGGTTAATTGAACAAAGGATTCCTCTCTGAGCTTACCTGAGTTTCCTGCCCATGGGTGACCTGTTCTTCTACCAATTGAAATTTGTCACCGAGTGATTCTGAAAGTTGAACTTGTTTCTTTTAGTTACAAGGGAACAATGTGCCTTCAGGTCAATATGCATCCTAACCACAACAGAATATAAACCTCATTCTCAGACAGAAAGAAATGCATTTGTTCAAAGATGAAGAAAACATAAAAGAGGATGAGGCTAAGGATGGAGACAGTTTCTGGGCGTTCACAGGTAAGCTGATACTTTGAGATTCTCAGAGATTAGTGTTCTATCAAACAACAGAACATCTTTGGCAAGAAGAAACCTAAGGGATTAATGGTGAGGTTGGGGTGGGTAGCTAACCACGAGGTTATGGGGGACAGATGTGTACAGAGGGTGTAAAAGTCATTCTTCTTGGAGCTGGGAGAAGTTTAGACATTCTGGGGACTGAGCCAGCTAAATTTTATTTTAAGCCTCTCAAATCACAAGATTACAACAAGCATGGACAGGTTTAATTATAGTAGATGGAAGGTTAAAAAGCACACACATTTCCAATGAGTGGGCACACACACATACACACAAACATAGAAGTTGTGTGTTTTTGTTTTGTGGTTTTTTTCTTCCTGGGACATTCATGTTACTGCGAATTGCTTAGGGGTAAAGATTTGTTGGAACAATAGCAAAATTCACTGGCATAATCTATAAACAATTTGAAAATAATTAGAAGAGAAGTAAACTTTGACACTAAACTGACACCTTGAAGAGAGCAAATGAGAGAATAAAAACAGCATTGGAGAGCACAAATGGATCCTGGCTGATTCTAAATACTGTGTGTGTGTGTGTGTGTGTGTGTGTGTGTGTGTGTGTGTGTGTGTGTGCATGTATGTGTGCACAAGCACATGTGTACGTGAGTGTGAATTGAGAAATTCAGTCATGAAATAGAAAAATAAATGAATCTTCAACAAAATGCATTTGGGGTAAGACAGCAGATTGGTTTTAGGGATAATATAAAGGCAGCCACCAATATGAGAGCTGCAAAGTTGAAATTGGGTGGTGTTTTTTCTGTTCTTTATTACAGTGTAACAGACCATGCCACAACTTACTGATTATATTTTGATATTCCCCACAATTCTCTGCATTGTCTGGACTCAGTTGGGCAGCTCTGTTGCAACTCATGGCAACAGCTGAGGTCACCTACTTGGCTGCATTCAATAGGGCACATCTGGGACCGGAAAGTCTAACACAGCCTCCCTGGAGTACCTGGAGCTCTGGTGGGGACAGCTGAAGCCTGGAGCCTCTCCTCCTTGGTGATATCTCTGGCAGGTTAACTGTGCCCCTTTACAGAGTGCTTCAGAGTTCACAGAGGGTAACAGCAGAAGCTTCCAGGCCTCCTAAGGGCTAGGCTGGTATTGTGTCATTTCCTTCTCATTCTGTTGGAGTAAGCAAGTCACCAGACCAGCTTAGATTCAAGGGGAGGGGAAATAGAGCACCGCCCTGTTGGGAGGAGTGCTAGAAGGTACAGGCACGGCTGGAGTTGGTGGCCGCCATTTTGTAGACAGTTTCCCTCAGTCTTGTAAACATATGGGGTCAAAAGGGAGGGGTCAGAAATCTGAACTCTCCTCTAGTTTAAAAATATGTAGTGTCTTCATGCATGAGACAGTTATAGTTTCAGTTCAACTCATGGGCAATCACAAATCCTTCACTTCAGGTTTGAGCTGAGAAGTGAAATTCGTTGCCTTCATGAGTTAACACTTCCATGCAACCTGAAAGCTTCCTTCAGCTCCAGAGACTCAGTGGACTGGGGTCATGGAATTGCTACTGTGTGGACAGCCTGGTCTTGAGCTTTGCTTCCAACTGACAAGTGGTCAAAGAGATTTAAATAATTTTAATTCTATTTTCCACTTTTACTGAATTTGTGGCAGTTGGATTAGCCAATCAATTTAGAAAGACTAAATACTTTAATGACTACTGTTCCATTCTTCCATTGTTTATTATCACAATTACATTGAAATAGGAAAATCTTATACTATTGTTTGGTTTACTGATATCTTTAGTCTTTATCTTCTTTCTTGTATACTTATATCTTTAGTTGAATAATGTAAACTTAGTAAGACTACTTAATTGTATGATGAAGTTATTAGGACTTTGGTTTGGCTGTGACCTGGTCAGGATTAATTTTATAATACTTTGGGGAAATTCATCTTCCATTAAATCAATGCATATTTATTGAGTGTCTTCCATGTGCACTATAGTATATTTTTAAGGGCACAAATGTTCTGTCAAGAAGTTGTATCATTTAGACAGGTCTTTTTGATACCGATCCATGTAGAAATCATGATTTTACAATAATCATCAAAACAGATTGAAAAATAAATACATTGAAAAAAAGAACTGGTTGATAAAAAGTGAATCGACAAAAAGATAATATATTCTATGGCAAATACAAATGCTGCTTTTGTGTCTTTTCAGCAGTTAAAAATGAATTTTATACCATGGGAGGCCATAGATTTTCCTAGAGACTAAAGAAAATACAGAAAATAAAAGATTTCCAAGGGATATGTTAAACATAATGAAACTATTTATAACCTACAATTCTATGGCAGCAAATACTTGTAGAGTTGATATTGTGATACATTAAGGTGAACTATTTAATAGCAGGTTATTATTGAAAGGTGAAACAACCATGAATTTAAAAAAATATATGTAACAATCAACATTATTTTAATCCATCCCAGTTTCTTTTTTTTTTTTTTTTTTAAGTGTGTTATGGGAAATGAAAGTAAGAACAAGCATAGAGGATAAAATAATTTTTAAAATTTTACTTATTAACTTTTAAGAAAAAAATAAAATAATACAATTATAAAACAATCTTTCCTATAGCCATTTTAAAAATAATTCTAAAATCTTCATTACATTTCTAAATAATTTTCCCTAACAAGCAAACATACCTCAACATTTTAAAAGGTGAATTCTTTCATCTCTATCAGCGGTCAGCAAACTACAGCCCAAGGGTCACATTCTTCCCGCCACGCCCATTGGTTTAGGTATTGTCAATGGCTGCTTTCATGCAACAACAGCATTCTACCTTTGACAAAAACCCAAGGCTGTAGACCTGCAGAGCTGAAAATGTTCAATATTTGGCTCTTTACAGAAAAAAGTTTGCCAATCCCAGATGCAGAATATACAATTTAAAACTTTTTGTAGTGTAGTAAAGGTAGAGGACCTTGACTCTGAAAGAAGATCGTGATATGAATGATTCCTATACTAGATTACAGTATACTATTCGATTCTACTCAATTTTATTCTATTCCATAGTACAAGGTTTTCAAAGAGAATTGTTAGCATTGGAGCTGTCCCCACCCCACTCCAAATAAATCTTAGCTGGGATCTCTGTATATAAAATAAAGATGGAGGTTGAGATGCAATGGAAGTTGTGATGTTTAAGATGGGGGTGGAGGCCTTGGAACTCTGGCAGTTACACTGTTCTGTAAGCCCTCCTCTCTCCAATGAAACCCATGAAGCTTCCTGAAGAGACTTCTGGACTACAAGATTGCTTCTGGGTCAAATGGATGAAATTAACAAAATGTCAGGGCACAAAGGAATTAGAGCAATTGTTTTCTCTTTAAAGACGAAGAAATCGAAACCCAAGGAACGTAAATGCTTTAAGCCAGGGCCTGCACCTGTTATTAACAGAACTAAGAGCTAAGACCAGAACTGAGTGACCTGCTTCCCAATCCACATGTGCTCTGTCCTTTCTTGCAGAGAATGATGCAGAAGTTGGTATCACTTGGTGGCATGGTAACCCCAAGACCAGCAATATCTTCTTATAACACACTCAGACAGGTTCAATAGCTTTCTAAGCAGTGACCTAGAAAGAGAGAGAGAAGACTCAGATGACAACAGAACCACATTTTAAAATAAAAGGAATTAAAGACGGCTCACTGCAAGTGAATTTTAAAGGAAAATTTTAAAATAAACCAATGACTCTGTCAAGTATTTCTCTCCTACAAATGATGTTTTGAGATTTCATATAACCAGGGCTATGTTAGATTATATGAAGTTCTATTTATGATTTTTTTTCTAATTTCAGATTAAGAAATGGTATAGAGATGGTATAGAATTGAGAAGATATAGAGCAGTAATCATTAACTCTTGAGAGAGAAAGAGAGATAGAGGGAGAGAGAAAAAGCTGAGAAAAAACTATAAAGCTATAAAATTAATTTAGAAGAGGAAGTGGAGAATCATTTACTTACTCTCTAAGGAGATTTAGGTGGAGAGAATTGAATTACTAAAGCAGGAATTTGTCAGGGCACTGAGGTTAAGAGCTTGAGCCTTATGACAAAGCTTATGGGATCTCAAATGAGCACAATGGCCATGGGCACCTAATTAATATCCTTTTCAATTTATGGAAGAGGCTAGAAAATCTATTTTGGCCTGGGATTTCCTCAGCCTTGCAGAATAGAGTTTAGTTTATTACATTTCTAATAATATTATTACTACTTCTTGATAAAAGTTAGAAGCAAATTAGAGCATTAACCATTACTACCTGTTATATCTTTTGAGAGGAAGATGTTTTTCAAGTACCATCAAGGATCTAATAGTAATTACTGAACCCTTGATTCCTGTTTCCCCTTATTTTAATGACTCTATCAATTTTACAGATGAAAATTTGAATGAAAACTTTAGGAAACTTTACTGGTGGGCATCCAGCCAAAAGGGAATTACCATGCTTAGGAGTCAAAGAAGATAATTCACTGGAACTCACATATATTTCTGTTTCTGGAGATACTTGTGTTTGTGTTCTATATTGATCTGTCCTTGAAAAAAATCTCATTGATATTAGAGGCAAAATTGAGTCAAAATACTTATAGATAATGATTGGCTTCTGCTTCTAGCCAATTCCAAATCCAAACATATTGGAACGGGGGTAGTAATATCCTGTAAAGAGGAAAGCACCTTAAACCAGGAATCAGGATTCCTGGATATTAGTTCTGGCTTCTCCAGTCTTTTGTTTTCTTTGCAACGTTGGATCAAAGTGTTGAATCTACCTTGAAATGGTTGTATTTGTCTATACAATATAGGTGTTTAAATAATAAAAATTTGCACAGAGCTGCCTCTCCTAATGATTACGTGATAGCTTCTACTTTATTTGGGTAACCCCCAAAAAACTTTGATTTTTTTTTTTTGTAATTGGAAAACTTTATCATTTCTATTTTTTTTGCTATCCCTTAGAAGTTTTTGGATCCTATAGATTTCAGGTTGGAAAAGACCTGAGATTACCTTGCTCAGTGGTGGTTCTCAAATGTATGCATGTATCAAATTGAACTAGATCACCTATTAAAATAGTGAGTCCTGGACCATCTTCCCATCCCACCCCTCCACCGCCCCAGTTTCTGATTCAGTAGGTCTAGAGTAGTATCCCCAATTTGCATTTCTAATAAGTTACCAAGTAATATTAATGCACTGGTCCAGGGACCACACTTTGAGAACTACTGGTCTCACTCAGACTCTTTATTTATCAGATTGGAAAACAGGCCTTTCAAAGTTAATTGAATTATCCATGCTTACTCATCAAGTTAGTGGCTGAACCAGACCAGCAAAACCCTAGACTTCCAGATGCTGAGGTCAGAGCCTTTCCCAGGACACCACAATTCCCAACTTTGATTTTGGGTTATATGATACGGACTGAAAAATCCAAATGAATTTATTCCAATCCACACTGCCACTCAGATTAGGATTAAAAAAAAGTAAGAGATCTTTACACTCCTGTGGAGAGGAATTTTTTCATTCAGCAACAAAGAATCCAAATACCCAGTATTTTTTTTTTTTTTTTTTTAATTTGTGGCCTACACTTGGGCCAAGTTTTCATGACAGAGAATTAAGGCTGAAATGGGGCAAAGAAGGCAAGATGCATTGCGAGTGAAAGGTTTCTGTCACAACAAAGACAGACTAAAAGAAAACAACCTAGCTTGTTTCTACTAATACATTAAAGAAAATATTTTCAGGCTTGAGTTTTAGTTTTTATTAATAATAGAAACTGAGCAGGTTTCGGTTTCATGAAAGATTTTGGTAGATTTGGAATCATATTTGTTTTTTTAAAAAATCCCCTAGACCTTGATTTTGCAGAGATGAGATTTTTTTCCCAAGTCCCTAGAAATAAGCACAAACAATATGCTTCTGAACCCAATGAGGACCTTTAAAAGACAAATATGTTTTCCTAAATGCACTGAACTCTGGGTTTTTATAGCACATTCTTCCTCCTTTGGACCGGTCCTTTGCCTCTCCTTTTCTTCCCAGTTTGTCCAACTACTACTCCTCCTTCGGGGCTGAGTTTACATGCTCTTTTCTGAAACTCCAGAGGTAAAAGAAGTAAAGGACTTGAGGTAGCCCCCCTCTAAGATGGCTCTCAATCATCGTCACATTCTGGCGTTCCTGTCCTTGTGGAGTCTCTCCCTTTGAATGTGAGCCGAACCTAGTGATCAGTGGAACAGCATTTCTAACATTAGGTTATGCAAAGACTCTGGCTTCTGTGTCGCTTGCCCTCTCTTCCTTGCTCACAGTTGTAATGTCATGAGCTGCCCTCTATGTGGCAAGAAACTAAGGGGCTGGGCTTCTGGCCAACAGCCAGGAAGCAACTGAAGCCCTCGGTCCTACACCTCATAAGGCACCGAACCCCCAACAAAGATGTGAGTGTCTTGGAAGCTGATCTTTCTGCCAGACCTGCGGATGAGACTGCAGCCTGGCAGTCCTGTAGCAACCTTGAGGCAGAGGCACCAAGGTAAACTGTGCCCAGATTTCTGACCCATAGAAACTGTGAGATAATAAATATTTGTTGTTTTAAGCTGCAAAATTTGGGGGTAACTTGGTAAACTACCACAGGGCCCATCACATTTATTGAATCTCCCTGTAGGCCGGTGGATCAAACATTTTAGATGGCGAGCTCTTAGAAATAGAGATTCCCAAACCCAGTCTTCAGATAATCTGATTCAATAGGTCTGGAATAAGGCCCAGAAATCTGTGTTTTAAACAAGCATTCTAAGTGATTTTCAAGCATTATGGTCTCTGGACTATACTTTTGAAAACACTCTTTAGTTTGGAAGCCATAAGCAACCATGTTTGCCTTATTCATGGCTATATACCCATTCTGAAACATGGTAGATTCCAAAGAAATATAATTGAATTAGTGAATGCATACTGATACACAATAGAGAGAAATTTTGGATGACTTTACAAAAATTTAGTTATATGGGGCTTCTCTGGTGGCGCAGTGGTTGAGAGTCCGCCTGCCCATGCAGGGGACACGGGTTCGTACCGAGGTCCGGGAGGATCCCACGTGCCGCGGAGCGGCTGGGCCCGTGAGCCATGGCCGCTGGGCCTGCGCATCCGGAGCCTGTGCTCCGCAACAGGAGAGGCCACAGCAGTGAGAAGCCCGCGTACCGCAAAAAAAAAAAAAGAAAAAAAAAATTTAGTTATTAGTATAATATAAATAAGCAAATTAAGTTCTCTGTTCTCAGAACCCTTATGTGGTTATCTTAACTTTTCTTAACTGTAGCTGTTTACACATTTACACATGCAAATTTCCCTTCTCCTTAAGAACTAAGACTGTATCTGATCCTTTTCATCCATCTACCATGACCCCATGGCACCTAGCAAAGTGTCTTGGAATATTTTAAATTCTCAACTGTACCTGTTTATTTCTTCTTCTTTTATTTGTTGTACTTTAACAATATACATTTTTTAAAAGCAGATAAAACTCTATCTTAACGTTTCACAAGCTCATCAACATGATAGTCAATCTATCATCATAGAAAGAATAGGAATTTTCAAATTATACATGCCTGGCTTTAAATTCCTGTTTCTATTTCTAATAACTGAGGGTCCTTTGGCAAATCATTTAAATTCTTGAGTCTTTGTTTTCTTCTGCTTAAATGGTGGCTGGTGTTCTTGTGACATTTGAAAGAATTAATATGCAAAAAGTCTTATACCTGGTGGATGCTTGAGTTCTCATCATTTTAACTTATTTTTAGTTTTTTGTTTGTTTTTGCTTGTGCTATGGGTTGAATTACATCCCCCCCCCAAATTCATATGCTGAAGCCCTAACCCACAGTACCTCAGAATGTAACTGTATCAGAAATAGGCCCTTTGAAGAGGTAATTAATTTAAAATGAAGTTGTTAAGGTGGCTTTAGTCCAATCTGTCATCCTTATAAGAAGAGAAAATCTGTGCACACACAAAGAGACACAAGGTATATGTGTGCAGAGAGGAAAGACCATGTGAGGACACAGCAAGAAGGTGGATATTTTCAACCAAGGAGAAGAGGCCTCGGGAGAAACCAACCCTGTCAGCACCTTGATCTTTGACCTCTAGCCTCCAGAACTGTGAGGAAATAAGTTTCTACAGTTCAAACCCCTAAGTCTGTGTTATTTTGTTATGGGAGCCTTAGCAAACGAATATATTTAATATCACAATATGTTTTCATGCTGCCGTTTAATCATAGTCATGATTTTGACTGACTACATAAATATCATTGAATTGCAGTATTTTATACAACAGTCCAATTGGATATTTAATGTTCTTGTTACTTTGTAAATAGAAATAGTTCTGTCAGGTCTGGCCTGTTTTCTAGACTAGCCCTCCCCTCCTTGTCCATAGGATAGTGATGGCATTCATACGAAGAGCTTGTTCCCTTTGGTCTGAGCATCAACCCTGATGTGAAGCAAGAGACAGTATTTAAGCAGCTCTAGTGCCTTCATCTTTGACACTGGCTAAATTCACCTTGGCCATCGTCTGCTTCTGCCTTCCGGCAGCTTGGAGGACTGGGCTCTGTCTCCATGCTCCCTGGGCCTCTGTCCTTACTGTTGCTCTCCTGACTTGGCCCCTGACCCTGACACTTTACCAGCTGGTGGTCCTTAGATAGAAGGTCAAAGAGACAGCACTGTTAACTACCCAGACAATTTTAGTTCAACGTTTACTAGTCCTTTTTTCTAACCCAGGAATCAAAAAGATATCATTCAGTTGTGTTCAGGGTATAAACTCAGGTAGGCAAACCCAGGAAAAGACTGAGGAAGAAGTGATGGGCTTGCTTATGTGTCGTGGGAGAGGGAGGATGGCTGTGGTGGTGAAGGTGGATGAACGACCAGGGCTAAGCCTTCGAACCTTTGGATGCTTCAGAAGATGGAGTTCCAGGCCATGAAAAACAAGACCAGAAAATATTCCAGCTCCTCAAAAAGTAGAAAAATCACAGACCTAACTCAAGTTTCAACAGCAGCCAGAGGGCTTTTGATTACAAATAAGGAAAAATATTCTGAAAAGAAGGGTGGTGAAACATCATAATACATTCCTAGAGGGGGCAGTTGAATTACTGTAATGGTCGATCTTTAAAATACAGAATGTCTCCTCTGTTTAGGGTTATTTAAGTATAGTTGACTCAAGCCTGAAGTGGAGGAAAAAATGCGAGGACTTATTAAAAGCACATCAACCCCTGTAATTCCACAGTCTTCATGAATCAGCAGCCATTTCTCAGTGGGTTTACCAATTTCTAATAGTTGATATTATTTTAGGCTTACCAGTAGCTGATTCTTAAACATGCTTCAGGCTTCCAAGGCTGTGCATACCAAGATTTCTGGTAACAGCTAGGAATCCATAATTATAGTTCACGGGGTACAATGCTCATCTGGCAAACTCTGTAAATAAAGCTTAAAAAGCAAATATCTCATTTATATAAACAGTTTCGCAATACTAGGAGATCCGTTGCCAAGGGACTGGAGAACTAGCTTTTCTCAATTATTCCTTTTGATAGATCAGAAGGTAATAATTTATTACTTCCTGTGAGAGTAAAGAAATATATATATATATATTTAATATTTAAAGACTTGATGTAAAGAGTGAAATTTATCTAAAATTATTTCCCTTGTTTGCTCTTTCTGTAACATGAAAAAGTGGTCAACTCTACATTGTTGAAACATCATCAGAAAGAAAATTATTGCTTGAAAGCAATTTCCTACAGGGATGTATTCCCCACAGTTTTGTTTTAAGGAAGTTTCGGGATTAACTGCCAAAGACTGTGAGGTCTTTTTGTCTTAATGTCTTTTAAAAATCATTTGAAGTACCGTAAACCAACATGAATAAAATGATATGGGACTGAGGAATAAATAATTTTATATTCCTAAGTGAAAAACAATCAGTTGTATGAGTTGCATTTGAAATAGGCACAATTTATAATTTAAGGTATGAAACAGTTAAAGTTTGCTTTTAAATGCCACACTTGAAAACCCCCTGACTTCCCATTTTATTCCAAGTATTTATTTGAAAGGGGATTTTGGTGGAGAATATTTTAAACTGAATGAACTCTTAAGCAATTAATGATTACAATTCTAGTAGAAATGACACGATATAAACCCACACATACACCACAAGAGACATTCCAGTGACTGCTTAGTATTTGTGGTGGCAGAGGAATGACAGCATGGTCCTCCCTCATTCCAGAAGAAGCAATTAAAATGGTCATTCGCGCTCAATTCCATGCAGTATACTACTGGTTTAAGAGTAAAGGCAAACACATTTTCTCTTTTCCTTTGTGATATTTTTACTTTTGTTTGGTTCTGTACATGTTTAAACTAATTATTTAAGTACTTAGCACAATTTAAACAAAATAAACAAACCAGAAAAAATGCAATTTGCCTATATTCGTTACACATTAGGCTTACTGGCATCAGTCACTGTCAGAATGGCCCGGGGCACAAGCAGATGCAAAATCTGATTTTAAAATCTCTCAAACTAGATGATTGCTTGTTTCAGCATATGTAAGATCTGATTATTGTGCATACTTCTTTTGCAGAGTAACTGATATTACTATGCAAGCAAACCTGAGTCCATCTTTAAGCTTCTCTTCCATCTTACCAGGTCTTTGGACTCTGAGCTCCTTTGCTTATTACTTCACGTACTTGAACAAGTGAAAAAACCAAGGGATCAATAAAAGAAGCAACTGTTTTCTCCTCCTCCTCCTCCTTCTTCTGCTTTGTAAAAATTGAGGTGTAACATACGTACAATAAAATGTGAAACTTCAGTAATCTCAAGTGGTAAATTTTTGCATATATACACTTGTGTAATCACCATGCACATCAAATATCTACCATGTCTAACAATCCAGAAGGTTCCTTATGCCCTTTCCAGATTAATATACCTCTCCCTCTCTAGGGAGTAGCCACTATTCTGACTTTTATTGCCATCAGTTAGCTCCAAGTGTTCTTGAAATTTATATCAATGGAATTATAATGTTCCCTTTTGTGTCTGGATTCATATATAAAATTATTAATATTTTTTAATGCCAATTTAATGTTAGTTTAGGAGAATGACAAGCAGAGTAATTTCTCCATGTTTCATTTTAGTTATTCTGCTATTAAAGAAATCTGATATGTGATAAGCACTTAATTTTCTAAAAAAGATTTAATTCTAAGCAAATCATATCAGGGCTAGCAAAGAGCCACAGAGATTTTAAAAGTTCAAAAACAATGCACATCTTTTAATTTTTTTCTAAAATTAAGGTTGATTTTATCAGAGAGAGGAGATAATATTAGCCAGACTCTGAGCATCTATAAGTATGTGAGTTGTTTTTAGAGGAAAGATTTGAAGCCATAGTTCTCTATGCTCATGGAGGAATAAAAGGGAAATAGACTAATTAAAGTGGAAAAGATTTGTTTGGGACCCCCAAAGTAATATAATATCCTGAGAAAGTATTATCATGGACTCAGGTTTTAGTTTTAGCTCTGTCACCATCTATAGATAGAGTAACAAATTACTTCTCTGGGGGTTAATCTAGATTAGGAGTTGTAAACTCAGATCACTGTAAGGGCCAGGTGGGTAATATCAATGAGTGAAATGGTCTGTAAATGAGTGTGACAAACAGGACAGGAGCAGCCAGATTGATCATAGGTTGCCTAATGGGAATACAGGCTAGTATTGCCCAAACCATCCCATTTTCAAGAACATCTAGAAATATGGAATTGTTCATGTGAAGTCCATTACTTTAACTTTTTAATCTATAGAACAAGGCAAGAATAATTCTCCCAAATAAACAAACAGCACCTTGAAGGGGTATTAAGCCACCAGGTCAAGATCTTTGATCTAGATATTTACTGTGCAGTAGGGCAACCACTGGTAGCATGCAGCGACTGAGCACTTGGAATGTGGTTAGTCCATATTAAGAAATACTACAAGTGTATGGGACTTCCCTGGTGGTCCAGTGGTTACGACTTTGTCTTCCAAAGCAGGCGGCATGGGTTTGATCCCTAGTTCAGGAGCTAAGATCCCACATGCCTCTTGGCCCAAAAAATTCAAAACATAAAACAGAATCAATATTGTAACAAATTCAATAAAGACTTTAAGAATGGTCCACATTAAAAAAAATCTTTATAAAAAAATTGAAAAAAGAAATGCTACAAGTGTAAAATACAGTTAGTACAAAAAGGACTTATTATCTTTTTAATAATTTTTATGTTGATTACATGTTGAAATGACAATATTTGAGATATATTTGGTTTAATATCTGCAAGGTATACAATCCCATATACCCCTCTTTCTTCCTCTTCAACAAGGAAAAGGAACAAAAGAAAGGATAAAATATACTTGAGTCAAATCATTTTTGAATACACTAAATGAAATGACAGTGAGAAGCCTTTCATAGATTAGTATACACAGTGATTCTCCAAGAGGAGGGATCTAGAATTCTATATCTCCTACACTTTCTTGGCCATAAACAGAATCATTTTTGCTTTATAAAGACTCTCACAGCACAATGTTCTGAAAAACACTCCAAAAAGTGAGACCTATAACTTACTTTTGCTGCTCAGTCTCAAGAAACCAGACTAATGTCTCTGAAGAAACTGCAATAGCTATTGAGGAAAAAATGAATAGATTCCAACGTTTGGGGATCTCATGATGAAACTGTCAGGTCCCCTTACACTTGAAAACCCTTCCGGTTCTCAGCTTTTCAGTGCCCTAACAGCCACTTGAGCAAAATCTCCAACACAAAAAGTAGAGATTAAAACAGACAAAAGAACCACAGAAGTATCATAATCAATGCAAGGATCAAAAGGAAACTTCTGATGACAAGCAACCCCAAGTATATTTACCATTCTCAGAGAGTTAAGGGAAGTTATTGCATCAATAAAACAAGTAAAAGATGCTGTCATAAGTGAGCACTTAAAGAAGGAAGAGCTCTTAAGAAATTAAAAAAAATGATGACAGACAATTAGAAAACATTGGAGGAGGACTTATTGGAAGATAAACTTAAATAAAACCCAAAGAAAGTAGAAAATGACACTTTAAGTGAAGGAAAAAAAAGGAGAGAAAAGGTAAGAAAATTAGAGTTTTCATTTATGGGGTCCAATATGCAAATAAAGGTAATTTTAGAGAAAATAAATCAAGTGGGAGTGGGGAAGGAGAAATTATTTAACAAATAATAGAAGACAATTCTCAACAATTAAAAGTTACAAGTCTCTGGATTGAAAGGGCCCACTGAGAGCCCAGCACAATAAATGAAAAAGAGTCAAAACAAAGTACATCATTGTTTGCTTTTAGAAAACTGATGATAAGAATCATAAAACTTCTAAGTAGAGGGGTGGGCAAGGAAGATTATATACAAAAGATTGAGGATGAAAGTAGCCTTGACTCTCAATAATAGCAGCACTAGAAGCTAGAAGTAGAACATTGCCTTCATGTTCTAAGTGATATTCAACTTATAATTTTATACCCAACCAAAATATCAATATAATGAATGGGAAGAATAAAGATACATGAGATATTCAACACCTTAACAACAAATATATAGAAAATATTTTCTTAAATATTTCAAAAAAATTTTTAGAAAGAGACTGAAGACTATGCTTATATATATATATATATATATATATATATATATATATATATATATATATATATATATAATATATTAAGAAGGAGGAACAAAATGAGATGCACCAGTAGGACTAACACAGAAAAGATGGTACGTGGAATGCCAGAATAGGAGTTTTGCACCAAACCTTGAGGGTGATCATTCTAAATTGGAGAAGGACATCAGAGAATGATTAGCTCTATAAATTTATCAATCAGGTAAAAACATAAAGATGGGGCTTCCCTGGTGGCACAGTGGTTGAGAGTCCACCTGCCAATGCAGGGCACACAGGTTCATGCCCCGGTCTGAGAGGATCCCACATGCTGTGGAGTGGCTGGGCCCGTGAGCCATGGCCGCTGGGCCTGCGTGTCTGGAGCCTGTGCTCTGCAGCGGGAGAAGCCACAACAGTGAGAGGCCCATGTACTGCAAAAAAACAAAAAACAAAAACCATAAAGATGATGAAAATTAGGGAGATGGACGGTTGGGATTGGGAGTGAATCATTAAGTTGAGGAGTTAGTAGATATTAAGTTTATTTAGCTATAACATATAGGAAATATAAAAATGATAATTTTTCTTATGGAAACATTCATTTTAAAATATTTTAATATAAATTATTAATATATGCCTTCTGTAATTTTTCATCACCACAATGAAATAAGTACAGACCTATATAATATTATAGTGCAGATATTCTCTAAAATAATTTACTAAAAAAAACCATATATATATATAGCTTCTGCTAACTGTAGCATAGCCCAGAGAAAGTAGAAAGAAATAAATATCTGCCCTATACACAATTGTAAAACATGAAGGTTTATTTTATAATATTTCCTGATTATGAAAGACAGTATATTTATATTATAGATTATTTAGAAAATGAGAAAAAGGCAAAAAAAAAACCCCAAACAAATAAAAATCATTTATAATCCCATTACCCAGAAATGTCAAACTAATTAGTATACTGTAGGTACCACATGGGTAGGAACAATGTCTGCCTGTTTACACTATATTTTCAGTATCTGGCACACTGTATGGAACAAAACAGGCATTTGATATTTGTTCATTGATTAATTTGTACCCTAATGCTTTTCTATGCATGTTAGAGGTTTTAGTGCATACAGTTTATGTTTTGTTTTTAATACCAGAGCATATCATTAAGTATTCTTAGAAAACATGATCTATGGTGGATGTATAATGGTTCATTGTATGTATATATCATAATTTAGAAAAGTGTGCTTTAGCTGTATTCTGTATTCTTTTTAATTTGACTTGAAATTGAAAGCATTTCATTTAATACCAAGTAATTAAACAAAATGCCCCTGACTTATTTTTGTAGCACAAATTTAACTTATAAGGTTTCTATTAACTTCATTTTTGAGATAGAATGGTGGGGTGGCAAGAACTGGACAGTTGGGATTCATGTTCTTTTTCTAACACTTACTAGCTGTGTGGCCTTCTGCAAATTATGAACTTCCAGTAGTCATTTCCTCTTCTGTGATAATGGGGGATTAGTAAACATTTCCTTCTAGAGTTGTTGTACTGATGAATAATTTTTAATAATAGTGTGTAAAAACAATATGTCATAGGAAATGCTATACTTTCCAAACTGTGCCTGGCACATAGAAGATTATACAATGTTAACTCACATTCATTCTTTGTCTTCTTTAGACAGAATAGTGTTTTCCAGTGCAACACCTACTCCTAATTACAAACTGAACCATATATTCTTGAAGCATGGAAGAGGAAGAAGGGATGGAACAAAGGAAAAAGGTATATTATTTATCACCAAATCTGGTAAGGAGAGACCAGGCCTCAGGTTCCAAAAGCTTACCTGGTTGATCCCCAGACTACCACCCATCATCTGAATGTAACTACAAAGTTCAATTTCATTGAAAGTAGATATTATACCCTTGGGGCTTTATACAACTGAATAGTCTAGGACGACTCTCAACAGAAAATTACACAACAGGGTTCTCCATATTTGAGTATGATTTTAAGTTTTGGGTATCTGCATTTGTAGACAATGTAACATTTTGAACTGGCAGAGACTCTGGAGCACATTTATTTATTTATTTGTTTGTTTGTTTATCTATCTATTTATTTATTTAACATCTTTATTGGAGTATAATTGCTTTACAATGGTGCGTTAGTTTCTGCTTTATAACAAAGTGAATCAGCTATACATATACATATATCCCCATATCTCCTCCCTCTTGCGTCTCCCTCCCACACTCCTTATCCCATCTCTCTATGTGGTCACAAAGCACTAAGCTGATCTTCCTGTGCTATGTGGCTGCTTTCCCCTAGCTACCTATACTACATTTGGTAGTATATATAAGTTCATGTCACTCTCTCACTTTGTCCCAGCTTACCCTTCCCCTTCCCTGTGTCCTCAAGTCCATTCTCTATGCTGTGTTTTATTCCCTTCCTGCTCCTAGGTTCTTCAGAACCAATTTTTGTTTTGTTTTGTTTTGTTTTTTTAGATTCCATATATATGTGTTAACATACGGTATTTGTTTTTCTCTTTCTGACTTACTTCACTCTGTATGACAGAGTCTATGTCCATCCACCTCACCACAAATAACTCAATTTCATTTCTTTACATGGTTGAGTAATATTCCATTTTATATATGTGCCACAACTTCTTTATCCATTCATCTATCGATGGATACTTAGGCTGCTTCCATGTCCTGGTTATTGTAAATAGTGCTGCAATGAACATTGTGGTACATGACTCTTTTTGAATTCTGGTTTTCTCAGGGTATATACCCAGTAGTGGGATTGCTGGGTCATATGGTAGCTCTATTTTTAGTTTTTTAAGGAACCTCCATACTGTTCTCCATAGTGGCTGTATCAATTTACATTCCCACCAACAATGCAAGAGGGTTCCCTTTTCTCCACATCCTCTCCAGGATTTATTGTTTGTAGATTTTTTGAAGATGGCCATTCTGACCAGTGTGAGGTGATACCTCATGTAGTTTTGATTTTCATTTCTCTAATGATTAGTGATGTTGAGCATTCTTTCATGTGTTTGTTGGCAATCTGTATGTCTTCTTTGGAGAAATGTCTATTTAGATCTTTTGCCCATTTTTGGAATGGATTGTTTGATTTTTTGATATTGAACTGCATGAGCTGCTTGTAAATTTTGGAGATTAGTCCTTTGTTAGTTGTTTCATTTACAAATATTTTCTCCCATTCTGAGGGTTGTCTCTTTGTCTTGTTTCTGGTTTCCTTTGCTATGCAAAAGCTTTTAAGTTTCATTAGGTCCCATTTGTTTATTATTGTTTTTATTTCCATTTCTCTAGAGGGTGGGTCAAAAAGGATCTTGCTGTGATTTATGTCATACAGTGTTCTGCCTATGTTTTCCCCTTAGAGTTTTATAACTGTCTGGTCTTACATTTAGGCCTTTAATCCATTTTGAGTTTATTTTTGTGTATGGTGTTAGAGAGTGTCCTAATTTCATTCTTTTTTTTTTTTTTTTTTTGTGGTACATGGGCCCCTCACTGTTGTGACCTCTCCCTTTGCAGAGCACAGGCTCCGGAAGTGCGGGCTCAGTGGCCATGGCCCATGGGCTCAGCTGCTCCGCGGCATGTGGGATCCTCCCAGACCAGGGCACGAATCCGTGTCCCCTGCATTGGCAGGCGGACTCTCAACCACTGCGCCACCAGGGAATCCCCCTAATTTCATTCTTTTACATGTAGCTGTCCAGTTTTCCCAGCACCACTTATTGAAGAGGTTGTCTTTTCTCCATTGTATATTCTTGCCTCCCTTATCAAAAATAAGGAGACCATATGTGCATGGATTTATCTCTGGGCTTTCTATCCAGTTCCATTGATCTATATTTCTGTTTTTGTGCCAGTACCATACTGTCTTGATTACTGTAGCTTTGTAGTATAGAGAAGTCAGGGAGTCTGAATCCTCCAGCTCTGTTGCTTGGCTATTCAGGGTCTTTGTGTTTCCATACAAATTTTGAAATTTTTTGTTCTAGTTCTGTAAAAAATGCCATTGGTAGTTTGACAGGGATTGCATTGAATCTGTATATTGCTTTGGGTAGTAGAGTCATTTTCACAATGTTGATTCTTCCAATCCAAGAACATGGCATATCTCTCCATCTATTTGTATCATCTTTAATTTCTTTCATCAGTGTCTTATAGTTTTCTGTGTACTGGTGTTTTGTCTCCCTAGGTAGGTTTATTCCTAGGTATATTATACTTTTTGTTGCAGTGGTAAATGACAGTGTTTCCTTAGTTTCAGAATTTTCATCATTAATGTATAGGAATGCAAGATATTTCTGTGCATCAACTTAGTATCCTTCTACTTTACCAAATTCATTGATTATCTCTAGAAGTTTTCTGGTAGCATCTTTAGGATTCTCTATGTACAGTATCATGTCATCTGCAAACAGTGACAGTTTTACTTCTTCTTTTCCTATTTGGATTCCTTTTGTTTCTTTTTCTTCTCTGATTGCTGGTGGCTAAAACTCCCAAAACTATGTTGAATAATAGTGGTGAGAGTGGGCAACCTTGTCTTCTTCCTGATCTTAGTGGAAATGGTTTCAGTTTTTCACCATTGAGAATGATGTTGGCTGTGGGTTTGTCATATATGGCCTTTAGTATGTTGAGGTAAGTTCCCTCTATGCTTACTTTCTGGAGGTTGTTTTAAATCATAAATTGGTGTTGAATTTTGTCGAAACTTTTTCTGCATCTATTGAGATGATCATATGGTTTTTATCCTTCAATTATTTAATATGATGTATCACATTGATTGATTTGCATATATTGAAGAATCCTTGCATTCCTGGGATAAACCCCACTTGATCATGGTGTATGATCCTTTTAATGTGCTGTTGGATTCTGTTTGCTAGTATTTTGTTGAGGATTTTTGCATCTATGTTCATCAGTGATATTGGCCCATAGTTTTCTGTCTTTGTGACATTGTTGTCTGGTTTTGATATCAGGGTGATGGTGGCCTCATAGAATGAGTTTGGGAGTGTTCCTCCCTCTGCTATATTTTTGGAAGAGTTTGAGAAGGATAGGTGTTAGCTCTTCTCTAAACGTTTGGTAGAATTCGCCTGTGAAGCCATCTGGTCCTGGGCTTTTGTTTGTTGGAAGATTTTTAATCACAGTTTCAATTTCAGTGCTTGTGATTGGTCTGTTTATATTTTCTATTTCTTCCTGGTTCAGTCTCGGCAGGTTGTGCATTTCTAAGAATTTGTCCATTTCTTCCAGGTTGTCCATTTTATTGGCATACAGTTGCTTGTAGTAATCTCTCATGATCCTTTGCATTTCTGCAGTGTCAGTTGTTACTTCTCTTTCATTTCTAATTCTATTGATTTGAGTCATCTCCCTTTTTTTCTTGATGAGTCTGGCTAATGGTTTATCAATTTTGTTTATCTTCTCAAACAACCAGCTTTTAGTTTTATTGATCTTTGATATTGTTTCCTTCATTTCTTTTTCATTTATTTCTGATCTGATATTTATGATATCTTTCCTCCACCTAACTTTGGTTTTTTTTGTTCTTCTTTCTCTAATTGCTTTAAGTGCAAAGTTAGGTTGTTTATTCGAGATGTTTCCTGTTTCTTAAGGTGTGATTGTATTGCTATAAACTTCCCTCTTAGAAGTGCTTTTGCTGTATCCCATAGGTTTTGGGTCATCGTGTCTCCATTGCCATTTGTTTCTAAGTATTTTTTGATTTCCTCTTTGATTTCTTCAGTGATCTCTTGGTTATTAAGTAGTGTATTGTTTACCTCCATGTGTTTGTACTTTTCACAGATCTTTTCCTGTAATTGATATCTAGTCTCATAGTGTTGTGGTCAGAAAAGGTACTTGGTACAATTTCAATTTTCTTAAATTTACCAAGGCTTGATTTGTGACCCAAGATATAATCTATCCTAGAGAATATTCAATGAGCACTTGAGAAGAAAGTGTATTCTGTAGTTTTTGGATGGAATGTCCTATAAATATCAATTATTCCATCTTGTGTAATGTATCATTTAAAGCTTGTGTTTCCTTATTTATTTTCATTTTGGATGATCTGTCCATTGGTGAAAGTGGGGTGTTAAAGTCACCACTATGATTGTGTTACTGTCAATGTCCCCTTTTATGGCTGTTAGCTTTTTCTTTATGTATTGAGCTGCTCCTATACTGGGTGCATAAATATTTACAATTGTTATAGCTTCTTCTTGGATTGATCCCTTGATCATTATGTAGTGTCCTTCTTTGTCTCTTGTAATAGTCTTTATTTAAAGTCTATTTTGTCTGATATGAGAATTTCTACTCCAGCTTTCTTTTGATTTCCATTTGCATGGAATATCTTTTTCCATGCCGTCACTTTCAGTCTGTATGTGTCCCTATGTTTGAAGTGGGTCTCTTGTAGACAGCATATATATGAGTCTTGTTTTTGTATCCATTCAGCCAGTCTTTGTCTTTTGGTTGTAGCATTTAATCCATTTACATTTAAGGTAATTATTGATATGTATGTTCCTATTACCATTTTCTTAATTGCTTTGTGTTTTTTATTGTAGGTCTTTTCCTTCTCTTGTGTTTCCTGCCTAGAGAAGTTCCTTTAGCATTTGTTGT
The DNA here is from genome assembly GCF_026419965.1 of Kogia breviceps. Lineage (NCBI taxonomy): Eukaryota > Metazoa > Chordata > Mammalia > Artiodactyla > Physeteridae > Kogia > Kogia breviceps. Next base: position 185,363,712 of record NC_081311.1, on the reverse strand, counting down.
AAAGCTGGTTTGGTGGTGCTGAATTCTCTTAGCTTTTACTTGTCTGTAAAGCTTTTGTTTTCTCCATGGAATCTGAATGAGATCCTTGCTGGGTAGAGTAATCTTGGTTGTAGGTTTTTCCCTTTCATCACTTTAAATATGTCCTGCCACTCCCTTCTGGCTTGCAGAGTTTCTGCTGAAAGTCAGCTGTTAACCTTATGGGGATATCCTTGTGTGTTTTTTGTTGTTTTTCCCTTGATGCTTTTAATATTTCTTCTTTGTATTTAATCTTTGAGAGTTTGATTAATATGTGTCTTGGTGTCTTTCTCTTTGGATTTATCCTGTATGGGACTCTCTGTGCTTCCTGGACTTGATTAACTATTTCCTTTCCCATATTAGGGAAGTTTTCAACTATAATCTCTTCAAATATTTTCTCAGTCCCTTTCTTTTTCTCTTCTTCTTCTGAGACCCCTATAATTCGAATGTTGGTGCATTTAATATTGTCTCAGTGGTCTCTGAGACTGCCCTCAATTATTTTCATTATTTTATCTTTATTCTGCTCTGCAGTAGTTATTTTCACTATTTAAATTTCCAGGTCAAGTATCCATTCTTCTGCCTCAGTTATTCTGCTATTGATTCCTTCTAGAGAAGTTTTAATTCATTTATTGTGTTGTTCATCATTGTTTATTTGCTCTTTAGTTCTTCTAGGTCCTTGTTAAACATTTCTTGTATTTTCTCCATTCTATTTCCAAGATTTTGGATCATCTTACTATCATTACTCTGAATTCTTTTTCAGGTAGGCTTCCTATTTTCTCTTCATATTTTTGGTCTGCTGGGTTTTTGCCTTGATCCTTCATCTGCTGTGTGTTTCTCTGTCTTCTCATTTTGCTTAAATTACTGGGTTTGGGGTCTCCTTTTCACAGGCTGCAAGTCCGTAGTTCCTGTTGTTTTTGGTGTCTGACCCCAGTGGCTAAGGTTGGTTAAGTGTGTTGTGTATGCTTCCTGGTGGAGGGGACTGTTACCTGTGCTCTGGTGGATGAGGCTGGTTCTTGTCTTTCTGGTGGTCAGGACTGCATCCAGTGGTATATTTTGGGCTTTCTGTGACCTTATTATGATTTTAGGCAACCTCTCTGCTAATGGGTGGGGTTGTTTTCCTGTCTTGTTAGTTGTTTGGCATAGTGTATCCAACACTGTAGCTTTCTGGTTGTTGAGTGGAGCTGGATTTTAGTGTTGAGATGGAAATCTCTGGGAGAGCTTTCGCCATTTGATATTATGTGGAGCCAGTATGTCTCTGGTGGACCATTGTCCTGAACTCGGCTCTCCCACCTCAGAGGCACAGTCCTGGCACCCGGCCGGAGTACCAAGACCCTGTCAGCCACACGGCTTTTGGGAAGTCTGAGGTCTTCTGCCAGCATTCAGTAAGTATTCTGTAGGAGTTGTTCCACATGTAGATGTATTTCTGATGTATCTGTGGGGAGGAAGGTGATCTCCATGTCTTACTCCTCTGCCATCTTGAAGGTCTCCCCCCTGGAGCTCATTTAATCCAACATCTCCATTTTAGAGATGAGGAAACGAAGACTCCAAGAGGTCAGCTTACTTGACTCAGGTCAAAGAGATTAAATGACAAAGCTAGCACAAGCCTAATGCATTGTCATTATTCTATATAGCATCTTGTTATACTATACCTTATTTAAATATAAATGCTCAATTTTTTGTGAGTATACCCAAACTCATGTCATTTTTTATATGTTCTTTGTATTTCATGTGCATTATCATACCTTCTGCAAGCATTTGCAAATCAGATCAAGTTATTTCTATTCAAGATTTTCATAATTAGATAATCAGCTCTGGATATGAAAATGAATGGCCTTGAGCCATCTGGTCTTGATTGTAAATTAATCTTAAAAGGGTGAAGATAAATAGGATTCCAGATGAAAAGAGATTAGAAGAAGCTCACCATCTTCTGGTGTTAAAAAATAACACATACTCATTCAATTGGCTGTACAGAAATTTTGTGCATATTCATATTCTTTGTGTTTGGAGAATTTCATCTCCTATAAGAATCATAGACTATTAGACACCACAGAGTACAATTGCTTTAATTTTCAGATAACAAAACTGAGGCTGATTGAAGTTAAATGAGTTTCCTACAATCATTTTACTGGTTAGTGGAAAGGAAGGCAATTACCAAGTGGTGGACACTTTAAAAAACTTTTGCCAAGTATTTTCATAGATATTTATTTTTCATTATCTATAATATCAATATTATTTTCCACATCTAATCTCTGATGAAACAGGTCTTCAGAAATATTTCTAGTTGTTGGGTCTCAAATATACATCTGTTAATTCTAAGATGAAATCCTTTTTACCACCACATATACTTGAGAAGAGGTGGAGCTTAGATTCAAATTCTTATCTTTTGATGCCCAATATTTGGACATTATTTTAAATGTGGGTGTTGCCTAATGTATTTTAATTTTCAGTTAAACCTACTGATGTGATATATTTCTAAAGAGGTAATGTGGCAAACTGAATATGAACATGTGGCATATTATTCCATCTGTATTATTGGTGGAGGTAAGAACTGAGTTTGGTCTAATGTCTTTAAAAGCTCTGGTCAAACAACAGAAAATTCCTACATCAACAGATTATACTTAAAAGTAAAGGTCTGAAATCCGCTTTTAAACAATGTCAAATACAGCGTCTTTATAAATAATCTGTACTGGGGCAAAATTGTCCCTTGTATTCTGTGTTATATTTACTATGTGAACTTTTTCTTTGGAGGACATAATTTAACCTATTACATATCCAGATCTGTGTACTAAACATGTGTCACAGGCTGCTATACTAGCAATTATTTTAAAATAGAGCACACATCTGTTTTTTCAAAGTCATCTGCTCTGCCAACTTGTGTTCAGTCAACATAAAATGAATTGGACTCCATGACCTTTCAATGAACCATATGATTTTGTTACACATATTAGTTTCAAAAGGATTTACTTTTACAAAGTCATTCTCTATGTGTAATACTATATAGGTAGGGGAATTTTAATGGACATTAAACATTTAGAGAAAGGCATTATGCATAATATTTAAAATAAAATATATTGATTATCTATGATATATTTTTCAACCAGATGCACAGCAGTTTTATATAGGAGAAACGATCTTTATCAACAGTGATGGCTGGAACACTGCATGAGCCAAATCTCTCATCTAATTCTATATACATAAGAATACTCCAGACATTAAATATTTGTGACAAAACCCCCTGAGTTTTCTTATGTGATTTGAAAAATGACTAGTTAAGTAATAAAAATATTTTGTTTTTAGAAAAAAAAATACACATGCATATTGCACACTTGCATACACGTATCTCAAGGATTACAACTGAGTGAAAATATTATGTAAGAAGGTCTATGGTCATTTCAGGGAAACATCGCTTGCTTGCCAGTTTTTTGTGGGTGACCTCAACTCAGAATGACCCCTAATTATAATTCCTCAGTAAACAGATATCTTTCATTTAATCTAAGACATGGATAAATTAGGATATAAACCAAGAATTCCAGCCCTCTCCCATCATAATTAATTACATAAAGATTTTCCATGCCTATTCAGCCAAGGAACAAAGAGGGGTCTAAAATGTTTTCATAGATTGAAGTGTAAGAATTCCCTCTTAGGTGTGGGATACTTGCCATTGGCAAGAGCCATTTTCCAAAAAAATTTTAAAGACTCTCCAGTGTGATAGGACTCATATTTTATTATTGGTGGAATCATAAAACAGCATGGCAAAAAGCTACTTTGAATTTTAGTAATGATTTTAAATGAATTTGTGTTATGTAATCACAATAACATCTGTATAAATTTTAAAAAAATTACATATATTTCTGTATGATATAAGCAATTTTATATATCTGATATACACAGATAGGGTTCAGATACATATATTTATAGTACATATAGATAACTATGTAATAATATATTTATATTTTTATGATATAATACATAACAAATACATGTAATGCATAACCATGTATTTACATGAAATATTATTTATCCAGTTATTCTACATTCAGTCTTAAAAAGTATATGAATAACTATGCCTTGAAATAACCTTGAGGCCATCCAAGGTGAGAACCACTGTTTTTGTTTTTTTTCTCAATTGAATGTTTTTCTATTTATTTTATTTATTTATTTATTACATCTCCATGACATTTTTTAAATTCAATTTTTTATTTTTATACAATTTTAAAGGTTACTTTCCATTTATAGTTATTACAAAATATTGGCTATATTCTCAGTGTTATACAATACATTCTGAGCCTATCTTGCACCTAATAGCTTGTACCTCCTACTCTGCCACTTCTATATTGCCTCTCCCCCTCTGCCCACAGGTAACCACTAATTTGTTTTCTATATCTGTGAGTCTGCTTCTTTTATGTCATATTTACTAGTTTGTTGCATTTTTTAGATTCCACATATAAGTGATCTCATACAGTATTTATCTTTCTCTCTGACTTAGCATAATGCCCTCCAAGTCCATTCATGCTACTGCAAATGGCAAAATTTTGTTCTTTTTTTTTACAGCTGAGTAGTATTCCACTATATATACACTACAGCTTCTTTATTCATTCATTTGTTGATGGACACTTAGGTTGTTTCCATGTCTTGGCAATTGGAAATAGTGCTGCTATGAACATTGGGGTACATGTATCTTTTCAAATTAGTGCTTTTGTTTTTTTCAGATATATACCCAGGAGTGGAATTGCTGGGTCATATGGTAGTTCTATTTTTAGTTTTTTGAGAAACCTCCATAGTGTTTTCCACAGTGGCTGTATCAATTTACATTCCCATCAAGAGTGTACGAGAGTAGTTGGGAGTCTGCCTGCCAATGTAGGGGACAAGGGTTCAAGCCCTGGTCCGGGAAGATCCCACATGCTGTGGAGCAGGTAGGCCCATGAGCCACCATTACTGAGCCTGTGCTCTAGAGTCTGCGAGCCACAACTACTGAAGCCTGCCCACCTACAGCCCATGCTCCACAACAAGAGAAACCACCACGATGAGAAGCCTGTGCACCGCAATGAAGAGTGGGCCTTGCTTGCCACAGCTAGAGAGGGCCCACATGCAGCAACGAAGACCCAACACAGCCAAAAATAAAAAATAAATAAATAAATTTATTTAAAAAAAGAAAAAGAGTGTACGAGAGTTCCCTTTTCTCCACATCCATGCCAACATTTGTTATTTGTGAGAAACACGCTTTTTGAAGGTGGAATTTTACTATAACTTGGTGCCTTGTCTCATCAATTCATGTACAGCCCTGACAAGGTGCAAACCGTGTTTTCTATTTTGCTAATTTCACAGCTATTTTATTGAAATTTTTTGCATTATTCTTCTTAGGAAATGTCAATGTCATTCATTAAAGGCTTCCATTCTCACATGAGATAGGCTTTCCCTTATATTAATTCAATTTCCACTATATCTTAATATCTCCATTTCTATATTTTAAAAGTATATTTTCTTTTTAATAATGACATTGAAAAGACAGGGATTTCTTAGAATCTTTCAGTATTTCTACTTTTTTTAAGCTTCTTTTGTTCAACCAATCAGGATTTTCTAACTATATGTATACAAAAGCATTATATTTATGCAGCAAATATAATTTCCACAAAGATTAGCTTTCTTGACCTTCTCATAATTTTCTCTTTGGAGAGTTTAGTTTTTTAAGGCTACTGAAATAGGCTTTCTTAAAATTATTTCTCCTATTTATTTTCCTACATTTTCTAAAAAAAATCCTTACTTCTATCTCTTTATGAGCACTTCTTTTTAGGTTGTACCTATTACCTAAAGTTAAATACTGAATGTCAGTATATTCTGATTTTCCCTGAAGAGTAGCCCATAGCTCTTCTCCACCTCAGTAAAGAGTGTAGACTTTAAATAAATAGGTAATCAATGTACATAAGTAAATGTTGTTCTATGGAGACCTTTTAAAGTAAAAAGCACTCTCGTATACCTGGAGAGATTCAATTATCACCTGGTCTGAAAGGCAAATGACATGATCAAAGTCACAGGATCCCAGAAATAGAAAGAACCTTGGAAGAAAATTTAGTGATGGATTTCAGTTTATTACTTTTGGAGTCATGAAGAACAGATCTATTCTCTCTTTCTTGTGATAGTCTTATAAGAATTTAAACCCCACAATCATGTCTCTTTTCTAGTCTAAACACCCAATCTTATATGACATGGTTGCTAATTGCTCCCCTCAAACTCACTTTAGTTAATCACTGAGGACTGAATGAAGCAAATGTATCAGGAGTGGTTGGAGAGTAGCAGTATAGATAAGGACCATCACCTCCTTTATCTAGAAACTAGACCACCATTAAGGCAATCCAAGAAAACATTATGTTCTGTGGCAGACGAATCATATCATCCACTAATTATGATCTTGTTAGCCTCCCCACTTTCACTCTGTACTTGTGCAGTTTCCCACCCATCTCCCCAAACCCCTGTTCCATAAAGCCCTTGGATTTTCTGTTACTAAGAAAAGAGACGTGTACTTTCTTGTCCTCTGGGAGTTCTTCTGAGACTGGGGAAGGTAATTTTCTAGGACACAAGAGGAAGGAAGGATTTCCATTCAATTCTTTTGAACTTGAAACTCGATAGGATAAGAATGAGAATTACAGATACTTTGTCTGGTCATCCCTTCAGCCCACGACCTATTTGAATCAATATATCTTGGATTGTCTAAATTAGAATTCTGAAAAAGATAATGCATTCAGACTTGGGTTTAGATTTTATTTCATGGATCCATGAGAAATGATGGTTGTATATTATCCTGAGAATCTAAGTGGTTTTCCTGGTCAGTCCTGATGATTTAGCACTTTCACCCTGCAAAACTCTAATAAATAAAATCCCTATGCCTGAATGATTTGATCTGACATCGTGAGTAAGCAAAATGTCTTCATAATTAATTGTATCCTTCCCAGGCTTCTCTATGTCTGCAGCATATAGGTACAAACCCACACATTAATTTGTGCAAAAACTTTCTAGTGTAAATGTGTACATGCATGTATAAATACATCTGTACAATAGAAAACTGTGCTTTAGCTGTCTCCTCCTAATTGTGTATCCAGTGTTTTCTTGCCACTTAGAATTGAATATCTTATATATTCATGAAAATTCTGTGAAGCATATTTGAAACATCATTTACTTTCAAACACATTGAAATGTATCTCACTATTCTCATATTTGTGTCATCCACAGCACTATGTTTTTATTGCCACCTGGGATTACTTAACAATCCAAAAAAGGAATGAAAGCAATATGATATCTAATTATCCCACTGGTAAGGAATGTTTGTATCAAGCAAGCATAAATGATTCTCATCATGAGAAAACATGTTTAATGTGAAGGTTAATATCTAACTTCGGGGGGGGGGCGGTGGGAGAGAGAGAGAGAAAAATACACAGGGGTTGAAACTGAGATTTATTAACACTTGTAAAAACCCCACTAAAATCCTTCCATTTATGGCAGTTAAGCAAATTTACATTCTGGAAACACTTGAGATTTCACATCTAAAGCGGATCATTTGATGTTTTATGAATTATCAGAGGTCTAAGAGACAGGCACTTACAGCATGGTATAACGTTTTATCGAAGACCTGATTTTCATATTCATCTGAGATCTTATTTTACTTACTGCTTTCGACAAGAGTGATTTCAGGGAAATACTCACTTTTTTATAGTGTTATAGGAGAGAAAATAATGGAACAGGAAACTGTAAAAAAAAAAAAAAAAACCTACCTGTCCTTCCTGGCAATAATGTGAAGAAGTAGACATTTATAAGATTAAATAATCCAAACAAATATATGGGATTTAACATTAAATGAGAAGAAAAAAGAAGACTTGGCTATAAAGGGTGATTTTGGAATAAGATAGCATTTTCTCATTTTCTTTATTTCTTTGGGTTCAGCAGAAAATTAGGAGAACATATGCTGATCCATGATTTGTCAACATTGCATTAGGAATATTTTAATCAAGAGGCAAGGCATTAAGCTAAATTTCCTGGAAAAGATAAAGGCAAGCTAACTCGAAGTCTAATGTACCTTTGCTTTAACAAATCTGCCTTTTTAAGAAGGATACCTCACAGCATCCAAATATTTGGATGAAAATCATATTGTTTTGGGGGTTTGCAAAGGTGGATCATTCAAACTCCCATATGTAACGGCTTAAGCCTTTGGGTTGGTCATATTGTTGCCTAGCCATTTTGGAGATTGAGACAAAAAAGTCAGAAAGGTTCATCCTTTCTTTATTTAAAATTATGATATTTCATTTATCATAGATTTGTGGCATTAATTTCGAGTTTTTAAGATATTGCATTAAATTACTATTTATGTTGATGACTGAGACTCTGGTGCCTCCAAATTTAAAATTTGTACCTAAGATAAGTGCCTTACTTGCCTCATCTAGAATGTCACATTTTGGAAGATGTCATTTTTACATAACTTTATCCTTTCATTTTATAGTTGAGGCTCATCCCCCCTTCGACCCCTACATTCTCAGTGGACTTAAAGAACAGATAATTATAATACTTCTTTGTAAGCATTTTTCTCATGCTTGGAGGTTAAGTCTTCCTCTAGGGTTTGTTCTTTGTTCTATGTTGATTGACTTCAGAATCTTTAGTTGTTTCATATTTTAACTCTTCATTTTTATGTCTCCAAAATAAATTTTCTTCACATTTCCCAGTTTCATGCTAGGGGAAAGATCTGGTCTTAGGGCTTTTACTTTTCTTTCTTTTTTTTTTTTTTTGCGGTACGCAGGCCTCTCACTGTTGTGGCCTCTCCCGTTGCGGAGCACAGGCTCCGGACGCGCAGGCGCAGCGGCCATGGCTCACGGGCCCAGCCGCTCCGCGGCACGTGGGATCTTCCCGGACCGGGGCACGAACCCGCGTCCCCTGCATCGGCAGGCGGACTCTCAACCACTGCGCCACCAGGGAAGCCCAGGGCTTTGACTTTTTTACGTCTTTGTGTTTTACTTGATTTTTAAAGATTGTGCCAGGTGTATTAATTTTCCTTGCTCATTTCCCTCCCTGTAGTTAGAGGGAAGGACAAGTAGTCAAGGCTTCCTTGAGGAGCAGGTTATTGGCCGAGGACTTTGTGTGCTGAGTAAGGTGGTGTGAGTGGGTGTGTACGGGAGTGGAGCTCAACAAATCAGCACTGTATGAATATTGTACACACACGTATCCGGCTTTTGGAGTGAGACTAAGCCTCATTCTGTGAGCTGAGACTCCTTAGTTGTAGATACTTAACAACAACATAAGTTTAAAATATAAAAAGCCATCTGATACTGGTCTCATCACACTTTTGCCTCTTCCCAGAGATTTCAGAAATAGAGGTTCACTGGATTCAGCAATAAAAAGTTTGGGGGGAAGGATGAAAGGGGAAGGGCTTTGACTGTCACCAAAGAAGAAGAATCTGTGACAGAAATTCTAAATCTTTTACTGCCAGATTTATGTATACCTAACTTTTCCCTGTTTTCATTCTGCAAAATTTGTTCTTCAATACTCCAGTTATTCCCATTAAACCTTCTTCTAGTTGTAGTTACAACTAGATTGCCAATTGTTTTGGCAATTTACTCAGTCACTTTGGATTTCATTGCCTCTTTTCCAGAATCTGGAATTTCCTTTACCCTTCAGAACTTAATAAGAACCTTCTTTCTGTTGAATACTTAGGTCACTGATAGAAATGTTAAACAACCACAGGTTCAGAGCTGACCCTTGAGGAACCGAGGCACCATTTGTTGTGTGTCCCTAGGTTGACACTGATCCATTGATAACCTCTCTCTGTGTCTGACTTACCAGCTGGTTTTCTACTCACTTTATAACTGAACGGTTCAGACCTTGTTTTTCCACTTAATTGATGTGTGTGTTGTGTGGGGAAGAATCAAAGACCCTGTTAAAACTTAAGATTGATTGTATCTCTAGCTTCCTTTGGTCAATCAAAACTCCCACAAGGATATCAGCCTGGTCAGACTAGACATATTCTTGTCAGTGCCATGCCAGTTTTCTTATCAAAGTGTTTACTTGATAAATCTCATGGGATAATTTCAATATTTTTTTCCTAAGTGTCAAAATCCCGCTGAAATGACAATATAGACTTCAGCTCTACCATAAGTTCAAAATCCAAGGTAGATTTTAACTTTTCTTTTAGAATACAAAAGAGCGATTAGTATTCTTTTAGTACATTCAGCCAAAGTTCATAGAGTTTAGGGAAGAAAATTTCTGGGAACAAAACAAAGAAATCAGAGCTTTCAGAAATCTTTCTGGAATATGTCTACGCCACTTCTCTCTTCATTTCCTTCTACTCTTTTCCTGGACTTGGCATATATTGACAGTCATTCGGGTAAGAAATCACCCCATTTTGAGAGCTATAACTTCATCTTGTTCATTAATGTCTGCTTTAGGGTAAAAATAACAGGTACATCAATGTCTACCTGCAGGTATAATAAAAATAGACATATCACACAGAGATGGATCATTTGTCTAGTTTGTAAGGAATTCCTTTCCATGCCCAGGGAATTTAAGTATTCACCTGAAAGGAGCAGCGAGGCTTCTGCTGTTCTTCATTCACCACAAAACAGTAATTCAATTAATTTATTACTTTAAAAGACTTTGATGCAATAGTGATGAACATGACTTACTCGTGTTGGGAACAGATGAAAATACTGTGTTGGCAAAAAGGACGTGATACTGTTTCGAGTGTTCTAAGGCATAGGAATATGTTGAAGATTCAGACTGAAGGAAGGGAACATATAAAAAAGTTAGGATAGTGAGATGCATAAAAATTTCCATATATATTTCAAGATTTCTGATTGGGAGATAATGAAACTTGCTTTCCCTTGAGAGGAGAACATTTTACTTCTTCCTATTTTATGGCTAAAATTCTAGATTTTTATACTATGTTCTTTTGAATAAATAAAAGGTGTCACAGAAACATAACTGAAAGCACAGAATGCAATATAGATATGAACTTTCCATGAATAGTTTAGATATGGGGAAGGATGGCCATGATGATGAATCTTCCATACCTGATAAATGTTGAGGGTTCTGCTAGTGCCTGGAGAGGACAACTAAAGAGGAAAGAACCTTTGTCCCTGCCACTAAGGAGCTTCCAGTTTAGTTCTGGGAATGGTTGACACTCAAGATGAGGTCCTTTATCATCAATCACACTGCTGGCCAGGAATTAAAAGTGAAACATAGCATGGTGCACTGGGTCATTTCAGCATCTTAAAATTGACGTCTTCTATGTTCAGCCACACTCATCTTGTGTCCTAACATTCTCTTACTTCTATCTACTGTTAATAAGTTTATTTTCCTCATTAGATTATAAATTCCCTCATGGCATAGTGTTTTGATATGTACTCAAGTATAATACACACAAAAGAAAAAAAAACACACTTAAAAAAAACGTGTATGAAGTTCAGAAGCAACTGGGAATCAGTTAAAGCAAAATCCAAGATGCAGTGCTGGCATGTATGGTTGGGCAGTTTGTGTACTGCACAAGGACTCTAGATCAATTGAGGCCAGCCCGGGTTCTTCTCACCAAGCCTTGTGCTTGTGATATTGTGCCTGCCTGGTTTATTGGCTTTTGTCTACCCCGCCAGGGTATCTGCAGTTAGATATCGCCCTCAAGATCTGAACTTTAAATACTTATTAGCAGAGCGACAAAGAATTATCAGCAACTGGTTTTAAAATCTCTAATTCAGGATTCCCAAGGCAGATGGTATAGGATAACAAAAAACATCAAAGAGCCACAAAAAAGAAGAGAATACAAGTAGGGCTAAGAGTGAATCATTTCTTTTAACTATACCCACTAAGGGCCCCAGTAATTCTGTGGGGAAGAGAAATGAGAAGCAGATAATCTGAAGTAGATAACTGCTTTCCATTTGTAATTTGTTTGATAGATACTAATGACTATGCTTCTGGTAACTATTTAGTAAACTGGGTTCTCATTTACAATGATGCCTATTATTGCCTTTATTACCTGAGATGAAGAACACCTGTAAGAATTGTTATAGAACACACTTCAACTCGAAGGACTCCACATGGTAATTACAATCATGATTCAGGTGTCAGGATGGGTAAACCAGGTAAGCAGAATCATACTGAATGCCTTACATGGCTTGTCCCAACCGGTTGTGTCTCCTGTTAGGTAAGCTGATACTCCTGCCAGGTACTATTTGCACAGCCAAGGCTGGGAGTCTGCCATGGATGCTGTTCTAGGCACACATGGGAGTAACTGGAGAGGAGTAGTGGGTTTGGAATGGAGCATTAGAAGAGGAAGATGTTCCAGGTGGAAGTTTCAGGCTGGAGGCCTACAGGGTGAATTTGGCAATTGCTTGTGTTTGATTTGGCCTGCAGAAAGTTTATGTAAATCGGGAGATATCATGGTTGATCAAAACATAGATGCTAACTAGCTTAGCATCTAATAACTTACCCAACAGCTTTATTCACTTGTGTGTCCTGTCTGGCCTCTAAAAGCAATTGAGTTTTTGAATCCCATGAGCATCTGTCTTTGGAAGTAGAAATGGAAAAAGACCAATTACATTGAAAGAGATGGACAGGAACAATCTTGAAGCGTCTATTGTAGTATTTACAGTCACGATGCAATGAGCAATTGAGAACTTTTTTCAGAATGTTTGAGCTTAGTGAATCCTACTGTGTACAACATGATCAAACTGACCCCAAACTATTTCTAGAATGCATGATTTGTGTTTTATGAGTACTGAATAAATATTATAACCTGCAAGTATATCTCGCATGAACAAACAGATGGAACTGTGTCTTTGGTTATGTCCCAGAAGACTTTCAAACTCTTCTAAGGTACTTCGCTTAATAAAGAAAAAAATTTTCAATATTCCTAATGCAACAAAGCAAAAAAATGTCTAATTCTGTGATCATATTTTTCCAAATTTTGAAGTTAGTGAATCTTACCAGGCCCAGAATCATAAAAATGACCCCAAACTATTTCTACGATGCATAATTTGTGTTCCATAAGATGAGTATTGAGTAAATATTATAACCTGCAGATACATCTCCTATGAACTTGAACCTATAATGATTCGAAACTGTTCCACAAGATCATTTTTTTTTTTATTGGGGTGGAGGTTTAAGGAATGCATGAAAAAAAGTTAAGAGCTAGAAACTTCTAGGGCCTACAACCAAAATAACTTAATACACAATTCAGCTACGCAGTATCTTGGTGATTCCAGTCTTACTCCTGTTAGTAGTTAGGAGTTAAATATCTGAAAATACAATAGCAGCTGCTGTTCTGAAAGAAGATTTAGGGCTCAGAGAACTTCATGAATCTTTCCATGGTAGAAGTGCAAGAAAGAGTCAATATGTGCTCTGAAGTTGTAGTTTATCCACGGTGTCTACAGTTATTGAGGTTTCCTTAAAGCCTCTGTTATTGAAAATTGGGGGATGTCACATATTACTCCATGTATTTTTATGCTTGCTTTTTTGGTATGAAACTTATTCCAAATTTCTTAGCATCAAGCAAAACTGATGTTCTAGGAAGAAACACCCCACTGATCCTGTTGACCTCAGCATTCCACTTGCTCTATATGTGGCTGGGGTGAGGAATGTGTGTGAGTACCCTAGTTTGAGATTCATGGTGAATTGGGTAGACCAAAGTGTTCAGAGGTGGAAGCTTTTGCACTAGTACAATTGAATATCAATGAGGTAAGACAAAAGAGCATGCCCAGAGGAGGGCTCCGTTTACATAGCTGCTCTGTCCCTGGCCTTTATCCCAGACCAAAATATCCACACAGGATGCAGTCATTGGGACATTAGACACCTGTCCAGGAGAAAGGGGTCCAACATTTACTAAATGGATGAAAACTACTTCCAGTAGGTTTCAGGCACCAACAGTTTACCCTTAAAATCTTTGCTCAGTACAGGACAGACATACAGCAGCACCATAAGCATTCAGCTTCCACTTTTAGCTGACTTCTTTTGCAAAGCTGTTTTCACTTTCTGCCTAAATTTTCCCGCAAAGTGCTGCGGTTAACTATCCACACATCACAAATGATGTGCTCTGACAGACATGAAGAAGAATTAAAGTGAAATGCATGCACTGTTTCAAATAAAATCATCTATGTCATGAATAAGAAAAACAAAACAGATGGAATTGTGTCTTTGGTCATGCCTCAGAAAAGTTTCAAACTCTTCTAAACCACTTAATTTAATAAAGAAAAAAAAAAAAACCTCTCAATATTCCAAATGCAATAAAGAAAAAAAGCCCAACCTAATTCTATAATTGCACTGGAATTTGGTATCAATAGTTTTAATGTCAGGAATTCACTGATGGAATGACATTTAGGTTTATGGGGTAAATCATTGAGGCAAAATGACCATTGATTTGAATGTCACAGAACTGACAAAGTGGCTTTCTATTAACATACCCCGTGCTAAAAGAAGGATCTGGTAAGTGGAACTGTGGTCAAAAAAGGGAAAACCTCATATCAAATTGGGTCAAGCACATCTGTAGTTTTTTCAACACAAGTGTTCAGTTCCTCAGAAAAACATTCCAAGTAAACAATTCTTCACAGACTATTTCTCTTTCCTAGAATGAAAGAGGGGTGCATTTGATGTAATCACTTGCTTAGCTCGAGCCACAAGAAAAGTCAAGTCTTGAGGTTACTTTCTCAATGGAATGCTTCAACTTGACATCAACAGGAAAGCCCAATCAGTCTCAGATTGGAAGTGCTGGAAACCTTCCCCCCAGATGATTGGCGGGGGTGGGGGGAGAGGAGGGAAGAGAAAGGAAGGATTTACTCAAGACCAGGGGAGACGAATAAACAAGTGCCATCACAGTTTCCTGCAGGAAAGTGGAAAGATTAGCCTGGTTTATATTGAGATGAGGATAGAGCTTAACACAGGTTGTAGTTGATTAAACAAAAGTGAATCATTGCGCTGTTCCATCTAGATAATCTTTAGCCATTATGTTTCATAATAACAGAAATCTCGAGCTCTCAGTGAGCTCCTGATTTTGTCAATGAAGAGGTGGAGCTCAAAGCCTGCCATCTTTGTGGTCCCCTCACCTCCACAGTATTTTCAGTCACTTCCGACTTTAAAAAATAATACAGAAGATAATATTACAAATCCCAGTCAAGCTTTTAACTCATGCATTAGGAAGCTCAGGATCATTTTCAGGGTCTTGGGAGAAAAGTCTCTCTTGCCAAGTGTCCTTGGGGGCCTTTGTTACTGGAAGTGGGCATTTTGCCAGATGCTGCAATGAAGCTTTATAAAAATAGACAAGATAAATGGACTTTTAGTGCCGTATTGTACCAGACTTTAAATTTTCAGGAAATTATTTTTTTAACCTAGCTGAGAGTCAAGTCAATTTGTGAATTAGTTGAAAGGATGGCTCAATATGGGGGTGGGGCTGGGAGGGTAAGGCATCTGACATTTTAAGTCAGAAAAGCCTGCCACACAAAACAGATTTCTCTTGGCAATCAAGATAACTTAACAACCATAAACACATTGTCAGAGGGAAAAATTACATTTTGTTCTAACACAGATTGTGTACAGATGACTGATTTTTCTTTCAAGTTCAAGCACAGAAAGACTGTTTATATATATCAACTTCTGACCCAGGCAAGCAGAACAATCTCAGAGGTCTGAGTAGGGATGGCTGAAGAGCTTTTGGATATTTCTTTGTAAAGGATATAGCATAATGATCATGGGGTGTATACACAGTCCAGATTGCTGAGAATCTGAGTAAAGTTGCTGCCATAGGTAATTTTTGATATTTGTTCACTTATTATTATACCCCCCACCAAAGATAGAACAATTGCAGTTTTAAAAATGTATTTCATTTTGCTTGGTTTATTTGGCACAGACAGAACCTGTTTCTGTGGGATGTCTGTACCACTCCAAGGATGGTCTCAACTGATATCCCATATTTTATTATGATGATTTCATCAAATTCTCAGATCCCTGATCTTTCAGATAGTAAACATAAGATGTATTTTGTGAAAGACAATTGAAAACTGTCAAGCACTATATGAAACCCTAGGTATTATTAATTATTTACCATTATCATTATGAATGTTTTCAAAAATAAAAAGTACAGTACAATTTTAAAAATTCACCTGAGACCATGGATCAACTAAGTCAGGATTGTTTGATCAATTGTTTTTATTTTTATTTAGTGACTGTGGAGGGGAGAGGAGAAGTACCCAACTCTCCAGCAATTTGGAATTATTTACTGCAACAAACGCATTAATCCGTTATTGATTTATTGAGTACCTTTGATGTACACAGCACTGTTGGATATTTCTGACAAAACAGCAAGTAGTCCCTGTGTTCCAAAAGTTTGTAAGCTGGTCATACAGAAAAGACCCACTTGTGCTCACAGATACATAAACACACATGCTAACCATTAAACAACAGTACAAGACAGTAGTACAAATAGTGAAGGAGTAAAAGTAAACAGTGGTGTATGAATATCTATTTTCATTACGAATTTGGGAAAATCGCAGAAAGGAGATTTGTGTGTGTGTGTATATGTGTGTGTGTGTGTGTGTGTGTGTGTGTGTGTGCGCGTGCGGACGTACCTTCTTGGCATCTCTTTTTATAAGCCTAAAGATGTACTCCTAAAGGCCTGCTGAAAGGGGAGACAAATGTTTATTGAACTCATGCTATGTGCCAGGCACGTGGGCAAAGATTACCTTATATAGTTGTCAGAACAATAGCTGAAGTAAGTGTTATTATGAATTCCATTTTATAGACCTGGAAAGTGAGCCTCAGATACTAAATAAGGTAGCCAAGTTGCCCCAGCCAGCAAATGGTAGAACTAAACTTTGTATTTTTCTTTTTCTTTTTTAAAATTGAGATATTGATATAATTAGCATATAATATTATGTTAGTTTCAGGTGTACAGCATCATGATTCAATATGTATATATTGCAAAATGATCACCATGATAAGTCTGAACATCCATCACCACAGAAAATTACAACTTTTTTTCTTGTGATGAGAACGTTTAAGATGCACTCTCTTAACACCTTCAAATATACAATCTAGTATTATTAACGATAGTCACCGTGCTGAACATATCCCCAGGACTTAGTTTATTTTATAACTGGAAATTTGTACATTTTGACACTCTTTGTTCATCTTGCTCACCCATCCACGCCCTGAATCCATGTTTTTCTAAGTAAAAATCCTCTGTTCATTTTCCCTCCGCCAGTGTTTCTTCATATATTTACAGACATGTATTAGAGCCACTGGGGAGAGGAGCAAGGGGAGGAGAAGGTTTGGTAAAGTCAGATTATTAGGTCCCCAAACCAGCTGAACCATAATCACACTAGAATTGAGAACTGCTGGTCTGCATTGTGTAGCAACTGCTTTGATGACTTAGATATTTTGTGCTTCATGTAAACACGGTTGTCTGGGATGAAAGGGAAAAACAAATCCCAATTCATTGCTCCTCGAGCTGAGGTCACTTGAACTCAGTTCTCTTCAGTTTTCACTACAATTTTTCAAGACTCTACAAATAAGTGAGCAAGTAAAAATTCTATTTCTTTCCTGAGGAAAAAGAGAGGGATTTCCTTGTGAGCAGCTGGTGTTGGAAGGATGCTGCAGCTCTGCAAGATACATTTCCAGGTGGTTAATTGAAACCTAATGTGTATCTCATCCCCATTCTGGAGGCTTCCTTCTCGTGTCCCTTTTATGCAGGGCTCTAAAGCTTAACATAAATTTAACCAGAATTTATTATAGAATGAAAGAACTTTCTTCATTAGATTTGGGGATGAAATGAGAGTTAATTGTAGCAAAAAGATTTTCATCTATTTTATAGGATTCTAATGGGAGATAACAGATAATTGGAAACTCATTCATAGATTCAACGAATCCTAAGACTGAATGGAAATGTGATTATGTCTACTTGAGAAAAGGTATTCATGAAATATTTATGTTCATTACTCTTTGAGCAGAAGAATACTTAAGACAAGCTCTATCTTGTTCTGGGGAATAGGATTCTGGAACTGAAACATAGGATTTTACTTGACCTAAGTCCTTTAAAATGTAAATTTGATAAATTAATTGAGTAATAGTAGTAGTAGGTACTATTTATTAGGCAGTGGCCAAAGGGGTTAGACACTGAACTAATCATTTTATTGCCATATTTCATTGAGAATTTGATTATTTTATGTTGTCATTCAGTGTTGATTCCTGGCACCTGACTCTTTTATGCAAAAAATGATGATATTTCATTTTGTATCACAATAAGATATTTCAATTTATACCTAAATTATAGCATCTTATGAACTTTCACATGCATTCTTATTTTATTATTAAAATTAATAATAACGCTCAGAATTTTGGTCAAATTTAATCCCCATGAAAGCCTGGCAAGATAGATACTATGCACATATTACAGGTGATGAAACTAAGGCTTAGGGAAATTAAAAGGTAAAACCCAATGATTCTGTAATCTTAGCTTGCATCACCTAGAGGACTTGTTAAAACACAGTGCTAGGCTGCACCTCCAGAGTTTCTGGCTCAGAATATTTTGGATCACTTCAGGAAAACTACTGCTCTGTGCACATAGAGTTAGACATTACATTTATATATATATATATTAGAATCCTATTATTTAAGGATATTCTATTATTTAACACCGTATTTTCTTTAAAATAAAAATTTTCAAATTATTTTGTTATTTGTGCTTCAGGGTGGGTCATGATACATACTTGATGCTCAAATTACATAGGAGAAAGGCAGCCCATTACTGGGAAAAGAGACCAAATGAAAGATTGGATTATAGAAAATATACCCATTTGGGGCAGGCTGGGGGAATGGGTGGGTAGCCTATCAGACATTCGTTCTGTATACATTTCAGGTCTATGTTCCAAATACTTTTCCTACTTGTCTCATTTTGGGTCAGCAGCCTGTGCTTTTAAAAATCATGGAAATTAAGAATAGGATAGACCAAGGCTGTCACCTATTTCATCATCTTGTCAGTCTAGAGACACTATCTGGTGTTTTGTCCATTTCCACCAAAATTACTTGATTGTGAAAAATGAGAAAGTGAGATATTTAAAGAAAAAAGTCTCCTTGGAAGAAAATATTTTTCAACAAAACCGTCAAGAGTTAAGAAAGCATTTGTTGATTTCTCTGCCACTGAGAACTGGCAGAGTATCAGTTTTCCATCTGCCAACAACATTCATACTTTCACCATGCTAATCAACTCACCTCGGAAGTGTCTACTATGGCTTCTTATGCTGTAGGAGGCTGGAAGACACAGTAGCATTTCCGTATTGTCACCATCGCTATGCACAAGTGCAGCTGTGTTAATGCCATATGTAACTTTTCTTTATTCTCCACAGGGCTCTCTTGGACATCTGTTGTGTCTTGTCTATCCATCATTTTATTTCTAGTCTTTAAAAACAGCACCCCCAGTTTTCTTTTTGAAATGAGTGGAGTTGACCCCAACCTGTGGCTCCAGGAAAGAGGCAGTTGGCCTGTGCCAGACCAAACAGAACCTTCCAGAGACTTTTTCTTTCTTTTTATTGCACATCCTCAACAGGTAGAATGTGAGCTGGGTGCTCCTGGGTTACTATCACATGGGGGAGAGCCTGCTTGAGAAGGATGGGATAGAGGAAAGCTAACAGATTCCGGGGATAAGTAGAAAGATGCCTGATGATGTTGCTTTATAACCTGAATCCCAGATGTGAAGCTATACATTTTGTTTCCTTTTTTTTTTTGGCTTGAACTTTTTGAATATAGTTGTAATTACTGGCCTAACTTCTAGAAAGTTAAAACAGAATGAATTACAAGCACTCCAGCATCAAAATAAGCAAGGCGGTTTACTAGTGAGAATACTAGGTTCAGAGACCTGGGTTCTAGTCCTGGTTGTGCCATGGAGTAAAGTTCTTTAGGGACATTATCTCTTGGTGTCACAGCATCTTGAATTCTTTCTCATTCACACCAAGCTCACAAGATGCCTTCCATTACTGATGAAATTGTCATGAAGAGGCTTCTGGGGGAAATTTCTGAAAATGGCCAGGGAAGAAAAGACTCAACTGATATTCGAAGGGCAGAAAAGAGATGTGACAAGGCGGAAGTTGCAGAATTGGTGTCATAAGTGAGTAACAAACAATGGAATCATTTTCCCTGATACAATATGGTAGCTCAGTTAACCTCAAACAATGGCTGCAATGGAAAAACCCAGGATAAAAAGCAAAACAGGAAATAAACTCTGGAAACAAAAAAGGGGACATCCGTATCTATTACTAGTACTTTAAAAAAATTTTATTTATTTTATTTACTTATTTTTGGCTGTGTTGTGTCTTCGTTGCTGCATGCAGGCTTTCTCTAGTTGTGGTGAGCGGGGGCTACTCTCCACTGTGATGCGTGGCCTTCTCATTGCGGTGGCTTCTCTTGTTGCAGAGTATGGGCCCTAGGGTGCACAGGGCTTCAGTAGTTGCAGCACTCGGGCTCAGTAGTTGTGGCTCACAGACTCTAGAGCGCAGGCTCAGTAGTTGTGGCGCACGAGCTCTGTTGCTCCGCGGCATGTAGGATCTTCCGGGAGCAGGGCTTGAACCTGTGTTCTCTGCATTGGCAGGTGGATTCTTAACCACTGCACCA
Organism: Kogia breviceps; assembly: GCF_026419965.1. Lineage (NCBI taxonomy): Eukaryota > Metazoa > Chordata > Mammalia > Artiodactyla > Physeteridae > Kogia > Kogia breviceps. The sequence goes on along the minus strand of NC_081311.1, from coordinate 185,343,081 downwards.
CCAGGGAAGCCCTATTACTAGTACTTTTTAATTTTAATTTTTTTTTGGCCGCACCACATGTGGGATCTTAATTCCCCGACCAGGGATCAAACCCACACCCCGTGCAATGGAAGTGTGGAGTCTTAACCACTGGACCACTGGGGAAGTCCCTAGTAATTTTATTTTTGGTGGGATACGTGTTGTTGCTAAAGTGTCAGAAGCAAAAGAGACCAAATATTAGAAGCAGAGAGAAGCCAACATAAACCCTCTCTAAAAGAAGGGCCTTTCAAGGTCCTTCAACATTTTAGATGTGAGATTCAAAGAGTTTTCATAAAGCTGAATTGTCACATTTCACATAAATTTTTCATTTAATTTTTTTTATTGAATGAAAGATTCTTTAAATTCTTTTTTTTTTTTTTTTTGTCGTACGCGGGCCTCTCACTGTTGTGGCCTCTCCCATTGCGGGGTGCAGGCTCCGGACGCGCAGGCTCAGCGGCCATGGCTCACGGGCCCAGCCGCTCCGCGGCATGTGGGATCTTCCCGGACTGGGGCATGAACCCACGTGCCCTGCATCGGCAGGCGGACTCCCAACCACTGTGCCACCAGGGAAGCCCAGATTCTTTAAATTCTATAGTGCTTTACAATTTTCAAAAGTTTCATACACGATTTTACCTAATCCCATAATAAACCTATTTTCCCCTCCACCCATATTTTGCCCCTCCCCCTTCCCTCTCCCCGTGGTAACCACTAGTTTGTTCTCTATCTGTGAGTTTCTGCTTCTTTTTTGTTTTATTCACTAGATTGTTTCATTTTTTAGATTCCACATATAAATGCTATCATACAGTGTTTGTCTTTCTCTGTCTGACTTACTTCACTTAGCATAATGCCCTCCAAGTCCATCCATGTGGCTGCAAATGGCAAAATTTCATTCTTTTCCAATTTTTATCAGAGCCCTGCCCTTGGCACGTTGGTGAATATTTAACAATTGGACCTCCAGGGTGGAGGTGCAGAAGCTGATTAGTGGTATTTGCTGGGTTTGGTGGTGTAAATACTTCTCCCGTGACCAATTTCAAGCTACCAACCTGATGTCAACTAACTCATACGATTTCTGAAAATTTACCAGTTTTCTCTGATATGAGCCAACTCCAGCCTACACTGAAATTACGGAGTGGAAATGCTAATTATCTTTGTTTTTGTGTATGCATTTAAGGGGTAGCTATGTGGTCCTCCCTGAGGGTTCAGATGCGAATCAGAGATTGTAGAGCTCCAGAAAGAAAGGATATGGATTCCTCTGATGTTCTGTTCCCAAGCAGGACTATTCTGATACCACTGACTGTTATGCTTCAGAAGAGAATTGTGACCGTGGAGGTCACAGGGCGTGACCGCAGGATCATTTTAATACTGTAATCCACACAGGCAGAATTAGTGTGGTATGCAGCCCACTCTGATGTTTCAGGTGCTGGGATTCTGAACACAAAGGTAGCCATTGTAGGAAGAGGGGATGTTGCAACCTTCGCAAAGAAGAGAAACATTCGCCCTGGGGCAAGAGAGCATAACAAGGGGATAAGGAGGTGGAGGCACCTTCACCTGTCCCAGACCTGAAACAAGTTTAAACAGAGCAGGTAGAGAATCCACCAGTACCAGATAATGAAGCAGCCCATGAAAGACACGAGAAAAGAAAGAAAAAGTGGGGATGATTTAGAAGTGGCAGCTGCAGGTAGAGGGACAAGGAAGAAAAGAAAGGAACAAAGAGAATAAGGAAAGAAGAAGCCACAGGAATTTGGCAGGAGAAACTGTCACCTGTCAAGCATGTGGGTCGGCCATCTCAGGGAGGCACAGGTGGGACTGTGTTAGGGAGGCTGATTGCACAAACAGGATGAGGGACTTTTCCAGGGAAATTGATTGAGACACATTGTAAACTTCCTATGAACAGATACGAATCTATATATGTGTGTATACATATATATTTAATGTTAGTCATTTCATCCAGGCAAGAGCCAAAGCCCACACTGCACTCATAGACAAAAGAGAAACAACTACCCCCAAAGTGAAGATACAAAAATCCCAATGTTTGGGATGGAAGTTGATGAAATGCAAACTTGATTATTTTTTTAGAGGGAAAAAATTAGAAATTTCTGCTACTCTTCAAATCTTTCCACTTATAACTTGGTCATGATAATGCCCAAATGCCCCAGACTAAAGGGACAGTGCATATTCTCAAAGAAAAAGTAGCTCAAGTAAGATATATCTTTGGCTTCCACTGAAGGTAAGAAGAATGGAGATTGAGTAAGATGCTTGGGTAGCTTTTAAAAGAAGAAAGAATAGATGACTTTGGGGGTGGGGTTTGTGCAAGAAAAAGACAGTTTTGAAAAAATAAATGCTGTTTGCTCTTGGGGACAGCTATTCTGGCTGGGCTCCTTTTGGACTTGAAGGTAGACAAATGGCAAGCAATAAACTGCCTACTTCACACAGAGATATGGATCTGTTAAACTTATGATACGCTATAATATATATACAAAGAATAATCCAACTGATATCTCTCACCCAACTCCCCGCCAAGAAAAGGGGAAAATAAAAATCTGCTTACCCAGGTATGTTCACAACAAAGATGTTAGGGAACCTGTGTTTCCTCCCACCCCCAAACTTACATCTGAAAAATATTTATGGACTTCATGATACAAAGAAATCAAAGATTTTTAAACGCAAACGCATGCTAACTCAGGAAGACACTTTTAAAATCCAAATAGAAATGCTGCAAACTTGGCTTAGGCAGAATTGAATTTCAGCCCAAACCTGGCTTCCAAAATTCTTTGCTACTTTGGACAAGTTGCATACTCTCCCCAGCCTGTCTTTAATAAAATGCAGAAACTGTGTCAGATTCATAAGGGTTCTGTTCAGCATGAAACTGGCAAAGCATTCTACAATCAAGGAAGACCCAGTCTATCAAAATACAAAGTAAATAATTTATTTTAAAGTTTAATTAATTCAGTTAAAATATATAAATAATGCATGAATAAATGTTATGTATAAAAATTTTAAATATTACAAAATTATTTAGAAAACAAAATGATCATATGCATACCTCTCCCCCATCTCATTTCCCTCAACAAATGTAACCATCACTCACGGTTTACTGTGAATCCTTTCTGGTTCTTTTTCTATTCATTTATATATAAGATCGTTTTTATTTTTTTTTTACTATTGAAGCAATGAAGTCACATTAGATGGAATTCAAAAACTAGAAGAGCAGAGAAGAAAAGAACACCCATAAGTGTCACCCAGTACAAATTCAGTATCCAATGTGATATATTTTCTTCAAATTTTTGCCTATGCATAATTTTCCAAAATAGTAATAATACATGAAAGGAAAAGTATCCAATGCTTGGGTTGAAAATTAATATGATTGTGTATTCTGTTTGGGGGTTATATTTTAGTACTACTCAGTTGCTTTAATAGTGCATCTATTAGGAGTCAGACATCTGAGACAGAGAGAAATGAATTTTGTTTTTAAGAAATATAAAATATGAATAACTGAGCCCCTTTTAGGATACTCAAGATGGATGGTAAATGTATTAGAAAAAAACCCAAAAGCAAGGATTAAGGTCAGAATTAGAGAATTATAGAATCCTAGAGCTCAGAGGACATCTTGGTGACACCTACCCCATGTTTCTTATTCTATAGATGAGACAGTGTAAGCTTGTAGGTTTTCCCAAGGTCACACAAGTAATAAGTGATAAAGTCAAGGTTAGACCTTCTTCTCACCCTTACTCCCTGGACCCTTCTATTTTTCCCCCAGTAAAATACATAGTACCAAGGGAGACATCTTCAGGGCTAGAAGGACCTGGATCTAGGTAGTCCCTTTTAGAGAAGAGCTTTTAAACCAGTAGCCGCAGATCAAATCTGACCCATACAGTGTTTTCCAAAAATTAAAACAGAACAAAAGTCTTTTAAAGAATTCATTCCCAACATTTGAAAATGCAATTTTTGACTTTTCTTGAAACATCCCAAGATCTCCCTATGGCACATGGCAGCCATAGGGAGGGATTTCTTTGGACTTCTCATGCTCTCTCCCATGCATCACAGCCCTAACCTGCCAGCCTCACTCCCACAGGGCCCCTGTCTGGACCTCATCTATGGAAGCACATGTTTTTGAGAGTGAAAGTCTTGGAAAATAATACTTATGTTGAAACAAGAAACAAAACCCAGGACTGTTTCAGACAAATTGAAACATATTGTCATGCTGTAGACATCTGAGTGACAGAATGCTGCTTTAGACCCTAGGGACACTGTGTCTCAGCTCACACACAGGTCACCTCTAGCAATGACTCTTCTCTTTCTCCTCCTTCTGCCTTCTCAGAAGCTGTCTGGTGCTCCGAAGAGTCACAGATAGCAGAAATATTGCTAGGTACATTTGGGTAATCTGTTTATAAGGAAAGAGTTGATTGGCAAAATATTAGAACTGCAATTTTTTATCAGCAAGTATTTCTGAAGTGCCACTACTTGGTAGACATTTTGAAAACCACAAGGGAACATAAGGTGTATTTCTCCTTTTTCAACAGCTTAGAATTGAGCTGAGAAGATAAGCTCTTAAGGGAGAGAGAGAGAGATGAGGTCAAAGCAACCAATGGAGTGGGAATGTCCCTCCCTGCGTTGACATGTCCTCCAAAGGCTGCACTCGGGTGGCCTTGAAGCTTCCCTTGGTGATCAATGGACCCTGATTTCCTGTGGGTAATGTGATATAGAGCATGCAGGGTGATTGGCTCTGAGCCAGAGAAATTCAGGGGAGAAGTTGGCTTAAGCTTCTCCATGACTATGGTACCATCTTAACGCCAAACACTTCAAAAAAAGGTACCTTTTTCCTTATCAAATTAAAAAATATTAAAACATGCTCAATTACCTAAGGCCTCATGAGGTGGGCACTTTCATACACTATTCATGGCAACAGGATAATTTGGCAACAGGATAAGATAATTTGGCAACAGGATCAAGAAAATATATAGGTAGATCCATAGATAGAAAGGTAGATGGAAAAAAGGGAGAAAAGAAGAAAAGAAAGAGAGAGGGAGGGAGGGATGGTGGGAGGGAGAGAGGGAGGAAAAGAAAGAAAGAAAGAAAGAAAGAAAGAAAGAAAAAGAAAGAAAGAAAGGAAGGAAGAAAGAAAGAAAGAAAGAAAAAGAAAGAAAGAAAGAAAGGAAGAAAGGAAAAAAAAAGAAAGAAAGAATTATCACATCTTTTGACCCAGGGATTCTCTTTAAAGGAGTTAACTAAATAATATACACAAAGCCAAACAAAAAGATTTGTGTGCAAAAATGCCCATGTAGAAATGTGTAAATAGTAAAGACTTGACAGCTCTTAGAACCAAAAATTCTCTAGCCAGTTATTTAAATATATGAAAGATACAGGTGCAAAAGTAGGAGTATATACAAACTATTATATATAGAATGGACAAACAACAAGGTCTTACTGCATAGCACAAGGAACTATATTCAATATCTTGTGGTAAACCATAATGGAAAAGAAGATGAAAAAGAATATATATATAATATACGTATAACTGAATCACTTTGCTGTACAGCAGAAATTAACACAACATTGTAAATGAACTATATTTCAATAAAAAGTAGGCATATATACATAGATATAAATATACAATAAATAATTCTTCATATTTGTATATATGTTCAGATCTACAGTAATTATTTATCTATACTGTATTGTTTGGTGCCAGCTTTTGTTTTTATATGTAAGTAGATAGGTGTGATTGTTTATATACAATATTTAAATATACGATGACACTTCAGGTAGTAGATAACTACAATACACTTAAACCAATATTATTTGTAGTATTTTTAAAACATCTTTTTAAGTAATAGATGTTTGCATAATCAAAAAAATTAGAACATACATAAAAGCAGATTAATAAAAAAGAAAATAAAAATTCTCTAAATGCCGATATAGAATTATCCTCTTAATATTTTTGTATCCATTCTTTTGAATTTTCCCCAGACGTTTGTCCCCTTTTCAAATAAGAAAAGACACATTTCCCTTAATATTTCTCAGATTATGTGGACTTGCCTTCTCTACTCTATAAAAGTCAAGAAAATAATGAAGCTTTAATGGAGGTGTGTATTTAGTTTTATTTATCATTCAGTGCTAAATCTAGATCCCTAATTTAATTTCTCAGGTCCTTAGATTTAATGCATTTCTATCGCATTTGATTATACGTTAAAAATAAATATAGGACTTCCCTGGTGGTACAGTGGTTAAGAATCCACCTGCCAATGCAGGGACACGGGTTCGAGGCCTGGTCTGGGAAGATCCCACATACCGTGGAACAACTAAGCCCGTGCGCCACAACTACTGAGCCTGCACCCTAGAGCCTGCGAGCCACAACTATTGAAGACCACGCGCCTAGAGCCCGTGCTCTGCAACAAGAGAAGCCACGGCAATGAGAAGCCCGTACACCGCAACGAAGAGTAACCTTCGCTCGCCACAACTAGAGAAAGCCCGTGTGCAGCAACAAAGACCCAACGCAGCCAAAAAAATAATAATAGTAATTAATTTAAATAAAAAAATAAATATAAAACTCTGCAAAGGAACAAATACCAAAAACACCCATCTATTTATACTACTCAAAAGGCACAAATATGAACTCTTTTCTAAATGCTTCAGATTAAAAATTATCACTATAAAACTGGGAGAGAAAAGAAATATTATTATGAAATTCAAGTACCTCATGTCCCTTTTCCCAACTCCATCCCTCTCTCTTCCTTCCTCCCTCCCCAGAAGCAACCACTATCATGAAGTTTACTGTGTAAACTTCCCATGTAACAGCACATAAACCTCTGAGGGCAGAGAACAGAGACTTTTGGTCATTGGTATATATTGCTGGTAACTGCAATAGAGCAGGTGGTCAAATATTTGTTGAATGAATATTCATCCATAAAACATATATACTAATACATACATAGTTTTATCTAATATATAACATGAGTTACTGTATATATAAAAATAACATATCTATTATATATAGTTGTATTTTTGTGTATTTTTCAACTGTACATAGGTGGTATCATACTGTAGATATATAGCAACTTCTTTAAGCTGCTTTTTTCATTTAGATATTAAGTACCATATTAAATATTCACTGAGTATAGTTATATGTATATATCTCATTCATTCACTTTACTTTTTCTTATCCATTATATTTTACATTTATGCAAAAGCTGTATCCATTTAAAGCATACAATTCATTGAGTTGTACACACTTACGAATCCACCAGCAAAATCAAGATATGACATTTCATCACAGCATAAAGATTCCCCATGCCTCTTTTCCTTTTGTCCCTAGAACAAGGCAGCCACTAATTTCCTTCTTGTCACTATTGCTTAGTTTGCATTTTATATAAATTAAATCATACTGTATGCGTTTTCCTGTGCCTGACTTCTTTCCCTCAGCAAATTGATTAAAAACTCATTCATGTTTCATGTTTCAGTAGGGTTTTCCTTCTTATTGATGAGTGGTATTTGAATGCATGGACAGATCCTATTTTATTTATCCATTCACCTATTAAAGACATCTAGGTTGTTTCCAGTTTTTGGCTATCATGAACTAAGCTGCTGGGGACATTCATTTCATTGGGTGGACGTGTTTTTATATTCTCTTGAGGAAATGTGAAGGGTCACATGGTAAATATATGTTTAACATTTTAAAAACTGTGAAACTATTATTTTTTCTGGCTCCATTTTCTCTCTCTCCCTACTGTGGCTCTATTAACTTGTATATTCTACTTTTCTCAATAGTCTCACAGGTCCTGAGACTGTCTTTTGTTTTTTTCAGTTTCATCTCTGTCTTCTTCAGATTTTCTGTTTTTCAATTTTTTTTCAAGATTTTATATTCAAGTTGATTCACACTTCTGTCATCTCCACTTTTCTATTATGGCCATTCAATTTTCTTTTTAAACTTTAGATATTGTAGCTTTAGTACTTTTTCAAATTTTCTGTTTGTTTGCTGAGACTTCCTATTTCTTAATTCATTTTAAGTTTATTTTTCTTTATCTTACTGATCATCATTATAGTTAGTGCATTAAATTCTTTGACAGTTTCAGTGTTTGGGTCATCTTAGTGTTGACATCTGTTGATTATCTTTTCCCTTGAAAATAGTTTACACTTTCTTGGTTTTTTTATATTGAGAGTATTTTGGGATATTGGGAACACTACACTGTGTTAATTCTGGGTTCTGTCATGTTGCTCCAAAAGAAGTATTGATGTTTTTGTTTTAGGAGGCAATGAAATTGGTTAGACACAAATTTCAGGATGTCGTGCATGAGCTCAGTGAAATTTTTATCCTTAGTTTTTAGTGCTTTCAGTTTGTGTCCACTTAGTTCAGGGGTCAGCCAGAGGTAGGCTGCGTTTACACACAGAGGTCCCCTTCCCTAGCTCTTTCATTTCTGAAGCTCACCCTGGTTTTAACTGGCTTCTTTCACACTTGCTCCAACCAAAATTGATCTGTCCTTGCCACTGCTGCTGCCACCATGACCACTACTTTCAAGACAAAGCCCCCAAAAGACAGGGAACTCATTCTATGCTAGTCACTTTCTTCAAGTTTTGACTGCCTTCCAAAGTCTCCTTGCTTTAGTAAAATCACCAGAGCCCTTAGGCAGTTGTTTTTTGTCCAGAGTTTACAGGTGTTATTTATGAAAGAATCAATTTTTTAGGAGCTTACTCATCCATGGGCTCATATATTCATTTAAACTATGGTGTAGTATTCTGAGGACTGGCCATGCCCTTATTTATTTATGTCTTCATCTATTGATGGAATTGTTGTTTTTGATTTTCAACTGTACAAATAATGTAGAGTAAATCTGAATTACACACGTGTCTTTATGCATTTGCATTGGAGGGTATTTGGGGGGTCTTAAGCATGCCCACCTTTGACTTTACTAGATATTGCTAAATGATTCTTCAATATATTTGTAGCAACTACACTTTCAACAGCAGATTTGCAACTTCTCATTTTATCCACATCCTAACCAATATTTGGTATTCTCAGTTACTTCAATTTTTAGTATTCATATGTGGGGAAAGTTGTCTGATTGCTGTTTTTATTTGCAATTCCCTAATTACTGGTGTGGTTGAGCAAATGTTTGTTTATTGACTGTTTTATTTCTCCTGTGAATTGTCGGCTCATAACTTTTTCTCATTTTTCCATTAGATGTTTGTTTTCTTACTGATTTGTAGGAATGTTTCATACATTTCCTGTTTTCTAGTTATTTGCATTGCAAGTATCTTCTCTCATTCTGTTGCTTACCTTTCAAACTTTACTCATGGTATGGTTTCTAATAAAGAAGTTTTATATTTTGATGGAGTCAGGTTTATCACATTTTATTTTATGAGTTCCAGTTTTGATGACTTCTTTAGGAAATCTCTCTATTTTTTATATTATACATTCAAATATATTTCTGAACACCTATTTATGTTCCAGGCACTCTTCTAGACACTGGAGAATATGCTAGTTTAAAAAAAGTTGTAGGAAAAATAGAAACTAAACACATAACCTGATTAATATAAAAAATAATGTCAGGTAATGAAAACTGTTATAAAGAAAAATAAAATAGCACAAAGGTAGCATAGCAACAGAGTTAAGGGAACAGTCTTTGGCCCCAGACTACCTGGGCTTATATACATCCTGGCTCTGCCACTTACTAGCTAAGGGCAGTAATTTTAACCACTGTGTGCCTAGGTTTCCTCACTTATAAAATGAGGAAGGTAACAATGTTTAGTTGAGAGTATTGTTTTGAATAATTAAATGTATAATTTAATTATAGTATACATAATATATATTATACTACACTATACATATACTATATATACATATATAGTTTATATAATAAATATGATATATATTTTATATAATAATAAAATAGTAAAAATATTTTAAATATATATTATTATAAAAGTAATATATAATAGAACATATATTATACTATGCTATACTATACTATATATTTGCATATATTTCATATGATATATATAAATAAAAAAACATAAATAATATATATAAAATATGTAATAAAATATATATCATATATCTTATATGATATAAAATGCCTAGAACACAGTAAGCTCTATATCAATGTTTGTTAAATTATACAAAATACACTGAGATAATACTAGATAATAGAAAGGGTTCTTTATTATAGATTTCTTATGAAAAACTTGACCAAGGAGGTGACATCTGAGTAGAGACCTGGATGAAATGAGCTGGGAAAATCCTTTATGCTCATGATGTAAAAAGTTAAGATCTTATCCTATAGTTTCTTTTAACAACTTAAATTTTACTTTTTCGTTGTTTGTTTTTAAATCCAACTGGAGTTTAATTTCATGCATGGTGTGAAGTAGGGATATAATTATATTTCCTTCCATGTGTGAAGCCAGTTGTGCCAACAAGATTTACTGACTAGTCCATTCTTTTTTCCCAATTTAGTAATTTCGTCCATATTTATGACAGTGTGTACTTATTTGAGGACCCACCGATCTCTTTGACTGTCACTGTGCCAATACCATGCAGTCTTAATTACTAATGCATAGTAAGCTTTGGTATTTTATAGGGCAAGTTCTGGCCATCTTCCAAGTTGTCGAGTGTTCTTGTTCATTTATATCTTCATCTATATTTTAGAATCCCTTTGTTAATACCATGAAGATTCAAATTGGAAGTTTTTGCAATCACATTGAGTTTGGTGGAGGATTGACACCTTGTCAAGCTTTTTCTTCCATGAAAATGGTATACGCACACAAGCATTTATTAAATTCTCATTTTATGACAATTTTTAAAATTGTCTACATAAAATTCTTCTATACTTTTGTTAGCATATTCCTAGGTATTTTTTAGTTGTCATGGCTAATATAAATATCTTTTTACAATTCTGTTTTCTAATTAGTTATTGCTAGTATATAGAATTTAATAAATTTTGATATTTATCTTATATTCTGCAAATGTGTTAAACTTTCTTACTATTTGTAATAGTTTATTTGTAGAATCTCTAGGTTTTGATGTAAAAATAGTCAGGATATCTGTAGCTAATAACACTTTTTCTCTTCCTTTTCTAATCATATACTTCTTTAGTTTCTAAAAAAGGTGATGAGAGTCTCCACTATAATGCTGAATTAATGGGAAGTAGAAGGCATCCATATAGTGTTCCTGATTTAATGGAAATCCTTTGAAAATAACATCATTTCTGTTGACCTTCAGTCCCCTAACCCTCTGCACAAGTTTGATGTAACTTGATGTGGGTTCTTCCTTCCAACTTGATGACAATCCTATAATTTCTTCTGGGAAAACATATATTATTTCATATTTGAATAAAGTAATAGATTGTATGTCATCTATTTATTAACATTTTGAATATGTTAATTTATTCCTCATACAATATCCTATAGTTTAGTAGGAGTAGTATAGTTGATTTTTTCTGAATGGCTGAATAATACATTTAACCATTTCTCTATTACTAGATATTCACTTTGTTTTCCATTGGAAGTCACTACAAAATAAACAACTAACTTTGCTGTAATATTCTTATTTATATATGCTTTATTTTTATAGGATATATTTCCAGAACTGTGATTTCTGGGTGAAAGGCTATGCATAGTTTTAATTAGAAGATATGTTGTCATGTTTATTCTTTAAAAATTTTTAAATATTCACAGTTCTAAACAGCAATATATAAAAGGACTCCTTTTATATATATATATATATATACGTTCTCTTTATTTTTAACATATTGACTTTTAGAAATTGTATTTTATTATTATATTTCTCTAATATCTAGCAAAGGTTGAAATCTTTTCTTACCTATTTGCTTCTGGAATTTCATCTTCTCTGAATTGCCTATTAGTAGTATTTATGTTTCTGTTTGGTCATATACTTGTCCATCTGTAAGATTCTGGTTTACAGATGTACTAGAATTTAAGGTGCTTCTAGTATACACCATTTTAATGGACTAATTCTGGAGTATTTATAATATGTTGTATCAAGATCTAGATTATAATTTAATGTGTATTTATTTTCGAAAAGTGATTAAGTTGTTACACTTTATGTATATTTTAGGCTAACTTTAAAAGTTTTATAAATGACAGTTTGTTAGTTCTATGAAATTCTAAAGCCTAGTTAAATGCCATCACTGATGACTTTTACTTCTTTTATGGACTGTTTTAACAAATTCTTCATCACCAATACTTGTGTTGTCACAGAGGATGATATAGCACAGAAGACAATGAATACCGTGAATACAATTCAAAAAGTGATTGAGAAGAAATAGAGTTTGAAGGTGGACATCCTAAAAATGTCTATACAAATTTATTTGCTTATATTTTCCTTTTTTATAAGCAATGAGTGATTTGTGGTAAAAATCCATGTATATTGAAAGCTAAAACTATCTTTAAATAACTGTCAAATATCAATTCCAATTGAAGAAAATATATATTGACATTTTGTCACATGCATTGCACATATTTTTCACAATCTATTTTTTTAATTTGGTTTTGTTTGCTGTATAGTTTGACTTACCAAAAAAATAGTAAACTCGTATGTGTCCATCATTTTCTTTAGAAAAAAAAATCATTAATTATATTTGCTGTAGCTATTTATTTGGTGGCCTTTATCAGATAAAGCACATTCTTCCTATTCGTAATTTGTTAGGAATTTTATCAAATGATTTTTCTGCATTTATGGTTTTTCACTTTTACTCTCTTAATTTTTTAAATTAAACTGGATTTATGATGTTGAATAACTGTAGCACTCCTTAATCAAGTTACTTGATTTTGATGTTTTAAAATACACTGCTGGATTAATTACACTCACTGTGTTGAGGATTTTTGTGTCCATGTTCATAAATTAACTTCAGTTCTTTACCTGTTTGCTCTCTGATCTAGTCCTTCTGCTTCTACTTTGTATATTGCAGGAAACATTTCCCGTTCTTTAATGACCTCTGGCTTCTGAGCACATGTGGCCACTGAGAAGCATGGGTTGTAATTTCAAGGGTAGGAAAAAGGAAAAAGCAAAGTATTATGACTTCGATCTCTCTGGCCAGACTGAGTGTCTACTAGTGGCTGCATCTCCTCTCTGGTTTCATCTCTAACCAGATATTCCCCTCTCTGTGGCTCCAGATTTTACCAGACAACTCACCTTAGTTGCTGCCTCTGCTGGGTGGCCCCTAATTCTGGGCTCCAGTAAAAATGACCTTTTGTCTTTGTACCTTTTGCCCTAGAGATGAGATTGGCTTCCTGTTAACGCTAAGCTCTCAGTGACTTCACAGCCCCCTCTTTGGCCTTTCCAAAAAATTTTTTAAATTTTACTTGTGTTACCACTTATCAGTATTAAATTCCCTGTGCTTTAAGTATCTAGACTGATTTCAGTTTTTCCCAATGGGACCCTGACTGGTACAAATAAATATAACTGCAAAGTTACACTTTTGTACTCTTGTCCCAATCGGCATCATGGCATATCCTCATAAAATGAAACCAGTCATTATCACTCTTTCTTTCCTTGGGCACACTTTCTATGAGATAGAAATTGGCACTGAAAATCTTTTATGGTGTCAGAGAAACTAAAGAAGTTGCTTTAAAGAGAAATAAAAATTGTATTATCTTGTTTTCTCAGATTATATTTTAAAAGACAATGGAAGTTAGAATATGTGGGTTTAAAAATCTTATAACCATATTCCTTAGAGACGGGATTTCTTCATATGAAGTGAGTAGGATAATCAGCAAATTCTTTATATGCATTTAACTGGTGGTCTTATTTGATTTCAATTCTCGTTCTAGACTTTAGTTCTAAAGTTAAGGGGAAGACTTTTGTGCTATATGTATCTTAGAGGTAAAACTTTGACACAAAAGATGCTCAGGTAGCTGTAAGGTATCATTAATTTTACTGTTATTAGACAAAGATAATTCTTTTAGTCAGTCGATGATGACTTTATGTAACTTCACCCAACATTCCAACACCCCCCTTTCATACTGGAGTAAAGGAAGTCACTGAGAGATTTTAAGCTTTGTTATTCCAAGCATGACACAAGAGAAATAAAACATGTCTGATGGAATATTTGGATGCTGATGCTTAAATGAGTAAGTAGGTAAAGAATATTATTATACTGGGAACTCAATTTTACCCCCACTCTGCTGTCTTAATGTCCCAAAATTCCTGTTGATGCTATATAATTTTTTAATCATTGGGGAGGTTAAAGATTATATTTTTCCTTACCATTTATTAAGTATCACTATTTAAGTTCTACATATGTTCTCAGTTAATACTCACAAGATCCTGTAATATGTATTACTGCAACCATTTGGCAGATGAGGAAACAGGCTCATGGTGATTAAGTTACCCCAGGTTCATAGAGTCTGTAAGTATTGGTTAATATTTTAAAACAAACTTGCCTGACTGTAAATAGAATACTGCATGATAGGTACGACATTACCTATTGACCTTAGTTTGTTGTTTCTATACAAAGTCAGAACCTTCTCTTCTAGGATTCCCTCCTAGGTAAAGGAGCACCTCAGAATCACTTTAGGGAACTTTTCACAGTATACAGATACCCAGGGGTGGTATTAAAGAAAGCTAACTACCCCCTTGTCTCACTACACCCACATTTGCATATAACAGCTGAATATCAGCCTTACATATGTTTAAACTCATCCCTTTCTCCTGTGGGGTATGCATTCAGAATCTGGATCATTTAATTTAACAATCCATGCGATTTTTTTCAGGTCACAGCACATTTGTGAGTTTTCTGACATATACTGTGAGGAAGGAGGAAAGTTAGGGAGAAGACACAGCCATCTGACCACCAAACCCCTGCCATTCCCAGATGTTTCATATGTGTGTGTTTGTTAATATGAGTAACCATGCACATCTTCATGCTCCCTACACACAACAGTTAGCCTTTGTCTTCGTATTGGAGTACTCATTTCTACCTTTCTAGTAAAATGTCCAAAGACAAGGGAAACGATCTGTGCTCTCACTATACACTAAGATTATAATTTTGGTTTATGGTAATTTTGTCCATAAGAACTGGGGAAATTTTAACAGGTGATCTGATTTGGAGTGCTCACGTCTGTCCCTGGGTCTGGACATCAGTTTGAGTTTTCAACCGAACACGAACATCAACTCCGCAGGTTTGATTAAGCTGAGACAGAATGCCAATTCCTCAATCCCTAGAAAACCAGTCTCACATTCCGAAGGCACCAGATCTTTGGCAGGGTCCAGAGAGGTTATGCAATAAGAGTTGTCAGAGACTTTTATAGTGGAAACCTATCTGTGAAACCAAATGAACGTCTGAATTGCATAGTGACTGTGGAATTATAAAAAAGGGCTCAGAATCATGAATATTTAGAAACACTTTCTCACTTTTTGGAGTAAGCTCTTCTCTAGGAAAAGGTACCTTTGTACTCTGCTTGAACAATCTCCCCCTTTGGTACTGTATTGGGCTAATACTAATACTGATCTTCCTCTCACCTTTTCAAGATGCCATATCCCTTTTTGCAGATTTTCTGATTTCCATTGTGTTTCATGGTTTTCAGATGATATCACTTTCTTCATCTTTCCAGTTTTATATTAGCATTCCTATTTAACTCCCTGAAATTAAATAGGAATTATGACTTTACATATTCTGGGTCATGCTTATAAGTGTGCATGATTAATTCTTGGTGCCAATTCATTCTCTAGCTTGGCTCGAGACTGCTTTTATTTTGCATTTAATTATATCAGGGGTGGAATGTTAATACATGTTGGTTCTTTCCCAAGATCACTGGTCTGGGAATCAAGAATCTTTACAAAGTTCACTTAATCTCTGTGAGGCTCAATTTCTCATTATTAAAATAGGGAGCTAAGAGTAAATATATTTCTGGTCTTTTTATCAAAGTCTGCAGTAGTGCTTGATATACAATAAGCACTCAACAGATTATTGTTAATTTAAATTGCTTTATGTATTTTTCTCTCTCTGTTCCATCTACTGAAGTAAGAAAAAGTTCCATATTATTGCTGTTACTTTAATTATATCGAAATACTAGCAGGGCCGCCTTTAAAATCTGGGGAACATGACAGAATCAAATTGTGAGTAATATGACCCCAAAATGAATGTCAAAGGAATTTCAATTTTAATATAATGACATCAAAGCTGGTTTACGAATTATATGAAAAAAAAATCAGCCTCATTACTTCAATGTTACACCCTTTTTGGACCAAAACATGAATTACTTGGTTTGATTACCCACCTTGTTTACTGCACTTGGTTCTAAATGACTTTTGATTGTTTCCAAAAATCAAATCCATCTTCAAAGGATAGGGGTTTCTTAACATTGAAGGGATTCAAAAGATTATGCCATAGGCTCTGATCTGAAGGCAATAGAAAGAGGACCCAACAGTCTCTTTGTTATGAATTAATAAGCAAAAAAACAGATCGGAATACCTGGATTCTAGCCCTAGCTTTGCAAATAATTAGCTGGGTTGAGGCAAGTCATTTCACTACGAATCTTAGCTTCTCCATCCATATAATGAAGTAGGTGGGCTAAGTGATTCCTTCGAGCTCTACTATTTTAATTTGAATCTACTAGGAAAATGTGGGAAATGCATTGTTTATACATGGAATCATCCAAGTTTGTGAGAACCTTCAACGTTATTTATGTTATTGTTATTGTTGAGTGGTTTAGAAATTTATTTAGAATCTTTTAAATGGGAAAAAGTAACAAGGAATTGAAGGATAATTGTTATTTTTTGGTAGGATAAAAAAATCATTTAAAAAATTCTATGCAATACCGTGTTGTAAACATAGAATTTAATTTAAGCTAGTTGAAACACAAAGAAATGTACTGGTCCATGTAATTGAAATGTCCAGTGGAGGGTCTGCCTTTCAGCTCTGCTGGATTCATAACTTAGACAGTGTCTCTGGGGTCCTAGTTTCTCCCTCTCTGTCCTGCCATCCATGTACTGGCCCTTTCATCAGGCTCTACAAGGTGGCTCCCCTGCCAGCTCCAGCTCTCCTCTCACAGAAACCAAAAGTTCCAGACCTCAGATTTATTTTATGCTACTTAAAGAGATCTTGTCTGATAGTTTTGTAAAGGCGAGAGGAGACTCATTGTCAGAAACCCGCAAATACCTCCTATTAACATGTGAGCTCTGATTGGGAAATGTTCTCCTCTCTGAGCCAATCACTGAAGTCATTGGAATCAGATATGAATTTTAACTCAAGCCAATCAGGACATGTTCCCAGAGCTGAGGATGAGGACATTTCCATCCATATTATATGACAGGGAAAGGGTAGAATGAGGTTCCTCCAGGGAGAAATTGTTACGTGAAGGAGAGGATATGGAAGCTAGAGAACAAATACAGCAAATGCTTATGAGAAAATATTAAATAAATAACAGAGACCAAGATCTGAAAAAGTGTTTCTGAATTACTAGCTGTTATTACATATTAGTAGCACTTTGTAATTTATGGAGTCCTTTTGCATATTTGACTTCCAAAAAACCCATGTAGAAGAGGCAGGACAGGAGCTCCAATTCTCATTTTACTGATAAAGAAATCAGGACTCAGAGGATAAAATTTTGTTAGTGACAGAGCTGGGACTGAAATCTCAGATTTTCTGATCCCAGAATCCCAGTGCCTTTTAGATTGCCCATGTTCAAGGTCTAACTCCACCCACCGCTTGGTAAATTCCTTGACTTCATTAAGCCCTGGTTTCATCATCAGTAAAATGGGAAAATTATAATGCCAACCTAATGCATTTGTTGCATGAAATAAATGAGCTGTTTATTTATTTAAAGCATTCAGCACTGTGCCCAAGAGACAGAAAACATTTAGTAAACATTAGTTGTTATCATCGTTGTTCCATGATACTTCTATGAAAGAATACTCACCATAGAATCCATCTTGTATCCCATGAATACTATTGCTCTGGACCATCTCACTACCATTATCAAATCTCCCGTAAATATAGGCCTGAACTTTGCCTTATACAATGTGCTTTATAATGGGATTTACTGGTAACTCCTTAGGCATTGATTACCACTGGATGGGAATTGGACCAATTATATTTACTGTGACACTTAAATATTTGTCATGTTTTCTGGCTGCTCAGGACCTTTGAATCTCTCTTCTCAAGTCTGCAGACTTTCCTATGTTATAAAGCCCACCTCTCAGCGCTAGTGAGTTTCACTTCCCAGCCTCCTTTGAGCCTCGATCCCAGGCATGTGGTGTGATGTAGCCTTCTGCCAGCTAATGATCTCTGGGAGACTTCAATTTAGAAGTGAGCACAGTGGGGTCTTAGTTGTGCCAGACTCATCTTCTGTTGAGTGGGTGGTAGACTCATCTGATTCTTGGGGGGCAGTGGTGGCAGAATTTTGGGTGTGTAGTACAACGAAGTGTTCATGCAAGTCATGGCAAGCTGTAAGGAGGTGGTAATAATGCTTTCTTGGGAGAAGCCCCAGAATATGATGAGGTTTTTCTAATCACATTTCTATATTTGTGCATGTCACCGAAACTTCCAGCAGAAGGTCTCCTGCACAGCACTCACACCTAGTTCTCTGCCTCCCAGTAGACTTTGTAAGCCCCCTGCACCCCAATAAATTATTTTCTGCTTGAAGTGGGTGGGTAGAGTGAATATTGTTGCCTGCAACTAAACTGCTGGTACATGCTGAGGTTCTCCCCAAGCCTGTCACACTCCTCCTTGCTCCTGTAGCTTTGAGAATATTATCATGTAGGTATTAAAGCATGTCCTTACACAGGGAACAAAATGAAACAAGTACATACTTTGGTATTGATGGCATTTAGTGCAATTTATGTTTGGAATTTCTTGACTTTGTTACTATCAAAATTTCCCAGCCATCTGGGTTGATAGAATGATATTTTTAAATGATTAGGAAAAAAATGAAATTTTAAAGTTACTGCTTATGGTACATTTTGGCACATACTTCTCTCAGAACACAATTTCATCACTGAGCCACACATCATGAAGATTTGACCACTGCCCTTTACTCCAAAGGATTCATAAATTTGAATTAGTATCTTAAACAGCCTTTCAAATAACCCTATGCACTCATGGACTTTTTAAGACTAACTAGGCATAATTAGTAGTATTTCTCTGCTGTTTTCCATTTAATTTTCTGGTCTTTAAACATCAATAAGCCAGAGATGTGGATAATTTCTAAAATGTGAGGGAGGTCATGCCATTCAGGTTCTGAAAATGTTTCCCAAGCTTAAAAGTTGTTGGTAGTTTTGTGACTATTTCAGGTTGAATCATGAAGCTGAACTCAATGGATCACATTTTTGCCATTGTGTATCTGTTTCAGAATAATGGAGCTACATGTGATTCCTTTCCATACTTCTTATCTCTTGGCTGAATTTCAAGATAAATATTTTCCATTTAAACTCACACCTCAAAAAATGACCACAAGAGAAGTATTGGGAATTCCCAAGCTGCTCTAGGAAACAAAAATTTTTAAATGGAAATGAAGAAGGAAAAGACCTTTGAAAATATCAGTAATTCTTCCCAAGTTGATTTATATTAACTTGTTTGAAATTTTGTCTGAATGGTAGGCCAAATTCTTGTTCACACCGATCAGATAAATTCAACCAACTTGATCACATGCATATACTTGTTTTTATGTTAATTTTAACATGTATGAAAGCTATATATTCATACATACCTTAAGATGTCCAATTGTCCCATAAAGTTTAGAAACAAAAACAGTAGTTCCTTTCTTCCTTCTAAACTTAATAGTCCCATTTCTTTGAGATAATCTTTTTGAGCTCTTTTAGTTTCTTCTGGAAATTAAATCCATATTCTTAAATAATATCCTTGTAGTGATTTTTATCAGTATTCTATATAAGCTATTGAATATACATAAGCTATTTATAAAGATAAATGGGAAGATTTAATTATCTTATACCACAGAGACACATACCTCCTCCACTTTCAGTCTCTCCTTTTATCTGATTGGATACATTTACATGAAGTGGCCTCTGTTGAGCCAAGAAGTATCCTATGATTGTTTCATCATACAACCCTTTATTTTTTTCTGAAGCTCATAATCACCTAGTTTTTTATATACCTACTGCAGTCTTTTCCCCAAGTGCTCTGATACATCTATTAAATGTTTACCTGTAATATTTTCCAATGGTTCAATTCATCTGATAATCCATCAGTCCCACTTTCTTCTGGGAGGGCCTCTATTTTCTTCTCCAATATGGATGCTCTTTTTGCATCTTTCTCCTCCAATCAGGGTGGAGTGCCATTGTTATCTTCCTACTCTCATCAGGAAGGGCCCTCTTGTGACCTGTACTGTCATCTGGAGATCATCATCTGCTGCTCTCCTGAATGGGAAACAACATAGAGAACATGAAACAGAAATGAATTGCATGGTATTGACTGAAATAACCAGAGTTCACATAAGTCACATCCATGCAGCATAGAAGAATGGCTTGAAGGGATCACGGAGGGCATTTAAAGAAGTTTTGTTATTCTTCCGTATTTCATGTTAAACATGAAATCCATTTAGATTTCTATATGAAACCACTCTGTTCTACTGCACATTGATGTTGTTCTTTGAAAAACAAATGAACTTATTTACAAAACAGAAACAGACTCACAGATCTCTGAAACAAACTTATGCTTATGGTTACCAAAGGGGAAACGTGAGGGGAAGTGATAAATTAGGAGATTGGGGTTGACATATACACAACACTATATCTAAAACAGATAACTAATGAGGACCTACTATATAGCACAGGGAACTCTACTCAATTTTCTGTGATAAACTATATCAGAAAATAATCTGAAAAAGAATGGCTATATATATATAAATTTAAAAATATATATACATAGAAATTGGAATATATATAAACTTTTTTAAAAAAAGAAAAATAGGTTTTCATCCTCTAGGTTAAAAACAGAATTCCTAAGAAAACCTACAAAGTTTCTAAGGCCCCTTATCACCTGGCCAGCCTCTCAAGTGTCACGTGGCTCTATTCCCTTGCTCAGTCTCTGAGAATCAGCAGTATGGCCGTCTGCGGTGCCTCATATGTGCCCCCATCCCCAGCTTATCCATGGGCCGTTCCTTCAACCTGGGGTGCTCTTCAACCAGCCCGGCACCTCTCCTTTACCTGATTAACTCATTCACTTTTACCTCGACCTCACTTCCTTGCAGAAGCCTTGGTGACCTCTCAGTCAAGCTCAGTGCCCCAGTTGTGTACTCTCATAGGGCCTGGGACTTCCTGTACATTGTCCTGACCACAGTGTGTTTTTACATATTTGTTGATTATTCGATTATCGAACTTCCCCAAGAATTCATTGGCTACATGAGAGCTAGGACCATGTGTGTTTGGGTTCACCATTAATTCCTCAAGAACTGGCATAATCCCTGGAAATAGCAGGCATTTAGGAATACTGACATGACTGAATAACTAAATACATAACAGCTACATAATTAAAATTTGATAAGAAATAGGCATCCCAGTGTGACTCTATTTGCTGTACCTTGGACAAGAGACAGTGCCTACACATGGTTATCATTTAGTGCATATTTCTTGAATTAATACATTAATTAATGAAATTTAACTTGGTAGCTTCAAAGTAACAAGTTAAGATAGGTTTGACTCGAAGAGAAATTTGAATACAGGCATATTTCCTTCCAAATCCCCAAGGACCCAAATTATCATTGAATTCAGATGTATGTCCATTGTACTATTATTTTAAAATTTGTCTAACCATTCTCTATTAGACTGTGTCTACCTGGTTAAGAACAGTAATTGGATCCAGATTGTGTAAGTGCATTCACCGTTGTTTTGTGTTTTGTTTTGCTGAGCTATCTCAGTCCATGAGGTAAAGCCATCTTCTACATATCCACAGAAAAACCCTTCAGGTTTTCACCTACTGCTTATTTGCTCTTACTTTACTACAGTTTCAACTGGCTTGGTTATCTACACTCAGCTTTGCAAATTAAAAGGGAAGAGAGTTTATTAAAGAATGAAAGAGAGTTGATTGCAAAGAAGGTGACAGAAAATCTTCCAAGGCAAACACAATTAAAACACACACACACACACACAAACTGGAGTGATTTAATTGATTGCCCAAGTGTTCTACATTCCTCTCTTGAATCCATGGACATTTAAGTAGTATTAAGTAAATGATTAGTGTTAAAATGCTTTTGAGTAATTAAGAAATAACCAACTCAGTTTAACATGCAGGGAATGCCTACTCCATTTTCAGAATGTTTCAGTTCAGAGTAATTAAATAACCTAGTTCCAGGACTTAAGGGAGTTTGCCCTCAGGGATTTCCAAAGGTTGGCTTTCTGGAAGGATCCATTCCCTAAGGATTCTAAGTGGCCAAGGTTTTATTA
Organism: Kogia breviceps; assembly: GCF_026419965.1. NCBI lineage: Eukaryota > Metazoa > Chordata > Mammalia > Artiodactyla > Physeteridae > Kogia > Kogia breviceps. The sequence goes on along the minus strand of NC_081311.1, from coordinate 185,320,712 downwards.
TACTTCCTGAGCTAAATTTCCTGCTGATAATAAAAAAATAGAGGGTTTCCTGTTTGGTTTCCCTTGTTTGTGTGTTTCCATAGAACTCATGGTGGCCATAGAGTTTAAAGTGACAAAGAAAAATTCAAAATATGAAGAAATCCCTTTCCCCGTGTTGAGGGACTGAACTTTGAAATGGTGTATGTGGTTGTGTATATTGTTTTTGCCTGTGTAGTGATAATGTTTGTTGAATATTAAAAACTATTTGAAGAACAAGAAGAGCCAGTAAAATATTGAGACTCATTCCCTTTTAGGTACTGCTTAGAAGAATACACTAATGTTTCTATTGAAAATGCCAAATTAAATTTAGAAGCTCTAATGATTCAAGTATGAATCCTATTACTATCCACTTTACTGAACAGACATGATATGAACCACTTTGGGCAATAGTTTCCTTATGGATTAAGGAGAAATACTAACGTTCGGCCTACCAGGTTGCCAAGGTTTGGATAAACTAAATAAGATATTAAACACAAAGTGGGCTTTGAAAAGAAAACAAATATAAATGTCAATCATCATGTTTTCGTATGCTCATAATAACAACAATAAAAATGTATTTGTTTGGGCACACTGTATAATTATACTGGTTTTTAACAATGCTTCTTATATTAATATCCTAGCTAAAGCAACTAGGTATAATGGCTTCAAAGAAGTATAGTGTCAATAAAAATTGTCACGATTCTCATTGTCCTGGGTTCTAACCTCCATTGGGTACGGTCAAATTTCTTTCAAGTCTTAGGCCTATTTTAGCTGCCACCCACATTGCTGAAAATTTGGAACAATACTAGCATGTCCCTACCGGCCAAATGGGGGTGGAGACACCTTCCTGTGAATGTACACAAACCAAGTCATATTTTTGTCATGGAGCTGGAGGTGAAGAGGCATGTGGTACAATTCCTTTGAACATGTCTATTCCTTTGTTACATATTAACAATGTCAAACAAATTTAATTGTTCTAAATAAAATAATCTATGAGCAAAAGTGCCAAAGCATTTAAATGCCACAAGTATTTACAAAGCACATGAAATGTGCACATTTCTTATGTGTCACGCTTACCAGGTTTTTAGTGAAGTTGAATTGTGCTGACCCTTTGGAGCTGGAAACTAATTAGCTGGACTCCTCTTAGATTTCATTATGGGGTCTGCTAAATGGAGTGCCCTTATTATGCTCCTGGGTTTGGGGAAGCAGGATGTATGTATTCAGATACAAGGCATGAATAGCCTTGCCAGAAATTACTCCTGTTATGAATGTTTTGTTTTTTAGCCATCCTTTCTCTACAGCTGGCACTGTATTATTTAAAACTCATATTTTCCAGGGTTGCTGAGAAATTCAAGTTGTCACAAGTAAGGAGAAACATCTTCGCATTTCTCAAACACATGTGAGGGGGAAGAGTCTTTAGAGGTGAGGAAGGAAAGCAGATGGTCTTTACCAGGTAGTTCTGAAACCATGCGGAGGAACTAGGCTTCTTCTCACTATTTCTCATCATCTACATCAAGGAACTGACATTCCAATGCTACAAACATGGCGCTATTCTGAGTGGATAGTTCACAGTATAATCTGCCCCTGAGTGTTAGGAAGATGTCAGGAATGGATTTATGGAGCGAAATGATAAAACCTTTCCTTTGGTGAATCTTGCAGCTCTATTAAAGAATGCTAAGTGAAGTAGCCAAAATTCTTCTATAATTCTTCAAACTTCTTCTACCCTATAAATGTTCCTGATTTATATGGCAACAGAAAATGACAACAAAATAAAGATTGCTGAGTAGGCAGTCAGCAGGCTGGTAGGAGTAAAGCATTTTGGGTGTAAGTGGCTGACCAGACTGAAACAAATGAAGTCAAATACAATGATTCTATTTTGATGTGTTTTACAAAACTATTGACAAAGCCTGGCTATTTTCATTATCTTCTTCTTACTTCTCAATCTTCTCCCTTTTAGTAAAGTATCTCCCATTTTTCTAGTTAATGTAAGCCTGGGTCACCCATGCTAATTTAAATGGTGTTGGTATTTATTGAACAAGTGACTACATCTTATCTTTAATGGGAACTCTTTTTACCAAGGCCAAAAGAAGGGTATTAGAAAAAGAATCATCATATGTAAAGAAGTTGTACACGTAATTGGGATGATAGTGGTTATAAATGAGAGTTAAGATAATACAAACAATATTTTTGTGCAATTTTTTTCTTCCTTTATCATTCTCTAAGTTTCAATTCCTAAGTCATCGTTTTAAAGTGATTTATAGGAGCTCCCCCGGGGCTCCCCTGGTGGCACAGTGGTTGAGAGTCCGCCTGCCGATGCAGGGGACGCGGGTTCGTGCCCCGGTCCGGGAAGATCCCACATGCCGCGGAGCGGCTGGGCCCGTGAGCCATGGCCGCTGAGCCTGCGCGTCCGGAGCCTGTGCTCCGCAACAGGAGAGGCCACAGCAGTGAGAGGCCCGCATATCACAAAAACAAAAACAAAAAAACAACTTTAGAGTGATTTATAATCTTTCCAACAGCACTGAGAATCTTCTCCTGCAGAGGACTGGTATTAGACCCTAGACCTCGTAATATCCAGGAGATAAGGGAGGGTCCAGAGATTTCTATAACCTGTAAACAAGCATTGAATTTTTCCAGGGTGAAGATGAACCCTGACTGCACTCTGAGATGCCTGATTTAAAAATCCCACAAGTCCGTCATGTTGATTTATTAATTCCTAAAATCTGGGAAATAGGGAAGGGGATGCATGCTGAGATGTTGTCTCCCTGGGAAATGCTTTTAAACTTATCTATTGTTTCCTACTTCCTTGTTCTTTCCCAACAACATTGTAATTAGGGCCAAATTTAGTTGATCTTTCTATTAGCTGAACAAAAGAGTTTTGAAAGACAGCCATTGAAAACTGTTAACAGTAATGCCAAATTAGGAATTATTCAGGATTTAAAAGTCTCACTTTGGAAAGTTAAATTTAATAGGTTATTAATATGGAACCAAATAGCACACAAAAAACTTTTAGACCAAAGTTTGGCTAACTATGGCCTGTGGGACAAATCTGGCCTGCTGCCTCTTTTGGTAAAGTTTTATTGATATGCAGCTACACCCATTTGTTTAAGAATTGTCTATGGTTACTTTCTCACTATAATGGCAAAGCTGAGTAATTGTAAAAGAGACGATCCAGCCTCCAAATACCCAGATATTTACTATCTGACAATTTACAGGAAATAGTTTGCCAACTACTGTTTTAGACATCACTATTTTTTATTAAAATGGTCTCAGAATACAAGACTATGAAAATACTCTTCTTTAAAAAAATAAATTTATTTATTTTATTTTTATTTTTGGCTATGTTGGGTCTTCGTTGCTGCATGCGGGCTTTCTCTAGTTGTGGTGAGCGGGGGCTACTCTTCGTTGTGGTGCATGGGCTTCTCATTGCAGTGGCTTCTCTTGTTGCAGAGCATGGGATCTAGGCACACGGGCTTCAGTAGTTGTGGCTTGCAGGCTCTAGAGCACAGGCTCAGTGGTTGTGGCGCACGGGCTGAGTTGCTCCATGGCATGTGGGATCTTCCCGGACCAGGGCTCGAACCCGTGTCCCCTGCATTGGCAGGCAGATTCTTAACCACTGTGCCACCAGGGAACCCGAAAATGAATACTCTTGAAGTGGTTGATTTGTTTGATTCTCTCTCCTCACTCTCTTTCTCTCCTTTATTCCCTTTTCTCCTTGAATCTTCAATACTGTCATGTCCCAGAGACTGTGCTAAACCCATCATATTGTGTTATATTATTCCACTTAATTTTAACATTTCCTCTGTGAGGAAGGTACTGCTAATAGCCCCATTTATTTACAAGGAAATTGGGTTTTGAGAAGCTGAATAACTCACATAAGTTACCCAACTAGCAATTAAGGGATTAGGGACTCAAGTCTGCCTGACCCTAATACACAAAACCCACTTTTGGAGTTACAAGTATATACTTGCATATATACGAACATTCTCTAAAAGGGTTGATGTGAGGATTAAATAACATAATGCCTATACAGTATTCAAAATGCCGGACATCACAGATGCTTAAGAAAAGGCAGTCTCTGCCGTCTTACATCTGGATTTCATTATCCTTATTGAACTGAGTTTTAACTGACATTGGAAAAAGCCATGGAGATTTGGCAGAGGAAGAGCATATGTAATTGGACTTAAAGGCAGAAGTCATAGGAATTTCTTCCTTTTAAGAGTAGCTTACCATGCATCAGTGGATCAGGTGTGCTTATATACCCTATTGTGGTAAAAGGTGGTTCTGAGCCATTCACATTCTCCTACTCAGTGTCGGTTGGGGATCAGGATGAACTTTTGTGAGATGGATATTTGTGGTTAAAGATCCAGGTCGTGGCTATGGAAATAATTTTAATTAATTAATTAATTATATTTATATAGTTTTTCAACACTTACTGATTCCTAGGGAACAACTCCCTGACTTTAGCATCATTAGCACATGCTCTAACCAGCTAAGCTAATGGCCTTACTAGGATTCATAAACTCAAACTCAAAAGCTGTAGTCTAGGAAGGGAAGCTACCTAGATTAATGTATGCTTTAGCTAACTTCCTTGATTAGATGACTCGTTCCTTGAGTGACTGAGTTCTAGGTAATCCATTTTTGTTATGCCAAATTATTTTGTTCTATTTCTTTAAAATTTTATAAAAAGTTTTTTTTAATTTAATTTTATTTATTTTTTTATACAGCAGGTTCTTATTAGTCATCAATTTTATACACATCAGTGTATACATGTCAATCCCAATTGCTCAATTCATCACACCCCCACCCCGCCCACCTGCGGCTTTCACCCCTTGGTGTCCATACGTTTGTTCTCTACATCTGTGTCTCAGTTTCTGCCCTGCCAACCGGTTCATCTGTACCATTTTTCTAGGTTCCACATATATGTGTTAATATATGATATTTGTTTTTCTCTTTCTGACTTACTTCACTCTGTCTGACAGTCTCTAGATCCTTCCACGTCTCAACAAATCACCCATTTTCGTTCCTTTTTATGGCTGAGTAATATTCCATTGTATATATGTACCACATCTTCTTTATCCATTCGTCTGTCGATGGGCATTTAGGTTGCTTCCGTGACCTGGCTATCATAAATAGTGCTGCAATGAACATTGGGGTGCATGTGTCTTTTTGAATTATAGTATTCTCTGGGTATATGCCCAGTAGTGGGATTGCTGGATCATATGGTAATTCTATTTTTAGTTTTTTAAGGAACCTCCATACTGTTCTCCATAGTGGCTGTATCACATTCCCACCAACAGTGCAAGAGGTTTCCCTTTTCTCCACACCCTCTCCATCATTTGTTGTTTGTAGATTTTCTGAGGATGCCCATTCTAACTAGTGTGAGGTGATACGTCATTGTAATTTTGATTTGCATTTCTTTAATAATTAGTGATATTGAGCAGCTTTTCATGTGCTTCTTGGCCATCTGTATGTCTTCTTTGGAGAAATGTCTATTTAGGTCTTCTGGTCATTTTTGGATTGGGTTGTTTGTTTTTTGGATATTGAGCTGCATGAGCTGTTTATATATTTTGGAGACTAATCCTTTGTCTGTTGATTTGCTTGCAAATATTTTCTCCCATTCTGAGGGTTGTCTTTTTGTCTTGTTTATGGTTTCCTTTGCTGTGCAAAAGCTTTGAAGTTTCATTAGGTCCCATTTGTTTATTTTTCTTTTTATTTCCATTACTCTAGGAGGTGGATCAAAAAAGATCTTGCTGTGATTTATGTCAAAGAGTGTTCTTCCTATGTTTTCCTCTAAGAGTTTTATATTGTCCGGTCTTACGTTTAGGTGTCTAATCCATTTTGAGTTTATTTTTGTGTATAGTGTTAGGGAGTGTTCTAATTTCATTCTTTTACATGTAGCTGTCCAGTTTTCCCAGCACCACTTATGGAAGAGACTGTCTTTTCTCCATTGTATATCCTTGCCTCCTTTGTCATAGATTAGTTGACCATAGGCGTGTGGGTTTATCTCTGGGCTTTCTATCTTGTTCCATTGATCTATGTTTCTGTTTTTGTGCCAGTACCATATTGTCTTGATTACTGTAGCTTTGTAGTATAGTTTGTAGTCAGGGTGTCTGTTTCTTCCAGCTCCATTTTTTTCCCTCAAGACTGCTTTGGCTATTTGGGGTCTTTTGTATCTCCATACAAATTTTAAGATTTTTTGTTCTAGTTCCATGAAAAATGCCATTGGTAATTTTATAGGGATTGCATTGAATCTGTAGATTGCTTTGGGTAGTATAGTCATTTTCACAATATTGATTATTCCAATCCAAGAACATGTTATACCTCTCCACCTGTTGGTATCATCTTTAATTTCCTTCATCAGTGTCTTATAGTTTTCTGCATACAGGTCTTTTGTCTCCCTAGGTAGGTTTATTCCTAGGTATTTTATTCTTTTTGTTGTAATGGTAAATGGGAGTGTTTCCTTAATTTCTCTTTCAGATTTTTCATCATTAGTGTATAGGAATACAAGAGATTTCTGTGCATTAATTTTGTATCCTGCAACTTTACCAAATTCATTGATTAGCTCTGGTAGTTTTCTGGTGGCATCTTTAGGATTCTCTATGTATAGTATCATGTCATCTGCAAAGAGTGACAGTTTTACTTCTTCTTTTCCAATTTGTATTCCTTTTATTTCTTTTTCTTCTCTGATTGCCGCGGCTAGGACTTCCAAAACTATGTTGAATAATATGGTGAGAGTGGACATCCTTGTCTTGTTCCTGATCTTAGAGGAAATGGTTTCAGTTTTTCATCATTGAGAATGATGTTTGCTGTGGGTTAGTCGTATATGGCCTTTATTATGTTGAGGTAGGTTCCCTCTGTTCTATTGTTTTTATAACTAAAAATCCATTGGATATAGGACTGGACTGAAAATAAATTAATAGAAAAATTGGAATTGTGTGCCGAATTCACACATTATATACTTCTGTGTTTTACAAAGAAGGTTGAATGTTTCAGCTCCTGCTGTAGAAAGTTAGGGGGTACTGGCCTCTTAGCTGCATCCCTGAGCACAGAGACAGACTGGTCTTCCATCCACACACTTACCTATGTTGGTTCTTCAATAGCCACTCCGAGATTGACCTGTACTTCAATCAGATTGTCTGCCAATCCGTGCAGATCTACCCATTCCTGGCAACAGACAATAGATACAGTCTATATATTTACTATTGAACACAGTCTTAAGCCTTTAACCCTTAAGTGTTTGTCTAAATTCTAGGGGAAATCAATATTAAAATATTTCTTGACTTGGATATTAAAAATATAACTTCATGAGATCAGTAGAAAGCATGTATAGTTGGTCTCCTGCACAATTACTGGGGTATTTTTTTTCAATTTTATTGAGGTATAATTGACATACAGCAGTTTGTATATTTAAGGTTTATAGCATAATGATTTGACTTCCACATATCATGAAATTATTACAGCAAGTTTGCTTAATATTCATCATATCATATAGATACAAAAAAAAGAAAAAGAAAAAAATATTTTTCCTTATGATGAGAACTCAGGGTCTATTCTCTTAACAACTTTCATGTATACCACAGCAACCTTAACTGTAGTTATCACATTGTTTATTGCATTCCTAGTACTCATTTATCTTATAATTGGAGTTTGTACCTCTTGACCACCTTAAAATTTCTGTTCTTGTTCTATTTTGGTGACATGTTATCAACTTATAAGGAAAGTCATTATCAAAACAGGTCTATGAAGTTCCCTGTGTCATTTTTGTTCAGGGTATCCTTGATGGTAGGCTATTCTTCATCTTTATGACTTCAGAGTAAAATCCTTGACCAATCTTCATATCAGGAATATGTATGAGTCACCTGAAAAAGTGTTCTTTTGTTATCTTAGGGACACTGTGAACTGGGTATCCAAGCTTTCCCCTTTCAACTGGTAAATAAAAGGCCCAGGGCCCAATCTGCGATGCTTTTGCAGTACACACAGCACTTGTGCTGTTTAATCTATGTCTTTGTCTTACTTTGAGCCATGCCTGTTTTTATTCTTTCATAAATTCATGTTCCTTTGTTATAATATCAGTAACTGTTTCTTTGTAAGGCACATTTTGGAGTGTGCGATTAAAGGATACCTGAGAAGAGCAGGCGAAATTTGGCCATGTGTAGATTTGGTAAATGCACAAGAGAAGTGCTGCAAATTTCCAGTCCAGGCCCTCGGCAGACATCATTAATCAATAAAGGTTCTTGTTCCTAGGAAGCCTGGACACCCCTTCAGATTCCTTATCAATCCATGCTTCCTATAATCCCTACCAATTGATTCACATTGGCACTGGGAACCTATTTGCCATTTCTGCCTTAAGGTTTTCTCCATGCAGTTTTTTGATGTATTGCCTCTTACCTATAAATTCAGTAAAATTGCATTCTGGTTTCCTTAGTGTGAAATATAACCTTTACATATATTAAAAGACAGTAAAATCAAATGGTGCTATAATAGCAACAATATGTACACTGAAAAATAATTTAAATAAATAATAATCTGCCAGAAGGCATCTTTTTTAAGATTGAAAAAGCAGGTTCTTTGTTCCCTTTGGCCTGTAAGATCTCTGACATTTAAGAAGTAGAATGGTAGGGCCATGCCTTCACTCTGAATGACTCTGGCTCTTGAAGATCGTGGAAACCTTTGCCTAGGTGTGACTTATCTCAGCCATGTGTTGTGTAAGGAAAATGATTCCCATATGTCCCCACTACTTCACAGCCAAAATATTCCTGTGCAGGTTGGGCGAATGCTTCCCATAGGGTGCATTCCCTTGGTTTCAAGTCGTGAATTTAGAAAGGCTTTGGATCGTAGGAAAGAATTTTACTGTCTTTATAGTGTGTACACACACACACAAGCATGCTCATGTGTGCATATATTCTCTTTGTCTTGCTGTGATTTAAAGTGGTGTTGTGTTCATTAACCAGTTATACGTGCTCTAATGAAAATGCCATCATCAGTGTGTAAGTCAGTGTTGCGTCAGAGGCAACACAAGTTAAAGTATCAAAGGGGAAATGGTTATAAAAATTTATTCTGGTGTGTGTCTTAGAAAACCTCAGTGCTCCAAATATGCTGCCTGCCTTCCTATTGCCTTCTTTCCAACCCCCCAGAGTAATAGCCCATTCCAAATCCAAGCAATTCTGAAAATTAAAAACATATTTTATTAATAACTCAAATACAGGAAGAACACAACAGCCCTTCCTGGTGATGTAATTGAACCTGATGATTTGAATTAAGAATATGCTAACATCTGGTAGTACCCAAAACACAGCCTATTAGAAATGAAATAGCCTAATCTCTGAAGTCATATTCATATTTTTAATGTATATTTTTTAGAAACAAGAAGTCTATTCCCCCAATAGAAATCTATATAATTAAGAGAAAGATTTTAAGGCTGTGTTCAAGCTTACAGAGATGGTAGTCATGCAAAAAAGGCTTCTGAAGGGTCTCAGTTTCAGACATGAGATGAAAACAGAAAATCCCCTTTTCTGATGTTATGTCAACATGTTTCTACCAGGTCAGAACAAAAGTACTGTATATTTGGCTGCACAATAGAATTTGGGTTAAAGTACACAGATAAGTAGTTAGATATAAAGTTATACTGAGCCAGGAACTTTAAACAGCTCCATTAACGTGTTGTTATGAAGAGACTGTCAGACCTTGAAAGGAATTAAATTATATCGTAGCAATTTGAAATGTTTACCTTTACATGCACACACTAAAAAAAAAAAAGGAAAAAAAGAAAATGAAAAATAAAACAGTATACAAAATTTTTTTATTTCAATTATTACGAAGGGCCTCAGCAGGGGTTTTCATTTGATAAATGCAAAATGACAACCTAATAACAGCTTGCTTTGTTCCAAAATTAGGAAAGGAAAAAGGTGGGAACCAGCATGTCAAAGAGTTCTTAGAAAAAGGACAGTTTGTTTTCAGGACTGAAAATTAGAGACAATTTTTTGTCTGGAACATGGAAAATTACTAGAAAGTTTATAGAAATTATTCCTCAGGTGGCTTCTGGCATCATTGGGCCCACCGCTGGTTGTTTCTTTGTTTTGGGCTGTTTTTTTTTTTTACCCCCCTCAGCAAGTGTTCTTAAAAATGAAGAAGGTTTTCTGTTTTAGGTTCCTTAAGAACAAACATATCTCAACAATGTTCTCTCCATAGAATGTGCCCTATGCTTCTGTTCTTTACCTTTCCATCATGGAAATCTATCATCCTTCGTCTAACTAAGAGAGCACCTCTCAGTTGCAAAATAATAAAATAAATCAACATTCATTTGTGTAGCAGAGTTTATTTTTTGTAATTTTTAATTTTTCTATGGGATGAAAATTTCAGAAAAAATGCAAGAAAAGGAAAAAAGAGCTCTTGTATATTGTTTACCAATTATTTATACTTTGCTTATTTTGCTTTATTATTCTCTCTTCTCTCTCTATTCATAGACACACACACCAACACACACACACATGTGCATTGTATATTATTTTTGGGGAAACATTTTAGAGTAAGTTAGAGACATCATGTCTCCAGATCCAAGCCAACATCACAGTAGTTTGCCATTTTCCATATTTGTGACTCCCTTCTCCAAACGTAAGAAACGTGGCCCCCATTACCCTTAATACAAATACTGATTTGCTCAAGTCTAGAACACATGGAAAGCTGTCTCAGAATTGTTAATCATATTACTGCAAAATACAAACTCACCAGTTGGAGTTCATATTTGTTTACAGTTTTCTGAGGTATAGTTGCATATGATGGAGTGAAAAAGTCTTAAGTATACAATTTGGTGAGTTTTGACAAATGTATACTCGTATTTATCCACACTACCAGCAAGATATAGACGTTTTCTATCACCTTGCTCCTTGCTAATCAATTCCCACGGCAAAGGAAATTTACCTAAAGTAAATAGAATAAATTAAAGAATGAAGTTACAACTAGAGATCAGTAAAACAAGAAACGACAAACAATAGAGAAAAATCAACAAAACCAACAGCTGAATCTTTGAAAGCCTAAATAAAATTGATAAACCCTTAGCTAGACTGATCATTATTAGGAACAGAAGAGGAGACATGAGTACAAATCTTTAAGATAGTAAAAGATTGCAAGGAGATATTGTGAACAATGTTATGCAATTTAATTAGTCTATGTAGATGAAATGGGCACAGCCCTTGAAAGACCCAAATTAACAATACTGACACAAGAAGAAATAGAAAATCAGACTAGCCCCTATATCTGTTAAAAACTTTTTCAATATTGTTTTTCAGAAAATAGAGGAAGAAAATCTTCTTATTTAATCTTACTAGGGCAACAAAACTCTTATACCCAAGCCAGACAAAGACATTACAATTAAAGAAAAGCTATAGCCTAATATCCCTTAGGACACAAATTAAATATAGCAATATATAATAAGAATAGAGAGTGATACCAAGTGGGATTTATTTTAATGGTTTAACATTTGAAGATTAGTTCAACTTGCTTTATGAACAAGATAAAAGGAAAAAAAAAACTATACTGTTATCACAATAAATGCAGAAAAAACACTTGGCAATATTTACTCGCTTTTAATTAATTTACTTATTTATTTATTTTTGGCCACACCGGATGGCTTGCGGGATTTTAGTTTCCCGACCAAGGAATGAACCTGGACCTTTGGCAGTAAGAACGTGGAGTCCTAACCACTGGACCATCAGGAAATTCCCAATATTTGCCCATTTATGATTAAAAAAAAAAAAGACACCTCAACAAAATAGGGATTTTTGATAAAGGGCTTACAGAAAACCTATAGATAGTGCTTTACTTAACATTGAAATACTGAAGCCTGTACTGTAAGAATGGCAACAGGGCAAGGTTGTTCACTTTCAAAACTAGAACTGGCAAAACTAATCTATGGTGATAGAAATCAGAAAAGCGTTTGCTGGGGAAATGGTTAGGATTGACTAAGAATGTATTCATTACAATCCATGCATTTTGTTGTATGTAAATTATATTTCAATGCTAATATCAATTTAATGTTCAGCTTTGTCTATTCTCTTAAGCCATTCAGATTTTGAGTTTTTACTTTGTATTTTGATGATTATAGTTAAAATTTTCCTTATTCCTTAATGTGGTAGGCAAAATTCTATAACCCCTAATGACCCATAGTCGTATAATCCCCTCTTCTTGAGTATGGGCAGGACCTATAACTTGTTTCTAACCAATAAAATGCAGCAAAGGTGATGGGCTATGAATCCTGTGATTATGTTACATTATATAACAAAGATGAAGGAATTTGGGGGAAGTAAATAAGATCCCTAATCAATTGATTTTAAGTGAATCATAAAGAGATGTTCCTGGGTGGGCCTGATGTAATCAGATGAATCCTTACAAGAAGGTCAAGATGTCAAAAATCCCAAGCGTCAGGTAAGATGCTAACCCCAGTGAATACACCCTTGTGAGATTCTGAGCAAAGGGTCAAGCCAAGCTAAGCTCTACCTGGTTTCCTGACGCATTAAAAATGTCAACTAATAAACATGTATTGTTTTAAGCTCCTAAACATGTGGTAATTTGTTATTCAGCAATATAAAACAAATGCACTTAATATTATTTTCTATTTTATACATGTGATGCCTCTTGGATTTGTCTCCATGTATTCTATTAATTTTCCCCATAGGAGATAGTTTTTCTCTTTATTGAGTTTTGTGTCTCTCATGTCTTAGTTTCCTTTTGTTTCTAATTATTTGGGGTTGTAATTTTTATCTTTCTATTTTATTCATCTTGATCACTGTTAGTGGCTGTAGGTTTTATTTTTAGTACCTTGCTTTAGCAATTGAAGCTTACATAAGAGAAGGGGCAGGGTGTAGGACAAGATTCTCTTCTGGATATGGGGCTCTCTTCCTTAGTAAGTTACCTGGGTCATCTACTTACGCCCTGCTCAGTGAGGCTCTTATATAAATACCCCCACTTCAGAGAACAGTGCTCAGAGAATGCTGGAATGCTGAAATCAGCTCCTGTCCTACTTTTCTTTCCTGCTGTGGCTGCCAAGGTCTACAGTGGTCTCAGTCTAGTACCAACACCCATTCTGGGATCTCTCCGCAGCTGTGCTATCCCCCATCCTTTCTTTCTTTTTTTTTTTTTAAAGAAAATATTTCTCTAGTGTTTAAATGGAGAGAAAACATCATTGTTTCATGGTTGGCAGAAGAAAGACAAGACTGTCCAACTATTTTAAATGCTGTTCTTTAATTACTTCCTCTAATAATTGCCCAATGCCTTTGTCCTGCTCTTAACATGATTTTTCCTGAGCTTGGGTTATCCCTGGAATTTATGGAAGAGCTCTTTTCTCTTGAATGTGTGTAAGTTTGTGGTTTCTCTGCTCTTACTTATCCCTTAATATGAGCCTATCAGCTTCTCATCTCAGGAATTTGTCAATATCTCTGGCATACCAATGACATTTTCCTTGTTTTCAAGCACTGATGTGAATTTATATCATCTTTCTTTTTTCCTTCTTGCAAGATTTGAGGCAGAGGAGAGGTGCTTTTTATCCATTCTTTTGTTAGATTCTCATCTTTAAGGTATTCAGATAACATGATCAATTTTACAGATGAAAAAAATGAGATTCAAAGATGGCTACCTGACTTACTCAAGTTCACTCAGCTGGCAAGCTGTAGACTGAGTCTAATCATTTAACTCTTCATGTAGTGTTTTCTTGTCTCTCAGGATCCAAATTAGAAATGCTAGCATAATGGGATATCTGTTATTACACTTGATGAGCAGTTATGTGTACTTGCATAGTAAGGCAAATTATCTTGAAATTCTGGGAAACTACATATTTCAGTGACTCTGAAGCTAACAATGTGTATTTTAATATCACTGCAATCCATGCGGCATGTGTTTTTGTTTGCTACCATAGTTTCATGTTTTCTCATATCACACAACATACACTCACACACACCCTCAAATTAATAGGCTAGCCCTTAGGGGTGTGTGCACACAGGCTACATAGGTGGGTATGGACAGCTTTCTTGCAGGAGAAGTTGGGTATTCTAACCCGTGTCCTCATTATAGTCCTTCTCAATGTTAATTCCATCATTTGCTTTGGAATTTGTATTTGTATGATCCTCCTGAGTGGGAGTTGTTTCTCTCTATCTGCCTAATTATTCCTGTCTAGTCATAGTTGTCTCCACCTGATCTCATTCATTCTCAAGTCAGTATGAATCTTGTCTTGGTGGGTTGGGGCCACCATGCCATGCTGTTTTTGTGGAATCTCAAGATCCAGTTACTGAACTGGGTTTCTCTGCGTCCTTTTGTACTCTTTCTGCAGGTATGCAACTTCACACACACTGCAGTCCTAGAGAGAATGTGCATATTATTTTAGCTCTTCCCCAGCCTCCTGTGTAACATCACGAGCCTGGTGTTGGTTCATCCTAAAATATGGGCTCCTTTTGACCTCTGTTGCCCATGGATTCTTGACGTGGGTGCCATGGATTCTTGACGTGGGTGCCAGCAGGTTCAAGGCTTCTTTCTTCCTGCTCACAACTGTGTGAATCGGTCTCCTTGTTCTATTAGTGACCCAAGAAGATGTCTTCAATTGAATCTTCTTGATTTTATGTCCTCAATTGGATCAGCTCCTCAATAATCACTTTCCTCTCATCTTCTGTTGCATGGGAGTAACTAGGACAGGCCCATCCCTCACTGTGTCTTAAAAGTTCACTGTGATTCAGATAAAAATAATCTGTAATTAATTTATTCATACCAGTAAATGTTTAACAGCAGGACTCAAACACTTTCAAATCACACTTTGTGCTAGCCAGCTCAAGGGCCAGACAGATGCCAAAATATTTTTCATTTGTGTTTTGGTATTTCATATTTGCTAAATATGAGCCATTACGTGATATATTTACATATATATGATGAGCATCAATCAAAACATTTCCTTTTGATTTTCTTAATTGGTTGTGGAAGGAGAAATGTCTTTAATCTTGTTTGTAAATGATGTTTAATTATTTTAGTGTTAATTGGTGGTAATATGAAACAGTCTTCATTGGTAAAACACATACAGGAAGATCTTATTTACGGGTTTAATATCCTTAGTTAATGATTCTAGCACCTGGAGCTATTCTCTTGTATGACTTGACTCAAGTGGTAGCAGTAGTAAGGTGAGTTGTAAATTATAGACCTCTATGGTCTAAGGAGAAAAAAACATGGGGGGAATGAATTACTCAGATCAATTTTTAGCGAAACACATTTATGGGTATCAATCAGACATTTTTCATAAATATGTCCTACAAGGCTAATCTAGACTTTTGTGAAAAACAGGGGAGCACATTAGAGCAAGGAGAAATGATAACTACATGAGTTATTGGAATAAAATTACCATGGGTTATAACAGTCTTTTGAAATAAAAGTCTCAAAATTTTAAAAAATTGAATTTTTTTAATTCAATTTTTTTAATACAAATATTGTCCAACCCTCTCTTACATCAGCCCTCATAGCATTTCCAAAAGGTTAAAAAAAACTTTTCAAATTGTGTTTACACTTGTATTTAAAATAAGGAAAATAACCTCATGATTGAAATCACTGAGATCTGTGACAAGGGCTCTTTTGATGAAAGGTTGATCTGGCCACACACAGTGCAAAGCAAGAGCTCAAGGGGCAATCACACAACAGACGTTCTTCAAACACTGCCCCTTATACGTTATAAACACACATCCAGGCCTGCGTAGGACACAAGGTAGGAGGGAAGGACAGCTGAATTTAATAAAATGTTTCCAGATAGCTAGATAATAGATTTTGGAGAATACAGAAGCATAGAAAACTTCATTCTTTTGTCATTTTCTTTCATAGAAATAAATCTTATACCTGCCTTACCTCCTCACCTACCTGCTCCCCTTCTACCATCCACAATGGATCCATGAGGACATGACTTATGATCCTCTCAGGAAACTTGTTTATACTTGGAAATAAGCGATCTGATTAGCCTTATCGCTATTTCGTCCTGCCTAATTCAGATGTTACATGGACCTTTTATTACCCAGCTTTCCTGTTGTAGTGAAAAGCTACACTTTGATTAATTGTTGACTGCTACAGAGTTATTGAAAAGTTTTGTGTGTGTGTCCGCCAAAAAAATAAGAGAAAGCACAGGAAGAAAACTCAATAATAAATTGCTCCATGTAAGGATAGTACTATACTAGGGACGTATAGAACATGTATAAAAGTGTTTTATCATTTGTTACTATGTCAGAGTTATTGTCACGAAAGTCAAAATTAGACTTAAAGACCAAACACCATAATGGAAGAGTGTAGGCCAGTGAATACAGATATATCTCTGGGGAAAACATATTTATTTATAAAACAAATGACAGGGAGCAGAGAACCTACAGAGGAGAGAACCGTTTCTTAAGTATTTTGAAAACTGCATAATTTCACAGAGGCTGAATGTGCATTGGCACAGGATATTTGCAGCAAGTCGAAGGTACATTTTGGTGCTTATTCCTTTCAAAGTAATATCTTTAGTTGAACAAGTACAGTGTAACCTCTTAGAATCTGGACTTGAAAAACTGCTTTGAGTGGAAAGCAGTTTTCAAATACAAATTCACTTTGTCAATGACAATCTGGATCACAAAGAATAATACAGTTATGTTTACCAAGTCGATTAATTTTTCTGGGTTCATGTGTATGGAAAGTAGAAACAGGGAACAATGGTATCTCGTATAGAATCCATTGTGCTTTAAGGCAAAATTGTTTTCAAGTAGGAGTTGCTCTGAAAACCAATAGATGACAAGTTTAAAACACAGCAGAATCCTTCTGTGATAAAAGGGTAAAAATGGTAATATAATAAGATATAAGAGCTGGAGGAATTCTGGGAAGTGTTCTAGCTCAAAATTTCTCAAATGTTTGTGGTCTGCAAACACAGGATGTTCATTAAGGAATAAGCAGGAAAATAAAAAGAAGATAGGAACTGTTTCTGGGCAAATTAGTTTAAGAAAAGCTGGCTTAAACTCTTAAATTTATTTCTTTACTGCAAGAATTTTCAAGCTCTCGAATAAGTAAGTTCATTTTGAGTCTCCGAAATAAGCATGCGCAAGTGCAAATGAGGTACTACGTATGCACACGTGTGTGTGTGTGTGTGTGTGTGTGTGTGTGTGTGTGAGAGAGAGAGAGAGAGAGAGAGAGAGAGAGAACTAATGTTCTGGGGGAGACACTTTAAAAATTAGATTCTCTTTTCAGGCCCCTGTCTTTCAAAGTTGGGAAATGAGGTCGAAGCATTTGGTGGCAAAACCCACGGTGGTCATGCTGTGCGGTGGATGAGCTGTCCTACAGCTCCAGTTTCCTGACTCTGGGATCCTGCCCTTCACCCTGTGCCACCCTAAGGAGAGTATGTGGACCGTTGCGTCCACTGCCTGAGTAGAACAGTTGATGGCCAGCAAGGTTTTACATTACCAACAAAAACAAGATTCAAAATATTCATCCACTGGCCTGCTAAAATGTCAAGAGTTTTATTTTTTAAGGGTTTCTTAGGGGCATAAGAATTTTAATTGAGCCTCAGCATGAAATAACTGGGAAGAATCCTATACTTAGCCAATTTAGAGTATTTTCACTGCTAATATCTAAGATTGGAAGAAGCAAGGGGAAAAACTAGTCTCCTTCAAGGAGTGTCTGCCTGCTTTAAAGAGAGAGATTAGGAAAAGTCTAGATTCGTGCTTCCCAGTTTAATTGCTTACATGGCCATCTTGTTGAATTCACTAGGTCTGGGGTGGGGCCTGAGAGTCTGCATTTTTACCAAGCTCCCAGGCCTGGCTGATGTTGCTGGTTTATAGGACTATACTTTTGAGAAGCAGGGGCCTGGATTACGGAATAACGGAGCAAGGTTTTCTGTGTGTGTACGTGTGGGGAAGAGAGAGTGGTGTGAATGCAGAGGCCAGAACAAAAGTCCTGGCATTGTTTCTTCACGGTTTTGCTGAGGAGAAATAAAGCCAGAAAATATCTGATAAAATGATGGAGTTGAACTTAAACATTAACTCTAAATTACGGAACTTTGCTGTTTACTTAGCTACTGTCTTTACTCTGGACCTTTCATTTCACTCACCCACTTTTTATTCTGAGACTGAGGAAAGACCCAGGTATGGGGTCTCCCTCATCCATTTACTATCTCTGACTGAACTTTGAGAACACTTTTTGGAGAGAATAACAAGGCCCTTAATTGCACCACGTGTACAGGACATTTTTTACAACTGAGGTTACGGTCATCCATTCCTATTTTGCGTGTACTCTTTTCAGAGCCTCTGTTTTCCAACCTATTCAATGAGGACTAAGAAAATATCAGTATAAAATGAGATAGTATATGCAGACTTACTTTGTAAAGCACTCTACACCATTCCCTCATTTTCTCTCTGTCCCTGGAAAGAAATCAATGAATGAAATTTGGGGCTGGAAATGAATACAAATTTGGGGCGGCAGCAAAATTTGCAGCGGCAGTGCTGTTGTTTGGTCTCTACTGTTGTTCCGAAGATGGGTACCAGTTCCCCCAGAACCTCTGTTTCTCCATCAGTAAACGTGCTTCCCATGCTGTGGAGTAACTGGGTACAGATGGCAGTGGGCAGCAGAGTTTTGTTGAGGAAACAACAGTTTAGCCCATTTTGGAGTCCCTGGTTATTTTAAATTCAAGACACATTTCTGTCACACGATCAAGTATTTTCTAGACAAAAGCTTTATGCAGACTGTCAAGGAATTAGTTTCCCACCACTGTGCCATATTGGAAACACTCCCTTTGAGCAACAAAGACACCAGAGAGAGCAGAACACAGCACAGTCATTTGGGAAATTCTTGCAGCTTGAGATACACACATCAGGTTTGCTGAAATTTCTCAGTGGCCCAGAGTTCTACGAAGAGGGAAGAGAGGGCCGTGCTGAGGAGGGTCCACTTTCACTGACTTTCAGCTGTGTAGACTGAACTGACTTCACTGTTCTGAAACTCAGTCTCCACATCCAGAAAATGGCCATGGTAATACTTGCCTTTCAAATTTGAGTGAAAATGAAAAAGAACACACGTTGAACCCCGTTTCATAATAAGGCCTAAGGGAATAGCTGTCATTGTACTTGCACTATTTATTTATCTTATTGTTCATTCTACTAGTAGTGCTTATTTTATTATTTTCTTTCCAGCTCTTTGTTGATGCTACCTTTGCCCTGCCCTATGGCGTTAGATGCTGACCCTTCCCAAAGCCTACTGTCCCCCGGCCCCGCTGTAGTGTTCATGGACTTGCTGCTGTTCTCCCCTGACCCCTGTTTCCTTCTCCCCACCTGCCACATTGTTAAATCCTATTGTACACTGATCCTCACAAAACTGGCGGGCACACACAGTCCCACTGGGCATTCCAGGTATAGAGCCAAGGCCCAGAGTCAAGTCATAATTACTTTCTAGAAAGTTATTTTTTAAGTGCTAATGTAGCACATCCGAAATCCTATGCACTTAAGGCCTAGGATTAGTTGGAAAGTGTTAAAGTACTTTCTGTTACTGCTCTGCCTTTTATAACTTTGAACAAGTCATTTTTCACTCTCCTTTTCTCACACCCCTCATGGAAAGAGTAGAGAGATAGTATCAGAAAAGTGCTGTCTAAATATGAAAATGATATATAAAGGAAATACATATCAAGTGCTGTCTGTCAGATGCTGCTGATTCTTCCACCATGTTTTTCAGTCTCCTAGGATTGGTACAGGAATCAATAATACAAGTCAAGAAGTACTTCAGTTTTCCAGAGTCTTCTTAGGGTGGCTGTTCTGCTTGTCTTGCTGCTGGCAGATTTTAAATCACTTGTTCCATGTACTGGCCCAGTTTCCTGATAACAGAGCCTATTGGTGTTGAGGTTTAAAATGAACTTATACAGACATGCAAAGAGTGTAGAACAGTGCCCAGTATAAGGGCAAGGTGAGTACTCAGTAAGTGTTAGTGGTTAGCATTTGCATTTTAAAGCCTGACCCTTGCTGGCTTATTTGCTTCTGATGTATTTCTCAGTTCTCACCTTCAGGACCTAGGATTAGACCTTGTTCTCTGGGACCCAGACTCTAATTTGACAATCACTGCTTTCCAGATCAGCGGTCCCCACCCTTTTTGGCACCAGGGACCAGTTTCGTGGAAGGCAATTTTTCCATGGACTGGGGGTGGCAGGGGGGATGGTTCAGGAGGTCATGCGGGGGATGGGGAGCGACAGCGAGCGATCGGGAGACGAAGCTTCGCTCGCTTGCCCGCCGCTCACCTCCCGCTGGGCGGCTCAGTTCCTAACAGGCGGTAGCGGTCCACGGCCTGGGGGTTGGGGACCCCTGTTCTAGACCCTGCCTTAGTCTTCAGACCCTTACTTCTCAGTTTTTCCCCAGCTATTTCTGCCCTAGATTTAAGTCAGGTAATTTACAATGCACTGCCTTTGGGGCCTTGCATTGACAGTGAGAGGGTGAAGCTCATTGCACAAATTACCTGTTCTTATAAAGTAAAACTTGAGAGACTGTGTTGATGGGATTGGGGAGAGGGAGGAGGGTAAATGTAACCAAGTAGACTCACCCAATCCCCCTGGATTCTCCCAGGCCACAGGACAAACCTAAAGTGACCTTGGAATTGGGTCATTTTGCCAACCCAAGAGTAAATTGTTTCCTATCATTTGAAATGTCCTTGTGAGCAAACTCATTCTAAATCTTCACCCTTACAGCCACCTAAAAGGTGTGTTAATACTTCAAAATAATATTTCAGAACGGTAAGCTGATGGTTTAGTGCTGGATGTTTTAGTCATTGCTTGGTGCTTTAACTGATAGTGGTGATCTGCCTATTCAGCATTTACCTGCTTTTTAAAAATACTGTATTTTGGGGCTTCCCTGGTGGCGCAGTGGTTGAGAGTCCACCTGTCGATGCAGGGGACACGGGTTCGTGCCCCGGTCCGGGAAGATCCCACGTGCCGCGGAACGGCTGGGCCCGTGAGCCGTGGCCGCTGGGCCTGCGCGTCCGGAGCCTGTGCTCTGCAATGGGAGAGGCCACAACAGTGAGAGGCCCGCGTACCACCAAAAAAAAAAAAAAAATACTGTATTTTAGGCCAATGATTATAAATGTATAAAATTGCTTCATAAATGGCTTAAATAGAAATAGTATATATTTCTAGGTCTACGTTTCTCTTTTCTTGGACCTATAATCATCTATTCTAGTAAAATCATATTTTTCTTTCTTTGTGACGAACTTTTCTTAAATAGTTCATTTTTCTTCATTGCCAGGGCTATTTTCATTTCAAAGTTACAACTTCTAAACTGGAGATCATTACTTCCTCACTTTTCAGGCAGTAATTTCCATTTGAATACTGTAAAAGTGTCATTCTCCTTAAATCTCTTAATATTTTGAGCTTCCTATTTATAATTAAAATAAAAACTCACCTTTACATATTTTCCAAGGAAGAAAGTTTTATTTAAGAAATTATTTTGCACACAACTTTCTGTTTTACAGTAGCTATGCCCGCTACCCCCAGGCAAAATCCTGTTGAGTGTGCAGCTGGTTTTTAGCATCTCTCTGTTCCCTTTCATGAGAAATTCATGTCCAAGGTCACATGAACTGTCCCCTCCATAGGCTTGCTGCTGAAGGCATCACTGCACACTCTAGACCAGGAGTCCCAAACCCAAATGCCTACAGAAATGAAGTAGTTAAAGGAAATGAGGGCAGCCAACAGCATAGAAATGGTGAGGATTGTGGTAAGCTAGAAAGTAGATGCCCTATCCAAACTGGGTAGCCATTATTCCACTTCAATAGGTTTATTGCCAAACCATTATTCTAGATCAGCTTTTTCAAGAGAAGCCTGAAATCCAGATTCAATTCAAAGTACAATATGAACAAAGATTGCATGGACCAAACAAAACATGTCAACTTGCTGGCCTTTTGAGATCTTCTTTGACTCCTAAATGTCTGCGACATCCACACTTATCTGTTCTGAGTTGTACCTTTCTCTGCTGGGATTAAAATGAGTAAAAGTACTAACTACACTTAAAAATACAAATAATGTGTTAATAAAGTAGAAAATGACTGTATCAGAGTAGAGTTAAGGGTGGAATAAGAGGCAGGATAACAATCAGACATGTTATTTGGTAAAAATATAAAAATAAAAACAGACAGAAAACCGACTTTGCCTTTTGATAAGGCACTTTTGGCCATGTCAAAATGTACTGCTTTAATTGATTCTAGGTATGGTGCCAATGGCTATTGAAATTAAACATGTTACCCATTTCTTCTTTTAGTGCATCTTTATACCTTCCTGAGTCACCGAAATTCAATGGAATGTGTGATGAGGGATACAGGAAGGAAGGCAGCCACCAACTATTCTGTAAGGAGAGGCTCAGTGATTCTCCTTCGTGATGGCAAAAGTCAGGAACAAATATACCAGATAAAGTGATAATGACAGAAAGAGAAATGGTATTTAAGTCTCTCTAGTCCTTTCCTGATGCATTTTCTTCTAGATTTTGGATTTACACTCAAAACAAACTTTTAGAAAAGTTCTGAAGCTCTTTGCCATGGATTCATATGAAAGACTACACAAGCACACACAAAATAGAAATTTAATAGAAATTGACCATAACCTCAATTTAAAACATTTCCTGTATGTGTGGTATAATTAAGAACCTGGGTGTTCTCCCCAAGAAGTGATCTCAAAGTGACTACAAAGCTACTCCTTTGAAACTACTTGTTTTTGAACCCTAATTATCAGTACAGAAATCTGTACATTTAGCTATAGTTTAATCTACACAGTTGCAAACAGTATGTTTCACGAGCTCAGACTCTTCTCTATACTAACAAGTATTTTAATGCCTGAAAGATTGTTATGTTTCTCTTTTTATCCTTAAGAAGGGGAAAATCAGACTGTAAATTAACCTTGAGAAATGTCCTGCACAACTTGGCCTTCAAAGATCTAAGATATTTTTTAAAAAGAATATATTGACTTTGTCACAGATTTTTAGAAAAATTATCAAGGATACCACAGGAGAAAACAAAAAACAACCAAACATTGTAATGAATTACGCTAAATTTTTTGACATATATAAGCTAAATATGGCATGATTCTGATAGGCACCAATTGGAGATTTGTAACCCTGAGCAATAATAAATAAGAACACACTGATGCATTGGCTATAACCAAGCAAAACAGCAAGGTTTCATTCACAGAAGTAAGAAAATTTCAAACTGCAGACTCAACTCAGTTCTGAATTATATATCTTGGAACACTGTTAAATCAAATATTTGAGTCTCTGTAAAACTAAGCCTTCCCATTTCAATTACAATCCATTATGAGTCTGTCCTTTTTTACAAGACTGATGTCAGGAGAGCAGCGTGATCTAGCTCTGCTAAGGCAGATCTTTAAAGGAAATCTGGTTGGCTGGCCTCATGTTGAGAGTGGTGGGAGCAGTTTGGGGACAGATCTCCGAAAATAAGTGATAAAACATATATCCTCCAGGAAATTGTTTCAAACCAAGTCTGTGTTCTTTAGAAGTCATTTTTATGTAATGGATGTTGAATGCTTCCTGTTAGGTGTGATTTTATGGCTTTTGGTTTCAGAGACTAGGGAGTTACTCCAGGCAGTCCCCTAAATGACTTCCTTGTATTCCGTAGAAGCAGTGGTTGGTGGGCTGATCAAAATCAAAAGTGAGAGTATCATTCTGAGTCTTTTGTCAATTCATGCACGTTCAGTCAACCCATGGTGCATAAAAGACACGTTCTGACACTACTGATGGACTCGGGTACTATATTTCATATTGCTCCAGAGGGAACATGGATTCCATTTTGAGATCCCAGAACACATCTCACCCAGTTAAACTCTGATAGAGAAAGCAGACAATCTCCGATTCAGTCTTCAGTGATGGCCCTTGTGGTTTTGGAGAAAAGAGTGAGTGCTAGGGAGAGAGTGTCCAGGCTGAGCTGGAGGTCCTCAGAGAACTAAGTCTGCCCAGACAGTGTTTGAATGACAAGGAGACAAGACAAAGACCATGGATGGGGCAAAACATGTCCACTAAGTCCCAAGGACAAAATGGTTTACTGTGTCTCATACTTCATTTATCCCTCATAGTGACTCTTTGTATGGTTAGCTATTGATGCATAATAATCCACCTAAAAACTCACTGGCTTAAAATGAAACATTTACAATTGTTCATGAGCCTGCAGGCTGGTTGAATGGTTCTTCTCATTCCAGCTGGACTGACTCATATATCTGTGGTCAGTTGCAGTTGGGTGTATGACTCTGCTGATCTTGGCTGGGCTTTTACCATGTCCTACCCTTCATCAAAGTATTTCAATGGCTCTCTGTTACCTGCTCAGGAGTTCTCAAATCTGTTTGGTTCTGAGACCACTTTGTTTTCTTTAATATTAATGAGAACCTCAAAGATCTTTTGTTATATGGGTTATATCAATCCAAACTTAACATGTTCAAAAATTTAAAATATTTATTAGTTTAAAAATTAAATTTTTATGTGTTCACATAAAGAATATAATTGTAATGAAAAATGACTATATTTTCCAAGACAAACAAAAAAAAATTACTGAGAAGAGTGGTGATGTTTAAATTTTTGTAAACTTTTTAAATGTTTGGCTTAAGAGAAGAGAGCTGGAGTCTCATATCTGCTTCTGAATTCAATCCATTGTGATGTTAAATGTCAGGTAGACTCTGGAAAACTCCACTGTACACTTGTGATAGTATGTGAATAGATAAGGTAAATAAAATTTTAGTACTATTATGAAAATAATTTTGACCTTGTGAACTGCCTTAAAAGATCAATGACATCAGGGGTTCCTGGACCCAACTTTGAGAACCCTGGTCTAGAAATGAAGTATGTACTTTCTGCTTTCTGTTTTAAAGATTTTATGATTTTGGTTCACTTTATCCTTAATGTAAGTACATTTGTTTTGCCATTTACTAGCTGTATAACTTGGGCAAGTTAGGGACTTTCCCTATCTGAAAAATGGGCATACTCATATCTTACTCATGGGGTTGTAATGTAATGAATTAGATGTTCTGCATAAAGAACTCAGTATCATGCCAGGCACACTGTAAACTGTGAAGAAAATGTTACTATTATTATTTTTTTTAGTAGTTATATTTCATTTAACACATATCACTTAAATGCTTTCACTGGAGAAAACACTGTTTAGACACTGCAATAAAAGTTGTATTAATATATGCTATGCCAATGCCCCTTGGAATATTATAGTCTTTAGGAGAAATGAGATCTTAATTTGCTCAATTCATGAATGTTTATTGAGGAACTAGTAAGTGCTTCTGAGAGCTCTGAAGCCTTTGGGAGGACTTCATGGCCTAGGCTTGGCTAACAGAGAAGGCCCCGTGAAGGTGGCGTTAGAACTGGGTCTTGAGAAGTAAAACATTGTCGTGGGCAAAGGCAACATGTTGAAACGTATTTTAAGAAGGAAACTTTTAGCACAGAGTCAGCAAATATCTTCTAGAAAGAGCCAGATAGAAAGTATTTTAGACTTTGTGGGCCATCTGGTCCATGCCGTAACTTTTCAACTCTGCCATTGTGGCGAGAAAGCAACCGTAGACAATACATAAGGGAAAGAGCATGGCTGTGTTCCAAAGATGCTTTATTTATGGGCACTGAAATTTGATTTCATACAATTTTACACGTCCTATAATATTATTCATCTTTTGATTTTATTTTTCCTTCAAACATTTAAAAATACTAAAACCGTTGTTAGCTCGTGAGGCCATATGAAAGCAGGCATTAGGTAAGAGTTGACTCAAGGACTGTAGTTTGCAGACTCCTGCTCTGGAGCAAGGGTTTTATGGTGAGAAAGTGTCATGTCTGGGAAAAAAATGAGTTATCTAGGCAGATATTTGCTATCTTGCAGAAGATAAGGAGGAAGGAGTGGAGAGTGGTAAGCCTTGAAGGACTGAATAATAACAATAATAATGATAATGATGACCTCCAAATGTGGGCATCACACTTTATAATAGTTGGGGCATATAATATATTCTCATTTGTAAATGGCCTAACTGCAGCTATTTTTCAGGTATCTCCTCTCATTTCATTCCTCCTCAGCTATATGATGCAGAGTTTATCCCGTAAGCGCTGGGTAGGATACTGTTTTATAAAAGATTCCTGCAAGCATTTTTGTGTTCAAGGGGTGGAAACACAATTCATCTTTTTGGGAAACAAGTATATTTGAATTTGAAAAATACTCTATTGGGGTTTTTATTTAAATTAAAACAAGTCCTAGAATCCAGACCCAAGAGATCAGATAAAGAGGAGTTAAATAGTCCGGCAGGATAAATGAATAAAGTGTTTTCCGGGGATGGGAAGTTATACACATTGAGTTTTTGCTTTTGGGAGTTGAGGTAGGTCCTTGGGCTCCTAGGACTCGGGCAGGGAAGGTCAAGGTGACAGGGACTTGGATCTGAGCAGTATCAGGCTCCTACGGCATGACCTCACAGAAGAGGGAGCCAGCAGGGGAGTCTGAAGATCAGGTATGGTATGTAGATAATATTGGATGTGGGGATCAAAATTCACGTGTTTTTGCATTTCCACTTTCTTGTGTGATCCTTAGATCATCAGAAAAGAGAGCAAAGTATTAAACCTTGTTGTAGCTTTGGATCAGCAGTGTTTTCATAATACAGTGAAGGACTTCATTGTTGCTTGAGGCAAGGTGGTGCTGGAGATGTGCTGGCTATAGATATAGATTTGGTAGATATCAAAAGGGAACCTAAAGAAGACCCTTGAGTGACTGATTAGAGCAAAAGGTAGCAAGTGGCTGTTTGGCTGTGTATTCATATTCAGGAATTCTCAGGAATATTTAGGGTATTGCAAAACTTTAGGCAGTGATAGATGATAAAGACTTAGGTTTTATTTTGTTTTTGTTTTTGTCTTTAAATGTGGACATCAGAAGAAAAGCAACTCCAGAAATCTGGAAACTTTAAGACACTAGGGTTTGCAATTGCTTGCTGTGGAGAAAGAAGTAACCAGATGTATGTTTTAGGAAGAAATTCTGTGGGCAGTGTGAAAGGTCCTTTCGAGGGAGAGAATAGAGGTAAGGAAACCAATTACGAGAATCTTACAAAAGAGATCATGAAAACCAGAGCTAGGTCAGGGCTATGAGGCTCAAGGAAAGGAGGGAAACATCAACATTTCAGAGGGATTGGGAACCTCCTGGAGGTGGATGATCAGACAGGGGGCTTTTTTCCTATAAATACAACCTAAGACAGCTAGGGCATGTTTTCATGTGGGGGAAGTTCCATTCCCTGCCAACATGGACAACGTAATTTGTTACTGGCAAAAGTTGAAGTTCCAGCCCAATCTGTCTTCCACCTCTTCTAGAACAGGTTCAGGATCCTTAAAGACCCTTTAAAACTAGGTGAGAATATATATTTGAAGTATGTGTGTCAGTACCTACCCCTTGGTGAGTTTGGGAAGTCACTTTGCCAGCATTGTTATTTTTCCCTCAGTTTTTTATTGAGATATAATTGCCATATAACAGTGTATTAGCTTAAGGTGTACAGCATACTGATTTGATATTTGCATATACTGTGAAATGATTACCACAAGTTTAGTTAACACCCATCATCTCGCAGTTATCATTTTTTTTTCTTGTGATGAGAATATTTAAGGTCTACTATACTAGCAACTTTCAAATGTAAAACACGGTATTGTTAACTATAGGTATCATGCTGACATTATATCTCCAGAACTTATTTATAACTGGAAATTTGTACTTTTTGACGACCTTCACCCAGTTCCCCACTCCCTACCTCCCACCTGTGGCAATCACCAACCTATTCTCTGTTTCCATGAGTTTTTCGTTTCTTCAGATATAACATAAGTGAGAACACACAGCATCTGTCTCTCTCACTTGGCATAATGCCCTCATGTTCCATCCACATTGTTGCATATATGGCAGAATTTCCATCTTTCTTGTGGCTGAATAAATATCCAATCCCACACTAGACCTCTCTGTCTCTATTCAGGTTGCCCTGTGCCTCCTAAGATAGCAATCTTGGAGCCTAACCTTAGAGAAGTACCATACTTCTTACTCTCTAGATATAATGCTGTCCAACAGAACTTCTGTGGTGAAGGAAATCATCTATATCTATGCTGTTCAATAAGTAGCCATTGGTTACCTGTGCCTAGTGAGCATTTGAAAGGTGAAGGAGACTGAGAAACTCATTTTTAATTGAAGTTAAATTTACATTAAATAGCTCCATGTGGCAAGTGGCTGCCATATTGGATGGTGCACCTCTAGATCTGAGCATCCAACATCCTACCCAAACTGTGGGCACCTGGGAGCTTAAACAGAGGAGAGTTTTACATATTTGTTCAGTCCACTTGTACCAATAGATGTGGCAGGCATAAGCATTTGCTCTTACTACTATTCTTTCATGAATTCCTTCTCAGAATCATGCTGGCAGACTGGATTAATTAATACTGTGCAAATGAAAGAAACTGAATGTAACTAAGTATACTTTAATTCTTTTAAAATTACATAATGAAACTGAAATATTTCGCAAGATTACTGGGAATGGAAATTTAGATTCAATGCTCTCCTCTTTAGCCCTTGGTTCATGTTTGAATCACATATATTTAGTATGATCATCCTGACACCTCCTCGTTATCAATGCAGTTTTCTTGTCCAGCAGTTATTTTGACTCCTGGCCTTGTGAACAGGTACTGGAAAAGCTTGGACCACCACCCTCCCCAACACCACCCCTCCCCGCCATCTCTAGACCTTTCTAGCTACATATCCTATCATCTATCTGGGCTTGCAGCCTTGAAGTCTCGCCATATGTTTGGCTAGTTACATTTTAAGTTAGCTTGTGCTAAGATGTTAGTAAGTAATAACCGTTTAATTACTGTCAGATGATATAGTAGTATTCTAGGGCAGGAGCCTTCAGAGTCTGAAGCCAAAGAAAGAACAGATAGGGAATGTTCCAACTTTCCCTGGCTGGTACCTGAGCAGTTTAAAGTAAAGGACAAGATGAGCACATCTAATTCAATAAGTATTTAGAATGTGACAATGACATTGTGAAGCTTTGAGGTAGGAAAAAACTTCTCTTTCTTGGGCAAAGAAAGTTACAGGGCAAGGCCCCTCTTATATTTGTGAAGTTGAGTCTAATATATCTGCAATTTATTGGGCTTTTCTTAAGACTTCAAAGTACCGCCTAATCAAACCCTGATGTTATTATTAAAAGTATTTTTAAAAATTCTAAACTATTCAGACAAAGAGGTAGAGGGTAGGGACATTTGCTAACCTTATGGTTTGTTGATACACACACACACACACAGACACACACACCCATACGTGTGTATAGGTAAATAAGGTTTATTCCCTTTCCTGGGAGTTCAGGAGCTTCGCGATTTACCAGCCACGCAACCTGGGGCAAGTCTCAATCTCCCTAAGCCTCAATTATCTTGTAAAATGGGGGCAATGATACTTACCTCTGAGGGTTATTGAGAGAATTAAGTGAAATTATATATGAGAAAACCGTAAAATAGGAAACCCTTTCAGGCTAATGTATTTGATGGGGGGAGGGGCAGGAATTGCTCTTTCTCCAACATGAGGCTGAAGACTTGTGCTGAAGTCTAATTCAACGAATGCCCTGGAAAGCATATGGATACATTTTTCTGGACAGATGGCTGATACATTCTGTGCTGCACATGTAAGGCTTTCTATGGAGCTGTTTTAGCACGAAGAGCCTCTTTCAGGAATCTTTATGGGGCTAAGCTATGTTAGGTGATCCTCAACACACAGGGAGCTGGAGGCTTGCACCTAATGCAAACAGTTGCATGGACGTTCAGAACAGTGAGGGTAAATACCACCTTGAATGCCACCAAATGTCAATACCGAAGCTTGATGGTATTACATAAATTCAGCTTTAATTGAGCAAAGCTAAATAGACCTCTTTATATTCTGAAATACTGAAATAAAGCCTAAATCATGGAGATTTTATGTCTTGTGATGTCTCCATATATAAGACACACACACAAATATATGTATATTTCCTCTGCTTGACAATTCTTATCTACATGAGAAAAAAGTCTAAAGTAAATGGCCATCCTCAGATACCAGCTGTTCCAAGTGTTAGTCTGTGGAATGGAGGAAGGGTGATTTATGCAAGAGGAGAAATTGTTTATATTCTGTGGCACATGTGTCCCTGCTCCATTAAAAATTAGTAATGGAATCCATCTATAACAACCTTAAAAAATAACATGGGTTCATAAGAGGTTCAGTTTCCGGGTGCTAGCACATTTATGACTTCAAAATAGATAATCTGGGGAATTTAAGCAGACTGCTGAAAAGGACTAGATAAAAGGTGTTTTTTCTGGATGCTCTTATTTTTGTAACATGCTGGAAGTGGGCTGAATGACTGCTTTCAGACACAAAATTAAACACACAAAGTGCCTGTTGTTGTTTCCTAACCAGGTATCTGATATTAAATTAAATGCATAGATATGTAAAATAGGAAAGACATGGAAGAATATTACAGTTGGTGAGCAAAACAGATTTTTGTTTTAAAAAGAAGCTGTCTGGGAGTTAAAAAAAAAAAAAACAAGAAACCCAGAAGAGAAATGTAATCTCTCTTCCACAAAAACCAAATCTAGTTATGAAAACTTTCATTTTCAAAGGAGAGATGAAATGTCTGATTTGCCACTTACGTTCTTTCCTCCTTGTTCTGTAATCAGCCAAGGTTGAAGAAGAGCTGTTTATGAGCTTCTGTATAAGAGATAGCACACAAGTGTGGATTTATTATTATGCTGCACTTAACTGCCTCTTCTGCAGGCTAAATAGTCTAGTTCTACGAACACTTTCTTAAGTGTAGATCACTTTTCAACTGTTTAATAGCCATCTTTGTTGGTTTCCTCTGAAGGGTTTCGAAATTATTGCCACCCGTCTGAAGGTTTCAACATCAGTAATATTCATTGTGTCCATGCACTCAATGTTCTGCTGGGCACAGTGCCAGATTTGATTGACCATGTGTTCTACCTGCTCCCAAGCTTTAGAGCCATGTTACAGACAACACAAATGAGATCAATATATTTAATAAAACGGCAACAATACATGGCCTTTGATTTAGGAGGAAAGAAAGGCATAGGCATTGCCTGGGTTTTTTTTTTTTTTTTTTAATCTTGTTTCACTTACTTTCATTGATGACTTTGGTCATCCACCAAGAGTCTTTTTTTTTTTTTTTTTTGGTGGTATGCGGGCCTCTCACTGTTGTGGCCTCTCCCGTTGCAGACGCACAGGCCCAGCGGCCATGGCTCACGGGCCCAGCTGCTCCGCAGCATGTGGGATCTTCCCGGACCAGGGCATGAACCCGTGTCCCCTGCACCCGCAGGCGGATTCTCAACCACTGCACCACCAGGGAAGCCCCACCAAGAGTCTTTTGATATTCTTAATCTGGTGGGTTGTCACTGACTTTTAAATTCAATGTGAGGGCATATTTGAAATTCACTCAGTTTAAATTGTACAGGTTGGGAGAGAAGACCTTGAATTATCATCAGGGCTAAATTGGTACATTGTCCAAGAGGGAGGGAGCAGGAGACCAAAGGAAGTGGCAGTGGATACATGTGAGACTCTAACCTGAGCATCAGTGTATAACCTGGGATCATGAGCATGACCCCCAAACCAGAAGATCCAGGTGTTAGGAAAGGTTGTATACAAACCAGCTAACCACCAACAGCATTGATAACAGCAAAAACCAAAATAGAGATAATTATGGGATCAACCAGACAGAACTCCCAAGTCATCGGTTGAGCAAGGGCACCTGACTGTCCCAGGTTTCTTTTTGGGGGCGGTGCTGGCCCTCTAGTGATGTCAGTTTAAGGACCAGGTGTGGGTTGACCTGGGGTTTGCACCTGAGTTAAGAGGAAGTCAAGAAAGAACCCAGAGGGGAAGAGCTCTGAGCTCAGAGCTGTGAAAACCCCATTTCAAATCATAAATATTGGTTGTTAATGGGATTGCTTAGCTGACTTCCTCCCTCCAATCCCTGCCCCGGCCCCCGTTGCCCCATGCTGACTACCAGGAAATTTAGACCACATTTGTAGATCAATTATCACAATTAAGGAGAACTTCTTAGCCTGTACATTTGCACATTCTTATTTTCTCCCTTATCTTTATTTTCTACTCATTTGTACATTTTCCCTGGCTCTGGTTTTGTATCCTTATTCATATGTTTCTCTACTTTACAGTAAGTTTTTGTATCTCAGAACTTGTACTGAAAAATAAGGCAGAGCATAAATAAATAAGGCAGAGCATAAATAAGAAACTTTTGCATCCATGAAATAAAAGCATTGAATGGCTTATAAAGCTTGCTGGTTTATTTGTGCATTCTACCTGTTGTTATATTTATTTCCCAAGATCTGTCTAATTGGGCAAGATTCACAATCTACATTGGAATTGTTTACCTGAAATTTTCTTGCTTCCCAGGAGACTTTATGTAGACATTGTTTTCCTTCAGCGAAAACTCTTCTGTAGTGTAGTTATCTCTTTGGATGGACAGGAATCACACGTGTGCTTCTGATCATACGTCTGTCATGTGAACTCTCAAGGATCCCTGGTAACCTTGAGGAAAAGAAGCTATTTTAAACTCAGGCCCCTAAACTGAGAGTTCCAATGACACATGGCAGGAAAGGCTCTTCTTGTCATCATGAGTTTTAATAAGGTATATCTATACTAGCATTGTTCTGCTGTACTGTGAATTTGTAGTAGGATATACAATTGAACAGACTCCCTCTGATGATGCATTGAAAATATTTTTAAGTCTTGGAGTCCCTAAATTTTATTTCCCCATGTTGTGTGGAGAATATTCACAAAGAGACACAAGTTTAGTCTTGTGCTGTCCACCACTCAGCATTGCATTCATCTTTTTTCCTTTTTCTTTTGCTTGTTATGACTCTTTTCCCAGAAAAGGCATTCTTTTCGAGAGTAGTGAACTAAATGGATAGTAGAGATACCATAAAATATCTTCTTAGAAGGATATCTTTAATCTTAGGTTGAGAGTTCAGGGTTTGGAGTTGGAAGACCTGGGCTCCAGGACTGGCTGCCGTTGTTCTTTACTCTGTGATCTTGCACAAGACACTGAGATTCTCTGAGCTTCATTCTCCTCAACTATAAAATGGGGAGAATAATTCCCTTTTGACCTTGTCAGAGGGAGTTCAGATCATTTATGTGAAGGTCAAAGCTTTAGTTCTCTATTAATCTAAGCCACGGACCCTTATGGTCATATCCTCAAACTCAGAAGACCTCCTGTCCATTAAACCTACCACTGTCTCACTCCCAGGCATCCTATCCTGTCTTCATTTGTCTTTTTAACCAAATCAGACTCTATTATCTATAACAACAACACTCCTTTGAAAATATCTAATTCCCTTGCCTTTCTCTCTCTCCTATAGGTGTTCATGGAAAAGCCCAGACTCTGGTTAAAAAAACTCTTGCATAATTTATGCTTGTATCTGAGTCAAATGTCCCCAGAGAGACATATACACTCTTGTTGACTAGTTTTACTTTGAATTTCCAGTTACAAATCTCAGATGGGCACCCCATCTGTCCCTACTCTACCTGCTAAAGACCTTGCCTCATGTTCCTTGGAGAGAATAGAAGCACAGGCCTCTATGTCTGCCCACCATCAACATTATCAACCTCCTCACATCTGTATTTTGTACACAGGACCAGGATCTATGAATATTAATTATTATTGTGATTCCATAATTCTTGGTTGAAGATATCTAATGCATTTGGAATATTTTCAGGAAAAAAAACCCTTCTCAAATTTGACCTCTATTAAACTGTTGTACAGAAGGGACTATATTAATTATAGTACATATTGTGATATTTAGCATTTTTAAAAAGTGTGCTATGAGCGTGCAAGGCACAAAAAAGAGCTACTTAAGTCTGTTCAAGGTAATGAACAATTTGATTATTTTGTCATTGCTTTTTTAAAACATATTTATATTGGGGAGGATAAAGAGCATTCCAATTTAAGTATTAGTCACTGGGTTTGAATGCTGAATATAGGTGATACACAATTCCCTATGTTTTATTCTACCTTACATTTAAGAAAACCACAATGACCTGTGGTTGTGATGCTAAAAACTCAGATTCCAAATACATTTTTTTAAAGTTCCTTTTTTCTCATGCCTTGTCACTGGTGAATCGATAAAAGCCCTATTTGTTGATAGGGGTTAAACCATTCCGCCAAGAAGTTATTCTCAACTACTTGTTAAACTTTCTCTAAAAAAGGGCCCTTCATAAGCTCTTCTCTGGGAAACAGCAAGAAGCCAAATTAGCAACTTGAAAAATAAGACTGTATTTTCACAGTCTGTCATAATCTCTTTGATCTTGTTATGAAAAAGATTCATCAGATTTCGTTTTCTTCTCTAAGTTTTGGCTCAATAATGATCCCAATTTCTGTGATGCTACTAGGTGTG
Source organism: Kogia breviceps (assembly GCF_026419965.1). NCBI lineage: Eukaryota > Metazoa > Chordata > Mammalia > Artiodactyla > Physeteridae > Kogia > Kogia breviceps. The sequence goes on along the minus strand of NC_081311.1, from coordinate 185,286,261 downwards.
CTGAAAAGCCAGCCTTCAGCTTCTGTTCCACAGTGCCCTGCCTGTCTACCGTCTGTATTCCCAAACCTTTTAGAAGTGAGAGTATAACATCTGAGCACAAAGGCGAGACCATATAGGTAGTGTCTGGGGACTTGAACTTTTTCAAAGTGGATGAAATAAGCCATGTCTTCAATGTGGCTGTTAATATACAGCAAAGGAGAATTGGACACAAAATTTAATTCTTTCTCTTTAGTTTGTTCCACAACCTTTCCCTAGATATTTCCTTTAAAACACTGATCCTATGAAACGCTACATTAGAGGGAAGAAAAAGTTTCCATGGTCAAAAAAAGTTGGGAAATATTTATACTCTAATCTTCCTAAGAAATTCAAAATGCTAAGTACTGAAAAACTCTGCTGTGTGACCTTGAGCAAACGACTTAACCTCTCTGGGTCTGTTTGTCTGTAAAATGCGGAAAATGATAGCGATAGTGAGGATTAAAAGAGTTAATGTATGTAAAACACTTAGATTAGTGTTTGGCACATAAAACAGCTATTATTTTCAATCTAGGATTTTCCAAACCTTTGAGCAGAGAACCCATTAACATACCATAAAAGGAACTCTGAAAATCTGTCCTAGAATATTAAATGTTCCACTAGCTGGTGAGTACCTTGCAGACAAGAATTCTGCTCTGTTTAGTTTTATACTCTCTGCTCCTAGCACAGTTCCTGGCATCTGGTGGGCACTTGGTAGACAGTCGGTGCATGAGTGAATGACTGTATGTTCAACGTTGTCCTACGTGTAACCTCTTGCCTCCCAGCCATGCTGAGTTTAGATGGTTGATGTCATGGACTGAAGGTTTCTGTCCCCCACCAAATTCATATGTCAAACTTCTAACCCTCAATGCAATGGTAGTAGGAGATGGAGCTTTTGAGAGACTGAAACCCAATCTCCCCCTAAAACCAAGTACCCCTGCTGAGTTTATGATTAACCTCTCTGTCCAAAACTTTATTCCTTTTCTTCTTCTGACCCCATTCCCCTCAGGACGGAGGAGTATCAAAGAAAAGAGGGGATTGGAATCAAACAGAACCCTGTGGGGCCTTCCTGGGTATAAAGATTTTTCTGTCACCCCCATCTCCTGTTTGTAGAAAAAGGCTTTGTTCTCCTAGGCCTTCCCTGAGTTTCAGGTGATTACTAATTAGGGAAGTGATGGAAGGCAGAAACAAAGAAAAAGCAGTTAAGCAAGATAGCTTGAATAGTTCAGGGATAAAACAGAGTCTTAGTTCCTCCTCAAGGGATCTACGTAACAATATGATGCACACATCTGAGTTGTTCTACAGAACCTAAGGCCCTTCCCCAGGTGGAGGAGGGTGACTACATGCTGACCATAAGCATGTAGACCACAGTCTGGTTGGAACCGGAGGCTGATGATTGAGATTCCCAAAATACTACCTTGTTACCCTACCACCAACCAATCAGTAGAAAATCATGCACCCTGCAAACCTTACCTCAAATGTTGCCTTTAAAAACCCTTCCCTGAAAGCCATCAGACAGTCTGCATCTTTTGAGCATGAGCTGCCTGTTCTCCTTGCTTGGTGCCCTGCAGTAAATGTTGTACTCTCCTTCACCACTACCTGGAGACAGTAGATTGGCTTTGCTGTGAGACTGGGGAGCAGACCTAAGTTCAGTTCAGTAACAAGGTGGTTAGGTCATGGAGCCCTCATGAATGGGATTAGTGCCCTTATAAAAGAGACCTCAGAGAGTTCTCTTTTCCCCTCTGTCACATGAGGACACAGCAAGAAGACAGACATCTACAAATCAGGAAGTGGGCTCTCACAAAATATCAACTCTCCAGCATCTTGATCTTGGATGTCCAAGCCTCTGGAACTATAAGAAAGTAAATTTCTGTTATATATAAGCTACCCAACATGGTATTCTGTTATAGCAACCCAAACCCGACTAGGACTATTGGCTTGTTCCTGTGCATGGCTGGATGAACCCGTTTTTTTCCCCCTTGGTGTTAAAACTCTTCCATGGGTTAGTATAATACTTTATAAACTAGTGTTGTCTCATTTCATTCCCTAAATGGAATTCAATTATCAGTTAGGTATTTGAGACTAAATGACAGAGCTGGGATTTGAACCCTCAAGAACTCCAAGAACATGACTCATCATTCAGAAGAGAAAGCTACGTGAAACTGTGAGGCCAGAAGTGACTTGGAGCTGAGGTTAAATCTTAATATTTTAATTCTTTTCTTTTAGCTTCTGCACCTCTCCATGGCTTTTGAGATACAGATTTTGTCTCAGTACACAGGTATATTAGTGGATTTGATCACTTTGTTGGTTACATAAAACTACTCTTAAAACTAAAGCCTTGGGCTTTTTTCCAGTACATGTATTTTGAATGATTTGAATAAATTTGCATTAATAATATATGTAATTTATTTGTTCACTTTGTTTGATTTGTTGTAAAATATGTAAGTTTTGAGGAATCCCAACAAACAAAGGATTTGGTAAGGAGATCCCAGATAGTGGCTGGGAACTCTTGGATTCTTTGGCTTTCTGTTTGCTAACTTGAAGAGGAATAAGAATTTTCTAGGACCCAGATTTATGCTTCAGGTTATAACACTTTGTTTTGTGTATCTGATGAAATAGATCCACAACTTGATAATATCTCCTATCAATGTTTTCTTCATCTCAAACATGATGCTATTATTAGTGGTTCCCTCAGTGTGAGGGAGAGAAATTTAGTTATAATTTCCTTTATATATAAAGATTTTTTAGTCTCGTTTTAGTTAAATTTCCTTTCTACTGAATTAGTCTTAGAAGCATGTTATTTTATTCCCTAGTAATCTAAGAATGACCCTCCCTTTCTTCTCCCTTTTGAAGGTTTTAGAATCATCAAGAACATTTCCTTTCTTCTTTACCTCAACCACCTATGATAATAAGCGCTTTCATCATTGGCCATTTACAGAGACCTTTTTTGTTCTTTTTTTTTTTTTTTTTTTTGCGGTACGCGGGCCTCTCACTGCCATGGTCTCTCCCATTGCAGAGCACAGGCTCCAGACGCGCAGGCCCAGCGGCCATGGCCCACGGGCCCAGCCGCTCCACAGCACGTGGGATCCTCCCGGACCGGGGCACGAACCCGTGTCCCCTGCATCGGCAGGCGGACTCTCAACCACTGCGCCACCAGGGAAGCCCTACAGAGACCATTTTGAACATACTCTTTGAGTCATATATAGGAGAAATTCTAGGGGATATTTGCATTCCACTTTAGGCTAAAAATCTAGGAGCAAATAGAGCTTGAAATATGTCTGTGGCACTGTTCTGAGGCTGTGCAATATGCCTCTTAAATTACAATTTCAATTTTGCAAGGGCACTGCAGAAAATCAGAGGAATTAATGGGACCACCCAGCTGGTTCCTTTGTAACCCCTGAAAGAGTGATGAATTCCTTTTTGAGTTTCACCTAGAGTTCTGAATTTGACTGATGACATTCAAAATGCAGGAGCAGTACTGGTAGTAAATGAGATCAAATGAAATAATGAATATGAAAATGTTTGTAAATGAGGAGTACTGTGCATACATAAGGTACTATTATGAGCCAATTACTGCTGGAGAAAACATTGAAAGAGGTTGAGAGTATGGCCTGTGTATTCTTTCAGTTGCTATCAACACAACTGAGCCTTGTAGCTATAGTTTTGGAAGTGAATATCTGAGAAGGGCTAGGCTGGACTCAGTCGACAGAATATTTGTCTAATTCCATTCTACATGAATTTTGCCAGAGTTTTGTAGTTTGCGCTTCATCTTGATTTTGGAGTGTTCCTAGAACATGAGGGGCCTTTTTTGTTTGTATGTCTTTGATTCTCTAAAACTGAATACAGTGAGATTAATGTTGTATTTAATGCATATGGCAAATTTCACTTTATCCAAGCTCTTCTCAATTATGTTATCTGCTGTGAGATTCTCAAATTTTCCAACACCAAGTGGGTGTCCTATAATTGAATTCAATTCTAACACTATCTACCTGGAGTTAGCATCAGACCCCACAGATTGAAGGGCTCAGTCCCACAAGACTGCCCTCACCTTGATTCCAATCTCAAATCCCGACCACCTGTATTTATGACTAACTGACTATGAATTAGGAGTTCTCACCACCCCACCCCAGGTTTGCTAGAGTGGCATGAATAACTCAGGAAAATACTTTACTGACATTTACTGGTTTATTATAAAGGATACAACTCAGAAACAGCCAAATGGAAGAAATGCATAGGGCAGGCTATGGCAGGTGGGTATGGCATGGAATTTCTATGCTCTTTCCGGGTGTATCACCCTCCCAGCATTTTGATGTGTTCACCAAACTGAAGGTTCTCTGAATTTTACCATTCAAGAGTTTTTATAACTCAGTCTCCAGCTCTCCTCCCATCTTCAGAGGTTGGTGGGTGAGGCTGAAACTTTCAACCTTCTAATAATTTGTTCTTTCTGGTTTCCAGCCCCATACTGAGGTAATTGAGGGGTCCTGCCTTAAGTTATCATATTAGAATAACCTCAGGTATAATCAAAAGGGGCCTTGTTATGAATAACAAAAAACATTCCTATCACTCAGGAAATTCCAAAGCTTTTAAGAGCTGTGTCAGGAACTGGGAACAAAGACCAAAATATTTCTTATACCACACCTGCTCTTTTTTTAATAGACTCTAATTATTTTTAGAGCAATCTTGTGTTCACAGCAAAACTGAACAGAAAGGACAGCATTCTCATTTATCCCTTGCCCCCCACCCACTCGCAGCCTGCCCCACAATCAACATCCCCCTCCATCCCTAGAGTGGTACCTTTGTTGCTATTGATGAACCTACATTGACACATCATTATCACCCAAAGTCCACACTTTATATTAGGGTTCACTCTTGGTTTGGTACATCCTATGGATTTTGACAAGTGTATTACAACACTGAAGGGATTTAGATTATGCCACCACAAAATATGCTACTCTGGCATAGGGATCATTTTAAGCTGAAGGCAATTGAGGAAAAACAGACCCAGGATCAACTCTGCCCTCCTCCTCTCTACCAGGAGGGTCAGGAGATTCTTAATCACCCGAAACAACTCTAGATTCTTCTCTGTCCAGAGACAGCACCAGAGGAATCTATATAATGCATCCTACCAACTAGCCTGTATCTTCCATTAGTTTCTCCATATATTTACGTTCCCATGGTTTGCTGTCCTTATAAACCTAAAAACCTCTTTCTTTGTTTTGTCACTTCTCTACAAATATATTGTTCTTTGTTGAGAAGCTATGTGAGCCCCAAGTTCTGACCACCCCTTTGGGTTACTTATGACCAAATTCTCCTGTGTGTATGCATGATGAACGCATTAATAAATTTTTGTTTGTTTTTTTCCTGTTAAATTTTCTTTTGTCAGTCTAATTTGCAGGGTCCCAGTCAGAGACCCAGAGAGGAGTATACAGAAAAGAAAACAATCTTTCTTTCCTCCCTACAACATATATTCTTTATTGTCATATCATACAGGATCGTTTTACCCACTGCCCTAAAATCCTTTGTGATCTGTCTATTCATCATTTACCTGCTTTTTAAAAAAATGTATTTTAGGCGACATGATGGCCAAGCTAAGCAGAACCCATTTGGACCTCTCATGTAGCATACATGGAGGAAAAACAGTTTTCGGGAGTGCCCTGTAAACATCTGTCCAGTCCCCAGGGATGACATACCCTCACCACACAAAACTTTGGTGATGATCTAAAAGATTCTCGCGTTATGAGTTGAGTCTTCCTAAGTATATGAAACACCCGAGATGCCTTGGAATAACATTAAGCCCAAAGCTTATTATATGAGGTGTAATAGTTACTGAAAAGCTAGGAAGGAAGTTCAGCCCAAACAGAACTTGTTTTGAAGAAAGAGTCTCCAAATCACAGGCCAAACGCTGGCACTCCAAACAGCAGACATGAGAGCTGCTGGCAGACAAACAGACCCTGGGCTGTGGCTCACTTCTGTTCCACATTTCATGGTCCCAGGATATTTCGAAGATGTGTCACTTCTCTGCTGCATTAATGGTAGCACAACTCATTCTTAATAATAGAAAACAGCACATCAAGTTAGAAATTTAATCAAATCCTTGGCATTACCAATTAGGATTATAAGGTGTTTTATTTCATTCTTTAACAGCATTTCAAAAAGGCACAAAATGGTTTACTCTACTCTCAGAGAACAAATATAGAAATCTAGAGCACTAATGTATCAGATTAGAAATCCTCCTTGAAACTCTCTGGCTGTAAGAATCAGCCCCCTTGGGCCAATATTTCATGATTCGGTCTTTTGGCAGCAGCCAAAGTCATGCTGAAGAATGTAATTCAAAGGCTCTGGTTTAGAGATCTTAAAAGTTCATAAAACAAAAGGATAACATACAAGACCTTTGTGGAAAGTGCTCAGATGGCTTGGAAATACCAAATTGATTCTTATTTTAAATAGTAAAATAAAAGGAAGACTCCATATTTAAAGAAGCTCAGTTTGTTGATGTTTATTATAAGAGCCCTATCGGGTGGCAAATGGAAGTCAAAGGGGAAAAATAGAGATATATGAATAAGAACATATATAACTCTTGGGTGTGCATGTCATACACACACACACATACACACACACACACACACACACATACATGTCACACATTGTTGAGATGCTTTCAAATGAGGTTACCGCTGGTGAGAACAGCTCCTTCTCAGAGTTGGGGGGCTTTTCCTCCCCCCAATCCTGCAGCACCTGCTGGGGTCTGACTGCACTGGGAGGGGCTTCAGGCACCAGGTTGCTTGGTCCTGAGTTCACTCATCCCATCAGGGAGTGATTATATAGAACAAAAGCTCTGAGCACCATATTCTCTAAGAGGATTTAGAGAGAAGTCTCTGAAGGAAGTCTGTACTTCTAGAAAGAAATGTGACTTCAAAGCTGCCTTGCAGGTAGAAAGCCCCTAATTCATTCATAAAAAGAGGATGGAGAAGGGGACCTTTGTAAGAGAGCGATTTTTTTAAATTGTAATTCTGATTGTGCTTAATACCTTGCATAACAGCCTTTCATTTGTCGCATGTACACCTATTTATTTCAATGCTTTATGGCCCAATCTGGAATTAAGTTATTTATTTCATTGATGTATGTCTCAATATGGAATTCTCCATTTCCCATTGAAAACCAGAAATGTCACTTCTACACTATAATTGAGATAATGGAACCCCACTTTGTATCTCTTTGAATAATATGCTACAACTGTAGCATAGCCCACATTTTATAGGATGTGACACAAACAGTAAAACTTGAGCTGCTGGGTTATGGATAGAATGGCATCCCCTCCTCCCCCATTTCATATGTTAAAGCATGAATCCCAATGTGACTGTATTTGGAGACAGGGTATTTAAGAAGATAATTAAGGTTAAATGAGGACATAAGTGTGGGTCCTAATCCAATAGGAATGGTGTTCCTATAAGAAAAAGAAGAGATACCAGGAGGGTGCGTGCATAGAGGAAAGACCATGTAAGGACATGGTGAGAGAAGGTGGCTGTCAGAAAGCTGGGAAGAAAGCTCTCACCAGACACTGACTTTGCCAGCCCTTTGATCTTGGCCTTCTAGCCTCCAGATCTAGAAGAAATAAATTTCTGTTGTTTAAGTCACTCAGTCTGTGCTATTTTATTATGGCATTTTCTAGCAAACTAACACATCCTGTAACTCAGAACAGTTATAGGAAGTTTCACGTGCTTTATGTTTTTGAGCAGTGAAAGATCCATCTTTGGCCCAAATCCTAATTAGGATAACACTGTTTCTAGCAAATGGGGCAGAGTTCAATTTCTCTATCTTTTCCTTAAATGCAGATGCAAAGGCAGCAGAACATGACAGTACGAGAAAAGAGATTCCAACCGGAATTTATTTAATTCTGCTCGAAAAACATATAGTTCTGTTGGTCACATCTATCTCAGGGTTTCCAACTTTCCAGCATATACTCATGAAGAACTAATAGAAAGTTGACTGCTTTTTAAAAAATCACTTGTTGTTTGTGATGGATAATTACGCTTAAGCTAGGAAAAATAACTTCCTGTGTAGGAAAAATAAACCTAGTTTTCATTCTACAATATGGGTTTAGTTCTTGTAAAAACATGACAATTTTATTACATTTATAAAATTTTTAGTTAAAAAGTTGTATGATATTCTTATGGGTACATGACTGGGTTAGGCGGACATTATTTAAAATTTAATTATGATATCTAAATTCACGGTAGAATAAACACACAAAAATGTTTAAAATAAAAGATTTTCAATCTCTTCAGATGGCAACAGAAAATTTAATCTACCAGGATATGTAATATTTTACCTACCAAACTGACAAAGAGAAAAAAAAAACAACCTCACTTTTGTTCTGGATATGATAAAAACTGCTACTGACAAACACATTTTATGGGAGTATGATTTGAAGAATAATCTATCAATAGGTACTTAGAGTATTAGGAAATATTCAGTCCTTGGTAGTTTCGCTTAGGAAAATTCACATTATAGAAGTTAATGATCTAAACACTGCCTGTTCAGGGACTTCCCTGGCAGTCCAGGGGTTAAGACACAATGTTTCTAATGCAGGGGATGCAGGTTCGTTCCCTGGTCAGAGAACTAAGATCCCACATGCCATGTGGTGTGGCCAAAATATTTGAAAATAAATAAACACCTCCTGTTTGGTGTTCCCAAGCCCTAGAGTTCTCCTGGTTACAGTTTCCTTTAATGTTTGAATGCCATTCCCGTGCCATATTTCTATAATGCTGCTCCTTTCCTGAAATTCATGAGGGTTCTCTGAGGGCTGTTTCTTCCGGCCACCCCTTACTCCAGTTCCTGTCTCTATGGCATTTTCAGATTCAGCCCTGCCAGTGTCCTCCTTTCACTTGTTTCTCCATATTCCCTTATTGTGTAGGCCCTGTAGTCCTTGCTTTCCCTAACTGCACAAGGCCACTCACAGTGTAGCAGATTTTTACTGAAGGCTGCTGGTGATGAAGAAGAATCACACACAGCATGATATGGAAAACAATGTAAAATATAAGCCAAGACTCTTCCTCATCCATTGGCTGCCTCTGTCATGAGGAAACTGTCATTGGCCGTGCTTCTTTCCCACCTAATCCCTCTGGGTCCTGGTGTCCTGCTGCTTTTTCAGGCCTTCCTTCATCTTGGAAACCTGTTTCCTCTCTAGCTGGAAGCCACTAACTCTCCCCCTGAATCAACTTTCTCTAAGCAGAGTAAAGATCCTCCCTCAATCAATACTAGATATCTAGCTGAAATGTGCATTTCGAAAAGTTATTGAAGTATTTTCTAAAGCATATGTCCCACCTTCCCTGAATCCTCACTTTTAGCAGCAAAAAAACCCAAACGGCAGAAACATACACACACACAAACATACATATGTGTAACTGTATCTTCATGGAGAACGGTAAAAATCAGAGAGGAGCAAGGGACTAGGAAGTCAAAACAACAACCACAAACTGGATTTAAAAACTGAAAGGAGAGGAGCTTCAAGATGGAAGAGTAAGATGCGGAGATCACCTTCCTCCCCACAAATACATCTACAGGTGGAACAACTCCTACAGAACACCTACTGAACGCTGGCAGAAGACCTCAGACCTCCCCAAAGGCAAGAAACTCCCCACGTACCTGGGTAGGGCGAAAGAAAAAAGAAAAAAAAAACAGGGACAAAGGAATAGGGACGGGACCTGCACCAGTGGGAGGGAGCCGTGAAGGAGGAAAGGTTTCCACACACTAGAAGCCCCTTTGCGGGTCGCGGGCGGAGACTGCGGGTGGCGGAGGGGGCCAGCTTCGGAGCCGCGGAGGAGAGCGCAGCAACAGGGTGCTGAGGCCAAAGCGGAGGGATTCCCGCACAGAGATCCGCGCCGACCAGCACTCACCAGGCCAAGAGGCTTGTCTGCTCACCAGCTGGCGGGCGGGGGCTGGGAGCTGAGGCTCGGGCTTCGGTCGGATGCAGGAGAGGACGGCGGTTGGCGGCGTGAACGCAGCCTGAAGGGGTTAGTGCACCACGGCTGGCTGGGAGGGAGTCCGGGTTAGTCTGGAGCTGCCGAAGAGACAAGAGACTTTTTCTAGCCTCTTTGTTTCCTGGTGCGCGAGGAGAGGGGTTTAAGAGCGCCGCTTAAAGGAGCTCCAGAGACGGGCGCGAGGCGCGGCTATCAGCCGGACCCCAGAGACGGGTGTGAGACGCTAAGGCTGCTACTGCCGCCACCAAGAAGCCTGTGTGCGAGCACAGGTCACTCTCCACACCTCCCCTCCCGGAGCCTGTGCAGCCCGCCACTGCCAGGGTCCCGTGACCCAGGGACAAGTTCCCCGGGAGAACGCACGGCGCCTCAGGCTGGCGCAGCGTCACGCCGGCCTCTGCCGCCGCAGGCTCGCCGCGCATCCGTGCCCCTCCCTCCCCCCTGCCTGAGTGAGCCACAGCCCCCGAATCAGCTGCTCCTTTAACCCCGCCCGTCCTGTCTGAGTGGGGAACAGACGCCTTCAGGTGACCTACACGCAGAGGCAGGTCCAAATCCAAATCTGAACCCCGGCAGCTGTGCGAACGAAGAAGAGAAAGGGAAATCTCTCCCAGCAGCCTCAGGAGCAGCGGATTAAATCTCCACAATCAACTTGATGTACCCAGCATCTCTGGAACACCTGAATAGACAACGAATCATCCCAAATTGAGGAGGTGGACTTTGGGAGCAATGATATACATATTTTTTTTTCCTTTTTCTCTTTTTGTGAGTGTGTATGTGTATGCTTCTCTGTGTGATTTTGTCTGTAGAGCTTTGCTTTTACCATTTGTCCTAGGCTTCTGTCTGTCCATTTCTTTTTTTTTTAGTACTTAAAAAAATTTTTTTCTTAATAATTATTTTTTATTTGAATAACTTTATTTTATTTTATCTTCTTCCTTCTTTCTTATTTTTCTCCCTTTTATTCTGAGCCGTGTGGAGGACAGGCCCTGGGTGCTCCAGCCAGGCATCAGGGCTGTGCCACTGAGGTGGGAGAGCCAAGTTCAGGACACTGGTCCACAGGAGACCTCCCAGATCCACGTAACATCAAATGGCGAAAATCTCCCAGAGATCTCCATCTCAAAGCCGAAACCCAGCTCCACTCAACGACCACCAAGCGACAGTGCAGGATGCCTCATGCCAAACAACTGGCAAGACAGGAACACAACCCCATCCATTAGCACAGAGGCTGCCTAAAATCATAATAAGGCCACAGACACCCCCAAATACACCACCAGACGTGGACCTGCCCACCAGAAAGACAAGATCCAGCCTCATCCACCAGAACACAGGCACTAGTACCCTCCTCCAGGAAGCCTACACAACCCACTGAACCAACCTTAGCCACTGGGGGTAGACACAAAAAACAATGGAAACTACGAAACTGCAGCCTGCAAAAAGGAGACCCCAAACACAGTAAGTTAAGCAAAATGAGAAGACAGAGAAACACACAGCAGATGAAGGAGCAAAGCAAAAACCCACCAGACCTAACAAATGAAGAGGAAATAAGCAGTCTACCTAAAAAAAAATTCAGAATAATGATAATAAAGGTGATCCAAAATCTTGGAAATAGAATGGAGAAAATACAAGAAGCGTTTAACAAGGACCTAGAGGAACTAAAGAGCAAACAAGCAGAGATGAACAACACAATAAATGAAATTAAAACTTCTCTAGAAGGGATCAATAGCAGAATAACTGAGGCAGAAGAACGGATAAGTGACCTGGAAGATAAAATAGTGGAAATAACTACTGCAGAGCAGAATAAAGAAAAAAGAATGAAAAGAACTGAGGACAGTCTCAGAGACCTCTGGGACAACAATAAATGCACCAACATTCGAATTATAAGGGTCCCAGAAGAAGAAGAGAAAAAGAAAGGGACTGAGAAAATATTTGAAGAGATTATAGTTGAAAACTTCCCTAATATGGGAAAGGAAATAGTTAATCAAGTCCAGGAAGCAAAGAGAATCCCATACAGGATAAATCCAAGGAGAAACATGCCAAGGCACATATTAATCAAACTATCAAAAATTAAACACAAAGAACAAATATTAAAAGCAGCAAGGGTAAAACAACAAGTAAAACATAAGGGAATCCCCATAAGGTTAACAGCTGATCTTTCAGCAGAAACTCTGCAAACCAGAAGGGAGTGGCAGGACATATTTAAAGTGATGAAAGAGAAAAACCTACAACCAAGATTACTCTACCTCGCAAGGGTCTCATTCAGATTTGATGGAGAAATTAAAAGCTTTACAGACAATCAAAAGCTAAGAGAATTAAGCACCACCAAACCATCTTTACAACAAAAGCTAAAGGAACTTCTCTAGGCAGGAAACACAAGAGAAGGAAAAAACCTACAATAATAAACCCAAAACAATTAAGAAAATGGTAATAGGAACATACATATTGATAATTAACTTAAATGTAAATGCGTTAAATGCTCCAACTAAAAGACATAAACTGGCTGAATGGATACAAAAACAAGACCTGTATATATGCTGTCTACAAGAGACCCACTTCAGACCTAGGGACACATACAGACTGAAAGTGAGGGGATGGAAAAAGATATTCCATGCAAATGGAAATCAAAAGAAAGCTGGAGTAGCAATTCTCATATCAGACAAAATAGACTTTAAAACAAAGACTATTACAAGGGACAAATAATGACACTACATAATGATCAAGGGATCAATCCAAGAAGAAGATATAACAATTGTAAATATTTATGCACCCAACATAGGAGCACCTCAATACATAAGGCAAATACTAACAGCCATAAAAGGGGAAATCAACAGTAACACAATCATAGTAGCAGACTTTAACACCCCACTTTCACCAATGGACAGATCATCCAAAATGAAAATAAATAAGGAAACACTAGCTTTAAATGATACATTACACAAGATGGACTTAATTGATATTTATAGGACATTCCATCCAAAAACAACAGAATACACATTCTCAAGCGCTCATGGAACATTCTTCAAGATATATCTTGGGTCAGAAATCAAGGCTTGGTAAATTTAAGAAAATTGAAATCATAGCAAGTATCTTTTCCGACCTCAATGCTATGAGACTAGATATCAATTACAGGAAAAAATCTATAAGAAATACAAACACATGGAGGCTAAACAACACACTACTTAATGACCAAGAGATCACTGCAGAAATCAAAAAATATCTAGAAACAAATGACAATGAAAACGCAACGACCCAAAACCTATGGGATGCAGCAAAAGCAGTTCTAACAGGGAAGTTTATAGCTATAGAAGCCTACCTTAATAAACAAGAAACATCTCAAATAAACAACCTAACCTTATACCTAAAACAATTACAGAAAGAAGAACAAAAGAACCCCAAAGTTAGCAGAATGAAAGAACTCATAAAGATCAGATCAGAAATAAATGAAAAAGAAATGAAGGAAACGATAGCAAAGATCAATAAACCTAAAAGCTGGTTGTTTGAGAAGATAAACAAAATTGATAAACCATTAGCCAGACTCATCAAGAAAAAAAGGGAGATGACTCAAATCAATAGAATTAGAAATGAAAGAGAAGTAACAACTGACACTGCAGAAATGCAAAGGATCATGAGAGATTACTACAAGCAACTGTATGCCAATAAAATGGACAACCTGGAAGAAATCGACAAATTCTTAGAAATGCACAACCTGCCGAGACTGAACCAGGAAGAAATAGAAAATATAAACAGACCAATCACAAGCACTGAAATTGAAACTGTGATTAAAAATCTTCCAACAAACAAAAGCCCAGGACCAGATGGCTTCACAGGCGAATTCTACCAAACGTTTAGAGAAGAGCTAACACCTATCCTTCTCAAACTCTTGCAAAATATAGCAGAGGGAGGAACAAACCCAAACTCATTCTACGAGGCCCCCATCACTCTGATACCAAAACCAGACAAAGATGTCACAAAGAAGGAAAACTACTAGGCCAATATCACTGATGAACATAGTTGCAAAAATCCTCAACAAAATACTAGCAAACAGAATCCAACAACACATTAAAAGGATCATTCATTATGACCAAGTGGGGTTTATCCCAGGAATGCAAGTATTCTTCAATATACACAAATCAATCAATGTGATACATCATATTAAAAAATTGAAGAATAAAAGCCATATGATCATCACAATAGATGCAGAAAAATCTTTCAACAAAATTCAACACCCATTTATGATAAAAACCCTCCAGAAAGTAGGCATAGAGGGAAATATCTTCAACATAATAAAGGCCATATATGACAAACCCACAGTAAACATCGTCCTCAATGGTGAAAAACTGAAACCATTTCCACTAAGATCAAGGTTACCCACTCTCACCACTATTATTTAACATAGTTTTGGAAGTTTTAGCCATAGCAATCAGAGAAGAAAAAGAAATAAAAGGAATCCAAATTAGAAAAGAAGAAGTAAAGCTGTCACTGTTTGCAGATGACATGATACTATACACAGAGAATCCTAAAGGTGCCACCAGAAAACTACAAGAGTTAATCAATGAATTTGGTAAAGTTGCAGGACACAAAATTAATGCACAGAAATCTCTTGCATTCCTATACATTAATGATGAAAAATCTGAAAGTGAAATTAAGGAAACACTCCCATTTACCATTGCAACAAAGAGAATAGAATATCTAGGAATAAACCTACCTAAGGAGACAAAAGACCTGTATTCAGAAAATTATAAGACACTGATGAAAGAAATTAAAGATGATACAAACAGATGGAGAGATATACCATGTTCTTGGATTGGAAGAATCAATATTGTGAAAATGACTCTACTACCCAAAGCAATCTACAGATTCAATGCAATCTCTATCAAACAACCACTGGCATTTTTCACAGAACTAGAACAAAAAAATTCATAATTTGTATGGAAACACAAAAGACCCCGAATAGCCAAAGCAATCTTGAGAAAGAAAAACGGAGCTGGAGGAATCAGGCTCCCTGACTTCAGACTATACTGCAAAGCTACAGTAATCAAGACAGTATGGTACTGGCACAAAAACAGAAATATAGATCAATGGAACAGGATAGGAAGCCCAGAGATAAACCCAGGGACATATCGTTACCTTATCTTTGATAAAGGAGGCAAGAATATACAGTGGAGAAAAGACAGCCTCTTCAATAAGTGGTGCTGGGAAAACCTGACAGCTACATGTAAAAGAATGAAATTAGAACACTCTAACACCATACACAAAAATAAAATCAAAATGTATTAAAGACCTAAATGTAAGCCCAGACACCATCAAACTCTTAGAGGAAAACATAGGCAGAACACTGTATGACATAAAGGACAGCAAGATTGTTTTTGATCCACCTCTTAGAGAAATGGAAATAAAAACAGAAATAAACAAATGGGACCTAATGACTTCAAAGCTTTTGCACAGCATAGGAAACCATAAACAAGACAAAAAGACAACCCTCAGAATAGGAGAAAATATTTGCAAATGAAGCAACTGACAAAGGATTAATCTCCAAAACATACAAGGAACTCATGCAGGTCAATATCAAAAAAACAAACAGGGCTTCCCTGGTGGCGCAGTGGTTGGGAGTCCGCCTGCCGATGAGGCGACGCGGGTTCGTGCCCCGGTCCGGGAGGATTCCATGTGCCGCGGAGCGGCTGCACCCGTGAGCCATGGCCGCTGAGCCTGCGCGTCCAGAGCCTGTGCTCCGCAATGGGAGGGGCCACAACAGTGAGAGGCCCGCGTACCACAAAAAAAAAAAAAAAACAACAAAAAAACAAACAACCCAATCCAAAAATGGGCAGAAGGCCTAAATAAACATTTCTCCAAAGAAGATATACAGATTGCCAGCAAACACATGAAAGAATGCTCAACATCACTAATCATTAGGGAAATGCAAATCAAAAGTACAATGAGATATCATCTCACACCAGTCAGAACGGCCATCATCAAAAAATCTACACACCATAAACGCTGGAGAGGATGTGGAGAAAAGGGAACCTTGTTGCACTGTTGTTGGGAATGTAAATTGATACAGCCACTATGGAGAACAATATGGAAGTTCCTTAAAAAACTACAAATAGAACTACCATACGACCCAGCAATCCCACTACTTGGCATATACCCTGAGAAAACCATGATTCAAAAAGAGTCATGTACCACAATATTCATTGCAGCTCTATTTACAATAGCCAGGACATGGAAGCAGCCTAAGTGTCCATCAACAGATGAATGGATAAAGAACATGTGGCACATATATATAATGGAATATTACTCAGCCATAAAAAGGAATGAAACTGAGTGATTTGTAGTGAGGTGGATGGACCTGAGACTGTCATACAGAGTGAAGTAAGTCAGAAAAGGAAAAACAAATACCATATGCTAACATATATATATGGAATCTAAAAAAAGAAAAAGAAAATGGTCAGAAGAACCTAGGGGCAAGATGGGAATAAAGATGCAGACCTACTAGAGAATGGACTTGAGGATATGGGGAGGGGGAAGGGTAAGCTGGGACAAAGTGAGAGAGTGGCATGGACATATATACACTACCAAACGTAAAGTAGATAGCTAGTGGGAAGCAGCTGCATGGCACAGGGAGATCAGCTCGGTGCTTTGTGACCACCTAGAGGGGTGGGATAGGGAGGGTGGGAGGGAGGGAGATGCAAGAGGGAAGAGATATGGGGACATAAGTATATGTATAACTGATCCTCTTTGTTATAAAGCAGAAACTGAAACACCATTGTAAAGCAATTATACTCCAATAAAGTTGTGAAAAAACAAAACAAACCTGAAAGGCTTCCATACAAAACTAGAAATCTTGATATCTAATTTACTCAGTTTTGTAAAATTAAATGTGTCTGTGTATCAAGCTGCTTATGAGTGCAAACTGTTCTTGGTGGTTATCTCAGGTAGAGGAGATTCTGTCATTTTTTAAAAAAACTAATATCTTCTAATTTTATGTATTGTGCTAATTATTTACAGGGTACAGTATTACTTACATAATCAGAAAAAAATCTAGCCATGTTTTTTTACTGTGGAAAATAATTTGGAGTTTCTTATGAATAGGATCATATTTAGCCAGGGCTATCACTTCCATCCTGATGGATGTGATGAACTAGGCTGACAGAGTAGCATTAATATGTATTTTCTCTGACTCCAGAGCAAGACTTGTATGGGCTTGTATGTGGTCTCTGTGTGTTTTTCTTCCAGTTGGTATGTGCTGTATGGTAGGATATGAACATAAGTATGTGTACATTTGGATGTATATCACTGTGTTACTATGTGCAAGAGGGAAGCAGCAGCTCACAGAATCTAACCATAGGAAAGCTACATTCATTCTGGTAGTCATTAGAATTGCATGTTACCCCACAGTAGATGGACTCCTGGAAACAGCTATATATATATACATGCTCTACATTTTGCAGATGTGTGCAAAACACCTGCACCTCTGTGTACATTTTCTGGAAGGGAATCTAAACAGTTTGGAAATAGCAAACAGGGTGTGACTAGGATGAGACTGGGCATGGAGGTTACTATTGTCCAAGACTTGTGAGTGAGGTGGGTAAGGAAGTGACAAAATAGGAGCCAAGGTGCCAGGGTGCAGCCCTTCTGCAGGTGACAATGACAATAGCAAAAAGGCATACACGTCAGGTACTGTGGTCAACATCAGTCTCAGCTCAGCTCATACCACAGGTAAATAACAATCCTTATGTATAAGTCACATTGTACATTGTCTCACTGGAGCAGATTCTGCAGAGTAATTTAGTGTTCTGATTTTAGGGCTGTTCTTTGCATCATCAGGAAAATCGGTAAATGGTACAGGTCAGAACTGTGGTTCATATTTGTCTGCTGATTGATGTTTTTTAAAAGTCTCTTTTACCCTTAGGGAGGTACACTTCAAATTTGCAATAGAAAAGCAGATCAGGTACTACAGTCAACCTCAGGAGGAAATATAAAAAAGAGCATTTCAAAGTTACTTAACAATGATTAATCATGTTACATTGAGAAATAAAGAATACTCAAAAGAGTAAATCTTATAAAAGGGAATCTTACCTTTTTACTAACCAGAATCAGCTTGGAGGAGGAATAAAAAACAAATGTTGAGATAAATATGTAAAACATCACTTAAGTGGGAAGTAATTTTGATGTTAAATTTTGAATATACTTCAGACATTGCAGTATTGGCTGGTATATTGACGTTTCATTGCTGCAGTAACAGACCACCACAAACTAAATGGCTTACAGCAACATACATTTGATATCATACAGTTTTGGAAGTCAGAAGTCTGGCAGGGATCTCACTGGGCTAAAATCAAGGTATTGGCAGGGCTACCTTTCTTTCAGAAGCTCTAGAGGAAAATCATTTTCCTTTCTTTTCCAGCTTCTAGAAGCTGCCCACATTCCTTGGCTCAAGGACCCTCCTCCATCTTCAAAGCCAACGATGTTGCATCTCTTTGATCCTTCTGTAGTGATCACCCTCTGATCACAACCAGGCAAGATTCTCTGCTTTTAAGGACTCATGGGATTACAGGTAATCCAGGATAATCTCCCCATCTCAAGGTCATTAACTTAATCTCAGCTACAAAGTCCCTTTTGCCATGTAAGGTAACCTATTTGCAGATTCCAGGGATTAGGTCACAGACATTTTTGGGGGGCTATAATTCTGCCTACCACACTGACTATGAAGTGTGGTATTATAATACAAAATAATAACACTGAAAATGTTTGCACAGGGATTTTTGACTCTGATGACATTTCATTCCTGTTACCAATGCCTCTTTGAAAAGAGGTATTTTGGCACCTTATAATGCCAAAGCAACAGAAATTAACCTAGAACAGCGACAGCCTTGCAACATAACAGCACCCAGAGTCACATTGCTTCATGAATTACCTGATGGTGGACCATTGTGTTTCATGTAGATGGCATTTGTAAATGTGGTTATTTAAGCATAAAGCAATAATTTGCCCAAGAGTTAAAGCAGTTAGCAAACATTAATTTGTGGGGATCAAGTAACAGGAAATAATTTGTGATGAGGGAAATTACTCTGAAATCTGGAAATCTAGGTATGTAAGATTCTTTGCTTTCTTTTCCATTTGTAGAGTGACTTTTTATTACTAATTCGTCTGTAAGTCTAATGAATTGTCTCCTTAAACACTGTGTACTTAGTTTTATGGTTTAAAAAAATTAGTATGATTAAAGCATCTTAAGTAAAAGAGGCTTTTTGAATTCTACTGCATTTGTCTAGTGAAAGTAAATTGCATAATCATTACTTTTTTGGCTTGAAATGCTGGTTCTGATATTCAAGTTCACTTCCTCAGACTATTAAATAAAAAAGAGAGCCAGTAATCAAGAGTGTGATATCACTAAAGAAGAGATTCCTAAAGAATGAGGACGTTATGATATTCACATATGAACAATTTCTGTTATTAATGTTTTCATTTGGGATTTAAACAATAGTTAATTTCCAATTAATTTCTAATTAAGTGCAGTGGATACTTCAGCTGTTTTCCTGGCATATGTTTCGCCCTTTCTCCTTCCCAATATGACGCCAGCTGTTCAGATTGTATGGGCATGCTGCCTCTCCTCCAACACTTGACTCAAGGGATCTAAGCAAATCAATATGATTTCCCTCCACTGGCCACAGGGATTGGCATGGTATGGCCATATACACCAGCGTTTGTATGTTGTTTCCTGCTGAAGACTTTAGATTATGGTTTGGGAACTCTTTCTTTTGGATGGCATTGGTAGTGGATGCCAGTCTTGCAAATATAAGAAAAGAATACCTAAGTGTAAGGCTAGCTGTTTGTGAGGAGTAATTATGTTAATTTAAAAAAGTTTTTTTGATGATCAGTTTGCTGAGGACACCAAATATCAGATCAGCGTGGTGTATGAAAGTTCAAGAGATTTTTTAAATATATATTCATAGGTCCTAGAAGAGGGATGCACAGCAAACCCAGAGGGCCAAACAGAGGATTCCCAAAACCTTGAAGTGGGCTTTCTCAATCTGAATGCAGGGAGAGAAAGGGGAGAGCCAAATAACTAGTGAACAGCAGGCTTTATGGGGAGGGTGTCAAGGGCAGGATGGCTTTTGGCATGTGAGAAGTCCACTTGTTGGTTAATTTGAATGTACCTGGGTCGACAAGAAGGGGAGATCATGGGAGGATATAAAGATGTCTTCATGAGGTGTATTGCTTCGTTGCACATATTTAAGTTGGGTGGGTGTGGGGTAGATTCAGGGGAACTAGGTAAAGGGTCAAAGAGAAGTGGGCAGGGGAGGGACACCAAGGCAACACACATTTTAGCCCTATCTGACCCGAGCTAATCAAATGGAGAAAGGTGTCGCTAAAAGAATTGCAGAGACTTAGGGGTGCAGTCCTGGTAAACAGAGCCTGAGTCTTAATTACTTCTGAAATTTTCAAATTATAGAAGCTCCATATCCCTCGTGTTTTTTAGGATATTGTATATTGTGTATTCTGTTACTTTCAACCCAAAGCATCGTATATGATGCTTCAAACAATATGTAGATACATTCTCCTTTCAACAAATACAGGTGCATCTAAATTCACTGCCACTCTTAACCCCAGAATGTATACAAATAAGACTGGCAATGGTTTTAATATCACCTCAATTGTCACTAAGATCTAAAAACAGCATTGAGAGATATACTGAATTTATATAGAACTTTTTCCTAATTTAGGTAGGTCCGCAGAACCAGATCAATTATAATCCTTTGTTGATAACTAATGATGCATCATTGCATAGCTCTCTTGTTTGTTTATGTAATTTGTTTCTATAATAATGGATACCTAAACCCACCCAAGAACTATAGTATTACCAATGTCTTACATCAATCCAAGTGTTGTCTCTCTGCCTCCCCAGGAAGTAACTACTACCCTGACAGTGTGTTGGACTTTCCTGTCTTTTTTACATTTACTTTTATCATCTAGAGTTGTGTGCCTAACAGCATATTGTTTATCTTTTCGAGTTTCATTAAAGGGATTATGCTTTATGTAGTCTTCTGGGATTTTGACTTTACAGTCAACGTGATTACTCTAATTCATGTATGTTGCAAGTAATTGCTCTTTAATGTTCACTGTTGCATAATATTCCATTGTGTGACAATACCATAATTTTTGGTATATTTTACTATTGATAGGCGATTTTGAATTGTTTCTTAGATTCCGACATTTTAACCACCTTTTAAAATAAATAGTCTTGTACATGTATACAGAAGCTCACGTAGAACAATTCTTTGGGTCTTTATCAAGGAATAATATTGCAGTCATAAGATAAAAAGACAAATATAATGCTGTATTTCCATCCAAGGGGTTAGCAAATTTACTTCCATCAACAAAGCATAAGACATCCAACATTGAATCTTTAGATTTCTTAATATTTGCTGATCCAACATGACTTCTAATTTCAACCTTGACGTATGTTTTTCAGATTAGTGATAAGACTGAACATCTTTCCATATTACTGGTCGTATGAATTCCCTCTTCTGGAAATACTTGTTCTTGTTTTTTTGTCAATTTTTAAAATATGTTGTTTACTTTTAAGAAATGATCAACATATTAATTTTGCTTTTATGACTATCCATCTTTAATGACTTATTTGAGAATCTCTTCTTAATGTAGGATCTTAAAATATTCACCTATATTTTCTTCTAAAATTGTTCAAATTATTCTGATATTCATGTCTTTTATCATCTGGAAATAATTTTTGTGTATTTTACGATATAAGGATGTTTTAAATCTTTTTTCAATTTTTCCATATAGATAAAATTTCTGGGCTTTATGCCTAGCAATCTGCCGTGACACCTCTATTTATATAATGTGTTTTATTTATGCATGGTTTTCTTTCTGCTCTCTTTATTCTTTTTGCCAATTGTCTTTCCCTGCCTGACACTACCATGTTTTTTCTCCAACTTTATTGAGATATTAACATATAACATTTGTAAGTTTAAGTTATACAGTGTAATGATTTGATATAACATCTTAATTTTTTACAATTTATCATTAATCTCAGTATCTAGAGGACAAGAGGATTTTCCCTTCCCTATGAGTACTTTGACTATTTTGAGTCCTTTTCTCTTTCATAAAAATCTCAGAATGAGCTTGTCAAGTTTTACCAGCAATTCTGTTCACCTTCTGATTAGGATTACATTGAATCTATAGATGAGTTTAGGGAGAATTAATATCATTTAGGTAATGATATTTTACCCATGAACATAGTCTATTTCTCCATTTATTTAGAAGAGATAATATCACCACTTTTCCTAGTTTCTAAAACTAATTCTCTATACTTTCCTCTTAAATTGTTTTAAAAGAATGGTTCTCAATGTTGGATGGATATATATATATGTATATGTATATATATATATATATATATACATGAATATATATATACATATCTATGTATGTATATATATCTATGTATACATACATAGATATGTATATATTTATTTATATATAAATCACTTGAGAAGTTAAAAAAATAATGATGCATGAGCCTCACACCAGAACAATTAAATCCCTGTCTTTGGAGGTGGGACCCTGGCATTGGTATTTTTAAAAGCTCCCAAGGTCATTCTCATTTGCAGTCCAGAATGAGAACCCCCTTTTAAAAGTAATTCTAGTTAGTGCATTATCTGTTTGTATTTACTAAAGCCAGAATTTTTGTGTGACCTTAATTAAGTTTTATGTGGTACAGCTGAAAGAGGAACTCCTACAGGGAGAGTAGATGTCACTAGTTAATGTGGTAGGGACAAGTAGCTTCTCTCTTTCAAACCCAAATCGATTCTGTTTATGCCCGTGATTTCAGGAGGAGTGAGTTAATACATCCACCACTTTCCAAAGTTGTCATGGAGGAATGTACTGTTGATGGGAACTCAAAAGGGAAGGATAGTGTGGATTATTTCAGCATAGAGAAATGTCTTCCTTAAATATAAAAGCAAAGGAACCAATCATCAAGAAAAGTACTGACACATTTGTCTATTATGAAAACAAACAGTAAAATTTTTATATGAAAAGATAGTACATTTCACATTAATATGGAAAACAGTAAAATAACAATTTAATATACAAATAACTTTTTCATATCAGTATGAAAGTGATAAACAATTCAAAATGGGCAAAGTATGTGAATAGATAAAAGAGCTACAAATTACCAGTGATACATGGGCATTCAGATTGATCAATATCACCATCTCAAAGAAATTCATATACATATGTTTCATCAATGCTAATTCTCTGTGCTAATAAGGGTGTATGTTACAAATAATTTTAAAACTCAAATCATGAGAATAAATGTTGATATACCCTTCTTCAAACACTATGTGTCAAAATCTTCCCCTTCTTGGAATTTATTAAAAATGGAAAAGTAGTCTAAACATATGTTAACAGGACATCAATTAAGTATATTATGGCACATCTGTGCAGGTTTTTTTCTTTTTTCTTTCAGTTTTCCAGCATTTGAATCACCATCCTATATTTAGAGAATTTCCCAATTTCTAAGTCTTGTTGAAGAGGGAAGGGGCAGAGTGTCTCAATTGTTACAGAAAATGAAAAGGTAGCATACTGCTCTGTGTTAGTTTGCTAAGGCTGCCATACCAAAGAAACACAGACTCTGTGCCTTATACAACAGAAATTTATTTTCTCATTATTCTGGAGGCTAGAAGTCCAAGATCAAGGTTCAACAGGGTTGGTTTCTTGTGATGTCTCTCTCCTTGGCTTTTAGATGGCCTTCTCCCTGTGTTTTCCGTCTGTACCTGCTGTATCCATATTCCCTCTTCTTTTAAGGATATCAGTCATATTGGATTAAGGTGCACCCTAACAACCTCATTTTAACTTGTTTACCCCTTTAAAGGCTCTCTCTCTAAATATAGTCACGTTAGGAGGTAACTAGAGATTAGGACTCCAACATATGAGCGTTGGAGACCCACAAGTGAACCCAAAACACTCACCTACCCAGCTTCCCTTTCTGAACGGATGTCAGTCTTTGACTTGGGCTCAGCCAATCAGGTTTATTCCCTCTGGAATTTGAATTGGAACTAGTTACACAAAGGAGCATGGGCAGTAGAAAATTCATTCTGGCAGAGGTAAAAGTTAATGCTGGAAGCAACATACAGTTTCTAGGTCCATAGTAGCTATAGAGTGCTGGGTTGGAAGCTGCACGCTGCGGAAAGAAAAGGTGGAAGCAATAATATCCTCACCAGACTAGTTCTACTTCTTCTATTGTTCATGCCATTTTATGAGCCTACGTCTCCAATATTCTAAGTGAGTTTATGAGATACCCAATATCCTCTCAATAAGTGGCTGTCTCCTTAAATCATCCAGAGCCAATTTCCATGGCTTGCAACCAACAACCTTGACTGATATACCTCATATGATGAGATATTATACAGCCATTTAAATAAGATTTTCTAACAATTTTAACAGTGTTGGAAAATATTTATGACATACTACTAAGTGTAAAATAAGTTTACAGTACAATCTATACACTATGATCTCAATTTTATTTAAACATTTTATATGTATAACCATAGACAATGATCAGATGGGAATATATCAAAATTTTATAGTGATTATCTCTGCATAAAGAGAATACAGTTGACTCATGTTTTCTTCCTTAGACGTGCCTAAATTTTACAAATATTCTGTATGTACAATATTACTTATATTATCATACAACACTTAGAAGAAGGAAACTCAGCTCAGCATTGCCTTTTGGAATTCTTCATGTTCCCATAAGGTTAGCCCAAATGTATCTCTCTGTGCTTCCATGGCGATCCTTACGGTAGTTCTTATTAATCCTCATGGCTCTAATATGGTTCCAAGTTCCCTAAGTTCACCTGTCAGTATTTCCTATCAAATTGTAAGTTTCTTTAGGAGAGTTACTGAACCTTACCTCCCTATATTACCAGTGACAAACATCTGGTATAGGGCAAATGCCAGCAAATTTTGTTGAATGAAAGAATAAAGTTACTTTAACATAATTTGATAGTTTTCTTTATTTGTGATAAAGCTATTTTATTCAATTGCTGTGATGACTATAACTCTAACATAGTGTTCCTGAGCTTTTATGTCATTTGATTATTTGTCTTGGGTGGAAAGAATTAACATTACTATTTAGAGTTTCTCCACTTTCCTCTCATAATGGTGAGAAGTGAATGAAGGGGTGCAGAAAAATGATTTAATAAGTTGCCTACACCTAAAATAAGTAATCAGTTATGTTAACTATTAATATTATCACCAAATCATTAAGCCAGAAGCATAGAGCTAGATAGATTTTATTTGGTAAACATTTCGTATGTCAGGATCTACCTCAATTCCAGGCCACTGATAGAGAGTGGAAGCTCAGTTTCAGTATCACTCTATGATTAAGTATCTCACATGTAGGAGGCAGCAGGAATCTCATTTCATGGATTGTAATTCCTCTCAAATTTAGCACATGATCTTATTCCAGCCTAAAGCAATTTGTTCAAGAAGGACAACCAGATTCTTGGTCTGGGGTGGTGGCTGGTACCTGTTCCACGCTAGTGGTGGCACTCTAGAGTCATGCTCATCGAAGAGCCCACTTGCAGTGAGATGAGGAACTTGTAGCAGAATGTCAATCAACACACCACGCTCTTTGTCAAGAAAGTCTTGTTATGAAATGACTGTCAGCTGAACTTAACAGTCCATTGAATAAAACACTTTTGAGCAGCAGATGTAGAGGGCCACAAATTCCCCAAACTGAGTGTCCTGATTCTGACATTCTCCAAGTATGATTGCTTCTATTTTTCTAAAAATTTTATTTTCTTTGCTCGCCTAAGCAACCATAATAACTTGAACTAATAGAGTAGAGCTATGCAAATGTCATCATGGAGCCTTGGAGTATGGATTTTGAAGACATGCTCATAGTGGTGGTCATTGGAACCATGGACAGATAAACATGAAAGAGAACACTGAGAGGAGAGCCTAGTGATAGAAAATAAAGCCAGAATTCATTAGTTTATTTATAGAGCTGGAATTGGAAGATGCATAGTCAGAGGGAATTCGGAAGGGACCTCAGAGAATGGGAAAAGCCAAGAAGGCATGCATCATAAAATCCTAGAGAGGAAGGTGTTTGACAGAGGAGATACTGGTCTGCATCAGCTGCCTCTGTTAGGATGGGCTTTGCATGGCCACAAATAAACTCAAGTAATGGTTTGATACAATAGATGTTTATTTCTTGCTCACCTAACAGTCCAAGATGGGTGGTCATAGTTGCTGAGTGATTCAGGGAAAACTTCTCCTTCCATCTCATGGCACCAGACCCCACAGGACCTTGCAGTTATTGACTGAGAGAGAGGGACTTGGAAAAGTCCTTGATCTGAAAATGACATCTCCTTCTGTTTGTATTTTATTGGCAAGTACTAGCCACAGCAAAATGTAAATGCAAGAACCAGGAGCCTTCTTCTTAGAAATAATCTCTACTCCGGGAGTGGTAGATGCATTTTGTAGACAGTTGGCTTCTCTTCCTCAGGGTTTGATGTCAAAACAAGGCTAAGAAAACGAAGCTGGAGGAATATTGTGGCTGAACTGGTAATTTCAAGTCATTTGGTTATCTTCCGTACAGAGAGAGGAACTAAAGCCATATTTCAACTGCTAAAAGAAAAATGGATATTTAAAGAGGTGCAGATGGAAGGGATAGACTTCTGTTTCAAATAGCCAGGCAGTGCAAGGGCAGTAAGAGTAAAACTAACAGACTGAGGAGGTAGCCGGATAGAAGGAAATGTTTCATTTTTATGACTCAATTGATCTGAGCATGTACAGAATGAGTGGAAAGAAATGGAAAGGAGGGCTTCCCTGGTGGCGCAGTGGTTGAGAATCTGCCTGCCAATGCAGGGGACATGGGTTCGAGCCCTGGTCTGGGAAGATCCCACATGCCGCGGAGCAACTGGGCCTGCGAGCCACAATTACTGAGCCTGCGCGTCTGGAGCCTGTGCTCCGCAACGAGAGGCCAGGATAGTGAGAGGCCCACGCACAGCGATGAAGAGTGGACCCCACTTGCCACAACTAGAGAAAGCCCTCGCACAGAAACGAAGACCCAACACAGCCATAAATAAGTAAATAAAATGAATTTTTTTAAAAAAAAGAAATGGAAAGGAGACAAGAATGGCAAGAAAAGAGTGGCTGGAGAACACAGGTGCAGGGATTAGCAAGAGGCAGGAAGAAGACAAATCATCTGGAGAGACTAGAGATTAAAAATGAGTATGGACACACATGGCGTGTCAGTGGAGGAAAACAGAGAGTTAACTGCTGAGTACTGTCCAGAAAAGCAGGAAGAAAGGCCATCTGCTTAGATTTGGGGATATGGATATAGGGTTGGGCTTCAGGGGATTATAACAACTATGGAATCTCCAATGCAGAACTAGGAGGAAATGTCAGGAGTTAAATAAAATGACAGCTAAGTATGGAGAGCGCAGAGACGAAGTTAGAGATTTATAGATGTCCCAATCAAACAATAAAGCCCTTGGTCATATTTTCTCTTTTCTTACAAGTAAATTTCCATTTCCCCCTCTTTTTTTTTTTTTTTTGAAAGAGGAATTTTTTTTAAAGCATCTGTTAAATTAGACAAGACATGTAAGATCAAGCCAGTAAACTATATGAATACACTGGAAGTAATAATTCCTTTTTATAATGCTTGGTACTGTAGTTTGACAAAGAAACACAGCAAAATGGATATGAAAGAAAAGGTCATATAAAATGACTGAAATACACAAATCGAAGGTGTTATTTTCACTTATCATTTTATATTTCAAATAGCTTCTGAGTAATGATCCTAGTAAATGTTTGTTCACAAATGGAGGTATGAATTCTGTGTGGGTGTTAATACCATTTAAAAAGGGGAATTACTTAAGATGCATTATTGGTACAGAGGTGGTAGTTATTTTTTCCTTCTAATATGAGAAAAAATACAAATAACATTCTTAAGGAAGAGTGAAGTAATTTTTACTCAGTTGAATGTCAATGTTTCTAATTTTATTATTTTCTTAGCCTGCAGGTTGTTATTTTTCAAAGTGTATTTAAGAATATATATATTTTTTCTTCCATTCTTCCTAGGAAACACTAAATCTATCCATTCCCAGAGACTCCTACCAGCTTAAACAGAATTCTAAAACTCTTTTTCTAGGCTAAGAAGAAGCCAGCAATGTCCACCCAGAAGGCATTCTATAACCCACTAAAGTGACCTCAGCGTGAGCCAGATTTTCAAGGGAAAAAATAATTCTGACATTCCACATTCAGCCTTTAGTTTCCACCAATTAGATATAGAAATAATTATTTATATACACACATGCATATATACAGACACAAACACATTCAAAAATATCTTTGTGTATTTTAGCCTTATTTTTAAAGTCATATCAACTTCTAATAAAATGTGTTTATAAGAAAATTTAAAAGGTACATTTTAATATAGAAACATCTATTAAAATAACTCAAAACATTCAATATCATAGTTATTTATATTTTAAAAAATATGAGTGCATTAAAAAGATTTTAATATCCATAGTCATTAATCTATATGATATGTACAAAATAAATAAAACTGCATTTGCACTTGAGAAAAGGACATGTAACTATAACTTAAATTTGAATTTGGTTTTCATTGGTACTAGAATTCTAATATATAAGCATTGTCCTTGAAGAAGAAACTTTATGGAAAATTTTAAAGTATTCAAAAGTTAAGCTTCAATAAAAATTCTTATAAAATAGAATAGCAAACTGGGTTTAATTTATTAATTTATTTATTTTTGGCTGTGTTGGGTATTCATTGCTGCTTGCAGGCTTTCTCTAGTTTGGGCGAGTGGGGGCTACTCTTCATTGCAGTGCCCTGGCTTCTCATCGCGGTGGCTTCTCTTGTTGTGGAGCACAGTCTCTAGGCACATGGGCTTCCGTAGTTGTGGCACACAGGCTAAACAGTTGTGGCTCATGAACTCTAGAGAGCAGGCTCAGTAGTTGTGGCTCACGGGCTTAGTTGTTCCACGGCATGTGGCATCTTCCCGGACCAGGGCTCAAACCCATGTCCCCTGCATTGGCAGGCAGATTCTTAACCACTGCACCACCAGGGAAGTCCTGGGTTAATTTTTATTACACTGAGTCGGAAATGACTTTAGACAGTGTGTGTGTGTGTGTATATATGGAGTATATACATGTGTTAAATATATATCCATATGTATATAGCATTGTTAAAATGGGTTAAATTCCTATAAGCAACAAATGATCCTAAAATACCACAATATAATGAAATTACTACAAGTTGGCTTATTACATTTTACTTCTTCTGTATCTGATTTTTTTAAAGCTAGAGAAAAAAAGTTACCAAATGTTTATAGACAGATGGTTTAAACTTAATCAGATTAAATATCAACATGGAAATCAATTCAAGGTCTGAGAACTCCAAGAATGCTTTAAAAAAAATCTATAACAAAGCAACTTCATAAGACAGTTTGGCAGAGCACTCATATTTCATCTGCTGGGTTTATTCTGCAATTGACTTGTTAAGTGTCCCTCAAATAAGCTGTCTTGGTAAATGGTTGCCAAAGTACATTTCTGAAGTTAGTATAAATGTATTGTTTGACAGTTGGGATTTGAGAAGTTTAACTAGTTTCATTTTCTTTAAAAACTAGCTTCAGTGCAAGATTGTCTAACTTTAAAATGCACAATAAGTTCCAGACTGGTAGTACCTAACTTTAACTTCAGCTTTGTGTAGGGTACTGAATAGTCACAATTTAGATGGATATTCACTGTTGTGATGTAGAGTTAATTTATTATTATGTTTCTAAATCTATAGACCTCTCTACTTCCTCTTATATAGTTTAACTGAAAAATTTGTCTTTTGTGTGTGTGTGTTTTAATATTTATTTATTTATTTGGCTGTGTCAGGTCTTAGTTGTGGCACACGGGATCTTCGTTGTGGCATTTGGGCTCTTAGTTATGGCATGCGGGATCTATTTCCCTGACCAGGGATCAAACCTGGGCCCCCTGCATTGGGAGCATGGAGTCTTAACCACTGGATGACCAGGAAAGTCCCGTATGTGTATTTTTTAATTTTATTGAAGTATAGTGGATTTACAATGTTGTGTTGAATTCTGCCATACAGTAAAATGATTCAGAAATACATATATAAAAATTGATTTGTCTTAAAGGGATATCTGCACTCTCAAATTGATTGATGTTCATCAATAGATGAATGGATTTAAAAAAATGTGGTATCTATATGCAATGGAAAGAGAGAGGGCAGGTAAACATCTTATATGCTAAAACAAGTTTGTGGCCAAGTCCATCTTAGATCTTGGGTCACTTGATTTATAATGTAAAGCTCCAAAACTAGACAAAATGCTACGTTTCCTGATCTCTGTTTAAAACTCTTTCTGTAGCACCAATTACTTTGAAGTTAGACTTTGGTCATTTATATACTTTCCACCCTCTGCCTCTCCCTTACCTACAGTCATAGATTATTTCAGGACCCACTCACAAACCTCAGAATCAAGGCTGGAAAGTATAGACCTGTGAGTGGATTTTGTTAGATGACCTCAAATAAAGAAATGTTTTTGTCTTTGTAAAGATAGCCTAGATATAAATCATATCAACTTGGCCCCATGTTTTAACGAAAATAATTATGATCTAGCCTCAGGTTTACCCAGCTAAAGTAAAATATACAGTCAAGTACAGTGACCAAGGTAATTCAAGTCCAAATTCTGCTTTTGTCTGAATTCATGAGATTGCTGCCTCCATCTTGCAGGCCTTAATTAGCTATACTTCGTAGGACATGACTCAAAAAAGCTTAGGTTTTAGGGAGCTGTGAAAACTTCTTAGAACCACTAGTATATCTTTCTCTTCCTCGAGCTGTATGCAGGCTTTTAAGGCTGTTACGGTTGAATGATATGTTTTCCCCGTGGCATAAATAGCATTTCTTTCCAGGACACTTTCCTCTTAACAACTAGCATTTGAAAACCACTGGGTCACTATATATTTACACGAGTCTACTTCTTACCCCATATTTTCATTATCATTTTAAATTAAAATTAGAATATTCCTTTTTCCCTGAAGGTGAAGGAAATGATTAAGAAATTTATAAAAGTTGAATAGCTCCCACTTCCTCCCATCCCTACTTTATTGAAGAGTGGAGGATTTCTGAGACTCCACAATATCAAACTCAGTGGACTGTATTCATGTTCCAGATCTCAGAACTAATCCACGCAGAGGATTATATTTTGTTCTTGATT